>NC_142648.1:10155000-11405000 GCF_053813885.1 Theobroma cacao | reverse complement strand
AATAAGGCTTTCAATGGCATTGGTGACTATAAATGGACTTTTCTCTTGAATGGATGGCTTTCGCTTCACGTTTCCCGACGAAAACATCCAATTATAATCTGTTTTAATGACAAATTCAAAAAATTCAACTTAAAATCAATAATGAAATTATAAAACCATTTAAAGCGAGTAATACGACTTCCAAAGGCATTGGTAACTATAAATGGACTTTTCTTGTCAATGGAAGGGATTCGCTTCACGTTTCCCGAGGGAAACATCTGATTATTGTCTGTTTTAATGAAAAATGCAAAAATATTCAACTTAAAAACAATAATGAGATTATAAAACCATTTAAAGCGAGTAATAAGGCTTTCAATAGCATTGGTGACTATAATTGGACTTTTCTCTTAAATGGATGGGTTTCCCTTCACGTTTCCCGAGGGAAACATCCAATTATAATATGTTTTAATGAAAAATTCAAAAAAATTCAACTTAAAATCAATAATGAGATTATAAAACCATTTAAAGCGAGTAATAAGGCTTGCAAAGGCATTGGTTACTATAAATGGACTTTTCTTGTCAATGGATGGGATTCGCTTCATGTTTCCCGAGGGAAACATCTAATTATTGTCTGTTTTAACGAAAAATGCAAAAATATTCAATTTAAAATCAATATTGGGATTATAAAACCATTTAAAGCGAGTAATAAGGCTTTCAATGGCATTGGCGACTATAAATGGACTTTTCCCTAGAATGGATGGCTTTCGCTTCACGTTTCCCGAGGGAAACATCCAATTATAATCTATTTTAAAGAAAAATTCAAAAAAATTTGACTTAAAATCAATTATGAGATTATAAAACCCTTTAAAGCGAGTAATAAGGCTTACAAAGGCATTGGTGACTATAAATGGACTTTTCTTGTCAACGGATGGGATTCGCTTCACGTTTCCCAAGGGACGCATCCAATTATTGTCTGTTTTAATGAAAAATGCAAAAAATTCAACTTAAAATCAATAATGAGATTATAATGCCATTTAAAGCGAGTAATAAGGCTTTCAATGGCATTGGTGACTATAAATGGACTTTTCTCTAGAATGGATGGCTTTCGCTTCACGTTTCCCAAGGGAAACATCCAATTATAATATGTTTTAATGAAAACTTCAAACAAATTCAACTTAAAATCAATAATGAGATTATAAAACCATTTAAAGCGAGTAATAACACTTACAAATGCATTGGTGACTATAAATGGACTTTTGTTGTCAATGGAAGGGATTCGCTTCACGTTTCCCGAGGGAAACGTCCAATTATTGTCTGTTTTAATAAAAAATGCAAAAAATTCAACTTAAAATCAATAATGAGATTATAATGCCATTTAAAGCGAGTAATAAGGCTTTCAATAGCATTGGTGACTATAAATGGACTTTTCTCTTGAATGGATGGCTTTCCCTTCACGTTTCCCGAGGGAAACATCCAATTATAGTCTGTTTTAATGAAAAATTCAAAACAATTCGACTTAAAATCAATTATGAGATTATAAAACCCTTTAAAGCGAGTAATAAGGCTTACAAAGGCATTGGTGACTACAAATGGACTTTTCTTGTTAATGGATGGGATTCGCTTCACGTTTCCCGAGGAAAACATCCAATTATAATCTGTTTTAACGAAAAATTGAAAAAAATTCAACTTAAAATCAATAATGAGATTATAAAACCATTTAAAGCGAGTAATAAGGCTTACAAAGGCATTGGTGACTATAAATGGACTTTTCTCTTGAATAGATGGGGTTCGCTTCACGTTTCTCGAGGGGAACATCCAATTATAATCTGTTTTAACAAAAAAATCAAAAAAATTCAACTTAAAATCAATAATGGGATTATAAAACCATTTAAAGCGAGTAATAAGGCTTACAAAGGCATTGGTGACTATAAGTGAACTTTTCTTGTCAATTGATGGGATTCGTTTCACGTTTCTCGAGGAAAACATCCAATTATAATCTGTTTTAACAAAAAATGTAAAAAAATTAAACTTAAAATCAATAATGAGATTATAAAACCATTTAAAGCGAGTAATAACGCTTACAAAGGCATTGGTGACTATAAATGGACTTTTCTTGTCAATGGATAGGATTCGTTTCACCTTTCCCAAGGGAAACATCCAATTATAATATGTTTTAACAAAAAATGTAAAAAAATTAAACTTAAAATCAAAATGAGATTATAAAACCAGTTAAAGCGAGTAATAAGGCTTACAAAGGCATTAGTGACTATTAATGGACTTTTCTTGTAAATGGATGGCTTTCGCTACACGTTTCCTGAGGGAAAGATCCAATTATTGTCTGTTTTAACGAAAAATGCAAAAATATTCAACTTAAAATCAATAATGAGATTATAAAGCCATTTAAAGCAAATATTAAGGCCTTCAAAGCCATGGGTGACTATAAATGGACTTTTCTTGTCAATGGATGGCTTTCGCTTCACATTTCCTGAGAAAAACATCCAATTATAGTCTGTTTGAACAAAAAAAAGTAAAAAAATTCAACTTAAAATCAATGATGAGATTATAAAACCATTTAAAGCGAATAATAAAGCTTTCAAAGGCATGGGTGACTATAAATGGACTTTTCTTGTCAATGGATGGCTTTCGCCTCACGTTTCCCGAGGGAAACATCCAATTACAATCCATTTTAACAAAAAAAGTAAAAAAATTAATCTTAAAATCAATAATGAGATTATAAAACCATTTAAAGCGAGTAATAACACTTACAAAGGCATTGGTGACTATAAATGGACTTTTCTTGTCAATGGAAGGGATTCGCTTCACGTTTCTCGAGGGAAACATCCAATTATTGTCTGTTTTAATGAAAAATGCAAAAAATTCAACTTAAAATCAATAATGAGATTATAAAGCCATTTAAAGCGAGTAATAAGGCTTTCAATGGCATTGGTGACTATAAACGGACTTTTCTCTTGAATGGATGGCTTTCGCTTCACGTTTCCCGAGGAAAACATCCAATTATATTCTGTTTTAATGAAAAATTCAAATAAATTCAACTTAAAATCAATAATGAGATTATAAAACCATTTAAAGCGAGTAATAAGGCTTCCAAAGGCATTGGTGACTATAAATGGACTTTTCTTGTCAATGGATGGGATTCGCTTCAAGTTTCTCGAGGGAAACATCCAATTATCATCTGTTTTAACGAAAAAGTCAAAAAAATTCAGCTTAAAATCAATAATAAGATTATAAAACCATTTGAAGCGAGTAATAAGGCTTAAAAAGGCATTGGTGACTATAAATGGACTTTTCTTGTCATTGCATGGGATTCGCTTCACGTTTCCCAAGAGAAACATTCAATTATAATCTGTTTTAACAAAAAATGCAAAAAAATTAAACTTAAAATCAATAATGAGATTATAAAACCATTTAAAGCGAGTAATAAGGCTTACAAAGGCATTGGTGACTATAACTCGACTTTTCTTGTCAATGGATGGGATCTGCTTCACGTTTCCCAAGGGAAACATCCAATTATAATCTGTTTTAACGAAAAATTCAAAAAAATTCAACTTAAATTCAGTAATGAGATTATAAAACCATTTAAAGCGAGTAATAAGGCTTACAAAGGCATGGGTGACTATAAATGGACTTTTCTCTTGAATGGATGGGATTCGCTTCACGTTTCCCAAGGGAAACATCCAATTATAATCTGTTTTAATGAAAAATTCAAAAAAATTCGACTTAAAATCAATTATGAGATTATAAAACCCTTTAAAGCGAGTAATAAGGCTTACAAAGGCATTGGTGAGTACAAATAGACTTTTCTTGTCAATGAATGGGATTCGCTTCATGTTTCCTGAGGGAAACATCTAATTATAATCTGTTTTAATGAAAAGTATAAAAAAATTTAACTTAAAATCAATAATGAGATTATGAAACGATTTAAAGCAAGTAGTAAGGCTTTCAATGGCATTGGTGACTATAAATGGACTTTTCTGTTGAATGGATGGCTTTCGCTTCACGTTTCCCAAGGGAAAAATCCAATTATAATCTAT
Organism: Theobroma cacao; assembly: GCF_053813885.1. NCBI lineage: Eukaryota > Viridiplantae > Streptophyta > Magnoliopsida > Malvales > Malvaceae > Theobroma > Theobroma cacao. Next base: position 11,400,969 of record NC_142648.1, on the reverse strand, counting down.
TTTAATGAAAAATTCAAAAAAATTAAACTTAAAATCAATAATGAGATTATAAAACCATTTAAACCGAGTAATAAGGCTTACAAAGACATTGGTGACTATAAGTGGACTTTTCTTGTCAATGGATGGGATTCGCTTCATGTTTCCCAAGCGAAACATCTAATTATTGTCTGTTTTAACGAAAAATGTAAAAATATTCAATTTAAAATCAATAATGGGATTATAAAACCATTTAAAGCGAGTAATAAGGCTTTCAATGGCATTGGTGACTATAAATGGACTTTTCTCTCGAATGGATGGCTTTCGCTTCACGTTTCCCGAGGGAAACATCCAATTATAATCTGTTTTAATGAAAAATTCAAAAAAATTTGACTTAAAATCAATTATGAGATTATAAAACACTTTAAAGCGAGTAATAAGGCTTGCAAAGGCATTGGTGACTACAAATGGACTTTTCTTGTCAATGGATGAGATTCGCTTCACGTTTCTTGAGGAAAACATCCAATTATAATCCGTTTTAATGAAAAATGTAAAAAAATTTAACTTAAAATCAATAATGAGATTATAAACCATTTAAAGCGAGTAATAAGGCTTTCAATGGCATTGGTGACTATAAATGGACTTTTCTTGTCAATGGATGGGATTCGCTTCACGTTTCCTGAGGGAAACAACCAATTATAATCTGTTTTAATGAAAAATTCAAAAAAATTCAACTTAAAATCAATAATGAGATTAGAAAACCATTTAAAGCGAGTAATAACGCTTTCAATGGCATTGGTGACTATAAATGGACTTTTCTCTCGAATGGATGGCTTTTGCTTCACGTTTCCCGAGGGAAACATCCAATTATAATCTGTTTTAATGAAAAATTCAAAAAAATTTGACTTAAAATCAATTATGAGATTATAAAACCCTTTAAAGCGAGTAATAAGGCTTACAAAGGCATTGGTGACTACAAATAGACTTTTCTTGTCAATGGATGGGATTCGCTTCACGATTTCTGAGGGAAACATCTAATTATAATCTGTTTTAATGAAAAATATAAAAAAATTTAACTTAAAATTAATAATGAGATTCTAAAACCATTTAAAGCGAGTAGTAAGGCTTTCAATGGCATTGGTGACTATAAATGGACTTTTCTCTTGAATGGATGGCTTTCGCTTCACGTTTCCCAAGGGAAACATCCAATTATAACCTATTTTAATGAAAAATTCAAAAAAATTAAACTTAAAATCAATAATGAGATTATAAAACCATTTAAACCGAGTAATAAGGCTTACAAAGACATTGGTGACTATAAGTGGACTTTTCTTGTCAATGGATGGGATTCCCTTCACGTTTCCCGAGGAAAACACCCAATTATAATCTGTTTTAACACAAAATGTAAAACAATTAAACTTAAAATCGATAATGACATTATAAACCCATTTAAAGCGAGTAATAAGGCTTTCAAAGGCAATGGTGACTATAAATGGACTTTTCTTGTTAGTGGATGGCTTTCGCTACACGTTTCCTGAGGGAAACATCCAATTATTGTCTGTTTTAACGAAAAATGCAAAAATATTCAACTTAAAATCAATAATGAGATTATAAAACCATTTGAAGCGAGTAATAAGGCTTAAAAAGGCATTGGTGACTATAAATGGACTTTTCTTGTCATTGGATGGGATTCGCTTCACGTTTCTCGAGGGAAACATCCAATTATAATCTATTTTAACAAAAAATGTAAAAAAATTGAACTTAAAATCAATAATGAGATTATAGAACCATTTAAAGCGAGTAATGAGGCTTACAAAGGCACTAGTGGCTATAAATGGAATTTTCTTGTCAATGGATGGGATTCGCTTCACGTTTCCCGAGGGAAACATCCAATTATAATATGTTTTAACAAAAAAGTCAAAAAAATTCAACTTAAAATCAATAATAAGATTATAAAACCATTTGAAGCGAGTAATAAGGCTTACAAAGGCATTGGTGCCTACAAATGGACTTTGCTCTTGAATGGATGGGATTCGCTTCACGTTTCCCGAGGAAAACATCCAATTATACTCTATTTTAACAAAAAAATTCACAAAAATTCAACTTAAAATCAATAATGAGATTATAAAACCATTTAAAGCGAGCAATAAGGCTTACAAAGGCATTGGTGACTATAAGTGGACTTTTCTTGTCAATGGATGGGATTCGCTTCATGTTTCCCAAGCGAAACATCTAATTATTGTCTGTTTTAACGAAAAATGTAAAAATATTCAATTTAAAATCAATAATGGGATTATAAAACCATTTAAAGCGAGTAATAAGGCTTTCAATGGCATTGGTGACTATAAATGGACTTTTTTCTCGAATGGATGGCTTTTGCTTCACGTTTCCCGAGGGAAACATCCAATTATAATCTGTTTTAATGAAAAATTCAAAAAAATTTGACTTAAAATCAATTATGAGATTATAAAACCCTTTAAAGCGAGTAATAAGGCTTACAAAGGCATTGGTGACTACAAATGGACTTTTCTTGTGAATGGATGGGATTCGCTTCACGTTTCCCGAGGGAAACATCCAATTATAATCTGTTTTAATGAAAAATGTAAAACAATTTAACTTAAAATCAATAATGAGATTATAAAACCATTTAAAGCGAGTAATAAGGCTTTCAATGGCATTGGTGACTATAAATGGATTTTTCTTGTCAATGGATGGGATTCGCTTCACGTTTCCCGAGAGAAACAGCCAATTATAATCTGTTTTAATGAAAAATTCAAAAAAAAATTAACTTAAAATCAATAATGAGATTATAAAACCATTTAAAGAGAGTAATAAGGCTTACAAAGGCATTGGTGACTATAAATGGACTTTTCTCTTGAATGGATGGGCTTCGCTTTACGTTTCTAGAGGGAAACATCCAATTATAATATGTTTTAACGAAAAAGTCAAAAAAATTCAACTTAAAATCAATAATAAGATTATAAAACCATTTGAAGCGAGTAATAAGGCTTACAAAGGCATTGGTGACTATAAATGGACTTTGCTCTTGAATGGATGGGATTCGCTTCACGTTTCTCGAGGAAAACATCCAATTATAATCTGTTTTAACAAAAAAATTCACAAAAATTCAACTCAAAATCAATAATGAGATTATAAAGCCATTTAAAGCGAGTAATATGGCTTTCAATGGCAGTGGTGACTATAAATGGACTTTTCTCTCTAATGGATGGCTTTCGCTTCACGTTTCCCAAGGGAAACATCCAATTATATTCTGTTTTAATGAAAAATTCAAAAAATTTCGACTTAAAATCAATTATGAGATTATAAAACCCTTTAAAGCGAGTAATAAGGCTTACAAAGGTATTGATGACTACAAAAGGACTTTTCTTGTCAATGGATGGGATTCGCTTCACGTTTCCCGAGGGAAACATCCAATTATAATCTGTTTTAATGAAAAATGTAAAAAAATTTAACTTAAAATCAATAATGAGATTATAAAACCATTTAAAGCGAGTAATATGTCTTTCAATGGCATTGGTGACTATAAATGGACTTTTCTCTCGAATGGATGGCTTTCGCTTCACGTTTCCCGAGGGAAACATCCAATTATAATCTGTTTTAACGAAAAATTCAAAAAATTTCCACTTAAAATCAATAATGAGATTATAAAACCATTCAAAGCGAGTAATAAGGCTTGCAAAGGCATTGGTCACTATAAATGGACTTTTCTCTAGAATAGATGGGGTTCGCTTCACGTTTCCCGAGGGAAACATCCAATTATAATCTGTTTTAACGCAAAATTCAAAAAAATTCAACTTAAAATCAATAATGAGATTATAAAACCATTTAAAGCGAGCAATAAGGCTTACAAAGGCATTGGTGACTATAAGTGGACTTTTCTTGTCAATGGATGGGATTCACTTCACGTTTCTCGAGGGAAACATCCAATTATAATCTGTTTTAACGAAAAAGTCAAAAAAATTCAACTTAAAATCAATAATAAGATTATAAAACCATTTAAAGCGAGTAATAAGGCTTCCAAAGGCATTGGTGACTATAAATGGACTTTTCTTATCAATGGATGGGATTCGCTTCACGTTTCTCGAGGGAAACATCCAATTATAATTTGTTTTAATGAAAAAGACAAAAAAATTTGACTTAAAATCAATAATAAGATTATAAAACCATTTGAAGCGAGTAATAAGGATTAAAAAGGCATTGGTGACTATAAATGGACTTTTCTTGTCATTGGATGGGATTCGCTTCACGTTTCCCGAGGGAAACATTCAATTATAATCTTTTTAACAAAAAATGTAAAAAAATTAAACTTAAAATCAATAATGAGATTATAAAACCATTTAAAGAGAGTAATAAGGCTTACAAAGGCATTGGTGACTATATATCGACTTTTCTTGTCAATGGATGGGATCCGCTTCACGTTTCCCAAGGGAAACATCCAATTATAATCTGTTTTAACGAAAAATTCAAAAAAATTCAACTTAAAATCAATAATGAGATTATAAAACCATTTAAAGCGAGTAATAAGGCTTACAAAGGCATGGGTGACTATAAATGGACTTTTCTCTTGAATGGATGGGATTCGCTTCACATTTCCCGAGGGAAACATCCAATTATAATATGTTTTAATGAAAAATTCAAAAAAATTTGACTTAAAATCATTTATGAGATTATAAAACCCTTTAAAACGAGTAATAAGGCTTACAAAGGCATTGGTGACTACAAATGGACTTTTCTTGTCAATGGATGGGATTCGCTTCACGTTTTCTGAGGGAAACATCTAATTATAATCTGTTTTAATGAAAAATATAAAAAAATTTAACTTAAATTCAATAATGAGATTATGAAACCATTTAAAACGAGTAGTAAGGCTTTCAATGGCATTGGTGACTATAAATGGACTTTTCTCTTGAATGGATGGCTTTCGCTTCGCGTTTCCCAAGGGAAACATCCAATTATAATCTATTTTAATGAAAAATTCAAAAAAATTAAACTTAAAATCAATAATGAGATTATAAAACCATTTAAACCGAGTAATAAGGCTTACAAAGACATTGGTGACTATAAGTGGACTTTTCTTGTCAATGGATGGGATTTGCTTCACGTTTCCTGAGGAAAACACCCAATTATAATATGTTTTAACACAAAATGTAAAAAAATTAAACTTAAAATCAATAATGACATTATAAACCCATTTAAAGTGAGTAATAAGGCTGTCAAAGGCGTTGGGGACTATAAATGGACTTTTCTTGTTAATGGATGGCTTTCGCTACACGTTTTCCGAGCGAAACATCCTATTATTGTCTGTTTTAATGAAAAATACAAAAATATTCAACTTAAAATCAATAATGAGATTATAAAACCATTTGAAGCGAGTAATAAGGCTTAAAAAGGCATTGGTGACTATCAATTGACTTTTCTTGTCATTGGATGGGATTCGCTTCACGTTTCCCGAGGAAAAAATCCAAATATAATCTATTTTAACAAAAAATGTAAAAAAATTGAACTTAAAATCAATAATGAGATTATAGAACCATTTAAAGAGAGTAATGAGGCTTACAAAGGCACTAGTGACTACAAATGGACTTTTCTTGTCAATGGATGGGATTCGCTTCACGTTTCCAGAGGGAAACATCCAATTATGATATGTTTTAACAAAAAAGTCAAAAAAAATCAACTTAAAATCAATAATAAGATTATAAAACCATTTGAAGCGAGTAATAAAGCTTACAAAGGCATCGGTGACTACAAATGGACTTTGCTCTTGAATGGATGGGATTCGCTTCACGTTTCCCGAGGAAAACATCCAATTATAATCTATTTTAACAAAAAAATTCACAAAAATTCAACTTAAAATCAATAATGAGATTATAAAACCATTTAAAGCGAGCAATAAGGCTTACAAAGGCATTGGTGACTATAAGTGGACTTTTCTTGTGAATGAATGGGATTCGCTTCATGTTTCCCAAGCGAAAAATCTAATTATTGTCTGTTTTAACGAAAAATGTAAAAATATTCAATTTAAAATCAATAATGGGATTATAAAACCATTTAAAGCGAGTAATAAGGCTTTCAATGGCATTGGTGACTATAAATGGACTTTTCTCTCGAATGGATGGCTTTCGCTTCACGTTTCCCGGGGGAAACATCCAATTATAATCTGTTTTCATGAAAAATTCAAAAAAATTTGACTTAAAATCAATTATGAGATTATAAAACCCTTTAAAGCGAGTAATAAGGCTTACAAAGGCATTGGTGACTACAAATGGACTTTTCTTGCCAATGGATGGGATTCACTTCACGTTTCCCGAGGGAAACATCCAATTATAATCTGTTTTAATGAAAAATGTAAAACAATTTAACTTAAAATCAATAATGAGATTATAAAACCATTTAAAGCGAGTAATAAGGCTTTTAATGGCATTGGTGACTATAAATGGACTTTTCTCTTGAATGGATGGCTTTCGCTTCACGTTTCCCAAGGGAAACATCCAAGTCTAATCTGTTTTAACAAAAGATTCAAAAAAATTCAACTTAAAATCAATAATGAGATTATAAAACCATTTAAAGCGAGTAATAAGGCTTACAAAGGCATTGGTGACTATAAATGGACTTTTCTTCTCAATGGATGGGATTCGCTTCACCTTTCTTGAGCTAAACATCTAATTATAATCTGTTTTAACAGAAAATGTAAAAAAATTAAACTTAAAATCAATAATGAGATTATAAAACCATTTAAAGCGAGTAATAAGGCTTACAAAGGCATGGGTGACTATAAATGGACTTTTCTCTTGAATGGATGGGATTCGCTTCACGTTTCTAGAGGGAAACATCCAATGATAACCTGTTTTAACAAAAAATTCAAAAAAATTAAACTTAAAATCAATAATGAGATTATAAAACCATTTAAAGCGAGTAATAAGGCTTACAAAGGCATCGGTGACTATAAAAGGACTTTTCTTGTCAATGGATGGGATTCGCTTCACGTTTCCCGAGCGAAACATCCAATTATAATATGTTTGAACGAAAAAGTCAAAAAAATTCAACTTAAAATCAATAATAAGATTATAAAACCAATTGAAGCGAGTAATAAGGCTTACAAAGGCATTGGTGACTATAAATGGACTTTTCTCTTGAATAGATGGGGTTCGCTTCACGTTTCTCGAGAGAAACATCCAATTATAATCTGTTTTAACGCAAAATTCAAAAAAATTCAACTTAAAATCAATAATGAGATTATAAAACCATTTAAAGCGAGTAATGAGGCTTACAAAGGCACTAGTGACTATAAATGGACTTTTCTTATCAATGGATGGGATTCGCTTCACGTTTCCGGAGAAAAACATCTAATTATAATCTGTTTTAACAAAAAATGTAAAAAAATTAAACTTCAAATCAATAATGAGATTATAAAACCATTTAAAGCGAATAATAAGGCTTACAAAGGCATTGGTGACTATAAATGGACTTTTCTTGTCAATGGATGGGATTCGCTTTACGTTTCTCGAGGGAAACATCCAATTATAATCTGTTTTAACGAAAAAGTCAAAAAAATTCAACTTAAAATCAATAATGAGATTATAAAACCATTTAAAGCGAGTAATGAGGCTTACAAAGGCACTAGTGACTATAAATGGACTTTTCTTGTCAATGGATGGGATTCGTTTCATGTCTCCTGAGGAAAACATCCAATTATAATCTGTTTTAACAAAAAATGTAAAACAATTAAACTTAAAATCAATAATGAGATTATAAAACCATTTAAAGCGAGTAATAAGGCTTAAAAAGGCATTGGTGACTATAAATGGACTTTTCTTGTCATTGGATGGGATTCGCTTCATGTTTCTCGAGGAAAACATTCAATTATAATCTGTTTTAACAAAAAATTGAAAAAAATTAAACTTAAAATGAATAATGAGATTATAAAACCATTTAAAGCGAGTAATAAGGCTTACAAAGGCATTGGTGACTATAAATGGACTTTTCTTGTCAATGGATGGGATTCGCTTCACGTTTCCCGAGGGAAACAGCCAATTATAATCTGTTTTAATGAAAAATTCAAAAAAATTAAACTTAAAATCAATAATGAGATTATAAAACCATTTAAAGCGAGTAATAAGGCTTACAAAGGCATGGGTGACTATAAATGGACTTTTCTCTTGAATGGATGGGATTTGCTTCACGTTTCTAGAGGGAAACATCCAATTATAATCTGTTTTAGCAAAAAATTCAAAAAAATTCAACTTAAAATCAATAATGAGATTATAAAACCATTTAAAGCGAGTAATAAGGCTTACAAAGGCATTGGTGACTATAAATGGACTTTTCTTCTCAATGGATGGGATTCGCTTCACCTTTCTTGAGCTAAACATCTAATTATAATCTGTTTTAACAGAAAATGTAAAAAAATTAAACTTAAAATCAATAATGAGATTATAAAACCATTTAAAGCGAGTAATAAGGCTTACAAAGGCATGGGTGACTATAAATGGACTTTTCTCTTGAATGGATGGGATTTGCTTCACGTTTCTAGAGGGAAACATCCAATTATAATCTATTTTAACAAAAAATTGAAAAAAATTCAACTTAAAATCTATAATGAGATTATAAAACCATTTAAAGCGAGTAATAAGGCTTACAAAGGCATCGGTGACTATAAAAGGACTTTTCTTGTCAATGGATGGGATTCGCTTCACGTTTCCCGAGGGAAACATCCAATTATAATATGTTTTAATGAAAAAGTCAAAAAATTCAACTTAAAATCAATAATAAGATTATAAAACCATTTGAAGCGAGTAATAAGGCTTACAAAGGCATTGGTGACTATAAATGGACTTTGCTCCTGAATGGATGGGATTCGCTTCACGTTTCCCGAGAAAAACATCCAATTATAATCGGTTTTAATGCAAAATTCAAAAAAATTCAACTTAAAATCAATAATGAGATTATAAAACCATTTAAAGCGAGTAATAAGGCTTACAAAGGCATGGGTGACTATAAATGGACTTTTCTCTTGAATGGATGGGATTTGCTTCACGTTTCTAGAGGGAAACATCCAATTATAATCTGTTTTAGCAAAAAATTCAAAAAAATTCAACTTAAAATCAATAATGAGATTATAAAACCATTTAAAGCGAGTAATAAGGCTTACAAAGGCATTGGTGACTATAAATGGACTTTTCTTCTCAATGGATGGGATTCGCTTCACCTTTCTTGAGCTAAACATCTAATTATAATCTGTTTTAACAGAAAATGTAAAAAAATTAAACTTAAAATCAATAATGAGATTATAAAACCATTTAAAGCGAGTAATAAGGCTTTTAATGGCATTGGTGACTATAAATGGACTTTTCTCTTGAATGGATGGCTTTCGCTTCACGTTTCCCAAGGGAAACATCCAATTCTAATCTGTTTTAACAAAAGATTCAAAAAAATTCAACTTAAAATCAATAATGAGATTATAAAACCATTTAAAGCGAGTAATAAGGCTTACAAAGGCATTGGTCACTATAAATGGACTTTTCTCTTGAATAGATGGGGTTCGCTTCACGTTTCTCGAGGGAAACATCCAATTATAATCTGTTTTAACGCAAAATTCAAAAAAATTCAACTTAAAATCAATAATGAGATTATAAAACCATTTAAAGCGAGTAATAAGGCTTACAAAGGCATTGGTGACTATAAATGGAGTTTTCTTCTCAATGGATGGGATTCGCTTCACGTTTCTTGAGCTAAACATATAATTATAATCTGTTTTAACAAAAAATGTAAAAAAATTGAACTTAAAATCAATAATGAGATTATAAAACTATTTAAAGCGAGTAATAAGGCTTACAAAGGCATTGGTGACTATAAATGGACTTTTCTTCTCAATGGATGGGATTCGCTTCACCTTTCTTGAGCTAAACATCTAATTATAATATGTTTTAACTGAAAATGTAAAAAAATTAAACTTAAAATCAATAATGAGATTATAAAACCATTTAAAGCGAGTAATATGGCTTACAAAGGCATGGGTGACTATAAATGGACTTTTCTTGTCAATGGATGGGATTCGCTTCACCTTTCTTGAGCTAAACATCTAATTATAATCCGTTTTAACAGAAAATGTAAAAAAATTAAACTTAAAATCAATAATGAGACTATAAAACCATTTAAAGCGAGTAATAAGGCTTACAAAGGCATTGGTGACTATAAATGGACTTTTCTTGTCAATGGATGGGATTCGCTTCACGTTTCCCAAGAGAAACAACCAATTATAATCTGTTTTAACGAAAAATTCAAAAAAATTCAACTTAAAATCAATAATGAGATTATAAAATCATTTAAAGGGAGTAATAAGGCTTACAAAGGCATGGGTGACTATAAATGGACTTTTCTCTTGAATGGATGGGATTCGCTTCGCGTTTCTAGAGGGAAACATCAAATTATAATCTGGTTTAACAAAAAATTAAAAAAAATTCAACTTAAAATCAATAATGAGATTATAAAACCATTTAAAGCGAGTAATAAGGCTTACAAAGGCATCGGTGACTATAAAAGGACTTTTCTTGTCAATGGATGGGATTCGCTTCACGTTTCCCGAGGGAAACATCCAATTATAATATGTTTTAACAAAAAATTCAAAAATATTCAACTTAAAATCAATAATGAGATTATAAAACCATTTAAAGCGAGTAATAAGGCTTACAAAGGCATGGGTGAATATAAATGGACTTTTCTCTTGAATGGATGGGATTCGATTCACGTTTCTAGAGGGAAACATCCAATTATAATCTGTTTTAGCAAAAAATTCAAAAAAATTCAACTTAAAATCAATAATGAGATTATAAAACCATTTAAAGCGAGTAATAAGGCTTACAAAGGCATTGGTGACTATAAATGGACTTTTCTTGTCAATGGATGGGATTCGCTTCACGTTTCCCGAGGAAAACATCCATCTATAATCTGTTTTAACAAAAAATGTAAAAAAATTAAACTTAAAATCAATAATGAGATTATAAAACCATTTAAAGCGAGTAATAAGGCTTACAAAGGCATTGGTGACTATAAATGGACTTTTCTTGTCAATGAATGGGATTCGCTTCACGTTTCCCGAGGGAAACATCCAATTATAATATGTTTTAACAAAAAATTCAAAAATATTCAACTTAAAATCAATAATGAGATTATAAAACCATTTAAAGCGAGTAATAAGGCTTACAAAGGCATGGGTGAATATAAATGGACTTTTCTCTTGAATGGATGGGATTCGATTCACGTTTCTAGAGGGAAACATCCAATTATAATCTGTTTTAGCAAAAAATTCAAAAAAATTCAACTTAAAATCAATAATGAGATTATAAAACCATTTAAAGCGAGTAATAAGGCTTACAAAGGCATTGGTGACTATAAATGGACTTTTCTTCTCAATGGATGGGATTCGCTTCACCTTTCTTGAGCTAAACATCTAATTATAATCTGTTTTAACAAAAAATGTAAAAAAATTGAACTTAAAATCAATAATGAGATTATAAAACTATTTAAAGCGAGTAATAAGGCTTACAAAGGCATTGGTGACTATAAATGGACTTTTCTTCTCAATGGATGGGATTCGCTTCACCTTTCTTGAGCTAAACATCTAATTATAATCTGTTTTAACTGAAAATGTAAAAAAATTAAACTTAAAATCAATAATGAGATTATAAAACCATTTAAAGCGAGTAATAAGGCTTACAAAGGCATGGGTGACTATAAATGGACTTTTCTCTTGAATGGATGGGATTCGCTTCGCGTTTCTAGAGGGAAACATCAAATTATAATCTGGTTTAACAAAAAATTAAAAAAAATTCAACTTAAAATCAATAATGAGATTATAAAACCATTTAAAGCGAGTAATAAGGCTTACAAAGGCATCGGTGACTATAAAAGGACTTTTCTTATCAATGGATGGGATTCGCTTCACGTTTCCCGAGGGAAACATCCAATTATAATATGTTTTAACAAAAAATTCAAAAATATTCAACTTAAAATCAATAATGAGATTATAAAACCATTTAAAGCGAGTAATAAGGCTTACAAAGGCATGGGTGAATATAAATGGACTTTTCTCTTGAATGGATGGGATTCGATTCACGTTTCTAGAGGGAAACATCCAATTATAATCTGTTTTAGCAAAAAATTCAAAAAAATTCAACTTAAAATCAATAATGAGATTATAAAACCATTTAAAGCGAGTAATAAGGCTTACAAAGGCATTGGTGACTATAAATGGACTTTTCTTCTCAATGGATGGGATTCGCTTCACCTTTCTTGAGCTAAACATCTAATTATAATCTGTTTTAACAGAAAATGTAAAAAAATTAAACTTAAAATCAATAATAAGACTATAAAACCATTTAAAGCGAGTAATAAGGCTTACAAAGGCATTGGTGACTATAAATGGACTTTTCTTGTCAATGGATGGGATTCGCTTCATGTTTCCCAAGCGAAACATCTAATTATTGTCTGTTTTAGCAAAAAATTCAAAAAAATTCAACTTAAAATCAACAATGGGATTATAAAACCATTTAAAGCGAGTAATAAGGCTTTCAATGGCATTGGTGACTATAAATGGACTTTTCCCTCGAATGGATGGCTTTCGCTTCACGTTTCCCGAGGGAAACATCCAATTAAAATCAGTTTTAATGAAAAATTCAAAAAAATTTGGCTTAAAATCAATTATGAGATTATAAAACCCTTTAAAGCGAGTAATAAGGCTTACAAAGGCATTGGTGACTACAAATGGACTTTTCTTGTCAATGGATGGGAGTCGCTTCACGTTTCCCGAGGGAAACATCCAATTATAATATGTTTTAATGAAAAATGTAAAAAAATTTAACTTAAAATCAATAATGAGATTATAAAACCATTTAAAGCGAGTAATAAGGCTTTTAATGGCATTGGTGACTATAAATGGACTTTTCTCTTGAATGGATGGCTTTCGCTTCACGTTTCCCAAGGGAAACATCCAATTCTAATCTGTTTTAACAAAAGATTCAAAAAAATTCAACTTAAAATCAATAATGAGATTATAAAACCATTTAAAGCGAGTAATAAGGCTTACAAAGGCATTGGTGACTATAAATGGACTTTTCTTCTCAATGGATGGGATTCGCTTCACCTTTCTTGAGCTAAACATCTAATTATAATCTGTTTTAACAGAAAATGTAAAAAAATTAAACTTAAAATCAATAATGAGATTATAAAACCATTTAAAGCGAGTAATATGGCTTACAAAGGCATGGGTGACTATAAATGGACTTTTCTTGTCAATGGATGGGATTCGCTTCACCTTTCTTGAGCTAAACATCTAATTATAATCTGTTTTAACAGAAAATGTAAAAAAATTAAACTTAAAATCAATAATAAGACTATAAAACCATTTAAAGCGAGTAATAAGGCTTACAAAGGCATTGGTGACTATAAATGGACTTTTCTTGTCAATGGATGGGATTCGCTTCACGTTTCCCAAGAGAAACAGCCAATTATAATCTGTTTTAACGAAAAATTCAAAAAAATTCAACTTAAAATCAATAATGAGATTATAAAACCATTTAAAGCGAGTAATAAGGCTAACAAAGGCATGGGTGACTATAAATGGACTTTTCTCTTGAATGGATGGGATTCGCTTCGCGTTTCTAGAGGGAAACATCCAATTATAATCTGGTTTAACAAAAAATAACAAAAAAATTCAACTTAAAATCAATAATGAGATTATAAAACCATTTAAAGAGAGTAATAAGGCTTACAAAGGCATCGGTGACTATAAAATGACTTTTCTTGTCAATGGATGGGATTCGCTTCACGTTTCCCGAGAGAAACATCCAATTATAATCTGTTTTAACGAAAAAGTCAAAAAAATTCAACTTAAAATCAATAATGAGATTATAAAACCATTTAAAGCGAGTAATGAGGCTTACAAAGGCACTAGTGACTATAAATGGACTTTTCTTGTCAATGGATGGGATTCGCTTCACGTCTCCTGAGGAAAACATCCAATTATAATCTGTTTTAACAAAAAATGTAAAACAATTAAACTTAAAATCAATAATGAGATTATAAAACCATTTAAAGCGAGTAATAAGGCTTACAAAGGCATGGGTGACTATAAATGGACTTTTCTCTTGAATGGATGGGATTCGCTTCACGTTTCTAGAGAGAAACATCCAATTATAATCTGTTTTAACAAAAAATTCAAAAAAATTAAACTTAAAATCAATAATGAGATTATAAAACCATTTAAAGCGAGTAATGAGGCTTACAAAGGCACTAGTGACTATAAATGGACTTTTCTTGTCAATGGATGGGATTCACCTGACGTTTCTCGAGGAAAACATCCAATTATAATCTGTTTTAACAAAAAATGTAAAAAAATTAAACTTAAAATCAATAATGAGATTATAAAACCATTTAAAGCGAGTAATAAGGCTTACAAAGGCATGGGTGACTATAAATGGACTTTTCTCTTGAATGGATGGGATTCGCTTCACGTTTCTAGAGAGAAACATCCAATTATAATCTGTTTTAACAAAAAATTCAAAAAAATTAAACTTAAAATCAATAATGAGATTATAAAACCATTTAAAGCGAGTAATAAGGCTTACAAAGGCATTACTGACTATAAATGGACTTTTCTTCTCAATGGATGGGATTCGCTTCACGTTTCTTGAGCTAAACATCTAATTATAATCTGTTTTAACAAAAAATGTAAAAAAATTAAACTTAAAATCAATAATGAGATTATAAAACCATTTAAAGCGAGTAATAAGGCTTACAAAGGCATTGGTTACTATAAATGGACTTTTCTTGTCAATGGATGCGTTTGCTTCACGTTTCTCGAGGGAAACATCCAATTATAATCTGTTTTAACGAAAAAGTCAAAAAAATTCAACTTAAAATCAACAATAAGATTATAAAACCATTTGAAGCGAGTAATAAGGCTTAAAAAGGCATTGGTGACTATAAATGGACTTTTCCTGTCATTGGATGGGATTCGCTTCATGTTTCTCGAGGAAAACATTCAATTATAATCTGTTTTAACAAAAAATGTAAAAAAATTAAACTTAAAATCAATAATGAGATTATAAAACCATTTAAAGCGAGTAATAAGGCTTGCAAAGGCATTGGTTACTATAAATGGACTTTTCTTGTCAATGGATGGGATTCGCTTCATGTTTCCCGAGGGAAACATATAATTATTGTCTGTTTTAACGAAAAATGCAAAAATATTCAATTTAAAATCAATAATGGGATTATAAAACCATTTAAAGCGAGTAATAAGGCTTTCAATGGCATTGGCAACTATAAATGGGCTTTTCTCTCGAATGGATGGCTTTTGCTTCACGTTTCCCAAGAGAAACATCCAATTATAATCTGTTTTAAAGAAAAATTCAAAAAAATTCGAATTAAAATCAATTATGAGATTATAAAACCCTTTAAAGCGAGTAATAAGGCTTACAAAGGCATGGGTGAATATAAATGGACTTTTCTCTTGAATGGATGGGATTCGATTCACGTTTCTAGAGGGAAACATCCAATTATAATCTGTTTAGCAAAAAATTCAAAAAAATTCAACTTAAAATCAATAATGAGATTATAAAACCATTTAAAGCGAGTAATAAGGCTTACAAAGACATCGGTGACTATAAATGGACTTTTCTTGTCAATGGATGGGATTCGCTTCACGTTTCCTAAGGGAAACATCCAATTATAATATGTTTTAACGAAAAAGTCAAAAAAATTCAACTTAAAATCAATAATAAGATTATAAAACCATTTGAAGCGAGTAATAAGGCTTACAAAGGCGTTGGTGACTATAAATGGACTTTGCTCTTGAATGGATGGGATTCGCTTCACGTTTCCCGAGGAAAACATCCAATTATAATATGTTTTAACAACAAAATTCACAAAAATTAAACTTAAAATCAATAATGAGATTATAAAACCATTTAAAGCGAGTAATAAGGCTTACAAAGGCATTGGTGACTATAAATGGACTTTTCTAGTCAATGGATGGGATTCGCTTCATGGTTCCCAAGCGAAACATCTAATTATTGCCTGTTTTAACAAAAAAGTCAAAAAAATTAAACTTAAAATCAATAATGAGATTATAAAACCATTTAAAGCGAGTAATAAGGCTTACAAAGGCATCGATGACTATTAAAGGACTTTTCTTGTCAATGGATGGGATTCGCTTCACATTTCCCGAGGGAAACATCCAATTATAATATGTTTTAACGAAAAATTCAAAAAAATTCAACTTAAAATCAATAATGAGATTATAAAACCATTTAAAGCGAGTAATAAGGCTTACAAAGGCATGGGTGACTATAAATGGACTTTTCTCTTGAATGGATGGGATTCGCTTCACGTTTCTAGAGGGAAACATCCAATTATAATCTGTTTTAACAAAAAATTCAAAAAAAATCAACTTAAAATCAATAATGAGATTATAAAACCATTTAAAGCGAGTAATAAGGCTTACAAAGGCATCGGTGACTATAAATGGACTTTTCTTGTCAATTGATGGGATTCGCTTCACGTTTCCCGAGGGAAACATCCAATTATAATATGTTTTAACGAAAAAGTCAAAAAAATTCAACTTAAAATCAATAATGAGATTATAAAACCATTTAAAGCGAGTAATGAGGCTTACAAAGGCACTAGTGACTATAAATGGACTTTTCTTATCAATGGATGGGATTCACTTGACGTTTCCCGAGGAAAACATCCAATTATAATCTGTTTAAACAAAAAATGTAAAAAAATTAAACTTAAAATCAATAATGAGATTATAAAACCATTTAAAGCGAGTAATAAGGCTTAAAAAGGCATTGGTGACTATAAATGGACTTTTCTTTTCATTGGATGGGATTCGCTTCACGTTTCCCGAGGGAAACAGCCAATTATAATCTGTTTTAACGAAAAATTCAAAAAAATTCAACTTAAAATCAATAATGAGATTATAAAACCATATAAAGCGAGTAATAAGGCTTACAAAGGCATGGGTGACTATAAATGGACTTTTCTCTTGAATGGATGGGATTCGCTTCACGTTTCTAAAGGGAAACATCCAATTATAATCTGTTTTAATGAAAAATATAAAAAAATTTAACTTAAATTCAATAATGAGATTATGAAACCATTTAAAACGAGTAGTAAGGCTTTCAATGGCATTGGTGACTATAAATGGACTTTTCTCTTGAATGGATGGCTTTCGCTTCGCGTTTCCCAAGGGAAACATCCAATTATAATCTATTTTAATGAAAAATTCAAAAAAATTAAACTTAAAATCAATAATGAGATTATAAAACCATTTAAACCGAGTAATAAGGCTTACAAAGACATTGGTGACTATAAGTGGACTTTTCTTGTCAATGGATGGGATTTGCTTCACGTTTCCTGAGGAAAACACCCAATTATAATATGTTTTAACACAAAATGTAAAAAAATTAAACTTAAAATCAATAATGACATTATAAACCCATTTAAAGTGAGTAATAAGGCTGTCAAAGGCGTTGGGGACTATAAATGGACTTTTCTTGTTAATGGATGGCTTTCGCTACACGTTTTCAGAGCGAAACATCCTATTATTGTCTGTTTTAATGAAAAATACAAAAATATTCAACTTAAAATCAATAATGAGATTATAAAACCATTTGAAGCGAGTAATAAGGCTTAAAAAGGCATTGGTGACTATAAATGGACTTTTCTTGTCATTGGATGGGATTCGCTTCACGTTTCCCGAGGAAAAAATCCAATTATAATCTATTTTACTAAAAAATGTAAAAAAATTGAACTTAAAATCAATAATGAGATTATAGAACCATTTAAAGAGAGTAATGAGGCTTACAAAGGCACTAGTGACTACAAATGGACTTTTCTTGTCAATGGATGGGATTCGCTTCACGTTTCCAGAGGGAAACATCCAATTATGATATGTTTTAACAAAAAAGTCAAAAAAATTCAACTTAAAATCAATAATAAGATTATAAAACCATTTGAAGCGAGTAATAAGGCTTACAAAGGCATCGGTGTCTACAAATGGACTTTGCTCTTGAATGGATGGGATTCGCTTCACGTTTCCCGAGGAAAACATCCAATTATAATCTATTTTAACAAAAAAATTCACAAAAATTCAACTTAAAATCAATAATGAGATTATAAAATCATTTAAAGCGAGCAATAAGGCTTACAAAGGCATTGGTGACTATAAGTGGACTTTTCTTGTGAATGAATGGGATTCGCTTCATGTTTCCCAAGCGAAAAATCTAATTATTGTCTGTTTTAACGAAAAATGTAAAAATATTCAATTTAAAATCAATAATGGGATTATAAAACCATTTAAAGCGAGTAATAAGGCTTTCAATGGCATTGGTGACTATAAATGGACTTTTCTCTCGAATGGATGGCTTTCGCTTCACGTTTCCCGGGGGAAACATCCAATTATAATCTGTTTTCATGAAAAATTCAAAAAAATTTGACTTAAAATCAATTATGAGATTATAAAACCCTTTAAAGCGAGTAATAAGGCTTATAAAGGCATTGGTGACTACAAATGGACTTTTCTTGCCAATGGATGGGATTCACTTCACGTTTCCCGAGGGAAACATCCAATTATAATCTGTTTTAATGAAAAATGTAAAAAAATTTAACTTAAAATCAATAATGAGATTATAAAACCATTTAAAGCGAGTAATAAGGCTTTTAATGGCATTGGTGACTATAAATGGACTTTTCTCTTGAATGGATGGCTTTCGCTTCACGTTTCCCAGGGGAAACATCCAAGTCTAATCTGTTTTAACAAAAGATTCAAAAAAATTCAACTTAAAATCAATAATGAGATTATAAAACCATTTAAAGCGAGTAATAAGGCTTACAAAGGCATTGGTGACTATAAATGGACTTTTCTTCTCAATGGATGGGATTCGCTTCACCTTTCTTGGGCTAAACATCTAATTATAATCTGTTTTAACAGAAAATGTAAAAAAATTAAACTTAAAATCAATAATGAGATTATAAAACCATTTAAAGCGAGTAATAAGGCTTACAAAGGCATGGGTGACTATAAATGGACTTTTCTCTTGAATGGATGGGATTCGCTTCACGTTTCTAGAGGGAAACATCCAATGATAACCTGTTTTAACAAAAAATTCAAAAAAATTAAACTTAAAATCAATAATGAGATTATAAAACCATTTAAAGCGAGTAATAAGGCTTACAAAGGCATCGGTGACTATAAAAGGACTTTTCTTGTCAATGGATGGGATTCGCTTCACGTTTCCCGAGCGAAACATCCAATTATAATATGTTTGAACGAAAAAGTCAAAAAAATTCAACTTAAAATCAATAATAAGATTATAAAACCATTTGAAGCGAGTAATAAGGCTTACAAAGGCATTGGTGACTATAAATGGACTTTTCTCTTGAATAGATGGGGCTCGCTTCACGTTTCCCGAGGGAAACATCCAATTATAATCTGTTTTAACGCAAAATTCAAAAAAATTCAACTTAAAATCAATAATGAGATTATAAAACCATTTAAAGCGAGTAATGAGGCTTACAAAGGCACTAGTGACTATAAATGGACTTTTCTTGTCAATGGATGGGATTCGCTTCACGTTTCCTGAGGAAAACATCTAATTATAATCTGTTTTAACAAAAAATGTAAAAAAATTAAACTTCAAATCAATAATGAGATTATAAAACCATTTAAAGCGAATAATAAGGCTTACAAAGGCATTGGTGACTATAAATGGACTTTTCTTGTCAATGGATGGGATTCGCTTTACGTTTCTCGAGGGAAACATCCAATTATAATCTGTTTTAACGAAAAAGTCAAAAAAATTCAACTTAAAATCAATAATGAGATTATAAAACCATTTCAAGCGAGTAATGAGGCTTACAAAGACACTAGTGACTATAAATGGACTTTTCTTGTCAATGGATGGGATTCGCTTCACGTCTCCTGAGGAAAACATCCAATTATAATCTGTTTTAACAAAAAATGTAAAACAATTAAACTTAAAATCAATAATGAGATTATAAAACCATTTAAAGCGAGTAATAAGGCTTAAAAAGGCATTGGTGACTATAAATGGACTTTTCTTGTCATTGGATGGGATTCGCTTCATGTTTCTCAAGGAAAACATTCAATTATAATCTGTTTTAACAAAAAATGGAAAAAAATTAAACTTAAAATCAATAATGAGATTATAAAACCATTTAAAGCGAGTAATAAGGCTTACAAAGGCATTGGTGACTATAAATGGACTTTTCTTGTCAATGGATGGGATTCGCTTCACGTTTCCCGAGGGAAACAGCCAATTATAATCTGTTTTAATGAAAAATTCAAAAAAATTCAACTTAAAATCAATAATGAGATTATAAAACCATTTAAAGCGAGTAATAAGGCTTACAAAGGCATGGGTGACTATAAATGGACTTTTCTCTTGAATGGCTGGGATTCACTTCACGTTTCTAGAGGGAAACATCCAATTATAATCTATTTTAACAAAAAATTGAAAAAAATTCAACTTAAAATCAATAATGAGATTATAAAACCATTTAAAGCGAGTAATAAGGCTTACAAAGGCATCGGTGACTATAAAAGGACTTTTCTTGTCAATGGATGGGATTCGCTTCACGTTTCCCGAGGAAAACATCCAATTATAATATGTTTTAATGAAAAAGTCAAAAAAATTCAACTTAAAATCAATAATAAGATTATAAAACCATTTGAAGCGAGTAATAAGGCTTACAAAGGCATTGGTGACTATAAATGGACTTTGCACTTGAATGGATGGGATTCGCTTCACGTTTCCCGAGAAAAACATCCAATTATAATCGGTTTTCACACAAAATTTAAAAAAATTCAACTTAAAATCAATAATGAGATTATAAAACCATTTAAAGCGAGCAATAAGGCTTACAAAGGCATTGGTGACTATAAGTGGACTTTTCTTGTCAATGGATGGGATTCGCTTCATGTTTCCAAAGCAAAACATCTAATTATTGTCTGTTTTCACGAAAAATGCAAAAATATTAAATTTAAAATCAACAATGGGATTATAAAACCATTTAAAGCGAGTAATAAGGCTTTCAATGGCATTGGTGACTATAAATGGACTTTTCCCTCGAATGGATGGCTTTCGCTTCACGTTTCCCGAGGGAAACATCCAATTAAAATCAGTTTTAATGAAAAATTCAAAAAAATTTGGCTTAAAATCAATTATGAGATTATAAAACCCTTTAAAGCGAGTAATAAGGCTTACAAAGGCATTGGTGACTACAAATGGACTTTTCTTGTCAATGGATGGGATTCGCTTCACGTTTCCCGAGGGAAACATCCAATTATAATATGTTTTAATGAAAAATGTAAAAAAATTTAACTTAAAATCAATAATGAGATTATAAAACCATTTAAAGCGAGTAATAAGGCTTTTAATGGCATTGGTGACTATAAATGGACTTTTCTCTTGAATGGATGGCTTTCGCTTCACGTTTCCCAAGGGAAACATCCAATTCTAATCTGTTTTAACAAAAGATTCAAAAAAATTCAACTTAAAATCAATAATGAGATTATAAAACCATTTAAAGCGAGTAATAAGGCTTACAAAGGCATTGGTCACTATAAATGGACTTTTCTCTTGAATAGATGGGGTTCGCTTCACGTTTCTCGAGGGAAACATCCAATTATAATCTGTTTTAACGCAAAATTCAAAAAAATTCAACTTAAAATCAATAATGAGATTATAAAACCATTTAAAGCGAGTAATAAGGCTTACAAAGGCATTGGTGACTATAAATGGAGTTTTCTTCTCAATGGATGGGATTCGCTTCACGTTTCTTGAGCTAAACATCCAATTATAATCTGTTTTAACAAAAAATTCAAAAAAATTCAACTTAAAATCAATAATGAGATTATAAAACCATTTAAAGCGAGTAATAAGGCTTATAAAGGCATCGGTGACTATAAAAGGACTTTTCTTGTCAATGGATGGGATTCGCTTCATGTTTCCCGAGGGAAACATCCAATTATAATCTGCTTTAACAAAAAATTCAAAAAAATTCAACTTAAAATCAATAATGAGATTATAAAACCATTTAAAGCGAGTAATAAGGCTTACAAAGGCATCGGTGACTATAAATGGACTTTTCTTATCAATGGATGGGATTCGGTTCACGTTTCCCAAGGGAAACATCCAATTATAATATGTTTTAACGAAAAAGTCAAAAAAATTCAACTTAAAATCAATAATGAGATTATAAAACCATTTAAAGCGAGTAATGAGGCTTACAAAGGTACTAGTGACTATAAATGGACTTTTCTTATCAATGGATGGGATTCACTTGACGTTTCTCGAGGAAAACATCCAATTATAATCTGTTTTAACAAAAAATGTAAAAAAATTAAACTTAAAATCAATAATGAGATTATAAAACCATTTAAAGAGAGTAATAAGGCTTAAAAAGGCATTGGTGACTATAAATGGACTTCTCTTGTCATTGGATGGGATTCGCTTCACGTTTCTCGAGGAAAACATTCAATTATAATCTGTTTTAACAAAAAATGTAAAAAAATTAAACTCAAAATCAATAATGAGATTATAAAACCATTTAAAGCGAGTAATAAGGCTTACAAAGGCATTGGTGACTATAAATGGACTTTTCTTGTCAATGGATGGGATTCGCTTCACGTTTCCCGAGGGAAACAGCCAATTATAATCTGTTTTAACGAAAAATTCAAAAAAATTCAACTTAAAATCAATAATGAGATTATAAAACTATTTAAAGCGAGTAATAAGGCTTACAAAGGCATGGGTGACTATAAATGGACTTTTCTCTTGAATGGATGGGATTCGCTTCGCGTTTCTAGAGGGAAACATCCAATTATAATCGGTTTTAACAAAAAATTCAAAAAAATTAAACTTAAAATCAATAATGAGATTATAAAACCATTTAAAGCGAGTAATAAGGCTTACAAAGGCATCGGTGACTATAAAAGGACTTTTCTTGTCAATGGATGGGATTCGCTTCACGTTTCCCGAGGAAAACATCCAATTATAATATGTTTTAACGAAAAATTCAAAAATATTCAACTTAAAATCAATAATGAGATTATAAAACCATTTAAAGCGAGTAATAAGGCTTACAAAGGCATGGGTGACTATAAATGGACTTTTCTCTTGAATGGATGGGATTCGCTTCACGTTTCTAGAGGGAAACATCCAATTATAATCTGTTTTAACAAAAAATTCAAAAAAATTAAACTTAAAATCAATAATGAGATTATAAAACCATTTAAAGCGAGTAATAAGGCTTACAAAGGCATTGCTGACTATAAATGGACTTTTCTTCTCAATGGATGGGATTCGCTTCACGTTTCTTGAGCTAAACATCTAATTATAATCTGTTTTAACAACAAATGTAAAAAAATTAAACTTAAAATCAATAATGAGATTATAAAACCATTTAAAGCGAGTAATAAGGCTTACAAAGGCATTGGTTACTATAAATGGACTTTTCTTGTCAATGGATGGGTTTGCTTCACGTTTCTCGAGGGAAACATCCAATTATAATCTGTTTTAACGAAAAAGTCAAAAAAATTCAACTTAAAATCAACAATAAGATTATAAAACCATTTGAAGCGAGTAATAAGGCTTAAAAAGGCATTGGTGACTATAAATGGACTTTTCCTGTCATTGGATGGGATTCGCTTCATGTTTCTCGAGGAAAACATTCAATTATAATCTGTTTTAAAAAAAATGTAAAAAAATTAAACTTAAAATCAATAATGAGATTATAAAACCATTTAAAGCGAGTAATAAGGCTTGCAAAGGCATTGGTTACTATAAATGGACTTTTCTTGTCAATGGATGGGATTCGCTTCATGTTTCCCGAGGGAAACATTTAATTATTGTCTGTTTTAATGAAAAATGCAAAAATATTCAATTTAAAATCAATAATGGGATTATAAAACCATTTAAAGCGAGTAATAAGGCTTTCAATGGCATTGGCAACTATAAATGGGCTTTTCTCTCGAATGGATGGCTTTTGCTTCACGTTTCCCGAGAGAAACATCCAATCATAATCTGTTTTAAAGAAAAATTCAAAAAAATTCGACTTAAAATCAATTATGAGATTGTAAAACCCTTTAAAGCGAGTAATAAGGCTTACAAAGGCATTGGTGACTATAAATGGACTTTTCTTGTTAACGGATGGAATTCGCTTCACGTTTCTCTAGGGAAACATCCAATTATAATCTGTTTTAACGAAAAAGTCAAAAAAATTCAACTTAAAATCAACAATAAGATTATAAAACCATTTGAAGCGAGTAATAAGGCTTAAAAAGGCATTGGTGACTACAAATGGACTTTTCTTGTCATTGGATGGGATTCGCTTCATGTTTCTCGAGGAAAACATTCAATTATAATCTGTTTTAACAAAAAATGTAAAAAAATTAAACTTAAAATCAATAATGAGATTATAAAACCATTTAAAGCGAGTAATAAGGCTTACAAAGGCATTGGTGACTATAAATGGACTTTTCTTGTCAATGGATGGGATTCGCTTCACGTTTCCTGAGGGAAACAGCCAATTATAATCTGTTTTAATGAAAAATTCAAAAAAATTCAACTTAAAATCAATAATGAGATTCTAAAACCATTTAAAGCGAGTAATAAGGCTTACAAAGGCATGGGTGACTATAAATGGACTTTTCTCTTGAATGGATGGGATTCGCTTCACGTTTCTAGAGGGAAACATCCAATTATAATCTGTTTTAACAAAAAATTCAAAAAAATTCAACTTAAAATCAATAATGAGATTATAAAACCATTTAAAGCGAGTAATAAGGCTTACAAAGGCATCGGTGACTATAAATGGACTTTTCTTGTCAATGGATGGGATTCGCTTCACGTTTCCCGAGGAAAACATCCAATTATAATATGTTTTAACGAAAAAGTCAAAAAAATTCAACTTAAAATCAATAATGAGATTATAAAACCATTTAAAGCGAGTAATAAGGCTTACAAAGGCATCGGTGACTATAAATGGACTTTTCTTGTCAATGGATGGGATTCGCTTCACGTTTCCCGAGGAAAACATCCAATTATAATATGTTTTAATGAAAAATTCAAAAAAATTCAACTTAAAATCAATAATGAGATTCTAAAACCATTTAAAGCGAGTAATAAGGCTTACAAAGGCATGGGTGACTATAAATGGACTTTTCTCTTGAATGGATGGGATTCGCTTCACGTTTCTAGAGGGAAACATCCAATTATAATCTGTTTTAACAAAAAATTCAAAAAAATTAAACTTAAATTCAATAATGAGATTATAAAACCATTTAAAGCGAGTAATAAGGCTTACAAAGGCATTGCTGACTATAAATGGACTTTTCTTCTCAATGGATGGGATTCGCTTCACGTTTCTTGAGCTAAACATCTAATTATAATCTGTTTTAACAAAAAATGTAAAAAAATTAAACTTAAAATCAATAATGAGATTATAAAACCATTTAAAGCGAGTAATAAGGCTTACAAAGGCATTGGTTACTATAAATGGACTTTTCTTGTCAATGGATGGGTTTGCTTCACGTTTCTGAAGGGAAACATCCAATTATAATCTGTTTTAACGAAAAAGTCAAAAAAATACAACTTAAAATCAACAATAAGATTATAAAACCATTTGAAGCGAGTAATAAGGCTTAAAAAGGCATTGGTGACTATAAATGGACTTTTCTAGTCATTGGATGGGATTCGCTTCATGTTTCTCGAGGAAAACATTCAATTATAATCTGTTTTAACAAAAAATGTAAAAAAACTAAACTTAAAATCAATAATGAGATTATAAAACCATTTAAAGCGAGTAATAAGGCTTACAAAGGCATTGGTGACTATAAATGGACTTTTCTTGTCAATGGATGGGATTCGCTTCACGTTTCCTGAGGGAAACAGCCAATTATAATCTGTTTTAATGAAAAATTCAAAAAAATTCAACTTAAAATCAATAATGAGATTCTAAAACCATTTAAAGCGAGTAATAAGGCTTACAAAGGCATGGGTGACTATAAATGGACTTTTCTCTTGAATGCATGGGATTCGCTTCACGTTTCTAGAGGGAAACATCCAATTATAATCTGTTTTAACAAAAAATTCAAAAAAATTCAACTTAAAATCAATAATGAGATTATAAAACCATTTAAAGCGAGTAATAAGGCTTACAAAGGCATCGGTGACTATAAATGGACTTTTCTTGTCAATGGATGGGATTCGCTTCACGTTTCCCGAGGGAAACATCCAATTATAATATGTTTTAACGAAAAAGTCAAAAAAATTCAACTTAAAATCAATAATGAGATTATAAAACCATTTAAAGCGAGTAATGAGGCTTACAAAGGCACTAGTGACTATAAATGGACTTTTCTTGTCAATGGATGGGATTCACTTGACGTTTCCCGAGGAAAACATCCAATTATAATCTGTTTAAACAAAAAATGTAAAAAAATTAAACTTAAAATCAATAATGAGATTATAAAACCATTTAAAGCGAGTAATAAGGCTTAAAAAGGCATTGGTGACTATAAATGGACTTTTCTTTTCATTGGATGGGATTCGCTTCACGTTTCCCGAGGGAAACAGCCAATTATAATCTGTTTTAACGAAAAATTCAAAAAAATTCAACTTAAAATCAATAATGAGATTATAAAACCATTTAAAGCGAGTAATAAGGCTTACAAAGGCATGGGTGACTATAAATAGACTTTTCTCTTGAATGGATGGGATTCGCTTCGCGTTTCTAGAGGGAAACATCCAATTATAATCTGTTTTAACAAAAAATTCAAAAAAATTCAACTTAAAATCAATAATGAGATTATAAAACCATTTAAAGCGAGTAATAAGGCTTACAAAGGCATCGGTGACTATAAAAGGACTTTTCTTGTCAATGGATGGGATTCGCTTCACGTTTCCCGAGGGAAACATCCAATTATAATATGTTTTAACGAAAAATTCAAAAATATTCAACTTAAAATCAATAATGAGATTATAAAATCATTTAAAGCGAGTAATAAGGCTTACAAAGGCGTGGGTGACTATAAATGGACTTTTCTCTTGAATGGATGGGATTCGCTTCACGTTTCTAGAGGGAAACATCCAATTATAATCTGTTTTAACAAAAAATTCAAAAAAAATTAAACTTAAATTCAATAATGAGATTATAAAACCATTTAAAGCGAGTAATAAGGCTTACAAAGGCATTGCTGACAATAAATGGACTTTTCTTCTCAATGGATGGGATTCGCTTCACGTTTCTTGAGCTAAACATCTAATTATAATCTGTTTTAACAAAAAATGTAAAAAAATTAAACTTAAAATCAATAATGAGATTATAAAACCATTTAAAGCGAGTAATAAGGCTTACAAAGGCATTGGTTACTATAAATGGACTTTTCTTGTCAATGGATGGGTTTGCTTCACGTTTCTGAAGGGAAACATCCAATTATAATTTGTTTTAACGAAAAAGTCAAAAAAATACAACTTAAAATCAACAATAAGATTATAAAACCATTTGAAGCGAGTAATAAGGCTTAAAAAGGCATTGGTGACTATAAATGGACTTTTCTTGTCATTGGATGGGATTCGCTTCATGTTTCTCGAGGAAAACATTCAATTATAATCTGTTTTAACAAAAAATGTAAAAAAACTAAACTTAAAATCAATAATGAGATTATAAAACCATTTAAAGCGAGTAATAAGGCTTACAAAGGCATTGGTGACTATAAATGGACTTCTCTTGTCAATGGATGGGATTCGCTCACGTTTCCCGAGGGAAACAGCCAATTATAATCTGTTTTAACGAAAAATTCAAAAAAATTCAACTTAAAATCAATAATGAGATTATAAAACCATTTAAAGCGAGTAATAAGGCTTACAAAGGCATTGGTGACTATAAATGGACTTTTCTTCTCAATGGATGGGATTCGCTTCACGTTTCTTGAGCTAAACATCTAATTATAATCTGTTTTAACAAAAAATGTAAAAAAATTAAACTTAAAATCAATAATGAGATTATAAAACCATTTAAAGCGAGTAATAAGGCTTACAAAGGCATTGGTTACTATAAATGGAGTTTTCTTGTCAATGGATGGGTTTGCTTCACGTTTCTCGAGGGAAACATCCAATTATAATCTGTGTTAACGAAAAAGTCAAAAAAATTCAACTTAAAATCAACAATAAGATTATAAAACCATTTGAAGCGAGTAATAAGGCTTAAAAAGGCATTGGTGACTATAAATGGACTTTTCCTGTCATTGGATGGGATTCGCTTCATGTTTCTCGAGGAAAACATTCAATTATAATCTGTTTTAACAAAAAATGTAAAAAAATTAAACTTAAAATCAATAATGAGATTATAAAACCATTTAAAGCGAGTAATAAGGCTTGCAAAGGCATTAGTTACTATAAATGGACTTTTCTTGTCAATGGATGGGATTCGCTTCATGTTTCCCGAGGGAAACATATAATTATTGTCTGTTTTAACGAAAAATGTAAAAATATTCAATTTAAAATCAATAATGGGATTATAAAACCATTTAAAGTGAGTAATAAGGCTTTCAATGGCATTGGCAACTATAAATGGACTTTTCTCTCGAATGGATGGCTTTTGCTTCACATTTCCCGAGAGAAACATCCAATTATAATCTGTTTTAAAGAAAAATTCAAAAAAATTCGACTTAAAATCAATTATGAGATTATAAAACCCTTTAAAGCGAGTAATAAGGCTTACAAAGGCATTGGTGACTATAAATGGACTTTTCTTGTTAACGGATGGAATTCGCTTCACGTTTCTCGAGGGAAACATCCAATTATAATCTGTTTTAACGAAAAAGTCAAAAAAATTCAACTTAAAATCAACAATAAGATTATAAAACCATTTGAAGCGAGTAATAAGGCTTAAAAAGGCATTGGTGACTATAAATGGACTTTTCTTGTCATTGGATGGGATTCGCTTCATGTTTCTCGAGGAAAACATTCAATTATAATCTGTTTTAACAAAAAATGTAAAAAAATTAAACTTAAAATCAATAATGAGATTATAAAACCATTTAAAACGAGTAATAAGGCTTACAAAGGCATTGGTGACTATAAATGGACTTTTCTTGTCAATGGATGGGATTCGCTCCACGTTTCCCGAGGGAAATAGCCAATTATAATCTGTTTGAACGAAAAATTCAAAAAGATTCAACTTAAAATCAATAATGAGATTATAAAACCCTTTAAAGCGAGTAATAAGGCTTACAAAGGCATTGGTGACTACAAATGGACTTTTCTTGTCAATGGATGGGATTCGGTTCACGTTTCCCGAGGGAAACATCCAATTATAATATGTTTTAATGAAAAATGTAAAAAAATTTAACTTAAAATCAATAATGAGATTATAAAACCATTTAAAGCGAGTAATAAGGCTTTCAATGACATTGGTGACTATAAATGGACTTTTCTTGTCAATGGATGGGATTCGCTTCACGTTTCCTGAGGGAAACAGCCAATTATAATCTGTTTTAATGAAAAATTCAAAAAAATTCAACTTAAAATCAATAATGAGATTATAAAACCATTTAAAGCGAGTAATAAGGCTTACAAAGGCATTGGTGACTATAAATGGACTTTTCTTGTCAATGGATGGGATTCGCTTCACGTTTCCCGAGGGACACATCCAATTATAATATGTTTTAACGAAAAAGTCAAAAAAATTAAACTTAAAATCAATAATGAGATTATAAAACCATTTAAAGCGAGTAATAAGGCTTACAAAGGCATTGGTGACTATAAATGGACTTTTCTTGTCAATGGATGGGATTCGCTTCACGTTTCCCGAGGGAAACAGCCAATTATAATCTGTTTTAACGAAAAATTCAAAAAAATTCAACTTAAAATCAATAATGAGATTATAAAACCATTTAAAGCGAGTAATAAGGCTTACAAAGGCATGGGTGAATATAAATGGACTTTTCTCCTGAATGGATGGGATTCGCTTCACGTTTCTAGAGGGAAACATCCAATTATAATTTGTTTTAACAAAAAATTCAAAAAAATTCAACTTAAAATCAATAATGAGATAATAAACCATTTAAAGCGAGTAATAAGGCTTACAAAGGCATCGGTGACTATAAATGGACTTTTCTTGTCAATGGATGGGATTCGCTTCAGCTTTCCCGAGGGAAACATCCAATTATAATATGTTTTAACGAAAGAGTCAAAAAAATTCAACTTAAAATCAATAATAAGATTATAAAACCATTTGAAGCGAGTAATAAGGCTTACAAAGGCATTGGTGACTATAAATGGACTTTTCTTGTCAATGGATGGGATTCGCTTCATGGTTCCCAAGCGAAACATCTAATTATTGTCTGTTTTAACGAAAAATGCAAAAATATTCAATTTAAAATCAATAATGGGAATATAAAACCATTTAAAGCGAGTAATATGGCTTTCAATGACATTGGTGACTATAAATGGACTTTTCTCTCGAATGGATGGCTTTCGCTTCACGTTTCTCGAGAAAAACATCCAATTATAATCTGTTTTAATGAAAAAGTCAAAAAATTTCGACTTAAAATCAATTATGAGATTATAAAACTCTTTAAAGCGAGTAATAAGGCTTACAAAGGCATTGGTGACTACAAATGGACTTTTCTTGTCAATGGATGGAATTCGCCTCACGTTTCCCGAGGGAAACATCCAATTATAATCTGTTTTAATGAAAGATTCAAAAAAATTTCACTTAAAATCAATAATGAGATTATAAAACCATTTAAAGCGAGTAATAAGGCTTACAAAGGCATTGGTCACTATAAATGGACTTTTCTCTTGAATAGATGGGGTTCGCTTCACGTTTCCCGAGGGAAACATCCAATTATAATCGGTTTTAACGCAAAATTCAAAAAAATTGAACTTAAAATCAATAATGAGATTATAAAACCATTTAAAGAGAGCAATAAGGCTTATAAAGGCATTGGTCACTATAAGTGGACTGTTCTTGTCAATGGATGGGATTCGCTTCATGTTTCCCAAGCGAAACATCTAATTATTGTCTGTTTTAACGAAAAATACAAAAATATTCAATTTAAAATCAATAATGGGATTATAAAACCATTGAAAGCGAGTAATAAGGCTTTCGATGGCATTGGTGACTATAAATGAACTTTTCTCTCGAATGGATGGCTTTCGCTTCACGTTTCCTGAGGAAAACATCCAATTATAATCTGTTTTAATGAAAAATTCAAAAAAAATTGACTTAAAATCAATTATGAGATTATAAAACCCTTTAAAACGAGTAATAAGGCTTTCAATGGCATTGGTGACTATAAATGAACTTTTCTCTCGAATGGATGGCTTTCGCTTCACGTTTCCCGAGGAAAACATCCAATTATAATCTGTTTTAATGAAAAATTCAAAAAAATTTAACTTAAAATCAATTATGAGATTATAAAACCCTTTAAAACGAGTAATAAGGCTTACAAAGGCATTGGTGACTACAAATGGACTTTTCTTGTCAATGGATGGGATTCGCCTCACGTTTCCCGAGGAAAACATCCAATTATAATCTGTTTTAATGTAAAATGTAAAAAAATTTAACTTAAAATCAATAATGAGATTATAAAACCATTTAAAGCGAGTAATAAGGCTTTCAATGGCATTGGTGACTGTAAATGGACTTTTCTTGTCAATGGATAAGATTCGCTTCACGTTTCCCGAGGGAAACATCCAATTATAATCTGTTTTAACGCAAAATTCAAAAAAATTCAACTTAAAATCAATAATGAGATTATAAAACCATTTAAAGCGAGCAATAAGGCATACAAAGGCATTGGTAACTATAAGTGAACTTTTCTTGTCAATTGTTGGGATTCGCTTCACGTTTCCCGAGGAAAACATCCAATTATAATCTTTTTTAACAAAAAATGTAAAAAATTAAACTTAAAATCAATAATGAGATTATAAAACCATTTAAAGCGAGTAATAACACTTACAAAGGCATTGGTGACTATAAATGGACCTTTCTTGTCAATAGAAGGGATTCGCTTCACGTTTCCCGAGGGAAACATCCAATTATTGTCTGTTTTAATGAAAAATGTAAAAAATTCAACTTAAAATCAATAATGAGATTATAAAGCCAGTTAAAGCGAGTAATAAGGCTTTCCATGGCATTGGTGACTATAAATGGACTTTTCTCTTGAATGGATGGCTTTCGCTTCACGTTTCCCAAGGGAAACATCCAATTATAATCTGTTTTAATGAAAAATTCAAAAAAATTTGACTTAAAATCAATTATGAGATTATAAAACCCTTTAAAACGAGTAATAAGGCTTACAAAGGCATCGGTGACTACAAATGGACTTTTCTTGTCAATGGATGGGATTCGCTTCACGTTTCCCGAGGAAAACATCCAATTATAATCTGTTTTAATGAAAAATGTAAAAAAATTTAACTAAAAATCAATAATGAGATTATAAAACCATTTAAAGCGAGTAATAAGGCTTTCAATGGCATTGGTGACTATAAATGGACTTTTCTTGTCAATGGATGGGATTCGCTTCACGTTTCCCGAGGGAAACAGCAAATTATAATCTGTTTTAATGAAAAATTCAAAAAAATTCAACTTACAATCAATAATGAGATTATAAAACCATTTAAAACGAGTAATAAGGCTTACAAAGGCATGGGTGACTATAAATGGACTTTTCTCTTGAATGGATGGGATTCGCTTCACGTTTCTAGAGGGAAACATCCAATTATAATCTGTTTTAACAAAAAATTCAAAAAAATTCAACTTAAAATCAATAATGAGATTATAAAACCATTTAAAGCGAGTAGTAAGGCTTACAAAGGCATCGGTGACTATAAATGGACTTTCTTGTCAATGGATGGGATTTGGTTCACGTTTCCCGAGGGACACATCCAATTATAATATGTTTTAACGAAAAAGTCAAAAAAATTCAACTTAAAATCAATAATAAGATTATAAAACCATTTGAAGCGAGTAATAAGGCTTACAAAAGCATTGGTGACTATAAATGGAATTTGCTCTTGAATGGATGGGATTCGCTTCACGTTGCCCGAGGAAAACATCCAATTATAATCTGTTTTAACAAAACAATTCACAAAAATTCAACTTAAAATCAATAATGAGATTATAAAACCATTTAAAGCGAGTAATAAGGCTTACAAAGGCATGGGTGACTATAAATGGACTTTTCTCTTGAATGGATGGGATTCGCTTCACGTTTCTAAAGGGAAACATTCAATTATAATCTGTTTTAACAAAAATTCAAAAAAATTAAACTTAAAATCAATAATGAGATTATAAAACCATTTAAAGCGAGTAATAAGGCTTACAAAGGCATTGCTGACTATAAATGGACTTTTCTTGTCAATGGATGGGATTCGCTTCACGTTTCCCAAGGGAAACAACCAATTATAATCTGTTTAAACGAAAAATTCAAAAAAATTCAACTTAAAATCAATAATGAGATGATAAAACCATTTAAAGCGAGTAATAAGGTTTACAAAGGCATGGGTGACTATAAATGGACTTTTCTCTTGAATGGATGGGATTCGCTTCACGTTTCTAGAGGGAAACATCCAATTATAATCTGTTTTAACAAAAAATTCAAAAAAATTCAACTTAAAATCAATAATCAGATTATAAAACCATTTAAAGCGAGTAATAAGGCTTACAAAGGCATCGGTGATTATAAATGGACTTTTCTTGTCAATGGATGGGATTCGCTTCACGTTTCCCGAGGGAAACATCCAATTATAATATGTTTTAACAAAAAAGTCAAAAAAATTCAACTTAAAATCAATAATAAGATTATAAAACCATTTGAAGCGAGTAATAAGGCTTACAAAGGCATTTGTGACTATAAATGGACTTTGCTCTTGAATGGATGGGATTCGCTTCATGTTTCCCGAGGAAAACATCCAATTATAATCTGTTTTAACAAAAAAATTCACAAAAATTCAACTTAAAATCAATAATGAGATTATAAAACCATTTAAAGCGAGTAATAAGGCTTACAAACGCATCGGTGACAATAAATGGACTTTTCTCTTGAATGGATGGGATTCGCTTCATGTTTCCCAAGCGAAACATCTAATTATTGTCTGTTTTAACGAAAAATGCAAAAATATTCAATTTAAAATCAATAATGGGATTATAAAACCATTTAAAGCGAGTAATAAGGCTTTCAATGGCATTGGTGACTATAAATGGACTTTTCCCTCGAATGGATGGCTTTCGCTTCAGGTTTCCCGAGCGAAACATCCAATTAAAATCTGTTTTAATGAAAAATTCAAAAAAATTTGACTTAAAATCAATTATGAGATTATAAAACCCTTTAAAGCGAGTAATAAGGCTTACACAGGCATTGGTGACTACAAATGGACTTTTCTTGTCAATGGATGGGATTCGTTTTACGTTTCCCGAGGGAAACATCCAATTATAATATGTTTTAATGAAAAATGTAAAAAAATTTAACTTAAAATCAATAATGAGATTATAAAACCATTTAAAGCGAGTAATAAGGCTTTTAATGGCATTGGTGACTATAAATGGACTTTTCTCTTGAATGGATGGCTTTCGCTTCACGTTTCTCAAGGGAAACATCCAATTCTAATATGTTTTAACAAAAGATTCAAAAACATTCAACTTAAAATCAATAATGAGATTTTAAAACCATTGAAAGCGAGTAATAAGGCTTACAAAGGCATTGGTCACTATAAATGGACTTTTCTCTTGAATAGATGGGGTTCGCTTCACGTTTCCCGAGGGAAACATCCAATTATAAACTGTTTTAACGCAAAATTCAAAAAAATTCAACTTAAAATCAATAATGAGATTATAAAACCATTTAAAGCGAGCAATAAGGCATACAAAGGCATTGGTAACTATAAGTGGACTTTTCTTGTCAATTGCTGGGATTCGCTTCACGTTTCCCGAGGAAAACATCCAATTATAATCTTTTTTAACAAAAAATGTAAAAAATTAAACTTAAAATCAATAATGAGATTATAAAACCATTTAAAGCGAGTAATAACACTTACAAATGCATTGGTGACTATAAATGGACCTTTCTTGTCAATAGAAGGGATTCGCTTCACGTTTCCCGAGGAAAACATCCAATTATTGTCTGTTTTAATGAAAAATGTAAAAAATTCAACTTAAAATCAATAATGAGATTATAAAGCCAGTTAAAGCGAGTAATAAGGCTTTCCATGGCATTGGTGACTATAAATGGACTTTTCTCTTGAATGGATGGCTTTCGCTTCACGTTTCCCGAGGAAAACATCCAATTATAATCTGTTTTAATGAAAAATTCAAACAAATTCAACTTAAAATAAATAATGAGATTATTAAACCATTTAAAGCGGGTAATAAGGCTTCCAAAGGCATTGGTGACTATAAATGGACTTTTCTTGTCAATGGAAGGGATTCGCTTCACGTTTCCCAAGGGAAACATCCAATTATTGTCCGTTTTAATGAAAAATGCAAAAAATTCAACTTAAAATCAATAATAAGATTATAAAGCCATTTAAAGCGAGTAATAAGGCTTTCAATGGCATTGGTGACTATAAATGGACTTTTCTCTTGAATGGATGGCTTTTGCTTCACATTTCCCAAGGGGAACATCCAATTATAATCTGTTTTAAAAAAAAATTCATAAAAATTAAACTTAAAATCAATGATGAGATTATAAAACCATTTAAAGCGAGTAATAACGCTTACAATGGCATTGGTGACTATAAATGGACTTTTCTCTTGAATGGATGGCTTTCGCTTCACCTTTCCCGAGGGAAACATCCAATTATAATCTGTTTTAATGAAAAATTCAAACAAATTCAACTTAAAATAAATAATGAGATTATTAAACCATTTAAAGCGGGTAATAAGGCTTCCAAAGGCATTGGTGACTATAAATGGACTTTTCTTGTCAATGGAAGGGATTCGCTTCACGTTTCCCAAGGGAAACATCCAATTATTGTCTGTTTTAATGAAAAATGCAAAAAATTCAACTTAAAATCAATAATGAGATTATAAAACCATTTAAAGCGAGTAATAAGGCTTTCAATGGCATTGGTGACTATAAATGGACTTTTCTCTTGAATGGATGGCTTTCACTTCACGTTTCCGAAGGGAAACATCCAATTCTAATCTGTTTTAACAAAAGATTCAAAAAAATTTCACTTAAAATCAATAATGAGATTATAAAACCATTTAAAGCGAGTAATAAGGCTTACAAAGGCATTGGTCACTATAAATGGACTTTTCTCTTGAATAGATGGGGTCGCTTCACGTTTCCCGAGGGAAACATCCAATTATAATCGGTTTTAACGCAAAATTCAAAAAAATTCAACTTAAAATCAATAATGAGATTATAAAACCATTTAAAGCGAGCAATAAGGCTTATAAAGGCATTGGTCACTATAAGTGGACTGTTCTTGTCAATGGATGGGATTCGCTTCATGTTTCCCAAGCGAAACATCTAATTATTGTCTGTTTTAACGAAAAATACAAAAATATTCAATTTAAAATCAATAATGGGATTATAAAACCATTTAAAGCGAGTAATAAGGCTTTCAATGGCATTGGTGACTATAAATGAACTTTTCTCTCGAATGGATGGCTTTCGCTTCACGTTTCCCGAGGAAAACATCCAATTATAATCTGTTTTAATGAAAAATTCAAAAAAATTTGACTTAAAATCAATTATGAGATTATAAAACCCTTTAAAACGAGTAATAAGGCTTTCAATGGCATTGGTGACTATAAATGAACTTTTCTCTCGAATGGATGGCTTTCGCTTCACGTTTCCCGAGGAAAACATCCAATTATAATCTGTTTTAATGAAAAATTCAAAAAAATTTGACTTAAAATCAATTATGAGATTATAAAACCCTTTAAAACGAGTAATAAGGCTTACAAAGGCATTGGTGACTACAAATGGACTTTTCTTGTCAATGGATGGGATTCGCCTCACGTTTCCCGAGGAAAACATCCAATTATAATCTGTTTTAATGTAAAATGTAAAAAAATTAAACTTAAAATCAATAATGAGATTATAAAACCATTTAAAGCGAGTAATAAGGCTTTCAATGGCATTGGTGACTGTAAATGGACTTTTCTTGTCAATGGATGGGATTCGCTTCACGTTTCCCGAGGGAAACATCCAATTATAAACTGTTTTAACGCAAAATTCAAAAAAATTCAACTTAAAATCAATAATGAGATTATAAAACCATTTAAAGCGAGCAATAAGGCATACAAAGGCATTGGTAACTATAAGTGGACTTTTCTTGTCAATTGTTGGGATTCGCTTCACGTTTCCCGAGGAAAACATCCAATTATAATCTTTTTTAACAAAAAATGTAAAAAATTAAACTTAAAATCAATAATGAGATTATAAAACCATTTAAAGCGAGTAATAACACTTACAAAGGCATTGTTGACTATAAATGGACCTTTCTTGTCAATAGAAGGGATTCGCTTCACGTTTCCCGAGGGAAACATCCAATTATTGTCTGTTTTAATGAAAAATGTAAAAAATTCAACTTAAAATCAATAATGAGATTATAAAGCCAGTTAAAGCGAGTAATAAGGCTTTCCATGGCATTGGTGACTATAAATGGACTTTTCTCTTGAATGGATGGCATTCGCTTCACGTTTCCCGAGGGAAACATCCAATTATAATCTGTTTTAATGAAAAATTCAAACAAATTCAACTTAAAATAAATAATGAGATTATTAAACCATTTAAAGCGGATAATAAGGCTTCCAAAGGCATTGGTGACTATAAATGGACTTTTCTTGTCAATGGAAGGGATTCGCTTCACGTTTCCCAAGGGAAACATCCAATTATTGTCTGTTTTAATGAAAAATGCAAAAAATTCAACTTAAAATCAATAATGAGATTATAAAGCCATTTAAAGCGAGTAATAAGGCTTTCAATGGCATTGGTGACTATAAATGGACTTTTCTCTTGAATGGATGGGATTCGCTTCGCGTTTCTAGAGGGAAACATCCAATTATAATCTGTTTTAACAAAAAATTCAAAAAAATTCAACTTAAAATCAATAATGAGATTACAGAACCATTTAAAGCGAGTAATAAGGCTTACAAAGGCATTGGTGACTATAAATGGATTTTTCTCTTGAATGGATGGGATTCGCTTCACGTTTCCCGAGGGAAACAGCCAATTATAATCTGTTTTAACGAAAAATTTAAAAAAATTCAACTTAAAATCAATAATGAGATTATAAAACCATTTAAAGCGAGTAATAAGGCTTACAAAGGCATGGGTGACTATAAATGGACTTTTCTCTTGAATGGATGGGATTCGCTTCACGTTTCTAGAGGGAAACATCCAATTATAATCTGTTTTAACAAAAAATTCAAAAAAATTCAACTTAAAATCAATAATGAGATTATAAAACCATTTAAAGCGAGTAATAAGGCTTACAAAGGCATCGGTGACTATTAAAGGACTTTTCTTGTCAATGGATGGGATTCGCTTCACGTTTCCCGAGGGAAACATCCAATTATAATATGTTTTAACGAAAAATTCAAAAAAATTCAACTTAAAATCAATAATAAGATTATAAAACCATTTAAAGCGAGTCATAACACTTACAAATGCATTGGTGACTATAAATGGACTTTTCTCTAGAATGGATGGCTTTCGCTTCACGTTTCCTGAGGGAAACATCCAATTATAATCTGTTTTAATGAAAAATTCAAAAAAATTAAACTTAAAATCAATAATGAGATTATAAAACCATTTAAAGCGAGTCATAACACTTACAAATGCATTGGTGTCTATAAATGGACTTTTGGTTTCAATGGAAGGGATTCGCTTCACGTTTCCCAAGGGAAACATCCAATTATTGTCTGTTTTAATGAAAAATGAAAAAAATTCAACTTAAAATCAATAATGAGATTATAAAGCCATTTAACGCGAGTAATAAGGCTTTCAATGGCATTGGTGACTATAAACGGACTTTTCTCTTGAATGGATGGCTTTCGCTTCACGTTTCCCGAGGAAAACATCCATTTATATTATGTTTTAATGAAAAATTCAAATAAATTCAACTTAAAATCAATAATGAGATTATAAAACCATTTAAAGCGAGTAATAAGGCTTTCAATGGCATTGGTGACTATAAATAAACTTTTCTTGCCAATGGATGGGATTCGCTTCACGTTTCCCGAGGGAAACAGTAAATTATAATCTGTTTTAATGAAAAATTCAAAAAAATTCAACTTAAAATCAATAATGAGATTATAAAACCATTTAAAGCGAGTAATAAGGCTTACAAAGGCATGGGTGACTATAAATGGACTTTTCTCTTGAATGGATGGGATTCGCTTCACGTTTCTAGAGGGAAACATCCAATTATAATCTGTTTTAACAAAAAATTCAAAAAAATTAAACTTAAAATCAATAATGAGATTATAAAACCATTTAAAGCGAGTAGTAAGGCTTACAAAGGCATCGGTGACTATAAATGGACTTTTCTTGTCAATGGATGGGATTCGCTTCACGTTTCCCGAGGGACACATCCAATTATAATATGTTTTAATGAAAAAGTCAAAAAAATTCAACTTAAAATCAATAATAAGATTATAAAACCATTTGAAGCGAGTAATAAGGCTTACAAAGGCATTGGTGACTATAAATGGACTTTGCTCTTGAATGGATGGGATTCGCTTCACGTTGCCCAAGGAAAACATCCAATTATAATCTGTTTTAACAAAAAAATTCACAAAAATTCAACTTAAAATCAATAATGAGATTATAAAACCATTTAAAGCGAGTAATAAGGCTTACAAAGGCATGGGTGACTATAAATGGAGTTTTCTCTTGAATGGATGGGATTCGCTTCACGTTTCTAAAGGGAAACATTCAATTATAATCTGTTTTAACGAAAATTCAAAAAAATTAAACTTAAAATCAATAATGAGATTATAAAACCGTTTAAAGCGAGTAATAAGGCTTACAAAGGCATTGCTGACTATAAATGGACTTTTCTTGTCAATGGATGGGATTCGCTTCACGTTTCCCAAGGGAAACAACCAATTATAATCTGTTTAAACGAAAAATTCAAAAAAATTAAACTTAAAATCAATAATGAGA
Organism: Theobroma cacao; assembly: GCF_053813885.1. Taxonomy (NCBI): domain Eukaryota; kingdom Viridiplantae; phylum Streptophyta; class Magnoliopsida; order Malvales; family Malvaceae; genus Theobroma; species Theobroma cacao. The sequence continues at coordinate 11,360,753 of NC_142648.1, read as the reverse complement.
TTATAAAACCATTTAAAGCGAGTAATAAGGTTTACAAAGGCATGGGTGACTATAAATGGACTTTTCTCTTGAATGGATGGGATTCGCTTCACGTTTCTAGAGGGAAACATCCAATTATAATCTGTTTTAACAAAAAATTCAAAAAAATTCAACTTAAAATCAATAATGAGATTATAAAACCATTTAAAGCGAGTAATAAGGCTTACAAAGGCATCGGTGATTATAAATGGACTTTTCTTGTCAATGGATGGGATTCGCTTCACGTTTCCCGAGGAAAACATCCAATTATAATATGTTTTAACAAAAAAGTCAAAAAAATTCAACTTAAAATCAATAATAAGATTATAAAACCATTTGAAGCGAGTAATAAGGGTTACAAAGGCATTTGTGACTATAAATGGACTTTGCTCTTGAATGGATGGGATTCGCTTCACGTTTCCCGAGGAAAACATCCAATTATAATCTGTTTTAACAAAAAAATTCACAAAAATTCAACTTAAAATCAATAATGAGATTATAAAACCATTTAAAGCGAGTAATAAGACTTACAAACGCATCGGTGACAATAAATGGACTTTTCTCTTGAATGGATGGGATTCGCTTCATGTTTCCCAAGCGAAACATCTAATTATTGTCTGTTTTAACGAAAAATGCAAAAATATTCAATTTAAAATCAATAATGGGATTATAAAACCATTTAAAGCGAGTAATAAGGCTTTCAATGGCATTGGTGACTATAAATGGACTTTTCCCTCGAATGGATGGCTTTCGCTTCAGGTTTCCCGAGCGAAACATCCAATTAAAATCTGTTTTAATGAAAAATTCAAAAAAATTTGACTTAAAATCAATTATGAGATTATAAAACCCTTTAAAGCGAGTAATAAGGCTTACAAAGGCATTGGTGACTACAAATGGACTTTTCTTGTCAATGGATGGGATTCGTTTCACGTTTCCCGAGGGAAACATCCAATTATAATATGTTTTAATGAAAAATGTAAAAAAATTTAACTTAAAATCAATAATGAGATTATAAAACCATATAAAGCGAGTAATAAGGCTTTTAATGGCATTGGTGACTATAAATGGACTTTTCTCTTGAATGGATGGCTTTCGCTTCACGTTTCCCAAGGGAAACATCCAATTCTAATATGTTTTAACAAAAGATTCAAAAAAATTCAACTTAAAATCAATAATGAGATTATAAAACCATTGAAAGCGAGTAATAAGGCTTACAAAGGCATTGGTCACTATAAATGGACTTTTCTCTTGAATAGATGGGGTTCGCTTCACGTTTCCCGAGAGAAACATCCAATTATAATCTGTTTTAACGCAAAATTCAAAAAAATTCAACTTAAAATCAATAATGAGATTATAAAACCATTTAAAGCGAGCAATAAGGCATACAAAGGCATTGGTAACTATAAGTGGACTTTTCTTGTCAATTGTTGGGATTCGCTTCACGTTTCCCGAGGAAAACATCCAATTATAATCTTTTTTAACAAAAAATGTAAAAAATTAAACTTAAAATCAATAATGAGATTATAAAACCATTTAAAGCGAGTAACAACACTTACAAAGGCATTGGTGACTATAAATGGACCTTTCTTGTCAATAGAAGGGATTCGCTTCACGTTTCCCGAGGGAAACATCCAATTATTGTCTGTTTTAATGAAAAATGTAAAAAATTCAACTTAAAATCAATAATGAGATTATAAAGCCAGTTAAAGCGAGTAATAAGGCTTTCCATGGCATTGGTGACTATAAATGGACTTTTCTCTTGAATGGATGGCTTTCGCTTCACGTTTCCCGAGGGAAACATCCAATTATAATCTGTTTTAATGAAAAATTCAAACAAATTCAACTTAAAAAAAATAATGAGATTATTAAACCATTTAAAGCGGGTAATAAGGCTTCCAAAGGCATTGGTGACTATAAATGGACTTTTCTTGTCAATGGAAGGGATTCGCTTCACGTTTCCCAAGGGAAACATCCAATTATTGTCTGTTTTAATGAAAAATGCAAAAAATTGAACTTAAAATCAATAATGAGATTATAAAGCCATTTAAAGCGAGTAATAAGGCTTTCAATGGCATTGGTGACTATAAATGGACTTTTCTCTTGAATGGATGGCTTTCGCTTCACATTTCCCAAGGGGAACATCCAATTATAATCTGTTTTAAAAAAAAATTCATAAAAATTAAACTTAAAATCAATGATGAGATTATAAAACCATTTAAAGCGAGTAATAACGCTTACAATGGCATTGGTGACTATAAATGGACTTTTCTCTTGAATGGATGGCTTTCGCTTCACGTTTCCCGAGGGAAACATCCAATTATAATCTGTTTTAATGAAAAATTCAAAAAAAATTCAACTTAAAATAAATAATGAGATTATTAAACCATTTAAAGCGGGTAATAAGGCTTCCAAAGGCATTGGTGACTATAAATGGATTTTTCTTGTCAATGGAAGGGATTCGCTTCACGTTTCCCAAGGGAAACATCCAATTATTGTCTGTTTTAATGAAAAATGCAAAAAATTCAACTTAAAATCAATAATGAGATTATAAAACCATTTAAAGCGAGTAATAAGGCTTTCAATGGCATTGGTGACTATAAATGGACTTTTCTTTTGAATGGATGGCTTTCACTTCACGTTTCCCAAGGGAAACATCCAATTCTAATCTGTTTTAACAAAAGATTCAAAAAAATTTCACTTAAAATCAATAATGAGATTATAAAACCATTTAAAGCGAGTAATAAGGCTTACAAAGGCATTGGTCACTTTAAATGGACTTTTCTCTTGAATAGATGGGGTTCGCTTCACGTTTCCCGAGGAAAACATCCAATTATAATCGGTTTTAACGCAAAATTCCAAAAAATTCAACTTAAAATCAATAATGAGATTATAAAACCATTTAAAGCGAGCAATAAGGCTTATAAAGGCATTGGTCACTATAAGTGGACTGTTCTTGTCAATGGATGGGATTCGCTTCATGTTTCCCAAGCGAAACATCTAATTATTGTCTGTTTTAACAAAAAATACAAAAATATTCAATTTAAAATCAATAATGGGATTATAAAACCATTTAAAGCGAGTAATAAGGCTTTCAATGGCATTGGTGACTATAAATGAACTTTTCTCTCGAATGGATGGCTTTCGCTTCACGTTTCCCGAGGAAAACATCCAATTATAATCTGTTTTAATGAAAAATTAAAAAAAAATTTGACTTAAAATCAATTATGAGATTATAAAACCCTTTAAAACGAGTAATAAGGCTTTCAATGGCATTGGTGACTACAAATGAACTTTTCTCTCGAATGGATGGCTTTCGCTTCACGTTTCCCGAGGAAAACATCCAATTATAATCTGTTTTAATGAAAAATTCAAAAAAATTTGACTTAAAATCAATTATGAGATTATAAAACCCTTTAAAACGAGTAATAAGGCTTACAAAGGCATTGGTGACTACAAATGGACTTTTCTTGTCAATGGATGGGATTCGCCTCACGTTTCCCGAGGAAAACATCCAATTATAATCTGTTTTAATGTAAAATGTAAAAAAATTTAACTTAAAATCAATAATGAGATTATAAAACCATTTAAAGCGAGTAATAAGGCTTTCAATGGCATTGGTGACTGTAAATGGACTTTTCTTGTCAATGGATGGGATTCGCTTCACGTTTCCCGAGGGAAACATCCAATTATAATCTGTTTTAACGCAAAATTCAAAAAAATTCAACTTAAAATCAATAATGAGATTATAAAACCATTTAAAGCGAGCAATAAGGCATACAAAGGCATTGGTAACTATAAGTGGACTTTTCTTGTCAATTGTTGGGATTCGCTTCACGTTTCCCGAGGAAAACATCCAATTATAATCTTTTTTAACAAAAAATGTAAAAAATTAAACTTAAAATCAATAATGAGATTATAAAACCATTTAAAGCGAGTAATAACACTTACAAAGGCATTGGTGACTATAAATGGACCTTTCTTGTCAATAGAAGGGATTCGCTTCACGTTTCCCGAGGGCAACATCCAATTATTGTCTGTTTTAATGAAAAATGTAAAAAATTCAACTTAAAATCAATAATGAGATTATAAAGCCAGTTAAAGCGAGTAATAAGGCTTTCCATGGCATTGGTGACTATAAATGGACTTTTCTCTTGAATGGATGGCTTTCGCTTCACGTTTCCCGAGGGAAACATCCAATTATAAACTGTTTTAATGAAAAATTCAAACAAATTCAACTTAAAATAAATAATGAGATTATTAAACCATTTAAAGCGGATAATAAGGCTTCCAAAAGCATTGGCGACTATAAATGGACTTTTCTTGTCAATGGAAGGGATTCGCTTCACGTTTCCCAAGGGAAACATCCAATTATTGTCTGTTTTAATGAAAAATGCAAAAAATTGAACTTAAAATCAATAATGAGATTATAAAGCCATTTAAAGCGAGTAATAAGGCTTTCAATGGCATTGGTGACTATAAATGGACTTTTCTCTTGAATGGATGGCTTTCGCTTCACATTTCCCAAGGGGAACATCCAATTATAATCTGTTTTAAAAAAAAATTCATAAAAATTAAACTTAAAATCAATGATGAGATTATAAAACCATTTAAAGCGAGTAATAGCGCTTACAAAGGTATTGGTGACTATAAATGGACTTTTCTCTTGAATGGATGGCTTTCGCTTCACGTTTCCCGAGAAAAACATCCAATTATAATATGTTTTAACAAAAAATGTAAAAAAATTAAACTTAAAATCAATAATGAGATTATAAAACCAGTTAAAGCGAGTAATAAGGCTTACAAAGGCATTGGTGACTATTAATGGACTTTTCTTGTCAATGGATGGCTTTCACTACACGTTTCCTGAGGGAAAGATCCAATTATTGTTTGTTTTAATGAAAAATGCAAAAAATTCAACTTAAAATCAATAATGAGATTATAAAGCCATTTACAGCGAGTAATAAGGCATTCAAAGACATGGGTGACTGTAAATGGGCTTTTCTTGTCAATGGATGGGATTCGCTTTACGTTTACCGAGGGAAACATCCAATTATAATCTGTTTTAACGAAAAATGTAAAAAAATTTAACTTAAAATTAATAATGAGATTATAAAACCATTTAAAGCGAGTAATAAGGCTTTCAAAGGCATTGGTGACTATAAATGGACTTTTCTCTTGAATGGATGGCTTTCGCTTCACGTTTCCCAACGGAAACATCCAATTATAATCTGTTTTAATGAAAAATTCAAAAAAATTCAGCTTAAAATCAATAATGAAATTATAAAACCATTTAAAGCGAGTAATACAACTTTCAAAGGTATTGGTAACTATAAATGGACTTTTCTTGTCAATGGAAGGGATTCGCTTCACGTTTCCCGAGGGAAACATCTGATTATTGTCTGTTTCAATGAAAAATGCAAAAATATTCAACTTAAAAACAATAATGAGATTATAAAACCATTTAAAGCGAGTAATAAGGCTTTCAATAGCATTGGTGACTATAAATAGACTTTTCTCTTGAATGGATGGCTTTCGCTTCACGTTTCCCAAGGGAAACATCCAATTATAATTTGTTTTAAAGAAAAAAGCAAAAATATTCAACTTAAAAACAATAATGAGACTATAAAACCATTTAAATCGAGTAATAAGGCTTTCAAAGGCGTTGATTACTATAAATGGACTTTTCTCTTGAATGGATGGCTTTCCCTTCACGTTTCCCGAGGGAAACATCCAATTATAATCTGTTTTAATGAAAAATTCAAAAAAAATCAACTTAAAGTCAATAATGAGATTATAAAACCATTTAAAGCGAGTAATAAGGCTTGCAAAGGCATTGGTTACTATAAATGGACTTTTCTTGTCAATGGATGGGATTCGCTTCATGTTTCCCGAGGGAAACATATAATTATTGTCTGTTTTAACGAAAAATGCAAAAATATTCAATTTAAAATCAATAATGGGATTATAAAACCATTTAAAGCGAGTAATAAGGCTTTCAATGGCATTGGCAACTATAAATGGACTTTTCTCTCGAATGGATGGCTTTTGCTTCACGTTTCCCGAGAGAAACATCCAATTATAATCTGTTTTAAAGAAAAATTCAAAAAAATTCGACTTAAAATCAATTATGAGATTATAAAACCCTTTAAAGCGAGTAATAAGGCTTACAAAGGCATTGGTGACTATAAATGGACTTTTCTCGTCATTGGATGGGATTCGCTTCATGTTTCTCGAGGAAAACAATCAATTATAATCTGTTTTAACAAAAAATGTAAAAAAATTAAACTTAAAATCAATAATGAGATTATAAAACCATTTAAAGCGAGTAATAAGGCTTACAAAGGCATTGGTGACTATAAATGGACTTTTCCTGTCAATGGATGGGATTCGCTTCACGTTTCCCGAGGGAAACAGCCAATTATAATCTGTTTTAACGAAAAATTCAAAAAAATTCAACTTAAAATCAATAATGAGATTATAAAACCATTTAAAGCGAGTAATAAGGCTTACAAAGGCATGGGTGACTATAAATGGACTTTTCTCTTGAATGGATGGGATTCGCTTCACGTTTCTAGAGGGAAACATCCAATTATAATCTGTTTTAACAAAAAATTCAAAAAAATTCAACTTAAAATCAATAATGAGATTATAAAACCATTTAAAGCGAGTAATAAGGCTTACAAAGGCATCGGTGACTATTAAAGGACTTTTCTTGTCAATGGATGGGATTCGCTTCACGTTTCCCGAGGGAAACATCCAATTATAATATGTTTTAACGAAAAATTCAAAAAAATTCAACTTAAAATCAATAATGAGATTATAAAACCATTTAAAGCGAGTCATAACACTTACAAATGCATTGGTGACTATAAATGGACTTTTCTCTAGAATGGATGGCTTTCGCTCCACGTTTCCTGAGGGAAACATCCAATTATAATCTGTTTTAATAAAAAATTTAAAAAAATTAAACTTAAAATCAATAATGAGATTATAAAACCATTTAAAGCGAGTCATAACACTTACAAATGCATTGGTGTCTATAAATGGACTTTTGTTGTCAATGGAAGGGATTCGCTTCACGTTTCCCAAGGGAAACATCCAATTATTGTCTGTTTTAATGAAAAATGAAAAAAATTCAACTTAAATTCAATAATGAGATTATAGAGCCATTTAACGCGAGTAATAAGGCTTTCAATGGCATTGGTGACTATAAACGGACTTTTCTCTTGAATGGATGGCTTTCGCTTCACGTTTCCCGAGGAAAACATCCATTTATATTATGTTTTATTGAAAAATTCAAATAAATTCAACTTAAAATCAATAATGAGATTATAAAACCATTTAAAGCGAGTAATAAGGCTTCTAAAGGCATTAGTGACTATAAATGGACTTTTCTTGTCAATGGAAGGGATTCGCTTCACGTTTCCCAAGGGAAACATCCAATTATTGCTTGTTTTAATGAAAAATGTAAAAAATTCAACTTAAAATCAATAATGAGATTATAAAGCCATTTAAAGCGAGTAATAAGGCTTTCAATGGCATTGGTGACTATAAATGGACTTTTGTCTTGAATGGATGGCTTTCGCTTCACGTTTCCCAAGGGAAACATCCAATTATAATCTGTTTTAACGAAAAATTCAAAAAAATTCAACTTAAAATCAATAATGAGATTATAAAACCATTTAAAGGGAGCAATAAGGCTTACAAAGGCATTGGTGACTATAAATGGACTTTTGTTGTCAATGGAAGGGATTTGCTTCACGTTTCCCAAGAGAAACATCCAATTATTGTTTGTTTTAATGAAAAATGCAAAAAATTCAACTTAAAATCAATAATGAGATTATAAAGCCATTTAAAGCGAGTAATAAGACTTTCAATGGCATTGGTGACTAGAAATGGACTTTTCTCTTGAATGGATGGCTTTCACTTCACATTTCCCAAGGGAAACATCCAATCATATTCTGTTTTAATGAAAAATTCAAACAAATTCAACTTAAAATGAATAATGAGATTATAAAACCATTTAAAGCGAGTAATAAGGCTTCCAAAGGCATTGGTGACTATAAATGGACTTTTCTTGTCAATGGAAGGGATTCGCTTCACGTTTCTCGAGAAAAACATCCAATTATTGTCTGTTTTAATGAAAAATGCAAAAAATTCAACTTAAAATCAATAATGAGATTATAAAGCCATTTAAAGCGAGTAATAAGGCTTTCAATGGCATTGGTGACTATAAATGGACTTTTCTCTTGAATGGATGGCTTTCGCTTCACGTTTCCCAAGGGAAACATCCAATTATAATCTGTTTTAACGAAAAATTCAAAAAAATTCAACTTAAAATCAATAATGAGATTATAAAACCATTTAAAGGGAGCAATAAGGCTTACAAAAGCATTAGTGACTATAAGTGGACTTTTCTTGTCAATTGTTGGGATTCGCTTCACGTGTCCCGAGAAAAACATCCAATTATAATCTGGTTTAACAAAAAATGTAAAAAAATTAAACTTAAAATCAATAATGAGATTATAAAACCATTTAAAGCAAGTAATAACACTTACAAAGGCATTGGTGACTATAAATGGACTTCTCTTGTCAATGGCAGGGATTCGCTTCACGTTTCTCGAGGGAAACATCAAATTATTGTCTGTTTAATGAAAGATGCAAAAAATTCAACTTAAAATCAATAATGAGATTTAAAAGCCATTTAAAGCGAGTAATAAGGCTTTCAATGGCATTGGTGACTATAAATGGACTTTTCTCTTGAATGGATGGCTTTCGCTTCACGTTTCCCAAGGGAAACATCCAATTATAATCTGTTTTAACGAAAAATTCAAAAAAATTCAACTTAAAATCAATAATGAGATTATAAAACCATTTAAAGGGAGCAATAAGGCTTACAAAAGCACTGGTGACTATAAGTGGACTTTTCTTGTCAATTGTTGGGATTCGCTTCACGTGTCCCGAGAAAAACATCCAATTATAATCTGGTTTAACAAAAAATGTAAAAAAATTAAACTTAAAATCAATAATGAGATTATAAAACCATTTAAAGCAAGTAATAACACTTACAAAGGCATTGGTGACTATAAATGGACTTCTCTTGTCAATGGCAGGGATTCGCTTCACGTTTCTCGAGGGAAACATCAAATTATTGTCTGTTTAATGAAAAATGCAAAAAATTCAACTTAAAATCAATAATGAGATTATAAAGCCATTTAAAGCGAGTAATAAGGCTTTCAATGGCATTGGTGACTATAAATGGACTTTTCTCTTGAATGGATGGCTTTCGCTTCACGTTTCCCAAGGGAAACATCCAATTATAATCTGTTTTAACGAAAAATTCAAAAAAATTCAACTTAAAATCAATAATGAGATTATAAAACCATTTAAAGGGAGCAATAAGGCTTACAAAGGCATTGGTGACTATAAATGGACTTTTGTTGTCAATGGAAGGGATTTGCTTCACGTTTCCCAAGAGAAACATCCAATTATTGTTTGTTTTAATGAAAAATGCAAAAAATTCAACTTAAAATCAATAATGAGATTATAAAGCCATTTAAAGCGAGTAATAAGACTTTCAATGGCATTGGTGACTAGAAATGGACTTTTCTCTTGAATGGATGGCTTTCACTTCACATTTCCCAAGGGAAACATCCAATCATATTCTGTTTTAATGAAAAATTCAAACAAATTCAACTTAAAATGAATAATGAGATTATAAAACCATTTAAAGCGAGTAATAAGGCTTCCAAAGGCATTGGTGACTATAAATGGACTTTTCTTGTCAATGGAAGGGATTCGCTTCACGTTTCTCGAGAAAAACATCCAATTATTATCTGTTTTAATGAAAAATGCAAAAAATTCAACTTAAAATCAATAATGAGATTATAAAGCCATTTAAAGCGAGTAATAAGGCTTTCAATGGCATTGGTGACTATAAATGGACTTTTCTCTTGAATGGATGGCTTTCGCTTCACGTTTCCCAAGGGAAACATCCAATTATAATCTGTTTTAACGAAAAATTCAAAAAAATTCAACTTAAAATCAATAATGAGATTATAAAACCATTTAAAGGGAGCAATAAGGCTTACAAAAGCATTGGTGACTATAAGTGGACTTTTCTTGTCAATTGTTGGGATTCGCTTCACGTGTCCCGAGAAAAACATCCAATTATAATCTGGTTTAACAAAAAATGTAAAAAAATTAAACTTAAAATCAATAATGAGATTATAAAACCATTTAAAGCAAGTAATAACACTTACAAAGGCATTGGTGACTATAAATGGACTTCTCTTGTCAATGGCAGGGATTCGCTTCACGTTTCTCGAGGGAAACATCAAATTATTGTCTGTTTAATGAAAAATGCAAAAAATTCAACTTAAAATCAATAATGAGATTTAAAAGCCATTTAAAGCGAGTAATAAGGCTTTCAATGGCATTGGTGACTATAAATGGACTTTTCTCTTGAATGGATGGCTTTCGCTTCACGTTTCCCAAGGGAAACATCCAATTATAATCTGTTTTAACGAAAAATTCAAAAAAATTCAACTTAAAATCAATAATGAGATTATAAAACCATTTAAAGGGAGCAATAAGGCTTACAAAAGCATTGGTGACTATAAGTGGACTTTTCTTGTCAATTGTTGGGATTCGCTTCACGTGTCCCGAGAAAAACATCCAATTATAATCTGGTTTAACAAAAAATGTAAAAAAATTAAACTTAAAATCAATAATGAGATTATAAAACCATTTAAAGCAAGTAATAACACTTACAAAGGCATTGGTGACTATAAATGGACTTCTCTTGTCAATGGCAGGGATTCGCTTCACGTTTCTCGAGGGAAACATCAAATTATTGTCTGTTTAATGAAAAATGCAAAAAATTCAACTTAAAATCAATAATGAGATTTAAAAGCCATTTAAAGCGAGTAATAAGGCTTTCAATGGCATTGGTGACTATAAGTGGACTTTTCTCTTGAATGGATGGCTTTCGCTTCACGTTTCCCAAGGAAAACATCCAATTATAATATGTTTTAACAAAAAATTCAAAAAAATTCAACTTAAAATCAATAATGAGATTATAAAACCATTTAAAGCGAGTAATAAGGCTTACAAAGGCATTGGTGACTATAAATGGACTTTTCTCTTGAATGGATGGGATTCGCTTCGCGTTTCTAGAGGGAAACATCCAATTATAATCTGTTTTAACGAAAAATTCAAAACAATTTAACTTAAAATCAATAATGAGATTATAAAACTATTTAAAGCGAGTAATAAGGCTAACAAAGGTATTGGTGGCTATAAGTGAACTTTTCTTGTCAATTGATGGGATTCGCTTCACGTTTCTCAAGGAAAACAACCAATTATAATCTGTTTTAACAAAACATGTAAAAAAATTAAACTTAAAATCAATAATGAGATTACAAAACCATTTAAAGCGAGTAATAACGCTTACAAAGGCATTGGTGACTATAAATGGACTTTTCTTGTCAATGGATAGGATTTGTTTCACGTTTTCCAAGGGAAACATCCAATTATAATATGTTTTAACAAAAAATGTAAAAAAATTAAACTTAAAATCAATAATGAGATTATAAAACCAGTTAAAGCGAGTAATAAGGCTTACAAAGGCATTGGTAACTATAAATGGACTTTTCTTGTTAATGGATGGCTTTCGCTACACGTTTCCTGAGGGAAACATCCAATTATTGTCTGTTTTAACGAAAACCGTAAAAACATTCAACTTAAAATCAATAATGAGATTATAAAGCTATTTAAAACAAATATAAGGTTTTCAAAGCCATGGGTGACTATAAATGGACTTTTCTTGTCAATGGATGGCTTTCGCTTCACATTTTCCGAGGAAAACATCCAATTATAGTCTGTTTGAACAAAAAAAGCAAGAAAATTCAACTTAAAATCAATGATGAGATTATAAAACCATTTAAAGCGAATAATAAAGCTTTCAAAGGCATGGGTGACTATAAATGGACTTTTCTTGTCAATGGATGGCTTGCGCTTCACGTTTCCCGAGGGAAACATCCAATTACAATCTGTTTTAACGAAAAATGTAAAAAAATTCAACTTAAAATCAATAATGAGATTATAAAACCATTTACAGCGAGTAATAAGGCATTCAAAGACATGAGTGACTATAAATGGACTTTTCTTGTCAATGGATGGGATTCGCTTTACGTTTACCGAGGGAAACATCCAATTATAATCTGTTTTAATGAAAAATGTAAAAAAATTTAACTTAAAATTAATAATGAGATTATAAAACCATTTAAAGCGAGTAATAATGCTTTCAATGGCATTGGTGACTATAAATGGACTTTTCTCTTGAATGGATGGCTTTCGCTTCACGTTTCTCGAGGAAAACATCCAATTATAATCTGTTTTAATGAAAAATTCAAAAAAATTCAACTTAAAATCAATAATGAAATTATAAAACCATTTAAAGCGAGTAATACGACTTCCAAAGGTATTAGCAACTATAAATTGACTTTTCTTGTCAATGGAAGGGATTCACTTCACGTTTCCCAAGGGAAACATCTGATTCTTGTCTGTTTTAGTAAAAAATGCAAAAATATTCAACTTAAAAACAATAATAAGATTATAAAACCATTTAAAGCAAGTAATAAGGCTTTCAATAGCATTGGTGACTATAAATGGACTTTTTCTCTTGAATGGATGGCTTTCGCTTCACGTTTTCCAAGGGAAACATCCAATTATAATCTGTTTTAACGAAAAAAGTAAAAATATTCAACTTAAAAACAATAATGAGACTATAAAACCATTTAAATCGAGTAATAAGGCTTTCAAAGGCGTTGGTTACTATAAATGGACTTTTCTCTCGAATGGATGGCTTTCGCTTCACGTTTCCCGAGAAAACATCCAATTATAATCTGTTTTAATGAAAAATTCAAAAAAATTCAACTTAAAATCAATAATGAGATTATAAAACCATTTAAAGCGAGTAATAAGGCTTGCAAAGGCATTGGTTACTATCAATGGACTTTTCTTGTCAATGGATGGCATTCGCTTCATGTTTCCCGAGGGAAACATCTAATTATTGTCTGTTTTAACGAAAAATGCAAAAATATTCAATTTAAAATCAATAATGGGATTATAAAACCATTTAAAGCGAGTAATAAGGCTTTCAATGGCATTGGCGACTATAAATGGACTTCTCTCTCGAATGGACGCCTTTCGCTTCACGTTTCCCGAGGGAAACATCCAATTATAATATGTTTTAAAGAAAAATTCAAAAAAATTTGACTTAAAATCAATTATGAGATTATAAAACCCTTTAAAGCGAGTAATAAGGCTTACAAATGCATTGGTGACTATAAATGGACTTTTCTTGTCAATGGATGGGATTCGCTTAACGTTTCCCGAGAGAAACATCCAATTATAATCTGTTTTAACGAAAAATGTCAAAAAATTTAACTTAAAATCAATAATGAGATTATAAAGCCATTTAAAGCGAGTAATAAGGCTTTCAATGGCATTGGCGACTATAAACGGACTTTTCTCTTGAATGGATGGCTTTCGCTTCACGTTTCCCGAGGAAAACATCCAATTATATTATGTTTTAATGAAAAATTCAAATAAATTCAACTTAAAATCAATAATGAGATTATAAAACCATTTAAAGCGAGTAATAAGGCTTCCAAAGGCATTGGTGACTATAAATGGACTTTTCTTGTCAATGGAAGGGATTCGCTTCACGTTTCCCGAAGGAAACATCCAATTATTGTTTGTTTTAATGAAAAATGCAAAAAATTCAACTTAAAATCAATAATGAGATTATAAAGCCATTTACGGGTAATAAGGCTTTCAATGGCATTGGTGACTATAAATGGACTTTTCTCTTGAATGGATGGCTTTCGCTTCACGTTTCCCAAGGGAAACATCCAATTATAATCTGTTTTAACGAAAAATTCAAAAAAATTCAACTTAAAATCAATAATGAGATTATAAAACCATTTAAAGCGAGCAATAAGGCTTACAAAGGCATTGGTGACTATAAATGGACTTTTCTTGTCAATTGTTGGGATTCGCTTCACGTTTCCCGAGGAAAACATCCAATTATATTCTGTTTTAATGAAAAATATAAAAAAATTAAACTTAAAATCAATAATGAGATTATAAAACCATTTAAAGCGAGTAATAACACTTACAAAGGTATTGGTGACTATAAATGGACTTTTCTTGTCAATGGCAGGGATTTGCTTCACGTTTCTCGAGGAAAACATCCAATTATTGTCTGTTTTAATGAAAAATGTAAAAAATTCAACTTAAAATCAATAATGATGTTATAAAGCCAGTTAAAGCGAGTAATAAGGCTTTCAATGGCATTGGTGACTATGAATGGACTTTTCTCTTGAATGGATGGCTTTCGCTTCACGTTTCCCAAGGAAAACATCCAATTATAATCTGTTTTAACGAAAAATTCAAAAAAATTCAACTTACAATCAATAATGAGATTATAAAACCATTTAAAGCGAGTAATAAGGCTTACAAAGGCATTGGTGACTATAAATGGACTTTTCTCTTGAATGGATGGGGTTCGCTTCACGTTTCTCGAGAGGAACATCCAATTATAATCTGTTTTAACAAAAAATGTAAAAAATTCAACTTAAAATCAATAATGAGATTATAAAACCATTTAAAGCGAGTAATAAGGCTTACAAAGGCATTGGTGACTATAAGTGAACTTTTCTTGTCAATTGATGGGATTCGCTTCACGTTTCTCGAGGAACACATCCAATTATAATCTGTTTTAACAAAAAATGTAAAAAATTAAACTTAAAATCAATAATGAGATTATAAAACCATTTAAAGCGAGTAATAACGCTTACAAAGGTATGGGTGACTATAAATGGACTTTTCTTGTCAATGGATGGCTTTCGCTTCACGTTTCCCGAGGGAAACATCCAATTACAATCTGTTTTAACGAAAAATGAAAAAAAATTCAACTTAAAATCAATAATGAGATTATAAAACCATTTACAGCGAGTAATAAGGCATTCAAAGACATGGGTGACTATAAATGGACTTTTCTTGTCAATGGATGGGATTCGCTTTACGTTTACCGAGGGAAACATCCAAATATAATCTGTTTTAACGAAAAATGTAAAAAAAGTTAACTTAAAATTAATAATGAGATTATAAAACCATTTAAAGCGAGTAATAAGGCTTTCAATGGCATTGGTGACTATAAATGGACTTTTCTCTTGAATGGATGGCTTTCGCTTCACATTTCCCGAGGGAAACATCCAATTATAATTTGGTTTAATGAAAAATTCAAAAAAATTCAACTTGAAATCAATAATGAGATTATAAAACCATTTAAAGCGAGTAATAAGACTTCCAAAGGCATTGGTAACTATAAATGGACTTTTTTTGTCAATGGAAGGGATTCGCTTCACGTTTCCTGAGGGAAACATCTGATTATTGCCTGTTTTGATGAAAAATTCAAAAATATTCAACTTAAAATCAATAATGAGATTATAAAACCATTTAAAGCGAGTAATAAGGCTGCCAATGGCATTGGTGACTATAAATGAACTTTTCTCTTGAATGGATGGCTTTCGTTTCACGTTTCCCAAGGGAAACATCCAATTATAATTTGTTTTAATGAAAAATTCAAAAAAATTCAACTTAAGATCAATAATGAGATTATAAAACCATTTAAAGCGAGTAATAAGGCTTACAAAGGCATTGGTGACTATAAATGGACTCTTCTCTTGAATGGATGGGATTCGCTTCACATTTCTTGAGGAAAATATCAAATTATAATCTGTTTTAACGAAAAATTCAAAAAAATTAAACTTAAAATCAATAATGAGATTATAAAACCATTTAAAACGAGTAATAAGGCTTACAAAGACATTGGTGACTATAAGTGGACTTTTCTTGTTAATGGATGGGATTCGCTTCACGTTTCCCGAGAAAAACATCCAATTATAATATGTTTTAACAAAAAATGTAAAAAAATTAAACTTAAAATCAATAATGAGATTATAAAACCATTTAAAGCTAGTAATAAGACTTCCAAAGGCATTGGTGACTATAAATGGACTTTTCTTGTCAATGGAAGACATTAGCTTCACGTTTCCTGAGGGAAACATCTAATTGTTGTCTGTTTTAATGAAAAATGTAAAAATATTCAACTTAAAATCAATAATGAGATTATAAAACCATTTAAAGCGAGTAATAAGGCTTTCAATTGCATTGGTGACTATAAATGGACTTTTCTCTTGAATGGATGGCTTTCGCTTCACGTTTCCCAAGGGAAACATCCAATTATAATCTGTTTTAACGAAAAATTCAAAAAAATTAAACTTAAAATCAATAATGAGATTATAAAACCATTTAAACCGAGTAATAAGGCTTACAAAGACATTGGTGACTATAAGTGGACTTTTCTTGTCAATGGATGGGATTCGCTTCATGTTTCCCGAGGAAAACATCCAATTATAATATGTTTTAACAAAAGATCTAAAAAAATTAAACTTAAAATCAATAATGAGATTATAAAACCATCTAAAGCGATTAATAAGGCTTACAAAGGCATTGGTGACTATAAATAGACTTTTCTTGTCAATGGATGGCTTTGGCTACACGTTTCTTGAGGGAAACATCCAATTATTTTCTGTTTTAACAAGTAATGCAAAAATATTCAACTTAAAATAAATAATGAGATTATAAAGCCATTTAAAGCAAATAATAAGGCTTTCAAAGCCATGGGTGACTATAAATAGACTTTTCTTGTCAATGGATGGCTTTCGCTACACGTTTCATGAGGGAAACATCCAATTATTGCCTGTTCTAACGAAAAATGCAAACATATTCAACTTAAAATCAATAATGAGATTATAAATCCATTTAAAGCAAATAATATGGTATTGAAAGACATGGGTGACTATAAATGGACTTTTCTTGTCAATGGATGGGATTCGCTTTGCGTTTACCGAGGGAAACATCCAATTATAATCTGTTTTCATGAAAAATGCAAAAAAATTCAACTTAAAATCAATAATGAGATCATAAAACCATTTAAAGCGAGTAATAAGGCTTTCAAAGGCGTTGGTGACTATAAATGGACTTTTCTCTTGAATGGATGGCTTTCGTTTCACGTTTTCTAAGGGAAACATCCAATTATAATCTATTTTAACGAGAAATTCAAAAAAATTCAACTTAAAATCAATAATGAGATTATAAAACCATGTAAAGCGAGTAATAAGGCTTACAAAGGCATTGGTGACTATAAGTGGACTTTTCTTGTCAATGGATGGGATTCGCTTCACGTTTCCCGAGGCAAACACCCAATTATAATCTGTTTTAACAAAAAATATAAAAAAATTAAACTTAAAATCAATAATGACATTATAAACCCATTTAAAGCGAGCAATAAGGCTTTCAAAGGCGTTGGTGACTATAAATGGACTTTTCTCTTGAATGGATGGCTTTCGCTTCACGTTTCCCGAGAAAAACACCCAATTATAATCTGTTTTAACAAAAAATTCAAAAAAATGAAACTTAAAATCAATAATGACATTATAAACCCATTTAAAGCGAGCAATAAGGCTTTCAAAGGCGTTGGTGACTATAAATGGACTTTTCTCTTCAATGGATGGCTTTCGCTTCACGTTTTCCGAGGCAAACATCCAATTCTAATCAGTTTTAACGAAAAATTTAAAAAAGTTCAACTTAAAATCAATAATGAGATTATAAAACCATTTAAAGCGAGTAATAAGGCTTTCAATGGCATTGGCGACTATAAATGGACTTTTGTCTCGAATGGATGGCTTTCGCTTCACTTTTCCCGAGGGAAACATCCAATTATAATCTGTTTTAACAAAAAATTCAAAAAAATTCAACTTAAAATCAATAATGAGATTATAAAACCATTTAAAGGGGGTAATAAGGCTTACAAAGGCATTGGTGACTATAAATGGACTTTTCTTGTCAATGGATGGGATTCGCTTCATGTTTCCCGAGTGAAACATCTAATTATTGTCTGTTTTAACAAAAAATACAAAAATATTCAATTTAAAATCAATAATGGGATTACAAAACCATTTAAAGCGAGTAATAAAGCTTTCAATGGCATTGGTGACTATAAATGGACTTTTCTCTTGAATGGATGGCTTTCACTTCACGTTTCCCAAGGGAAACATCCAATTCTAATCTGTTTTAATAAAAGATTCAAAAAAATTCAACTTAAAATCAATAATGAGATTATAAAACCATTTAAAGCGAGTAATAAGGCTTACAAAGGCAGTGGTCATTATAAATGGACTTTTCTCTTGAATAGATGGGGTTCGCTTCACATTTCCCGAGGGAAACATCCAATTATAATCTGTTTTAACACAAATTCAAAAAAATTCAACTTAAAATCAATAATGAGATTATAAAACCATTTAAAGCGAGCAATAAGGCTTACAAAGGCATTGGTGACTATAAGTGGACTTTTCTTGTCAATTGTTGGGATTCGCTTCACGTTTCTCGAGGAAAACATCCAATTATAATCTTTTTTAACAAAAAATGTAGAAAAATTAAACTTAAAATCAATAATGAGACTATAAAACCATTTAAAGCGAGTAATAACACTTACAAAGGCATTGGTGACTATAAATGGACTTTTCTTGTCAATGGAAGGGATTCGCTTCACGTTTCTTGAGGGAAACATCCAATTATTGTCTGTTTTAATGAAAAATGTAAAAAATTCAACCTAAAATCAATAATGAGATTATAAATCCATTTAAAGCGAGTAATAAGGCTTTCCATGGCATTGGTGACTATAAATGGACTTTTCTCTTGAATGGATGGCTTTCGCTTCACGTTTCCCAAGGGAAACATCCAATTATAATCTGTTTTAACAAAAAATTGAAAAAAATTCAACTTAAAATCAATAATGAGATTATAAAACCATTTAAAGCGAGTAATAAGGCTTACAAAGGCATTGGTGACTATAAGTGAACTTTTCTTGTCAATTGATGGGATTCGGTTCACGTTTCTCGAGGAAAACATCCAATTATAATCTGTTTTAACAAAAAATGTAAAAAAATTAAACTTAAAATCAATAATGAGATTATAAAACCATTTACAACGAGTAATAACGCTTACAAAGGCATTAGTGACTATAAATGGACTTTTCTTGTCAATGGATAGGATTCGCTTCACGTTTCCCAAGGGAAACATCCAATTACAATATGCTCTAACAAAAAATGTAAAAAAATTAAACTTAAAATCAATAATGAGATTATAAAACGAGTTAAAGCGAGTAATAAGGCTTACAAAGGCATTGGTGGCTATAAATGGACTTTTCTTATCAATGGATGGCTTTCGCTACACGTTTCCTGAGGGAAAGATCCAATTATTGTCTGTTTTAACGAAAAATGCAAAAATATTCAACTTAAAATCAGTAATGAGATTATAAAGCCATTTAAAGCAAATAATAAGGCTTTCAAAGCCATGGGTGACTATAAATGGACTTTTCTTGTCAATGAATGGCTTTCGCTTCACATTTCCCGAGGAAAACATCCAATTATAGTCTGTTTGAACAAAAAAAGCAAAAAAATTCAACTTAAAATCAATGATGAGATTATAAAACCATTTAAAGCGAATAATAAAGCTTTCGAAGGCATGGGTGACTATAAATGGACTTTTCTTGTCAATGGATGGCTTTCGCTTCACGTTTCCCGAGGGAAACATCCAATTACAATATGTTTTAACGAAAAATGTAAAAAACTTCAACTTAAAATCAATAATGAGATTATAAAACCATTTACAGCGAGTAATAAGGCATTCAAAGACATGGGTGACTATAAATGGACTTTTCTTGTCAATGGATGGGATTCGCTTTACGTTTACCGAGGGAAACATCCAATTATAATCTGTTTTAACGAAAAATGTAAAAAAATTTAACTTAAAATTTATAATGAGATTATAAAACCATTTAAAGCGAGTATTAAGGCTTTCAATGGCATTGGCGACTATAAATGGACTTTTGTCTCGAATGGATGGATTTCGCTTCACGTTTCCTAAGGGAAACAACCAATTATAATCTGTTTTAACGAAAAATTCAAAAAAATTCAACTTAAAATCAATAATGAGATTATAAAACCATTTAAAGCGAGCAATAAGGCTTACAAAGGCATTGGTGACTATAAGTGGACTTTTCTTGTCAATTGTTGGGATTCGCTTCACGTTTTCCGAGGAAAACATCCAATTATAATCTGTTTTAACAAAAATGTAAAAAATTAAACTTAAAATCAATAATGAGATTATAAAACCATTTAAAGCGAGTAATAACACTTACAAAGGCATTTGTAACTATAAATGGACTTTTGTTGTCAATGGAAGGGATTCGCTTCACGTTTCCCGAGGGAAACATCCAATTATTGTCTGTTTTAAAGTAAAATGCAAAAAATTCAACTTAAAATCAATAATGAGATTATAAAGCCATTTAAAGCGAGTAATAAGCCTTTCAATGGCATTGGTGACTATAAATGGACTTTTCTCTTGAATGGATGGCTTTCGCTTCACGTTTCCCGAGGAAAACATCCAATTATATTCTGTTTTAATGAAAAATTTAAACAAATTCAACTTAAAATCAATAATGAGATCATAAAACCATTTACAGCGAGTAATAAGGCTTCCAAAGGCATTGGTGACTATAAATGGACTTTTCTTGTCAATGGAAGGCATTCGCTTCATGTTTCCTGAGGGAAACATCTAATTATTGTCTGTTTTAATGAAAAATGCAAAAATATTCAACTTAAAATCAATAATGAGATTATAAAACCTTTTAAAGCGAGTAATAAGGCTTTCAATGCCATTGGTGACTATAAATGGACTTTTCTCTCGAATGGATGGCTTTCGCTTCACGTTTCCCAAGGGAAACATCCAATTATAATCTGTTTTAACGAAAAATTCAAAAAAATTAAACTTAAAATCAATGATGAGATTATAAAACCATTTAAAGCGAGTAATAACGCTTACAAAGGCATCGGTGACTATAAATGGACTTTTCTCTTGAATGGATTGCTTTCGCTTCATGTTTCCCAAGGAAAACATCCAATTATAATCTGTTTTAATGAAAAATTCAAAAAAATTAAACTTAAAATCAATGATGAGATTATAAAATCATTTAAAGCGAGTAATAACGCTTACAAAGGCATTGGTGAATATAAATGGAATTTTCTCTTGAATGGATGGCTTTCACTTCACGTTTCCCGAGGAAAAGATCCAATTATAATATGTTTTAACAAAAGATCTAAAAAAATTAAACTTAAAACCAATAATGAGATTATAAAACCATTTAAAGCGAGTAATAACACTTACAAATGCATTGGTAACTATAAATGGACTTTTCTTGTCAATGGAAGGGATTGGCTTCACGTTTCCCGAGGGAAACATCCAATTATTGTCTGTTTTGATGAAAAATGCAAAAAATTCAACTTAAAATCAATAATGAGATTATAAAGCCCTTTAAAGCGAGTAATAAGGCTTTCAATGGCATTGGTGACTATAAACGGAATTTTCTCTTGAATGGATGGCTTTCGCTTCACGTGTCCCGAGGAAAACATCCAATTATATTCTGTTTTAATGAAAAATTCAAACAAATTTAACTGAAAATCAATAATGTGATTATAAAACCATTTAAAGCGAGTAATAAGGCTTCCAAAGGCATTGGTGACTATAAACGGACTTTTCTTGCCAATGGAAGGGATTCGCTTCACGTTTCCCGAGGGAAACATCCAATTATTATCTGTTTTAATGAAAAATGCAAAAAATTCAACTTAAAATCAATAATGAGATTATAAAGCCATTTAAAGCGAGTAATAGGGCTTTCAATGGCATTGGTGACTATAAATGGACTTTTCTCTTGAATGGATGGCTTTCGCTTCACGTTTCCCAAGGGAAACATCCAATTATAATCTGTTTTAACAAAAAATTCAAAAAAATTCAACTTAAAATCAATAATAAGATTATAAAACCATTTAAAGGGAGCAATAAGGCTTACAAAGGCATTGGTGACTATAAGTGGACTTTTCTGGTCAATTGTTGGGATTCGCTTTACGTTTCCCGAGGAAAACATCCAATTATAATCTGGTTTAACAAAAAATGTAAAAAAAATTAAACTTAAAATCAATAATGAGATTATAAAACCATTTAAAGCGAGTAATAACACTTACAAAGGCATTGGAGACTATAAATGGACTTCTCTTGTCAATGGCAGGGATTCACTTCACGTTTCTCGAGGGAAACATCAAATTATTGTCTGTTTAATGAAAAATGTAAAAAATTCAACTTAAAATCAGTAATGAGATTATAAAGCCATTTAAAGCGAGTAATAAGGCTTTCAAAGGCATTGGTGACTATAAGTGGACTTTTCTCTTGAATGGATGGCTTTCGCTTCACGTTTCCCAAGGAAAACATCCAATTATAATTTGTTTTAACGAAAAATTCAAAAAAATTCAACTTAAAATCAATAATGAGATTATAAAACCATTTAAAGCGAGTAATAAGGCTTACAAAGGCATTGGTGACTATAAATGGACTTTTCTCTTGAATGGATGGGGTTCGCTTCACGTTTCTCGAGGGCAACATCCAATTATAATCTGTTTTAACAAAAAATTCAAAACAATTTAACTTAAAATCAATAATGAGATTATAAAACCATTTAAAGCGAGTAATAAGGCTAACAAAGGCATTGGTGACTATAAGTGAACTTTTCTTGTCAATTGATGGGATTCGCTTCATGTTTCTCTAGGAAAACATCCAATTATAATCTGTTTTAACAAAAAATGTAAAAAATTAAACTTAAAATCAATAATGAGATTATAAAACCATTTAAAGCGAGTAATAACGCTTACAAAGGCATTTGTGACTATAAATGGACTTTTCTTGTCAATGGACAGGATTCGCTTCACGTTTACCAAGGGAAACATCCAATTATAATATGTTTTAATAAAAAATGTAAAAAAATTAAACTTAAAATCAATAATGAGCTTATAAAACCAGTTAAAGCGAGTAATAAGGCTTACAAAGGCATTGGTGACTATAAATGGACTTTTCTTGTTAATGGATGGCTTTCGCTACACGTTTCGTGAGGGAAACATCCAATTATTGTCTGTTTTAACGAAAAACGTAAAAATATTCAGCTTAAAATCAATAATGAGATTATAAAGCTATTTAAAACAAATAATAAGGCTTTCACAACCATGGGTGAATATAAATGGACTTTTCTTGTCAATGGATGGCTTGCGCTTCACGTTTCCCGAGGGAAACATCCAATTACAATCTGTTTTAACGAAAAATGGAAAAAAATTCAACTTAAAATCAATAATGAGATTATAAAACCATTTACAGCGAGTAATAAGGCATTCAAAGACATGGGTGACTATAAATGGACTTTTCTTGTCAATGGATGGGATTCGCTTTACGTTTACCGAGGGAAACATCCAATTATAATCTGTTTTAACGAAAAATGTAAAAAAATTTAACTTAAAATTAATAATGAGATTATAAAACCATTTAAAGCGAGTAATAAAGCTTTCAATGGCATTGGTGACTATAAATAGACTTTTCTCTTGAATGGATGGCTTTCGCTTTACGTTTCCCGAGGGAAACATCCAATTATAATCTGTTTTAATGAAAAATTCAAAAAAATTCAACTTAAAATCAATAATGAAATTATAAAACCATTTAAAGCGAGTAATACGACTTCCAAAGGTACTGGCAACTATAAATGGACTTTTCTTATCAATGGAAGGGATTCGCTTCACGTTTCCTGAGGGAAACATCTGATTATTGTCTGTTTTAATGAAAAATGCACAAATATTCAACTTAAAAACAATAATGAGATTATAAAACCATTTAAAGCGAGTAATAAGGCTTTCAATAGCATTGGTGACTATAAATGGACTTTTCTCTTGAATGGATGGCTTTCGCTTCACGTTTCCCAAGGGAAACATCTAATTATAATCTGTTTTAACGAAAAAAGTAAAAATATTCAACTTAAAAACAATAATGAGACTATAAAATCATTTAAATCGAGTAATAAGGATTTCAAAGGCGTTGGTTACTATAAATGGACTTTTCTCTCGAATGGATGGCTTTCGCTTCACGTTTCCCGAGAAAAACATCCAATTTATAATCTATTTTAAGGAAAAATTCAAAAAAATTCAACTTAAAATCAATAATGAGATTATAAAACCATTTAAAGCGAGTAATAAGGCTTCCAAAGGCATTGGTGACTATAAATGAACTTTTCTTGCCAATGGAAGGGATTCGCTTCACGTTTCCCGAGGAAAACATCCAATTATTGTCTGTTTTAATGAAAAATTCAACTTAAAATCAATAATGAGATTATAAAGCCATTTAAAGCGAGTAATAAGGCTTTCAATGGCATTGGTGACAATAAATGGACTTTTCTCTTGAATGGATGGCTTTCGCTTCACGTTTCCCAAGGGAAACATCCAATTATAATATGTTTTAACAAAAAATTCAAAAAAATTCAACTTAAAATCAATAATGAGATTATAAAACCATTTAAAGGGAGCAATAAGGCTTACAAAGGCATTGGTGACTATAAGTGGACTTTTCTTGTCAATTGTTGGGATTCGCTTTACGTTTCCCAAGGAAAACATCCAATTATAATCTTGTTAAACAAAAAATGTAAAAAAATTAAACTTAAAATCAATAATGAGATTATAAAACCATTTAAAGCGAGTAATAACACTTACAAAGGCATTGGTGACTATAAATAGACTTCTCTTGTCAATGGCAGGGATTCGCTTCACGTTTCTCGAGCGAAACATCAAATTATTGTCTGTTTAATGAAAAATGCAAAAAATTCAACTTAAAATCAATAATGAGATTATAAAGCCATTTAAAGCGAGTAATAAGGCTTTCAATGGCATTGGTGACTATAAGTGGACTTTTCTCTTGAATGGATGGCTTTCGCTTCACGTTTCCCAAGGAAAACATCCAATTATAATTTGTTTTAACGAAAAATTCAAAAAAATTCAACTTAAAATCAATAATGAGATTATAAAACCATTTAAAGCGAGTAATAAGGCTTACCAAGGCATTAGTGACTATAAATGAACTTTTCTCTTGAATGGATGGGGTTCGCTTCACGTTTCTCGAGGGGAACATCCAATTATAATCTGTTTTAACAAAAAATTCAAAAAAATTTAACTTAAAATCAATAATGAGATTATAAAACCATTTAAAGCGAGTAATAAGGCTAACAAAGGCATTGGTGAGTATAAGTGAACTTTTCTTGTCAATTGATGGGATTCGCTTCACGTTTCTTGAGGAAAACATCCAATTATAATCTGCTTTAACAAAAAATGTAAAAAAATTAAACTTAAAATCAATAATGAGATTATAAAACCATTTAAAACGAGTAATAACGCTTATAAAGGCATTGGTGACAATAAATGGACTTTTCTTGTCAATGGATAGGATTCGTTTCACGTTTCCCAAGGGAAACATCCAATTATAATATGTTTTAACAAAAAATGTAAAAAAATTAAACTAAAAATCAATAATGAGATTATAAAACCAGTTACAGCGAGTAATAAGGCTTACAATGGCATTGGTGACTATAAATGGACTTTTCTCTTGAATGGATGGCTTTCACTTCACGTTTCCCGAGGGAAACATCCAATTATAATCTGTTTTAATGAAAAATTCAAAAAAATTCAACTTAAAATCAATAATGAAATTATAAAACCATTTAAAGCGAGTAATACGACTTCCAAAGGTATTGGCAACTATAAATGGACTTTTCTTGTCAATGGAAGGGATTCGCTTCACGTTTCCCGAGGGAAACATATGATTATTGTCTGTTTTAATGAAAAATGAAAAAATATTCAACTTAAAAACAATAATGAGATTATAAAACCATTTAAAGCGAGTAATAAGGCTTTCAATAGCATTGGTGACTAAAAATGGACTTTTCTCTTGAATGGATGGCTTTTGCTTCACGTTTCCCAAGGGAAACATCCAATTATAATCTGTTTTAACGAAAAAAGTAAAAATATTCAACTTAAAAACAATAATGAGACTATAAAACCATTTAAATCGAGTAATAAGGCTTTCAAAGGCGTTGGTTACTATAAATGGACTTTTCTCTCGAATGGATGGCTTTCACTTCACGTTTCCCGAGGGAAACATCCAATTATAATCTATTTTAATGAAAAATTCAAAATAATTCAACTTAAAATCAATAATCAGATTATAAAACCATTTAAAGCGAGTAATAAGGCTTGCAAAGGCATTGGTTACTATAAATAGACTTTTCTTGTCAATGGATGGGATTCGCTTCATGTTTCCCGAGGGAAACATCTAATTACTGTCTGTTTTAACGAAAAATGCAAAAATATTCAATTGAAAATCAATAATGGGATTATAAAACCATTTAAAGTGAGTAATAAGGCTTTCAATGGCATTGGCGAGTATAAATGGACTTTTCTCTCGAATGGATGCCTTTCGCTTCACGTTTCCCGAGGGAAACATCCAATTATAATATGTTTTAAAGAAAAATTCAAAAAAATTCGACTTAAAATCAATTATGAGATTATAAAACCCTTTAAAGCGAGTAATAAGGCTTACAAAGGCATTGGTGACTATAAATGGACTTTTCTTGTCAATGGATGGGATTCGCTTCACGTTTCCCGAGGGAAACATCCAATTATAATCTGTTTTAAAGAAAAATGATAAAAAATTTAACTTAAAATCAATAATGGGATTATAAAACCATTTAAAGCGAGTAATAAGGCTTTCAATGGCATTGGTGACTATAAGTGGACTTTTCTCTAGAATGGATGGCTTTTGCTTCACGTTTCCCGAGGGAAACATCCAATTATAATCTGTTTTAATGAAAAATTTGAAAAAATTAAACTTAAAATCAATGATGAGATTATAAAACCATTTAAAGCGAGTAATAACGCTTACAAAGGCATCGGTGACTATAACTGGACTTTTCTCTTGAATGGATGGCTTTCGCTTCACGTTTCCCGAGAAAAACATCCAATTATAATATGTTTTAACAAAAGATCTAAAAAAATTAAACTTAAAATCAATAATGAGATTATAAAACCATTTAAAGCGAGTAATAACACTTACAAAGGCATTGGTGACTATAAATGGACTTTTGTTGTCAATGGAAGGGATTCGCTTCACGTTTCCCGAGGGAAACATCAAATTATTGTCTGTTTAATGAAAAATGCAAAAAATTCAACTTAAAATCAATAATGAGATTATAAAGCCATTTAAAGCGAGTAATAAGGCTTTCAATGGCATTGGTGACTATAAGTGGACTTTTCTCTTGAATGGATGGCTTTCGCTTCACGTTTCCCAAGGAAAACATCCAATTATAATTTGTTTTACCGAAAAATTCAAAAAAATTCAACTTAAAATCAATAATGAGATTATAAAACCATTTAAAGCGAGTAATAAGGCTTACCAAGGCATTAGTGACTATAAATGGACTTTTCTCTTGAATGGATGGGGTTCGCTTCACGTTTCTCGAGGGGAACATCCAATTATAATCTGTTTTAACAAAAAATTCAAAAAAATTTAACTTAAAATCAATAATGAGATTATAAAACCATTTAAAGCGAGTAATAAGGCTAACAAAGGCATTGGTGAGTATAAGTGAACTTTTCTTGTCAATTGATGGGATTCGCTTCACGTTTCTCGAGGAAAACATCCAATTATAATCTGCTTTAACAAAAAATGTAAAAAAATTAAACTTAAAATCAATAATGAGATTATAAAACCATTTAAAACGAGTAATAACGCTTATAAAGGCATTGGTGACTATAAATGGACTTTTCTTGTCAATGGATAGGATTCGTTTCACGTTTCCCAAGGGAAACATCCAATTATAATATGTTTTAACAAAAAATGTAAAAAAATTAAACTTAAAATCAATAATGAGATTATAAAACCATTTAAAGCGAGTAATAACGCTTATAAAGGCATTGGTGACTATAAATGGACTTTTCTTGTCAATGGATAGGATTCGTTTCACGTTTCCCAAGGGAAACATCCAATTATAATATGTTTTAACAAAAAATGTAAAAAAATTAAACTTAAAATCAATAATGAGATTATAAAACCATTTAAAGCGAGTAATAACGCTTATAAAGGCATTGGTGACTATAAATGGACTTTTCTTGTCAATGGATAGGATTCGTTTCACGTTTCCCAAGGGAAACATCCAATTATAATATGTTTTAACAAAAAATGTAAAAAAATTAAACTTAAAATCAATAATGAGATTATAAAACCATTTAAAGCGAGTAATAACGCTTATAAAGGCATTGGTGACTATAAATGGACTTTTCTTGTCAATGGATAGGATTCGTTTCACGTTTCCCAAGGGAAACATCCAATTATAATATGTTTAAACAAAAAATGTAAAAAAATTAAACTAAAAATCAATAATGAGATTATAAAACCAGTTACAGCGAGTAATAAGGCTTACAATGGCATTGGTGACTATAAATGGACTTTTCTCTTGAATGGATGGCTTTCACTTCACGTTTCCCGAGGGAAACATCCAATTATAATCTGTTTTAATGAAAAATTCAAAAAAATTCAACTTAAAATCAATAATGAAATTATAAAACCATTTAAAGCGAGTAATACGACTTCCAAAGGTATTGGCAACTATAAATGGACTTTTCTTGTCAATGGAAGGGATTCGCTTCACGTTTCCCAAGGGAAACATCTGATTATTGTCTGTTTTAATGAAAAATGAAAAAATATTCAACTTAAAAACAATAATGAGATTATAAAACCATTTAAAGCGAGTAATAAGGCTTTCAATAGCATTGGTGACTATAAATGGACTTTTCTCTTGAATGGATGGCTTTCGCTTCACGTTTCCCAAGGGAAACATCCAATTATAATCTGTTTTAACGAAAAAAGTAAAAATATTCAACTTAAAAACAATAATGAGACTATAAAACCATTTAAATCGAGTAATAAGGCTTTCAAAGGCGTTGGTTACTATAAATGGACTTTTCTCTCGAATGGATGGCTTTCACTTCACGTTTCCCGAGGGAAACATCCAATTATAATCTATTTTAATGAAAAATTCAAAATAATTCAACTTAAAATCAATAATCAGATTATAAAACCATTTAAAGCGAGTAATAAGGCTTGCAAAGGCATTGGTTACTATAAATGGACTTTTCTTGTCAATGGATGGGATTCGCTTCATGTTTCCCGAGGGAAACATCTAATTACTGTCTGTTTTAACGAAAAATGCAAAAATATTCAATTTAAAATCAATAATGGGATTATAAAACCATTTAAAGCGAGTAATAAGGCTTTCAATGGCATTGGCGAGTATAAATGGACTTTTCTCTCGAATGGATGCCTTTCGCTTCACGTTTCCCGAGGGAAACATCCAATTATATTATGTTTTAAAGAAAAATTCAAAAAAATTCGACTTAAAATCAATTATGAGATTATAAAACCCTTTAAAGCGAGTAATAAGGCTTACAAAGGCATTGGTGACTATAAATGGACTTTTCTTGTCAATGGATGGGATTCGCTTCATGTTTCCCGAGGGAAACATCCAATTATAATCTGTTTTAAAGAAAAATGATAAAAAATTTAACTTAAAATCAATAATGGGATTATAAAACCATTTAAAGCGAGTAATAAGGCTTTCAATGGCATTGGTGACTATAAGTGGACTTTTCTCTAGAATGGATGGCTTTTGCTTCACGTTTCCCGAGGGAAACATCCAATTATAATCTGTTTTAATGAAAAATTTGAAAAAATTAAACTTAAAATCAATGATGAGATTATAAAACCATTTAAAGCGAGTAATAACGCTTACAAAGGCATCGGTGACTATAACTGGACTTTTCTCTT
The DNA here is from genome assembly GCF_053813885.1 of Theobroma cacao. Classification (NCBI taxonomy): domain Eukaryota; kingdom Viridiplantae; phylum Streptophyta; class Magnoliopsida; order Malvales; family Malvaceae; genus Theobroma; species Theobroma cacao. The sequence continues at coordinate 11,330,807 of NC_142648.1, read as the reverse complement.
GAATGGATGGCTTTCGCTTCACGTTTCCCGAGAAAAACATCCAATTATAATATGTTTTAACAAAAGATCTAAAAAAATTAAACTTAAAATCAATAATGAGATTATAAAACCATTTAAAGCGAGTAATAACACTTACAAAGGCATTGGTGACTATAAATGGACTTTTGTTGTCAATGGAAGGGATTCGCTTCACGTTTCCCGAGGGAAACATCAAATTATTGTCTGTTTAATGAAAAATGCAAAAAATTCAACTTAAAATCAATAATGAGATTATAAAGCCATTTAAAGCGAGTAATAAGGCTTTCAATGGCATTGGTGACTATAAGTGGACTTTTCTCTTGAATGGATGGCTTTCGCTTCACGTTTCCCAAGGAAAACATCCAATTATAATTTGTTTTACCGAAAAATTCAAAAAAATTCAACTTAAAATCAATAATGAGATTATAAAACCATTTAAAGCGAGTAATAAGGCTTACCAAGGCATTAGTGACTATAAATGGACTTTTCTCTTGAATGGATGGGGTTCACTTCACGTTTCTCGAGGGGAACATCCAATTATAATCTGTTTTAACAAAAAATTCAAAAAAATTTAACTTAAAATCAATAATGAGATTATAAAACCATTTAAAGCGAGTAATAAGGCTAACAAAGGCATTGGTGAGTATAAGTGAACTTTTCTTGTCAATTGATGGGATTCGCTTCACGTTTCTCAAGGAAAACATCCAATTATAATCTGCTTTAACAAAAAATGTAAAAAAATTAAACTTAAAATCAATAATGAGATTATAAAACCATTTAAAACGAGTAATAACGCTTATAAAGGCATTGGTGACTATAAATGGACTTTTCTTGTCAATGGATAGGATTCGTTTCACGTTTCCCAAGGGAAACATCCAATTATAATATGTTTAAACAAAAAATGTAAAAAAATTAAACTAAAAATCAATAATGAGATTATAAAACCAGTTACAGCGAGTAATAAGGCTTACAATGGCATTGGTGACTATAAATGGACTTTTCTCTTGAATGGATGGCTTTCACTTCACGTTTCCCGAGGGAAACATCCAATTATAATCTGTTTTAATGAAAAATTCAAAAAAATTCAACTTAAAATCAATAATGAAATTATAAAACCATTTAAAGCGAGTAATACGACTTCCAAAGGTATTGGCAACTATAAATGGACTTTTCTTGTCAATGGAAGGGATTCGCTTCACGTTTCCCAAGGGAAACATCTGATTATTGTCTGTTTTAATGAAAAATGAAAAAATATTCAACTTAAAAACAATAATGAGATTATAAAACCATTTAAAGCGAGTAATAAGGCTTTCAATAGCATTGGTGACTATAAATGGACTTTTCTCTTGAATGGATGGCTTTCGCTTCACGTTTCCCAAGGGAAACATCCAATTATAATCTGTTTTAACGAAAAAAGTAAAAATATTCAACTTAAAAACAATAATGAGACTATAAAACCATTTAAATCGAGTAATAAGGCTTTCAAAGGCGTTGGTTACTATAAATGGACTTTTCTCTCGAATGGATGGCTTTCACTTCACGTTTCCCGAGGGAAACATCCAATTATAATCTATTTTAATGAAAAATTCAAAATAATTCAACTTAAAATCAATAATCAGATTATAAAACCATTTAAAGCGAGTAATAAGGCTTGCAAAGGCATTGGTTACTATAAATGGAGTTTTCTTGTCAATGGATGGGATTCGCTTCATGTTTCCCGAGGGAAACATCTAATTACTGTCTGTTTTAACGAAAAATGCAAAAATATTCAATTTAAAATCAATAATGGGATTATAAAACCATTTAAAGCGAGTAATAAGGCTTTCAATGGCATTGGCGAGTATAAATGGACTTTTCTCTCGAATGGATGCCTTTCGCTTCACGTTTCCCGAGGGAAACATCCAATTATAATATGTTTTAAAGAAAAATTCAAAAAAAATAAACTTAAAATCAATAATGAGATTATCAAACCATTTAAAGCGAGTAATAAGGCTTACAAAGGCATTGGTGACTATAAATGGACTTTTCTTGTCAATGGATGGGATTCGCTTCACGTTTCCCGAGGGAAACATCCAATTATAATCTGTTTTAAAGAAAAATGACAAAAAATTTAACTTAAAATCAATAATGGGATTATAAAACCATTTAAAGCAAGTAATAAGGCTTTCAATGGCATTGGTGACTATAAATGGACTTTTCTCTAGAATGGATGGCTTTTGCTTCACGTTTCCCGAGGGAAACATCCAATTATAATCTGTTTTAATGAAAAATTCAAAAAAATTAAACTTAAAATCAATGATGAGATTATAAAACCATTTAAAGCGAGTAATAACGCTTACAAAGGCATCGGTGACTATAACTGGACTTTTCTCTTGAATGGATGGCTTTCGCTTCACGTTTCCCGAGAAAAACATCCAATTATAATATGTTTTAACAAAAGATCTAAAAAAATTAAACTTAAAATCAATAATGAGATTATAAAACCATTTAAAGCGAGTAATAACACTTACAAAGGCATTGGTGACTATAAATGGACTTTTGTTGTTAATGGAAGGGATTCGCTTCACGTTTCCCGAGGGAAACATCCAATTATTGTCTGTTTTAATGAAAAATGCAAAAAATTCAACTTAAAATCAATAATGAGATTATAAAGCCATTTAAAGCGAGTAATAAGGTTTTCAATGGCATTGGTGACTATAAGTGGACTTTTCTCTTGAATGGATGGCTTTCGCTTCACGTTTCCCAAGGAAAACATCCAATTATAATCTGTTTTAACGAAAAATTCAAAAAAATTCAACTTAAAATCAATAAGGAGATTATAAAACCATTTAAAGCGAGTAATAAGGCTTACAAAGGCATTGGTGACTATAAATGGACTTTTCTCTTGAATGGATGGGGTTCGCTTCACGTTTCTCGAGGGGAACATCCAATTATAATCTATTTTAACAAAAAATTCAAAAAAATTTAACTTAAAATCAATAATGAGATTATAAAACCATTTAAAGCGAGTAATAACGCTTATAAAGGCATTGGTGACTATAAATGGACTTTTCTTGTCAATGGATAGGATTCGTTTCACGTTTCCCAAGGGAAACATCCAATTATAATATGTTTTAACAAAAAATGTAAAAAAATTAAACTAAAAATCAATAATGAGATTATAAAACCAGTTAAAGCGAGTAATAAGGCTTACAAAGGCATTGGTGACTATAAATGGACTTTTCTTGTTAATGGATGGCTTTCGCTACACGTTTCGTGAGGGAAACATCCAATTATTGTCTGTTTTAACGAAAAACGTAAAAATATTCAACTTAAAATCAATAAGGAGATTATAAAACTATTTAAAACAAATAATAAAGCTTTCGCAACCATGGGTGAATATAAATGGACTTTTCTTGTCAATGGATGGCTTGCGCTTCACGTTTCCCGAGGGAAACATCCAATTATAATCTATTTTAATGAAAAATTCAAAAAAATTCAACTTAAAATCAATAATGAGATTATAAAACCATTTACAGCGAGTAATAAGGCATTCAAAGACATGGGTGACTATAAATGGACTTTTCTTGTCAATGGATGGGATTCGCTTTACGTTTACCGAGGGAAACATCCAATTATAATCTATTTTAACGAAAAATGTAAAAAAATTTAACTTAAAATTAATAATGAGATGATAAAACCATTTAAAGCGAGTAATAAAGCTTTCAATGGCATTGCTGACTATAAATGGACTTTTCTCTTGAATGGATGGCTTTCACTTCACGTTTCCCGAGGGAAACATCCAATTCTAATCTGTTTTAACGAAAAAAGTAAAAATATTCAACTTAAAAACAATATTGAGACTATAAAACCATTTAAATCGAGTAATAAGGCTTTCAAAGGCGTTGGTTACTATAAATGGACTTTTCTCTCGAATGGATGGCTTTCGCTTCACGTTTTTCGAGGGAAACATCCAATTATAATATGTTTTAAAGGAAAATTCAAAAAAATTTGACTTAAAATCAACTATGAGATTATAAAACCCTTTAAAGCGAGTAATAAGGCTTACAAAGGCATTGGTGACTATAAATGGACTTTTCTTGTCAATGGATGGGATTTGCTTCACGTTTCTCGAGGGAAACATCCAATTATAATCTGTTTTAACGAAAAATGACAAAAAATTTAACTTACAATCAATAATGGGATTATAAAACCATTTAAAGCGAGTAATAAGGCTTTCAATGGCATTGGTGACTATAAATGGACTTTTCTCTTGAATGGATGGCTTTCGCTTCACGTTTCCCGAGGAAAACATCCGATTATAATATGTTTTAACAAAAGATCTAAAAAAATTAAACTTAAAATCAATAATGAGACTATAAAACCATTTAAAGCGAGTAATAACACTTACAAATGCATTGGTGACTATAAATGGACTTTTGTTGTCAATGGAAGGGATTCGCTTCACGTTTCCCGAGGGAAACATCCAATTATTGTCTGTTTTAATGAAAAATGCAAAAAATTCAACTTAAAATCAATAATGAGATTATAAAGCCATTTAAAGCGAGTAATAAGGCTTTCAATGGCATTGGTGACTATAAGTGGACTTTTCTCTTGAATGGATGGCTTTCGCTTCACGTTTCCCAAGGAAAACATCCAATTATAATCTGTTTTAACGAAAAATTCAAAAAAATTCAACTTAAAATCAATAATGAGATTATAAAACCATTTAAAGCGAGTAATAAGGCTTACAAAGGCATTGGTGACTATAAATGGACTTTTCTCTTGAATGGATGGGGTTCGCTTCACGTTTCTCGAGGGGAACATCCAATTATAATCTGTTTTAACAAAAAATTCAAAAAAATTTAACTTAAAATCAATAATGAGATTATAAAACCATTTAAAGCGAGTAATAACGCTTATAAAGGCATTGGTGACTATAAATGGACTTTTCTTGTCAATGGATAGGATTCGTTTCACGTTTCCCAAGGGAAACATCCAATTATAATATGTTTTAACAAAAAATGTAAAAAAATTAAACTTAAAATCAATAATGAGATTATAAAACCATTTAAAGCGAGTAATAACGCTTATAAAGGCATTGGTGACTATAAATGGACTTTTCTTGTCAATGGATAGGATTCGTTTCACGTTTCCCAAGGGAAACATCCAATTATAATATGTTTTAACAAAAAATGTAAAAAAATTAAACTAAAAATCAATAATGAGATTATAAAACTAGTTAAAGCGAGTAATAAGGCTTACAAAGGCATTGGTGACTATAAATGGACTTTTCTTGTTAATGGATGGCTTTCGCTACACGTTTCGTGAGGGAAACATCCAATTATTGTCTGTTTTAACGAAAAACGTAAAAATATTCAACTTAAAATCAATAAGGAGATTATAAAACTATTTAAAACAAATAATAAAGCTTTCGCAACCATGGGTGAATATAAATGGACTTTTCTTGTCAATGGATGGCTTGCGCTTCACGTTTCCCGAGGGAAACATCCAATTATAATCTATTTTAATGAAAAATTCAAAAAAATTCAACTTAAAATCAATAATGAGATTATAAAACCATTTACAGCGAGTAATAAGGCATTCAAAGACATGGGTGACTATAAATGGACTTTTCTTGTCAATGGATGGGATTCGCTTTACGTTTACCGAGGGAAACATCCAATTATAATCTATTTTAACGAAAAATGTAAAAAAATTTAACTTAAAATTAATAATGAGATGATAAAACCATTTAAAGCGAGTAATAAAGCTTTCAATGGCATTGCTGACTATAAATGGACTTTTCTCTTGAATGGATGGCTTTCACTTCACGTTTCCCGAGGGAAACATCCAATTCTAATCTGTTTTAACGAAAAAAGTAAAAATATTCAACTTAAAAACAATATTGAGACTATAAAACCATTTAAATCGAGTAATAAGGCTTTCAAAGGCGTTGGTTACTATAAATGGACTTTTCTCTCGAATGGATGGCTTTCGCTTCACGTTTTTCGAGGGAAACATCCAATTATAATATGTTTTAAAGGAAAATTCAAAAAAATTTGACTTAAAATCAACTATGAGATTATAAAACCCTTTAAAGCGAGTAATAAGGCTTACAAAGGCATTGGTGACTATAAATGGACTTTTCTTGTCAATGGATGGGATTTGCTTCACGTTTCTCGAGGGAAACATCCAATTATAATCTGTTTTAACGAAAAATGACAAAAAATTTAACTTACAATCAATAATGGGATTATAAAACCATTTAAAGCGAGTAATAAGGCTTTCAATGGCATTGGTGACTATAAATGGACTTTTCTCTTGAATGGATGGCTTTCGCTTCACGTTTCCCGAGGAAAACATCCGATTATAATATGTTTTAACAAAAGATCTAAAAAAATTAAACTTAAAATCAATAATGAGACTATAAAACCATTTAAAGCGAGTAATAACACTTACAAATGCATTGGTGACTATAAATGGACTTTTGTTGTCAATGGAAGGGATTCGCTTCACGTTTCCCGAGGGAAACATCCAATTATTGTCTGTTTTAATGAAAAATGCAAAAAATTCAACTTAAAATCAATAATGAGATTATAAAGCCATTTAAAGCGAGTAATAAGGCTTTCAATGGCATTGGTGACTATAAGTGGACTTTTCTCTTGAATGGATGGCTTTCGCTTCACGTTTCCCAAGGAAAACATCCAATTATAATCTGTTTTAACGAAAAATTCAAAAAAATTCAACTTAAAATCAATAATGAGATTATAAAACCATTTAAAGCGAGTAATAAGGCTTACAAAGGCATTGGTGACTATAAATGGACTTTTCTCTTGAATGGATGGGGTTCGCTTCACGTTTCTCGAGGGGAACATCCAATTATAATCTGTTTTAACAAAAAATTCAAAAAAATTTAACTTAAAATCAATAATGAGATTATAAAACCATTTAAAGCGAGTAATAACGCTTATAAAGGCATTGGTGACTATAAATGGACTTTTCTTGTCAATGGATAGGATTCGTTTCACGTTTCCCAAGGGAAACATCCAATTATAATATGTTTTAACAAAAAATGTAAAAAAATTAAACTAAAAATCAATAATGAGATTATAAAACCAGTTAAAGCGAGTAATAAGGCTTACAAAGGCATTGGTGACTATAAATGGACTTTTCTTGTTAATGGATGGCTTTCGCTACACGTTTCATGAGGGAAACATCCAATTATTGTCTGTTTTAACGAAAAACGTAAAAATATTCAACTTAAAATCAATAAGGAGATTATAAAACTATTTAAAACAAATAATAAGGCTTTCACAACCATGGGTGAATATAAATGGACTTTTCTTGTCAATGGATGGCTTGCGCTTCACGTTTCCCGAGGGAAACATCCAATTATAATCTATTTTAATGAAAAATTCAAAAAAATTCAACTTAAAATCAATAATGAGATTATAAAACCATTTACAGCGAGTAATAAGGCATTCAAAGACATGGGTGACTATAAATGGACTTTTCTTGTCAATGGATGGGATTCGCTTTACGTTTACCGAGGGAAACATCCAATTATAATCTATTTTAACGAAAAATGTAAAAAAATTTAACTTAAAATTAATAATGAGATGATAAAACCATTTAAAGCAAGTAATAAAGCTTTCAATGGCATTGCTGACTATAAATGGACTTTTCTCTTGAATGGATGGCTTTCGCTTCACGTTTCCCGAGGGAAACATCCAATTCTAATCTGTTTTAACGAAAAAAGTAAAAATATTCAACTTAAAAATAATATTGAGACTATAAAACCATTTAAATCGAGTAATAAGGCTTTCAAAGGCGTTGGTTACTATAAATGGACTTTTCTCTCGAATGGATGGCTTTCGCTTCACGTTTTTCGAGGGAAACATCCAATTATAATATGTTTTAAAGGAAAATTCAAAAAAATTTGACTTAAAATCAACTATGAGATTATAAAACCCTTTAAAGCGAGTAATAAGGCTTACAAAGGCATTGGTGACTATAAATGGACTTTTCTTGTCAATGGATGGGATTCGCTTCACGTTTCTCGAGGGAAACGTCCAATTATAATCTGTTTTAACGAAAAATGACAAAAAATTTAACTTACAATCAATAATGGGATTATAAAACCATTTAAAGCGAGTAATAAGGCTTTCAATGGCATTGGTGACTATAAATGGACTTTTCTCTTGAATGGATGGCTTTCACTTCACGTTTCCCGAGGAAAACATCCGATTATAATATGTTTTAACAAAAGATCTAAAAAAATTAAACTTAAAATCAATAATGAGACTATAAAACCATTTAAAGCGAGTAATAACACTTACAAATGCATTGGTGACTATAAATGGACTTTTGTTGTCAATGGAAGGGATTCGCTTCACGTTTCCCGAGGGAAACATCCAATTATTGTCTGTTTTAATGAAAAATGCAAAAAATTCAACTTAAAATCAATAATGAGATTGTAAAGCCATTTAAAGCGAGTAATAAGGCTTTCAATGGCATTGGTGACTATAAACGGACTTTTCTCTTGAATGGATGGCTTTCGCTTCACGTTTCCCGAGGAAAACATTCAATTATATTCTGTTTTAATGAAAAATTCAAATAAATTCAACTTAAAATCAATAATGGGATTATAAAACCATTTAAAGCGAGTAATAAGGCTTCCAAAGGTATTAGTGACTATAAATGGACTTTTCTTGTCAATGGAAGGGATTCGTTTCACGTTTCCCAAGGGAAACATCCAATTATTGTTTGTTTTAATGAAAAATGCAAAAAATTCAACTTAAAATCAATAATGAGATTCTAAAGCCATTTAAAGCGAGTAATAAAGCTTTGAATGGCATTGGTGACTATAAATGGACTTTTCTCTTGAATGGATGGCTTTCGCTTCACGTTTCTCAAGGGAAACATCCAATTATAATCTGTTTTAACGAAAAATTCAAAAAAATTCAACTTAAAATCAATAATGAGATTATAAAACCATTTAAAGCGAGCAGTAAGGCTTACAAAGGCATTTGTGACTATAAGTGGACTTTTCTTGTCAATTGTTGGGATTCGCTTCACGTTTTCTGAGGAAAACATCCAATTATAATCTGTTTTAACAAAAATGTAAAAAAATTAAACTTCAAATCAATAATAAGATTATATAACCATTTAAAACGAGTAATAACACTTACAAAGGCATTAGTGACTATAAATGGACTTTTGTTGTCAATGGAAGGGATTCGCTTCACGTTTCCTGAGGGAAACATCCAATTATTGTTTGTTTTAATGAAAAATGCAAAAAATTCAACTTAAAATCAATAATGAGATTATAAAGCCATTTAAAGTGAGTAATAAGACTTTCAATGGCATTGGTGACTATAAATGGACTTTTCTCTTGAATGGATGGCTTTCGCTTAACATTTCCCAAGGGAAACATCCAATTATATTCTGTTTTATTGAAAAATTCAAACAAATTCAACTTAAAATCAATAATGAGATTATAAAACCATTTAAAGCGAGTAATAAGGCTTCCAAAGGCATTGGTGACTATAAATGGACTTTCTTGCCAATGGAAGGGATTCGCTTCACGTTTCCCGAGGGAAACAACCAATTATTGTCTGTTTTAATGAAAAATGCAAAAAATTCAACTTAAAATCAATAATGAGATTATAAAGCCATTTAAAGCGAGTAATAAGGCTTTCAATGGCATTGGTAACAATAAATGGACTTTTCTCTTGAATGGATGGCTTTCGCTTCACGTTTCCCAAGGAAAACATCCAATTATAATCTGTTTTAAAAAAAAATTCAAAAAAATTCCACTTAAAATCAATAATGAGATTATAAAACCATTTAAAGGGAGCAATAAGGCTTACAAAGGCATTGGTGACTATAAGTGGACTTTTCTTGTCAATTGTTGGGATTCGCTTTACGTTTCCCAAGGAAAACATCCAATTATAATCTGATTTAACAACAAATGTAAAAAAATTAAACTTAAAATCAATAATGAGATTATAAAACCATTTAAAGCGAGTAATAACACTTACAAAGGCATTGGTGACTATAAATAGACTTCTCTTGTCAATGGCAGGGATTCGCTTCACGTTTTTCGAGGGAAACATCAAATTATTGTCTGTTTAATGAAAAATGCAAAAAATTCAACTTAAAATCAATAATGAGATTATAAAGCCATTTAAAGCGAGTAATAAGGCTTTCAATGGCATTGGTGACTATAAGTGGACTTTTCTCTTGAATGGATGGCTTTCGCATCACGTTTCTCAAGGAAAACATCCAATTATAATCTGTTTTAACAAAAAATTCAAAAAAATTTAACTTAAAATCAATAATGAGATTATAAAACCATTTAAAGCGAGTAATAACGCTTATAAAGGCATTGGTGACTATAAATGGACTTTTCTTGTCAATGGATGGGATTCGCTTCACGTTTCTCGAGGAAAACATCCAATTATAATATGTTTTAACAAAAGATGTAAAAAAATTAAACTTAAAATCAATAATGAGATTATAAAACCATTTAAAGCGATTAATAAGGTTTACAAAGGCATTGGTGACTATAAATGCACTTTTCTCTTGAATGGATGGGGTTCGATTCACGTTTCTCGAGGAGAACATCCAATTATAATCTGTTTTAACAAAAAATTCAAAAAAATTTAACTTAAAATCAATAATGAGATTATAAAACCATTTAAAGCGAGTAATAACGCTTATAAAGGCATTGGTGACTATAAATGGACTTTTCTTGTCAATGGATAGGATTCGTTTCACGTTTCCCAAGGGAAACATCCAATTATAATATGTTTTAACAAAAAATGTAAAAAAATTAAACTAAAAATCAATAATGAGATTATAAAACTAGTTAAAGCGAGTAATAAGGCTTACAAAGGCATTGGTGACTATAAATGGACTTTTCTTGTCAATGGATGAGATTCGCTTCAAGTTTCCCGAGAAAAACATCAAATTATAATCTGTTTTAACAAAAAATGTAAAAAAATTAAACTTAAAATCAATAATGAGATTATAAAACCATTTAAAGCGAGTAATAAGGCTTACAAAGGCATTGGTGACTATAAATGGACTTTTCTCTTGAATGGATGGGATTCGCATCACGTTTCTCGAGGGAAACATCCAATTATAATCTGTTTTAACGAAAAATCCAAAAAAATTAAACTTAAAATCAATAATGAGATTATAAAAGCCTTTAAAGCGAGTAATAAGGCTTACAAAGACATTGGCAACTATAAGTGGACTTTTCTTGTCAATGGATGAGATTCGCTTCAGGTTTCATGAGAAAAACATCCAATTATAATATGTTTTTACAAAAAATGTAAAAAAATTAAACTAAAAATCAATAATGAGATTATAAAACCACTTAAAGCGAGTAATAAGGCTTATAAAGGCATTGGTGACTATAAATGGACTTTTCTTGTCAATGGATGGGATTCGCTTCACGTTTCTCGAGGAAAACATCCAATTATAATATGTTTTAACAAAAGATGTAAAAAAATTAAACTTAAAATCAATAATGAGATTATAAAACCATTTAAAGCGATTAATAAGGTTTACAAAGGCATTGGTGACTATAAATGGACTTTTCTTGTCAATGGATGGCTTTCGCTACACGTTTCTTGAGGGAAACATCCAATTATTTTCTGTTTTAATAAAAAATGCAAAAATATTCAACTTAAAATCAATAATGAGATTATAAAGCCATTTAAAGCAAATAATAATGCTTTCAAAGCCATGGGTGACTATAAATGGACTTTTCTTGTCAATGGATGGCTTTCGCTACACGTTTCCTGAGGGAAACATCCAATTATTGTCTGTTTTAACGAAAAATGCAAACATATTCAACTTAAAATCAATAATGAGATTATAAAGCCATTTAAAGCAAATAATAAGGCTTTCAAAACCATGGGTGACTATAAATGGACTTTTCTTGTCAATGGATGGCTTTCGCTTCAGATTTCCCGAGGGAAACATCCAATTATAGTCTGTTTGAACAAAAAAAGTAAAAAAATTTAACTTAAAATCAATGATGAGATTATAAAACCATTTAAAGCGAATAAAAAAGCTTTCAAAGGCATGGGAGACTATAAATGGACTTTTCTTGTCAATGGATGGCTTTCGCTTCACGTTTCCCGAGGGAAACATCCAATTACAATCTGTTTTAATGAAAAATGTAAACAAATTCAACTTAAAATCAATAATGAGATTCTAAAACCATTTACAGCGAGTAATAAGGCATTCAAAGACATGGGTGACTATAAATGGACTTTTCTTGTCAATGGATGGGATTCGCTTTACGTTTACCGAGGGAAACATCCAATTATAATCTATTTTAATGAAAAAAGTAAAAAAATTTAACTTAAAATTAATAATGAGATGATAAAACCATTTAAAGCGAGTAATAAAGCTTTCAATGGCATTGCTGACTATAAATGGACTTTTCTCTTGAATGGATGGCTTTCGCTTCACGTTTCCCGAGGGAAACATCCAATTATAATCTGTTTTAATGAAAAATTCAAAAAAATTCAACTTAAAATCAATAATGGAATTATAAAACCATTTAAAGCGAGTAATACGACTTCCAAAGGTATTGGCAACTATAAATGGACTTTTCTTGTCAATGGAAGGGATTCGCTTCACGTTTCCCGAGGGAAACATCTGATTATTGTCTGTTTTAATGAAAAATATAAAAATATTCAACTTAAAAACAATAATGAGATTATAAAATCATTTAAAGCGAGTAATAAGGCTTTCAATAGCATTGGTGACTATAAATGGACTTTTCTCTTGAATGGATGGCTTTCGCTTCACGTTTCCCAAGGGAAACATCCAATTATAATCTGTTTTAACGAAAAAAGTAAAAATATTCAACTTAAAAACAATATTGAGACTATAAAACCATTTAAATCGAGTAATAAGGCTTTCAAAGGCGTTGGTTACTATAAATGGTCTTTTCTCTCGAATGGATGGCTTTTGCTTCACTTTTCCCGAGGGAAACATCCAATTATAATCTATTTTAATGAAAAATTCAAAATAATTCAACTTAAAATTAATAATGAGATTATAAAACCATTTAAAGCGAGTAATAAGGCTTGCAAAGGCATTGGTTACTATAAATGGACTTTTCTTGTCAATGGATGGGATTCGCTTCATGTTTCCCGAGGGAAACATCTAATTATTGTCTGTTTTAACGAAAAATGCAAAAATATTCAATTTAAAATCAATAATGGGATTATAAAACCATTTAAAGCGAGTAATAAGGCTTTCAATGGCATTGGCGACTATAAATGGACTTTTCTCTCGAATGTATGGCTTTCGCTTCACGTTTGCCGAGGGAAACATCCAATTATAATATGTTTTAAAGAAAAATTCAAAAAAATTCGACTTAAAATCAAATATGAGATTATAAAACCCTTTAAAGCGAGTAATAAGGCTTACAAAGGCATTGGTGACTATAAATGGACTTTTCTTGTCAATGGATGGGATTCGCTTGATGTTTCTCGAGGGAAACATCCAATTATAATCTGTTTTAACGAAAAATGACAAAAAATTTAACTTGAAATCAATAATGGGATTATAAAACCATTTAAAGCGAGTAATAAGGCTTTCAATGGCATTAGTGACTATAAATGGACTTTTCTCTAGAATGGATGGCTTTCGCTTCACGTTTCCCAAGGGAAACATCCAATTATAATCTGTTTTAATGAAAAATTCAAAAAAATTAAACTTAAAATCAATAATGAGATTATAGAACCATTTAAAGCGAGTAATAACACTTACAAATGCATTGGTGACTATAAATGGACTTTTGTTGTCAATGGAAGGGATTCACTTCACGTTTCCCGAGCGAAACATCCAATTATTGTCTGTTTTAATGAAAAATGTAAAAAATTCAACTTAAAATCAATAATGAGATTATAAAGCCATTTAAAGCGAGTAATAAGGCTTTCAATGGCATTGGTGACTATAAACGGACTTTTCTCTTGAATGGATGGCTTTCGCTTCACGTTTCCTGAGGAAAACATCCAATTATATTCTGTGTTAATGAAAAATTCAAATAAATTCAACTTAAAATCAATAATGAGATTATAAAACCATTTAAAGCGAGTAATAAGGCTTCCAAAGGCATTGGTGACTATAAATGGACTTTTCTTTTCAATGGAAGGGATTCGCTTCACGTTTCCCGAGGGAAACATCCAATTATTGTTTGTTTTAATGAAAAATGCAAAAAATTCAACTTAAAATCAATAATGAGATTATAAAGCCATTTAAAGCGAGTAATAAGGCTTTCAATGGCATTGGTGACTGTAAATGGACTTTTCTCTTGAATGGATGGCTTTCGCTTCACGTTTCCCAAGGGAAACATCCAATTATAATCTGTTTTAACAAAAAATTCAAAAACATTCAACTTAAAATCAATAATGAGATTATAAAACTATTTAAAGCGAGCAAGAAGGCTTACAAAGGCATTGGTGACTATAAGTGGACTTTTCTTGTCAATTGTTGGGATTCGCTTCATGTTTTCCAAGGAAAACATCCAATTATAATCTGTTTTAACAAAAATGTAAAAAAATTAAACTTAAAATTAATAATGAGATTATAAAACAATTTAAAGCGAGTAATAAAACTTACAAAGGCATTGGTGACTTTAAATGGACTTTTGTTGTCAATGGAAGGGATTCGCTTCACGTTTCTCGAGGGAAACATCCAATTATTGTTTGTTTTAACAAAAAATGTAAAAAATTCAACTTAAAATCAATAATGAGATTATAAAGCCATTTAAAGCGAGTAATAAGTCTTTCAATGGCATTGGTGACTATAAATGGACTTTTCTCTTGAATGGATGGCTTTCGCTTCACGTTTCCCAAGGGAAACATCCAATTATATTCTGTTTTGATGAAAAATTCAAACAAATTCAACTTAAAATCAATAATGAGATTATAAAACCATTTAAAGCGAGTAATAAGGTTTCCAAAGGCATTGGTGACTATAAATGGACTTTTCTTGTCAATGGAAGGGATTCGCTTCACGTTTCTCGAGGGAAACATCCAATTATTGTCAGTTTGAATGAAAAATGCAAAAAATTCAACTTAAAATCAATAATGAGATTATAAAGCCATTCAAAGCGAGTAATAAGGCTTTCAATGGCATTGGTGACTATAAATGGACTTTTCTCTTGAATGGATGGCTTTCGCTTCACGTTTCCCAAGGGAAACATCAAATTATAATCTGTTTTAACGAAAAATTCAAAAACATTCAACATAAAATCAATAATGAGATTATTAAACCATTTAAAGCGAGCAATAAGGCTTACAAAGGCATTGGTGACTATAAGTGGACTTTTCTTGTCAATTGTTGGGATTCGCTTCACGTTTCCCGAGGAAAACATCCAATTATAATCTGGTTTAACAAAAAATGTAAAAAAGTTAAACTTAAAATCAATAATGAGATTATAAAACCATTTAAAGCGAGTAATAACACTTACAAAGGCATTGGTGACTATAAATGGACTTTTCTTGTCAATTGAAGGGATTTGCTTCACGTTTCTCGAGGGAAACATCCAATTATTGTCTGTTTTAATGAAAAATGCAAAAAATTCAACTTAAAATCAATAATGAGATTATGAAGCCATTTAAAGCGAGTAATAAGGCTTTCAATGGCATTGGTGACTATAAATGGACTTTTCTCTTGAATGGATGGCTTTCGCTTCACGTTTCCCAAGGAAAACATCCAATTAGAATTTGTTTTAACGAAAATTTAAAAAAATTCAACTTACAATCAATAATGAGATTATAAAACCATTTAAAGCGAGTAATAAGGCTTACACAGGCATTGGTGACTATAAGTGAACTTTTCTTGTCAATTGATGGGATTCGCTTCACGTTTCTCGAGAAAAACATCCAATTATAATCTGTTTTAACAAAAAATGTAAAAAATTAAACTTAAAATCAATAATGAGATTATAAAACCATTTAAAGGGAGTAATAACGCTTACAAAGGCATTGGTGACTATAAATGGACTTTTCTTGTCAATGGATAGGATTCGCTTCACGTTTACCAAGGGAAACATCCAATTATAATATGTTTTAACAAAAACTGTAAAAAAATTAAACTTAAAATCAATAATCAGATTATAAAACCAGTTAAAGCGAGTAATAAGGCTTACAAAGGCATTGGTGACTATAAATGGACTTTTCTTGCTAATGGATGGCTTTCGCTACACGTTTCGTCAGGGAAACATCCAATTATTGTCTGTTTCAATGAAAAACGCAAAAATATTCAACTTAAAATCAGTAATGATATTATAAAGCTATTTAAAACAAATAATAAGGCTTTCAAAGCCATGGGTGACTATAAATGGACTTTTCTTGTCAATGGATGGCTTTCGCTTCACATTTCCCGAGGAAAACATCCAATTATAGTCTGTTTGAAAAAAAAAAGCAAAAAAATTCAACTTAAAATCAATGATGAGATTATAAAACCATTTAAAGCGAATAATAAAGCTTTCAAAGGCATGGGTGACTATAAATGGACTTTTCTTATCAATGGATGGCTTTCGCTTCACGTTGCCCGAGGGAAACATCCAATTACAATCTGTTTTAACGAAAAATGTAAAAAAATTCAACTTAAAATCAATAATGAGATTATAAAACCATTTACAGCGAGTAATAAGGCATTCAAAGACATGGGTGACTATAAATGGACTTTTCTTGTCAATGGATGGTATTTGCTTTACGTTTACCGAGGGAAACATCCAAATATAATCTATTTTAGCGAAAAATGTAAAAAAAGTTAACTTAAAATTAATAATGAGATTATAAAACCATTTAAAGCGAGTAATAAGGCTTTCAATGGCATTGGTGACTATAAATGGACTTTTCTCTTGAATGGATGGCTTTCGCTTCACGTTTCCCGAGGGAAACATCCAATTATAATTTGTATAAATGAAAAATTCAAAAAAATTCAACTTAAAATCAATAATGAGATTATAAAACCATTTAAAGCGAGTAATAAGACTTCCAAAGGCATTGGTAACTATAAATGGACTTTTTTTTGTCAATGGAACGGATTCGCTTCACGTTTCTTGAGGGAAACATCTGATTATTGCCTGTTTTAGTGAAAAATGCAAAAATATTCAACTTAAAATCAATAATGAGATTATAAAACCATTTAAAGCGAGTAATAAGACTTCCAAAGGCATTGGTAACTATAAATGGACTTTTTTTGTCAATGGAACGGATTCGCTTCACGTTTCCTGAGGGAAACATCTGATTATTGCCTGTTTTAGTGAAAAATGCAAAAATATTCAATTTAAAATCAATAATGAGATTATAAAACCATTTAAAGCGAGTAATAAGGCTTCCAATGGCATTGGTGACTATAAATGAACTTTTCTCTTGAATGGATGGCTTTCGCTTCACGTTTCCCAAGGGAAACATCCAATTATAATTTGTTTTAATGAAAAATTTAAAAAAATTCAACTTAAGATCAATAATGAGATTATAAATCCATTTAAAGCGAGTAATAAGGCTTACAAAGGCATTGGTTACTATAAATGGACTCTTCTCTTGAATGGATGGGATTCGCTTCACGTTTCTCGAGGGAAATGTCCAATTATAATCTGTTTTAATGAAAAATTCAAAAAAATTAAACTTAAAATCAATAATGAGACTATAAAACCATTTAAAGCGAGTAATAAGGCTTACAAAGACATTGGTGACTATAAGTGGACTTTTCTTGTCAATGGATGGGATTCGCTTCACGTTTCCCGAGGAAAACATCCAATTATAATATGTTTTAACAAAAAATGTAAAAAAATTAAACTTAAAATCAATAATGAGATTATAAAACCATTTAAAGCTAGTAATAAGACTTCCAAAGGCATTGGTGACTATAAATGGACTTTTCTTGTCAATGGAAGGCATTCGCTTCACGTTTCCTGATGGAAACATCTAATTATTGTCTGTTTTAATGAAAAATGTAAAAATATTCAACTTAAAATCAATAATGAGATTATAAAACCATTTAAAGCGAGTAATAAGGCTTTCAATGGCATTGGTGACTATAAATGGACTTTTCTCTTGAATGGATGGCTTTCGCTTCACGTTTCCCAAGGGAAACATCCAATTATAATTTGTTTTAATGAAAAATTCAAAAAAATTAAACTTAAAATCAATAATGAGATTATAAAACCATTTAAACCGAGTAATAAGGCTTACAAAGACATTGGTGACTATAAGTGGACTTTTCTTGTCAATGGATGGGATTCGCTTCACGTTTTTCGAGGAAAACATCCAATTATAATATGTTTTAAGAAAAGATCTAAAAAAATTAAACTTAAAATCAATAATGAGGTTATAAAACCATCTAAAGCGATTAATAAGGCTTACAAAGGCATTGGTGACTATAAATAGACTTTTCTTGTCAATGGATGGCTTTCGCTACACGTTTCTTGAGGGAAACATCCAATTATTTTTTGTTTTAACAAGAAATGCAAAAATATTCAACTTAAAATAAATAATGAGATTATAAAGCCATTTAAAGCAAATAATAAGGCTTTCAAAGCCATGGGTGACTATAAATAGACTTTTCTTGTCAATGGATGGCTTTCGCTACACGTTTCATGAGGGAAACATCCAATTATTGTCTGTTCTAACGAAAAATGCAAACATATTCAACTTAAAATCAATAATGAGATTATAAATCCATTTAAAGCAAATAATATGGTATTCAAAGACATGGGTGACTATAAATGGACTTTTCTTGTCAATGGATGGGATTCGCTTTGCGTTTACCGAGGGAAACATCCAATTATAATCTGTTTTCATGAAAAATGCAAAAACTTTCAACTTAAAATCAATAATGAGATCATAAAACCATTTAAAGCGAGTAATAAGGCTTTCAAAGGCGTTGGTGACTATAAATGGACTTTTCTCCTGAATGGATGGCTTTCGCTTCACGTTTTCTGAGGGAAACATCCAATTATAATCTATTTTAATGAGAAATTCAAAAAAATTCAACTTAAAATGAATAATGAGATTATAAAACCATCTAAAGCGATTAATAAGGCTTACAAAGGCATTGGTGACTATAAATAGACTTTTCTTGTCAATGGATGGCTTTCGCTACACGTTTCTTGAGGGAAACATCCAATTATTTTCTGTTTTAACAAGAAATGCAAAAATATTCACCTTAAAATAAATAATGAGATTATAAAGCCATTTAAAGCAAATAATAAGGCTTTCAAAGCCATGGGTGACTATAAATAGACTTTTCTTGTCAATGGATGGCTTTCGCTACACGTTTCATGAGGGAAACATCCAATTATTGTCTGTTCTAACGAAAAATGCAAACATATTCAACTTAAAATCAATAATGAGATTATAAATCCATTTAAAGCAAATAATATGGTATTCAAAGACATGGGTGACTATAAATGGACTTTTCTTGTCAATGGATGGGATTCGCTTTGCGTTTACCGAGGGAAACATCCAATTATAATTTGTTTTCATGAAAAATGCAAAAACATTCAACTTAAAATCAATAATGAGATCATAAAACCATTTAAAGCGAGTAATAAGGCTTTAAAAGGCGTTGGTGACTATAAATGGACTTTTCTCATGAATGGATGGCTTTCGCTCCACGTTTTCTGAGGGAAACATCCAATTATAATCTATTTTAACGAGAAATTCAAAAAAATTCAACTTAAAATCAATAATGAGATTATAAAACCATGTAAAGCGAGTAATAAGGCTTACAAAGGCATTAGTGACTATAAGTGGACTTTTCTTGTCAATGGATGGGAGTCGCTTCACGTTTCCCGAGGAAAACACCCAATTATAATATGTTTTAACAAAAAATGTAAAAAAATTAAACTTAAAATCAATAATGACATTATAAACCCATTTAAAGCGAGCAATAAGGCTTTCAAAGGCGTTGGTGACTATAAATGGACTTTTCTCTTGAATGGATGGCTTTCGCTTCACGTTTCCCGAGGAAAACACCCAATTATAATCTGTTTTAACAAAAAATTCAAAAAAATGAAACTTAAAATCAATAATGACATTATAAACCCATTTAAAGCGAGCAATAAGGCTTTCAAAGGCGTTAGTGACTATAAATGGACTATTCTCTTGAATGGATGGCTTTCGCTTCACGTTTTCCGAGGGAAACATCCAATTCTAATCTGTTTTAACAAAAAATTTAAAAAAATTCAACTTAAAATCAATAATGAGATTATAAAACCATTTAAAGCGAGTAATAAGGCTTTCAATGGCATTGGCGACTATAAATGGACTTTTGTCTCGAATGGATGGCTTTCGCTTCACTTTTCCCGAGGGAAACATCCAATTATAATCTGTTTTAACGAAAAATTCAAAAAAATTCAACTTAAAATCATTAATGAGATTATAAAACCATTTAAAGGGAGTAATAAGGCTTACAAAGGCGTTGGTGACTATAAATGGACTTTTCTTGTCAATGGATGGGATTTGCTTCATGTTTCCCGAGCGAAACATCTAATTATTGTCTGTTTTAACGAAAAATGCAAAAATATTCAATTTAAAATCAATAATGGGATTACAAAACCATTTAAAGCGAGTAATAAGGCTTTAAATGGCATTAGTGACTATAAATGGACTTTTCTCTCAAATGGATGGCTTTCGCTTCATGTTTCCCGAGGGAAACATCCAATTATAATCTGTTTTAATGAAAAATTTAAAAGAATTCGACTTAAAATCAATTATGAGATTATAAAACCCTTTAAAGCGAGTAATAAGGCTGACAAAGGCATTGATGACTACAAATGGACTTTTCTTGTCAATGGATGGGATTCGTTTCACGTTTCTCGAGGGAAACATCCAATTATAATCTGTTTTAACGAAAAATGTAAAAAAATTTAACTTAAAATCAATAATGAGATTATAAAACCATTTAAAGCAAGTAATAAGGCTTTTAATGGCATTGGTGACTATAAGTGGACTTTTCTCTTGAATGGATGGCTTTCACTTCACGTTTCCCAAGGGAAACATCCAGTTCTAATCTGTTTTAACAAAAGATTCAAAAAAATTCAACTTAAAATCAATAATGAGATTATAAAACCATTTAAAGCGAGTAATAAGGCTTACAAAGGCAGTGGTCACTATAAATGGACTATTCTCTTGAATAGATGGGGTTCGCTTCACATTTCCCGAGGGAAACATCCAATTATAATCTGTTTTAACGCAAAATTCAAAAAAATTCAACTTAAAATCAATAATGAGATTATAAAACCATTTAAAGCGAGCAATAAGGCTTACAAAGGCATTGGTGACTATAAATGGACTTTTCTTGTCAATTGTTGGGATTCGCTTTACGTTTACCGAGGGAAACATCTAATTATAATCTGTTTTAACGAAAAATGTAAAAAAATTTAACTTAAAATTTATAATGAGATTATAAAACCATTTAAAGCGAGTAATAAGGCTTTCAATGGCATTGACGACTATAAATGGACTTTTGTCTCGAATGGATGGCTTTCGCTTCACGTTTCTTGAGGGAAACAACCAATTATAATCTGTTTTAACAAAAAATTCCAAAAAATTCAACTTAAAATCAATAATGAGATTATAAAACCATTTAAAGCGAGCAATAAGGCTTACAAAGGCATTGGTGACTATAAGTGGACTTTTTTTGTCAATTGTTGGGATTCGCATCACGTTTTCCGAGGAACACATCCAATTATAATCTGTTTTAACAAAAATGTAAAAAATTAAACTTAAAATCAATAATGAGATTATAAAACCATTTAAAGCGAGTAATAACACTTACAAAGGCATTTGTGACTATAAATGGACTTTTGTTGTCAATGGAAGGGATTCGCTACACGTTTCTCGAGGGAAACATCCAATTATTGTCTGTTTTAATGTAAAATGCAAAAAATTCAACTTAAAATCAATAATGAGATTATAAAGCCATTTAAAGCGGGTAATAAGGCTTTCAATGGCATTGGTGAATATAAATGGACTTTTCTCTTGAATGGATGGCTTTCGCTTCACGTTTCCCAAGGGAAACATCCAATTATATTCTATTTTAATGAAAAAGTCAAACAAATTCAACTTAAAATCAATAATGAGATTATAAAACCATTTCAAGCGAGTAACAAGGCTTCCAAAGGCATTGGTGACTATAAATGGACTTTTCTTGTCAATGGAAGGCATTCACTTCATGTTTCCTGAGGGAAACATCTAATTATTGTCCGTTTTAATGAAAAATGCAAAAATATTCAACTTAAAATCAATAATGAGATTATAAAACCATTTAAAGCGAGTAATAAGGCTTTCAATGGCATTTGTGACTATAAATGGACTTTTCTCTTGAATGGATGGCTTTCCCTTCACGTTTCCGAAGGGAAACATCCAATTATAATCTGTTTTGACGAAATATTCAAAAAAATTCAACTTAAAGTCAATAATAAGATTATAAAACCACTTTAAGCGAGAAATAAGGCTTACAAAGGCATTGGTGACTATAAATGGACTTTTCTCTTCAATGGATGGGGTTCGCTTCACGTTTCTCGAGGGGAACATCCAATTATAATCTGTTTTAACAAAAAATTCAAAAAAACTCAACTTAAAATCAATAATGAGATTATAAAACCATTTAAAGCGAGTAATAAGGCTTACAAAATCATTGGTGACTATAAGTGGACTTTTCTTGTCAATTGATGGGATTCGCTTCACGTTTCCCAAGAAAAACATCCAATTATAATATGTTTTAACGAAAAATATAAAAAAATGAAACTTAAAATCAATAATGAGATTATAAAACCATTTAAAGCGAGCAATAAGGCTTTCAAAGGCATTGGTGACTATAAATGGACTTTTCTCTTAAATGGATCGCTTTCGCTTCACGGTTTTCGAGGGAAATATCCAATTATAATCTGTTTTAACGAAAAATTCAAAAAAATTCAACTTAAAATCAATAATGAGATTATAAAACCATTTAAAGCGAGTAATAACGTTTTCAATGGCATTGGCGACTATAAATGGACTTTTGTCTGGAATGGATGGCTTTCGCTTCACTTTTCTCGAGGCAAACATCCAATTATAATATGTTTTAACGAAAAATTCAAAAAAAAATCAACTTAAAATCAATAATGAGATTATCAAACCATTTAAAGGGAGTAATAAGGCTTACAAAGGCATTGGTGACTATAAATGGACTTTTCTTGTCAATGGATGGGATTCGCTTCATGTTTCCCGAGCGAAACATCTAATTATTGTCTGTTTTAACGAAAAATGCAAAAATATTCAATTTAAAATCAATAATGGGATTACAAAACCATTTAAAGCGAGTAATAAGGCTTTCAATGGCATTGGTGACTATAAATGGACTTTTATCTCGAATGGATGGCTTTCGCTTCACGTTTCCCGAGGGAAACATCCAATTATAATCTGTTTTAATGAAAAATTTAAAAAAATTCGACTTAAAATCAATTATGAGATTATAAAACCCTTTAAAGCGAGTAATAAGGCTGACAAAGGCATTGATGACTACAAATGGACTTTTCTTGTCAATGGATGGGATTCGCTTCACGTTTCCCGAGGGAAACATCCAATTATTGTCTGTTTTAATGAAGAATGTAAAAAATTCAACCTAAAATCAATAATGAGATTATAAATCCATTTAAAGCGAGTAATTAGGCTTTCCATGGCATTGGTGACTATAAATGGACTTTTCTCTTGAATGGATGGCTTTCGCTTCACGTTTCCCGAGGGAAAGATCCAATTATAATCTGTTTTAATGAAAAATTCAAACAAATTAAACTTAAAATCAATAATGAGATTATAAAACCATTTAAAGCGAGTAATAAGGCTTCCAAAGACATTGGTGACTATAAATGGACTTTTCTTGTCAATGGAAGGGATTCGCTTCACGTTTCCTAAGGGAAACATCCAATTATTGTCTGTTTTAATGAAAAATGCAAAAAATTCAACTTAAAATCAATAATGAGATTATAAAGCCATTAAAAGCGAGTAATAAGGCTTTCAATGGCATTGGTGACTATAAATGGACTTTTCTCTTAAATGGATGGCTTTCGCTTCACGTTTCCCAAGGGAAACATCCAATTATAATCTGTTTTAACGAAAAATTCAAAAAAATTCAACTTAAAATCAATAATCAGATTATAAAACCATTTAAAGCGAGTAATAAGGCTTACAAAGGCATTGGTGACTATAATTGAACTTTTCTTGTCAATTGATAGGATTCGGTTCACGTTTCTCGAGGAAAACATCCAATTATAATATGTTTTAACAAAAAATGTATAACAGTTAAACTTAAAATCAATAATGAGATTATAAAACCATTTACAGCGAGTAATAACGCTTACAAAGGCATTAGTGACTATAAATGGACTTTTCTTGTCAATGGATAGGATTCGCTTCACGTTTCCCAAGGGAAACATCCAATTATAATATGTTTTAACAAAAAATGTAAAAAAATTAAAATTAAATCAATAATGAGATTATAAAACCAGTTAAAGCAAGTAATAAGGCTTACAAAGGCATTGGTGACTATAAATGGACTTTTCTTATCAATGGATGGCTTTCGCTACACGTTTCCTTAGGGAAAGATCCAATTATTGTCTGTTGTAACGAAAAATGCAAAAACATTCAACTTAAAATCAATAATGAGATTATAAAGCCATTTAAAGCGAGTAATAAGGCTTTCCATGGCATTGGTGACTATAAATGGACTTTTCTCTTGAATGGATGGCTTTCGCTTCACGTTTCCCGAGGGAAACATCCAATTATAATCTGTTTTAATGAAAAATTCAAACAAATTAAACTTAAAATCAATAATGAGATTATAAAACCATTTAAAGCGAGTAATAAGGCTTCCAAAGACATTGGTGACTATAAATGGACTTTTCTTGTCAATGGAAGGGATAAGCTTCACGTTTCCCAAGGGAAACATCCAATTATTGTCTGTTTTAATGAAAAATGTAAAAAATTCAACTTAAAATCAATAATGAGATTATAAAGCCATTAAAAGCGAGTAATAAGGCTTTCAATGGCATTGGTGACTATAAATGGACTTTTCTCTTAAATGGATGTCTTTCGCTTCACGTTTCCCAAGGGAAACATCCAATTATAATCTGCTTTAACGAAAAATTCAAAAAAATTCAACTTAAAATCAATAATGAGATTATAAAACCATTTAAAGCGAGTAATAAGGCTTACAAAGGCATTGGTGACTATAAGTGAACTTTTCTTGTCAATTGATAGGATTCGGTTCACGTTTCTCGAGGAAAACATCCAATTATAATCTGTTTTAACAAAAAATGTAAAACAATTAAACTTAAAATCAATAATGAGATTATAAAACCATTTACAGCGAGTAATAACGCTTACAAAGGCATTAGTGACTATAAATGGACTTTTCTTGTCAATGGATAGGATTCGCTTCACGTTTACCAAGGGAAACATCCAATTATAATATGTTTTAACAAAAAATGTAAAAAAATTAAACTTAAAATCAATAATGAGATTATAAAACCAGTTAAAGCCAGTAATAAGGCTTACAAAGGCATTGGTGACTATAAATAGACTTTTCTTATCAATGGATGGCTTTCGCTACACGTTTCCTGAGGGAAAGATCCAATTATTGTCTGTTTTAATGAAAAATACAAAAATATTCAACTTAAAATCAATAATGAGATTATAAAGCCATTTAAAGCAAATAATAAGGCTTTCAAAGCCATGGGTGACTATAAATGGACTTTTCTTGTCAATGGATGGCTTTCGCTTCACATTTCCCGAGGACAACATCCAATTATAGTCTGTTTGAACAAAAAAAGCAAAAAAATTCAACCTAAAACCAATGATGAGATTATAAAACCATTTAAAGCGAATAATAAAGCTTTCGAAGGCATGGGTGACTATAAATGGACTTTTCTTGTCAATGGATAGCTTTCGCTTCACGTTTCCCGAGGGAAACATCCAATTACAATTTGTTTTAACGAAAAATATAAAAAAATTCAACTTAAAATCAATAATGAGATTATAAAACCATTTACAACGAGTAATAAGGCATTCAAAGACATGGGTGACTATAAATGGACTTTTCTTGTCAATGGATGGGATTCGCTTTACGTTTACCGAGGGAAACATCTAATTATAATCTGTTTTAACGAAAAATGTAAAAAAATTTAACTTAAAATTTATAATGAGATTATAAAACCATTTAAAGCGAGTAATAAGGCTTTCAATGGCATTGACGACTATAAATGGACTTTTGTCTCGAATGGATGGCTTTCGCTTCACGTTTCTAGAGGGAAACAACCAATTATAATCTGTTTTAACAAAAAATTCAAAAAAATTCAACTTAAAATCAATAATGAGATTATAAAACCATTTAAAGCGAGCAATAAGGCTTACAAAGGCATTGGTGACTATAAGTGGACTTTTTTTGTCAATTGTTGGGATTCGCATCACGTTTTCCGAGGAACACATCCAATTATAATCTGTTTTAACAAAAATGTAAAAAATTAAACTTAAAATCAATAATGAGATTATAAAACCATTTAAAGCGAGTAATAACACTTACAAAGGCATTTGTGACTATAAATGGACTTTTGTTGTCAATGGAAGGGATTCGCTACACGTTTCTCGAGGGAAACATCCAATTATTGTCTGTTTTAATGTAAAATGCAAAAAATTCAACTTAAAATCAATAATGAGATTATAAAGCCATTTAAAGCGGGTAATAAGGCTTTCAATGGCATTGGTGAATATAAATGGACTTTTCTCTTGAATGGATGGCTTTCGCTTCACGTTTCCCAAGGGAAACATCCAATTATATTCTATTTTAATGAAAAAGTCAAACAAATTCAACTTAAAATCAATAATGAGATTATAAAACCATTTAAAGCGAGCAATAAGGCTTACAAAGGCATTGGTGACTATAAGTGGACTTTTTTTGTCAATTGTTGGGATTCGCATCACGTTTTCCGAGGAACACATCCAATTATAATCTGTTTTAACAAAAATGTAAAAAATTAAACTTAAAATCAATAATGAGATTATAAAACCATTTAAAGCGAGTAATAACACTTACAAAGGCATTTGTGACTATAAATGGACTTTTGTTGTCAATGGAAGGGATTCGCTACACGTTTCTCGAGGGAAACATCCAATTATTGTCTGTTTTAATGTAAAATGCAAAAAATTCAACTTAAAATCAATAATGAGATTATAAAGCCGTTTAAAGCGGGTAATAAGGCTTTCAATGGCATTGGTGAATATAAATGGACTTTTCTCTTGAATGGATGGCTTTCGCTTCACGTTTCCCAAGGGAAACATCCAATTATATTCTATTTTAATGAAAAAGTCAAACAAATTCAACTTAAAATCAATAATGAGATTATAAAACCATTTCAAGCGAGTAACAAGGCTTCCAAAGGCATTGGTGACTATAAATGGACTTTTCTTGTCAATGGAAGGCATTCACTTCATGTTTCCTGAGGGAAACATCTAATTATTGTCCGTTTTAATGAAAAATGCAAAAATATTCAACTTAAAATCAATAATGAGATTATAAAACCATTTAAAGCGAGTAATAAGGCTTTCAATGGCATTTGTGACTATAAATGGACTTTTCTCTTGAATGGATGGCTTTCCCTTCACGTTTCCGAAGGGAAACATCCAATTATAATCTGTTTTGACGAAATATTCAAAAAAATTCAACTTAAAGTCAATAATAAGATTATAAAACCACTTTAAGCGAGAAATAAGGCTTACAAAGGCATTGGTGACTATAAATGGACTTTTCTCTTCAATGGATGGGGTTCGCTTCACGTTTCTCGAGGGGAACATCCAATTATAATCTGTTTTAACAAAAAATTCAAAAAAACTCAACTTAAAATCAATAATGAGATTATAAAACCATTTAAAGCGAGTAATAAGGCTTACAAAATCATTGGTGACTATAAGTGGACTTTTCTTGTCAATTGATGGGATTCGCTTCACGTTTCCCAAGAAAAACATCCAATTATAATATGTTTTAACGAAAAATATAAAAAAATGAAACTTAAAATCAATAATGAGATTATAAAACCATTTAAAGCGAGCAATAAGGCTTTCAAAGGCATTGGTGACTATAAATGGACTTTTCTCTTAAATGGATCGCTTTCGCTTCACGGTTTTCGAGGGAAATATCCAATTATAATCTGTTTTAACGAAAAATTCAAAAAAATTCAACTTAAAATCAATAATGAGATTATAAAACCATTTAAAGCGAGTAATAACGTTTTCAATGGCATTGGCGACTATAAATGGACTTTTGTCTGGAATGGATGGCTTTCGCTTCACTTTTCTCGAGGCAAACATCCAATTATAATATGTTTTAACGAAAAATTCAAAAAAAAATCAACTTAAAATCAATAATGAGATTATCAAACCATTTAAAGGGAGTAATAAGGCTTACAAAGGCATTGGTGACTATAAATGGACTTTTCTTGTCAATGGATGGGATTCGCTTCATGTTTCCCGAGCGAAACATCTAATTATTGTCTGTTTTAACGAAAAATGCAAAAATATTCAATTTAAAATCAATAATGGGATTACAAAACCATTTAAAGCGAGTAATAAGGCTTTCAATGGCATTGGTGACTATAAATGGACTTTTATCTCGAATGGATGGCTTTCGCTTCACGTTTCCCGAGGGAAACATCCAATTATAATCTGTTTTAATGAAAAATTTAAAAAAATTCGACTTAAAATCAATTATGAGATTATAAAACCCTTTAAAGCGAGTAATAAGGCTGACAAAGGCATTGATGACTACAAATGGACTTTTCTTGTCAATGGATGGGATTCGCTTCACGTTTCCCGAGGGAAACATCCAATTATTGTCTGTTTTAATGAAGAATGTAAAAAATTCAACCTAAAATCAATAATGAGATTATAAATCCATTTAAAGCGAGTAATTAGGCTTTCCATGGCATTGGTGACTATAAATGGACTTTTCTCTTGAATGGATGGCTTTCGCTTCACGTTTCCCGAGGGAAAGATCCAATTATAATCTGTTTTAATGAAAAATTCAAACAAATTAAACTTAAAATCAATAATGAGATTATAAAACCATTTAAAGCGAGTAATAAGGCTTCCAAAGACATTGGTGACTATAAATGGACTTTTCTTGTCAATGGAAGGGATTCGCTTCACGTTTCCTAAGGGAAACATCCAATTATTGTCTGTTTTAATGAAAAATGCAAAAAATTCAACTTAAAATCAATAATGAGATTATAAAGCCATTAAAAGCGAGTAATAAGGCTTTCAATGGCATTGGTGACTATAAATGGACTTTTCTCTTAAATGGATGGCTTTCGCTTCACGTTTCCCAAGGGAAACATCCAATTATAATCTGTTTTAACGAAAAATTCAAAAAAATTCAACTTAAAATCAATAATCAGATTATAAAACCATTTAAAGCGAGTAATAAGGCTTACAAAGGCATTGGTGACTATAATTGAACTTTTCTTGTCAATTGATAGGATTCGGTTCACGTTTCTCGAGGAAAACATCCAATTATAATATGTTTTAACAAAAAATGTATAACAGTTAAACTTAAAATCAATAATGAGATTATAAAACCATTTACAGCGAGTAATAACGCTTACAAAGGCATTAGTGACTATAAATGGACTTTTCTTGTCAATGGATAGGATTCGCTTCACGTTTCCCAAGGGAAACATCCAATTATAATATGTTTTGACAAAAAATGTAAAAAAATTAAAATTAAATCAATAATGAGATTATAAAACCAGTTAAAGCAAGTAATAAGGCTTACAAAGGCATTGGTGACTATAAATGGACTTTTCTTATCAATGGATGGCTTTCGCTACACGTTTCCTTAGGGAAAGATCCAATTATTGTCTGTTTTAACGAAAAATGCAAAAATATTCAACTTAAAATCAATAATGAGATTATAAAGCCATTTAAAGCGAGTAATAAGGCTTTCCATGGCATTGGTGACTATAAATGGACTTTTCTCTTGAATGGATGGCTTTCGCTTCACGTTTCCCGAGGGAAACATCCAATTATAATCTGTTTTAATGAAAAATTCAAACAAATTAAACTTAAAATCAATAATAAGATTATAAAACCATTTAAAGCGAGTAATAAGGCTTCCAAAGACATTGGTGACTATAAATGGACTTTTCTTGTCAATGGAAGGGATAAGCTTCACGTTTCCCAAGGGAAACATCCAATTATTGTCTGTTTTAATGAAAAATGTAAAAAATTCAACTTAAAATCAATAATGAGATTATAAAGCCATTAAAAGCGAGTAATAAGGCTTTCAATGGCATTGGTGACTATAAATGGACTTTTCTCTTAAATGGATGTCTTTCGCTTCACGTTTCCCAAGGGAAACATCCAATTATAATCTGCTTTAATGAAAAATTCAAAAAAATTCAACTTAAAATCAATAATGAGATTATAAAACCATTTAAAGCGAGTAATAAGGCTTACAAAGGCATTGGTGACTATAAGTGAACTTTTCTTGTCAATTGATAGGATTCGGTTCACGTTTCTCGAGGAAAACATCCAATTATAATCTGTTTTAACAAAAAATGTAAAACAATTAAACTTAAAATCAATAATGAGATTATAAAACCATTTACAGCGAGTAATAACGCTTACAAAGGCATTAGTGACTATAAATGGACTTTTCTTGTCAATGGATAGGATTCGCTTCACGTTTACCAAGGGAAACATCCAATTATAATATGTTTTAACAAAAAATGTAAAAAAATTAAACTTAAAATCAATAATGAGATTATAAAACCAGTTAAAGCCAGTAATAAGGCTTACAAAGGCATTGGTGACTATAAATAGACTTTTCTTATCAATGGATGGCTTTCGCTACACGTTTCCTGAGGGAAAGATCCAATTATTGTCTGTTTTAATGAAAAATACAAAAATATTCAACTTAAAATCAATAATGAGATTATAAAGCCATTTAAAGCAAATAATAAGGCTTTCAAAGCCATGGGTGACTATAAATGGACTTTTCTTGTCAATGGATGGCTTTCGCTTCACATTTCCCGAGGACAACATCCAATTATAGTCTGTTTGAACAAAAAAAGCAAAAAAATTCAACCTAAAACCAATGATGAGATTATAAAACCATTTAAAGCGAATAATAAAGCTTTCGAAGGCATGGGTGACTATAAATGGACTTTTCTTGTCAATGGATAGCTTTCGCTTCACGTTTCCCGAGGGAAACATCCAATTACAATTTGTTTTAACGAAAAATATAAAAAAATTCAACTTAAAATCAATAATGAGATTATAAAACCATTTACAACGAGTAATAAGGCATTCAAAGACATGGGTGACTATAAATGGACTTTTCTTGTCAATGGATGGGATTCGCTTTACGTTTACCGAGGGAAACATCTAATTATAATCTGTTTTAACGAAAAATGTAAAAAAATTTAACTTAAAATTTATAATGAGATTATAAAACCATTTAAAGCGAGTAATAAGGCTTTCAATGGCATTGACGACTATAAATGGACTTTTGTCTCGAATGGATGGCTTTCGCTTCACGTTTCTAGAGGGAAACAACCAATTATAATCTGTTTTAACAAAAAATTCAAAAAAATTCAACTTAAAATCAATAATGAGATTATAAAACCATTTAAAGCGAGCAATAAGGCTTACAAAGGCATTGGTGACTATAAGTGGACTTTTTTTGTCAATTGTTGGGATTCGCATCACGTTTTCCGAGGAACACATCCAATTATAATCTGTTTTAACAAAAATGTAAAAAATTAAACTTAAAATCAATAATGAGATTATAAAACCATTTAAAGCGAGTAATAACACTTACAAAGGCATTTGTGACTATAAATGGACTTTTGTTGTCAATGGAAGGGATTCGCTACACGTTTCTCGAGGGAAACATCCAATTATTGTCTGTTTTAATGTAAAATGCAAAAAATTCAACTTAAAATCAATAATGAGATTATAAAGCCATTTAAAGCGGGTAATAAGGCTTTCAATGGCATTGGTGAATATAAATGGACTTTTCTCTTGAATGGATGGCTTTCGCTTCACGTTTCCCAAGGGAAACATCCAATTATATTCTATTTTAATGAAAAAGTCAAACAAATTCAACTTAAAATCAATAATGAGATTATAAAACCATTTCAAGCGAGTAACAAGGCTTCCAAAGGCATTGGTGACTATAAATGGACTTTTCTTGTCAATGGAAGGCATTCACTTCATGTTTCCTGAGGGAAACATCTAATTATTGTCCGTTTTAATGAAAAATGCAAAAATATTCAACTTAAAATCAATAATGAGATTATAAAACCATTTAAAGCGAGTAATAAGGCTTTCAATGGCATTTGTGACTATAAATGGACTTTTCTCTTGAATGGATGGCTTTCCCTTCACGTTTCCGAAGGGAAACATCCAATTATAATCTGTTTTGACGAAATATTCAAAAAAATTCAACTTAAAGTCAATAATAAGATTATAAAACCACTTTAAGCGAGAAATAAGGCTTACAAAGGCATTGGTGACTATAAATGGACTTTTCTCTTCAATGGATGGGGTTCGCTTCACGTTTCTCGAGGGGAACATCCAATTATAATCTGTTTTAACAAAAAATTCAAAAAAACTCAACTTAAAATCAATAATGAGATTATAAAACCATTTAAAGCGAGTAATAAGGCTTACAAAATCATTGGTGACTATAAGTGGACTTTTCTTGTCAATTGATGGGATTCGCTTCACGTTTCCCAAGAAAAACATCCAATTATAATATGTTTTAACGAAAAATATAAAAAAATGAAACTTAAAATCAATAATGAGATTATAAAACATTTAAAGCGAGCAATAAGGCTTTCAAAGGCATTGGTGACTATAAATGGACTTTTCTCTTAAATGGATCGCTTTCACTTCACGGTTTTCGAGGGAAATATCCAATTATAATCTGTTTTAACGAAAAATTCAAAAAAATTCAACTTAAAATCAATAATGAGATTATAAAACCATTTAAAGCGAGTAATAACGTTTTCAATGGCATTGGCGACTATAAATGGACTTTTGTCTGGAATGGATGGCTTTCGCTTCACTTTTCTCGAGGCAAACATCCAATTATAATATGTTTTAACGAAAAATTCAAAAAAAAATAAACTTAAAATCAATAATGAGATTATCAAACCATTTAAAGGGAGTAATAAGGCTTACAAAGGCATTGGTGACTATAAATGGACTTTTCTTGTCAATGGATGGGATTCGCTTCATGTTTCCCGAGCGAAACATCTAATTATTGTCTGTTTTAACGAAAAATGCAAAAATATTCAATTTAAAATCAATAATGGGATTACAAAACCATTTAAAGCGAGTAATAAGGCTTTCAATGGCATTGGTGACTATAAATGGACTTTTATCTCGAATGGATGGCTTTCGCTTCACGTTTCCCGAGGGAAACATCCAATTATAATCTGTTTTAATGAAAAATTTAAAAAAATTCGACTTAAAATCAATTATGAGATTATAAAACCCTTTAAAGCGAGTAATAAGGCTGACAAAGGCATTGATGACTACAAATGGACTTTTCTTGTCAATGGATGGGATTCGCTTCACGTTTCCCGAGGGAAACATCCAATTATTGTCTGTTTTAATGAAGAATGTAAAAAATTCAACCTAAAATCAATAATGAGATTATAAATCCATTTAAAGCGAGTAATTAGGCTTTCGATGGCATTGGTGACTATAAATGGACTTTTCTCTTGAATGGATGGCTTTCGCTTCACGTTTCCCGAGGGAAAGATCCAATTATAATCTGTTTTAATGAAAAATTCAAACAAATTAAACTTAAAATCAATAATGAGATTATAAAACCATTTAAAGCGAGTAATAAGGCTTCCAAAGACATTGGTGACTATAAATGGACTTTTCTTGTCAATGGAAGGGATTCGCTTCACGTTTCCTAAGGGAAACATCCAATTATTGTCTGTTTTAATGAAAAATGCAAAAAATTCAACTTAAAATCAATAATGAGATTATAAAGCCATTAAAAGCGAGTAATAAGGCTTTCAATGGCATTGGTGACTATAAATGGACTTTTCTCTTAAATGGATGGCTTTCGCTTCACGTTTCCCAAGGGAAACATCCAATTATAATCTGTTTTAACGAAAAATTCAAAAAAATTCAACTTAAAATCAATAATCAGATTATAAAACCATTTAAAGCGAGTAATAAGGCTTACAAAGGCATTGGTGACTATAATTGAACTTTTCTTGTCAATTGATAGGATTCGGTTCACGTTTCTCGAGGAAAACATCCAATTATAATATGTTTTAACAAAAAATGTATAACAGTTAAACTTAAAATCAATAATGAGATTATAAAACCATTTACAGCGAGTAATAACGCTTACAAAGGCATTAGTGACTATAAATGGACTTTTCTTGTCAATGGATAGGATTTGCTTCACGTTTCCCAAGGGAAACATCCAATTATAATACGTTTTAACAAAAAATGTAAAAAAATTAAAATTAAATCAATAATGAGATTATAAAACCAGTTAAAGCAAGTAATAAGGCTTACAAAGGCATTGGTGACTATAAATGGACTTTTCTTATCAATGGATGGCTTTCGCTACACGTTTCCTTAGGGAAAGATCCAATTATTGTCTGTTTTAACGAAAAATGCAAAAATATTCAACTTAAAATCAATAATGAGATTATAAAGCCATTTAAAGCGAGTAATAAGGCTTTCCATGGCATTGGTGACTATAAATGGACTTTTCTCTTGAATGGATGGCTTTCGCTTCACGTTTCCCGAGGGAAACATCCAATTATAATCTGTTTTAATGAAAAATTCAAACAAATTAAACTTAAAATCAATAATGAGATTATAAAACCATTTAAAGCGAGTAATAAGGCTTCCAAAGACATTGGTGACTATAAATGGACTTTTCTTGTCAATGGAAGGGATAAGCTTCACGTTTCCCAAGGGAAACATCCAATTATTGTCTGTTTTAATGAAAAATGTAAAAAATTCAACTTAAAATCAATAATGAGATTATAAAGCCATTAAAAGCGAGTAATAAGGCTTTCAATGGCATTGGTGACTATAAATGGACTTTTCTCTTAAATGGATGTCTTTCGCTTCACGTTTCCCAAGGGAAACATCCAATTATAATCTGCTTTAACGAAAAATTCAAAAAAATTCAACTTAAAATCAATAATGAGATTATAAAACCATTTAAAGCGAGTAATAAGGCTTACAAAGGCATTGGTGACTATAAGTGAACTTTTCTTGTCAATTGATAGGATTCGGTTCACGTTTCTCGAGGAAAACATCCAATTATAATCTGTTTTAACAAAAAATGTAAAACAATTAAACTTAAAATCAATAATGAGATTATAAAACCATTTACAGCGAGTAATAACGCTTACAAAGGCATTAGTGACTATAAATGGACTTTTCTTGTCAATGGATAGGATTCGCTTCACGTTTACCAAGGGAAACATCCAATTATAATATGTTTTAATAAAAAATGTAAAAAAATTAAACTTAAAATCAATAATGAGATTATAAAACCAGTTAAAGCCAGTAATAAGGCTTACAAAGGCATTGGTGACTATAAATAGACTTTTCTTATCAATGGATGGCTTTCGCTACACGTTTCTTGAGGGAAAGATCCAATTATTGTCTGTTTTAATGAAAAATACAAAAATATTCAACTTAAAATCAATAATGAGATTATAAAGCCATTTAAAGCAAATAATAAGGCTTTCAAAGCCATGGGTGACTATAAATGGACTTTTCTTGTCAATGGATGGCTTTCGCTTCACATTTCCCGAGGACAACATCCAATTATAGTCTGTTTGAACAAAAAAAGCAAAAAAATTCAACCTAAAACCAATGATGAGATTATAAAACCATTTAAAGCGAATAATAAAGCTTTCGAAGGCATGGGTGACTATAAATGGACTTTTCTTGTCAATGGATAGCTTTCGCTTCACGTTTCCCGAGGGAAACATCCAATTACAATTTGTTTTAACGAAAAATATAAAAAAATTCAACTTAAAATCAATAATGAGATTATAAAACCATTTACAACGAGTAATAAGGCATTCAAAGACATGGGTGACTATAAATGGACTTTTCTTGTCAATGGATGGGATTCGCTTTACGTTTACCGAGGGAAACATCTAATTATAATCTGTTTTAACGAAAAATGTAAAAAAATTTAACTTAAAATTTATAATGAGATTATAAAACCATTTAAAGCGAGTAATAAGGCTTTCAATGGCATTGACGACTATAAATGGACTTTTGTCTCGAATGGATGGCTTTTGCTTCACGTTTCTAGAGGGAAACAACCAATTATAATCTGTTTTAACAAAAAATTCAAAAAAATTCAACTTAAAATCAATAATGAGATTATAAAACCATTTAAAGCGAGCAATAAGGCTTACAAAGGCATTGGTGACTATAAGTGGACTTTTTTTGTCAATTGTTGGGATTCGCATCACGTTTTCCGAGGAACACATCCAATTATAATCTGTTTTAACAAAAATGTAAAAAATTAAACTTAAAATCAATAATGAGATTATAAAACCATTTAAAGCGAGTAATAACACTTACAAAGGCATTTGTGACTATAAATGGACTTTTGTTGTCAATGGAAGGGATTCGCTACACGTTTCTCGAGGGAAACATCCAATTATTGTCTGTTTTAATGTAAAATGCAAAAAATTCAACTTAAAATCAATAATGAGATTATAAAGCCATTTAAAGCGGGTAATAAGGCTTTCAATGGCATTGGTGAATATAAATGGACTTTTCTCTTGAATGGATGGCTTTCGCTTCACGTTTCCCAAGGGAAACATCCAATTATATTCTATTTTAATGAAAAAGTCAAACAAATTCAACTTAAAATCAATAATGAGATTATAAAACCATTTCAAGCGAGTAACAAGGCTTCCAAAGGCATTGGTGACTATAAATGGACTTTTCTTGTCAATGGAAGGCATTCACTTCATGTTTCCTGAGGGAAACATCTAATTATTGTCCGTTTTAATGAAAAATGCAAAAATATTCAACTTAAAATCAATAATGAGATTATAAAACCATTTAAAGCGAGTAATAAGGCTTTTAATGGCATTTGTGACTATAAATGGACTTTTCTCTTGAATGGATGGCTTTCCCTTCACGTTTCCGAAGGGAAACATCCAATTATAATCTGTTTTGACGAAATATTCAAAAAAATTCAACTTAAAGTCAATAATAAGATTATAAAACCACTTTAAGCGAGAAATAAGGCTTACAAAGGCATTGGTGACTATAAATGGACTTTTCTCTTCAATGGATGGGGTTCGCTTCACGTTTCTCGAGGGGAACATCCAATTATAATCTGTTTTAACAAAAAATTCAAAAAAACTCAACTTAAAATCAATAATGAGATTATAAAACCATTTAAAGCGAGTAATAAGGCTTACAAAATCATTGGTGACTATAAGTGGACTTTTCTTGTCAATTGATGGGATTCGCTTCACGTTTCCCAAGAAAAACATCCAATTATAATATGTTTTAACGAAAAATATAAAAAAATGAAACTTAAAATCAATAATGAGATTATAAAACCATTTAAAGCGAGCAATAAGGCTTTCAAAGGCATTGGTGACTATAAATGGACTTTTCTCTTAAATGGATCGCTTTCGCTTCACGTTTTTCGAGGGAAATATCCAATTATAATCTGTTTTAACGAAAAATTCAAAAAAATTCAACTTAAAATCAATAATGAGATTATAAAACCATTTAAAGCGAGTAATAACGTTTTCAATGGCATTGGCGACTATAAATGGACTTTTGTCTGGAATGGATGGCTTTCGCTTCACTTTTCCCGAGGGAAACATCCAATTATAATATGTTTTAACGAAAAATTCAAAAAAAATTCAACTTAAAATCAATAATGAGATTATAAAACCATTTAAAGGGAGTAATAAGGCTTACAAAGGCATTGGTGACTATAAATGGACTTTTCTTGTCAATGGATGGGATTCGCTTCATGTTTCCCGAGCGAAACATCTAATTATTGTCTGTTTTAACGAAAAATGCAAAAATATTCAATTTAAAATCAATAATGGGATTACAAAACCATTTAAAGCGAGTAATAAGGCTTTCAATGGCATTGGTGACTATAAATGGACTTTTATCTCGAATGGATGGCTTTCGCTTCACGTTTCCCGAGGGAAACATCCAATTATAATCTGTTTTAATGAAAAATTTTAAAAAATTCGACTTAAAATCAATTATGAGATTATAAAACCCTTTAAAGCGAGTAATAAGGCTGACAAAGGCATTGATGACTACAAATGGACTTTTCTTGTCAATGGATGGGATTCGCTTCACGTTTCCCGAGGGAAACATCCAATTATAATCTGTTTTAACAAAAAATGTAAAAAAATTAACTTAAAATCAATAATGAGATTATAAAACAATTTAAAGCGAGTAATAAGGCTTTCAATGGCATTGGTGACTATAAATGGACTTTTCTCTTGAATGGATGGCTTTCGCTTCACGTTTCCCAAGGGAAACATCCAATTCTAATCTGTTTTAACAAAAGATTCAAAAAAATTCAACCTAAAATCAATAATGAGATTATAAAACCATTTAAAGCGAGTAATAAGGCTTACAAAGGCATTGGTGACTATAAATGGACTTTTCTCTTGAATAGATGGGGTTCGCTTCATATTTCCCGAGGGAAACATCCAATAATAATCTCTTTTAACGTAAAATTCAAAAAAATTCAACTTAAAATCAATAATGAGATTATAAAACCATTTAAAGCGAGCAATAAGGCTTACAAAGGCATTGGTGACTATAAGTGGACTTTTCTTGTTAATTATTGGGATTCGCTTCACGTTTCCCGAGGAAAACATCCAATTACAATCTTTTTTAACAAAAAATGTAAAAAAATTAAACTTAAAATTAATAATGAGATTATAAAACCATTTAAAGCGAGTAATAACACTTACAAAGGCATTGGTGACTATAAATGGACTTTTCTTGTCAATGGAAGGGATTCGCTTCACGTTTCCCAAGAGAAACATCCAATTATTGTCTGTTTTAATGAAAAATGTAAAAAATTCAACTTAAAATCAATAATGAGATTATAAAGCCATTTAAAGCGAGTAATAAGGCTTTCCATGGCATTGGTGACTATAAATGGACTTTTCTCTTGAATGGATGGCTTTCGCTTCACGTTTCCCGAGGGAAACATCCAATTATAATCTGTTTTAATGAAAAATTCAAACAAATTAAACTTAAAATCAATAATGAGATTATAAAACCATTTAAAGCGAGTAATAAGGCTTCCAAAGACATTGGTGACTATAAATGGACTTTTCTTGTCAATGGATTGCTTTCGCTAAACGTTTCCTGAGGGAAAGATCCAATTATTGTCTGTTTTAACGAAAAATGCAAAAATATTCAACTTAAAATCAATAATGAGATTATAAAGCCATTTAAAGTAGATAATAAAGCTTTCAAAGCCATGGGTGACTATAAATGGACTTTTCTTGTCAATGGATGGCTTTCGCTTCACATTTCCCGAGGAAAACATCCAATTCTAGTCTGTTTGAACAAAAAAAGCAAAAAAATTCAACTTAAAATCAATGATGAGATTATAAAACCATTTAAAGCGAATAATAAAGCTTTCGAAGGCATGGGTGACTATAAATGGACTTTTCTTGTCAATAGATGGCTTTCGCTTCACGTTTCCCGAGGGAAACATCCAATTACAATATGTTTCAACGAAAAATGTAAAAATATTTAACTTAAAATCAATAATGAGATTATAAAACCATTTACAGCGAGTAATAAGGCATTCAAAGACATGGGTGACTATGAATGGACTTTTCTTGTCAATGGAAAGGAT
This sequence comes from Theobroma cacao, assembly GCF_053813885.1. Classification (NCBI taxonomy): domain Eukaryota; kingdom Viridiplantae; phylum Streptophyta; class Magnoliopsida; order Malvales; family Malvaceae; genus Theobroma; species Theobroma cacao. The sequence continues at coordinate 11,290,826 of NC_142648.1, read as the reverse complement.
TCGTTTTACGTTTACCGAGGGAAACATCCAATTATAATCTGTTTTAACGAAAAATGTAAAAAAATTTAACTTAAAATTTATAATGAGATTATAAAACCATTTAAAACGAGTAATAAGGCTTTCAATGGCATTGGTGACTATAAATGGACTTTTCTCTTGAATGGATGGCTTTCGCTTCACGTTTTCCGAGGGAAACATCCAATTCTAATCTGTTTTAACGAAAAATTTAAAAAAATTCAACTTAAAATCAATAATGAGATTATAAAACCATTTAAAGCGAGTAATAAGGCTTTCAATGGCATTGGCGACTATAAATGGACTTTTGTCTCGAATGTATGGCTTTCGCTTCACTTTTCCCGAGGGAAACATCCAATTATAATATGTTTTAATGAAAAATTCAAAAAAATTCAACTTAAAATCATTAATGAGATTATAAAACCATTTAAAGGGAGTAATAAGGCTTACAAAGGCATTGGTGACTATAAATGGACTTTTCTTGTCAATGGATGGGATTCGCTTCATGTTTCCCGAGCGAAACATCTAATTATTGTCTGTTTTAACGAAAAATGCAAAACTATTCAGTTTAAAATCAATAATGGGATTACAAAACCATTTAAAGCGAGTAATAAGGCTTTAAATGGCATTGGTGACTATAAATGGACTTTTCTCTCGAATGGATGGCTTTCGCTTCATGTTTCCCGAGGGAAACATCCAATTATAATCTGTTTTAATGAAAAATTTAAAAGAATTCGACTTAAAATCAATTATGAGATTATAAAACCCTTTAAAGCGAGTAATAAGGCTTACAAAGGCATTGATGACTACAAATGGACTTTTCTTGTCAATTGATGGGATTCGTTTCACGTTTCTTGAGGGAAACATCCAATTATAATCTGTTTTAACGAAAAATGTAAAAAAATTTAACTTAAAATCAATAATGAGATTATAAAACCATTTAAAGCAAGTAATAAGGCTTTTAATGGCATTGGTGACTATAAGTGGACTTTTCTCTTGAATGGATGGCTTTCACTACACGTTTCCCAAGGGAAACATCCAATTCTAATCTGTTTTAACAAAAGATTCAAAAAAATTCAACTTAAAATCAATAATGAGATTATAAAACCATTTAAAGCGAGTAATAAGGCTTACAAAGGCAGTGGTCACTATAAATGGACTTTTCTCTTGAATAGATGGGGTTCGCTTCACATTTCCCGAGGGAAACATCCAATTATAATCTGTTTTAACGCAAAATTCAAAAAAATTCAACTTAAAATCAATAATGAGATTATAAAACCATTTAAAGCGAGCAATAAGGCTTACAAAGGCATTGGTGACTATAAATGGACTTTTCTTGTCAATTGTTGGGATTCACTTCACGTTTCTCGAGGAAAACATCCAATTACAATCTTTTTTAAAAAAAATGTAAAAAAATTAAACTTAAAATCAATAATGAGATTATAAAACCATTTAAAGCGAGTAATAACACTTACAAAGGCATTGGTGACTATAAATGGACTTTTCTTGTCAATGGAAGGGATTCGCTTCACGTTTCCCGAGGGAAACATCCAATTATTGTCTGTTTTAATGAAAAATGTCAAAAATTCAACCTAAAATCAATAATGAGATTATAAATCCATTTAAAGCGAGTAATTAGGCTTTCCATGGCATTGGTGACTATAAATGGACTTTTCTCTTGAATGGATGGCTTTCGCTTCACGTTTCCCGAGGGAAACATCCAATTATAATCTGTTTTAATGAAAAATTCAAACAAATTAAACTTAAAATCAATAATGAGATTATAAAACCATTTAAAGCGAGTAATAAGGCTTCCAAAGACATTGGTGACTATAAATGGACTTTTCTTGTCAATGGAAGGGATTCGCTTCACGTTTCCCAAGGGAAACATCCAATTATTATCTGTTTTAATGAAAAATGTAAAAAATTCAACTTAAAATCAATAATGAGATTATAAAGCCATTAAAAGCGAGTAATAAGGCTTTCAATGGCATTGGTGACTATAAATGGACTTTTCTCTTAAATGGATGTCTTTCGCTTCACGTTTCCCAAGGGAAACATCCAATTATAATCTGCTTTAACGAAAAATTCAAAAAAATTCAACTTAAAATCAATAATGAGATTATAAAACCATTTAAAGCGAGTAATAAGGCTTACAAAGGCATTGGTGACTATAAGTGAACTTTTCTTGTCAATTGATAGGATTTGGTTCACGTTTCTCGAGGAAAACATCCAATTATAATCTGTTTTAACAAAAAATGTAAAACAATTAAACTTAAAATCAATAATGAGATTATAAAACCATTTACAGCGAGTAATAACGCTTACAAAGGCATTAGTGACTATAAATGGACTTTTCTTGTCAATGGATAGGATTCGCTTCACGTTTACCAAGGGAAACATCCAATTATAATATATTTTAACAAAAAATGTAAAAAAATTAAACTTAAAATCAATAATGAGATTATAAAACCAGTTAAAGCCAGTAATAAGGCTTACAAAGGCATTGGTGACTATAAATAGACTTTTCTTATCAATGGATGGCTTTCGCTACACGTTTCCTGAGGGAAAGATCCAATTATTGTCTGTTTTAATGAAAAATACAAAAATATTCAACTTAAAATCAATAATGAGATTATAAAGCCATTTAAAGCAAATAATAAGGCTTTCAAAGCCATGGGTGACTATAAATGGACTTTTCTTGTCAATGGATGGCTTTCGCTTCACATTTCCCGAGGACAACATCCAATTATAGTCTGTTTGAACAAAAAAAGCAAAAAAATTCAACCTAAAACCAATGATGAGATTATAAAACCATTTAAAGCGAATAATAAAGCTTTCGAAGGCATGGGTGACTATAAATGGACTTTTCTTGTCAATGGATAGCTTTCGCTTCACGTTTCCCGAGGGAAACATCCAATTACAATTTGTTTTAACGAAAAATATAAAAAAATTCAACTTAAAATCAATAATGAGATTATAAAACCATTTACAACGAGTAATAAGGCATTCAAAGACATGGGTGACTATAAAATGGACTTTTCTTGTCAATGGATGGGATTCGCTTTACGTTTACCGAGGGAAACATCTAATTATAATCTGTTTTAACGAAAAATGTAAAAAAATTTAACTTAAAATTTATAATGAGATTATAAAACCATTTAAAGCGAGTAATAAGGCTTTCAATGGCATTGACGACTATAAATGGACTTTTGTCTCGAATGGATGGCTTTCGCTTCACGTTTCCTGAGGGAAACAACCAATTATAATCTGTTTTAACAAAAAATTCAAAAAAATTCAACTTAAAATCAATAATGAGATTATAAAACCATTTAAAGCGAGCAATAAGGCTTACAAAGGCATTGGTGACTATAAGTGGACTTTTTTTGTCAATTGTTGGGATTCGCATCACGTTTTCCGAGGAACACATCCAATTATAATCTGTTTTAACAAAAATGTAAAAAATTAAACTTAAAATCAATAATGAGATTATAAAACCATTTAAAGCGAGTAATAACACTTACAAAGGCATTTGTGACTATAAATGGACTTTTGTTGTCAATGGAAGGGATTCGCTACACGTTTCTCGAGGGAAACATCCAATTATTGTCTGTTTTAATGTAAAATGCAAAAAATTCAACTTAAAATCAATAATGAGATTATAAAGCCATTTAAAGCGGGTAATAAGGCTTTCAATGGCATTGGTGAATATAAATGCACTTTTGTCTCGAATGGATGGCTTTCGCTACACGTTTCCTGAGGGAAACATCCAATTATTGTCTGTTTTAACGAAAAACGCAAAAATATTCAACTTAAAATCAATAATGAGATTATAAAGCTATTTAAAGCAAATAATAAGGTTTTCAAAGCCATGGGTGACTATAAATGGACTTTTCTTGTCAATGGTTGCCTTTCGCTTCACATTTCCCGAGGAAAACATCCACTTATAGTCTGTTTGAACAAAAAAAGAAAAAAAATTTAACTTAAAATCAATGATGAGATTATAAAACCATTTAAAGCGAATAATAAAGCTTTCGAAGGCATGGGTGACTATAAATGGACTTTTCTTATCAATGGATGGCTTTTGCTTCACGTTTCCCGAGGGAAATATCCAATTACAATCTATTTTAATGAAAAATGTAAAAAAATTCAACTTAAAATCAATAATGAGATTATAAAACCATTTACAGCGAGTAATAAGGCATTCAAAGACATGGGTGACTATAAATGGACTTTTCTTGTCAATGGATAGGATTCGCTTTACGTTTACCGAGGAAAACATTCAATTATAATCTGTTTTAACGAAAAATGTAAAAAAATTTAACTTAAAATTAATAATGAGATTATAAAACCATTTAAAGCGAGTAATAAGGCTTTCAATGGCATTGGTGACTATAAATGGACTTTTCTCTTAAATCGATGGCTTTCGCTTCACGTTTCCCGAGGGAAACATCCAATTATAATCTGTTTTAATGAAAAATTCAAAAAAATTCGACTTAAAATCAATTATGAGATTATAAAACCCTTTAAAGCGAGTAATAAGGCTTACAAAGACATTGGTGACTATAAATGGACTTTTCTTATCAATGGATGGGATTCGCTTCACGTTTCCCGAGGAAAACATCCAATTATAATCTGTTTTAACGAAAAATGTAAAAAAATTTAACTTAAAATCAATAATGAGATTATAAAACCATTTAAAGCGAGTAATAAGGCTTTCAATGGCATTGGTGACTATAAATGGACTTTTCTCTTGAATAGATGGCTTTCGCTTCACGTTTCCCAAGGGAAACATCCAATTCTAATCTGTTTTAACAAAAGATTCAAAAAAATTCAACTTAAAATCAATAATGAGATTATAAAACCATTTAAAGCGAGTACTAAGGCTTACAAAGGCATTGGTGACTATAAATGGACTTTTCTCTTGAACGGATGGGGTTCGCTTCACGTTTCCCAAGGAAAACATCCAATTATAATCTGTTTTAACGAAAAATTCAAAAAAATTCAACTTAAAATCAATAAAGAGATTATAAAACCATTTAAAGCGAGTAATAAGGCTTACAAAGGCATTGGTGACTATAAATGGACTTTTCTCTTGAATGGATGGGGTTCGCTTCACGTTTCTTGAGGGGAGCACCCAATTATAATCTGTTTTAACAAAAAATTCAAAAATATTCAACTTAAAATCAATAATGAGATTATAAAACCATTTAAAGCGAGTAATAAGGCTTACAAAGGCATTGGTGACTATAAGTGAACTTTTCTTGTCAATTGTTGGGAGTCGGGTCACATTTTCCGAGGAAAACATCTAATTATAATCTGGTTTAACAAAAAATGTAAAAAAATTAAACTTAAAATCAATAATGAGATTATAAAACCATTTAAAGCGAGTAATAACACTTACAAAGGCATTGGTGACTATAAATGGACTTTTCTTGTCAATGGAAGGGATTCGCTTCACGTTTCTTGAGGGAAACATCCAATTATTGTCTGTTTTAATGAAAAATGTAAAAAATTCAACTTAAAATCAATAATGAGATTATAAAGCCATTTAAAGCGAGTAATAAGGCTTTCAATGGCATTGGTGACTATAAATGGACTTTTCTCTTGAATGGATGGCTTTCGCTTCACGTTTCCCAAGAAAAACATCCAATTATAATCTATTTTAACGAAAAATTCAAAAAAATTCAACTTAAAATCAATAAAGAGATTATAAAACCATTTAAAGCGAGTAATAAAGCTTACAAAGGCATTGGTGACTATAAATGGACTTTTCTCTTGAATGGATGGGGTTCGCTTCACGTTTCTCGAGGGGAACACCCAATTATAATCTGTTTTAACAAAAAATTCAAAAATATTCAACTTAAAATCAATAATGAGATTATAAAACCATTGAAAGCGAGTAATAAGGCTTACAAAGGCATTGGTGACTATAAGTGAACTTTTCTTGTCAATCGATGGGATTCGCTTCACGTTTCTCGAGGAAAACATCCAATTATAATCTGTTTTAACAAAAAATGAAAAAAAAATTAAATTTAAAATCAATAATGAGATTATAAAACCATTTAAAGCGAGTAATAAGGCTTACAAAGGCATTGGTGACTATAAATAGACTTTTCTTGTCAATGGATAGGATTCGCTTCACGTTTCCCAAGGGAAACATCCAATTATGATATGTTTTAACAAAAAATATAAAAAAATTAAACTTAAAATCAATAATGAGATTATAAAACCAGTTAAAGCGAGTAATAAGGCTTACAAAGGCATTGGTGACTATAAATGGACTTTTATTGTTAATGGATGGCTTTCGCTACACGTTTCCTGAGGGAAACATCCAATTATTGTCTGTTTTAACGAAAAACGCAAAAATATTCAACTTAAAATCAATAATGAGATTATAAAGCTATTTAAAGCAAATAATAAGGTTTTCAAAGCCATGGGTGACTATAAATGGACTTTTCTTGTCAATGGTTGCCTTTCGCTTCACATTTCCCGAGGAAAACATCCACTTATAGTCTGTTTGAACAAAAAAAGAAAAAAAATTTAACTTAAAATCAATGATGAGATTATAAAACCATTTAAAGCGAATAATAAAGCTTTCGAAGGCATGGGTGACTATAAATGGACTTTTCTTATCAATGGATGGCTTTTGCTTCACGTTTCCCGAGGGAAATATCCAATTACAATCTATTTTAATGAAAAATGTAAAAAAATTCAACTTAAAATCAATAATGAGATTATAAAACCATTTACAGCGAGTAATAAGGCATTCAAAGACATGGGTGACTATAAATGGACTTTTCTTGTCAATGGATAGGATTCGCTTTACGTTTACCGAGGAAAACATTCAATTATAATCTGTTTTAACGAAAAATGTAAAAAAATTTAACTTAAAATTAATAATGAGATTATAAAACCATTTAAAGCGAGTAATAAGGCTTTCAATGGCATTGGTGACTATAAATGGACTTTTCTCTTAAATCGATGGCTTTCGCTTCACGTTTCCCGAGGGAAACATCCAATTATAATCTGTTTTAATGAAAAATTCAAAAAAATTCGACTTAAAATCAATTATGAGATTATAAAACCCTTTAAAGCGAGTAATAAGGCTTACAAAGACATTGGTGACTATAAATGGACTTTTCTTATCAATGGATGGGATTCGCTTCACGTTTCCCGAGGAAAACATCCAATTATAATCTGTTTTAACGAAAAATGTAAAAAAATTTAACTTAAAATCAATAATGAGATTATAAAACCATTTAAAGCGAGTAATAAGGCTTTCAATGGCATTGGTGACTATAAATGGACTTTTCTCTTGAATAGATGGCTTTCGCTTCATGTTTCCCAAGGGAAACATCCAATTCTAATCTGTTTTAACAAAAGATTCAAAAAAATTCAACTTAAAATCAATAATGAGATTATAAAACCATTTAAAGCGAGTACTAAGGCTTACAAAGGCATTGGTGACTATAAATGGACTTTTCTCTTGAACGGATGGGGTTCGCTTCACGTTTCCCAAGGAAAACATCCAATTATAATCTGTTTTAACGAAAAATTCAAAAAAATTCAACTTAAAATCAATAAAGAGATTATAAAACCATTTAAAGCGAGTAATAAGGCTTACAAAGGCATTGGTGACTATAAATGGACTTTTCTCTTGAATGGATGGGGTTCGCTTCACGTTTCTTGAGGGGAGCACCCAATTATAATCTGTTTTAACAAAAAATTCAAAAATATTCAACTTAAAATCAATAATGAGGTTATAAAACCATTTAAAGCGAGTAATAAGGCTTACAAAGGCATTGGTGACTATAAGTGAACTTTTCTTGTCAATTGTTGGGAGTCGGGTCACATTTTCCGAGGAAAACATCTAATTATAATCTGGTTTAACAAAAAATGTAAAAAAATTAAACTTAAAATCAATAATGAGATTATAAAACCATTTAAAGCGAGTAATAACACTTACAAAGGCATTGGTGACTATAAATGGACTTTTCTTGTCAATGGAAGGGATTCGCTTCACGTTTCTTGAGGGAAACATCCAATTATTGTCTGTTTTAATGAAAAATGCAAAAAATTCAACTTAAAATCAATAATGAGATTATAAAGCCATTTAAAGCGAGTAATAAGGCGTTCAATGGCATTGGTGACTATAAATGGACTTTTCTCTTGAATGGATGGCTTTCGCTTCACGTTTCCCAAGGAAAAAATCCAATTATAATCTGTTTTAACGAAAAATTCAAAAAAATTCAACTTAAAATCAATAAAGATATTATAAAACCATTTAAAGCGAGTAATAAGGCTTAGAAAGGCATTGGTGACTATAAATGGACTTTTCTCTTGAATGGATGGGGTTCGCTTCACGTTTCTAAAGGGGAACACCCAATTATAATCTGTTTTAACAAAAAATTCAAAAATATTCAACTTAAAATCAATAATGAGATTATAAAACCATTTAAAGCAAGTAATAAGGCTTACAAAGACATTGGTGACTATAAGTGAACTTTTCCTATCAATTGATGGGAATCGCTTCACGTTTCTCGAGGAAAACATCCAATTATAATCTGTTTTAACAAAAAATGTAAAAAAATTAAACTTAAAATCAATAATGAGATTATAAAACCATTTAAAGCGAGTAATAAGGCTTACAAAGGCATTGGTGACTATAAATGGACTTTTCTCTTGAATGGATGAGGTTCGCTTCACGTTTCTCGAGGGAAACACCCAATTATAATCTGTTTTAACAAAAAATTCAAAAATATTCAACTTAAAATCAATAATGAGATTATAAAACCATTTAAAGCGAGTAATAAGGCTTACAAAGGCATTGGTGACTATAAGTGAACTTTTCTTGTCAATTGATGGGATTCGCTTCACGTTTCTCGAGGAAAACATCTAATTATAATCTGTTTTAACAAAAAATGTAAAAAAAATTAAACTTAAAATCAATAATGAGATTATAAAACCATTTAAAGCGAGTAATAAGGCTTACAAAGGCATTGGTGACTATAAATAGACTTTTCTTGTCAATGGATAGGATTCGCTTCACGTTTCCCAAGGGAAACATCCAATTATAATATGTTTTAACAAAAAATGTAAAAAAATTAAACTTAAAATCAATAATGAGATTATAAAACCAGTTAAAGCGAGTAATAAGGCTTACAAAGGCATTGGTGACTATAAATGGACTTTTATTGTTAATGGATGGCTTTCACTACCCGTTTCCTGAGGGAAACATCCAATTATTGTCTGTTTTAACGAAAAACGCAAAAATATTCAACTTAAAATCAATAATGAGATTATAAAGCTATTTAAAGCAAAAAATAAGGTTTTCAAAGCCATGGGTGACTATAAATGGACTTTTCTTGTCAATGGATGGCTTTCGCTTCACATTTCCCGAGGAAAACATCCACTTATAGTCTGTTTGAACAAAAAAAGAAAAAAAATTTAACTTAAAATTAATGATGAGATTATAAAACCATTTACAGCGAATAATAAAGCTTTCGAAGGCATGGGTGACTATAAATGGACTTTTCTTATCAATGGATGGCTTTCGCTTCACGTTTCCCGAGGGAAATATCCAATTACAATCTGTTTTAACGAAAAATGTAAAAAAATTCAACTTAAAATCAATAATGAGATTATAAAACCATTTACAGTGAGTAATAAGGCATTCAAAGACATGGGTGACTATGAATGGACTTTTCTTGTCAATGGATGGGATTCGCTTTACGTTGACCGAGGGAAACAACCAATTACAATCTGTTTTAATGAAAAATGTAAAAAAATTTAACTTAAAATTAATAATGAGATTATAAAACCATTTAAAGCGAGTAATAAGGCTTTCAATGGCATTGGTGACTATAAATGGACTTTTCTCTTGAATGGATGGCTTTCGCTTCACGTTTCCTGAGGGAAACATCCAATTATAATCAGTTTTAATGAAAAATTCAAAAAAATTCAACTTAAAATCAATAATGAGATTATAAAACCATTTAAAGCGAGTAATAAGGCTTACAAAGACATTGGTGACTATAAGTGGACTTTTCTTGTCAATGGATGAGATTCGCTTCAAGTTTCCCGAGAAAAACATCCAATTATAATCTGTTTTAACAAAAAATGTAAAAAAATTAAACTTAAAATCAATAATGAGATTATAAAACCATTTAAAGCGAGTAATAAGGCTTACAAAGGCATTGGTGACTATAAATGGACTTTTCTCTTGAATGGATGGGATTCGCTTCACGTTTCTCGAGGGAAACATCCAATTATAATCTATTTTAAGGAAAAATCCAAAAAAAATAAACTTAAAATCAATAATGAGATTATAAAAGCCTTTAAAGCGAGTAATAAGGCTTGCAAAGACATTGGTGACTATAAGTGGACTTTTCTTGTCAATGGATGATATTCGCTTCAGGTTTCATGAGAAAAACATCCAATTATAATCTGTTTTAACAAAAAATGTAAAAAAATTTAACTTAAAATTAATGATGAGATTATAAAACCATTTAAAGCGAATAATAAAGCTTTCGAAGGCATGGGTGACTATAAATGGACTTTTCTTATCAATGGATGGCTTTCGCTTTACGTTTACCGAGGAAAACATTCAATTATAATCTGTTTTAACGAAAAATGTAAAAAAATTTAACTTAAAATTAATAATGAGATTATAAAACCATTTAAAGCGAGTAATAAGGCTTTCAATGGCATTGGTGACTATAAATGGACTTTTCTCTTGAATCGATGGCTTTCGCTTCACGTTTCCCGATGGAAACATCCAATTATAATCTGTTTTAATGAGAAATTCAAAAAAATTCAACTTAAAATCAATAATGAGATTATAAAACCATTTAAAACGAGTAATAAGACTTCCAAAGGCATTGGTCACTATAAATGGACTTTTTTTATCAATGGAAGGGATTCACTTCACGTTTCCCGAGGGAAACATCTGATTATTGTCTGTTTTAATGAAAAATGCAAAAATATTCAACTTAAAAATAATAATGAGATTATAAAACCATTTAAAGCGAGTAATAAGGCTTTCAATTGCATTGGTGACTATAAATGGACTTTTCTCTCGAATGGATGGCTTTCGCTTCACGTTTCCCGAGGGAAACATCCAATTATAATCTGTTTTAACGAAAAATTCAAAAACATTCAACTTAAAATCAATAATGAGATTATAAAACCACTTAAAGCGAGAAATAAGGCTTACAAAGGCATTGGTGACTATAAATGGACTTTTCTCTTGAATGGATGGGGTTCGCTTCACGTTTCTCGGAGGGAACATCCAATTATAATCTGTTTTAACAAAAAATTAAAAAAAACTCAACTTAAAATCAATAATGAGATTATAAAACCATTAAAAGCGAGTAATAAGGCTTACAAAAGCATTGGTGACTATAAGTGGACTTTTCTTATCAATTGATGGGATTCGATTCACGTTTCTCGAGAAAAACATCCAATTATAATCTATTTTAACAAAAAAAATAAAAAAATTAAACTTAAAATCAATAATGAGATTATCAAACCATTTAAAGCAACTAATAACGCTTACAAAGGCATTGGTTACTATAAATGGACTTTTCTTGTCAATGGATTGCTTTTGCTACACGTTTCTTGAGGGAAACATCCAATTATTTTCTGTTTTAACAAAAAATGCAAAAATATTCAACTTAAAATCAATAATGAGATTATAAAGCCATTTAAAGCAAATAATAAGGCTTTCAAAGCCATGGGTGACTACAAATGGACTTTTCTTGTCAATGGATGGCTTTTGCTACACGTTTCCTGAGGGAAACATCCAATTATTGTTTGTTTTAACGAAAAATGCAAACATATTCAACTTAAAATCAATAATGAGATTATAAAGTCATTTAAAGCAAATAATAAGGCTTTCAAAATCATGAGTGACTATAAATGGACTTTTCTTGTCAATGGATGGCTTTTGCTTCACATTTCCCGAGGGAAACATCCAATCATAGTTTGTTTGAACAAAAAAAGCAAAAAAATTTAACTTAAAATCAATGATGAGATTATAAAACCATTTAAAGCGAATAAAAAAGCTTTCAAAGGCATGGGTGACTATAAATGGACTTTTCTTGTCAATGGATGGCTTTCGCTTCACGTTTTTCGAGAGAAACATCCAATTACAATCTGTTTTAACGAAAAATGTAAAAAAATTCAACTTAAAATCAATAATGAGATTCTAAAACCATTTACAGCGAGTAATAAGGCATTCAAAGACATGGGTGACTATAAGTGGACATTTCTTGTCAATGGATGGGATTCGCTTTACGTTGACCGAGGGAAACAACCAATTACAATCTGTTTTAATGAAAAATGTAAAAAAATTTAACTTAAAATTAATAATGAGATTATAAAACCATTTAAAGCGAGTAATAAGGCTTTCAATGGCATTGGTGACTATAAATGGACTTTTCTCTTGAATGGATGGCTTTCGCTTCACGTTTCCTGAGGGAAACATCCAATTATAATCAGTTTTAATGAAAAATTCAAAAAAATTCAACTTAAAATCAATAATGAGATTATAAAACCATTTAAAGCGAGTAATAAGGCTTACAAAGACATTGGTGACTATAAGTGGACTTTTCTTGTCAATGGATGAGATTCGCTTCAAGTTTCCCGAGAAAAACATCCAATTATAATCTGTTTTAACAAAAAATGTAAAAAAATTAAACTTAAAATCAATAATGAGATTATAAAACCATTTAAAGCGAGTAATAAGGCTTACAAAGGCATTGGTGACTATAAATGGACTTTTCTCTTGAATGGATGGGATTCGCTTCACGTTTCTCGAGGGAAACATCCAATTATAATCTATTTTAAGGAAAAATCCAAAAAAATTAAACTTAAAATCAATAATGAGATTATAAAAGCCTTTAAAGCGAGTAATAAGGCTTGCAAAGACATTGGTGACTATAAGTGGACTTTTCTTGTCAATGGATGATATTCGCTTCAGGTTTCATGAGAAAAACATCCAATTATAATCTGTTTTAACAAAAAATGTAAAAAAATTAAACTAAAAATCAATAATGAGATTATAAAACCACTTAAAGCGAGTAATAAGGCTTACAAAGGCATTGGTGACTATAAATGGACTTTTCTCTTGAATGGATGGGGTTCGCTTCACGTTTCTCGAGGAAAACATCCAATTATAATCTGTTTTAACAAAAAATTCAAAAAAATTAAACTTAAAATCAATAATGAGATTATAATACCATTTAAAGCGAGTAATAAGGCTTACAAAGGCATTGGTGACTATAAATGGACTTTTCTTGTCAATGGATGGGATTCGCTTCACGTTTCCCGAAGAAAACATCCAATTATAATATGTTTTAACAAAAGATGTAAAAAAATTAAACTTAAAATCAATAATGAGATTATAAAACAATCTAAAGCGATTAATAAGGTTTACAAAGGCATTGGTGACTATAAATGGACTTTTCTTGTCAATGGATGGCTTTCGCTACACGTTTCTTGAGGGAAACATCCAATTATTTTCTGTTTTAACAAAAAATGCAAAAATATTCAACTTAAAATCAATAATGAGATTATAAAGCCATTTAAAGCAAATAATAATGCTTTCAAAGCCATGGGTGACTATAAATGGACTTTTCTTGTCAATGGATGGCTTTCGCTACACGTTTCCTGAGGGAAACATCCAATTATTGTCTGTTTTAACGAAAAATGCAAACATATTCAACTTAAAATCAATAATGAGATTATAAAGCCATTTAAAGCAAATAATAAGGCTTTCAAAACCATGGGTGACTATAAATGGACTTTTCTTGTCAATGGATGGCTTTCGCTTCACATTTCCCGAGGGAAACATCCAATTATAGTCTGTTTGAACAAAAAAAGCAAAAAAATTTAACTTAAAATCAATGATGAGATTATAAAACCATTTAAAGCGAATAAAAAAGCTTTCAAAGGCATGGGAGACTATAAATGGACTTTTCTTGTCAATGGATGGCTTTCGCTTCACGTTTCCCGAGGAAAACATCCAATTACAATCTGTTTTAACGAAAAATGTAAACAAATTCAACTTAAAATCAATAATGAGATTCTAAAACCATTTACAACGAGTAATAAGGCATTCAAAGACATGGGTGACTATAAATGGACTTTTCTTGTCAATGGATGGGATTCGCTTTACGTTTACCGAGGAAAACATCCAATTATAATCTGTTTTAACGAAAAATGTAAAAAAATTTAACTTAAAATCAATAATGAGATTATAAAACCATTTAAAACGAGTAATAAGGCTTTCAATAGCATTGGTGACTACAAATGGACTTTTCTGTTGAATGGATGGCTTTCGCTTCACGTTTCCCGAGGGAAACATCCAATTATAATCTATTTTAATGAAACATTCAAGAAAATTCAACTTAAAATCAATAATGAGATTATAAAACCATTTAAAGCGAGTAATAAGACTTCCAAAGGCATTGGTGACTATAAATGGACTTTTCTTGTCAATGGAAGGGATTCGCTTCACGTTTCCCGAGGAAAACATCTAATTATTGTTTGTTTTAATGAAAAATACAAAAATATTCAACTTAAACACAATAATGAGATTATAAAACCACTTAAAGCGAGTAATAAGGCTTTCAATGGCATTGGTGACTATAAATGGACTTTTCTATTGAATGGATGGCTTTTGCTTCACGTTTCCCGAGGCAAACATCCAATTATAATCTGTTTTAATGAAAAATTCAAAAAAACTCAACTTAAAATCAATGATGAGATTATAAAACCATTTAAAGCGAATAATAAAGCTTTCAAAGGCATGGGTGACTATAAATGGACTTTTCTTGTCAATGGATGGCTTTCGCTTCACGTTTCCCGAGGGAAACATCCAATTACAATCTGTTTTAATGAAAAATGTGAAACAATTCAACTTAAAATCAATAATGAGATTATAAAACCATTTACAGCGAGTAATAATGTATTCAAAGACATGGGTGACTATAAATGGACTTTTCCTGTCAATTGATGGAATTTGCTTTACGTTTACCGAGGGAAAAATCCGATTATAATCTGTTTTAACGAAAAATGTAAAAAAATTTAACTTAAAATTAATAATGAGATTATAAAACCATTGAAAGTGAGTAATATAGCTTTCAATGGCATTGGTGACTACAAATGGACTTTTCTCTTGAATGGATGGCTTTCGCTTCACGTTTCCCGAGGGAAACGTCCAATTATAATCTATTTTAATGAAAAATTCAAAAAAATTCAACTTAAAATCAATAATGAGATTATAAAACCATTTAAAGCGAGTAATAAGACTTTCAAAGGCATTGGTGACTATAAATGGACTTTTCTTGTCAATGGAAGGGATTCGCTTCACGTTTCCCGAGAGAAACATCTAATTATTGTCTGTTTTAATGAAAAATACAAAAATATTCAACTTAAAAACAATAATGAGATTATAAAACCACTTAAAGCGAGTAATAAGGCTTTCAATGGCATTGGTGACCATAAATGGACTTTTTTATTGAATGGATGGCTTTCGCTTCACGTTTCCCGAGGCAAACATCCAATTATAATCTGTTTTAATGAAAAATTCAAAAAAATTCAACTTAAAATCAATGATGAGATTATAAAACCATTTAAAGAGAATAATAAAGCTTTCAAAGGCATGGGTGACTATAAATGGACTTTTCTTGTCAATGGATAGTTTTCGCTTCACGTTTCCCGAGGGAAACATCCAATTACAATCTGTTTTAATGAAAAATGTAAAAAAATTGAACTTAAAATCAATAATGAGATTATAAAACCATTTACAGGGAGTAAAAAGGCATTCAAAGAGATGGGTGACTATAAATGGACTTTTCCTGTCAATTGATGGGATTTGCTTTACTTTTACCGATGAAAAAATCCAATTATAATCTGTTTTAACGAAAAATGTAAAAAAATTTAACTTAAAATTAATAATGAGATTATAAAACCATTTAAAGCGAGTAATAAGGCTTTCAATGGCATTGGTGACTATAAATGGACTTTTCTCTTGAATGGATGGCTTTCGCTTCACGTTTCCCGAGGAAAACATCCAATTATAATCTGTTTTACTGAAAAATTCAAAAAAATTCAACTTAAAATCAATAATGAGATTATAAATCATTTAAAGCGAGTAATAAGACTTCCAAAGACATTGGTAATTATAAATAGACTTTTCTTGTCAATGGAAGGGATTCGCTTCACGTTTCCCGAGGGAAACATCTGATTATTGTCTGTTTTAATGAAAAATGGAAAAATATTCAACTTAAAAACAGTAATGAGATTATAAAACCATTTAAAGCGAGTAATAAAGCTTTCAATGGCATTGGTGACTATAAATGGACTTTTCTCTTGAATGGATGACTTTCGCTTCACGTTTCCCAAGGGAAACATCCAATTATAATCTGTTTTAACGAAAAATTCAAAAAAATTCAACTTAAATTCAATAATGAGATTATAAAACCATTTAAAGCGAGTAATAAGGCTTACAAAGGCATTGGTGACTATAAACGGACTTTTCTCTTGAATGGATGGGGTTCGCTTCACGTTTCTCGAGGGGAACATCCAATTATAATCTGTTTTAACAAAAAATTCAAAAAAATTCAACTTAAAATCAATAATGAGATTGTAAAACCATTTAAAGCGAGTAATAAGGCTTACAAAAGCATTGGTGACTATAAGTGGACTTTTCTTGTCAATTGATGGGATTCGCTACACGTTTCCCGAGGAAAACATCTAATTATAATCTGTTTTAACAAAAAATGTAAAAAAATTAAACTTAAAATCAATAATGAGTTTATAAAACCATTTAAAGCGAGTAATAAGGCTTACAAATGCATTGGTGACTATAAATGGACATTTCTTGTCAATGGATGGGATTCGCTTCACGTTTCCCAAGGGAAACATCCAATTATATTCTGTTTTAACGAAAAATGTAAAAAAATTAAACTTAAAATCAATAATGAGATTATAAAACCATCTAAAGCGATTAATAAGGCTTACAAAGGCATTGGTGACTATAAATGGACTTTTCTTGTCAATGGATGGCTTTCGCTACACGTTTCTTGAGCGAAACATCCAATTATTTTCTGTTTTAACAAAAAATACAAAAATATTCAACTTAAAATCAATAATGAGATTATAAAGCCATTTAAAGAAAATAATAAGGCTTTCAAAGCCATGGGTGACTATAAATGGACTTTTATTATCAATGGATGGCTTTCGCTACACGTTTCCTGAGGGAAACATCCAATTATTGTCTGTTTTAACGAAAAATGCAAACATATTCAACTTAAAATCAATAAATGAGATTATAAAGCCAATTAAAGGAAATAATAAGGCTTTCAAAATCATGAGGGACTATAAATAGACTTTTCTTGTCAATGGATGGCTTTCGCTTCACATTTCCCGAGGGAAACATCCAATTATAGTTTGTTTGAACAAAAAAAGCAAAAAAATTTAACTTAAAATCAATGATGAGATTATAAAACCATTTAATGCGAATAAAAAAGCTTTCAAAGGCATGGGTGACTATAAATGGACTTTTCTTGTCAATGGATGGCTTTCGCTTCACGTTTCCCGAGAGAAACATCTAATTACAATCTGTTTTAACGAAAAATGTAAAAACATTCAACTTAAAATCAATAATGAGATTCTAAAACCATTTACAGCGAGTAATAAGGCATTCAAAGACATGGGTGGCTATAAATGGACATTTCTTGTCAATGGATGGGATTCGCTTTGCGTTTACCGAGGGAAACATCCAATTATAATCTGTTTTAACGAAAAATGTAAAAAAATTTAACTTAAAATTAATAATGAGATTATAAAACCATTTAAAGCGAGTAATAAGGCTTTCAATGGCATTGGTGACTATAAATGGACTTTTCTCTTGAATGGATGGCTTTCGCTTCACGTTTCCCGAGGGAAACATCCAATTATAATCTGTTTTAATGAAAAATTCAAAAAAATTCAACTTAAAATCAGTAATGAGATTATAAAACCATTTAAAGCGAGTAATAAGACTTCCAAAGGCATTAGTAACTATAAATGGACTTTTTTTGTCAATGGAAAGGATTCGCTTCACGTTTCTCGAGGGAAACATCTGATTATTGTCTGTTTCAATGAAAAATGCAAAAATATTCAACTTAAAACAATAATGAGATTATAAAACCATTTAAAGCGAGTAATAAGGCTTTCAATGGCATTGGTGACTATAAATGAACTTTTCTCTTGAATGGATGGCTTTCGCTTCACGTTTCCCAAGGGAAACATCCAATTATAATCTGTTTTGATGAAAAATTCAAAAAAATTCAACTTAAAATCAATAATGAGATTATAAAACCACTTAAAGCGAGAAATAAGGCTTACAAAGGCATTGGTGACTATAAATGGACTTTTCTCTTGAATGGATGGGGTTCGCTTCACGTTTCTCGAGGGGAACATCCAATTATAATCTGTTTTAACAAAAAATTAAAAAAAACTCAACTTAAAATCAATAATGAGATTATAAAACCATTTAAAACGAGTAATAAGGCTTACAAAAGCATTGGTGACTATAAGTGGACTTTTCTTGTCAATTGATGGGATTCGCTTCACGTTTCCCAAGAAAAACATCCAATTATAATCTGTTTTAACAAAAAATATAAAAAAATTAAACTTAAAATCAATAATGAGATTATAAAACCATTTAAAGCCACTAATAACGCTTACAAAGGCATTGGTGACTATAAATGGACTTTTCTTGTCAATGGATGGGATTCGCTTCACGTTTCCCAAGGAAAACATCCAATTATAATATGTTTTAACAAAAAATGTAAAAAAAATTAAACTTAAAATCAATAATGAGATTATAAAACCATTTAAAGCGAGTAATAAGGCTTACAAAGGCATTGGTGACTATAAATGGACTTTTCTTGTCAATGGATGGCTTTCGCTACACGTTTCCTAAGGGAAAAATCCAATTATTGTCTGTTTTAACGAAAAATGCAAAAATATTCAACTTAAAATCAATAATGAGATTATAAAACTATTTACAGCGAGTAATAAGCCATTCAAAGACATGGGTTACTATAAATGGACTTTTCTTATCAATGGATGGGATTCGCTTTACGTTTACCGAGGGAAACAACCAATTACAATCTGTTTTAATGAAAAATGTAAAAAAATTTAACTTAAAATTAATAATGAGATTATAAAACCATTTAAAGCGAGTAATAAGGCTTTCAATGGCATTGGTGACTAGAAATGGACTTTTCTCTTAAATGGATGGCTTTCGCTTCACGTTTCCCGAGGGAAACATTCGATTATAATCTGTTTTAATGAAAAATTCAAAAAAATTCAACTTAAAATCAATAATGAGATTATAAAACCATTTAAAGCGAGTAATAAGACTTCCAAAGGCATTGGTAACTATAAATGGACTTGTTTTGTCAATGGAAGGGATTCGCTTCACGTTTCCCAAGGGAAACATCTGATTATTGTCTGTTTTAATGAAAAATGCAAAAATATTCAACTTAAAACAATAATGAGATTATAAAACCATTTAAAGCGAGTAATAAGGCTTTCAATGGCATTAGTGACTATAAATGAACTTTTCTCTTGAATGGATGGCTTTCGCTTCACGTTTCCCAAGGGAAACATCCAATTATAATCTGTTTTAATTAAAAATTCAAAAAAATTCAACTTAAAATCAATAATGAGATTATAAAACCACTTTAAGCGAGAAATAAGGCTTACAAAGGCATTGGTGACTATAAATGGACTTTTCTCTTGAATGGATGGGGTTCGCTTCACGTTTCTCGAGGGGAACATCCAATTATAATCTGTTTTAACAAAAAATTCAAAAAAACTCAACTTAAAATCAATAAAGAGATTATAAAACCATTTAAAGCGAGTAATAAGGCTTACAAAAGCATTGGTGACTATAAGTGGACTTTTCTTGTCAATTGATGGGATTCACTTCACGTTTCCCAAGAAAAACATCCAATTATAATCTGTTTTAATGAAAAATATAAAAAAATTAAACTTAAAATCAATAATGAGATTATAAAACCATTTAAAGCAACTAATAACGCTTACAAGGGCATTGGTGACTATAAATGGACTTTTCTTGTCAATGGATGGGATTCGCTTCACGTCTCCCAAGGGAAACATCCAATTATAATATGTTTTAACAAAAAATGTAAAAAAAATTAAACTTAAAATCAATAATGAGATTATAAAACCATTTAAAGCGAGTAATAAGGCTTACAAAGGCATTGGTGACTATAAATGGACTTTTCTTGTCAATGGATGGCTTTCGCTACACGTTTCCTAAGGGAAACATCCAATTATTGTCTGTTTTAACGAAAAATGCAAAAAAATTCAACTTAAAATCAAGAATGAGATTATAAAACTATTTACAGCGAGTAATAAGCCATTCAAAGACATGGGTTACTATAAATGGACTTTTCTTCTCAATGGATGGGATTCGCTTTACGTTTACCGAGGGAAACAACCAATTACAATCTGTTTTAATGAAAAATGTAAAAAAATTTAACTTAAAATTAATAATGAGATTATAAAACCATTTAAAGCGAGTAATAAGGCTTTCAATGGCATTGGTGACTATAAATGGACTTTTCTCTTGAATAGATGGCTTTCGCTTCACGTTTCATGAGGGAAACATTCGATTATAATCTGTTTTAATGAAAAATTCAAAAAAATTCAACTTAAAATCAATAATGAGATTATAAAACCATTTAAAGCGAGTAATAAGACTTCCAAGGGCATTGGTAACTATAAATGGATTTTTTTTGTCAATGGAAGGGATTCGCTTCACGTTTCCTGGAGGAAACATCTAATTATTGTCTGTTTTAATGAAAAATGCAAAAAATATTCAACTTAAAATCAATAATGAGATTATAAAACCATTTAAAGCGAGTAATAAGGCTTTCAATGGTATTGGTGACTATAAATGGACTTTTCTCTTGAATGATGGCTTTCGCTTCACGTTTCCCAAGGGAAATATCCAATTATAATTTGTTTTAACGAAAATTCAAAAAAAGTCAACTTAAGATCGATAATGAGATTATAAAACCATTTAAAGCGAGTAATAAGGCTTACAAAGGCATTGGTGACTATAAATGGACTTTTCTCTTGAATGGATGGGATTCGCTTCACGTTTCTCGAGGAAAACATCCAATTATAATCTGTTTTAACGAAAAATTCAAAAAAATTAAACTTAAAATCAATAATGAGATTATAAAACCATTTAAAGCGAGTAATAAGGCTTACAAAGGCATTGGTGACCATAAATGGACTTTTCTTGTCAATGGATGGGATTCGCTTCACGTTTCCCGAAGAAAACATCCAATTATAATATGTTTTAACAAAAGATGTAAAAAAATTAAACTTAAAATCAATAATGAGATTATAAAACCATCTAAAGCGATTAATAAGGTTTACAAAGGCATTAGTGACTATAAATGGACTTTTCTTATCAATGGATGGCTTTCGCTACACGTTTCTTGAGGGAAACATCCAATTATTTTCTGTTTTAACAAAAAATGCAAAAATATTCAACTTAAAATCAATAATGAGATTATAAAGCCATTTAAAGCAAATAATAATGCTTTCAAAGCCATGGGTGACTATAAATGGACTTTTCTTGTCAATGGATGGCTTTCGCTACACGTTTCCTGAGGGAAACATCCAATTATTGTCTGTTTTAACGAAAAATGCAAACATATTCAACTTAAAATCAATAATGAGATTATAAAGCCATTTAAAGCAAATAATAAGGCTTTCAAAACCATGGGTGACTATAAATGGACTTTTCTTGTCAATGGATGGCTTTCGCTTCACATTTCCCAATGGAAACATCCAATTATAGTCTGTTTGAACAAAAAAAGCAAAAAAATTTAACTTAAAATCAATGATGAGATTATAAAACCATTTAAAGCGAATAAAAAAGCTTTCAAAGGCATGGGAGACTATAAATGGACTTTTCTTGTCAATGAATGGCTTTCGCTTCACGTTTCCCAAGGGAAACATCCAATTACAATCTGTTTTAACGAAAAATGTAAACAAATTCAACTTAAAATCAATAATGAGATTCTAAAACCATTTACAGCGAGTAATAAGGCATTCAAAGACATGGGTGACTATAAATGGACTTTTCTTGTCAATGGATGGGATTCGCTTTACGTTTACCGAGGAAAACATCCAATTATAATCTGTTTTAACGAAAAATGTAAAAATATTTAACTTAAAATCAATAATGAGATTATAAAACCATTTAAAACGAGTAATAAGGCTTTTAATTGCAATGGTGACTACAAATGGACTTTTCTCTTGAATGGATGGCTTTCGCTTCACGTTTCCCGAGGGAAACATCCAATTATAATCTATTTTAATGAAACATTCAAGAAAATTCAACTTAAAATCAATAATGAGATTATAAAACCATTTAAAGCGAGTAATAAGACTTCCAAAGGCATTGGTGACTATAAATGGACTTTTCTTGTCAATGGAAGGGATTCGCTCCACGTTTCCCGAGGAAAACATCTAATTATTGTTTGTTTTAATGAAAAATACAAAAATATTCAACTTAAAAACAATAATGAGATTATAAAACCACTTAAAGCGAGTAATAAGGCTTTCAATGGCATTGGTGACTATAAATGGACTTTTCTATTGAATGGATGGCTTTCGCTTCACGTTTCCCAAGGCAAACATCCAATTATAATCTGTTTTAATGAAAAATTCAAAAAAACTCAACTTAAAATCAATGATGGGATTATAAAACCATTTAAAGCGAATAATAAAGCTTTCAAAGGCATGGGTGACTATAAATGGACTTTTCTTGTCAATGGATGGCTTTCGCTTCACGTTTCCCGAGGGAAACATCCAATTACAATCTGTTTTAACGAAAAATGTAAACAAATTCAACTTAAAATCAATAATGAGATTCTAAAACCATTTACAGCGAGTAATAAGGCATTCAAAGACATGGGTGACTATAAATGGACTTTTCTTGTCAATGGATGGGATTCGCTTTACGTTTACCGAGGAAAACATCCAATTATAATCTGTTTTAACGAAAAATGTAAAAAAATTTAACTTAAAATCAATAATGAGATTATAAAACCATTTAAAACGAGTAATAAGGCTTTCAATGGCATTGGTGACTACAAATGGACTTTTCTCTTGAATGGATGGCTTTCGCTTCACGTTTCCCGAGGGAAACATCCAATTATAATCTATTTTAATGAAACATTCAAGAAAATTCCACTTAAAATCAATAATGAGATTATAAAACCATTTAAAGCGAGTAATAAGACTTTCAAAGGCATTGGTGACTATAAATGGACTTTTCTTGTCAATGGCAGGGAGTCGCTTCACGTTTCCCAAGGAAAACATCTAATTATTGTTTGTTTTAGTGAAAAATACAAAAATATTCAACTTAAAAATAATAATGAGATTATAAAACCACTTAAAGCGAGTAATAAGGCTTTCAATGGCATTGGTGACTATAAATGGACTTTTCTATTGAATGGATGGCTTTCGCTTCACGTTTCCCGAGGCAAACATCCAATTATAATCTGTTTTAATGAAAAATTCAAAAAAACTCAACTTAAAATCAATGATGAGATTATAAAACCATTTAAAGCGAATAATAAAGCTTTCAAAGGCATGGGTGACTATAAATGGACTTTTCTTGTCAATGGATGGCTTTCGCTTCATGTTTCCCTCGGGAAGCATCCAATTACAATCTGTTTTAATGAAAAATGTGAAACAATTCAACTTAAAATCAATAATGAGACTATAAAACCATTTACAGCGAGTAATAATGCATTCAAAAACATGGGTGACTATAAATGGACTTTTCCTGTCAATTGATGGGATTTGCTTTACGTTTACCGATGAAAAAATCCAATTATAATCTGTTTTAACGAAAAATGTAAAAAAATTTAACTTAAAATTAATAATGAGATTATAAAACCATTTAAAGCGAGTAATAAGGCTTTCAATGGCATTGGTGACTATAAATGGACTTTTCTCTTGAATGGATGGCTTTCGCTTCACGTTTCCCGAGGAAAACATCCAATTATAATCTGTTTTAATGAAAAATTCAAAAAAATTCAACTTAAAATCAATAATGAGATTATAAATCATTTAAAGTGAGTAATAAGACTTCCAAAGGCATTGGTAACTATAAATGGACTTTTCTTGTCAATGGAAGGGATTCGCTTCACGTTTCCCGAGGGAAACATCTGATTATTGTCTGTTTTAATGAAAAATGGAAAAATATTCAACTTAAAAACAGTAATGAGATTATAAAACCATTTAAAGCGAGTAATAAAGCTTTCAATGGCATTGGTAACTATAAATGGACTTTTCTCTTGAATGGATGACTTTCGCTTCACGTTTCCCAAGGGAAACATCCAATTATAATCTGTTTTAACGAAAAATTCAAAAAAATTCAACTTAAATTCAATAATGAGATTATAAAACCATTTAAAGCGAGTAATAAGGCTTACAAAGGCATTGGTGACTATAAATGGACTTTTCTCTTGAATGGATGGGGTTCGCTTCACGTTTCTCGAGGGGAACATCCAATTATAATCTGTTTTAACAAAAAATTTAAAAAAATTCAACTTAAAATCAATAATGAGATTATAAAACCATTTAAAGCGAGTAATAAGGCTTACAAAAGCATTGGTGACTATAAGTGGACTTTTCTTGTCAATTGATGGGATTCGCTTCACGTTTCCCAAGGGAAACATCCAATTATAATCTATTTTAACGAAAAATGTAAAAAAATTAAACTTAAAATCAATAATGAGATTATAAAACCATCTAAAGCGATTAATAAGGCTTACAAAGGTATTGGTGACTATAAATGGACTTTTCTTGTCAATGGATGGCTTTCGCTACACGTTTCTTGAGCGAAACATCCAATTATTTTCTGTTTAAACAAAAACTACAAAATTATTCAACTTAAAATCAATAATGAGATTATAAAGCCATTTAAAGCAAATAATAAGGCTTTCAAAGCCATGGGTGACTATAAATGGACTTTTATTATCAATGGATGGCTTTCGCTACACGTTTCCTGAGGGAAACATCCAATTATTGTCTGTTTTAACGAAAAATGCAAACATATTCAACTTAAAATCAATAATGAGATTATAAAGCCAATTAAAGAAAATAATAAGGCTTTCAAAATCATGAGTGACTATAAATGGACTGTTCTTGTCAATGGATGGCTTTCGCTTCACATTTCCCGAGGGAAACATCCAATTATAGTTTGTTTGAACAAAAAAAGCAAAAAAATTTAACTTAAAATCAATGATGAGATTATAAAACCATTTAAAGCGAATAAATAGCTTTCAAAGGCATGGGTGACTATAAATGGACTTTTCTTGTCAATGGATGGCTTTCGCTTCACGTTTCCCGAGAGAAACATCCAATTACAATCTGTTTTAACGAAAAATGTAAAAAAATTCAACTTAAAATCAATAATGAGATTCTAAAACCATTTACAGCGAGTAATAAGGCATTCAAAGACATGGGTGACTATAAATGGACATTTCTTGTCAATCGATGGGATTCGCTTTACGTTTACCGAAGGAAACATCCAATTATAATCTGTTTTAACGAAAAATGTAAAAAAATTTAACTTAAAATTAATAATGAGATTATAAAACCATTTAAAGCGAGTAATAAGGCTTTCAATGGCATTGGTGACTATAAATGGACTTTTCTTTTGAATCGATGGCTTTCGCTTCACGTTTCCTGAGGGAAACATTCGATTATAATCTGTTTTAATGAAAAATTCAAAAAAATTCAACTTAAAATCAATAATGAGATTATAAAACCATTTAAAGCGAGTAATAAGACTTCAAAAGGCATTGGTAACTATAAATGGACTTTTTTTGTCAATGGAAAGGATTCGCTTCACGTTTCCCGAGGGAAACATCTGATTATTGTCTGTTTCAATGAAAAATGCAAAAATATTCAACTTAAAACAATAATGAGATTATAAAACCTTTTAAAGCGAGTAATAAGGCTTTCAATGGCATTGGTGACTATAAATGAACTTTTCTCTTGAATGGATGGCTTTCGCTTCACGTTTCCCAAGGGAAACATCCAATTATAATCTGTTTTGATGAAAAATTCAAAAAAATTCAACTTAAAATCAATAATGAGATTATAAAACCACTTAAAGCGAGAAATAAGTCTTACAAAGGCATTGGTGACTATAAATGAACTTTTCTCTTGAATGGATGGGGTTCGCTTCACGTTTCTCAAGGGGAACATCCAAAAATAATCTGTTTTACCAAAAAATTCAAAAAAACTCAACTTAAAATCAATAATGAGATTATAAAACCATTTAAAGCGAGTAATAAGGCTTACAAAAGCATTGGTGACTATAAGTGGACTTTTCTTATCAATTGATGGGATTCGCTTCACGTTTCCCAAGAAAAACATCCAATTATAATCTGTTTTAACGAAAAATATAAAAAAATTAAACTTAAAATCAATAATGAGATTATAAAACCATTTAAAGCCACTAATAACGCTTACAAAGGCATTGGTGACTATAAATGGACTTTTCTTGTCAATGGATGGGATTCGCTTCACGTTTCCCAAGGGAAACATCCAATTATAATATGTTTTAACAAAAAATGTACAAAAATTAAACTTAAAATCAATAATGAGATTATAAAACCATTTAAAGCGAGTAATAAGGCTTACAAAGGCATTGGTGACTATAAATGGACTTTTCTTGTCAATGGATGGCTTTCGCTACACGTTTCCTAAGGGAAAAATCCAATTATTGTCTGTTTTAACGAAAAATGTAAAAATATTCAGCTTAAAATCAATAATGAGATTATAAAACTATTTACAGCGAGTAATAAGCCATTCAAAGACATGGGTTACTATAAATGGACTTTTCTTCTCAATGGATGGGATTCGCTTTACGTTTACCGAGGGAAACAACCAATTACAATCTGTTTTAATGAAAAATTTAAAAAAATTTAACTTAAAATTAATAATGAGATTATAAAACCATTTAAAGCGAGTAATAAGGCTTTCAATGGCATTGGTGACTAGAAATGGACTTTTCTCTTGAATGGATGGATTTCGCTTCACGTTTCCCGAGGGAAACATTCGATTATAATCTGTTTTAATGAAAAATTCAAAAAAATTCAACTTAAAATCAATAATGAGATTATAAAACCATTTAAAGCGAGTAATAAGACTTCCAAAGGCATTGGTAACTATAAATGGACTTTTTTTGTCAATGGAAGGGATTCGCTTCACGTTTCCCAAGGGAAACATATGATTATTGTCTGTTTTAATGAAAAATGCAAAAATATTCAACTTAAAACAATAATGAGATTATAAAACCATTTAAAGCGAGTAATAAGGCTTTCAATGGCATTAGTGACTATAAATGAACTTTTCTCTTGAATGGATGGCTTTCGCTTCACGTTTCCCAAGGGAAACATCCAATTATAATATGTTTTCATGAAAAATTCAAAAAAATTCAACTTAAAATCAATAATGAGATTATAAAACCACTTTAAGCGAGAAATAAGGCTTACAAAGGCATTGGTGACTATAAATGGACTTTTCTCTTGAATGGATGGGGTTCGCTTCACGTTTTTCGAGGGGAACATCCAATTATAATCTGTTTTAACAAAAAATTCAAAAAAACTCAACTTAAAATCAATAATGAGATTATAAAACCATTTAAAGCGAGTAATAAGGCTTACAAAAGCATTGGTGACTATAAGTGGACTTTTCTTGTCAATTGATGGGATTCGCTTCACGTTTCCCAAGAAAAACATCCAATTATAATCTGTTTTAACGAAAAATATAAAAAAATTAAACTTAAAATCAATAATGAGATTATAAAACCATTTAAAGCCACTAATAACGCTTGCAAAGGCATTGGTGACTATAAATGGACTTTTCTTGTCAATGGATGGGATTCGCTTCACGTTTCCCAAGGGAAACATCCAATTATAATATGTTTTAACAAAAAATGTACAAAAATTAAACTTAAAATCAATAATGAGATTATAAAACCATTTAAAGCGAGTAATAAGGCTTACAAAGGCATTGGTGACTATAAATGGACTTTTCTTGTCAATGGATGGCTTTCGCTACACGTTTCCTAAGGGAAAAATCCAATTATTGTCTGTTTTAACGAAAAATGCAAAAATATTCAGCTTAAAATCAATAATGAGATTATAAAACTATTTACAGCGAGTAATAAGCCATTCAAAGACATGGGTTACTATAAATAGACTTTTCTTCTCAATGGATGGGATTCGCTTTACGTTTACCGAGGGAAACAACCAATTACAATCTGTTTTAATGAAAAATGTAAAAAAATTTAACTTAAAATTAATAATGAGATTATAAAACCATTTAAAGCGAGTAATAAGGCTTTCAATGGCATTGGTGACTAGAAATGGACTTTTCTCTTGAATGGATGGCTTTCGCCTCATGTTTCCCGAGGGAAACATTCGATTATAATCTGTTTTAATGAAAAATTCAAAAAAATTCAACTTAAAATCAATAATGAGATTATAAAACCATTTAAAGCGAGTAATAAGACTTCCAAAGGCATTGGTAACTATAAATGGACTTTTTTTGTCAATGGAAGGGATTTGCTTCACGTTTCCCAAGGGAAACATCTGATTATTGTCTGTTTTAATGAAAAATGCAAAAATATTCAACTTAAAACAATAATGAGATTATAAAACTATTTAAAGCGAGTAATAAGGCTTTCAATGGCATTAGTGACTATAAATGAACTTTTCTCTTGAATGGATGGCTTTCGCTTCACGTTTCCCAAGGGAAACATCCAATTATAATATGTTTTAATGAAAAATTCAAAAAACTTCAACTTAAAATCAATAATGAGATTATAAAACCACTTTAAGCGAGAAATAAGGCTTACAAAGGCATTGGTGACTATAAATGGACTTTTCTCTTGAATGGATGGGGTTCGCTTCACGTTTCTCGAGGGGAACATCCAATTATAATCTGTTTTAACAAAAAATTCAAAAAAACTCAACTTAAAATCAATAATGAGATTATAAAACCATTTAAAGCGAGTAATAAGGCCTACAAAAGCATTGGTGACTATAAGTGGACTTTTCTTGTCAATTGATGGGATTCGCTTCACGTTTCCCAAGAAAAACATCCAATTATAATCTGTTTTAACGAAAAATATAAAAAAATTAAACTTAAAATCAATAATGAGATTATAAAACCATTTAAAGCCACTAATAACGCTTGCAAAGGCATTGGTGACTATAAATGGACTTTTCTTGTCAATGGATGGGATTCGCTTCACGTTTCCCAAGGGAAACATCCAATTATAATATGTTTTAACAAAAAATGTACAAAAATTAAACTTAAAATCAATAATGAGATTATAAAACCATTTAAAGCGAGTAATAAGGCTTACAAAGGCATTGGTGACTATAAATGGACTTTTCTTGTCAATGGATGGCTTTCGCTACACGTTTCCTAAGGGAAAAATCCAATTATTGTCTGTTTTAACGAAAAATGCAAAAATATTCAGCTTAAAATCAATAATGAGATTATAAAACTATTTACAGCGAGTAATAAGCCATTCAAAGACATGGGTTTCTATAACTAGACTTTTCTTCTCAATGGATGGGATTCGCTTTACGTTTACCGAGGGAAACAAACAATTACAATCTGTTTTAATGAAAAATGTAAAAAAATTTAACTTAAAATTAATAATTAGATTATAAAACCATTTAAAGCGAGTAATAAGGCTTTCAATGGCATTGGTGACTAGAAATGGACTTTTCTCTTGAATAGATGGCTTTCGCTTCACGTTTCCTGAGGGAAACATTCGATTATAATCTGTTTTAATGAAAAATTCAAAAAAATTCAACTTAAAATCAATAATGAGATTATAACACCATTTAAAGCGAGTAATAAGACTTCCAAGGGCATTGGTAACTATAAATGGAGTTTTTTTGTCAATGGAAGGGATTCGCTTCACGTTTCCTGAGGGAAACATCTGATTATTGTCTGTTTTAATGAAAAATGCAAAAATATTCAACTTAAAATCAATAATGAGATTATAAAACTATTTGAAGCGAGTAATAAGGCTTTCAATGGTATTGGTGACTATAAATGGACTTTTCTCTTGAATGATGGCTTTCGCTTCACGTTTCCCAAGGGAAATATCCAATTATAATTTGTTTTAATGAAATTTCAAAAAAAGTCAACTTAAGATCAATAATGAGATTATAAAACCATTTAAAGCGAGTAATAAGGCTTACAAAGGCATTGGTGACTATAAATGGACTTTTCTCTTGAATGGATGGGGTTCGCTTCACGTTTCTCGAGGGGAACATCCAATTATAATCTGTTTTAACAAAAAATTCAAAAAAACTCAACTTAAAATCAATAATGAGATTATAAAACCATTTAAAGCGAGTAATAAGGCTTACAAAAGCATTGGTGACTATAAGTGGACTTTTCTTGTCAATTGATGGGATTCGCTTCATGTTTCCCAAGAAAAACATCCAATTATAATCTGTTTTAACGAAAAATATAAAAAAATTAAACTTAAAATCAATAATGAGATTATAAAACCATTTAAAGCAACTAATAACGCTTACAAGGGCATTGGTGACTATAAATGGACTTTTCTTGTCAATGGATGGGATTCGCTTGACGTTTTCCAAGGAAAACATCCAATTATAATATGTTTTAACAAAAAATGTAAAAAAAATTAAACTTAAAATCAATAATGAGATTATAAAACCATTTAAAGCGAGTAATAAGGCTTACAAAGGCATTGGTGACTACAAATGGACTTTTCTCTTCAATGGATGGCTTTCGCTACACGTTTCCTAAGGGAAACATCCAATTATTGTCTGTTTTAACGAAAAATGCAAAAAAATTCAACTTAAAATCAAGAATGAGATTATAAAACTATTTACAGTGAGTAATAAGCCATTCAAAGACATGGGTTACTATAAATGGACTTTTCTTGTCAATGGATGGGATTCGCTTTACGTTTACCGAGGGAAACAACCAATTACAATCTGTTTTAATGAAAAATGTAAAAAAATTTAACTTAAAATTAATACTGAGATTATAAAACCATTTAAAGCGAGTAATAAGGCTTTCAATGGCATTGGTGACAATAAATGGACTTTTCTCTTGAATAGATGGCTTTCGCTTCACGTTTCCTGAGGGAAACATTCGATTATAATCTGTTTTAATGAAAGATTCAAAAAAATTCAACTTAAAATCAATAATGAGATTATAACACCATTTAAAGCGAGTAATAAGGCTTTCAATGGTATTGGTGACTATAAATGGACTTTTCTCTTGAATGATGGCTTTCGCTTCACGTTTCCCAAGGGAAATATCCAATTATAATTTGTTTTAACGAAAATTCAAAAAAAGTCAACTTAAGATCAATAATGAGATTATAAAACCATTTAAAGCGAGTAATAAGGCTTACAAAGGCATTGGTGACTATAAACGGACTTTTCTCTTGAATGGATGGGATTCGCTTCACGTTTCTCGAGGAAAACATCCAATTATAATCTGTTTTAACGAAAAATTCAAAATAATTAAACTTAAAATCAATAATGAGATTATAAAACCATTTAAAGCGAGTAATAAGGCTTACAAAGGCATTGGTGACTATAAATGGACTTTCTTTTCAATGGATGGGATTCGCTTCACGTTTCCCGAAGAAAACATCCAATTATAATATGTTTTAACAAAAGATGTAAAAAAATTAAACTTAAAATCAATAATAAGATTATAAAACCATCTAAAGCGATTATTAAGGTTTACAAAGGCATTGGTGACTATAAATGGACTTTTCTTGTCAATGGATGGCTTTCGCTACACGTTTCTTGAGGGAAACATCCAATTATTTTCTGTTTTAACAAAAAATGCAAAAATATTCAACTTAAAATCAATAACGAGATTATAAAACAATTTAAAGCAAATAATAAGGCTTTCAAAGCCATGGGTGACTATAAATGGACTTTTCTTGTCAATGGATGGCTTTCGCTACACGATTCTTGAGGGAAACATCCAATTATTGTCTGTTTTAACGAAAAATGCAAACATATTCAACTTAAAATCAATAATGAGATTATAAAGCCATTTAAAGCAAATAATAAGGCTTTCAAAACTATGGGTGACTATAAATGGACTTTTCTTGTCAATGGATGGATTTCGCTTCACATTTCCCGAGGGAAACATCCAATTATAGTCTGTTTGAACAAAAAAACCAAAAAAATTTAACTTAAAATCAATGATGAGATTATAAAACCATTTAAAGCGAATAAAAAAGCTTTCAAAGGCATGGGTGACTATAAATGGACTTTTCTTGTCAATGGATGGCTTTCGCTTCACGTTTCCCAAGGGAAACATCCAATTACAATCTGTTTTAATGAAAAATGTAAAAAAATTCAACCTAAAATCAATAATGAGATTCTTAAACCATTTACAGCGAGTAATAAGGCATTCAAAGACATGGGTGACTATAAATGGACTTTTCTTGTCAATGGATGGGATTCGCTTTACGTTTACCGAGGAAAATATCCAATTATAATTTGTTTTAACGAAAAATGTAAAAAAATTTAACTTAAAATCAATAATGAGATTATAAAACCATTCAAAGCGAGTAATAAGGCTTTCAATGGCATTGGTGACTACAAATGGACTTTTCTCTTGAATGGATGGCTTTCGCTTCACGTTTCCTGAGGGAAACATCCAATTATAATCTGTTTTAATGGAAAATTCAAAAAAATTCAACTTAAAATCAATAATGAGATTATAAAACCATTTAAAGCGAGTAATAAGGCTAACAAAAGCATTGGTGACTATAAGTGGACTTTTCTTGTCAATTGATGGGATTCGCTTCACGTTTCTCGAGGAAAACATCCAATTATAATCTGTTTTAACAAAAAATGTAAAAAAACTTAACTTAAAATCAATAATGAGATTATAAAACCATTTAAAGCGAGTAATAAGGTTTTCAATGGCATTGGTGACTACAAATGGACTTTTCTCTTGAATGGATGGCTTTCGCTTCACGTTTCCCGAGGGAAACATCCAATTATAATATGTTTTAATAAAAAATACAAAAATATTCAACTTAAAAACAATAATGCGATTATAAAACCACTTAAAGCGAGTAATAAGGCTTTCAATGGCATTGGTGACTATAAATGGACTTTTCTATTGAATGGATGGCTTTGGCTTCACGTTTCCCGAGGGAAACATTCGATTATAATCTGTTTTAATGAAAAATTCAAAAAAATTCAACTTAAAATCAATAATGAGATTATAAAACCATTTAAAGCGAGTAATAAGACTTCCAAAGGCATTGGTAACTATAAATGGACTTTTTTTGTCAATGGAAGGGATTCGCTTCACGTTTCCTGAAGGAAACATCTAATTATTGTTTGTTTTAATGAAAAATGCAAAAATATTCAACTTAAAATCAATAATGAGATTATAAAACCATTTAAAGAGAGTAATAAGGCTTTCAATGGTATTGGTGACTATAAATGGACTTTTTCTCTTGAATGATGGCTTTCGCTTCATGTTTCCCAAGGGAAACATCCAATTATAATTTGTTTTAACAAAAATTCAAAAAAATTAAACTTAAGATCAATAATGAGATTATAAAACCATTTAAAGCGAGTAATAAGGCTTACAAAGGCATTGGTGACTATAAATGGACTTTTCTCTAGAATGGATGGCTTTCGCTTCACGTTTCCCGAGGAAAACATCCAATTATAATAAGTTTTAATGAAAAATTCAAAAAAATTCAACTTAAAATCAATAATGAGATTATAAAACCATTTAAAACGAGTAATAAGACTTCCAAAGGCATTGGTAACTATAAATGGACTTTTTTTGTCAATGGAAGGGATTCGCTTCACGTTTCCCGAGGGAAACATCTGATTATTGTCTGTTTTAATGAAAAATGCAAAAATATTCAACTTAAAACAATAATGAGATTATAAAACCATTTAAAGAGAGTAATAAGGCTTTCAATGGTATTGGTGACTATAAATGGACTTTTTCTCTTGAATGATGGCTTTCGCTTCATGTTTCCCAAGGGAAACATCCAATTATAATTTGTTTTAACAAAAATTCAAAAAAATTCAACTTAAGATCAATAATGAGATTATAAAACCATTTAAAGCGAGTAATAAGGCTTACAAAGGCATTGGTGACTATAAATGGACTTTTCTCTAGAATGGATGGCTTTCGCTTCACGTTTCCCGAGGGAAACATCCAATTATAATAAGTTTTAATGAAAAATTCAAAAAAATTCAACTTAAAATCAATAATGAGATTATAAAACCATTTAAAACGAGTAATAAGACTTCCAAAGGCATTGGTAACTATAAATGGACTTTTTTTGTCAATGGAAGGGATTCGCTTCACGTTTCCCGAGGGAAACATCTGATTATTGTCTGTTTTAATGAAAAATGCAAAAATATTCAACTTAAAACAATAATGAGATTATAAAACCATTTAAAGCGAGTAATAAGGCTTTCAATGGCATTGGTGACTATAAATGAACTTTTCTCTTGAATGGATGGCTTTCGCTTCACGTTTCCCAAGGGAAACATCCAATTATAATCTGTTTTAACAAAAAATTCAAAAAAATTCAACTTAAAATCAATAATGAGATTATAAAACCACTTAAAGCGAGAAATAAGGCTTACGAAGGCATTGGTGACTATAAATGGACTTTTCTCTTGAATGGATGGGGTTCGCTTCACGTTTCTCGAGGGGAACATCCAATTACAATCTGTTTTAACAAAAAATTCAAAAAAACTCAACTTAAAATCAATAATGAGATTATAAAACCATTGAAAGCGAGTAATAAGGCTTACAAAAGCATTGGTGACTATAAGTGGACTTTTCTTGTCAATTGATGGGATTCGCTTCACGTTTCCCAAGAAAAACATCCAATTATAATCTGTTTTAACGAAAAATATAAAAAAATTAAACTTAAAATCAATAATGAGATTATAAAACCATTTAAAGCAACTAATAACGCTTACAAAGGCTTTTGTGACTATAAAATGGACTTTTCTTGTCAATGGATGGGATTCGCTTCACGTTTCCCAAGGGAAACATCCAATTATAATATGTTTTAACAAAAAATGTACAAAAATTAAACTTAAAATCAATAATGAGATTATAAAACCATTTAAAGCGAGTAATAAGACTTACAAAGGCATTGGTGACTATAAATGGACTTTTCTTGCCAATGGATGGCTTTCGCTACACGTTTTCTAAGGGAAACATCCAATTATTGTCTGTTTTAACGAAAAATACAAAAATATTCAACTTAAAATCAATAATGAGATTATAAAACTATTTACAGCGAGTAATAAGCCATTCAAAGACATGGGTTACTATAAATGGACTTTTCTTGTCAATGAATGGGATTCGTTTTACGTTTACTGAGGGAAACAACCAATTACAATCTGTTTTAATGAAAAATGTAAAAAAATTAACTTAAAATTAATAATGAGATTATAAAACCATTTAAAGCGAGTAATAAGGCTTTCAATGGCATTGGTGACTATAAATAGACTTTTCTCTTGAATGGATGGCTTTCGCTTCACGTTTCCCGAGGGAAACATTCGATTATAATCTGTTTTAATGAAAAATTCAAAAAAATTCAACTTAAAATCAATAATGAGATTATAAAACCATTTAGAGCGAGTAATAAGACTTCCAAGGGCATTGGTAACTATAAATGGACTTTTTTTGTCAACGGAAGGGAATCGTTTCACGTTTCCTGAAGGAAACATCTAATTATTGTCTGTTTTAATGAGAAATGAAAAACTATTCAACTTAAAATCAATAATGAGATTATAAAACCATTTAAAGCGAGCAATAAGGCTTTCAATGGTGTTGGTGACTATAAATGGACTTTTCTCTTGAATGATCGCTTTCACTTCACGTTTCCCAAGGGAAACATCCAATTATAATTTGTTTTAATAAAAATTCAAAAAAATTCAACTTAAGATCAATAATGAGATTATAAAACCATTTAAAGCGAGTAATAAGGCTTACAAAGGCATTGGTAACTATAAATGGACTTTTCTCTTGAATGGATGGGATTCGCTTCACGTTTCTCAAGGGAAACATCCAATTATAATTTGTTTTAACGAAAAATTCAAAAAAATTAAACTTAAAATCAATAATGAAATTATAAAACCATTTAAAGCAACTAATAACGCTTACAAAGATATTGGTGACTATAAGTGGACTTTTCTTGTCAATGGATGAGATTCGCTTCACGTTTCCCGAGGAAAACATCCAATTATAATCTGTTTGAACAAAAAATGTAAAAAAATTAAACTTAAAATCAATAATGAGATTATAAAAACATTTAAAGCGAGTAATAAGGCTTACAAAGGCATTGGTGACTATAAATGGACTTTTCTTGTCAATGGATGGGATTCGCTTCACGTTTCCCGAGGAAAACATCCAATTATAATATGTTTTAACAAAAGATGTAAAAAATTAAACTTAAAATCAATAATGAGATTATAAAACCATCTAAAGCGATTAATAAGGTTTACAAAGGCATTGGTGACTATAAATGGACTTTTCTTGTCAATGGATGGCTTTTGCCACACGTTTCTTGAGGGAAACAACCAATTATTTTCTGTTTTAACAAAAAATGCAAAATTTTCAACTTAAAATCAATAACGAGATTATAAAACCATTTAAAGCAAATAATAAGGCTTTCAAAGCCATGGGTGACTATAAATGGACTTTTCTTGTCAATGGAAGGCTTTCGCTACACGTTTCCTGAGGGAAACATCCAATTATTGTCTGTTTTAACGAAAAATGCAAACATATTCAACTTAAAATCAATAATGAGATTATAAAGCCATTTAAAGCAAATAATAAGGCTTTCAAAACTATGGGTGATTGTAAATGGACTTTTCTTGTCAATGGATGGCTTTCGCTTCACATTTCCCGAGGGAAACAGCCAATTATAGTCTGTTTGAACAAAAAAAGCAAAAAAATTTCACTTAAAATCAATGATGCGATTATAGAACCATTTAAAGCGAATAAAAAAGCTTTCAAAGGCATGGGTGACTATAAATGGACTTTTCTTGTCAATGGATGGCTTTCGCTTCACGTTTCCCGAGGGAAACATCCAATTACAATTTGTTTTAACGAAAAAAGTAAAAAAATTCAACTTAAAATCAATAATGAGATTCTAAAACCATTTACAGCGAGTAATAAGGCATTCAAAGACATGGGTGACTATAAATGGACTTTTCTTGTCAATGGATGGGATTCGCTTTACGTTCACCGAGGAAAACATCCAATTACAATCTGTTTTAATGAAACATTCAAAAAAATTTAACTTAAAATCAATAATGAGATTATAAAACCATTTAAAGCGAGTAATAAGACTTCCAAAGGCATTGGTGACTATAAATGGACTTTTCCTGTCAATGGAAGGGATTCGCTTCACGTTTCTCGAGAAAAACATCTAATTATTGTTTGTTTTAATGAAAAATACAAAAATATTCAACTTAAAAACAATAATGAGATTATAAAACCACTGAAAGGGAGTAATAAGGCTTTCAATGGCATTGGTGACTATAAATGGACTTTTCTATTGAATGGATGGCTTTCGCTTCACGTTTCCCAAGGCAAACATCCAATTATATTCTGTTTTAATGAAAAATTCAAAAAAATTCAACTTAAAATCAATGATGAGATTATAAAACCATTTAAAGCGAATAATAAAGCTTTCAAAGGCATGGGTGACTGTAAATGGACTTTTCTTGTCAATGGATGGCTTTCGCTTCACGTTTCCCGAGGAAAACATCCAATTACAATCTGTTTTAATGAAAAATGTAACACAATTCAACTTAAAATCAATAATGAGATTATAAAACCATTTACAGCGAGTAATAAGGCATTCAAAGACATGGGTGACTATAAATGGACTTTTCCTGTCAATTGATGGGATTTGCTTTACGTTTACCGAGGGAAAAATCCAATTATAATCTGTTTTAACGAAAAATGTAAAAAAATTTAACTTAAAATTAATAATGAGATTATAAAACCATTTAAAGTGAGTAATAAGGCTTTCAATGGCATTGGTGACTACAAATGGACTTTTCTCTTGAATGGATGGCTTTCGCTTCACGTTTCCCGAGGAAAATATCCAATTATAATCTGTTTTAATGAAAAATTCAAAAAAATTCAACTTAAAATCAATAATGAGATTATAAAACCATTTAAAGCGAGTAATAAGGCTTACAAAAGCATTGGTGACTATAAATGGACTTTTCTTGTCAATGGATGGGATTGGCTTCACGTTTGTCGAGGGAAACATCCAATTATAATCTGTTTGAACGAAAAATGTAAAAACATTCAACTTAAAATCAATAATGAGATTATAAAAC
Source organism: Theobroma cacao (assembly GCF_053813885.1). Lineage (NCBI taxonomy): Eukaryota > Viridiplantae > Streptophyta > Magnoliopsida > Malvales > Malvaceae > Theobroma > Theobroma cacao. Next base: position 11,252,277 of record NC_142648.1, on the reverse strand, counting down.
TATTTACAGCGAGTAATAAGGCATTCAAAGACATGGGTGACTATAAATGGACTTTTCTTATGAATGGATGGGATTCGCTTTACGTTTACCAAGGGAAACATCCAATTATAATCTGTTTTAACGAAAAATGTAAAAAAATTTAACTTAAAATCAAAAATGAGATTATAAAACCATTTAAAGCGAGTAATAAGGCTTTCAATGGCATTGGTGACTATAAATGGACTTTTCTCGTGAATGGATGGCTTTCGCTTCACGTTTCTCGAGGGAAACATCCAACTATAATCTGTTTTAATGAGAAATTCAAAACAATTCAACTTAAAATCAATGATAATATTATAAAACCATTTAAAGCGAATAATAAAGCTTTCAAAGGCATGGGTGACTATAAATGGACTTTTCTTGTCAATGGATGGCTTTCGCTTCACGTTTTCTGAAGGAAACATCCAATTACAATCTGTTTTAACGAAAAATGTAAAAAAATTCAACTTAAAATCAATAATGAGATTATGAAACCATTTACAACGAGTAATAAGGCATTCAAAGATATGGGTGACTATAAATGGACTTTTCTTGTCAATGGATGGGATTCGCTTTACGTTTACCGAGGGAAACATCCAACTATCATCTATTTTAACGAAAAATGTAAAAACATTTAACTTAAAATTAATAATGAGATTATAAAACCATTTAAAGCGAGTAATAAGGCTTTCAATGGCATTGGTGACTATAAATGGACTTTTCTCTTGAATGGATGGCTGTCGCCTCACGTTTCCCGAGCGAAACATCCAATTATAATCAGTTTTAATGAAAAATTCAAAAAAATTCAACTTAAAATCAGTAATGAGATTACAAAACCATTTAAAGCGAGTAATAAGACTTCCAAAGGCATTGGTCACTATAAATGGACTTTTCTTGTCAATGGAAGGGATTCGCTTCACGTTTCTTGAGGGAAACATCTGATTATTGTCTGTTTTAATGAAAAATGCAAAAATATTCAACTTAAAAACAATAATGAGATTATAAAACCATTTAAAGCGAGTAATAAGGCTTTCAATGGCATTGGTGACTATAAGTGGACTTTTCTGTTGAATGGATGGCTTTCGCTTCACGTTTCCCAAGGGAAACATCCAATTATAATATGTTTTAATAAAAAATGTAAAAAAATTAAACTTAAAATCTATAATGAGGTTATAAAACCAGTTAAAGCGAGTAATAAGGCTTACAAAGGCATTGGTGACTATAAATGGACTTTTCTTGTCAATGGTGGCTTTCGCTACACGTTTCCTAAGGGAAACATCCAATTATTGTCTGTTTTAACGAAAAATGCAAAAATATTCAACTTAAAATCAATAATGAGATTATAAAGCCATTTAAAGCAAATAATAAGGCTTTCACAACCATGGGTGACTATAAATGGACTTTTCTTGTCAATGGATGGCTTTCGCTTCACATTTGCCGGGGGAAACATCCAATTATAGTCTGTCTGAGCAAAAAAAGCAAAAAAATTTAACTTAACATCGATGATGAGATTATAAAACCATTTGAAGCGAATAATAAAGCTTTCAAAGGCATGGGTGACTATAAATGGACTTTTCTTGTTAATGGATCGCTTTAGCTTCACGTTTCCCGAGGGAAACATCCAATTACAATCTGTTTTAACGAAAAATGTAAAAACATTCAACTTAAAATTAATAATAAGATTATAAAACCATTTACAGCGAGTAATAAGGCATTCAAAGACATGGGTGATTATAAATGGACTTTTCTAGTCAATGGATGGGATTCGCTTTACGTTTACCGAGGGAAACATCCAATTATAATCTGTTTTAACGAAAAATGTAAAAAATTTTAACTTAAAATTAATAATGAGATTATAAAACCATTTAAAGCGAGTAATAAGGCTTTCAATGGCATTGGTAACTATAAATGGACTTTTCTCTTGAATGGATGGCTTTCGCTTCACGTTTCCCAAGGGAAACATCCAATTATAATCAGTTTTAATGAAAAATTCAAAAAATTCAACTTAAAATCAGTAATGAGATTATAAAACCATTTAAAGCGAGTAATAAGACTTCCAAAGGCATTGGTAACTATAAATGGACTTTTCTTGTCAATGGAAGGGATTCGCTTCACGTTTCCCAAGGAAAACATCTGATTATTGTCTGTTTTAATGAAAAATGCAAAAATATTCAACTTAAACACAATAATGAGCTAATAAAACCATTTAAAGCGAGTAATAAGGGTTTCAATGGCATTGGTGACTATAAATGGACTTTTCTCTTGAATGGATAGCTTTCGCTTCACGTTTCCCAAGGGAAACATCCAATTATAATATGTTGTAACAAAAAATGTAAAAAAATTAAACTTAAAATCAATAATTAGATTATAAAACCATTTAAAGCGAGTAATAACGCTTACAAAGGCATTGGTGACTATAAATGGACTTTTCTTGTCAATGGATTGGATTCGCTTCACGGTACCCAAGGGAAACATCCAATTATAATATGTTTTAACAAAAAATGTAAAAAAATTAAACTTAAAATTAATAATGAGATTATAAAACCATTTAAAGCGAGTAATAACGCTTACAAAGGCATTGGTGACTATAAATGGACTTTTCTTGTCAATGGATTGGATTCGCTTCACGGTTCCCAAGGGAAACATCCAATTATAATATGTTTTAACAAAAAATCTAAAAAAATTAAACTTAAAATCAATAATAAGATTATAAAACCAGTTAAAGCGAGTAATAAGGCATACAAAGGCATTGGTGACTATAAATGGACTTTTCTTGTCAATGGATGGCTTTCCCTACACGTTTCCTGAGGGAAACATCCAATTATTGTCTGTTTTAACGAAAAATGCAAAAATATTCAACTTAAAATCAATAATGCGATTATAAAGCCATTTAAAGCAAATAATAAGGCTTTCAAAACCATGGGTGACTATAAATGGACTTTTCATGTCAATGGATGGCTTTCGCTTCACATTTCCCGAGGGAAACATCCATTTATAGTCTGTTTGAGCAAAAAAAGTAAAAAAATTTAACTTAAAATCAATGATGAGATTATAAAACCATTTGAAGCGAATAATAAAGCTTTCAAAGCCCTGGGTGACTATAAATTGACTTTTCTTGTTAATGGATGGCTTTCGCTTCACGTTTCCCGAGGGAAACATCCAATTACAATCTGTTTAAACGAAAAATGTAAAAACATTCAACTTAAAATTAATAATGAGATTATAAAACCATTTACAGCGAGTAATAAGGCATTCAAAGACATGGGTGACTATAAATGAACTTTTCTAGTCAATGGATGGGATTCGCTTTACGTTTACCGAGGGAAACATCCAATTATAATCTGTTTTAATGAAAAATATAAAAAAAATTAACTTAAAATTTATAATGAGATTATAAAACCATTTAAAGCGAGTAATAAGGCTTTCAATGGCATTGGTGACTATAAATGGACTTTTCTCTTGAATGGATGGCTTTCGCATCACGTTTCCCGAGCGAAACATCCAATTATATTCTGTTTTAATGAAAAATTCCAAAAAATTCAACTTAAAATCAATGATTAGATTATAAAATCATTTAAAGCGAATAATAAAGCTTTCAAAGGCATGGGTGACTATAAATGGACTTTTCTTGTCAATGGATGGGATTCGCTTTACGTTTACCGAGGGAAACATCCAATTATAATCTGTTTTAACGAAAAATGTAAAAAAATTTAACTTAAAATTAATAATGAGATTATAAAACCATTTAAAGCGAATAATAAAGCTTTCAAAGGCATGGGTGACTATAAATGGACTTTTCTTGTTAATGGATCGCTTTAGCTTCACGTTTCCCAAGGGAAACATCCAATTACAATCTGTTTTAACGAAAAATGTAAAAACATTCAACTTCAAATTAATAATAAGATTATAAAACCATTTACAGCGAGTAATAAGGCATTCAAAGACATGGGTGATTATAAATGGACTTTTCTAGTCAATGGATGGGATTCGCTTTACGTTTACCGAGGAAAACATCCAATTATAATCTGTTTTAACGAAAAATGTAAAAAATTTTAACTTAAAATTAATAATGAGATTATAAAACCATTTAAAGCGAGTAATAAGGCTTTCAATGGCATTGGTGACTATAAATGGACTTTTCACTTGAATGGATGGCTTTCGCTTCACGTTTCCCAAGGGAAACATCCAATTATAATCAGTTTTAATGAAAAATTCAAAAAAATTCAACTTAAAATCAGTAATGAGATTATAAAACCATTTAAAGCGAGTAATAAGACTTCCAAAGGCATTGGTAACTATAAATGGACTTTTCTTGTCAATGGAAGGGATTCGCTTCACGTTTCCCAAGGAAAACATCTGATTATTGTCTGTTTTAATGAAAAATGCAAAAATATTCAACTTAAACACAATAATGAGCTAATAAAACCATTTAAAGCGAGTAATAAGGGTTTCAATGGCATTGGTGACTATAAATGGACTTTTCTCTTGAATGGATAGCTTTCGCTTCACGTTTCTCAAGGGAAACATCCAATTATAATATGTTGTAACAAAAAATGTAAAAAAATTAAACTTAAAATCAATAATGAGATTATAAAACCATTTAAAGCGAGTAATAACGCTTACAAAGGCATTGGTGACTATAAATGGACTTTTCTTGTCAATGGATTGGATTCGCTTCACGGTACCCAAGGGAAACATCCAATTATAATATGTTTTAACAAAAAATGTAAAAAAATTAAACTTAAAATTAATAATGAGATTATAAAACCATTTAAAGCGAGTAATAACGCTTACAAAGGCATTGGTGACTATAAATGGACTTTTCTTGTCAATGGATTGGATTCGCTTCACGGTTCCCAAGGGAAACATCCAATTATAATATGTTTTAACAAAAAATCTAAAAAAATTAAACTTAAAATCAATAATGAGATTATAAAACCAGTTAAAGCGAGTAATAAGGCATACAAAGGCATTGGTGACTATAAATGGACTTTTCTTGTCAATGGATGGCTTTCCCTACACGTTTCCTGAGGGAAACATCCAATTATTGTCTGTTTTAACGAAAAATGCAAAAATATTCAACTTAAAATCAATAATGCGATTATAAAGCCATTTAAAGCAAATAATAAGGCTTTCAAAACCATGGGTGACTATAAATGGACTTTTCATGTCAATGGATGGCTTTCGCTTCACATTTCCTGAGGGAAACATCCAATTATAGTCTGTTTGAGCAAAAAAAGTAAAAAAATTTAACTTAAAATCAATGATGAGATTATAAAACCATTTGAAGCGAATAATAAAGCTTTCAAAGGCATGGGTGACTATAAATTGACTTTTCTTGTTAATGGATGGCTTTCGCTTCACGTTTTCCGAGGGAAACATCCAATTACAATCTGTTTAAACGAAAAATGTAAAAACATTCAACTTAAAATTAATAATGAGATTATAAAACCATTTACAGCGAGTAATAAGGCATTCAAAGACATGGGTGACTATAAATGAACTTTTCTAGTCAATGGATGGGATTCGCTTTACGTTTACCGAGGGAAACATCCAATTATAATCTGTTTTAACGAAAAATATAAAAAAATTTAACTTAAAATTTATAATGAGATTATAAAACCATTTAAAGCGAGCAATAAGGCTTTCAATGGCATTGGTGACTATAAATGGACTTTTCTCTTGAATGGATGGCTTTCGCTTCACGTTTCCCGAGGGAAACATCCAATTATAATCTGTTTTAATGAAAAATTCCAAAAAATTCAACTTAAAATCAATGATTAGATTATAAAATCATTTAAAGCGAATAATAAAGCTTTCAAAGGCATGGGTGACTATAAATGGACTTTTCTTGTCAATGGATGGGATTCGCTTTACGTTTACCGAGGGAAACATCCAATTATAATCTGTTTTAACGAAAAATATAAAAAAATTTAACTTAAAATTAATAATGAGATTATAAAACCATTTAAAGCGAATAATAAAGCTTTCAAAGGCATGGGTGACTATAAATGGACATTTCTAATCAATGGATGGCTTTCGCTTCACGTTTCCCTAGGGAAACATCCAATTATAATCTGTTTTAATGAAAAATGTAAAAAGATTCAACTTAAAATCAATAATGAGATTATAAAACCATTTACAGCGAGTAATAAGGCATTCAAAGACATGGGTTACTATAAATAGACTTTTCTTGTCAATGGATGGGATTCGCTTTACGTTTACCGAGGGAAACATCCAATTATAATCTGTTTTAACGAAAAATGTAAAAAATTTTAACTTAAAATTAATAATGAGATTATAAAACCATTTAAAGCGAGTAATAAGGCTTTCAATGGCATTGGTGACTATAAATGGACTTTTCTCTTGAATGGATGGCTTTTGCTTCACGTTCCCCGAGGGAAACATCCAATTATAATCAGTTTTAATGAAAAATTCAAAAAAATTCAACTTAAAATCAGTAATGAGATTATAAAACCATTTAAAGCGAGTAATAAGATTTCCAAAGGCATTGGTAACTATAAATGGACTTTTCTTGTCAATGGAAGGGATTCGCTTCACGTTTCCCTAGGGAAACATCTGATTATTGTCTGTTTTAATGAAAAATGCAAAAATATTCAACTTAAAAACAATAATGAGATTATAAACCATTTAAAGCGAGTAATAAGGCTTTCAATGGCATTGGTGACTATAAATGGACTTTTCTCTTGAATGGATGGCTTTCGCTTCACGTTTCCCAAGGGAAACATCCAATTATAATCTGTTTTAACGAAAAATATAAAAACATTCAACTTAAAATCAATAATGAGATTATAAAACTATTTACAGAGAGTAATAAGGCATTCAAAGACATGGGTGACTATAAATGGACTTTTCTTGTGAATGGATGGGATTCGCTTTACGTTTACCAAGGGAAACATCCAATTATAATCTGTTTTAACGAAAAATGTAAAAAAATTTTACTTAAAATCAATAATGAGATTATAAAACCATTTAAAGCGAGTAATAAGGCTTTCAATGGCATTGGTGACTACAAATGGACTTTTCTCTTGAATGGATGGCTTTCGCTTCACCTTTCCCGAGGAAAACATCCAATTACAATCTGTTTTAATGAAACATTCAAAAAAATTCAATTTAAAATCAATAATGAGATTATAAAACCATTTAAAGCGAGTAATAAGACTTCCAAAGGCATTGGTGACTATAAATGGACTTTTCCTGTCAATGGAAGGGATTCGCTTCACGTTTCTCGAGAAAAACATCTAATTATTGTCTGTTTTAATGAAAAATACAAAAGTATTCAACTTAAAAACAATAATGAGATTATAAAACCACTGCCAGCGAGTAATAAGGCTTTCAATGGCATTGGTGACTATAAATGGACTTTTCTATTGAATGGATGGCTTTCGCTTCACGTTTCCCGAGGCAAACATCCAATTATAATCTGTTTTAATAAAAAATTCAAAAAAATTCAACTTAAAATCAATGATGAGATTATAAAACCATTTAAAGCGAATAATAAAGCTTTCAAAGGCATGGGTGACTATAAATGGACTTTTCTTGTCAATGGATGGCCTTCGCTTCACGTTTCCCGAGGGAAACATCCAATTACAATCTGTTTTAATGAAAAATGTAAAACAATTCAACTTAAAATCAATAATGAGATTATAAAACCATTTACAGCGAGTAATAAGGCATTCAAAGACTTGGGTGACTATAAATGGACTTTTCCTGTCAATTGATGGGATTTGCTTTACGTTTACCGAGGGAAAAATCCAATTATAATCTGTTTTAATGAAAAATGTAAAAAAATTTAACTTAAAATTAATAATGAGATTATAAAACCATTTAAAGTGAGTAATAAGGCTTTCAATGGCATTGGTGACTACAAATGGACTTTTCTCTTGAATGGATGGCTTTCGCTTCACGTTTCCCGAGGGAAACATCAAATTATAATCTGTTTTAATGAAAAATTCAAAAAAATTCAACTTAAAATCAATAATGAGATTATAAAACCATTTAAAGCGAGTAATAAGGCTTACAAAAGCATTGGTGACTATAAGTGGACTTTTCTTGTCAATTGATGGGATTCGCTTCACGTTTCTCGAGGAAAACATCCAATTATAATCTGTTTTAACGAAAAATGTAAAAAAATTAAACTTAAAATCAATAATGAGTTTATAAAATCATTTTTAGCGAGTAATAACGCTTACAAAGGCATTGGTGACTATAAATGGACTTTTCTTGTCAATGGATGGGATTGGCTTCACGTTTCCCAAGGGAAACATCCAATTACAATCTGTTTTAACGAAAAATGTAAAAACATTCAACTTAAAATCAATAATGAGATTATAAAACTATTTACAGCGAGTAATAAGGCATTCAAAGACATGGGTGACTATAAATGGACTTTTCTTTTCAATGGATGGGATTCGCTTTACGTTTACCGAGGAAAACATCCAATTATAATCTGTTTTAATGAAAAATGTAAAAAAATTTAACTTAAAATCAATAATTGGATTATAAAACCATTTGAAGCGAGTAATAAGGCTTTCAATGGCATTGGTGACTACAAATGGACTTTTCTCTTGAATGGATGGCTTCCGCTTCACGTTTCCCGAGGGAAACATCCAATTACAATCTGTTTTAATGAAACATTCAAAAAAATTCAACTTAAAATCAATAATGAGATTATAAAACCATTTAAAGCGAGTAATAAGACTTCCAAAGGCATTGGTGACTATAAATGGACTTTTCCTGTCAATGGAAGGGATTCGCTTCACGTTTCCCGAGGAAAACATCTAATTATTGTCTGTTTTAATGAAAAATACAAAAATATTCAACTTAAAAACAAGAATGAGATTATAAAACCACTGAAAGCGAGTAATAAGGCTTTCAATGGCATGGGTGACTATAAATGGACTTTTCTTGTCAATGGATGGGATTCGCTTTACGTTTACTGAGGAAACATCCAATTATAATCTGTTTTAATGAAAAATGTAAAAAAATTTAACTTAAAATCAATAATGAGATTATAAAACCATTTAATGCGAGTAATAAGGCTTTCAATGGCATTGGTGACTACAAATGGACTTTTCTCTTGAATGGATGGCTTTCGCTTCACGTTTCCCCAGGGAAACATCAAATTATAATCTGTTTTAATGAAAAATTCAAACAAATTCAACTTAAAATCAATAATGAGATTATTAAACCATTTAAAACGAGTAATAAGGCTTCCAAAGGCATTGGTGACTATAAATGGACTTTTCTTGTCAATGGAAGGGATTCGCTTCATGTTTCCCGAGAAAAACATCCAATTATTGTCCGTTTTAATGATAAATGTAAAAAATTCAACTTAAAATCAATAATGTGATTATAAAGCCATTTCAAGCGAGTAATAAGGCTTTCAATGGCATTTGTGACAATAAATGGACTTTTCTATTGAATGGATGGCTTTCGCTTCACGTTTCCCGAGGGAAGCATCCAATTATAAACTGTTTTAACAAAAAAATTCAACTTAAAATCAATAATGAGATTATAAAACCATTTAAAGCGACTAATAAGGCTTACAAAGGCATTGGTGACTATAAATAGACTTTTCTCTTGAATGGATGGGGTTCATTTCACGTTTCTCGAGGGAAAAATCCAATTATAATCAGTTTTAACAAAAAATTCAAAAAAATTCAACTTAAAATCAATAATGAGATTATAAAGCCATTTAAAGTAAATAATAAGGCTTTCAAAGCCATGGGTGACTATAAATGGACTTTTCTTGTAAATGGACGGCTTTCACTTCACATTTCCCGAGGAAAACATCCAATTATAGTCTGTTAAAACAAAAAAAGCAAAAAAATTCAACTTAAAATCAATGATGAGATTATAAAACCATTTAAAGCGAAAAATAAAGCTTTCAAAGGCATGGGTGACTATAAATGGACTTTTCTTGTCAATGGATGGCTTTGGCTTCACATTTCCCGAGGGAAACATCAGATTACAATCTGTTTTAACGAGAAATGTAAAAAAATTCAACTTAAAATCAATAATGAGATTATAAAACCATTTACAGCGAGTAATAAGGCATTCAAAGACATGGGTGACTATAAATGGACTTTTCTTGTGAATGGATGGGATTCGCTTTACGTTTACCGAGGGAAACATCCAATTATAATCTGTTTTAACGAAAAATGTAAAAAAATTTAACTTAAAATTAATAATGAGATTATAAAACCATTTAAAACGAGTAATAAGGCTTTCAATGGCATTGGTGACTATAAATGGACTTTTCTCTTGAATGGATGGCTTTCGCTTCACGTTCCCCGAGGGAAACATCCAATTATAATCTGTTTTAATGAAAAATTCAAAAAAATTCAACTTAAAATCAATGATGAGATTATAAAACCATTTAAAGCGAATAATAAAGCTTTCAAACGCATGGGTGACTGTAAATGGACTTTTCTTGTCAATGGATGGCTTTTGCTTCACGTTTCCCGAGGGAAACATCCAATTACAATTTGTTTTAACGAAAAATGTAAAAAAATTCAACTTAAAATCAATAATGAGATTATAAAACCATTTACAGCGAGTAATAAGGCATTCAATGACATGGGTGACTATAAATGGACTTTTCTTGTGAATGGATGGGATTCGCTTTACGTTTACCAAGGGAAACATCCAATTATAATCTGTTTTAACGAAAAATGTAAAAAAATTTAACTTAAAATTAATAATGAGATTATAAACCATTTAAAGCGAGTAATAAGGCTTTCAATGGCATTGGTGACTATAAATGGACTTTTCTCTTGAATGGATGGCTTTCGCTTCACGTTTTTCGAGGGAAACATCCAATTATAATCTGTTTTAATGAGAAATTCAAAACAATTCAACTTAAAATCAATGATGAGATTATAAAACCATTTAAAGCGAATAATAAAGCTTTCAAAGGCATGGGTGACTATAAATGGACTTTTCTTGTCAATGGATGGCTTTCGCTTCACGTTTTTTGAGGGAAACATCCAATTACAATCTGTTTTAACGAAAAATGTAAAAAAATTCAACTTAAAATCAATAATGAGATTATGAAACCATTTACAACGAGTAATAAGGCATTCAAAGACATGACTGACTATAAATGGACTTTTCTTGTCAATGGATGGGATTCGCTTTACGTTTACCAAGGGAAACATCCAATTATAATCTGTTTTAACGAAAAATGTAAAAAAATTTAACTTAAAATTAATAATGAGATTATAAACCATTTAAAGCGAGTAATAAGGCTTTCAATGGCATTGGTTACTATAAATGGACTTTTCTCTTGAATGGATGGCTGTCGCCTCACGTTTCCCGAGGGAAACATCCAATTATAATCAGTTTTAATGAAAAATTCAAAAAAATTCAACTTAAAATCAGTAATGAGATTACAAAACCATTTAAAGCGAGTAATAAGACTTCCAAAGGCATTGGTAACTATAAATGAACTTTTCTTGTCAATGGAAGGGATTCACTTCACGTTTCCTGAGGGAAACATCTGATTATTGTCTGTTTTAATGAAAAATGCAAAAATATTCAACTTAAAAACAATAATGAGATTATAAAACCATTTAAAGCGAGTAATAAGGCTTTCAATGCCATTGGTGACTATAAGTGGACTTTTCTCTTGAATGGATGGCTTTCGCTTCACGTTTCCCAAGGGAAACATCCAATTATAATATGTTTTAATAAAAAATGTAAAAAAATTAAACTTAAAATCTATAATGAGGTTATAAAACCAGTTAAAGCGAGTAATAAGGCTTACAAAGGCATTGGTGACTATAAATGGACTTTTCTTGTCAATGGATGGCTTTCCCTACACGTTTCCTGAGGGAAACATCCAATTATTGTCTGTTTTAACGAAAAATGCAAAAATATTCAACTTAAAATCAATAATGAGATTATAAAGCCATTTAAAGCAAATAATAAGGCTTTCACAACCATGGGTGACTATAAATGGACTTTTCTTGTCAATGGATGGCTTTCGCTTCACATTTACCGAGGAAAACATCCAACTATAGTCTGTCTGAGCAAAAAAAGCAAAAAAATTTAACTTAAAATCGATGATGAGATTATAAAACCATTTGAAGCGAATAATAAAGCTCTCAAAGGCATGGGTGACTATAAATGGACTTTTCTTGTTAATGGATGGCTTTCGCTTCACGTTTCCCGAGGGAAACATCCAATTACAATCTGTTTTAACGAAAAATGTAAAAACATTCAACTTAAAATTAATAATGAGATTATAAAACAATTTACAGCGAGTAATAAGGCATTCAAAGACATGGGTGATTATAAATGGACTTTTCTAGTCAATGGATGGGATTCGCTTTACGTTTACCGAGGGAAACATCCAATTATAATCTGTTTTCACGAAAAATATAAAAAAATTTAACTTAAAATTTATAATGAGATTATAAAACCATTTAAAGTGAGTAATAAGGCTTTCAATGGCATTGGTGACTATAAATGGACTTTTCTCTTGAATGGATGGCTTTCGCTTCACGTTTCCCGAGGGAAACATCCAATTATAATCAGTTTTAATGAAATATTCAAAACAATTCAACTTAAAATCAATGATGAGATTATAAAACCATTTAAAGCGAATAATAAAGCTTTCAAAGGCATGGGTGACTATAAATGGACTTTTCTTGTCAATGGATGGCTTTCGCTTCACGTTTTCTGAGGGAAACATCCAATTACAATCTGTTTTAATGAAAAATGTAAAAACATTCAACTTAAAATCAATAATGAGATTATGAAACCATTTACAACGAGTAATAAGGCATTCAAAGACATGGGTGACTATAAATGGACTTTTCTTGTCAATGGATGGGATTCGCTTTACGTTTACCGAGGGAAACATCCAATTATAATCTGTTTTAACGAAAAATGTAAAAACATTTAACTTAAAATTAATAATGAGATTATAAAACCATTTAAAGCGAGTAATAAGGCTTTCAATGGCATTGGTGACTATAAATAGACTTTTCTATTGAATGGATGGCTGTCGCTTCACGTTTCCCGAGGGAAACATCCAATTATAATCAGTTTTAATGAAAAATTCAAAAAAATTCAACTTAAAATCAGTAATGAGATTACAAAACCATTTAAAGCGAGTAATAAGACTTCCAAAGGCATTGGTAACTATAAAAGGACTTTTCTTGTCAATGGAAGGGATTCGCTTCACGTTTCCTGAGGGAAACATCTGATTATTGTCTGTTTTAATGAAAAATACAAAAATATTCAACTTAAAAACAATAATGAGATTATAAAACCATTTAAAGCGAGTAATAAGGCTTTCAATGCCATTGGTGACTATAAGTGGACTTTTCTCTTGAATGGATGGCTTTCGCTTCACGTTTCCCAAGGAAAACATCCAATTATAATATGTTTTAATAAAAAATGTAAAAAAATTAAACTTAAAATCTATAATGAGATTATAAAACCAGTTAAAGCGAGTAATAAGGCTTACAAAGGCATTGGTGACTATAAATGGACTTTTCTTGTCAATGGATGGCTTTCCCTACACGTTTCCTGAGGGAAACATCCAATTATTGTCTGTTTTAACGAAAAATGCAAAAATATTCAACTTAAAATCAATAATGAGATTATAAAGCCATTTAAAGCAAATAATAAGGCTTTCACAACCATGGGTGACTATAAATGGACTTTTCTTGTCAATGGATGGCTTTCGCTTCACATTTACCGAGGGAAATATCCAACTATAGTCTGTCTGAGCAAAAAAAGCAAAAAAATTTAACTTAAAATCGATGATGAGATTATAAAACCATTTGAAGCGAATAATAAAGCTTTCAAAGGCATGGGTGACTATAAATGGACTTTTCTTGTTAATGGATGGCTTTCGCTTCACGTTTCCCGAGGGAAACATCCAATTACAATCTGTTTTAATGAAAAATGTAAAAACATTCAACTTAAAATTAATAATGAGATTATAAAACCATTTACAGCGAGTAATAAGGCATTCAAAGACATGGGTGATTATAAATGGACTTTTCTAGTCAATGGATGGGATTCGCTTTACGTTTACCGAGGGAAACATCCAATTATAATCTGTTTTAGCGAAAAATATAAAAAAATTTAACTTAAAATTATAATGAGATTATAAAACCATTTAAAGTGAGTAATAAGGCTTTCAATGGCATTGGTGACTATAAATGGACTTTTCTCTTGAATGGATGGCTTTCGCTTCACGTTTCCCGAGGAAAACATCCAATTATAATCTGTTTTAATGAAAAATTCAAAAAAATTCAACTTAAAATCAATGATGAGATTATATAACCATTTAAAGCGAATAATAAAGCTTTCAAAGGCATGGGTGACTATAAATGGACATTTCTAATCAATGGATGGCTTTCGCTTCACGTTTCTCGAGGGAAACATCCAATTACAAACTGTTTTAACAAAAAATTCAAAAAAATTCAACTTAAAATCAATAATGAGATTATAAAACCATTTAAAGCTACTAATAAGGCTTACAAAGGCATTGGTGACTATAAATGGACTTTTCTCTTGAATGGATGGGGTTCATTTCACGTTTCTCGAGGGAAAAATCCAATTATAATCAGTTTAAACAAAAAATTCAAAAAAATTCAACTTAAAATCAATGATGAGATTATAAAACCATTTAAAGCGAAAAATAAAGCTTTCAAAGGCATGGGTGACTATAAATGGACTTTTTTTGTCAATGGATGGCTTTCGCTTCACATTTCCCGAGGGAAACATCCGATTACAATCTGTTTGAACGAGAAATGTAAAAAAATTCAACTTAAAATCAATAATGAGATTATAAAACCATTTACAGCGAGTAATAAGGCATTCAAAGACATGGGTGACTATAAATGGACTTTTCTTGTCAATGGATGGGATTCGCTTTACGTTTACCGAGGGAAACATCCAATTATAATCTGTTTTAACGAAAAATGTAAAAAAATTTAACTTAAAATTAATAATGAGATTATAAAACCATTTAAAACGAGTAATAAGGCTTTCAATGGCATTGGTGACTATAAATGGACTTTTCTCTTGAATGGATGGCTTTCGCTTCACGTTTTCCGAGGGAAACATCCAATTATAATCAGTTTTAATGAAAAATTCAAAAAAATTCAACTTCAAATCAGTAATGAGATTACAAAACCATTTAAAGCGAGTAATAAGACTTCCAAAGGCATTGGTAACTATAAATGGACTTTTCTTGTCAATGGAAGGGATTCGCTTCACGTTTCCTGAGGGAAACATCTGATTATTGTCTGTTTTAATGAAAAATGCAAAAATATTCAACTTAAAAACAATAATGAGATTATAAAACCATTTAAAGCGAGTAATAAGGCTTTCAATGCCATTGGGGACTATAAGTGGACTGTTCTCTTGAATGGATGGCTTTCGCTTCACGTTTCCCAAGGGAAACATCCAATTCTAATATGTTTTAATAAAAAATGTAAAAAAATTAAACTTAAAATCTATAATGAGGTTATAAAACCAGTTAAAGCGAGTAATAAGGCTTACAAAGGCATTGGTGACTATAAATGGACTTTTCTTGTCAATGGATGGCTTTCGCTACACGTTTCCTGAGGGAAACATCCAATTATTGTCTGTTTTAACGAAAAATACAAAAATATTCAACTTAAAATCAATAATGAGATTATAAAGCCATTTAAAGCAAATAATAAGGCTTTCACAACCATGGGTGACTATAAATGGACTTTTCTTGTCAATGGATGGCTTTCGCTTCACATTTACCGAGGGAAACATCCAATTATAGTCTGTCTGAGCAAAAAAAGCAAAAAAATTTAACTTAAAATCGATGATGAGATTATAAAACCATTTGAAGCGAATAATAAAGCTTTCAAAGGCATGGGTGACTATAAATGGACTTTTCTTGTTAATGGATGGCTTTCGCTTTACGTTTACCGAGGGAAACATCCAATTATAATCTGTTTTAACGAAAAATGTGAAAACATTTAACTTAAAATTAATAATGAGATTATAAAACCATTTTAAGCGAGTAATAAGGCTTTCAATGCCATTGGTGACTATAAGTGGACTTTTCTCTTGAATGGATGGCTTTCGCTTCACGTTTCCCAAGGGAAACATCCAATTATAATATGTTTTAATAAAAAATGTAAAAAAATTAAACTTAAAATCTATAATGAGGTTATAAAACCAGTTAAAGCGAGTAATAAGGCTTACAAAGGCATTGGTGACTATAAATGGACTTTTCTTGTCAATGGATGGCTTTCCCTACACGTTTCCTGAGGGAAACATCCAATTATTGTCTGTTTTAACGAAAAATGCAAAAATATTCAACTTAAAATCAATAATGAGATTATAAAGCCATTTAAAGCAAATAATAAGGCTTTCACAACCATGGGTGACTATAAATGGACTTTTATTGTCAATGGATGGCTTTCGCTTCACATTTACCGAGGGAAACATCCAATTATAGTCTGTCTGAGCAAAAAAAGCAAAACAATTTAACTTAAAATCGATGATGAGATTATAAAACCATTTGAAGCGAATAATAAAGCTTTCAAAGGCATGGGTGACTATAAATGGACTTTTCTTGTTAATGGATGCCTTTCGCTTTACGTTTACCGAGGGAAACATCCAATTATAATCTGTTTTAACGAAAAATGTGAAAACATTTAACTTAAAATTAATAATGAGATTATAAAACCATTTAAAGCGAGTAATAAGGCTTTCAATGGCATTGGTGACTATAAGTGGACTTTTCTCTTGAATGGATGGCTTTCGCTTCACGTTTCCCAAGGGAAACATCCAATTATAATATGTTTTAATAAAAAATGTTAAAAAATTAAACTTAAAATCTATAATGAGGTTATAAAACCAGTTAAAGCGAGTAATAAGGCTTACAAAGGCATTGGTGACTATAAATGGACTTTTCTTGTCAATGGATGGCTTTCCCTACACGTTTCCTGAGGGAAACATCCAATTATTGTCTGTTTTAACGAAAAATGCAAAAATATTCAACTTAAAATCAATAATGAGATTTTAAAGCCATTTAAAGCAAATAATAAGGCTTTCACAACCATGGGTGACTATAAATGGACTTTTCTTGTCAATGGATGGCTTTCGCTTCACATTTACCGAGGGAAACATCCAATTATAGTCTGTCTGAGCAAAAAAAGCAAAAAAATTTAACTTAAAATCGATGATGAGATTATAAAACCATTTGAAGCGAATAATAAAGCTTTCAAAGGCATGGGTGACTATAAATGGACTTTTCTTGTTAATGGATGGCTTTCGCTTTACGTTTACCGAGGGAAACATCCAATTATAATCTGTTTTAACGAAAAATGTGAAAACATTTAACTTAAAATTAATAATGAGATTATAAAACCATTTAAAGCGAGTAATAAGGCTTTCAATAGCATTGGTGACTATAAGTGGACTTTTCTCTTGAATGGATGGCTTTCGCTTCACGTTTCCCAAGGGAAACATCCAATTATAATATGTTTTAATAAAAAATGTAAAAAAATTAAACTTAAAATCTATAATGAGGTTATAAAACCAGTTAAAGCGAGTAATAAGGCTTACAAAGGCATTGGTGACTATAAATGGACTTTTCTTGTCAATGGATGGCTTTCCCTACACGTTTCCTGAGGGAAACATCCAATTATTGTCTGTTTTAACGAAAAATGCAAAAATATTCAACTTAAAATCAATAATGAGATTATAAAGCCATTTAAAGCAAATAATAAGGCTTTCACAACCATGGGTGACTATAAATGGACTTTTCTTGTCAATGGATGGCTTTCGCTTCACATTTATCGAGGGAAACATCCAACTATAGTCTGTCTGAGCAAAAAAAGCAAAAAAATTTAACTTAAAATCGATGATGAGATTATAAAACCATTTGAAGCGAATAATAAAGCTTTCAAAGGCATGGGTGACTATAAATGGACTTTTCTTGTTAATGGATGGCTTTCGCTTCACGTTTCCCGAGGGAAACATCCAATTACAATCTGTTTTAACAAAAAATGTAAAAACATTCAACTTAAAATTAATAATGAGATTATAAAACCATTTACAGCGAGTAATAAGGCATTCAAAGACATGGGTGATTATAAATGGACTTTTCTAGTCAATGGATGGGATTCGCTTTACGTTTACCGAGGGAAACATCCAATTATAATCTGTTTTAACGAAAAATATACAAAAATTTAACTTAAAATTTATAATGAGATTATAAAACCATTTAAAGTGAGTAATAAGGCTTTCAATGGCATTGGTGACTATAAATGGACTTTTCTCTTGAATGGATGGCTTTCGCTTCACGTTTCCCGAGGAAAACATCCAATTATAATCTGTTTTAATGAAAAATTCAAAAAAATTCAACTTAAAATCAATGATGAGATTATAAAACCATTTAAAGCGAATAATAAAGCTTTCAAAGGCATGGGTGACTATAAATGGACATTTCTAATCAATGGATGGCTTTCGCTTCACGTTTCCCGAGGGAAACATCCAATTACAATCTGTTTTAACGAAAAATGTAAAAAGATTCAACTTAAAATCAATAATAAGATTATAAAACCATTTACAGCGAGTAATAAGGCATTCAAAGACATGGGTGAGTATAAATGGACTTTTCTTGTCAATGGATGGGATTCGCTTTACGTTTACCTAGGGAAACATCCAATTATAATCTGTTTTAACGAAAAATGTAAAAAATTTTAACTTAAAATTAATAATGATATTATAAAACCATTTAAAGCGAGTAATAAGGCTTTCAATGGCATTGGTAACTATAAATGGACTTTTCTCTTGAATGGATGGTTTTTGCTTCACGTTTCCCGAGGGAAACATCCAATTATAATCAGTTTTAATGAAAAATTCAAAAAAATTCAACTTAAAATCAGTAATGAGACTATAAAACCATTTAAAGCGAGTAATAAGACTTCCAAAGGCATTGGTAACTAGAAATGGACTTTTCTTGTCAATGGAAGGGATTCGCTTCACGTTTCCCGAGGGAAACATCTGATTATTGTCTGTTTTAATGAACAATGCAAAAATATTCAACTTAAAAACAATAATGAGATTATAAAACCATTTAAAGCGAGTAATAAGGGTTTCAATGGCATTGGTGACTATAAATGGACTTTTCTCTTGAATGGATGGCTTTCGCTTCACGTTTCCCAGGGGAAACATCCAATTATAATCTGTTTTAACAAAAAATGTAAAAAAATAAAAGTTAAAATCAATAATGAGATTATAAAACCATTTAAAGCGAGTAATAACGCTTACAAAGGCATTGGTGACTATAAATGGACTTTTCTTGTCAATGGATTGGATTCGCTTCACATTTCCCAAGGGAAACATCCAATTATAATATGTTTTAACAAAAAATGTAAAAAAATTAAACTTAAAATCAATAATGAGATTATAAAACCAGTTAAAGCGAGTAATAAGGCTTACAAAGGCATTGGTGACTGTAAATGGACTTTTCCTGTCAATGGATGGCTTTCGCTACACGTTTCCTGAGGGAAACTTTCAATTATTGTCTGTTTTAACGAAAAATGCAAAAATATTCAACTTAAAATCAATAATGCGATTATAAAGCCATTTAAAGCAAATAATAAGGCTTTCAAAACCATGGGTGACTATAAATGGACTTTTCTTGTCAATGGATGGCTTTCGCTTCACATTTCCTGAGGGAAACATCCAATTATAGTCTGATTGAACAAAAAAAGTAAAAAAAATTAACTTAAAATCAATGATGAGATTATAAAACCATTTAAAGCGAATAATAAAGCTTTCAAAGGCATGGGTGACTATAAATGGACTTTTCTTGTTAATGGATGGCTTTCGCTTGATGTTTCCCAAGGGAAACATCCAATTATAATTTGTTTTAATGAAAAATTCAAAAACATTCAACTTAAAATCAATGATGAGATTATAAAACCATTTAAAGCGAATAATAAAGCTTTCAAAGGCATGGGTGACTGTAAATGGACTTTTCTTGTCAATGGATGGCTTTCGCTTCACGTTTTCCGAGGGAAACATCCAATTACAATCTGTTTTAACGAAAAATGTAAAAAAATTCAACTTAAAATCAATAATGAGATTATAAAACCATTTACAACGTGTAATAAGGCATTCAAAGACATGGGTGACTATAAGTGGACTTTTCTTGTCAATGGATGGGATTCGCTTTACGTTTACCGAGGGAAACATACAATTATAATCTGTTTTAATGAAAAATATAAAAAAATTTAGCTTAAAATTAATAATGAGATTATAAAACCATTTAAAGCGAGTAATAAGGCTTTCAATGGCATTGGTGACTATAAAATGGACTTTTCTCTTGAATGGATGGCTTTCGCTTCACTTTTCCCGAGGAAAACATCCAATTATAATCTGTTTTAATGAAAAAGTCAAAAAAATTCAACTTAAAATCAGTAATGAGATTACAAAACCATTTAAAGCGAGTAATAAGACTTCCAAAGGCATTGGTAACTATAAATGGACTTTTCTTGTCAATGGAAGGGATTCCCTTCACGTTTCCCGAGGGAAACATCTGATTATTGTCTGTTTTAATGAAAAATGCAAAAATATTCAACTTAAAAACAATAATGAGATTATAAAACCATTTAAAGCGAGTAATAAGGCTTTCAATGGCATTGGTGACTATAAATGGACTTTTCTCTTGAATGGATGGCTTTCGTTTCACGTTTCCCGAGGAAAACATCCAATTATAATCTGTTTTAATGAAAAAGTCAAAAAATTTCAACTTAAAATCAATAATGAGATTATAAACCCATTTAAAGCGAGTAATAAGACTCCCAAAGGCATTGGTAACTATAAATGGACTTTTCTTGTCAATGGAAGGGATTCGCTTCACGTTTCCCGAGGGAAACATCTGATTATTGTCTGTTTTCATGAAAAATTCAAAAATATTCAACTTAAAAACAATAATGAGATTATAAAACCATTTAAAGCTAGTAATAAGGCTTTCAATGGCATTGGTGACTATAAATGGACTTTTCTCTTGAATGGATGGCTTTCGCTTCATGTTTCACAAGGGAAACATCCAATTATAATCTGTTTTAACAAAAAAAAATAAAAAAATTAAAGTTAAAATCAATAATGAGATTATAAAACCATTTAAAGCGAGTAGTAACGCTTACAAAGGCATTGGTGACTATAAATGGACTTTTCTTGTCAATGGATGGGATTCGCTTCACGTTTTCCAAGGGAAACATCCAATTATAATATGTTTGAACAAAAAATGTAAAAAAATTAAACTTAAAATCAATAATGAGATTATAAAACCAGTTAAAGCGAGTAATAAGGCTTACAAAGGTATTGGTGACTATAAATGGACTTTTCTTGTCAATGGATGGCTTTTGCTACACGTTTCCTGAGGGAAACATCCAATAATTGTCTGTTTTAACGAAAAATGTAAAAAAGTTCAACTTAAAATCAATAATGAGATTTTAAAACCATTTACAGCGAGTAATAAGGCATTCAAAGACATGGGTGACTATAAATGGACTTTTCTTGTGAATGGATGGGATTCGCTTCACGTTTCCCGAGGAAAACATCCAATTCAAATCTGTTTTAACAAACAAATGTAAAAAAATTCAACTTAAAATCAATAATGAGATTATAAAACCAATTACAGCGAGTAATAAGGCATTCAAAGACATGAGTGACTATAAATGGACGTTTCTTATCAATGGATGGGATTCGCTTTACGTTTACCGGGGGAAACATCCAATTATAATCTGTTTTAACGAAAAATGTAAAAAAATTTTACTGAAAATCAATAATGAGATTATAAAACCATTTAAAGCGAGTAATAAGGCTTTCAATGGCATTAGTGACTACAAATGGACTTTTCTCTTGAATGGATGGCTTTCGCTTCACGTTTCTCGAGGGAAACATCCAATTATAATATGTTTTAATGAAAAATTCAAACAAATTCAACTTAAAATCAATAATGAGATTATAAAGCCATTTAAAGCGAGTAATAGGGCTTTCAATAGCATTGGTGACTATAAATGGACGTTTCTCTTGAATGGATGGCTTTCGCTTCACGTTTCCCAAGGGAAACGTCTAATTATAATCTGTTTTAACAAAAAATTCAAAAAAATTTAACTTAAAATCAATAATGAGATTATAAAACCATTTAAAGCGAGTAATAAGGCTTACAAAGGCATTGGTGACTATAAGTGGACTTTTCTCTTGAATGGATGGGGTTCGCTTCACGTTTCTTGAGGGGAACATCCAATTATAATCTGTTTTAACAAAAAATTCAAAAAAATTCAACTTAAAATCAATAATGAGATTATAGAACCATTTAAAGCGAGTACTAAGGCTTACAAAGGCATTGGTGACTATAAATGGACTTTTCTCTTGAATTGATGGGGTTCGCTTCACGTTTCTCGAGGGGAACATCCAATTATAATCTGTTTTAACAAAAAATTCAAAAAAATTCAACTTAAAATCAATAATGAGATTATAGAACCATTTAAAGCGAGTAATAAGGCTTACAAAGGCATTGGTGACTATAAATGGACTTTTCTTGTCAATGGATAGGATTCGCTTCACGTTTCCCAAAAAAAACATCCAATTATAATATGTTTTAACAGAAAATGTAAAAATATTCAACTTAAAATCAATAATGAGATTATAAAGCCATTTAAAGCAAATAATAAGGCTTTCAAACCCATGGGTGACTATAAATGAACTTTTCTTGTCAATGGACGGCTTTGGCTTCACATTTCCCAAGGAAAACATCCAATTATAGTCTGTTTGAACCAAAAAAGTAAAAAAATTCAACTTAAAATCAATGATGAGATTATAAAACCATTTAAAGCGAATAATAAAGCTTTCAAAGGCATGGGTGACTATAAATGGACTTTTCTTGTCAATGGATGGCTTTCGCTTCACGTTTCCTGAGGAAAACGTCCAATTACAATCTGTTTTAATGAAAAATGTAAAAAAGTTCAACTTAAAATCAATGATGAGATTATAAAGCCATTTAAAGCGAATAATAAAGCTTTTAAAGGCATCGGTGACTATAAATGGACTTTTCTTGTCAATAGATGGCTTTCGCTTCACGTTTCCCGAGGGAAACATCCAATTACTATCTGTTTTAACCAAAAATGTAAAAAAGTTAAACTTAAAATCAAAATGAGATTATAAAACCATTTACAGCGAGTAATAAGGCATTCAAAGACATGGGTGACTATAAATGGACTTTTCTTGTCAATGGATGGGATTCGCTTTACGTTTACCGAGGGAAACATCCAATTATAATAAGTTTTAACGAAAAATGTCAAAAAATTTAACTTAAAATTAATAATGAGATTATAAAACCATTTAAAGCGAGTAATAAGGCTTTCAATGGCAGTGGTGACTATAAATGGACTTTTCTCTTGAATGGATGGCTTTCGCTTCACGTTTCCCGAGGAAAACATCCAATTATAATCTGTTTTAATGAAAAATTCAAAAAAATTCAACTTAAAATCAATGATGAGATTATAAAACCATTTAAAGCGAATAATAAAGCTTTCAAAGGCATGGGTGACTATAAATGGACTTTTCTTGTTAATGGATGGCTTTCGCTTCACGTTTCCCGAGGGAAACATCCAATTCAAATCTGTTTTAACAAATAAATGTAAAAAAATTCAACTTAAAATCAATAATGAGATTATAAAACCTATTTACAGCGAGTAATAAGGCATTCAAAGACATGAGTGACTATAAATGGACGTTTCTTGTTAATGGAGGGGATTTGCTTTACGTTTACCGGGGGAAACATCCAATTATAATCTGTTTTAACGAAAAATGTAAAAAAAATTTAACTTAAAATCAATAATGAGATTATAAAACCATTTAAAGCGAGTAATAAGGCTTTCAATGGCATTAGTGACTACAAATGGACTTTTCTCTTGAATGGATGGCTTTCGCTTCACGTTTCTCGAGGGAAACATCCAATTATAATATGTTTTAATGAAAAATTCAAACAAATTCAACTTAAAATCAATAATGAGATTATAAAACCATTTAAAGTGAGTAATAAGGTTTTCGAAGGCATTGGTGACTATAAATGGACTTTTCTTGTCAATGGAAGGGATTCGCTTCACGTTTCTGGAGGGAAACATCCAAGTATTCTCTGTTTTTATGAAAAATGCAAAAAATTCAACTTAAAATCAATAATGAGATTATAAAGCCATTTAAAGCGAGTAATAGGGCTTTCAATGGCATTGGTGACTATAAATGGACTTTTCTCTTGAATGGATGGCTTTCGCTTAACGTTTCCCAAGGGAAACGTCTAATTATAATATGTTTTAACAAAAAATTCAAAAAAATTCAACTTAAAATCAATAATGAGATTATAAAACCATTTAAAGCGAGTAATAAGGCTTACAAAGGCATTGGTGACTATAAGTGGACTTTTCTCTTGAATGGATGGGGTTCGCTTCACGTTTCTTGAGGGGAACATCCAATTATAATTTGTTTCAACAAAAAATTCAAAAAAATTCAACTTAAAATCAATAATGAGATTACAGAACCATTTAAAGCGAGTAATAAGGCTTACAAAGGCATTGGTGACTATAAATGGACTTTTCTCTTGAATGGATGGGGTTCGCTTCACGTTTCTCGAGGGGAACATCCAATTATAATCTGTTTTAACAAAAAATTCAAAAAAACTCAACTTAAAATCAATAATGAGATTATAGAACCATTTAAAGCGAGTAATAAGGCTTACAAAGGCATTGGTGACTATAAATGGACTTTTCTTGTCAATGGATAGGATTCGCTTGACGTTTCCCAAGGAAAACATCCAATTATAATATGTTTTAACAAAAAATGTAAAAAAATTAAACTTAAAATCAATAATGAGATTATAAAACCAGTTAAAGCGAGTAATAAGGCTTATAAAGGCATTGGTGACTATAAATGAACTTTTCTTATCAATGGACGGCTTTCGCTTCACATTTCCCAAGGAAAACATCCAATTATAGTCTGTTTGAACCAAAAAAGTAAAAAAATTCAACTTAAAATCAATGATGAGATTATAAAACCATTTAAAGCGAATAATAAAGCTTTCAAAGGCATGGGTGACTATAAATGGACTTTTCTTGTCAATGGATGGCTTTCGCTACACTTTTCTTGAGGAAAACATCCAATTACAATCTGTTTTAATGAAAAATGTAAAAAAGTTCAACTTAAAATCAATGATGAGATTATAAAACCATTTAAAGCGAATAATAAAGCTTTTAAAGGCATCGGTGACGATAAATGGACTTTTCTTGTCAATGGATAGCTTTCGCTTCACGTTTCCCGAGGGAAACATCCAATTACTATCTGTTTTAACCAAAAATGTAAAAAAGTTCAACTTAAAATCAATAATGAGATTATAAAACCATTTACAGCGAGTAATAAGGCATTCAAAGACATGGGTGACTATAAATAGACTTTTCTTGTCAATGGATGGGATTCGCTTTACGTTTACCGAGGGAAACATCCAATTATAATAAGTTTTAACGAAAAATGTCCAAAAATTTAACTTAAAATTTATAATAAGATTATAAAACCATTTAAAGCGAGTAATAAGGCTTTCAATGGCAGTGGTGACTATAAATGGATTTTTCTCTTGAATGGATGGCTTTCGCTTCACGTTTCCCGAGGGAAACATCCAATTATAATCTGTTTTAATGAAAAATTCAAAAAAATTCAACTTAAAATCAATGATGAGATTATAAAACCATTTAAAGCGAATAATAAAGCTTTCAAAGGCATGGGTGACTATAAATGGACTTTTCTTGTTAATGGATGGCTTTCGCTTCACGTTTCCCGAGGGAAACATCCAATTCAAATCTGTTTTAACAAACAAATGTAAAAAAATTCAACTTAAAATCAATAATGAGATTATAAAACCATTTACAGCGAGTAATAAGGCATTCAAAGACATGAGTGACTATAAATGGACGTTTCTTGTTAATGGAGGGGATTCGCTTTACGTTTACCGAGGGAAACATCCAATTATAATATGTTTTAATGAAAAATGTAAAAAAATTTAACTTAAAATCAATAATGAGATTATAAAACCATTTAAAGCGAGTAATAAGGCTTTCAATGGCATTAGTGACTACAAATGGACTTTTCTCTTGAATGGATGGCTTTTTCTTCACGTTTCTCGAGGGAAACATCCAATTATAATATGTTTTAATGAAAAATTCAAACAAATTCAACTTAAAATCAATAATGAGATTATAAAATCATTTAAAGCAAGTACTAAGGTTTCCGAAGGCATTGGTGACTATAAATGGACTTTTCTTATCAATGGAAGGGATTCGCTTCACGTTTCTGGAGGGAAACATCCAAGTATTGTCTGTTTTAATGAAAAATGCAAAAAATTCAACTTAAAATCAATAATGAGATTATAAAGCCATTTAAAGCGAGTAATAGGGCTTTCAATGGCATTAGTGACTATAAATGGACTTTTCTCTTGAATGGATGGCTTTCGCTTCACGTTTCCCAAGGGAAACGTCTAATTATAATATGTTTTAACAAAAAATTCAAAAAAATTCAACTTAAAATCAATAATGAGATTATAAAACCATTTAAAGCGAGTAATAAGGCTTACAAAGGCATTGGTGACTATTAGTGGACTTTTCTCTTGAATGGATGGGGTTCGCTTCACGTTTCTCGAGGGGAACATCCAATTATAATTTGTTTCAACAAAAAATTCAAAAAAATTCAACTTAAAATCAATAATGAGATTATAGAACCATTTAAAGCGAGTAATAAGGCTTACAAAGGCATTGGTTACTATAAATGGACTTTTCTCTTGAATGGATGGGATTCGCTTCACGTTTCTCGAGGGGAACATCCAATTATAATCTGTTTTAACAAAAAATTCAAGAAAACTCAACTTAAAATCAATAATGAGATTATAGAACCATTTAAAGCGAGTAATAAGGCTTACAAAGGCATTGGTGACTATAAATGGACTTTTCTTGTCAATGGATAGGATTCGCTTGACGTTTCCCAAGGAAAACATCCAATTATAATATGTTTTAACAAAAAATGTAAAAAAATTAAACTTAAAATCAATAATGAGATTATAAAACCAGTTAAAGCGAGTAATAAGGCTTATAAAGGCATTGGTGACTATAAATGGACTTTTCTTATCAATGGATTGCTCTCGCTACACGTTTCTTGAGGGAAACATCCAATTATTGTCTGTTTTAACGAAAAATGCAAAAATATTCAACTTAAAATCAATAATGAGATTATAAAGCCATTTAAAGCAAATAATAAGGCTTTCAAACCCATGGGTGACTATAAATGAACTTTTCTTGTCAATGGACGGCTTTCGCTTCACATTTCCCGAGGAAAACATCCAATTATAGTCTGTTTGAACCAAAAAAGTAAAAAAATTCAACTTAAAATCAATGATGAGATTATAAAACCATTTAAAGCGAATAATAAAGCTTTCAATGGCATGGGTGACTATAAATGGACTTTTCTTGTCAATGGATGGCTTTTGCTTCACGTTTCCCAAGAGAAACATCCAATTACAATCTGTTTTAACGAAAAATGTAAAACAATTCAACTTAAAATCAATAATGAGATTATAAAACCATTTACAGCGAGTAATAAGGCATTCAAAGACATGGGCGACTATAAATGGACTTTTCTTGTCAATGGATGGGATTCGCTTTACGTTTACCGAGGGAAACATCCAATTATAATCTGTTTTAACGAAAAATGTAAAAAAAGTTAACTTAAAATTAATAATGAGATTATAAAACCATTTAAAGCGAGTAATAAGGCTTTCAATGGCATTGGTGACTATAAATGGACTTTTCTCTTGAATGGATGGCTTTCGCTTCACGTTCCCCGAGGGAAAC
This sequence comes from Theobroma cacao, assembly GCF_053813885.1. Lineage (NCBI taxonomy): Eukaryota > Viridiplantae > Streptophyta > Magnoliopsida > Malvales > Malvaceae > Theobroma > Theobroma cacao. The sequence continues at coordinate 11,224,318 of NC_142648.1, read as the reverse complement.
ATCCAATTATATTCTGTTTTAATAAAAAATTCAAAAAAATTCAACTTAAAATCAATGATGAGATTATAAAACCATTTAAAGCGAATAATAAAGCTTTCAAAGGCATGGGTGACTATAAATGGACTTTTCTTGTCAATGGATGGCTTTCGCTTCACGTTTCCCGAGGGAAACATCTAACTACAATCTGTTTTAACGAAAAATGTAAAAAATTTAACTTAAAATCAATAATGAGATTATAAAACCATTTACAGCGAATAATAAGGCATTCAAAGACGTGGGTGACTATAAATCGACTTTTCTTGTCAATGGATGGGATTCGCTTTACGTTTACCGAGGGAAACATCCAATTATAATCTGTTTTAACTAAAAATGTAAAAAAATTTAACTTAAAATTAATAATGAGATTATAAAACCATATAAAGGGAGTAATAAGGCTTTCAATGGCATTGGTGACTATAAATGGACTTTTCTCTTGAGTGGATGGCTTTCGCTTCACGTTTCGCGAGGGAAACATCCAATTATAATCTGTTTTAAAGAAAAATTCAAAAAAATTCAACTTAAAATCAATGATGAGATTATAAAACCATTTAAAGCGAATAATAAAGCTTTCAAAGGCATGGGTGACTATAAATGGACTTTTCTTGTCAATGGATGGCTTTCGCTTCACGTTTCCCGAGGGAAACATCCAATTACAATCTGTTTTAACGAAAAATGTAAAAAAGTTCAACTTAAAATCAATAATGAGATTATAAAACCATTTACAGCGAGTAATAAGGCATTCAAAGACATGGGTGACTATAAATGGACTTTTCTTGTCAATGGATGGGATTCGCTTTACGTTTATCGGGGAAAACATCCAATTATAATAAGTTTTAACAAAAAATGTCAAAAAATTTAACTTAAAATTAATAATGAGATTATAAAACCATTGAAAGCGAGTAATAAGGCTTTCAATGGCATTGGTGACTATAAATGGACTTTTTTCTTGAATGGATGGCTTTCGCTTCACGTTTCCCGAGGGAAACATCCAATTATAATCAGTTTTAATGAAAAATTCAAAAAAATTCAACTTAAAATCAATGATTAGATTATAAAACCATTTAAAGCGAGTAATAAGGTTTCCGAAGGCATTGGTGACTATAAATGGACTTTTCTTGTCAATGGAAGGGATTCGCTTCACGTTTCTGGAGAGAAACATCCAAGTATTGTCTGTTTTAATGAAAAATACAAAAAATTCAACTTAAAATCAATAATGAGATTATAAAGCTATTTAAAGCGAGTAATAGGGCTTTCAATGGCATTGGTGACTATAAATGGACTTTTCTCTTGAATGGATGGCTTTCGCTTCACGTTTCCCAAAGGAAACGTCTAATTATAATCTGTTTTAACGAAAAATTCAAAAAAATTCAACTTAAAATCAATAATGAGATTATAAAACCATTTAAAGCGAGTAATAAGGCTTACAAAGGCATTGGTGACTATAAGTGGACTTTTCTCTTGAATGGATGGGGTTCGCTTCACGTTTCTTGAGGGGAACATCCAATTATAATCTGTTTTAACAAAAAATTCAAAAAAATTCAACTTAAAATCAATAATGAGATTATAGAACAATTTAAAGCGAGTAATAAGGCTTACAAAGGCATTGGGGACTATAAATGGACTTTTCTCTTGAATGGATGGGGTTCGCTTCACGTTTCTCGAGGGGACCATCCAATTATAATCTGTTTTAACAAAAAATTCAAAAAAATTCAACTTAAAATCAATAATGAGATTATAGAACCATTTAAAGCGAGTAATAAGGCATACAAAGGCATTGGTGACTATAAATGGACTTTTCCTATCAATGGATAGGATTCGCTTCACGTTTCCCAAAAAAAACATCCAATTATAATATGTTTTGACAAAAAATGTAAAAAAATTAAACTTAAAATCAATAATGAGATTATAAAACCAGTTAAAGCGAGTAATAAGGCTTACAAAGGCATTGGTGACTATAAATGGACTTTTCTTGTCAATGGATTGCTTTCACTACACGTTTCCTGAGGGAAACATCCAATTATTGTCTGTTTTAACGAAAAATGCAAAAATATTCAACTTAAAATCAATAATGAGATTATAAAGCCATTTAAAGCAAATAATAAGGCTTTCAAACCCATGGGTGACTATAAATGAACTTTTCTTGTCAATGGACGGCTTTCGCTTCACATTTCGGAAGGAAAACATCCAATTATAGTCTGTTTGAAAAAAAAAAGTAAAAAAATTCAACTTAAAATCAATGATGAGATTATAAAACCATTTAAAGCGACTAATAAAGCTTTCAATGGCATGGGTGACTATAAATGGACTTTTCTTGTCAATGGATGGCTTTCGCTTCACGTTTCCAGATGGAAACATCCAATTACAATCTGTTTTAACGAAAAATATAAAACAATTCAACTTAAAATCAATAATGAGATTATAAAACCATTTACAACGAGTAATAAGGCATTCAAAGACATGGGCGACTATAAAATGGACTTTTCTTGTCAATGGATGGGATTCGCTTTACGTTTACCGAGGGAAACATCCAATTATAATATGTTTTAACGAAAAATGTAAAAAAATTTAACTTAAAATTAATAATGAGATTATAAAACCATTTAAAGCGAGTAATAAGGGTTTCAAAGGCATTGGTGACTATAAATGGACTTTTCTCTTGGATGGATGGCTTTCGCTTCACGTTTCCCGAGGAAAACATCCAATTATAATCTGTTTTAATGAAAAATTTAAAAAAATTCAACTTAAAATCAATGATGAGATTATAAAACCATTTAAAGCGAATAATAAAGCTTTCAAAGGCATGGGTGACTATAAATGGACTTTTCTTGTCAATGGATGGCTTTCGCTTCACGTTTCCTGAGGGAAACATCCAATTACAATCTGTTTGAATGAAAAATGTAAAAAAATTCAACATAAAATCAATAATGAGGTTATAAAACCATTTACAGCGAGTAATAAGGAATTCAAAGACATGGGTGACTATAAATGGACTTTTCTTGTCAATGGATGGGATTCATTTTACGTTTACCGAGGGAAACATCTAATTATAATCTGTTTTAACGAAAAATGTAAAAAAATATAACTTAAAATTAATAATGAGATTATAAAACCATTTAAAGCGAGTAATAAGGCTTTCAATGGCATTGGTGACTATAAATGGACTTTTTTCTTGAATGGATGGCTTTCGCTTCACGTTTCCTGAGGGAAACATCCAATTATAATCAGTTTTAATGAAAAATTCAAAAAATTCAACTTAATATCAGTAATGAGATTATAAAACCATTTAAAGCGAGTAATAAGACTTCCAAAGGCATTGGTAAATATAAAAGGACTTTTCTTGTCAATGCAAGGGATTCGCTTCACGTTTCCCGAGGGAAACATTTGATTATTGTCTGTTTTAAGGAAAAATGTAAAAATATTCAAGTTAAAAACAATAATGAGATTATAAAACCATTTAAAGCAAGTAATAAGGGTTTCAATGGCATTGGTGACTATAAATGGACTTTTCTCTTGAATGGATGGCTTTCGCTTCACGTTTCCCAAGGGAAACATCCAATTATAATCTGTTTTAACAAAAAATATAAAAAAATTTAACTTAAAATTAATAATGAGATTATAAAACCATTTAAAGCGAGTAATAAGGCTTTCAATGGCATTGGTGACTATAAATGGACTTTTCTCTTGAATGGATGGCTTTCGCTTCACGTTTCCCGAGGAAAACATCCAATTATAAACAGTTTTAATGAAAAATTCAAAAATATTCAACTTAAAATCAATAATAAGATTATAAAACCATTTAAAGCGAGTAATAAGGCTTTCAATGGCATTGGTGACTATAAATGGACTTTTCTCTTGAATGGATGGCTTTCGATTCACGTTTCCCAAGGGAAACATCCAATTATAACCTGTTTTAACAAAAAATGTAAAAAAATTCAACTTAAAATCAATAATGAGATTATAAAACCATTTAAGGCGAGTAATAACGCTTACAAAGGCATTGGTGACTATAAATGGACTTTTCTTATCAATGGATTGGATTCGCTTCACGTTTCCCAAGGGAAACATCCAATTATAATATGTTTTAACAAAAAATGTAAAAAAATTAAACTTAAAATCAATAATGAGATTATAAAACCAGTTAAAGGGAGTAATAAGGCTTACAAAGGCATTGGTGACTATAAATGGACTTTTCTTGTCAATGGATGGCTTTTGCTACACGTTTCCTGAGGGAAACATCCAATAATTGTCTGTTTTAACGAAAAATGCAAAAATATTCAACTTAAAATCAATAATGAGATTATAAAGCCATTTAAAGCAAATAATAAGGCAATCAAAACCATGGGTGGCTATAAATGGACTTTTCTTGTCAACGGATGGCTTTCGCTTCACATTTCCCGAGGGAAACATCCAATAATAGTCTGTTTGAACAAAAAAAGGAAAAAAATTTAACTTAAAATCAATGATGAGATTATAAAACCATTTAAAAGGAATAATAAAGCTTTCAAAGGCATGGGTGACTATAAATGGACTTTTCTTGTTAATGGATGGCTTTCACTTCACGTTTCTCAAGGGAAACATCCAATTACAATCTGTTTTAATGAAAAATGTAAAAACATTCAACTTAAAATCAATAATGAGATTATAAAACCATTTATAGCGAGTAATAAGGCATTCAAAGACATGGGTGACTATAAATGGACTTTTCTTGTCAAAGGATGGGATTCGCTTTACGTTTATCGAGGGAAACATCCAATTATAATCTGTTTTAACGAAAAATTCAAAAAAATTCAACTTAAAATCAATGATGAGATTATAAAACCATTTAAAGCGAATAATAAAGCTTTCAAAGGCATGGGTGACTATAGATGGACTTTTCTTGTTAATGGATGGCTTTCGCTTCAAGTTTCCCGAGGGAAACATCCAATTACATTCTGTTTTAACAAAAAATGTAAAAACATTCAACTTAAAATCAATAATGAGATTATAAAACCATTTACGGCGAGTAATAAGGCATTCAAAGACATGGGTGACTATAAATGGACTTTTCTTGTCAATGGATGGCTTTCGTTTCACGTTTCTCGAGGGAAACATCCAATTATAATCTGTTTTAATGAAAAATTCAAAAAAATTCAACTTAAAATCAATGATGAGATTATAAAACCATTTAAAGCGAATAATAAAGCTTTCAAAGGCATGGGTGACTATAAATGGACTTTTCTTGTTAATGGATGGCTTTCGCTTCAGGTTTCCCAAGGGAAACATCCAATTACATTCTGTTTTAACAAAAAATGTAAAAACATTCAACTTAAAATCAATAATGAGATTATAAAACCATATACAGCGAGTAATAAGGCATTCAAAGACATGGGTGACTATAAATGGACTTTTCTTGTCAATGGATGGGATTCGCTTTACGTTTATCGAGGGAAACATCCAATTATAATCTGTTTTAACGAAAAATGTAAAAAAATTTAACTTAAAATTTATAATGAGATTATAAAACCATTTAAAGCGAGTAATAAGGCTTTCAATGGCATTGGTGACTATAAATGGACTTTTCTCTTGAATGGATGGGTTTCGCTTCACGTTTCCCGAGGGAAACATCCAATTATAATCTGTTTTAATGAAAAATTCAAAAAAATTCAACTTAAAATCAATGATGAGATTATAAAACCATTTAAAGCGAATAATAAAGCTTTCAAAGGCATGGGTGACTATAAATGGACTTTTCTTGTTAATGGATGGCTTTCGGTTCAGGTTTCCCGAGGGAAACATCCAATTACATTCTGTTTTAACGAAAAATGTAAAAACATTCAACTTAAAATCAATAATGAGATTATAAAACCATTTACAGCGAGTAATAAGGCATTCAAAGACATGGTGACTATAAATGGACTTTTCTTGTCAATGGATGGGATTCGCTTTACGTTTATCGAGGGAAACATCCAATTATAATCTGTTTTAACGAAAAATGTAAAAAAATTTAACTTAAAATTTATAATGAGATTATAAAACCATTTAAAGCGAGTAAGAAGGCTTTCAATGGCATTGGTGACTATAAATGGACTTTTCTCTTGAATGGATGGCTTTCGCTTCACGTTTCCCGAGGGAAACATCCAATTATAATCTGTTTTAATGAAAAATTCAAAAAAATTCAACTTAAAATCAATGATGAGATTATAAAACCATTTAAAGAGAATAATAAAGCTTTCAAAGGCATGGGTGACTATAGATGGACTTTTCTTGTTAATGGATGGCTTTTGCTTCAGGTTTCCCGAGGGAAACATCCAATTACATTCTGTTTTAACAAAAAATGTAAAAACATTCAACTTAAAATCAATAATGAGATTATAAAACCATTTACAGCGAGTAATAAGGCATTCAAAGACATGGGGGACTATAAATGGACTTTTGTTGTCAATGGATGGGATTCGCTTTACGTTTATCGAGGGAAACATCCAATTATAACCTGTTTTAACGAAAAATGTAAAAAAATTTAACTTAAAATTTATAATGAGATTATAAAACCATTTAAAGCGAGTAATAAGGCTTTCAATGGCATTGGTGACTATAAATGGACTTTTCTCTTGAATGGATGGCTTTCGCTTCACGTTTCCCGAGGGAAACATCCAATTATAATCTGTTTTAATGAAAAATTCAAAAAAATTCAACTTAAAATCAATGATGAGATTATAAAACCATTTAAAGCGAGTAATAAGACTTCCAAAGGCATTGGTAACTATAAATGGACTTTTCTTGTCAATGGAAGGGATTCGCTTCACGTTTCCCGAGAGAAACATCTGATTATTGTCTGTTTTAATGAAAAATGCAAAAATATTCAACTTAAAAACAATAATGAGATTATAAAACCATTTAAAGCGAGTAATAAGGCTCTCAATGGCATTGGTGACTATAAATGCACTTTTCTCTTGAATGGATGGATTTCGCTTCACGTTTCCCGAGGGAAACATCCAATTATAATCAGTTTTAATGAAAAATTCAAAAAAATTCAACGTAAAATCAATAATGAGATTATAAAACTATTTAAAGCGAGTAATAAGACTTCCAAAGGCATTGGTAACTATAAATGGACTTTTCTTGTCAATGGAAGGGATTCGCTTCACATTTCCCGAGGGAAACATCTGCTTATTGTATGTTTTAGTGAAAAATGCAAAAATATTCAACTTAAAAACAATAATGAGATTATAAAACCATTTAAAGCGAGTAATAAGGGTTTCAGAGGCATTGGTGACTATAAATGGACTTTTCTCTTGAATGGATGGCTTTCGCTTCACGTTTCCCAAGGGAAACATCCAATTATAATCTGTTTTAAGAAAAAATTCAAAAAAAATCAACTTAAAATCAATAATGAGATTATAAAACCATTTAAAGCGACTAATAAGGCTTACAAAAGCATTGGTGACTATGAGTGGACTTTTCTTGTCAATTGATGAGATTCGCTTCACGTTTCCCGAGAAAAACATCCAATTATAATCTGTTTTAACAAAAAATGTAAAAAAATTAAACTTAAAATCAATAATGAGATTATAAAACCATTTAAAGCGAGTAATAACGCTTACAAAGGCTTTGGTGACTATAAATGGACTTTTCTTGTCAATGGATGGGATTCGCTTCACGTTTCCCAAGGGAAACATCCAATTATAATATGTTTTAACTAAAAATGTGAAAAAATTAAACTTAAAATAAATAATGAGATTATAAAACCAGTTAAAGCGAGTAATAAGGCTTACAAAGGCATTGGTGACTATAAATGGACTTTTCTTGTCAATGGATGGCTTTCGCTACAAGTTTCCTGAGAGAAACATCCAATAATTGTCTGTTTTAACGAAAAATGCAAAAATATTCAACTTAAAATCAATAATGAGATTATAAAGCCATTTAAAGCAAATAATAAGGCTTTCGCTTCACATTTCCCGAGGAAAACATCCAATTATAGTCTGTTTGAACAAAAAAAGCAAAAAAATTTAACTTAAAATCAATGATGAGATTATAAAACCATTTAAAGCGAATAATAAAGCTTTCAAAGGCATGGGTGACTATAAATGGACTTTTCTTGTTAATGGATGGCTTTCGCTTCAGGTTTCCCGAGGGAATCATCCAATTACATTCTGTTTTAACGAAAAATGTAAAAACATTCAACTTAAAATCAATAATGAGATTATAAAACCATTTACAGCGAGTAATAAGGCATTCAAAGACATGGGTGACTATAAATGGACTTTTCTTGTCAATGGATGGGATTCGCTTTACGTTTATCGAGGGAAACATCCAATTATAATCTGTTTTAACGAAAAATGTAAAAAAATTTAACTTAAAATTTATAATGAGATTATAAAACCATTTAAAGCGAGTAATAAGGCTTTCAATGGCATTAGTGACTATCAATGGACTTTTCTCTTGAATGGATGGCTTTCGCTTCACGTTTCCCGAGGGAAACATCCAATTATAATCTGTTTTAATGAAAAATTCAAAAAAATTCAACTTAAAATCAATGATGAGATTATAAAACCATTTAAAGCGAATAATAAAGCTTTCAAAGGCATGGGTGACTATAGATGGACTTTTCTTGTTAATGGATGGCTTTCGCTTCACGTTTCCCGAGGAAAACATCCAATTAAAATCTGTTTTAATAAAAAATGTAAAAAAATTCAACTTAAAATCAATAATGAGATTATAAAACAATTTACAGCGAGTAATAAGGCATTCAAAGACATGAGTGACTATAAATGGACGTTTCTTGTCAATGGATGGGATTCGCTTTACGTTTACCGAGGGAAACATCCAATTATAATCTGTTTGAATGAAAAATGTAAAAAAATTTAACTTAAAATCAATAATGAGATTATAAAACCATTTAAAGCGAGTAATAAGGCTTTCAATGGCATTGGTGACTACAAATGGACTTTTCTCTTGAATGGATGGCTTTCGCTTCACGTTTCTCGAGGGAAACATCCAATTATAATATGTTTTAATGAAAACTTCAAACAAATTCAACTTAAAATCAATAATGAGATTATAAAACCATTTAAAGCGAGTAATAAGGCTTCTGAAGGCATTGGTGACTATAAATGGACTTTTCTTGTCAATGGAAGGGATTCGCTTCACGTTTCCCAAGGGAAACATCCAATTATTGTCTGTTTTAATGAAAATTGAAAAAAATTCAACTTAAAATCAATAATGAGATTATAAAGCCATTTAAAGCGAGTAATAGGGCTTTCAATGCCATTGGTGACTATAAATGGACTTTTCTCTTGAATGGATAGCTTTCGCTTCACGTTTCCCAAGGAAAAAATCTAATTATAATCTGTTTTAACGAAAAATTCAACTTAAAATCAATAATGAGATTATAAAATCATTTAAAGCGAGTAATAAGGCTTACAAAGGCATTGGTGACTATAAATGGACTTTTCTCTAGAATGGATGGGGTTTGCTTCACGTTTCTCGAGGGGAACATCCAATTATAATCTGTTTTAACAAAAAATTCAAAAAAATTCAACTTAAAATCAATAATGAGATTATAAAACCATTTAAAGCGAGTAATAAGGCTTACAAAGGCATTGGTGACTATAAATGGACTTTTCTTGTCAATTGATAGAATTCGCTTCACGTTTCCCAAGGAAAACATCCAATTATAATATGTTTTAACAAAAAATGTAAAAAAATTAAACTTAAAATCAATAATGAGATTATAAAACCAGTTAAAGCGAGTAATAAGGCTTATAAAGGCATTGGTTACTATAAATGGACTTTTCTTGTCAATGGATGACTTTCGCTACACGTTTCCTGAGGGAAACATCCAATTATTGTCTGTTTTAACGAAAAATGCAAAAATATTCAACTTAAAATCAATAATGAGATTCTAAAGCCATTTAAAGCTAATAATAAGGCTTTCAAACCCATGGGTGACTATAAATGAACTTTTCTTGTCAATGGACGGCTTTCGCTTCACATTTCTCGAGAAAAACATCCAATTATAGTCTGTTTGAACAAAAAAAGCAAAAAAATTCAACTTAAAATCAATGATGAGATTATAAAACCATTTAAAGCGAATAATAAAGCTTTCAATGACATGGGTGACTATAAATGGACTTTTCTTGTCAATGGATGGCTTTCGCTTCACATTTCCCGAGGGAAACATCCAATTACAATCTGTTTTAACGAAAAATGTAAAAAAATTCAACTTAAAATCAATAATGAGATTATAAAACCATTTACAGCGAGTAATAAGACATTGAAAGACAAGGGTGACTATAAATGGACTTTTCTTGTGAATGGATGGGATTCGCTTTACGTTTACCAAGGGAAACATCCAATTATAATCTATTTTAACGAAAAATGTAAAAAAATTTAACTTAAAATTAATAATGAGATTATAAAACCATTTAAAGTGAGTAATAAGGCTTTCAATGGCATTGGTGACTATAAATGGACTTTTCTTCTGAATGGATGGCTTTCGTTTCACGTTTCCCGAGGGAAACATCCAATTATAATCTGTTTTAATGAAAAATTCAAAAAAATTCAACTTAAAATCAATGATGAGATTATAAAACCATTTAAAGCGAATAATAAAGCTTTCAAAGGCATGGGTGACTATAAATGGACTTTTCTTGTTAATGGATGGCTTTCGCTTCAGGTTTCCCGAGGGAAACATCCAATTACATTCTGTTTTAACAAAAAATGTAAAAACATTCAACTTAAAATCAATAATGAGATTATAAAACCATTTACAGCGAGTAATAAGGCATTCAAAGACATGGGTGACTATAAATGGACTTTTCTTGTCAATGGATGGGATTCGCTTTACGTTTATCGAGGGAAACATCCAATTATAATATGTTTTAACGAAAAATGTAAAAAAATTTAACTTAAAATTTATAATGAGATTATAAAACCATTTAAAGCGAGTAATAAGGCTTTCAATGGCATTGGTGACTATAAATGGACTTTTCTCTTGAATGGATGGCTTTCGCTTCACGTTTCCTGAGGGAAACATCCAATTATAATCTGTTTTAATGAAAAATTCAAAAAAATTCAACTTAAAATCAATGATGAGATTATAAAACCATTTAAAGAGAATAATAAAGCTTTCAAAGGCATGGGTGACTATAGATGGACTTTTCTTGTTAATGGATGGCTTTCGCTTCAGGTTTCCCGAGGGAAACATCCAATTACATTCTGTTTTAACGAAAAATGTAAAAACATTCAACTTAAAATCAATAATGAGATTATAAAACCATTTACAGCGAGTAATAAGGCATTCAAAGACATGGGTGACTATAAATGGACTTTTCTTGTCAATGGATGGGATTCGCTTTACGTTTATCGAGGGAAACATCCAATTATAATCTGTTTTAACGAAAAATGTAAAAAAATTTAACTTAAAATTTATAATGAGATTATAAAACCATTTAAAGCGAGTAATAAGGCTTTCAATGGCATTAGTGACTATAAATGGACTTTTCTCTTGAATGGATGGCTTTCGCTTCACGTTTCCCGAGGGAAACATCCAATTATAATCTGTTTTAATGAAAAATTCAAAAAAATTCAACTTAAAATCAATGATGAGATTATAAAACCATTTAAAGCGAATAATAAAGCTTTCAAAGGCATGGGTGACTATAGATGGACTTTTCTTGTTAATGGATGGCTTTCGCTTCACGTTTCCCGAGGAAAACATCCAATTAAAATCTGTTTTAATAAAAAATGTAAAAAAATTCAACTTAAAATCAATAATGAGATTATAAAACAATTTACAGCGAGTAATAAGGCATTCAAAGACATGAGTGACTATAAATGGACGTTTCTTGTCAATGGATAGGATTCGCTTTACGTTTACCGAGGGAAACATCCAATTATAATCTGTTTGAATGAAAAATGTAAAAAAATTTAACTTAAAATCAATAATGAGATTATAAAACCATTTAAAGCGAGTAATAAGGCTTTCAATGGCATTGGTGACTACAAATGGACTTTTCTCTTGAATGGATGGCTTTCGCTTCACGTTTCTCGAGGGAAACATCCAATTATAATATGTTTTAATGAAAACTTCAAACAAATTCAACTTAAAATCAATAATGAGATTATAAAACCATTTAAAGCGAGTAATAAGGCTTCTGAAGGCATTGGTGACTATAAATGGACTTTTCTTGTCAATGGAAGGGATTCGCTTCACGTTTCCCAAGGGAAACATCCAATTATTGTCTGTTTTAATGAAAAATGAAAAAAATTCAACTTAAAATCAATAATGAGATTATAAAGCCATTTAAAGCGAGTAATAGGGCTTTCAATGGCATTGGTGACTATAAATGGACTTTTCTCTTGAATGGATAGCTTTCGCTTCACGTTTCCCAAGGAAAAAATCTAATTATAATCTGTTTTAACGAAAAATTCAACTTAAAATCAATAATGAGATTATAAAATCATTTAAAGCGAGTAATAAGGCTTACAAAGGCATTGGTGACTATAAATGGACTTTTCTCTAGAATGGATGGGGTTTGCTTCGCGTTTCTCGAGGGGAACATCCAATTATTATCTGTTTTAACAAAAAATTCAAAAAAATTCAACTTAAAATCAATAATGAGATTATAAAACCATTTAAAGCGAGTAATAAGGCTTACAAAGGCATTGGTGACTATAAATGGACTTTTCTTGTCAATGGATAGAATTCGCTTCACGTTTCCCAAGGAAAACATCCAATTATAATATGTTTTAACAAAAAATGTAAAAAAATTAAACTTAAAATCAATAATGAGATTATAAAACCAGTTAAAGCGAGTAATAAGGCTTATAAAGGCATTGGTTACTATAAATGGACTTTTCTTGTCAATGGATGACTTTCGCTACACGTTTCCTGAGGGAAACATCCAATTATTGTCTGTTTTAACGAAAAATGCAAAAATATTCAACTTAAAATCAATAATGAGATTCTAAAGCCATTTAAAGCAAATAATAAGGCTTTCAAACCCATGGGTGACTATAAATGAACTTTTCTTGTCAATGGACGGCTTTCGCTTCACATTTCTCGAGAAAAACATCCAATTATAGTCTGTTTGAACAAAAAAAGCAAAAAAATTCAACTTAAAATCAATGATGAGATTATAAAACCATTTAAAGCGAATAATAAAGCTTTCAATGACATGGGTGACTATAAATGGACTTTTCTTGTCAATGGATGGCTTTCGCTTCACATTTCCCGAGGGAAACATCCAATTACAATCTGTTTTAACGAAAAATGTAAAAAAATTCAACTTAAAATCAATAATGAGATTATAAAACCATTTACAGCGAGTAATAAGACATTGAAAGACAAGGGTGACTATAAATGGACTTTTCTTGTGAATGGATGGGATTCGCTTTACGTTTACCAAGGGAAACATCCAATTATAATCTATTTTAACGAAAAATGTAAAAAAATTTAACTTAAAATTAATAATGAGATTATAAAACCATTTAAAGTGAGTAATAAGGCTTTCAATGGCATTGGTGACTATAAATGGACTTTTCTTCTGAATGGATGGCTTTCGTTTCACGTTTCCCGAGGGAAACATCCAATTATAATCTGTTTTAATGAAAAATTCAAAAAAATTCAACTTAAAATCAATGATGAGATTATAAAACCATTTAAAGCGAATAATAAAGCTTTCAAAGGCATGGGTGACTATAAATGGACTTTTCTTGTTAATGGATGGCTTTCGCTTCAGGTTTCCCGAGGGAAACATCCAATTACATTCTGTTTTAACAAAAAATGTAAAAACATTCAACTTAAAATCAATAATGAGATTATAAAACCATTTACAGCGAGTAATAAGGCATTCAAAGACATGGGTGACTATAAATGGACTTTTCTTGTCAATGGATGGGATTCGCTTTACGTTTATCGAGGGAAACATCCAATTATAATATGTTTTAACGAAAAATGTAAAAAAATTTAACTTAAAATTTATAATGAGATTATAAAACCATTTAAAGCGAGTAATAAGGCTTTCAATGGCATTGGTGACTATAAATGGACTTTTCTCTTGAATGGATGGCTTTCGCTTCACGTTTCCCGAGGGAAACATCCAATTATAATCTGTTTTAATGAAAAATTCAAAAAAATTCAACTTAAAATCAATGATGAGATTATAAAACCATTTAAAGCGAATAATAAAGCTTTCAAAGGCATGGGTGACTATAAATGGACTTTTCTTGTTAATGGATGGCTTTCGCTTCACGTTTCTCGAGGAAAACATCCAATTAAAATCTGTTTTAATAAAAAATGTAAAAAAATTTAACTTAAAATCAATAATGAGATTATAAAACAATTTACAGCTAGTAATAAGGCATTCAAAGACATGAGTGACTATAAATGGACGTTTCTTGTCAATGGATGGGATTCGCTTTACGTTTACCGAGGGAAACATCCAATTATAATCTGTTTGAATGAAAAATGTAAAAAAATTTAACTTAAAATCAATAATGAGATTATAAAACCATTTAAAGCGAGTAATAAGGCTTTCAATGGCATTGGTGACTATAAATGGACTTTTCTCTTGAATGGATGGCTTTCGCTTCACGTTTCTCGAGGGAAACATCCAATTATAATATGTTTTAATGAAAAATTCAAACAAATTCAACTTAAAATCAATAATGAGATTATAAAACCATTTAAAGCGAGTAATAAGGCTTCCGAAGGCATTGGTGACTATAAATGGACTTTTCTTGTCAATGGAAGGGATTCGCTTCACGTTTCCCGAGGGAAACATCCAATTATTGTCTGTTTTAATGAAAAATGTAAAAAATTCAACTTAAAATCAATAATGAGATTATAAAGCCATTTAAAGCGAGTAATAGGGCTTTCAATGGCATTGGTGACTATAAATGGACTTTTCTCTTGAATGGATAGCTTTCGCTTCACGTTTCCCAAGGAAAAAATCTAATTATAATCTGTTTTAACGAAAAATTCAACTTAAAATCAATAATGAGATTATAAAATCATTTAAAGCGAGTAATAAGGCTTACAAAGGCATTGGTGACTATAAATGGACTTTTCTCTTGAATGGATGGGGTTCGCTTCGCGTTTCTCTAGGGGAACATCCAATTATAATCTGTTTTAACAAAAAATTCAAAAAAATTCAACTTAAAATCAATAATGAGATTATAAAACCATTTAAAGCGAGTAATAAGGCTTACAAAGGCATTGGTGACTATAAATGGACTTTTCTTGTCAATGGATAGGATTCGCTTCACGTTTCCCAAGGAAAACATCCAATTATAATATGTTTTAACAAAAAATGTAAAAAAATTAAACTTAAAATCAATAATGAGATTATAAAACCAGTTAAAGCGAGTAATAAGGCTTACAAAGGCATTGGTGACTATAAATAGACTTTTCTTGTCAATGGATGACTTTCGCTACACGTTTCCTGAGGGAAACATCCAATTATTGTCTGTTTTAACGAAAAATGCAAAAATATTCAACTTAAAATCAATAATAAGATTCTAAAGCCATTTAAAGCAAATAATAAGGCTTTCAAACCCATGGGTGACTATAAATGAACTTTTCTTGTCAATGGACGGCTTTCGCTTCACATTTCTCGAAAAAAACATCCAATTATAGTCTGTTTGAACAAAAAAAGCAAAAAAATTCAACTTAAAATCAATGATGATACTATAAAACCATTTAAAGTGAATAATAACGCTTTCAATGACATGGGTGACTATAAATGGACTTTTCTTGTCAATGGATGGCTTTCGCTTCACATTTCCCGAGGGAAACATCCAATTACAATCTGTTTTAACGAAAAATGTAAAAAAATTCAACTTAAAATCAATAATGAGATTATAAAACCATTTACAGCGAGTAATAAGACATTGAAAGACAAGGGTGACTATAAATGGACTTTTCTTGTGAATGGATGGGATTCGCTTTACGTTTACCGAGGGAAACATCCAATTATAATCTGTTTTAATGAAAAATGTAAAAAAATTTAACTTAAAATTAATAATGAGATTATAAAACCATTTAAAGTGAGTAATAAGGCTTTCAATGGCATTGGTGACTATAAATGGACTTTTCTCTTGAATGGATGGCTTTCGCTTCACGTTTCCCGAGGGAAACATCCAATTATAATCTGTATTAATGAAAAATTCAAAAAAATTCAACTTAAAATCAATGATGAGATTATAAAACCATTTAAAGCGAATAATAAAGCTTTCAAAGGCATGGGTGACTATAAATGGACTTTTCTTGTCAATGGATGGCTTTCGCTTCACGTTTCCCGAGGGAAACATCCAATTAGAATCTGTTTTAATGAAAAATGTAAAAAAATTCAACTTAAAATCAATAATGAGATTATAAAACCATTTACAGCGAGTAATAAGGCATTCAAAGATATGGGTGATTATAAATGGACTTTTCTTGTCAATGGATGGGATTCGCTTTACGTTTACCGAGGGAAACATTCAATTATAATATTTTTTAATGAAAAATGTAAAAAAATTCAACTTAAAATCAATAATGAGATTATAAAACCATTTACAGCGAGTAATAAGGCATTCAAAGACATGAGTGACTATAAATGGCCTTTTCTTGTCAATGGATGGGATTCGCTTTACGTTTACCGAGGAAAACATCCAATTATAATCTGTTTTAATGAAAAATTAAAAAAATTCAACCGAAAATCAATAATGAGATTATAAAACCATTTAAAGCGTGTAATAAGACTTCCAAAGGCATTGGTAACTATAAATGGACTTTTCTTGTCAATGGAAGGGATTCACTTCACGTTTCCCGAGGGAAACCTCTGATTATTGTCTGTTTTAATGAAAAATGCAAAAATATTCAACTTAAAAACAATAATGAGATTACAAAACCATTTAAAGCGAGTAATAAGGCTTTCAATGGCATTGGTGACTATAAATGGACTTTTCTCTTGAATGGATGGCTTTTGCTTCACGTTTCCCAAGGGAAACATCTAATTATAATCTGTTTTAATGAAGAATTCAAAAAAATTCAACTTATAATCAATAATGAGATTATAAAACCATTTAAAGCGAGTAATAAGGCTTACAAAGGCATTGGTGACTATAAATGAAATTTTCTCATGAATGGATGGGATTCACCTCATGTTTCCCGAGGGAAACATCCAATTTAATCTGTTTTAACGAACAATTCAAAAAAATTCAACTTAAAATCAATAATGAGATTATAAAACCATTTAAAGTGAGCAATAAGGCTTACAAAGACATTGGTGACTATAAGTGGGCTTTTCTTGTCAATGGATGGGATTCGCTTCAAGTTTCCCGAGGAAAACATCCAATTCTAATATGTTTTAACAAAAAATGTAAAAAAATTAAACTTAAAATCAATAATGACATTATAAAACCTTTTAAAGCGAGTAATAAGGCTTACAAAGCATTGGTGACTATAAATGGACTTTTCTTGTCAATGGATGGGATTCGCTTCACGTTTCTTGAGGAAAACATCCAATTATAATATGTTTTAACAAAAAATGTAAAAACATTAAACTTGAAATCAATAATGAGATTATAAAACCATTTAAAGCGATTAATAAGGCTTACAAAGGCATCGGTGAGTATAAATGGACTTTTCTTGTCAATGGATGGCTTTCGCTACACGTTTCTTGAGGGAAACATCCAATTATTTTCTGTTTTAACGAAAAATGAAAAAACATTCAACTTAAAATCAATAATGAGATTATAAAGCCATTTAAAGCAAATAATAAGGCTTTCAAAGCCATGAGTGACTATAAATGGACTTTTCTTGTCTATGGATGGCTTTCGCTACACGTTTCCAAAGGGAAACATCCAATTATTGTCTGTTTTAACGAAAAATGCAAACATATTCAACTTAAAATCAATAATGAGATTATAAAGCCATTTAAAGCAAATAATATGGTATTCAAAGACATGAGTGACTATAAATGGACTTTTCTTGTCAATGGATGGAATTCGCTTTACGTTTACCAAGGGAAACATCCAATTATAATCTGTTTTAACCAAAAATGCAAAAAAATTCAACTTAAAATCAATAATGAGATTATAAAACCATTTAAAGCGAGTAATAAGGCTTTCAAAGGCGTTGGTGACTATAAATGGACTTTTCTCTTGAATGGATGGCTTTCGCTTCACGTTTCCCGAGGGAAACATCCAATTATAATCTGTTTTAATGAAAAATTTAAAAAAATTCAACTTAAACTCAATAATGAGATTATAAAACCATTTAAAGCGAGTAATAAGGCTTACAAAGGCATTGGTGACTATAAGTGGACTTTTCTTGTCAATGGATGGGATTCGCTTCACGTTTCCCGAGAAAAACATCCAATTATAATTTGTTTTAACAAAAAATATAAAAAAATTAAACTTAAAATCAATAATGACATTATAAAACCATTTAAAGCGAGTAATGAGGCTTTCAAAGGCGTTGGTGACTATAAATGGACTTTTCTCTTGAATGGATGGCTTTCCCTTCACGTTTCCCGTGGAAAACATCCAATTATAATTTGTTTTAACAAAAAATGTAAAAAAATTCAACTTAAAATCAATAATGAGATTATAAAATCATTTAAAGCGAGTAATAAGGCTTTCAAAGGCGTTGGTGACTATAAATGGACTTTTCTCTTGAATGGATGGCTTTCGCTTCACGTTTCCCGAGGAAAACATCCAATTATAATAAGTTTTAATGAAAAATTCAAAAAAATTCAACTTAAAATCAATAATGAGATTATAAAACCATTTAAAGCGAGTAATAAGACTTCCAAAGGCATTGGTAACTATAAATGGACTTTTTTTGTCAATGGAAGGGATTCGCTTCACGTTTCCCAAGGGAAACATCTGATTATTGTCTGTTTTAATGAAAAATGCAAAAATATTCAACTTAAAATCAATAATGAGATTATAAAACCATTTAAAGTGAGTAATAAGGCTTCCAAAGGCATTGGTGACTATAAATGGACTTTTCTTGTCAATGGAAGGGATTCGCTTCACGTTTCCCAAAGGAAACATCCAATTATTGTCTGTTTTAATGAAAAATGCAAAAATATTCAACTTAAAATCAATAATGAGATTATAAACCATTTAAAGCGAGTAATAAGGCTTTCAATGGCACTGGTGACTATAAATGGACTTTTCTCTTGAATGGATGGCTTTTGCTTCACGTTTCCCAAGGGAAACATCCAATTATAATTTGTTTTAACTAAAAATTCAAAACAATTCAACTTAAAATCAATAATGAGATTATAAAACCATTTAAAGCGAGTAATAAGGCTTACAAAGGCATTGGTGACTATAAATGGACTTTTCTCTTGAATGGATGGGATTCGCTTCACGTTTCCCAAGGGAGACATCCAATTATAATCTGTTTCAATGAAAAATTCAAAAAATTCAACTTAAAATCAATAATGAGATTATAAAACCATTTAAAGCGAGTAATAAGGCTTACAAAGGCATTGGTGACTATAAATGGACTTTTCTCTTGAATGGATGGGATTCGCTTCACGTTTCCCAATGGAGACATCCAATTATAATCTGTTTCAATGAAAAATTCAAAAAAATTCAACTTAAAATCAATAATGAGATTATAAAACCGTTTAAAGCGAGTAATAAGGCTTTCAAAGGCAGTGGTTACTATAAATGGACTTTTCTTGTGAATGGATGGCTTTTGCTTCACGTTTCCTGAGGAAAATATCCAATTATAATCTTTTTTAATGATAAATGCAAAAAAATGCAACTTAAAATCAATAATGCGATTATAAAACCATTTAAAACGAGCTGTAAGGCTTAAAATGGAATGGTTGACTATAAATGGAATTTTGTTGTGAATGGATGGCTTTCGCTTTACGTTTCCCAAGGAAAACATCCAATTGTAATCTGTTTTAACGATAAATGCAAAAAACTGCAACTTAAAATCAATAATGAGATTATAAAACCATTTAAAGCGAGTAATAAGGCTTTCAATGGCATGGGTGACTATAAATGGACATTTCTAATCAATGGATGGCTTTCGCTTCATGGTTCCCGAAGAAAACATCCAATTATAATCTGTTTTAACAATAAATGCAAAAAACTGCAACTTAAAATCAATAATGAGATTATAAAACCATTTAAATCGAGTTATAAGGCTTTCAATGGCATCGGTGACTATAAATGGACTTTTCTTGTCAATGGATGGCTTTTGCTTTGCGTTTCCCTAGGGAAACATCCAATTATAATCTAATTTATCGAGAAATACAAAAAAATGCAACTTAAAATCAATAATGAGATTATAAAACCATTTAAAGCGAGCTATAAGGCTTTCAATGGCATGCGTGACTATAAATGGACTTTTCTTGTGAATGGATGGCTTTCGCTTTGCGTTTCCCGAGGGAAACATCCAATTATAATCTGTTTTAACGAGAAATACAAAAAAATGCAACTTAAAATCAATAATGAGATTATAACACCATTTAAACCGAGCTATAAGGCTTTCAATGGCATGGGTGACTATAAATGGACTTTTCTTGTCAATGGATGGCTTTCGCTTTGTGTTTCCCGAGGGAAACATACAATTATAATCTGTTTTAATGAGAAATTCAAAAAATTGCAACTTAAAATCAATAATAAGATTATAAAACGATTTAAAGCGAGCTACAAGGCTTTCAATGGCATGGGTGACTATAAATGGACTTTTGTTGTGAATGGATGGCTTTCGCTTTACGTTTCTAGAGGGAAACATCCAATTATAATCTGTTTTAATGAGAAATACAAAAAAATGCAACTTAAAATCAATAATGAGATTATAAAACCATTTAAAGAGAGCTATAAGGCTTTCAATGGCATGGGTGACTATAAATGGACTTTTCTTGTCAATGGATGGCTTTCGCTTCACGTTTCCCGAAGAAAACATCCAATTATAATATGTTTTAATGATAAACGCAAAAAATTTCAACTTAAAATCAATAATGAGATTATAAAACCATTTAAAGCGAGTAATAACGCTTTCAATGGCATGGGTGACTATAAATGGAGTTTTCTTATCAATGGATGGATTTCGCTTTACGTTTCCCAAGGGAAACATCCAATTATAATCTGTTTTAATAAGAAATGCAAAAAAATGCAATTAAAAATCAATAATGAGTTTATAAAATCATTTAAAGCGAGCTATAAGGCTTTCAATGGCATGAGAGACTATAAATGGACTTTTCGTATCAATGGATGGCTTTCGTTTCACGTTTCCCAAGGAAAACATCCAATTATAATCTGTTTTAACTAAAAATGTAAAAAAATTCAACTTAAAATCAATAATGACATTATAAAACAATTTAAAGCGAGTAATAAGGCTTTCGAAGGCATGGGTGACTATAAATGGACTGTTCTTGTCAATGGATGGGATTCGCTTTATGTTTCCCGAGGGAAACATCCAATTATAATCTGTTTAACGATAAATGCAAAAAATTGCAACTTAAAATCAATAATGAGATTATAAAACCATTTAAAGCGAGTAATAAGGCTTTCAATGGCATGGGTGACTATAAATGGACTTTTCTCTTGAATGGATGGCTTTCGCTTCACGTTTCTCGAGGGAACAACCAATTATAATCTATTTTAATGGAAAATGTCAAAAAATTCAACTTAAAATCAATAATGAGATTATAAAACCATTTAAAGAGAGTAATAAGGCTTTCAAAGGCATTGGTTACTATAAATGGACTTTTGTTGTCAATGGATGGCTTTCGCTCCACGTTTCCTAAGGGAAACATCCAATTATAATCTGTTTTAACAATAAATGCAAAAAAAATGCAACTTAAAATCAATAATGCGATTATAAAATCATTTAAAGCGAGCTATAAGGCTTTAAATGGAATGGGTGACTATAAATGGACTTTTGTTGTGAATGGATGGCTTTCGATTTACGTTTCTCGAGGAAAACATCCAATTATAATCTGTTTTAATGAGAAATGCAAAAAAATGCAACTTAATATCAATAATAAGATTATAAAACCGTTTAAAGCGAGTAATAAGGCTTTCAAAGGCATTGGTTACTATAAATGGACTTTTCTTGTCAATGGATGGCTTTCGTTTCACGTTTCCTGAGGGAAACATCCAATTATAATCTGTTTTAATGATAAATGCAAAAAAATGCAACTTAAAATCAATAATGCGATTATAAAACCATTTAAAGCGAGCTATAAGGCTTTAAATGGAATGGGTGACTATAAATGGACTTTTGTTTTGAATGGATGGCTTTTGCTTTACGTTTCCTGAGGAAAACATCCAATTATAATCTGTTTTAATGAGAAATGCAAAAAAATGCAACTTAATATCAATAATGAGATTATAAAACCATTTAAAGCGAGCTATAAGGCTTTAAATGGAATGGGTTACTATAAATGGACTTTTCTTGTCAATGGATGGCTTTCGCTTCACGTTTCTCGAGGGAAACATCCAATTATAATCTGTTTTAACAAAAAATGAAAAAAAATTCAACTTAAAATCAATAATGAGATTATAAAACCATTTAAAGCGAGTAATAAGGCTGTCAAAGGCATTGGTGACTATAAATGGACTTTTCTTGTCAATGGATGGCTTTTGCTTCCCGTTTCTCGAGGGAAACATCTAATTATAATCTGTTTTAACGAGAAATGCAAATAAATTCAACTTAAAATCAATAATGAGATTATAAAACCATTTAAAGTGAGTAATAAGGCTTTCAAAGGCTTTGGTGACTATAAATGGCCTTTTCTTGTCAATTGATGGCTTTCGCTTAACGTTTCCTGAGGTAAAGATCCAATTATAATCTGTTTTAACGGAAAATGTAAAAAAATTCTACTTAAAATCACTAATGATATTATAAAACCGTTTAAAGCGAGTAATAAGGCTTTCAATGGCATGGGTGACTATATATGGACTTTTCTCTTGAATGGATACCTTTCGCTTCATGTTTCCCAATGGAAACATCCAATTATAATCTGTTTTAACGAGAAATGTAAAAAAATGCAACTTAAAATCAATAATGAGATTATAAAGCCATTTAAAGCGAATAATAAGGCTTTCAAGGGCATAGGTGACTATAAATAAACTTTTCCTGTCAATTGATGGCTTTCGCTTCACGTTTCCCAAGGGAAACATCCAATTATAATCTGTTTTAACAAAAAATGCAAAAAAATTCAACTTAAAATCAATAATGAGATTATAAAACCATTTAAAGCGAGTAACAAGGCTTTCAAAGGCATGAGTGACTATAAATGGACTTTTCTTGTGGATAGATGGCTTTCGCTTCACATTTCCCGATGGAAACATTCAATTATAATCTGTTTTAATGAAAAATGTAAAAAAATTCAACTTAAAATCAATAATGAGATTATAATACCATTTAAAGCGAGTAATAAGGCTTTCAATGGCATGGGTGACTATAAATAGACTTTTCTCTTGAATGGATGGCTTTCGCTTCGTGTTTCCCGAGGGAAACATCCAATTATAATATGTTTTAACAAAAAATGCAAAACAATTCAAGTTAAAATCAATAATGAGATTATAAAACCATTTAAAGCGAGTAATAAGGCTGTCAAAGGTATTGGTGATAATAAATGGACTTTTCTTATGAATGGATGGCTTTCGCTTCACGTTTCCCAAGGAAAACATCCAATTATAATATGTTTTAACAAAAAAAGTAAAAAAATTTCACTTAAAATCAATAATGAGATTATAAAGCCATTTAAAGTGAATAATACGACTTTCAAATGCATGGGTGACTATAAATGGACTTTTCTTGTCAATGGATGGATTTCGTTTCACGTTTCCCGAGAACAATATCCTATTATAATCTGTTTTAATGAAAAATGTAAAAAAATTCAACTTAAAATCAATAACGAGATTATAAAGCCATTTAAAGCGAATAATAAGGCTTCCAAAGGCATGGCTGACTATAAATGAACTTTTCTTGTGGATGGATGGCTTTCGCTTCACATTGCCCGAGGGAAACATCCAATTATAATCTGTTTAAACAAAAAATGTAAAAAAATTCATCTTAAAATCAATAATGAGATTATAAAACCATTTAAAGCGAGTAATAAGGCTTTCAATGGCATTGGTGACTATAAATGGACTTTTCTTGTCAATGGATTGCTTTCGCTCCACGTTTCCTGAGCGAAATATCCAATTATAATCTGTTTTAACAAAAAATATAAAAAAATTCAACTTAAAATCACTAATGATATTATAAAACCATTTAAAGCGAGTAATAAGGCTTTCAATGGCATGGGTGACTATAAATGGACTTTTTCTCTTTGATGGATGGCTTTCGCTTCACGTTTTCCGATGAAAACATCCAATTATAATCTGTTTTAACGAGAAATGCAAAAAAATTCTACTTAAAATCAATAATGAGATTATAAAGCCATTTAAAGCGAATAATAAGGCTTTCAAAGGCATGGGTGACTATAAATGGACTTTTCCTGTCAATTGATGGCTTTCGCTTCACGTTTCTTGGGAGAAACATCCAATTATAATCTGTTTTAATAAAAAATGTAAAAAAATTCAACTTAAAATCAATAATGAGATTATAAAACTATTTAAAGCGAGTAATAAAGCTTTCAAAGGCATGAGTGACTATAAATGGACTTTTCTTGTGGATAGATGGCTTGCGCTTCACATTTCCCGAGGGAAACATCCAACTATCATCTGTTCTAATGAAAAATGTAAAAAAATTCAACTCAAAATCAATAATGAGATTATAAAACCATTTAAAGCGAGTAATAAGGCTTTCAATGGCATAGGTGACTATAAATGAACCTTTTCTCTTGAATGGATGGCTTTCGCTTCACGTTTCCCAATGAAAACATCCAATTATAATCTGTTTTCACAAAAAATGTAAAAAAATTCAACTTAAAATCAATAATGAGATTATAAAGCCATTTAAAGCGAATAATACACCTTTCAAATGCATGGGTGACTATAAATGGACTTTTCTTGTGGATGGATGGCTTTTGCTTCACGTTTCCCAAGGAAAACATCCAATTATAATTTGTTTTAACAAAAAATGTAAAACAATTCAACTTAAAATCCATAATGAGATTATAAAACCATTTAAAGCGAGTAATAAGGCTTTCAAAGGATTTGGTGACTATAAATGGACTTTTCTTGTCAATGGATGGCTTTCGCTTAACGTTTTCCAAGGTAAACATCCAATTATAATATGTTTTAACGGAAAATGTAAAACAATTCAACTTAAAATCACTAACGATATTATAAAACCATTTAAAGCGAGTAACAAGGCTGTCAAAGACATTGGTGACTATAAATAGACTTTTCCTATCAATTGGTGGCTTTCGCTTCACGTTTCTCGAGGGAAACATCCAATTATAATCTGTTTTAACAAAAAATGCAAAAAAATTCAACTTAAAATCAATAATGAGATTATAAAACCATTTAAAGCGAGTAATAAGGCTGTCAAAGGCATTGGTGACTATAAATGGACTTTTCTTGTCAATGGATGGCTTTTGCTTCCCGTTTCTCGAGGGAAACATCTAATTATAATCTGTTTTAACGAGAAATGCAAATAAATTCAACTTAAAATCAATAATGAGATTATAAAACCATTTAAAGTGAGTAATAAGGCTTTCAAAGGCTTTGGTGACTATAAATGGCCTTTTCTTGTCAATTGATGGCTTTCTCTTAACGTTTCCTGAGGTAAAGATCCAATTATAATCTGTTTTAACGGAAAATGTAAAAAAATTCTACTTAAAATCACTAATGATATTATAAAACCGTTTAAAGCGAGTAATAAGGCTTTCAATGGCATGGGTGACTATATATGGACTTTTCTCTTGAATGGATACCTTTCGCTTCACGTTTCCCAATGGAAACATCCAATTATAATCTGTTTTAACGAGAAATGTAAAAAAATGCAACTTAAAATCAATAATGAGATTATAAAGCCATTTAAAGCGAATAATAAGGCTTTCAAGGGCATAGGTGACTATAAATAGACTTTTCCTGTCAATTGATGGCTTTCGCTTCACGTTTCCCAAGGAAAATGTCGAATTATAATCTGTTTTAACAAAAAATGCAAAACAATTCAACTTAAAATCAATAATGAGATTATAAAACCATTTAAAGCGAGTAACAAGGCTTTCAAAGGCATGAGTGACTATAAATGGACTTTTCTTGTGGATAGATGGCTTTCGCTTCACATTTCCCGATGGAAACATTCAATTATAATCTGTTTTAATGAAAAATGTAAAAAAATTCAACTTAAAATCAATAATGAGATTATAAAACCATTTAAAGCGAGTAATAAGGCTTTCAATGGCATGGGTGACTATAAATAGACTTTTCTCTTGAATGGATGGCTTTCGCTTCGTGTTTCCCGAGGGAAACATCCAATTATAATATGTTTTAACAAAAAATGCAAAACAATTCAAGTTAAAATCAATAATGAGATTATAAAACCATTTAAAGCGAGTAATAAGGCTGTCAAAGGTATTGGTGATAATAAATGGACTTTTCTTATGAATGGATGGCTTTCTCTTAACGTTTCCTGAGGTAAAGATCCAATTATAATCTGTTTTAACGGAAAATGTAAAAAAATTCTACTTAAAATCACTAATGATATTATAAAACCGTTTAAAGCGAGTAATAAGGCTTTCAATGGCATGGGTGACTATATATGGACTTTTCTCTTGAATTGATACCTTTCGCTTCACGTTTCCCAATGGAAACATCCAATTATAATCTGTTTTAACGAGAAATGTAAAAAAATGCAACTTAAAATCAATAATGAGATTATAAAGCCATTTAAAGCGAATAATAAGGCTTTCAAGGGCATAGGTGACTATAAATAGACTTTTCCTGTCAATTGATGGCTTTCGCTTCACGTTTCCCAAGGAAAACATCGAATTATAATCTGTTTTAACAAAAAATGCAAAACAATTCAACTTAAAATCAATAATGAGATTATAAAACCATTTAAAGCGAGTAACAAGGCTTTCAAAGGCATGAGTGACTATAAATGGACTTTTCTTGTGGATATATGGCTTTCACTTCACATTTCCCGATGGAAACATTCAATTATAATCTGTTTTAATGAAAAATGTAAAAAAATTCAACTTAAAATCAATAATGAGATTATAAAACCATTTAAAGCGAGTAATAAGGCTTTCAATGGCATTGGTGACTATAAATGGACTTTTCTTGTCAATGGATTGCTTTCGCTCCACATTTCCTGAGCGAAATATCCAATTATAATCTGTTTTAACAAAAAATATAAAAAAATTTAACTTAAAATCACTAATGATATTATAAAACCATTTAAAGCGAGTAATAAGGCTTTCAATGGCATGGGTGACTATAAATGGACTTTTTCTCTTTGATTGATGGCTTTCGCTTCACGTTTCTCGATGAAAACATCCAATTATAATCTGATTTAACGAGAAATGCAAAAAAATTCTACTTAAAATCAATAATGAGATTATAAAGCCATTTAAAGCGGATAATAAGGCTTTCAAAGGCATGGGTGACTATAAATGGACTTTTCCTGTCAATTGATGGGTTTCGCTTCGCGTTTCTTGGGAGAAACATCCAATTATAATCTGTTTTAATAAAAAATGTAAAAAAATTCAACTTAAAATCAATAATGAGATTATAAAACCATTTAAAGCGAGTAATAAAGCTTTCAAAGGCATGAGTGACTATAAATGGACTTTTCTTGTGGATAGATGGCTTGCGCTTCACATTTCCCAAGGGAAACATCCAACTATCATCTGTTCTAATGAAAAATGTAAAAAAATTCAACTCAAAATCAATAATGAGATTATAAAACCATTTAAAGCGAGTAATAAGGCTTTCAATGGCATAGGTGACTATAAATGAACCTTTTCTCTTGAATGGATGGCTTTCGCTTCACGTTTCCCAATGAAAACATCCAATTATAATCTGTTTTAACAAAAAATGTAAAAAAATTCAACTTAAAATCAATAATGAGATTATAAAGCCATTTAAAGCGAATAATACACCTTTCAAATGCATGGGTGACTATAAATGGACTTTTCTTGTGGATGGATGGCTTTTGCTTCACGTTTCCCAAGGAAAACATCCAATTATAATTTGTTTTAACAAAAAATGTAAAACAATTCAACTTAAAATCCATAATGAGATTATAAAACCATTTAAAGCGAGTAATAAGGCTTTCAAAGGATTTGGTGACTATAAATGGACTTTTCTTGTCAATGGATGGCTTTCGCTTAACGTTTTCCAAGGTAAACATCCAATTATAATATGTTTTAACGGAAAATGTAAAACAATTCAACTTAAAATCACTAACGATATTATAAAACCATTTAAAGCGAGTAACAAGGCTGTCAAAGACATTGGTGACTATAAATGGACTTTTCCTATCAATTGGTGGCTTTCGCTTCACGTTTCTCGAGGGAAACATCCAATTATAATCTGTTTTAACAAAAAATGCAAAAAAATTCAACTTAAAATCAATAATGAGATTATAAAACCATTTAAAGCGAGTAATGAGGCTGTCAAAGGCATTGGTGACTATAAATGGACTTTTCTTGTCAATGGATGGCTTTTGCTTCCCGTTTCTCGAGGGAAACATCTAATTATAATCTGTTTTAACGAGAAATGCAAATAAATTCAACTTAAAATCAATAATAAGATTATAAAACCATTTAAAGTGAGTAATAAGGCTTTCAAAGGCTTTGGTGACTATAAATGGCCTTTTCTTGTCAATTGATGGCTTTCTATTAACGTTTCCTGAGGTAAAGATCCAATTATAATCTGTTTTAACGGAAAATGTAAAACAATTCTACTTAAAATCACTAATGATATTATAAAACCGTTTAAAGCGAGTAATAAGGCTTTCAATGGCATGGGTGACTATATATGGACTTTTCTCTTGAATGGATACCTTTCGCTTCACGTTTCCCAATGGAAACATCCAATTATAATCTATTTTAACGAGAAATGTAAAAAAATGCAACTTAAAATCAATAATGAGATTATAAAGCCATTTAAAGCGAATAATAAGGCTTTCAAGGGCATAGGTGACTATAAATAGACTTTTCCTGTCAATTGATGGCTTTCGCTTCACGTTTCCCAAGGAAAACATCGAATTATAATCTGTTTTAACAAAAAATGCAAAACAATTCAACTTAAAATCAATAATGAGATTATAAAACCATTTAAAGCGAGTAACAAGGCTTTCAAAGGCATGAGTGACTATAAATGGACTTTTCTTGTGGATAGATGGCTTTCGCTTCACATTTCCCGATGGAAACATTCAATTATAATCTGTTTTAATGAAAAATGTAAAAAAATTCAACTTAAAATCAATAATGAGATTATAAAACCATTTAAAGCGAGTAATAAGGCTTTCAATGGCATTGGTGACTATAAATGGACTTTTCTTGTCAATGGATTGCTTTCGCTCCACATTTCCTGAGCGAAATATCCAATTATAATCTGTTTTAACAAAAAATATAAAAAAATTCAACTTAAAATCACTAATGATATTATAAAACCATTTAAAGCGAGTAATAAGGCTTTCAATGGCATGGGTGACTATAAATGGACTTTTTCTCTTTGATGGATGGCTTTCGCTTCACGTTTCCCGATGAAAACATCCAATTATAATCTGATTTAACGAGAAATGCAAAAAAATTCTACTTAAAATCAATAATGAGATTATAAAGCCATTTAAAGCGAATAATAAGGCTTTCAAAGGCATGGGTGACTATAAATGGACTTTTCCTGTCAATTGATGGCTTTCGCTTCACGTTTCTTGGGAGAAACATCCAATTATAATCTGTTTTAATAAAAAATGTAAAAAAATTCAACTTAAAATCAATAATGAGATTATAAAACCATTTAAAGCGAGTAATAAAGCTTTCAAAAGCATGAGTGACTATAAATGGACTTTTCTTGTGGATAGATGGCTTGCGCTTCACATTTCCCGAGGGAAACATCCAACTATCATCTGTTCTAATGAAAAATGTAAAAAAATTCAACTCAAAATCAATAATGAGATTATAAAACCATTTAAAGCGAGTAATAAGGCTTTCAATGGCATAGGTGACTATAAATGAACCTTTTCTCTTGAATGGATGGCTTTCGCTTCACGTTTCCCAATGAAAACATCCAATTATAATCTGTTTTCACAAAAAATGTAAAAAAATTCAACTTAAAATCAATAATGAGATTATAAAGCCATTTAAAGCGAATAATACACCTTTCAAATGCATGGGTGACTATAAATGGACTTTTCTTGTGGATGGATGGCTTTTGCTTCACGTTTCCCAAGGAAAACATCCAATTATAATTTGTTTTAACAAAAAATGTAAAACAATTCAACTTAAAATCCATAATGAGATTATAAAACCATTTAAAGCGAGTAATAAGGCTTTCAAAGGATTTGGTGACTATAAATGGACTTTTCTTGTCAATGGATGGCTTTCGCTTAACGTTTTCCAAGGTAAAGATCCAATTATAATCTGTTTTAACGGAAAATGTAAAAAAATTCTACTTAAAATCACTAATGATATTATAAAACCGTTTAAAGCGAGTAATAAGACTTTCAATGGCATGGGTGACTATATATGGACTTTTCTCTTGAATGGATACCTTTCGCTTCACGTTTCCCAATGGAAACATCCAATTATAATCTGTTTTAACGAGAAATGTAAAAAAATGCAACTTAAAATCAATAATGAGATTATAAAGCCATTTAAAGCGAATAATAAGGCTTTCAAGGGCATAGGTGACTATAAATAGACTTTTCCTGTCAATTGATGGCTTTCGCTTCACGTTTCCCAAGGAAAACATCGAATTATAATCTGTTTTAACAAAAAATGCAAAACAATTCAACTTAAAATCAATAATGAGATTATAAAACCATTTAAAGCGAGTTACAAGGCTTTCAAAGGCATGAGTGACTATAAATGGACTTTTCTTGTGGATAGATGGCTTTCGCTTCACATTTCCCGATGGAAACATTCAATTATAATCTGTTTTAATGAAAAATGTAAAAAAATTCAACTTAAAATTAATAATGAGATTATAAAACCATTTAAAGCGAGTAATAAGGCTTTCAATGGCATGGGTGACTATAAATAGACTTTTCTCTTGAATGGATGGCTTTCGCTTCGTGTTTCCCGAGGGAAACATCCAATTATAATATGTTTTAACAAAAAATGCAAAACAATTCAAGTTAAAATCAATAATGAGATTATAAAACCATTTAAAGCGAGTAATAAGGCTGTCAAAGGTATTGGTGATAATAAATGGACTTTTCTTATGAATGGATGGCTTTCGCTTCACGTTTCCCAAGGAAAACATCCAATTATAATATGTTTTAACAAAAAAAGTAAAAAAATTTCACTTAAAATCAATAATGAGATTATAAAGCCATTTAAAGTGAATGATACGACTTTCAAATGCATGGGTGACTATAAATGGACTTTTCTTGTAAATGGATGGCTTTCGTTTCATGTTTCCCGAGAACAATATCCTATTATAATCTGTTTTAATGAAAAATGTAAAAAAATTCAACTTAAAATCAATAACGAGATTATAAAGCCATTTAAAGCGAATAATAAGGCTTCCAAAGGCATGGCTGACTATAAATGAACTTTTCTTGTGGATGGATGGCTTTCGCTTCACATTGCCCGAGGGAAACATCCAATTATAATCTGTCTAAACAAAAAATGTAAAAAAATTCAACTTAAAATCAATAATGAGATTATAAAACCATTTAAAGCGAGTAATAAGGCTTTCAATGGCATTGGTGACTATAAATGGACTTTTCTTGTCAATGGATTGCTTTCGCTCCACGTTTCCTGAGCGAAATATCCAATTATAATCTGTTTTAACAAAAAATATAAAAAAATTCAACTTAAAATCACTAATGATATTATAAAACCATTTAAAGCGAGTAATAAGGCTTTCAATGGCATGGGTGACTATAAATGGACTTTTTCTCTTTGATGGATGGCATTCGCTTCACGTTTCCCGATGAAAACATCCAATTATAATCTGTTTTAACGAGAAATGCAAAAAAATTCTACTTAAAATCAATAATGAGATTATAAAGCCATTTAAAGCGAATAATAAGGCTTTCAAAGGCATGGGTGACTATAAATGGACTTTTCCTGTCAATTGATGGCTTTCGCTTCACGTTTCTTGGGAGAAACATCCAATTATAATCTGTTTTAATAAAAAATGTAAAAAAATTCAACTTAAAATCAATAATGAGATTATAAAACCATTTAAAGCGAGTAATAAAGCTTTCAAAGGCATGAGTGACTATAAATAGACTTTTCTTGTGGATAGATGGCTTGCGCTTCACATTTCCCGAGGGAAACATCCAACTATCATCTGTTCTAATGAAAAATGTAAAAAAATTCAACTCAAAATCAATAATGAGATTATAAAACCATTTAAAGCGAGTAATAAGGCTTTCAATGGCATTGGTGACTATAAATGGACTTTTCTTGTCAATGGATTGCTTTCGCTCCACGTTTCCTGAGCGAAATATCCAATTATAATCTGTTTTAACAAAAAATATAAAAAAATTCAACTTAAAATCACTAATGATATTATAAAACCATTTAAAGCGAGTAATAAGGCTTTCAATGGCATGGGTGACTATAAATGGACTTTTTCTCTTTGATGGATGGCTTTCGCTTCACGTTTCCCGATGAAAACATCCAATTATAATCTGTTTTAACGAGAAATGCAAAAAAATTCTACTTAAAATCAATAATGAGATTATAAAGCCATTTAAAGCGAATAATAAGGCTTTCAAAGGCATGGGTGACTATAAATGGACTTTTCCTGTCAATTGATGGCTTTCACTTCACGTTTCTTGGGAGAAACATCCAATTATAATCTGTTTTAATAAAAAATGTAAAAAAATTCAACTTAAAATCAATAATGAGATTATAAAACCATTTAAAGCGAGTAATAAAGCTTTCAAAGGCATGAGTGACTATAAATGGACTTTTCTTGTGGATAGATGGCTTGCGCTTCACATTTCCTGAGGGAAACATCCAACTATCATCTGTTCTAATGAAAAATGTAAAAAAATTCAACTCAAAATAAATAATGAGATTATAAAACCATTTAAAGCGAGTAATAAGGCTTTCAATGGCATAGGTGACTATAAATGAACCTTTTCTCTTGAATGGATGGCTTTCGCTTCACGTTTCCCAATGAAAACATCCAATTATAATCTGTTTTAACAAAAAATGTAAAAAAATTCAACTTAAAATCAATAATGAGATTATAAAGCCATTTAAAGCGAATAATACAGCTTTCAAATGCATGGGTGACTATAAATGGACTTTTCTTGTGGATGGATGGCTTTTGCTTCACGTTTCCCAAGGAAAAGATCCAATTATAATTTGTTTTAACAAAAAATGTAAAACAATTCAACTTAAAATCCATAATGAGATTATAAAACCATTTAAAGCGAGTAATAAGGCTTTCAAAGGATTTGGTGACTATAAATGCACTTTTCTTGTCAATGGATGGCTTTCGCTTAACGTTTTCCAAGGTAAACATCCAATTATAATATGTTTTAACGGAAAATGTAAAACAATTCAACTTAAAATCACTAACGATATTATAAAACCATTTAAAGCGAGTAACAAGGCTGTCAAAGACATTGGTGACTATAAATGGACTTTTCCTATCAATTGGTGGCTTTCGCTTCACGTTTCTCGAGGGAAACATCCAATTATAATCTGTTTTAGCAAAAAATGCAAAAAAATTCAACTTAAAATCAATAATGAGATTATAAAACCATTTAAAGCGAGTAATAAGGCTGTCAAAGGCATTGGTGACTATAAATGGACTTTTCTTGTCAATGGATGGCTTTTGTTTCCCGTTTCTCGAGGGAAACATCTAATTATAATCTGTTTTAACGAGAAATGCAAATAAATTCAACTTAAAATCAATAATGAGATTATAAAACCATTTAAAGTGAGTAATAAGGCTTTCAAAGGCTTTGGTGACTATAAATGGCCTTTTCTTGTCAATTGATGGCTTTCGCTTAACGTTTCCTGAGGTAAAGATCCAATTATAATCTGTTTTAACGGAAAATGTAAAAAAATTCTACTTAAAATCACTAATGATATTATAAAACCGTTTAAAGCGAGTAATAAGGCTTTCAATGGCATGAGTGACTATATATGGACTTTTCTCTTGAATGGATACCTTTCGCTTCACGTTTCCCAATGGAAACATCCAATTATAATCTGTTTTAACGAGAAATGTAAAAAAATGCAACTTAAAATCAATAATGAGATTATAAAGCCATTTAAAGCGAATAATAAGGCTTTCAAGGGCATAGGTGACTATAAATAGACTTTTCCTGTCAATTGATGGCTTTCGCTTCACGTTTCCCAAGGGAAACATCCAATTATAATCTGTTTTAACAAAAAATGCAAAAAAATTCAACTTAAAATCAATAATGAGATTATAAAACCATTTAAAGCGAGTAACAAGGCTTTCAAAGGCATGAGTGACTATAAATGGACTTTTCTTGTGGATAGATGGCTTTCGCTTCACATTTCCCGATGGAAACATTCAATTATAATCTGTTTTAATGAAAAATGTAAAAAAATTCAACTTAAAATCAATAATGAGATTATAAAACCATTTAAAGCGAGTAATAAGGCTTTCAATGGCATGGGTGACTATAAATAGACTTTTCTCTTGAATGGATGGCTTTCGCTTCGTGTTTCCCGAGGGAAACATCCAATTATAATATGTTTTAACAAAAAATGCAAAACAATTCAAGTTAAAATCAATAATGAGATTATAAAACCATTTAAAGCGAGTAATAAGGCTGTCAAAGGTATTGGTGATAATAAATGGACTTTTCTTATGAATGGATGGCTTTCGCTTCACGTTTCCCAAGGAAAACATCCAATTATAATATGTTTTAACAAAAAAAGTAAAAAAATTTCACTTAAAATCAATAATGAGATTATAAAGCCATTTAAAGTGAATAATACGGCTTTCAAATGCATGGGTGACTATAAATGGACTTTTCTTGTCAATGGATGGCTTTCGTTTCACGTTTCCCGAGAACAATATCCTATTATAATCTGTTTTAATGAAAAATGTAAAAAAATTCAACTTAAAATCAATAACGAGATTATAAAGCCATTTAAAGCAAATAATAAGGCTTCCAAAGGCATGGCTGACTATAAATGAACTTTTCTTGTGGATGGATGGTTTTCGCTTCACATTGCCCGAGGGAAACATCCAATTATAATCTGTTTAAACAAAAAATGTAAAAAAATTCAACTGAAAATCAATAATGAGATTATAAAACCATTTCAAGCGAGTAATAAGGCTTTCAATGGCATTGGTGACTATAAATGGACTTTTCTTGTCAATGGATTGCTTTCGCTCCACGTTTCCTGAGCGAAATATCCAATTATAATCTGTTTTAACAAAAAATATAAAAAAATTCAACTTAAAATCACTAATGATATTATAAAACCATTTAAAGCGAGTAATAAGGCTTTCAATGGCATGGGTGACTATAAATGGACTTTTTCTCTTTGATGGATGGCTTTCGCTTCACGTTTCCCGATGAAAACATCCAATTATAATCTGTTTTAACGAGAAATGCAAAAAAATTCTACTTAAAATCAGTAATGAGATTATAAAGCCATTTAAAGCGAATAATAAGGCTTTCAAAGGCATGGGTGACTATAAATGGACTTTTCCTGTCAATTGATGGCTTTCGTTTCACGTTTCTTGGGAGAAACATCCAATTATAATCTGTTTTAATAAAAAATGTAAAAAAGTTCAACTTAAAATCAATAATGAGATTATAAAACCATTTAAAGCGAGTAATAAAGCTTTCAAAGGCATGAGTGACTATAAATGGACTTTTCTTGTGGATAGATGGCTTGCGCTTCACATTTCCCGAGGGAAACATCCAACTATCATCTGTTCTAATGAAAAATGTAAAAAAATTCAACTCAAAATCAATAATGAGATTATAAAACCATTTAAAGCGAGTAATAAGGCTTTCAATGGCATTGGTGACTATAAATGGACTTTTCTTGTCAATGGATTGCTTTTGCTCCACGTTTCCTGAGCGAAATATCCAATTATAATCTGTTTTAACAAAAAATATAAAAAAATTCAACTTAAAATCACTAATGATATTATAAAACCATTTAAAGCGAGTAATAAGGCTTTCAATGGCATGGGTGACTATAAATGGACTTTTTCTCTTTGATGGATGGCTTTCGCTTTACGTTTCCCGATGAAAACATCCAATTATAATCTGTTTCAACGAGAAATGCAAAAAAATTCTACTTAAAATCAATAATGAGATTATAAAGCCATTTAAAGCGAATAATAAGGCTTTCAAAGGCATGGGTGACTATAAATGGACTTTTCCTGTCAATTGATGGCTTTCGCTTCACGTTTCTTGGGAGAAACATCCAATTATAATCTGTTTTAATAAAAAATGTAAAAAAATTCAACTTAAAATCAATAATGAGATTATAAAACCATTTAAAGCGAGTAATAATGCTTTCAAAGGCATGAGTGACTATAAATGGACTTTTCTTGTGGATAGATGGCTTGCGCTTCACATTTCCCGAGGGAAAGATCCAACTATCATCTGTTCTAATGAAAAATGTAAAAAAATTCAACTCAAAATCAATAATGAGATTATAAAACCATTTAAAGCGAGTAATAAGGCTTTCAATGGCATAGGTGACTATAAATGAACCTTTTCTCTTGAATGGATGGCTTTCGCTTCACGTTTCCCGATGAAAACATCCAATTATAATCTGTTTTAACAAAAAATGTAAAAATATTCAACTTAAAATCAATAATGAGATTATAAAGCCATTTAAAGCGAATAATACAGCTTTCAAATGCATGGGTGACTATAAATGGACTTTTCTTGTGGATGGATGGCTTTTGCTTCACGTTTCCCAAGGAAAACATCCAATTATAATTTGTTTTAACAAAAAATGTAAAACAATTCAACTTAAAATCCATAATGAGATTATAAAACCATTTAAAGCGAGTAATAAGGCTTTCAAAGGATTTGGTGACTATAAATGGACTTTTCTTGTCAATGGATGGCTTTCGCTTAACGTTTTCCAAGGTAAACATCCAATTATAATATGTTTTAACGGAAAATATAAAACAATTCAACTTAAAATCACTAACGATATTATAAAACCATTTAAAGCGAGTAACAAGGCTGTCAAAGACATTGGTGACTATAAATGGACTTTTCCTATCAATTGGTGGCTTTCGCTTCACGTTTCTCGAGGGAAACATCCAATTATAATCTGTTTTAACAAAAAATGCAAAAAAATTCAACTTAAAATCAATAATGAGATTATAAAACCATTTAAAGCGAGTAATAAGGCTGTCAAAGGCATTGGTGACTATAAATGGACTTTTCTTGTCAATGGATGGCTTTTGTTTCCCGTTTCTCGAGGGAAACATCTAATTATAATCTGTTTTAACGAGAAATGCAAATAAATTCAACTTAAAATCAATAATGAGATTATAAAACCATTTAAAGTGAGTAATAAGGCTTTCAAAGGCTTTGGTGACTATAAATGGCCTTTTCTTTTCAATGGATGGCTTTCGCTTAACGTTTCCTGAGGTAAAGATCCAATTATAATCTATTTTAATGGAAAATGTAAAAAAATTCTACTTAAAATCACTAATGATATTATAAAACCATTTAAAGCGAGTAATAAGGCTTTTAATGGCATGGGTGACTATATATGGACTTTTCTCTTGAATGGATACCTTTCGCTTCACGTTTCCCAATGGAAACATCCAATTATAATCTATTTTAACGAGAAATGCAGAAAAATTCAACTTAAAATCAATAATGAGATTATAAAGCCATTTAAGGCGAATAATAAGGCTTTCAAGGGCATGGGTGACTATAAATAGACTTTTCCTGTCAATTGATGGCTTTCGCTTCACGTTTCCCAAGGGAAACATCCAATTATAATCTGTTTTAACAAAAAATGCAAAAAAATTCAACTTAAAATCAATAATGAGATTATAAAACCATTTAAAGCGAGTAACAAGGCTTTCAAAGGCATGAGTGACTATAAATGGACTTTTCTTGTGGATAGATGGCTTTCGCTTCACATTTCCCGATGGAAACATTCAATTATAATCTGTTTTAATGAAAAATGTAAAAAAATTCAACTTAAAATCAATAATGAGATTATAAAACCATTTAAAGCGAGTAATAAGGCTTTCAATGGCATGGGTGACTATAAATAGACTTTTCTCTTGAATGGATGGCTTTCGCTTCGTGTTTCCCGAGGGAAACATCCAATTATAATATGTTTTAACAAAAAATGCAAAACAATTCAAGTTAAAATCAATAATGAGATTATAAAACCATTTAAAGCGAGTAATAAGGCTGTCAAAGGTATTGGTGATAATAAATGGACTTTTCTTATGAATGGATGGCTTTCGCTTCACGTTTCCCAAGGAAAACATCCAATTATAATATGTTTTAACAAAAAAAGTAAAAAAATTTCACTTAAAATCAATAATGAGATTATAAAGCCATTTAAAGTGAATAATACGGCTTTCAAATGCATGGGTGACTATAAATGGACTTTTCTTGTCAATGGATGGCTTTCGCTTCACGTTTCCCGAGAACAATATCCTATTATAATCTGTTTTAATGAAAAATGTAAAAAAATTCAACTTAAAATCAATAACGAGATTATAAAGCCATTTAAAGCGAATAATAAGGCTTCCAAAGGCATGGCTGACTATAAATGAACTTTTCTTGTGGATGGATGGTTTTCGCTTCACATTGCCCGAGGGAAACATCCAATTATAATCTGTTTAAACAAAAAATGTAAAAAAATTCAACTCAAAATCAATAATGAGATTATAAAACCATTTAAAGCGAGTAATAAGGCTTTCAATGGCATTGGTGACTATAAATGGACTTTTCTTGTCAATGGATTGCTTTCGCTCCACGTTTCCTGAGCGAAATATCCAATTATAATCTGTTTTAACAAAAAATATAAAAAAATTCAACTTAAAATCACTAATGATATTATAAAACCATTTAAAGCGAGTAATAAGGCTTTCAATGGCATGGGTGACTATAAATGGACTTTTTCTCTTTGATGGATGGCTTTCGCTTCACGTTTCCCGATGAAAACATCCAATTATAATCTGTTTTAACGAGAAATGCAAAAAAATTCTACTTAAAATCAGTAATGAGATTATAAAGCCATTTAAAGCGAATAATAAGGCTTTCAAAGGCATGGGTGACTATAAATGCACTTTTCCTGTCAATTGATGGCTTTCGCTTCACGTTTCTTGGGAGAAACATCCAATTATAATCTGTTTTAATAAAAAATGTAAAAAAGTTCAACTTAAAATTAATAATGAGATTATAAAACCATTTAAAGCGAGTAATAAAGCTTTCAAAGGCATGAGTGACTATAAATGGACTTTTCTTGTGGATAGATGGCTTGCGCTTCACATTTCCCGAGGGAAACATCCAACTATCATCTGTTCTAATGAAAAATGTAAAAAAATTCAACTCAAAATCAATAATGAGATTATAAAACCATTTAAAGCGAGTAATAAGGCTTTCAATGGCATTGGTGACTATAAATGGACTTTTCTTGTCAATGGATTGCTTTCGCTCCACGTTTCCTGAGCGAAATATCCAATTATAATCTGTTTTAACAAAAAATATAAAAAAATTCAACTTAAAATCACTAATGATATTATAAAACCATTTAAAGCGAGTAATAAGGCTTTCAATGGCATGGGTGACTATAAATGGACTTTTTCTCTTTGATGGATGGCTTTCGCTTTACGTTTCCCGATGAAAACATCCAATTATAATCTGTTTCAACGAGAAATGCAAAAAAATTCTACTTAAAATCAATAATGAGATTATAAAGCCATTTAAAGCGAATAATAAGGCTTTCAAAGGCATGGGTGACTATAAATGGACTTTTCCTGTCAATTGATGGCTTTCGCTTCACGTTTCTTGGGAGAAACATCCAATTATAATCTGTTTTAATAAAAAATGTAAAAAAATTCAACTTAAAATCAATAATGAGATTATAAAACCATTTAAAGCGAGTAATAAAGCTTTCAAAGGCATGAGTGACTATAAATGGACTTTTCTTGTGGATAGATGGCTTGCGCTTCACATTTCCCGAGGGAAAGATCCAACTATCATCTGTTCTAATGAAAAATGTAAAAAAATTCAACTCAAAATCAATAATGAGATTATAAAACCATTTAAAGCGAGTAATAAGGCTTTCAATGGCATAGGTGACTATAAATGAACCTTTTCTCTTGAATGGATGGCTTTCGCTTCACGTTTCCCGATGAAAACATCCAATTATAATCTGTTTTAACAAAAAATGTAAAAATATTCAACTTAAAATCAATAATGAGATTATAAAGCCATTTAAAGCGAATAATACAGCTTTCAAATGCATGGGTGACTATAAATGGACTTTTCTTGTGGATGGATGGCTTTTGCTTCACGTTTCCCAAGGAAAACATCCAATTATAATTTGTTTTAACAAAAAATGTAAAACAATTCAACTTAAAATCCATAATGAGATTATAAAACCATTTAAAGCGAGTAATAAGGCTTTCAAAGGATTTGGTGACTATAAATGGACTTTTCTTGTCAATGGATGGCTTTCGCTTAACGTTTTCCAAGGTAAACATCCAATTATAATATGTTTTAACGGAAAATATAAAACAATTCAACTTAAAATCACTAACGATATTATAAAACCATTTAAAGCGAGTAACAAGGCTGTCAAAGACATTGGTGACTATAAATGGACTTTTCCTATCAATTGGTGGCTTTCGCTTCACGTTTCTCGAGGGAAACATCCAATTATAATCTGTTTTAACAAAAAATGCAAAAAAATTCAACTTAAAATCAATAATGAGATTATAAAACCATTTAAAGCGAGTAATAAGGCTGTCAAAGGCATTGGTGACTATAAATGGACTTTTCTTGTCAATGGATGGCTTTTGTTTCCCGTTTCTCGAGGGAAACATCTAATTATAATCTGTTTTAACGAGAAATGCAAATAAATTCAACTTAAAATCAATAATGAGATTATAAAACCATTTAAAGTGAGTAATAAGGCTTTCAAAGGCTTTGGTGACTATAAATGGCCTTTTCTTTTCAATGGATGGCTTTCGCTTAACGTTTCCTGAGGTAAAGATCCAATTATAATCTATTTTAATGGAAAATGTAAAAAAATTCTACTTAAAATCACTAATGATATTATAAAACCATTTAAAGCGAGTAATAAGGCTTTTAATGGCATGGGTGACTATATATGGACTTTTCTCTTGAATGGATACCTTTCGCTTCACGTTTCCCAATGGAAACATCCAATTATAATCTATTTTAACGAGAAATGCAGAAAAATTCAACTTAAAATCAATAATGAGATTATAAAGCCATTTAAGGCGAATAATAAGGCTTTCAAGGGCATGGGTGACTATAAATAGACTTTTCCTGTCAATTGATGGCTTTCGCTTCACGTTTCCCAAGGGAAACATCCAATTATAATCTGTTTTAACAAAAAATGCAAAAAAATTCAACTTAAAATCAATAATGAGATTATAAAACCATTTAAAGCGAGTAACAAGGCTTTCAAAGGCATGAGTGACTATAAATGGACTTTTCTTGTGGATAGATGGCTTTCGCTTCACATTTCCCGATGGAAACATTCAATTATAATCTGTTTTAATGAAAAATGTAAAAAAATTCAACTTAAAATCAATAATGAGATTATAAAACCATTTAAAGCGAGTAATAAGGCTTTCAATGGCATGGGTGACTATAAATAGACTTTTCTCTTGAATGGATGGCTTTCGCTTCGTGTTTCCCGAGGGAAACATCCAATTATAATATGTTTTAACAAAAAATGCAAAACAATTCAAGTTAAAATCAATAATGAGATTATAAAACCATTTAAAGCGAGTAATAAGGCTGTCAAAGGTATTGGTGATAATAAATGGACTTTTCTTATGAATGGATGGCTTTCGCTTCACGTTTCCCAAGGAAAACATCCAATTATAATATGTTTTAACAAAAAAAGTAAAAAAATTTCACTTAAAATCAATAATGAGATTATAAAGCCATTTAAAGTGAATAATACGGCTTTCAAATGCATGGGTGACTATAAATGGACTTTTCTTGTCAATGGATGGCTTTCGCTTCACGTTTCCCGAGAACAATATCCTATTATAATCTGTTTTAATGAAAAATGTAAAAAAATTCAACTTAAAATCAATAACGAGATTATAAAGCCATTTAAAGCGAATAATAAGGCTTCCAAAGGCATGGCTGACTATAAATGAACTTTTCTTGTGGATGGATGGTTTTCGCTTCACATTGCCCGAGGGAAACATCCAATTATAATCTGTTTAAACAAAAAATGTAAAAAAATTCAACTCAAAATCAATAATGAGATTATAAAACCATTTAAAGCGAGTAATAAGGCTTTCAATGGCATTGGTGACTATAAATGGACTTTTCTTGTCAATGGATTGCTTTCGCTCCACGTTTCCTGAGCGAAATATCCAATTATAATCTGTTTTAACAAAAAATATAAAAAAATTCAACTTAAAATCACTAATGATATTATAAAACCATTTAAAGCGAGTAATAAGGCTTTCAATGGCATGGGTGACTATAAATGGACTTTTTCTCTTTGATGGATGGCTTTCGCTTCACGTTTCCCGATGAAAACATCCAATTATAATCTGTTTTAACGAGAAATGCAAAAAAATTCTACTTAAAATCAGTAATGAGATTATAAAGCCATTTAAAGCGAATAATAAGGCTTTCAAAGGCATGGGTGACTATAAATGCACTTTTCCTGTCAATTGATGGCTTTCGCTTCACGTTTCTTGGGAGAAACATCCAATTATAATCTGTTTTAATAAAAAATGTAAAAAAGTTCAACTTAAAATTAATAATGAGATTATAAAACCATTTAAAGCGAGTAATAAAGCTTTCAAAGGCATGAGTGACTATAAATGGACTTTTCTTGTGGATAGATGGCTTGCGCTTCACATTTCCCGAGGGAAACATCCAACTATCATCTGTTCTAATGAAAAATGTAAAAAAATTCAACTCAAAATCAATAATGAGATTATAAAACCATTTAAAGCGAGTAATAAGGCTTTCAATGGCATTGGTGACTATAAATGGACTTTTCTTGTCAATGGATTGCTTTCGCTCCACGTTTCCTGAGCGAAATATCCAATTATAATCTGTTTTAACAAAAAATATAAAAAAATTCAACTTAAAATCACTAATGATATTATAAAACCATTTAAAGCGAGTAATAAGGCTTTCAATGGCATGGGTGACTATAAATGGACTTTTTCTCTTTGATGGATGGCTTTCGCTTTACGTTTCCCGATGAAAACATCCAATTATAATCTGTTTCAACGAGAAATGCAAAAAAATTCTACTTAAAATCAATAATGAGATTATAAAGCCATTTAAAGCGAATAATAAGGCTTTCAAAGGCATGGGTGACTATAAATGGACTTTTCCTGTCAATTGATGGCTTTCGCTTCACGTTTCTTGGGAGAAACATCCAATTATAATCTGTTTTAATAAAAAATGTAAAA
Source organism: Theobroma cacao (assembly GCF_053813885.1). Classification (NCBI taxonomy): domain Eukaryota; kingdom Viridiplantae; phylum Streptophyta; class Magnoliopsida; order Malvales; family Malvaceae; genus Theobroma; species Theobroma cacao. Next base: position 11,180,581 of record NC_142648.1, on the reverse strand, counting down.
AAATTCAACTTAAAATCAATAATGAGATTATAAAACCATTTAAAGCGAGTAATAAAGCTTTCAAAGGCATGAGTGACTATAAATGGACTTTTCTTGTGGATAGATGGCTTGCGCTTCACATTTCCCGAGGGAAAGATCCAACTATCATCTGTTCTAATGAAAAATGTAAAAAAATTCAACTCAAAATCAATAATGAGATTATAAAACCATTTAAAGCGAGTAATAAGGCTTTCAATGGCATAGGTGACTATAAATGAACCTTTTCTCTTGAATGGATGGCTTTCGCTTCACGTTTCCCGATGAAAACATCCAATTATAATCTGTTTTAACAAAAAATGTAAAAATATTCAACTTAAAATCAATAATGAGATTATAAAGCCATTTAAAGCGAATAATACAGCTTTCAAATGCATGGGTGACTATAAATGGACTTTTCTTGTGGATGGATGGCTTTTGCTTCACGTTTCCCAAGGAAAACATCCAATTATAATTTGTTTTAACAAAAAATGTAAAACAATTCAACTTAAAATCCATAATGAGATTATAAAACCATTTAAAGCGAGTAATAAGGCTTTCAAAGGATTTGGTGACTATAAATGGACTTTTCTTGTCAATGGATGGCTTTCGCTTAACGTTTTCCAAGGTAAACATCCAATTATAATATGTTTTAACGGAAAATGTAAAACAATTCAACTTAAAATCACTAACGATATTATAAAACCATTTAAAGCGAGTAACAAGGCTGTCAAAGACATTGGTGACTATAAATGGACTTTTCCTATCAATTGGTGGCTTTCGCTTCACGTTTCTCGAGGGAAACATCCAATTATAATCTGTTTTAACAAAAAATGCAAAAAAATTCAACTTAAAATCAATAATGAGATTATAAAACCATTTAAAGCGAGTAATAAGGTTGTCAAAGGCATTGGTGACTATAAATGGACTTTTCTTGTCAATGGATGGCGTTTGCTTCCCGTTTCTCGAGGGAAACATCTAATTATAATCTGTTTTAACGAGAAATGTAAATAAATTCAACTTAAAATCAATAATAAGATTATAAAACCATTTAAAGTGAGTAATAAGGCTTTCAAAGGCTTTGGTGACTATAAATGGCCTTTTCTTGTCAATTGATGGCTTTCGCTTAACCTTTCCTGAGGTAAAGATCCAATTATAATCTGTTTTAACGGAAAATGTAAAAAAAATCTACTTAAAATCACTAATGATATTATAAAACCGTTTAAAGCGAGTAATAAGGCTTTCAATGGCATGGGTGACTATATATGGACTTTTCTCTTGAATGGATACCTTTCGCTTCACGTTTCCCAATGGAAACATCCAATTATAATCTGTTTTAACGAGAAATGTAAAAAAATGCAACTTAAAATCAATAATGAGATTATAAAGCCATTTAAAGCGAATAATAAGGCTTTCAAGGGCATAGGTGACTATAAATAGACTTTTCCTGTCAATTGATGGCTTTCGCTTCACGTTTCCCAAGGGAAACATCCAATTATAATCTGTTTTAACAAAAAATGCAAAAAAATTCAACTTAAAATCAATAATGAGATTATAAAACCATTTAAAGCGAGTAACAAGGCTTTCAAAGGCATGAGTGACTATAAATGGACTTTTCTTGTGGATAGATGGCTTTCGCTTCACATTTCCCGATGGAAACATTCAATTATAATCTGTTTTAATGAAAAATGTAAAAAAATTCAACTTAAAATCAATAATGAGATTATAAAACCATTTAAAGCGAGTAATAAGGCTTTCAATGGCATGGGTGACTATAAATAGACTTTTCTCTTGAATGGATGGCTTTCGCTTCGTGTTTCCCGAGGGAAACATCCAATTATAATATGTTTTAACAAAAAATGCAAAACAATTCAAGTTAAAATCAATAATGAGATTATAAAACCATTTAAAGCGAGTAATAAGGCTGTCAAAGGTATTGGTGATAATAAATGGACTTTTCTTATGAATGGATGGCTTTCGCTTCACGTTTCCCAAGGAAAACATCCAATTATAATATGTTTTAACAAAAAAAGTAAAAAAATTTCACTTAAAATCAATAATGAGATTATAAAGCCATTTAAAGTGAATAATACGGCTTTCAAATGCATGGGTGACTATAAATGGACTTTTCTTGTCAATGGATGGCTTTCGTTTCACGTTTCCCGAGAACAATATCCTATTATAATCTGTTTTAATGAAAAATGTAAAAAAATTCAACTTAAAATCAATAACGAGATTATAAAGCCATTTAAAGCGAATAATAAGGCTTCCAAAGGCATGGCTGACTATAAATGAACTTTTCTTGTGGATGGATGGTTTTCGCTTCACATTGCCCGAGGGAAACATCCAATTATAATCTGTTTAAACAAAAAATGTAAAAAAATTCAACTCAAAATCAATAATGAGATTATAAAACCATTTAAAGCGAGTAATAAGGCTTTCAATGGCATTGGTGACTATAAATGGACTTTTCTTGTCAATGGATTGCTTTCGCTCCACGTTTCCTGAGCGAAATATCCAATTATAATCTGTTTTAACAAAAAATATAAAAAAATTCAACTTAAAATCACTAATGATATTATAAAACCATTTAAAGCGAGTAATAAGGCTTTCAATGGCATGGGTGACTATAAATGGACTTTTTCTCTTTGATGGATGGCTTTCGCTTCACCTTTCCCGATGAAAACATCCAATTATAATCTGTTTTAACGAGAAATGCAAAAAAATTCTACTTAAAATCAGTAATGAGATTATAAAGCCATTTAAAGCGAATAATAAGGCTTTCAAAGGCATGGGTGACTATAAATGGACTTTTCCTGTCAATTGATGGCTTTCGCTTCACGTTTCTTGGGAGAAACATCCAATTATAATCTGTTTTAATAAAAAATGTAAAAAAATTCAACTTAAAATCAATAATGAGATTATAAAACCATTTAAAGCGAGTAATAAAGCTTTCAAAGGCATGAGTGACTATAAATGGACTTTTCTTGTGGATAGATGGCTTGCGCTTCACATTTCCCTAGAGAAACATCAAACTATCATCTGTTCTAATGAAAAATGTAAAAAAATTCAACTCAAAATCAATAATGAGATTATAAAACCATTTAAAGCGAGTAATAAGGCTTTCAAAGGCATGGGTGACTATAAATGGACTTTTCCTGTCAATTGATGGCTTTCGCTTCACGTTTCTTGGGAGAAACATCCAATTATAATCTGTTTTAATAAAAAATGTAAAAAAGTTCAACTTAAAATCAATAACGAGATTATAAAGCCATTTAAAGCGAATAATAAGGCTTCCAAAGGCATGGCTGACTATAAATGAACTTTTCTTGTGGATGGATGGTTTTCGCTTCACATTGCCCGAGGGAAACATCCAATTATAATCTGTTTAAACAAAAAATGTAAAAAAATTCAACTGAAAATCAATAATGAGATTATAAAACCATTTAAAGCGAGTAATAAGGCTTTCAATGGCATGGGTGACTATAAATAGACTTTTCTCTTGAATGGATGGTTTTCGCTTCGTGTTTCCCGAGGGAAACATCCAATTATAATATGTTTTAACAAAAAATGCAAAACAATTCAAGTTAAAATCAATAATGAGATTATAAAACCATTTAAAGCGAGTAATAGGGCTGTCAAACGTATTGGGGACAATAAATGGACTTTTCTTATGAATGGATGGCTTTCGCTTCACGTTTCCCAAGGAAAACATCCAATTATAATATGTTTTAACAAAAAAAGGAAAACAATTTCACTTAAAATCAATAATGAGATTATAAAGCCATTTAAAGTGAATAATACGGCTTTCAAATGCATGGGTGACTATAAATGGACTTTTCTTGTCAATGGATGGCTTTCGTTTCACGTTTCCCGAGAAAAATATCCTATTATAATCTGTTTTATTGAAAAATGTAAAAAAATTCAACTTAAAATCAATAACGAGATTATAAAGCCATTTAAAGCAAATAATAAGGCTTCCAAAGGCATAGCTGACTATAAATGAACTTTTCTTGTGGATGGAGGGCTTTCGCTTCACATTGCCCGAGGGAAACATCCAATTATAATTTGTTTAAACAAAAAATGTAAAAAAATTCAACTTAAAATCAATAATGAGATTATAAAACCATTTAAAGCGAGTAATAAGGTTTTCAATGGCATTGGTGACTATAAATGGACTTTTCTTGTCAATGGATTGCTTTCGCTCCACGTTTCCTGAGCGAAATATCCAATTATAATCTGTTTTAACAAAAAATATAAAAAAATTCAACTTAAAATCACTAATGATATTATAAAACCATTTAAAGCGAGTAATAAGGCTTTCAATGGCATGGGTGACTATAAATGGACTTTTTCTCTTTGATGGATGGCTTTCGCTTCACGTTTCCCGATGAAAACATCCAATTATAATCTGTTTTAACGAGAAATGCAAAAAAATTCTACTTAAAATCAATAATGAGATTATAAAGCCATTTAAAGCGAATAATAAGGCTTTCAAAGGCATGGGTGACTATAAATGGACTTTTCCTGTCAATTGATGGCTTTCGCTTCACGTTTCTTGGGAGAAACATCCAATTATAATATGTTTTAATAAAAAATGTAAAAAAATTCAACTTAAAATCAATAATGAGATTATAAAACCATTTAAAGCGAGTAATAAAGCTTTCAAAGGCATGAGTGACTATAAATGGACTTTTCTTGTGGATAGATGGCTTGCGCTTCACATTTCCCTAGGGAAACATCCAACTATCATCTGTTCTAATGAAAAATGTAAAAAAATTCAACTCAAAATCAATAATGAGATTATAAAACCATTCAAAGCGAGTAATAAGGCTTTCAATGGCATTGGTGACTATAAATGGACTTTTCTTGTCAATGGATTGCTTTCGCTCCACGTTTCCTGAGCGAAATATCCAATTATAATCTGTTTTAACAAAAAATATAAAACAATTCAACTTAAAATCACTAATGATATTATAAAACCATTTAAAGCGAGTAATAAGGCTTTCAATGGCATGGGTGACTATAAATGGACTTTTTCTCTTTGATGGATGGCTTTCGCTTCACGTTTCCCGATGAAAACATCCAATTATAATCTGTTTGAACGAGAAATGTAAAAAAATTCTACTTAAAATCAATAATGAGATTATAAAGCCATTTAAAGCGAATAATAAGGCTTTCAAAGGCATGGGTGACTATAAATGGACTTTTCCTGTCAATTGATGGCTTTCGCTTCACGTTTCTTGGGAGAAACATCCAATTATAATCTGTTTTAATAAAAAATGTAAAAAAATTCAACTTAAAATCAATAATGAGATTATAAAACCATTTAAAGCGAGTAATAAAGCTTTCAAAGGCATGAGTGACTATAAATGGACTTTTCTTGTGGATAGATGGCTTGCGCTTCACATTTCCCGAGGGAAACATCCAACTATCATCTGTTCTAATGAAAAATGTAAAAAAATTCAATTCAAAATCAATAATGAGATTATAAAACCATTTAAAGCGAGTAATAAGGCTTGCAATGGCATAGGTGACTATAAATGAACCTTTTCTCTTGAATGGATGGCTTTCGCTTCACGTTTCCCGATGAAAACATCCAATTATAATCTGTTTTAACAAAAAATGTAAAAAAATTCAACTTGAAATCAATAATGAGATTATAAAGCCATTTAAAGCGAATAATACAGCTTTCAAATGCATGGGTGACTATAAATGGACTTTTCTTGTGGATGGATGGCTTTTGCTTCACGTTTCCCAAGGAAAACATCCAATTATAATTTGTTTTAACAAAAAATGTAAAACAATTCAACTTAAAATCCATAATGAGATTATAAAACCATTTAAAGCGAGTAATAAGGCTTTCAAAGGATTTGGTGCCTATAAATGGACTTTTCTTGTCAATGGATGGCTTTCGCTTAACGTTTTCCAAGGTAAACATCCAATTATAATATGTTTTAACGGAAAATGTAAAACAATTCAACTTAAAATCACTAACGATATTATAAAACCATTTAAAGCGAGTAACAAGGCTGTCAAAGACATTGGTGACTATAAATGGACTTTTCCTATCAATTGGTGGCTTTCGCTTCACGTTTCTCGAGGGAAACATCCAATTACAATCTGTTTTAACAAAAAATGCAAAAAAATTTAACTTAAAATCAATAATGAGATTATAAAACCATTTAAAGCGAGTAATAAGGCTGTCAAAGGCATTGGTGACTATAAATGGACTTTTCTTGTCAATGGGTGGCTTTTGCTTCCCGTTTCTCGAGGGAAACATCTAATTATAATCTGTTTTAACGAGAAATGCAAATAAATTCAACTTAAAATCAATAATCAGATTATAAAACCATTTAAAGTGAGTAATAAGGCTTTCAAAGGCTTTGGTGACTATAAACGGCCTTTTCTTGTCAATGGATGGCTTTCGCTTAACGTTTCCTGAGGTAAAGATCCAATTATAATCTATTTTAATGGAAAATGTAAAAAAATTCTACTTAAAATCACTAATGATATTATAAAACCATTTAAAGCGAGTAATAAGGCTTTTAATGGCATGAGTGACTATATATGGACTTTTCTCTTGAATGGATACCTTTCGCTTCACGTTTCCCAATGGAAACATCCAATTATAATCTATTTTAACGAGAAATGCAGAAAAATTCAACTTAAAATCAATAATGAGATTATAAAGCCATTTAAAGCGAATAATAAGGCTTTCAAGGGCATGGGTAACTATAAATAGACTTTTCCTGTCAATTGATGGCTTTCGCTTCACGTTTCCCAACGGAAACATCCAATTATAATCTATTGTAACAAAAAATGCAAAAAAATTCAACTTAAAATCAATAATGAGATTATAAAACCATTTAAAGCGAGTAATAAGGCTTTCAAAGGCATGAGTGACTATAAATGGACTTTTCTTGCGGATGGATAGCTTTCGCTTCACATTTCCCGATGGAAACATACAATTATAATCTGTTTCAACGAAAAATGTAAAAAAAATTAACTTAAAATCAATAATGAGATTATAAAACCATTTAAAGCGAGTAATAAGGCTTTCAATGGCATGGGTCACTATAAATAGACTTTTCTCTTGAATGGATGGTTTTCGCTTCGTGTTTCCCGAGGGGAACATCCAATTATAATATGTTTTAACAAAAAATGCAAAACAATTCAAGTTAAAATCAATAATGAGATTATAAATCCATTTAAAGCGAGTAATAAGGTTCTCAAAGGCATTGGGGACAATAAATGGACTTTTCTTGTGAATGGATGGCTTTCGCTTCACCTTTCCCAAGGAAAACATCCAATTATAATATGTTTTAACAAAAAATGTAAAACAATTTCACTTAAAATCAATAATGAGATTATAAAGCCATTTAAGGTGAATAATACGGCTTTCAAATGCATGGGTGACTATAAATGGACTTTTCTTGTCAATGGATGGCTTTCGCTTCACGTTTCCCGAGAAAAATATCCTATTATAATCTGTTTTATTGAAAAATGTAAAAAAATTCAACTTAAAATCAGTAATGAGATTATAAAGCCATTTAAAGCAAATAATAAGGCTTCCAAAGGCATAGCCGACTATAAATGAAGTTTTCTTGTGGATGGAGGACTTTCGCTTCACATTGCCCGAGGGAAACATCCAATTATAATTTGTTTAAACAAAAAATGTAAAAAAATTCAACTTAAAATCAATAATGAGATTATAAAACCATTTAAAGCGAGTAATAAGGCTTTCAATGGCATTAGTGACTATAAATGGACTTTTCTTATCAATGGATGGCTTTCGCTTCACGTTTCCTGAGCGAAACATCCAATTATAATCTGTTTTAACAAAAAATATAAAAAAATTCAACTTAAAATCACTAATGATATTATAAAACCATTTAAAGCGAGTAATAAGGCTTTCAATGGCGTGGGTGACTATAAATGAACCTTTTCTCTTGAATTAATGGCTTTCGCTTCACGTTTCTTGATGAAAACATCCAATTATAATCTGTTTTAACAAAAAATGTAAAAAAATTCAACTTAAAATCAATAATGAGATTATAAAGCCATTTAAAGCGAATAATACAGCTTTCAAATGCATGGGTGACTATAAATGGACTTTTCTTGTGGATGGATGGCTTTTGCTTCACGTTTCCCAAGGAAAACATCCAATTATAATTTGTTTTAACAAAAAATGTAAAACAATTCAACTTAAAATCCATAATGAGGTTATAAAACCATTTAAAGCGAGTAATAAGGCTTTCAAAGGCATGAGTGACTATAAATGGACTTTTCTTGTGGATAGACGGCTTTCGCTTCCCATTTCCCGAGGGAAACATCCAATTATAATCTGTTTTAGCGCAAAATGTAAAAAAATTCAACTTAAAATCAATAATGAGATTATAAAACCATTCAAAGCGAGTAATAAGGCTTTCAATGGCATGAGTGACTATAAATGGACCTTTTCTCCTGAATGGATGGCTTTCGCTTCACGTTTGCCGATGGAAACATCCAATTATAATCTGTTTTAACAAGAAATGCAAAAAAAATCAACTTAAAATCAATAATGAGATTATAAAGCCATTTAAAGCGAATAATAAGGCTTTTAAAGGCATGGGTGACTAAAATGGACTTTTCTTATAAATGGATGGCTTTGGCTTCACGTTTCTCGATGGAAACATCCAATTATAACTGGTTTAACGAAAAATACAAAAAAATTCAAGTTAAAATCAATAAAGAGATTATAAAACCATTTAAAGCGAGTAATAAGGCTGTCAAAGGTATTGGTGACCATAAATGGATTTTTCTTGTCAATAGATAGCTTTCGCTTCACGTTTCCCTAGGGAAACATCCAATTATAATATTATTTTAACAAAAACTGTAAAAAAATTTAACTTAAAATCAATAATGAGATTATAAAGCCATTTAAAGCGAATAACACGACTTTCAAATGCATGGGTGACTATAAATTGACTTTTCTTGTCAATGGATGGCTTTCGCTTCACGTTTCTTGAGAAAAACATCCTATTATAATCTATTTTAATGAAAAATGTAAAAAAATTCAACCTAAAATCAATAATGAGATTATAAAGCCATTTAAAGCGAATAATAAGGCTTCCAAAGGCATGGCTGACTATAAATGGACTTTTCTTGTGGATGGATGGCTTTCGCTGCACATTGCCCGAGGTAAACATCCAATTATAATATGTTTTAACAAAAATTGTAAAAAAATTCAACTTAAAATCAATAATGAGGTTATAAAACCATTTAAAGCGAGTAATAAGGCTTTCAATGGCATTGGTGACTATAAATGGACTTTTCTTGTCAATGGATGGCTTTCGCTTAACGTTTCCCAAGCGACACATCCAATTATAATCTGTTTTAACAAAAAAATATAAAAATATTCAACTTAAAATCACTAATGATATTATAAAACCATTTAAAGCGAGTAATAAGGCTTTCAATGGCATGGGTGACTATAAATGGACTTTTTCTCTTGAATGGATGGCTTTCGCTTCATGTTTCCCAATGGAAACATCTAATTATAATATGTTTTAACGAGAAATGCAAAAAAATTCTACTTAAAATCAATAATGAGATTATAAAGCCATTTAAAGCGAATAATAAGGCTTTCAAAGGTATGGGTGACTATAAATGGACTTTTCCTGTCAATTGATGGCTTTCGTTTCACATTTGCCGGGGGAAACATCCAATTATAATCTGTTTTAAGAAAAAATGTAAAAAAATTTAACTCAAAATCAATAATGAGATTATAAAACCATTTAAAGCGAGTAATAAGGCTTTCAAAGGCATGAGTGACTATAAATAGACTTTTCCTGTGGATAGATGGCTTTCGCTTCACGTTTCCCGATGGAAACATCCAATTATAATCTGTTTTAACGAGAAATGCAAAAAAATTCTACTTAAAATCAATAATGAGATTATAAAGCCATTTAAAGCGAATATAATAAGCCTTTCAAAGGTATGGGTGACTATAAATGGACTTTTCTTGTAAGTGGACGGCTTTCGCTTCACGTTTCTCGGGCAAAATATCCAATTATAATCTGTTTTAATGAAAAATGCAAAAAAATTCAACTTAAAATCAATAATGACATTATAAAACCATTTAAAGCGAGTAATAAGGCTTTCAAAGGTATGGGTGACTATAAATGGATTTTTCTTGTGAACGAATGGCTTTCGCTTCATGTTTCCCGAGGAAAATATCCAATTATAATCTGTTTTAGCAAAAAAATGTAAACAATTCAAGTTAAAATCAATAATGAGATTATAAAGCCATTTAAAGCGAATAAGAAGGCTTTCAAAGGCATGGGTGACTATAAATGGACTTTTCTTGTCAATGGATGGGATTCGCTTTACGTTTCCTGAGGGAAACATCCAATTACAATCTGTTTTAATGAGAAATGCAAAAAAATTCAACTTAAAAGCAATAATGAGATTATAAAACCATTTAAAGCGAGTAATAAGGTTGTAAAAGGATTTGGTGCCTATAAATGGACTTCGCTTGTCAATGGATGGCTTTCGCCTAACGTTTCCTGAGGGAAACATCCAATTATAATCTTTTTTAATGAAAAATGTAAAAAAATTCAACTTAAAGTTAATAATGAGATTATAAAGACATTTAAAGCGAATAATACGACTTTCAAATGCATTGGTGACTATAAATTGACTTTTCTTGTCAATGGATGGCTTTCGCTTCACGTTTCTCAAGAAAAACATCCTATTATAATCTATTTTAATGAAAAATGAAAAAAAATTCAACTTAAAATCAATAATGAGATTATAAAGCCATTTAAAGCGAATAATAAGGCTTCCAAAGGCATGACTGACTATAAATGGACTTTTCTTGTAGATGGATGGCTTTCGCTGCACGTTGCTCAAGGGAAACATCCAATTATAATCTGTTTTAACAAAAAAGGTAAAAAAATTCAACTTAAAATCAATAATGAGATTATAAAACTATTTAAAGTGAGTAATAAGGCTTTCAATGGCATTGGTGACTATAAATGGACTTTTCTTATCAATGGATGGCTTTCGCTTCACGTTTCCCAGGCGAAACATCCAATTATAATCTGTTTTAACAAAAAATATAAAAAAATTCAACTTAAAATCAATAATGAGATTATAAAACCATTTAAAATGAGTAATAAGGCTTTCAATGGCATTGGTGACTATAAATGGACTTTTCTTGTAGATGGATGGATTTCGCTTTACGTTTCCCAAGGGAAACATCCAATTATAATATGTTTTAATGAGAAATGCAAAAAAATGCAACTTAAAATCAATAATGAGTTTATAAAATCATTTAAAGCGAGCTATAAGGCTTTCAATGGCATGAGTGACTATAAATGCACTTTTCGTATCAATGGATGGCTTTCGTTTCACGTTTCCCAAGGGAAACATCCAATTATAATCTGTTTTAACTAAAAATGTAAAAAAATTCAACTTAAAATCAATAATGACATTATAAAACAATTTAAAGCGAGTAATAAGGCTTTCGAAGGCATGGGTGACTATAAATGGATTGTTCTTGTCAATGGATGGGATTCGCTTTACGTTTCCCGAGGGAAACATCCAATTATAATCTGTTTTAACGATAAATGCAAAAAATTGCAACTTAAAATCAATAATGAGATTATAAAACCATTTAAAGCGAGTAATAAGGCTTTCAATGGCATGGGTGACTATAAATGGACTTTTCTCTTGAATGGATGGCTTTCGCTTCACGTTTCTCAAGGGAAACAACCAATTATAATCTATTTTAATGGAAAATGTCAAAAAATTTAACTTAAAATCAATAATGAGATTATAAAACCATTTAAAGAGAGTAATAAGGCTTTCAAAGGTATGGGTGACTATAAATGGACTTTTCTTGTGAACGAATGGCTTTCGCTTCACGTTTCCAAGGAAAATATCCTATTATAATCTGTTTTAATAAAAAATGTAAAGAAATTCAACTTAAAATCAATAATGAGATTATAAAGCCATTTAAAGCGAATAAGAAGGCTTTCAAAGGGATGAGTGACTATAAATGGACTTTACTTGTCAATGGATGGGATTCGTTTTACGTTTCCCAAGGGAAACATGCAATTATAATCTGTTTTAATGAGAAATGCAAAAAAATTCAACTTAAAAGCAATAATGAGATTATAAAACCATTTAAAGCGAGTAATAAGGGTGTCAAAGGATTTGGTGACTATAAATGGACTTTTCTTGTCAATGGATGGCTTTCGCTTAACGTTTCCCGAGGTAAACATCCAATTATAATATGTTTTAACGAAAAATGTAAAACAATTCAACCTAAAATCACTAATGATATTATAAAACCATTTAAAGCGAGTAACAAGGCTGTCAAAGACATTGGTGACTATAAATGAACTTTTCCTATCAATTGATGGCTTTCGCTTCACGTTTCTCGAGGGAAACATCCAATTATAATCTGTTTTAACAAAAAATGCAAAAAAATTCAACTTAAAATCAATAATGAGATTATAAAACCATTTAAAGCGAGTAATAAGGCTGTCAAAGGCATTGGTGACTATAAATGGACTTTTCTTGTCAATGGATGGCTTTTGCTTCCCGTTTCTCGAGGGAAACATCTAATTATAATCTGTTTTAACGAGAAATGCAAATAAATTCAACTTAAAATCAATAATGAGATTATAAAACCATTTAAAGTGAGTAATAAGGCTTTCAAAGGCTTTGGTGACTATAAATGGCCTTTTCTTGTCAATTGATGGCTTTCGCTTAACGTTTCCTGAGGTAAAGATCCAATTATAATCTGTTTTAACGGAAAATGTAAAAAAATTCTACTTAAAATCACTAATGATATTATAAAACCGTTTAAAGCGAGTAATAAGGCTTTTAATGGCATGGGTGACTATATATGGACTTTTCTCTTGAATGGATACCTTTCGCTTCACGTTTCCCAATGGAAACATCCAATTATAATCTATTTTAACGAGAAATGTAAAAAAATTCAACTTAAAATCAATAATGAGATTATAAAGCCATTTAAAGCGAATAATAAGGCTTTCAAGGGCATGGGTGACTATAAATGGACTTTTCCTGTCAATTGATGGCTTTCGCTTCACGTTTCCCAAGGGAAACATCCAATTATAATCTGTTTTAACAAAAAATGCAAAAAAATTCAACTTAAAATCAATAATGAGATTATAAAACCATTTAAAGCGAGTAATAAGGCTTTCACAGGCATGAGTGACTATAAATGGACTTTTCTTGTGGATGGATGGCTTTCCCTTCACATGTCCTGATGGAAACATCCAATTATAATCTGTTTCAACGAAAAATGTAAAAAAATTCAACTTAAAATCAATAATAAGATTATAAAACCATTTAAAGCGAGTAATAAAGCTTTCAATGGCATGGGTGACTATAAATAGACTTTTCTCTTGAATGGATGGCTTTCGCTTCGTGTTTCCCAAGGGAAACATCCAATTATAATATGTTTTAACAAAAAATGCAAAACAATTCAAGTTAAAATCAATAATGAGATTATAAAACCATTTAAAGCGAGTAATAAGGCTGTCAAAGGTATTGGTGATAATAAATGGACTTTTCTTGTCAATGGATGGCTTTCGCTTCACGTTTCCTGAGCGAAACATCCAATTATAAGCTGTTTTAACAAAAAATATAAAAAAATTCAACCTAAAATCACTAATGATATTATAAAACCATTTAAAGCGAGTAATAAGGCTTTCAATGGCATGGGTGACTATAAATGGACTTTTTCTCTTTGATGGATGGCTTTCGCTTCACGTTTCCCGATGGAAACATCCAATTATAATCTGTTTTAACGAGAAATGCAAAAACATTCTACTTAAAATCAATAATGAGATTATAAAGCCATTTAAAGCGAATAATAAGGCTTTCAAAGGCATGGGTGACTATAAATGGACTTTTCCTGTCAATTGATGGCTTTCGCTTCATGTTTCTTGGGGGAAACATCCAATTATAATCTGTTTTAATAACAAATGTAAAAAAATTCAACTCAAAATCAATAATGAGATTATAAAACCATTTAAAACGAGTAATAAAGCTTTCAAAGGCATGAGTGACTATAAATGGACTTTTCTTGTGGATAGATGGCTTGCGCTTCACATTTCTCGAGGGAAACATCCAACTATCATCCGTTTTAATGAAAAATGTAAAAAAATTCAACTCAAAATCAATAATGAGATTATAAAACCATTTAAAGCGAGTAATAAGGCTTTCAATGGCATGGGTGACTATAAATGAACCTTTTCTCTTGAATGCATGGCTTTCGCTTCACGTTTCTCGATGAGAACATCCAATTATAATCTGTTTTAACAAAAAATGTAAAAAAATTCAACTTAAAATCAATAATGAGATTATAAAGCCATTTAAAGCGAATAATACAGCTTTCAAATGCATGGGTGACTATGAATGGACTTTTCTTGTGGATGGATGGCTTTTGCTTCACGTTTCCCAAGGAAAACATCCAATTCTAATTTCTTTTAACAAAAAATGTAAAACAATTCAACTTAAAATCCATAATGAGATTATAAAACCATTTAAAGCGAGTAATAAGGCTTTCAAAGGATTTGGTGACTATAAATGGACTTTTCTTGTCAATGGATGGCTTTCGCTTAACGTTTTCCAAGGTAAACATCCAATTATAATATGTTTTAACGGAAAATGTAAAACAATTCAACTTAAAATCACTAACGATATTATAAAACCATTTAAAGCGAGTAACAAGGCTGTCAAAGACATTGGTGACTATAAATGGACTTTTCCTATCAATTGGTGGCTTTCGCTTCACGTTTCTCGAGGGAAACATCCAATTATAATCTGTTTTAACAAAAAATGCAAAAAAATTCAACTTAAAATCAATAATGAGATTATAAAACCATTTAAAGCGAGTAATAAGGCTGTCAAAGGCATTGGTGACTATAAATGGACTTTTCTTGTCAATGGATGGCTTTTGTTTCCCGTTTCTCGAGGGAAACATCTAATTATAATCTGTTTTAACGAGAAATGCAAATAAATTCAACTTAAAATCAATAATGAGATTATAAAACCATTTAAAGTGAGTAATAAGGCTTTCAAAGGCTTTGGTGACTATAAATGGACTTTTCTTGTCAATGGATGGCTTTTGCTTCCCGTTTCTCAAGGGAAACATCTAATTATAATCTGTTTTAACGAGAAATGCAAATAAATTCAACTTAAAATCAATAATGAGATTATAAAACCATTTAAAGCGAGTAATAAGGCTGTCAAAGGCATTGGTGACTATAAATGGACTTTTCTTGTCAATGGATGGCTTTTGCTTCCCGTTTCTCAAGGGAAACATCTAATTATAATCTGTTTTAACGAGAAATGCAAATAAATTCAACTTAAAATCAATAATGAGATTATAAAACCATTTAAAGCGAGTAATAAGGCTGTCAAAGGCATTGGTGACTATAAATGGACTTTTCTTGTCAATGGATGGCTTTTGCTTCCCGTTTCTCAAGGGAAACATCTAATTATAATCTGTTTTAACGAGAAATGCAAATAAATTCAACTTAAAATCAATAATGAGATTATAAAACCATTTAAAGCGAGTAATAAGGCTTTCAAAGGCATGAGTGACTATAAATGGACTTTTCTTGTGGATGGATGGCTTTCGCTTCACATTTCCCGATGGAAACATCCAATTATAATCTGTTTTAATGAAAAATGTAAAAAAATTCAACTTAAAATCAATAATGAGATTATAAAACCATTTAAAGCGAGTAATAAGGCTTTCAATGGCATGGGTGACTATAAATAGACTATTCTCTTAAATGGATGGCTTTTGCTTCGTGTTTCCCAAGGGAAACATCCAATTATAATATGTTTTAACAAAATATGCAAAACAATTCAACTTAAAATCAATAATGAGATTGTAAACCATTTAAAGCGAGTAATAAGGCTGTCAAAGGTATTGGTGATAATAAATGGACTTTTCTTGTGAATGGATGGCTTTCGCTTCACGTTTCCCAAGGAAAACATCCAATTATAATATGTTTTAACAAAAAATGTAAAAAAATTTTACTTAAAATCAATAATGAGATTATAAAGCCATTTAAAGTGAATAATACGGCTTTCAAATGAATGGGTGACTATAAATGGACTTTTCTTGTCAATGGATGGCTTTCGTTTCACGTTTCCCGAGAACAATATCCTATTATAATCTGTTTTAATGAAAAATGTAAAAAAATTCAACTTAAAATCAATAATGAGATTATAAAGCCATTTAAAGCGAATAATAAGGCTTCCAAAGGCATAACTGACTATAAATGAACTTTTCTTGTGGATGGATGGCTTTCGCTTCACATTGCCCGAGGGAAACATCCAATTATAATCTGTTTAAATAAAAAATGTAAAAAAATTCAACTTAAAATCAATAATGAGATTATAAAACCATTTAAAGCGAGTAATAAGGCTTTCAATGGCATTGGTGACTATAAATGGACTTTTCTTGTCAATGGATGGCTTTCGCTTCAAGTTTCCTGAGCGAAACATCCAATTATAATCTGTTTTAACAAAAAATATAAAAAAATTCAACTTAAAATCACTAATGGTATTATAAAACCATTTAAAGCGAGTAATAAGGCTTTCAATGGCATGGGTGACTATAAATGGACTTTTTCTCTTTGATGGATGGCTTTCGCTTCACGTTTCTCGATGGAAACCTCCAATTATAATCTGTTTTAACGAGAAATGCAAAAACATTCTACTTAAAATCAATAATGAGATTATAAAGCCATTTAAAGCGAATAATAAGGCTTTCAAAGGCATGGGTGACTATAAATGGACTTTTCCTGTCAATTGATGGCTTTCACCTCACGTTTCTTGGGGGAAACATCCAATTATAATCTGTTTTAATAAAAAATGTAAAAAAATTCAACTCAAAATCAATAATGAGATTATAAAACCATTTAAAGCGAGTAATAAAGCTTTCAAAGGCATGACTGACTATAAATGGACTTTTCTTGTGGATAGATGGCTTGCGCTTCACATTTCTCGAGGGAAACATCCAACTATCATCTGTTTTAATTAAAAATGTAAAAAAATTCAACTCAAAATCAATAATGAGATTATAAAACCATTTAAAGCGAGTAATAAGGCTTTCAATGGCATGGGTGACTATAAATGAACCTTTTCTCTTGAATGCATGGCTTTCGCTTCACGTTTCCCGATGAAAACATCCAATTATAATCTGTTTTAACAAAAAATGTAAAAAAATTCAACTTAAAATCAATAATGAGATTATAAAGCCATTTAAAGCGAATAATACAGCTTTCAAATGCATGGGTGACTATAAATGGACTTTTCTTGTGGATGGATGGCTTTTGCTTCACGTTTCCCAAGGAAAACATCCAATTCTAATTTCTTTTAACAAAAAATGTAAAACAATTCAACTTAAAATCCATAATGAGATTATAAAACCATTTAAAGCGAGTAATAAGGCTTTCAAAGGATTTGGTGACTATAAATGGACTTTTCTTGTCAATGGATGGCTTTCGCTTAACGTTTCCCAACGTAAACATCCAATTATAATATGTTTTAACAAAAAATGTAAAACAATTCAACTTAAAATCACTAACGATATTATAAAACCATTTAAAGCGAGTAACAAGGCTGTCAAAGACATTGGTGACTATAAATGGACTTTTCCTATCAATTGGTGGCTTTCGCTTCACGTTTCTCGAGGGAAACATCCAATTATAATCTGTTTTAACAAAAAATGCAAAAAAATTCAACTTAAAATCAATAATGAGATTATAAAACCATTTAAAGCGAGTAATAAGGCTGTCAAAGGCATTGGTGACTATAAATGGACTTTTCTTATCAATGGATGGCTTTTGCTTCCCGTTTCTCGAGGGAAACATCTAATTATAATCTGTTTTAACGAGAAATGCAAATAAATTCAACTTAAAATCAATAATGAGATTATAAAACCATTTAAAGTGAGTAATAAGGCTTTCAAAGGCTTTGGTGACTATAAATGGCCTTTTCTTGTCAATGGATGGCTTTCGCTTAACGTTTCCTGAGGTAAAGATCCAATTATAATCTGTTTTAATGGAAAATGTAAAAAAATTCTTCTTAAAATCACTAATGATATTATAAAACCATTTAAAGCGAGCAATAAGGCTTTTAATGGCATGGGTGACTATATATGGACTTTTCTCTTGAATGGATACCTTTCGCTTCACGTTTCCCAATGGAAACATCCAATTATAATATGTTTTAACGAGAAATGAAGAAAAATTCAACTTAAAATCAATAATGAGATTACAAAGCCATTTAAAGTGAATAATAAGGCTTTCAAGGGCATGGGTGACTATAAATGGACTTTTCCTGTCAATTGATGGCTTTCGCTTCACGTTTCCCAAGGGAAACATCCAATTATAATCTGTTGTAACAAAAAATGTAAAAAAATTCAACTTAAAATCAATAATTAGATTATAAAACCATTTAAAGCGAGTAATAAGGCTTTCAAAGGCATGAGTGACTATAAATGGACTTTTCTTGTGGATGGATGGGTTTCGCTTCACATTTCTCGATGGAAACATCCAATTATAATATGTTTTAACAAAAAATGCAAAACAATTCAAGTTAAAATCAATAATGAGATTATAAAACCATTTACAGCGAGTAATAAGGCTGTCAAAGGTATTGGTGATAATAAATGGACTTTTCTTGTGAATGGATGGCTTTCGCTTCACGTTTCCCAAGGAAAACATCCAATTATAATATGTTTTAAGAAAAAATATAAAAAATTTTTACTTAAAATCAATAATGAGATTATAAAGCTATTTAAAGTGAATAATACGGCTTTCAAATGCATGGGTGACTATAAATGGACTTTTCTTGTCAATGGATGGCTTTCGCTTCACGTTTCCCAAGAAAAATATCCTATTATAATCTGTTTTAACAAAAAATATTAAAAAATTCAACTTAAAATCACTAATGATATTATAAAACCATTTAAAGCCAGTAATAAGGCTTTCAATGGCATGGGTGACTATAAATGAACCTTTTCTCTTGAATGGATGGCTTTCGCTTCACGTTTCCCGATGAAAACATCCAATTATAATCTGTTTTAACAAAAAATGTAAAAAAATTCAACTTAAAATCAATAATGAGATTATAAAGCCATTTAAAGCGAATAATACAGCTTTC
Source organism: Theobroma cacao (assembly GCF_053813885.1). NCBI lineage: Eukaryota > Viridiplantae > Streptophyta > Magnoliopsida > Malvales > Malvaceae > Theobroma > Theobroma cacao. The sequence continues at coordinate 11,161,354 of NC_142648.1, read as the reverse complement.
AAATGCATGGGTGACTATAAATGGACTTTTCTTGTGGATGGATGGCTTTTGCTTCACGTTTCCTAAGGAAAACATCCAATTATAATTTGTTTTAACAAAAAATGTAAAACAATTCAACTTAAAATCCATAATGAGATTATAAAACCATTTAAAGCGAGTAATAAGGCTTTCAAAGGCATGAGTGACTATAAATGGACTTCTCTTGTGGATAGACGGCTTTCGCTTCCCATTTCCCGAGGGAAACATCCAATTATAATATGTTTTAGTGCAAAATGTAAAAAAATTCAATTTAAAATCAATAATGAGATTATAAAACCATTCAAAGCGAGTAATAAGGCTTTCAATGGCATGGGTGACTATAAATAGACCTTTTCTCCTGAATGGATGGCTTTCGCTTCACGTTTGCCGATGGAAACATCCAATTATAATCTGTTTTCACAAGAAATGCAAAAAAATTCAACTTAAAATCAATAATGAGATTATAAAGCCATTTAAAGCGAATAATAAGGCTTTCAAAGGCATGGGTGACTATAATGGACTTTTCTTATAAATGGATGGCTTTCACTTCACGTTTCTTGATGGAAACATCCAATTATAATATGGTTTAACGAAAAATACAAAAAAATTCAAGTTAAAATCAATAAAGAGATTATAAAACCATTTAAAGCGAGTAATAAGGCTGTCAAAGGCATTGGTGACTATAAATGGATTTTTCTTGCCAATGGATAGCTGTTGCTTCACTTTTCCCTTGGGAAACATCCAATTATAATATTATTTTAACAAAAAATGTAAAAAAATTTAACTTAAAATCAATAATGAGATTATAAAGCCATTTAAAGCGAATAACACGACTTTCAAATGCATGGGTGACTATAAATTGACTTTTCTTGTCAATGGATGGCTTTCGCTTCACGTTTCTCGAGAAAAACATCCTATTATAATCTATGTTAATGAAAAATGTAAAAAAATTCAACCTAAAATCAATAATGAGATTATAAAGCCATTTAAAGCGAATAATAAGGCTTCCAAAGGCATGACTGACTATAAATGGACTTTTCTTGTGGATAGATGGCTTTCGCTGCACATTGCCCGAGGTAAACATCCAATTATAATATGTTTAAACAAAAATTGTAAAAAAATTCAACTTAAAATCAATAATGAGGTTATAAAACCATTTAAAGCGAGTAATAAGGCTTTCAATGGCATTGGTGACTATAAATGGACTTTTCTTGTCAATGGATGGCTTTCGCTTCACGTTTTCCAAGTGATACATCCAATTATAATCTGTTTTAACAAAAAATATAAAAATATTCAACTTAAAATCACTAATGATATTATAAAACCATTTAAAGCGAGTAATAAGGCTTTCAATGGCATGGGTGACTATAAATGGACTTTTTCTCTTTGATGGATGGCTTTCGCTTCACGTTTCTTGATGAAAACATCCAATTATAATCTGTTTTAACGAGAAATGCAAAAACATTCTACTTAAAATCAATAATGAGATTATAAAGCCATTTAAAGCGAATAATAAGGCTTTCAAAGGCATGGGTGACTATAAATGGACTTTTCCTGTGGATAGATGGCTTTCGCTTCACGTTTCCCGACGGAAACATCCAATTATAATCTGTTTTAAGAAAAAATGTAAAAAAATTCAACTCAAAATCAATAATGATATTATAAAACCATTTAAAGCGAGTAATAAGGCTTTCAAAGGCATGAGTGACTATAAATGGACTTTTCCTGTGGATAGATGGCTTTCGCTTCACGTTTCCCGACGGAAACATCCAATTATAATATGTTTTAATGAGAAATGCAAAAAAATTCTACTTAAAATCAATAATGAGATTATAAAGCCATTTAAAGCGAATATAATAAGCCTTTCAAAGGTATGGGTGACTATAAATGGACTTTTCTTGTCAATGGATGGCTTTCACTTCACGTTTCCCGGGCAAAATATCCAATTATAATCTGTTTTAACGAAAAATGCAAAAAAATTCAACTTAAAATCAATAATGACATTATAAAACCATTTAAAGCGAGTAATAAGGCTTTCAAAGGTATGGGTGACTATAAATGGACTTTTCTTGTGAACGAATGGCTTTCGCTTCATGTTTCCCGAGGAAAATATCCAATTATAATCTGTTTTAACAAAAAAATGTAAACAATTCAAGTTAAAATCAATAATGACATTATAAAGCCATTTAAAGCGACTAAGAAGGCTTTCAAAGGCATGGGTGACTATAAATGGACTTTTCTTGTCAATGGATGGGATTCGCTTTACGTTTCCCGAGGGAAACATCCAATTATAATATGTTTTAATGAGAAATGAAAAAAAATTCAACTTAAAAGCAATAATGAGATTATAAAACCATTTAAAGCGAGTAATAAGGTTGTAAAAGGATTTGGTGCCTATAAATGGACATTTCTTGTCAATGGATGGCTTTTGCCTAATGTTTCTCTAGGGAAACATCCAATTATAATCTGTTTTAATGAAAAATGTAAAAATATTCAACTTAAAATTAATAATGAGATTATAAAGCCATTTCAAGCGAATAATACGGCTTTCAAATGCATGGGTGACTATAAATTGACTTTTCTTGTCAATGGATGGCTTTCGCTTCACGTTTCTCAAGAAAAACATCCTATTATAATCTATTTTAATGAAAAATGAAAAAAAATTCAACTTAAAATCAATAATGAGATTATAAAGCCATTTAAAGCGAATAATAAGGCTTCCAAAGGCATGACTGACTATAAATGGACTTTTCTTGTAGATGGATGGCTTTTGCTGCACATTGCTCGAGGAAAACATCCAATTATAATCTGTTTTAACAAAAAAGGTAAAAAAATTCAACTTAAAATCACTAATGATATTATAAAACCATTTAAAGCGAGTAATAAGGCTTTCAATGGCATGGGTGACTATAAATGGACTTTTTCTCTTGAATGGATGGTTTTTGCTTCGTGTTTTTTGATGGAAACATCCAATTATAATCTGTTTTAACGAGAAATGAAAAAAAATTTAACTTAAAATCAATAATGAGATTATAAAGCCATTTAAAGTGAATAATAAGGCTTTCAAAGGTATAGGTGACTAGAAATAGACTTTTTCTGTCAATTGATGGCTTTCGCTTCACGTTTACCGGGGAAAACATCCAATTATAATCTATTTTAATAAAAAATGTAAAAAAATTCAACTCAAAATCAATAATGAGATTATAAAACCATTTAAAGCGAGTAATAAGGCTTTCAAAGGCATGAGTGACTATAAATGGACTTTGCCTGTGGATAGATGGCTTTCGCTTCACATTTCCCAGGCAAAATATCCAATTATAATCTGTTTTAACGAAAAATGCAAAAAAATTCAACTTAAAATCAATAATGACATTATAAAACCATTTAAAGCGAGTAATAAGGCTTTCAATGGCATGGGTGACTATAAATGGACTTTTTCTCTTAAATGGATGGTTTTTGCTTCGCGTTTCCCGATGGAAACATCCAATTATAATCTGTTTTAACGAGAAATGCAAAAACATTCTACTTAAAATCAATAATGAGATTATAAAGCGATTTAAAGCGAATAATAAGGCTTTCAAAGGCATGGGTGACTATAAATGGACTTTTCCTGTCAATTGATGGCTTTCGCTTCACGTTTCTTGGGGGAAACATCCAATTATAATCTGTTTTAATAAAAAATGTAAAAAAATTCAACTCAAAATCAATAATGAGATTATAAAACCATTTAAAGCGAGTAATAAAGCTTTCAAAGGCATAAGTGACTATAAATGGACTTTTCTTGTGGATAGATGGCTTGCGCTTCACATTTCTCGAGGGAAACATCCAACTATCATCTGTTTTAATTAAAAATGTAAAAAAATTCAACTCAAAATCAATAATGAGATTATAAAACCATTTAAAGTGAATAAGAAGGCTTTCAAAGGCATGGGTGACTATAAATGGACTTTTCTTGTCAATGGATGGGATTCGCTTTACGTTTCCCGAGGGAAACATCCAATTATATTCTGTTTTAGTGAGAAATGCAAAAAAATTCAACTTAAAAGCAATAATGAGATTATAAAACCATTTAAAGCGAGTAATAAGGTTGTCAAAGGATTTGGTGACTATAAATGGACTTTTCTTGTCAATGGATGGCTTTCGCTTAATGTTTCCCGAGGGAAGCATCCAATTATAATCTGTTTTAATGAAAAATGTAAAAAAATTCAACTTAAAATCAATAATGAGATTATAAAGCCATTTAAAGCGAATAATACGGCTTTCAAATGCATGGGTGACTATAAATTGACTTTTCTTGTCAATGGATGGCTTTCGCTTCACGTTTCTCAAGAAAAACATCCTATTATAATCTATTTTAATGAAAAATGAAAAAAAATTCAACTTAAAATCAATAATGAGATTATAAAGCCATTTAAAGCGAATAATAAGGCTTCCAAAGGCATGGCTGACTATAAATGGACTTTTCTTGTGGATGGATGGCTTTCGCTACACATTTCCCGAGGTAAACATCCAATTATAATTGGTTTTAACAAAAAATGTAAAAAAATTCAACTTAAAATCAGTAATGAGATTATAAAACCATTTAAAGCGAGTAATAAGGCTTTCAATGGCATTGGTTACTATAAATGGACTTTTCTTGTCAATGGATGGCTTTCGCTTCACGTTTCCCAAGCGAAACATCCAATTATAATCTGTTTTAACAAAAAATATAAAAACATTCAACTTAAAATTACTAATGATATTATAAAACCATTTAAAGCGAGTAATAAGGCTTTCAATGGCATGGGTTACTATAAATGGACTTTTTCTCTTGAATGGATGGTTTTTGCTTCGCGTTTCCTGATGGAAACATCGAATTATAATCTGTTTTAATGAGAAATGCAAACAAATTCAACTTAAAATCAATAATGAGATTATAAAGCCATTTGAAGCGAATAATAAGGCTTTCAAAGGTATGGGTGACTATAAATGGACTTTTCCTGTCAATTGATGGCTTTCGCTTCACGTTTGCCAGAGGAAACATCCAATTATAATCTGTTTTAATAAAAAATGTAAAAAAATTCAACTCAAAATCAATAATCAGATTATAAAACCATTTAAAGCGAGTAATAAGGCTTTCAAAGGCATGAGTGACTATAAATGGACTTTTCCTGTGGATAGATGGCTTTCGCTTCACGTTTCCCGATGAAAACATCCAATTATAATCTGTTTTAACGAGAAATGCAAAAAAATTCTACTTAAAATCAATAATGACATTATAAAGCCATTTAAAGCGAATAATAAGCCTTTCAAAGGTATGGGTGACTATAAATGGACTTTTCTTGTCAATGGATGGCTTTCGCTTCATGTTTCCCAGGAAAAATATCCAATTATAATCTGTTTTAATGAAAAATACAAAAAAATTCAACTTAAAATCAATAATGACATTATAAAACCATTTAAAGCGAGTAATAAGGCTTTCAAAGGTATGGGTGACTATAAATGGACTTTTCTTGCGAACGAATAGCTTTCGCTTCATGTTTCCCAAGGAAAATACCCAATTATAATCTGTTTTAACAAAAAATGTAAAAAATTTAAGTTAAAATCAATAATGGGATTATAAAGCCATTTAAAGCGAATAAGAAGGCTTTCAAAGGCATTGGTGACTATAAATGGACTTTTCTTGTCAATGGATGGGATTCGCTTTACGTTTCCCGAGGGAAACATCCAATTATATTCTGTTTTAGTGAGAAATGCAAAAAAATTCAACTTAAAAGCAATAATGAGATTATAAAACCATTTAAAGCGAGTAATAAGGTTGTCAAAGGATTTGGTGACTATAAATGGACTTTTCTTGTCAATGGATGGCTTTCGCTTAATGTTTCTCGAGGGAAACATCCAATTATAATCTGTTTTAATGAAAAATGTAAAAAAATTCAACTTAAAATCAATAATGAGATTATAAAGCCATTTAAAGCGAATAACACGACTTTCAAATGCATGGGTGACTATAAATTGACTTTTCTTGTCAATGGATGGCTTTCGCTTCACGTTTCCCGAGAAAAACATCATACTATAATCTATTTTAATGAAAAATGTAAAAAAATTCAACTTAAAATCAATAATGAGATTATAGAGCCATTTAAAGCGAATAATAAGGCTTCCAAAGGCATGGCAGACTATAAATGGACTTTTCTTGTGGGTGGATGGCTTTCGCTGCACATTGCCCGAGGGAAACATCCAATTATATTCTGTTTTAACAAAAAATATAAAAAAAGTCAACTTAAAATCAATAATGAGATTATAAAACCATTTAAAGCAAGTAATAAGGCTTTCAATGGCATTGGTGACTATAAATGGACTTTTCTTGTCAATGGATGGCTTTCGCTTCACGTTTCCCAAGCAAAACATCCAATTATAATCTGTTTTAACAAAAAATTTAAAAAAATTCAACTTAAAATCACTAATGATATTATAAAACCTTTTAAAGCGTGTAATAAGGCTTTTCAATGGCATGAGTGACTATAAATGGACTTTTTCTCTTGAATGAATGGCTTTCGCTTCACGTTTCCCGATGGAAACATCCAATTACAATCTGTTTTAACGAGAAATGCAAAAAAATTCAACTTAAAATCAATAATGAGATTATAAAGCCATTTAAAGCGAATAATAAGGCTTTCAAAGGCATGGGTGACTATAATGGACTTTTCTTGTCAATGGATGGCTTTCGCTTTAAGTTTCCCGAGGGAAACATTCAATTATAATCTGTTTTAACGAAAAATATAAAACAATTCAAGTTAAAATCAATAATGAGATTATAAAACCATTTAAAGCGAGTAATAAGGCTGTCAGAGGCATTAGTGACTATAAATGGACTTTTCTTGTGAATGGATGGCTTTCGCTTCACGTTTCTCGAGGGAAACATCCAATTGTAATATGTTTTAACAAAAAATGTAAAAAAATTTAACTTAAAATCAATAATGAGATTGTAAAGCCATTTAAAGCGAATAATACAGCTTTCAAATGCATGGGTGACTATAAATGGACTTTTGCTGTCAATGGATGGCTTTTGCTTCACGTTTCTCGAGGGAAACATCGAATTATAATCTGTTTTAATGAGAAATGTAAAAAAATTCAACTTAAAATCGATAATAAGATTATAAAGCCATTTAAAGCGAATAATACGGCTTTCAAATGCATGGGTGATTATAATTGGACTTTTCTTGTCAATGGATGGCTTTCGCTTCATGTTTCACGAGGGAAACATCCAATTATAATCTGTTTTAATGAAAAATGTTAAAAAATTCAACTTAAAATCAATAATGAGATTATAAAGCCATTTAAAGCGAATAATAAGGCTTTCAAAGGCATGGCTGACTATAAATGGACTTTTCCTATCAATGGATGGGAGTCGCTTTACGTTTCCCTAGGGAAACATCAAATTATAATCTGTTTTAACAAGAAATGCAAAAAAATTAAACTTAAAATCAATAATGAGATTATAAAACCATTTACAGCGAGTAATAAGGCTTTCAAAGGCATAAGTGACTATAAATGGACTTTTCTTGTGGATGGATGGCTTTTGCTTTACATTTTCCAAGGGAAACATCCAATTATAATCTGTTTGAACAAGAAATGTAAAAAAATTCAACTTAAAATCAATAATGAGATTGTAAAACCATTTAAAGCGAGTAATAAGGCTTTCAATGGCATTGGTGACTATAAATGGACTTTTCTTACCAATGGATGGCTTTCGCTTCACGTTTCCCAGACAAAATATCCAATTATAATCTGTTTTAATGAAAAATGTAAAAAATTCAACTTAAAATCAATAATGACATTATAAAACCATTCAAAGCGAGTAATAAGGCTTTCAAAGGTATAGGTGACTATAAATGGACTTTTCTTGTGAACGAATGGCTTTCGCTTCATGTTTTCCGAGGAAAATATCCAATTATAGTCTGTTTTAACAAAAAATAAAAAAAATTTAATTTAAAATCAATAATGAGGTTATAAAGCCATTTAAAGCGAATAAGAAGGCTTTCAAAGGCATGGGTGACTATAAATGGACTTTTCTTGTCAATAGATGGGATTTGCTTTGCGTTTCCCGAGGGAAACATCCAATTATAATCTGTTTTAATGAGAAATGAAAAAAAATTCAACTTAAAAGCAATAATGAGATTATAAAACCATTTAAAGCGAGTAATAAGGCTGTCAAAGGATTTGGTGACTATAAATGAACTTTTCTTGTCAATGGATGGCTTTCGCTTAACGTTTCCCGAGGAAAACATCCAATTATAATCTGTTTTAATGAAAAATGTAAAAAAATTCAACTTAAAATCAATAATGAGATTATAAAGCCATTTAAAGCGAATAATACGGCTTTCAAATGCATGGGTGACTATAAATTGACTTTTCTTGTCAATGGATGGCTTTCGCTTCACGTTTCTCAAGAAAAACATCCTATTATAATCTATTTTAATGAAGAATGTAAAAATATTCAACTTAAAATCAATAATGAGATTATAAAGCCATTTAAAGCGAATAATAAGGCTTCCAAAGGCATGGCTGACTATAAATGGACTTTTTTTGTGAATGGATGGCTTTCGCTGCACATTACTTGAGGGAAACATCCAATTATAAATTGTTTTAACAAAAAATGTAAAAAAATTCAACTTAAAATCAATAATGAGATTATAAAACCATTTAAAGCGAGTAATAAGGCTTTCAATGGCATTGGTGACTATAAATGGACTTTTCTTGTCAATGGATGGCTTTCGCTTCACGTTTTCAAAGCGAAACATCCAATTATAATCTGTTTTAACGGAAAATGTAAAACAATTCAACTTAAAATCACTAATGATATTATAAAACCATTTAAAGCGAGTAATAAGGCTTTCAATGGCATGGGTGACTATATATGGACTTTTCTCTTGAATGGATACCTTTCGCTTCACGTTTCCCAATGGAAACATCCAATTACAAACTGTTTTAACGAGAAATGCAAAAAAATTCAACTTAAAATCGATAATGAGATTATAAAGCCATTTAAAGCGAATAATAAGCCTTTCAAAGGCATGGGTGACTGTAAATGGACTTTTCCTTTCAATTGATGGCTTTCGCTTCACGTTTCTAGAGGGAAACATCCAATTATAATCTGTTTTAACAAAAAATGTAAAAAAATTCAACTTAAAATCAATAATGAGATTATAAAACCACTTAAAGCGAGTAATAAGGTTGTCAAAGGCATTAGTGGCTATAAATGGACTTTTCTTGTCAATGGATGGCTTTCGCTTCACGTTTCGCAAGGGAAACATCTAATTATAATCTGTTTTAATGAGAAATGCAAAAAAATTCAACTTAAAATCAATAATGAGATTATAAAACCATTTAAAGCGAGGAAAAAGGCTTTCAATGGCATTAGTGACTATAAATGGACTTTTCTCTTGAATGGATGGCTTTCGCTTCACGTTTCCCGATGGAAACATCCAATTATAATCTGTTTTAACGAGAAATGCAAAAAAATTCAACTTAAAATCAATAATCAGATTATAAAGCCAATTAAAGCGAATAATAAGGCTTTCAAAGGCATGGGTGACTATAATGGACTTTTCTTATCAATGGATGGCTTTCGCTTTACGTTTCCCGTGGGAAACATCCAATTATAATATGTTTTAACAAAAAATACAAAAAAATTCAAGTTAAAATCAATAATGAGATTAGAAAACCATTTAAAGCGAGTAATAAGGCTGTCAAAGGCATTGGTGACTAGAAATGGACCTTTTTTGTCAATTGATGGCTTTTGCTTCACGTTTCCCAAGAGAAATATCTAATTATAATCTGTTTTAACGAGAAATGCAAAAAAATTCAACTTAAAATCAATAATTACATTATAAAACCATTTAAAGCGAGTAGTAAGGCTTTCAAAGGTATGGGTGACTATAAATGGACTTTTCTTGCGAACGAATGGCTTTCGCTTCACGTTTCTCGAGCAAAATATCCAATTATAATCTGTTTTAACAAAAAATGTAAAAAATTCAACTTAAAATCAATAATGAAATTATAAGGCTTTCGCTTCACGTTTCCCGATGGAAATATCCAATTACAATCTGTTTTAACGAAAAATGCAAAAAAATTCAACTTAAAATCAATAATCAGATTATAAAGCCATTTAAAGCGAATAAGAAGGCTTTCAAAGGCATGGGTGACTATAAATGGACTTTTATTGTCAATGGATGGGATTTGCTTTACGTTTCCTGAGGGAAACATCCAATTATAATATGTTTTAATGAGAAATACAAAAAAATTCAACTCAAAAGCAATAATGAGATTATAAAACCATTTAAAGCGAGTAATAAGGCTGTCAAAGGCTTTGGTGACTATAAATGGACTTTTCTTGTCAATGGATGGCTTTCGCTTAACGTTTCCCGAGGTAAACATCCAATCATAATCTGTTTTAAAGGAAAATGTAAAACAATTCAACTTAAAATCACTAATGATATTATAAAACCATTTAAAGCGAGTAATAAGGCTTTCAATGGCATGGGTGACTATATATGGACTTTTCTCTTGAATGGATACCTTTCGCTTCACGTTTCCCACTGGAAACATCCAATTATAATCTGTTTTAACGAGAAATGCAAAAAAATTCAACTTAAAATCAATAATGAGATTATAGAGCCATTTAAAGCGAATAATAAGGCTTTCCAAGGCATGGGTGACTATAAATGGACTTTTCTTGTCAATTGATGGCTTTCGCTTCACGTTTCTCGAGGGAAACATCCAATTATAATCTGTTTTAACAAAAAATACAAAAAAATTCAACTTAAAATCAATAATGAGATTATAAAACCATTTAAAGCGAGTAATAAGGTTGTCAAAGGCATTGGTGACTATAAATGGACTTTTCTTGTCAATGGATGGCTTTCGCTTCACGTTTCCCGAGGAAAACATCTAATTATATTCTGTTTTAACGAGAAATGCAAAAAAATTCAACTTAAAATCAATAATAAGATTATAAAACCATTTAAAGCGACTAATAAGGCTTTCAAAGGCTTTGGTGACTGTAAATGGACTTTTCTTGTCAATGGATGGCTTTCGCTTAACGTTTCTCGAGGTAAATATCCAATTATAATATGTTTTAACGAAAAATGTAAAAAAATTCAACTTAAAATCACTAACGATATTATAAAACCATTTGAAGCGAGTAATAAGTCTTTCAATGGCATGGGTGATTATATACGGACTTTTTTCCCAATGGAAACATCCAATTATAATCTATTTTAACGAGAAATGCAAAAAAATTCAACTTAAAATCAATAATGAGATTATAAAGCCATTTAAAGCGAATAATAAGGCTTTCAAGGGCATGGGTGACTAAAAATGGACTTTTCCTGTCAATTGATGGCTTTCGCTTCACGGTTCCCGAGGGAAACATCCAATTATAACCTATTTTAACAAAAAATGCAAAAAATTTCAACTTAAAATCAATAATGAGATTATAAAACCATTTAAAGCGAGTAATAAGGCTTTCAAAGGCATGAGTGACTATAAATGGACTTTTCTTGTGGATGGATGGCTTTTGCTTTGCGTTTTCCAAGGGAAACATCAAATTATAATCTGTTTGAACAAAAAATGTAAGAAGATTCAACTTAAAATCAATAATGAGATTATAAAACCATTTAAAGCGAGTAATAAGGCTTTCAAAGGCATTGGTGACTATAAATGGACTTTTCTTGTCAATGGATGGCTTTCGCTTCACGTTTCTCGAGGGAAACATCCAATTATAATATGTTTTAACAAAAAATGTAAAACAATTTAACTAAAAATCAATAAAGAGATTATAAAGCCATTTAAAGCGAATAATACAGCTTTCAAATGCATGGGTGACTATAAATAGACTTTTCTTGTCAATGGATGGCTTTCACTTCACGATTCCCGAGCAAAATATCCAATTATAATATGTTTTAAGCAAAAATGTAAAAAAATTCAATTTAAAATCAATAATGATATTATAAAACCATTTGAAGTGAGTAATAAGGCTTTCAATGGCATGGGTGACTATAAAAGGACTTTTCTCTTGAATGGATGGCTTTCGCTTCACGTTTCCCGATGGAAATATCCAATTATAATATGTTTTAACGAGAAATGCAAAAAAATTCAACCTAAAATCAATAATGAGATTATAAAGCCATTTAAAGCAAATAATAAGGCTTTCAAAGGCATGGGTGACTCTAATGGACTTTTCTTGTCAATGGATGGCTTTCGCTTTACGTTTCCCAAGGTAAACATCCAATTATAAACTGTTTTAACAAAAAATGTAAAAAAATTCAAGTTAAAATCGATAATTAGATTATAAAACCATTTGAAGCAAGTAATAAGGTTGTCAAAGGCATTGGGGACTATAAATAGACTTTTATTGTGGATGGATGGCTTTCGCTTCACGTTTCCCAAGGAAAACATCTCATTATAATCTTTTTTAACGAGAAATGCAAAAAAATTCAACTTAAAATCAATAATGACATTATAAAACCATTTAAACCGAATAATAAGGCTTTCAAAGGTATGGGTGACTATAAATGGACTTTTCTTGTGAACGGATGGCTTTCGCTTCACGTTTCCTAAGGGAAATATCCAATTATAATCTGTTTTAACAAAAAATGTAAAACAATTCAACTTAAAATGAATAATGAGATTACAAAGCCATTTAAAGCAAATAAGAAGGCTTTCAAAGGTATGGATGAGTATAAATGGACTTTTCTTGTCAATGGATGGGATTCGCTTTACGTTTCCCAAGGGAAATATCCAATTATAATCTGTTTTAATGAGAAATGCAAAAAAATTCAACTTAAAAGCAATAATGAGATTATAAAACCATTTAAAGCGAGTAATAAGGCTGTCAAAGGCTTTGGTGACTATAAATGGACTTTTCTTGTCAATGGATGGCTTTCGCTTAACATTTCCCGAGGTAAACATCCAATTATAATCTGTTTTAACAAAAAATGTAAAAAAATTCAACTTCAAATCAATAATGAGATTATAAAACCATTTAAAGCGAGTAATAAGGCTATCAAAGGCATTGGTGACTATAAATGGACTTTTCTTGTCAATGGATGGCTTTTGCCTCACGTTTCCCAAGGGAAACATCTAATTATAATCTGTTTTAATGAGAAATACAAAAAAATTCAAGATAAAATCAATAATGACATTATAAAACCATTTAAAGCGAGTAAGAAGGGTTTCACAGGCATGGGTGACTATAAATGGACTTTTCTTGTCAATGGATGGGATTCGCTTTATGTTTCCCAAGGGAAACATCCAATTATAATCTGTTTTAATGAGAAATGCAAAAAAATTCAACTTAAAAGTAATAATGAGATTATAAAACCATTTAAAGTGAGTAATAAGGCTGTCAAAGGCTTTGGTGACTATAAATGGACTTTTCTTGTCAATGGACGGCTTTCGCTTAACATTTCTCAAGGTAAACATCCAATTATAATCTGTTTTAAAGGAAAATGTAAAACAATTCAACTTAAAATCACTAATGATATTATAAAGCCATTTAAAGCGAGTAATAAGGCTTTCAATGGCATGGGTGACTATATATGGACTTCCCTCTTGAATGGATACCTTTTGCTTCATGTTTCCCAATGGAAACATCCAATTATAATTTGTTTTAACGAGAAATGTAAAAAAATTCAACTTAAAATCAATAATGAGATTATAAAGCGAATTAAAGCGAATAATAAGGCTTTCAAAGGCATGGGTGACCATAAATGGATTTTTCCTGTCAATTGATGGCTTTCGCTTCACGTTTCTCGAAGGAAACATCCAATTATAATCTGTTTTAACAAAAATTGTAAAAAAATTCAACTTAAAATCAATAATGAGATTATAAAGCCATTTAAAGCGAATAATAAGGCTTTCAAAGGCATGGGTGACCGTAAAAGGACTTTTCCTGTCAATTGATGGCTTTCGCTTCACGTTTCTCAAAGGAAACATCCAATTGTAATATGTTTTAACAAGAAATGCAAAAAAATTCAACTTAAAATCAATAATGAGATTATAAAACCATTTAAAGCAAGTAATAAGGCTTTCAAAGGCATGAGTGACTATAAATGGACTTTTCTTGTGGATGGACGGCTTTCACTTCACATTTCACAAGGGAAACATCCAATTATAATCTGTTTTAACGAAAAATGTAAAAAAATTCAACTTAAAATCAATAATGAGATTATAAAACCATTTAAAGCGAGTAATAAGGCTTTCAAAGGCTTTGGTGACTATAAATGGACTTTTCTTCTCAATGGATGGCTTTCACTTAACGTTTCCCGAGGTAAAGATCCAATTATAATCCGTTTTAACGAAAAATGTTAAAAAATTCAACTTAAAATCACTAATGATATTATAAAACCATTTAAAGCGACTAATAAGGCTTTCAATGGCATGGGTGACTATATATGGACTTTTCTCTTGAATGGATACCTTTCGCTCCACGTTTCCTAATGGAAATATCCAATTATAATCTGTTTTAACGAGAAATGCAAAAAAATTCAATTTCAAATCAATAATGAGAATATAAAGCCATTTAAAGCGAATAAGAAAGCTTTCAAAGGCATGGGTGACTATAAATGCACTTTTCCTGTCAATTGATGGCTTTCGCTTTACGTTTCTCGAGGGAAACATCCAATTATAATCTATTTTAACAAAAAATGCAAAAAAATTCAACTTAAAATCAATAGTGAGATTATAAAAGCATTTAAAGCGAGTAATAAGGCTTTCAAAGGCATGAGTGACTATAAATGGACTTTTTTTGTGGATGTATGGCTTTCGCTTCGCATTTCCCGAGGGAAACATCCAATTATAATATGTTTTAACGAAAAATGTTAAAAAACTCAACTTAAAATCAATAATGAGATTATAAAATCATTTAAAGCGAGTAATAAGGCTTTCAAAGGTATGGGTAACTATAAATGGACTTTTCTTGTGAACGAATGGCTTTCACTTCATGTTTCCCGAGGAAAATATCAAATTATAATCTGTTTTAACAAAAAAATGTAAAAAATTCAAGTTAAAATCAATAATGAGATTATAAAGCCATTTAAAGCAAATAAGAAGGCTTTCAAAGGCATGGGTGACTATAAATGGACTTTTCTTGTCAATGGATGGGATTCGCTTTACGTTTCCCGAGGGAAACATCCAATTATAATCTGTTTTAATGAGAAATGAAAAAAAATTCAACTTAAAAGGAATAATGAGATTATAAAACCATTTAAAGCGAGTAACAAGGTTGTAAAAGGATTTGGTGACTATAAATGGACTTTTCTTGTCAATGGATGGCTTTCGCTTCATGTTTCTCGAGGAAAACATCCAATTATAATCTGTTTTAACGAAAAATGTAAAAAAATTAAACTTAAAATCAATAATGAGATTACAAAACCATTTAAAGCGAGTAACAAGGCTTTTAAAGGCATCGGTGACTATAAATGGACTTTTCTTGTCAATGGATGGCTTTCGCTTCATGTTTCCCGAGGGAAACATCCAATTATAATCCGTTGTAAAGAAGAATGCAAAAAGATTCAACTTAAAATCAATAATGAGATTATAAAACCATTTAAAGCGAGTAATAAGACTTTCAAAGGCATTGGTGACTATAAATGGACTTTTCCTGTCAATGGATGACTTTCGCTTAACATTTTTCGAGGTAAACATTCAATTATAATCTGTTTTAAAGGAAAATGTAAAACAATTCAAGTTCAAATCACTAATGATATTATAAAGCTATTTAAAGCGAGTAATAAGGCTTTCAATGGCATGGGTGACTATAAATGGACTTTTCCTGTCAATGGATGGCTTTCGCTTCACGTTTCCTGAAAGAAACATCCAATTATAATTTGTTTTAATGAAAAATATAAAAAATTCAACTTAAAATCAATAATGAGATTATAAAACCATTTAAAGTCCGCAATAAGGCTTTCAAAGGCATGGGTGACAATAAATGGACTTTTCTTGTGAATGGATGGCTTTCGCTTCACGTTTCTTGAGGGAAACATTCAATTATAATATTTTTTAACAAAAAATGTAAAAAAATTTAACTTAAAATCAGTAAAGAGATTATAAAGCCATTTAAAGCGAATAATACGGCTTTCAAATGCATGGGTGACTATAAATGGACTTTTCTTGTCAATGGATGGCTTTCGCTTCACATTTCCCGAGCAAAATATCCAATTACAATCTGTTTTAACAAAAAATGTAAAAGAATTCAATTTAAAATCAATAATGATATTATAAAACCATTTAAAGCGAGTAATAAGGCTTTCAATGCCATGGGTGACTATAAATGGACTTTTCTCTTGAATGGATGGCTTTCGCTTCACGTTTCTCGAGGGAAACATCCAATTATAATATTTTTTAACAAAAAATGTAAAAAAATTTAACTTAAAATCAATAAAGAGATTATAAAGCCATTTCAAGCGAATAATACGACTTTCAAATGCATGGGTGACTATAAATGGACTTTTCTTGTTAATGGATGGCTTTCGCTTCACATTTCCCGAGCAAAATATCCAATTATAATCTGTTTTAATGAAAAATGTAAAAAAATTCAACTTAAAATCAATAATGAGATTATAAAGCCATTTAAAGCGAATACTAAGGCTTTCAAAGGCATGGGTGACTATAATGGACTTTTCTTGTCAATGGACGGCTTTCGCTTTACGTTTCCCAAGGAAAACATCCAATTATAAACTGTTTTAATGAAGAATGCAAAAAAATTCAAGTTAAAATTAATAATGAGATTATAAAGCCATTTAAAGCGAGCAATAAGGCTGTCAAAGGCATTGGAGACTATAAATGGACTTTTCTTGTGGATGGATGGCTTTCGCTTCACGTTTCCTGAGGAAAACATCTAATTATTATCATTTTTAACGAGAAATGCAAAAAAATTCAACTTAAAATCAATAATGACATTACAAAACCATTTAAAGCGAGTAATAAGGCTTTCAAAGGTATGGGTGACTATAAATGGACTTTTCTTGTGAACGGATGGCTTTCGCTTCACATTTCCTGAGGGAAATATCCATTTATAATCTGTTTTAAAAAGAAAATGTAAAACAATTCAACTTAAAATCAATAATGAGATTATAAAGCCATTTAAAGCGAATAAGAAGGCTTTCAAAGGCATAGGTGACTATAAATGGACTTTTCTTGTCAATGGATGGGATTCGCTTTATGTTTCCCGAGGGAAACATCCAATTATAATCTGTTTTAACGAAAAATGTTAAAAAATTCCACTTAAAATCAATAATGAGATTATAAAACTATTTAAAGCGAGTAATAAGGCTTTCAATGGCATGGGTGACTATAAATGGACTTTTCTCTTGAATGGATGGCTTTCGCTTCACGTTTCCCGATGGAAACATCCAATTATAATCTGTTTTAACGAGAAATGTAAAAAAATTCAACTTAAAATCAATAATGAGATTATAAAGCCATTTCAAGCGAATAATAAGGCATTTAAAGGCATGGGTGACTATAATGGACTTTTGTTGTCAATGGATGGCTTTCGCTTTACGTTTCCAGAGGGAAACATCCAATTATAAACTGTTTGAACGAAAAATGAAAAAAATTCAAGTTAAAATCAATAATGAGATTATAAAACTATTTAAAGCGAGTAATAAGGCTGTCAAAGGCATTGGTGACTATAAATGGACTTTTCTTGTCAATGGATGGCTTGCGCCTCACGTTTCCCAAGGGAAACATCTAATTATAATCTGTTTTAACGAGAAATGGAAAAAAATTCAATATAAAATCAATAATGACATTATAAAACCATTTAAAGCGAGTAAGAAGGCTTTCATAGGCATGGGTGACTATAAATGGACTTTTCTTGTCAATGGATGGGATTCGCTTTACGTTTGCCAAGGGAAACATCCAATTATAATCTGTTTTAATGAGAAATGAAAAAATATTCAACTTAAAAGCAATAATGAGATTATAAAACCATTTAAAGCGAGTAATAAGGCTGTCAAAGGCTTTGGTGACTATAAATGGATTTTTCTTGTCAATGGACGACTTTCGCTTAACATTTATTGAGGTAAACATCCAATTATAATCTGTTTTAAAGGAAAATGTAAAACAATTCAACTTAAAATCACTAATGATATTATAAAGTAATTTAAAGCGAGTAATAAGGCTTTCAATGGCATGGGTGACTATATATGGACTTCTCTCTTGAATGGATACCTTTCGCTCCACGTTTCCTAATGGAAAAATCCAATTATAATATGTTTTAATGAGAAATGCAAAAAAATTCAACTTCAAATCAATAATGAGATTATAAAGCCATTTAAAGCGAATAATAAGGCTTTCAAAGGCATGAGTGACTATAAATGGCCTTTTTCTATCAATTGATGGCTTCGCTTCACGTTTCCCGAGAAAAAAATCCAATTATAATCTGTTTTAAAAAAAAATACAAAAAAATTCAACTTAAAATCAATAATGAGATTGTAAAAGCATTTAAAGCGAGTAATAAGGCTTTCAAAGGCATGAGTGACTATAAATGGACTTTTCTTGTGGATGGATGGCATTCGCATCACATTTCCCGAGGGAAATATCCAATTATAATCTGTTTTAACAAAAAATGTTAAAACATGCAACTTAAAATCAATAATGAGATTATAAAACCATTTAAAGCGAGTAATAAGGCTTTCAATGGCATGGGTGACTATAAATAGACTTTTCTCTTGAATGGATGGCTTTCGCTGGACGTTTCCCAATGGAAACATGCAATTAGAATCTGTTTTAACAAGAAATGCAAAAAAATTCAACTTAAAATCAATAATGAGATTATAAAGCCATTTAAAGCGAATAATAAGGCTTTCAAAGGCATGGGTGACTATAAATGGACTTTTCTTGTCAATGGATGGCTTTCGCTTCACGTTTCTCGAGAAAAACATCCAATTATAATCTGTTTTAACGAGAAATGCAAAAAAATACAACTTAAAATCAATAATGAGATCATAAAACCATTTAACGCGAGTAATAAGGCTTTCAAAGGCTTTGGTGACTATAAATGGACTTTTCTTCTCAATGGATGGCTTTCACTTAACGTTTCCCGAGGTAAAGATCCAATTATAATCCGTTTTAACGAAAAATGTAAAAAAATTCAACTTAAAATCACTAATGATATTATAAAACCATTTAAAGCGAGTAATAAGGCTTTCAATGGCATGGGTGACTATATATGGACTTTTCTTTTGAATGGATACCTTTCGCTCCACGTTTCCTAATGGAAATATCCAATTATAATCTGTTTTAACGAGAAATACAAAAAAATTCAATTTCAAATCAATAATGAGAATATAAAGCCATTTAAAGCGAATAATAAAGCTTTCAAAGGCATGGGTGACTATATATGCACTTTTCCTGTCAATTGATGGCTTTTGCTTTACGTTTCTCAAGGGAAACATCCAATTATAATCTATTTTAACAAAAAATGCAAAAAAATTCAACTTAAAATCAATAATGAGATTATAAAAGCATTTAAAGCGAGTAATAAGACTTTCAAAGGCATGTATGACCATAAATGGACTTTTTTTGTGGATGTATGGCTTTCGCTTCACATTTCCCGAGGGAAACATCCAATTATAATCTGTTTTAATGAAAAATGTTAAAAAACTCAACTTAAAATCAATAATGAGACTATAAAACCATTTAAAACGAGTAATAAGGCTTTCAAAGGTATGGGTAACTATAAATGGACTTTTCTTGTGAACGAATGGCTTTCGCTTCATGTTTCCCGAGGAAAATATCCAATTATAATCTGTTTTAACAAAAAAATGTAAAAAATTCAAGTTAAAATCAATAATGAGATTATAAAGCCATTTAAAGCAAATAAGAAGGCTTTCAAAGGCATGGGTGACTATAAATGGACTTTTCTTGTCAATGGATGGGATTCGCTTTACGTTTCCCGAGGGAAACATCCAATTATAATCTGTTTTAATGAGAAATGAAAAAAAATTCAACTTAAAAGGAATAATGAGATTATAAAACCATTTGAAGCGAGTAACAAGGTTGTAAAAGGATTTGGTGACTATAAATGGACTTTTCTTGTCAATGGATGGCTTTCGCTTCATGTTTCTCGAGGAAAACATCCAATTATAATCTGTTTTAACGAAAAATGCAAAAAAATTAAACCTAAAATCAATAATGAGATTACAAAACCATTTAAAGCGAGTAACAAGGCTTTTAAAGGCATCGGTGACTATAAATGGACTTTTCTTGTCAATGGATGGCTTTCGCTTCATGTTTCCCGAGGGAAACATCCAATTATAATCCGTTGTAAAGAAGAATGCAAAAAGATTCAACTTAAAATCAATAATGAGATTATAAAACAATTTAAAGCGAGTAATAAGACTTTCAAAGGCATTGGTGACTATAAATGGACTTTTTCTGTCAATGGATGACTTTCGCTTAACATTTTCCGAGGTAAACATCCAATTATAATCTATTTTAAAGGAAAATGTAAAACAATTCAAGTTCAAATCACTAATGATATTATAAAGCCATTTAAAGCGAGTAATAAGGCTTTCAATTGCATGGGTGACTATAAGTGAACTTTTCCTGTCAATGGATGGCTTTCGCTTCACGTTTCCTGAGGAAAACATCCAATTATAATTTGTTTTAATGAAAAATATAAACAATTCAACTTAAAATCAATAATGAGATTATAAAACCATTTAAAGTCCGCAATAAGGCTTTCAAAGGCATGGGTGACTATAAATGGACTTTTCTTGTGAATGGATGGCTTTCGCTTCACGTTTCTTGAGGGAAACATCCAATTATAATATTTTTTAACAAAAAATGTAAAAAAATTTAACTTAAAATCAGTAAAGAGATTATAAAGCCATTTAAAGCGAATAATACGGCTTTCAAATGCATGGGTGACTATAAATGGACTTTTCTTGTCAATGGATGGCTTTCGCTTCACATTTCCCGAGCAAAATATCCAATTATAATCTGTTTTAACGAAAAATGTAAAAAAATTCAAGTTAAAATCAATAATGAGATTATAAAGCCATTTAAAGCGAATACTAAGGCTTTCAAAGGCATGGGTGACTATAATGGACTTTTCTTGTCAATGGACGGCTTTCGCTTTACGTTTCCCAAGGAAAACATCCAATTATAAACTGTTTTAATGAAGAATGCAAAAAAATTCAAGTTAAAATCAATAATGAGATTATAAAGCCATTTAAAGCGAGCAATAAGGCTGTCAAAGGCATTGGGGACTATAAATGGACTTTTCTTGTGGATGGATGGCTTTCGCTTCACGTTTCCTGAGGAAAACATCTAATTATTATCTTTTTTAACGAGTAATTTAAAAAAATTCAACTTAAAATCAATAATGACATTACAAAACCATTTAAAGCGAGTAATAAGGCTTTTAAAGGTATGGGTGACTATAAATGGACTTTTCTTGTGAACGGATGGCTTTCGCTTCACATTTCCTGAGGGAAATATCCATTTATAATCTGTTTTAAAAAAAAATGTAAAACAATTCAACTTAAAATCAATAATGAGATTATAAAGCCATTTAAAGCGAATAAGAAGGCTTTCAAAGGCATAGGTGACTATAAATGGACTTTTCTTGTCAATGGATGGGATTCGCTTTATGTTTCCCGAGGGAAACATCCAATTATAATCTGTTTTAACGAAAAATGTTAAAAAATTCAACTTAAAATCAATAATGAGATTATAAAACCATTTAAAGCGAGTAATAAGGCTTTCAATGGCATGGGTGACTATAAATGGACTTTTCTCTTGAATGGATGGCTTTCGCATCACGTTTCTCGATGGAAACATCCAATTATAATCTGTTTTAACGAGAAATGTAAAAAAATTCAACTTAAAATCAATAATGAGATTGTAAAGCCATTTAAAGAGAATAATAAGGCTTTCGAAGGCATGGGTGACTATAATGGACTTTTGTTCTCAATGGATGGCTTTCGCTTTACGTTTCCAGAGGGAAACATCCAATTATAAACTGTTTGAATGAAAAATGAAAACAATTCAAGTTAAAATCAATAATGAGATTATAAAACCATTTAAAGCGAGTAATAAGGCTATCAAAGGCATTGGTGACTATAAATGGACTTTTCTTGTCAATGGATGGCTTTCGCCTCACGTTTCCTAAGGGAAACATCTAATTATAATCTGTTTTAACGAGAAATGGAAAAAAATTGAATATAAAATCAATAATGACATTATAAAACCATTTAAAGCGACTAAGAAGGCTTTCACAGGCATGGGTGACTATAAATGGACTTTTCTTGTCAATGGATGGGATTCGCTTTACGTTTCCCAAGGGAAACATCCAATTATAATCTGTTTTAATGAGAAATGCAAAAATATTCAACTTAAAAGCAATAATGAGATTATAAAATCATTTAAAGCGAGTAATAAGGCTGTCAAAGGCTTTGGTGACTATAAATGGATTTTTCTTGTCAATGGATGACTTTCGCTTAACATTTCCCGAGGTAAACATCCAATTATAATCTGTTTTAAAGGAAAATGTAAAACAATTCGACTTAAAATCACTAATGATATTATAAAGTCATTTAAATCGAGTAATAAGGCTTTCAATGGCATTGGTGACTATATATGGACTTCTCTCTTGAATGGATACCTTTCGCTTCACGTTTCCCAATGAAAACATCCAAATATAATTTGTTTTAACGAGAAATGAAAAAAAATTCAACTTAAAATTAATAATGAGATTATAAAGCCATTTAAAGCGAATAATAAGGCTTTCAAAGGCATAGGTGACCATAAATGGACTTTTCCTGTCAATTGATGGCTTTCGCTTCACGTTTCTCAAAGGAAACATCCAATTATAATCTGTTTGAACGAAAAATGCAAAAAAATTCAACTTAAAATCAATAATGAGATTATAAAACCATTTAAAGCGAGTAATAAGGCTTTCAAAAGAATGAGTGACTATAAATGGACTTTTCCCAAGGATGGACGGCTTTCACTTCACATTTCCCGAGGGAAACATCCAATTATAATCTGTTTTAACACAAAATGTAAAAAAATTCAGCTTAAAATCCATAATGAGATAATAAAACCATTTAAAGCGAGTAATAAGGCTTTCAAAGGCTTTGGTGACTATAAATAGACTTTTTTTCTCAATGGATGGCTTTCACTTAACGTTTCCCGAGGTAAAGATCCAATTATAATCTGTTTTAATAAAAAATGTAAAACAATTCAATTTAAAATCAATAATGATATTATAAAACCATTTAAAGCGAGTAATAAGGCTTTCAATGCCATGGGTGACTATAAATGGACTTTTCTCTTGAATGGATGGCTTTCGCTTCACGTTTCTCGAGGGAAATATCCAATTATAATATTTTTTAACAAAAAATGTAAAAAAATTTAACTTAAAATCAGTAAAGAGATTATAAAGCCATTTAAAGCGAATAATACGGCTTTCAAATGCATGGGTGACTATAAATGGACTTTTCTTGTCAATGGATGGCTTTCGCTTCACATTTCCCGAGCAAAATATCCATTTATAATTTGTTTTAACAAAAAATGTAAAAAAATTCAATTTAAAATCAATAATGATATTATAAAACCATTTAAAGCGAGTAATAAGGCTTTCAATGCCATGGGTGACTATAAATGGACTTTTCTCTTGAATGGATGGCTTTCACTTCACGTTTCTCGAGGGAAATATCCAATTATAATATTTTTTAACAAAAAATGTAAAAAAATTTAACTTAAAATCAATAAAGAGATTATAAAGCCATTTAAAGCGAATAATAAGGCTGTCAAAGGCATTGGAGACTATAAATGGACTTTTCTTGTGGATGGATGGCTTTCGCATCACGTTTCCTGAGGAAAACATCTAATTATTATCATTTTTAACGAGAAATGCAAAAAAATTCAACTTAAAATCAATAATGACATTACAAAACCATTTAAAGCGAGTAATAAGGCTTTCAAAGGTATGGGTGACTATAAATGAACTTTTCTTGTGAACGGATGGCTTTCGCTTCACATTTCCTGAGGGAAATATCCATTTATAATCTGTTTTAAAAAGAAAATGTAAAACAATTCAACTTAAAATCAATAATGAGATTATAAAGCCATTTAAAGCGAATAAGAAGGCTTTCAAAGGCATAGGTGACTATAAATGGACTTTTCTTGTCAATGGATGGGATTCGCTTTATGTTTCCCGAGGGAAACATCCAATTATAATCTGTTTTAACGAAAAATGTTAAAAAATTCCACTTAAAATCAATAATGAGATTATAAAACTATTTAAAGCGAGTAATAAGGCTTTCAATGGCATGGGTGACTATAAATGGACTTTTCTCTTGAATGGATGGCTTTCGCTTCACGTTTCCCGATGGAAACATCCAATTATAATCTGTTTTAACGAGAAATGTAAAAAAATTCAACTTAAAATCAATAATGAGATTATAAAGCCATTTCAAGCGAATAATAAGGCATTCAAAGGCATGGGTGACTATAATGGATTTTTGTTGTCAATAGATGGCTTTCGCTTTACGTTTCCAGAGGGAAACATCCAATTATAAACTGTTTGAACGAAAAATGAAAAAAGTTCAAGTTAAAATCAATAATGAGATTATAAAACTATTTAAAGCGAGTAATAAGGCTGTCAAAGGCATTGGTGACTATAAATGGACTTTTCTTGTCAATGGATGGCTTGCGCCTCACGTTTCCCAAGGGAAACATCTAATTATAATCTGTTTTAACGAGAAATGGAAAAAAATTCAATATAAAATCAATAATGACATTATAAAACCATTTAAAGCGAGTAAGAAGGCTTTCATAGGCATGGGTGACTATAAATGGACTTTTCTTGTCAATGGATGGGATTCGCTTTACGTTTGCCAAGGGAAACATCCAATTATAATCTGTTTTAATGAGAAATGAAAAAATATTCAACTTAAAAGCAATAATGAGATTATAAAACCATTTAAAGCGAGTAATAAGGCTGTCAAAGGCTTTGGTGACTATAAATGGATTTTTCTTGTCAATGGACGACTTTCGCTTAACATTTATTGAGGTAAACATCCAATTATAATCTGTTTTAAAGGAAAATGTAAAACAATTCAACTTAAAATCACTAATGATATTATAAAGTCATTTAAAGCGAGTAATAAGGCTTTCAATGGCATGGGTGACTATATATGGACTTCTCTCTTGAATGGATACCTTTCGCTCCACGTTTCCTAATGGAAAAATCCAATTATAATCTGTTTTAATGAGAAATGCAAAAAAATTCAACTTCAAATCAATAATGAGATTATAAAGCCATTTAAAGCGAATAATAAGGCTTTCAAAGGCATGAGTGACTATAAATGGCCTTTTTCTATCAATTGATGGCTTCGCTTCACGTTTCCCGAGGAAAAAATCCAATTATAATCTGTTTTAAAAAAAAATACAAAAAAATTCAACTTAAAATCAATAATGAGATTGTAAAAGCATTTAAAGCGAGTAATAAGGCTTTCAAAGGCATGAGTGACTATAAATGGACTTTTCTTGTGGATGGATGGCATTCGCATCACATTTCCCGAGGGAAATATCCAATTATAATCTGTTTTAACGAAAAATGTTAAAACATGCAACTTAAAATCAATAATGAGATTATAAAACCATTTAAAGCGAGTAATAAGGCTTTCAATGGCATGGGTGACTATAAATAGACTTTTCTCTTGAATGGATGGCTTTCGCTGGACGTTTCCCAATGGAAACATGCAATTAGAATCTGTTTTAACAAGAAATGCAAAAAAATTCAACTTAAAATCAATAATGAGATTATAAAGCCATTTAAAGCGAATAATAAGGCTTTCAAAGGCATGGGTGACTATAAATGGACTTTTCTTGTCAATGGATGGCTTTCGCTTCACGTTTCTCGAGAAAAACATCCAATTATAATCTGTTTTAACGAGAAATGCAAAAAAATACAACTTAAAATCAATAATGAGATCATAAAACCATTTAACGCGAGTAATAAGGATTTCAAAGGCTTTGGTGACTATAAATGGACTTTTCTTCTCAATGGATGGCTTTCACTTAACGTTTCCCGAGGTAAAGATCCAATTATAATCCGTTTTAACAAAAAATGTAAAAGAATTCAACTTAAAATCACTAATGATATTATAAAAACATTTAAAGCGAGTAATAAGGCTTTCAATGGCATGGGTGACTATATATGGACTTTTCTCTTGAATGGATACCTTTCGCTCCACGTTTCCTAATGGAAATATCCAATTATAATCTGTTTTAACGAGAAATACAAAAAAATTCAATTTCAAATCAATAATGAGAATATAAAGCCATTTAAAGCGAATAATAAAGTTTTCAAAGGCATGGGTGACTATAAATGCACTTTTCCTGTCAATTGATGGCTTTTGCTTTACGTTTCTCAAGGGAAACATCCAATTATAATCTATTTTAACAAAAAATGCAAAAAAATTCAACTTAAAATCAATAATGAGATTATAAAAGCATTTAAAGCGAGTAATAAGACTTTCAAAGGCATGTATGACTATAAATGGACTTTTTTTGTGGATGTATGGCTTTCGCTTCACATTTCCCGAGGGAAACATCCAATTATAATCTGTTTTAATGAAAAATGTTAAAAAACTCAACTTAAAATCAATAATGAGACTATAAAACCATTTAAAACGAGTAATAAGGCTTTCAAAGGTATGGGTAACTATAAATGGACTTTTCTTGTGAACGAATGGCTTTCGCTTCATGTTTCCCGAGGAAAATATCCAATTATAATCTGTTTTAACAAAAAAATGTAAAAAATTCAAGTTAAAATCAATAATGAGATTATAAAGCCATTTAAAGCAAATAAGAAGGCTTTCAAAGGCATGGGTGACTATAAATGGACTTTTCTTGTCAATGGATGGGATTCGCTTTACGTTTCCCGAGGGAAACATCCAATTATAATCTGTTTTAATGAGAAATGAAAAAAAATTCAACTTAAAAGGAATAATGAGATTATAAAACCATTTGAAGCGAGTAACAAGGTTGTAAAAGGATTTGGTGAATATAAATGGACTTTTCTTGTCAATGGATGGCTTTCGCTTCATGTTTCTCGAGGAAAACATCCAATTATAATCTGTTTTAACGAAAAATGCAAAAAAATTAAACCTAAAATCAATAATGAGATTACAAAACCATTTAAAGCGAGTAACAAGGCTTTTAAAGGCATCGGTGACTATAAATGGACTTTTCTTGTCAATGGATGGCTTTCGCTTCATGTTTCCCGAGGGAAACATCCAATTATAATCCGTTGTAAAGAAGAATGCAAAAAGATTCAACTTAAAATCAATAATGAGATTATAAAACAATTTAAAGCGAGTAATAAGACTTTCAAAGGCATTGGTGACTATAAATGGACTTTTTCTGTCAATGGATGACTTTCGCTTAACATTTTCCGAGGTAAACATCCAATTATAATCTATTTTAAAGGAAAATGTAAAACAATTCAAGTTCAAATCACTAATGATATTATAAAGCCATTTAAAGCGAGTAATAAGGCTTTCAATTGCATGGGTGACTATAAGTGGACTTTTCCTGTCAATGGATGGCTTTCGCTTCACGTTTCCTGAGGAAAACATCCAATTATAATTTGTTTTAATGAAAAATATAAAAAATTCAACTTAAAATCAATAATGAGATTATAAAACCATTTAAAGTCCGCAATAAGGCTTTCAAAGGCATGGGTGACTATAAATGGACTTTTCTTGTGAATGGATGGCTTTCGCTTCACGTTTCTTGAGGGAAACATCCAATTATAATATTTTTTAACAAAAAATGTAAAAAAATTTAACTTAAAATCAGTAAAGAGATTATAAAGCCATTTAAAGCGAATAATACGGCTTTCAAATGCATGGGTGACTATAAATGGACTTTTCTTGTCAATGGATGGCTTTCGCTTCACATTTCCCGAGCAAAATATCCAATTATAATCTGTTTTAACGAAAAATGTAAAAAAATTCAAGTTAAAATCAATAATGAGATTATAAAGCCATTTAAAGCGAATACTAAGGCTTTCAAAGGCATGGGTGACTATAATGGACTTTTCTTGTCAATGGACGGCTTTCGCTTTACGTTTCCCAAGGAAAACATCCAATTATAAACTGTTTTAATGAAGAATGCAAAAAAATTCAAGTTAAAATCAATAATGAGATTATAAAGCCATTTAAAGCGAGCAATAAGGCTGTCAAAGGCATTGGGGACTATAAATGGACTTTTCTTGTGGATGGATGGCTTTCGCTTCACGTTTCCTGAGGAAAACATCTAATTATTATCTTTTTTAACGAGTAATGCAAAAAAATTCAACTTAAAATCAATAATGACATTACAAAACCATTTAAAGCGAGTAATAAGGCTTTTAAAGGTATGGGTGACTATAAATGGACTTTTCTTGTGAACGGATGGCTTTCGCTTCACATTTCCTGAGGGAAATATCCATTTATAATCTGTTTTAAAAAAAAATGTAAAACAATTCAACTTAAAATCAATAATGAGATTATAAAGCCATTTAAAGCGAATAAGAAGGCTTTCAAAGGCATAGGTGACTATAAATGGACTTTTCTTGTCAATGGATGGGATTCGCTTTATGTTTCCCGAGGGAAACATCCAATTATAATCTGTTTTAACGAAAAATGTTAAAAAATTCAACTTAAAATCAATAATGAGATTATAAAACCATTTAAAGCGAGTAATAAGGCTTTCAATGGCATGGGTGACTATAAATGGACTTTTCTCTTGAATGGATGGCTTTCGCATCACGTTTCTCGATGGAAACATCCAATTATAATCTGTTTTAACGAGAAATGTAAAAAAATTCAACTTAAAATCAATAATGAGATTGTAAAGCCATTTAAAGAGAATAATAAGGCTTTCGAAGGCATGGGTGACTATAATGGACTTTTGTTCTCAATGGATGGCTTTCGCTTTACGTTTCCAGAGGGAAACATCCAATTATAAACTGTTTGAATGAAAAATGAAAACAATTCAAGTTAAAATCAATAATGAGATTATAAAACCATTTAAAGCGAGTAATAAGGCTATCAAAGGCATTGGTGACTATAAATGGACTTTTCTTGTCAATGGATGGCTTTCGCCTCACGTTTCCCAAGGGAAACATCTAATTATAATCTGTTTTAACGAGAAATGGAAAAAAATTGAATATAAAATCAATAATGACATTATAAAACCATTTAAAGTGACTAAGAAGGCTTTCACAGGCATGGGTGACTATAAATGGAATTTTCTTGTCAATGGATGGGATTCGCTTTACGTTTCCCAAGGGAAACATCCAATTATAATCTGTTTTAATGAGAAATGCAAAAATATTCAACTTAAAAGCAATAATGAGATTATAAAATCATTTAAAGCGAGTAATAAGGCTGTCAAAGGCTTTGGTGACTATAAATGGATTTTTCTTGTCAATGGATGACTTTCGCTTAACATTTCCCGAGGTAAACATCCAATTATAATCTGTTTTAAAGGAAAATGTAAAACAATTCGACTTAAAATCACTAATGATATTATAAAGTCATTTAAATCGAGTAATAAGGCTTTCAATGGCATTGGTGACTATATATGGACTTCTCTCTTGAATGGATACCTTTCGCTTCACGTTTCCCAATGGAAACATCCAAATATAATTTGTTTTAACGAGAAATGAAAAAAAATTCAACTTAAAATTAACAATGAGATTATAAAGCCATTTAAAGCGAATAATAAGGCTTTCAAAGGCATAGGTGACCATAAATGGACTTTTCCTATCAATTGATGGCTTTCGCTTCACGTTTCTCAAAGGAAACATCCAATTATAATCTGTTTGAACGAAAAATGCAAAAAAATTCAACTTAAAATCAATAATGAGATTATAAAACCATTTAAAGCGAGTAATAAGGCTTTCAAAAGAATGAGTGACTATAAATGGACTTTTCCCAAGGATGGACGGCTTTCACTTCACATTTCCCGAGGGAAACATCCAATTATAATCTGTTTTAACACAAAATGTAAAAAAATTCAGCTTAAAATCCATAATGAGATAATAAAACCATTTAAAGCGAGTAATAAGGCTTTCAAAGGCTTTGGTGACTATAAATAGACTTTTTTTCTCAATGGATGGCTTTCACTTAACGTTTCCCGAGGTAAAGATCCAATTATAATCTGTTTTAATAAAAAATGTAAAAAAATTCAATTTAAAATCAATAATGATATTATAAAACCATTTAAAGCGAGTAATAAGGCTTTCAATGCCATGGGTGACTATAAATGGACTTTTCTCTTGAATGGATGGCTTTCGCTTCACGTTTCTCGAGGGAAATATCCAATTATAATATTTTTTAACAAAAAATGTAAAAAAATTTAACTTAAAATCAGTAAAGAGATTATAAAGCCATTTAAAGCGAATAATACGGCTTTCAAATGCATGGGTGACTATAAATGGACTTTTCTTGTCAATGGATGGCTTTCGCTTCACATTTCCCGAGCAAAATATCCATTTATAATTTGTTTTAACAAAAAATGTAAAAAAATTCAATTTAAAATCAATAATGATATTATAAAACCATTTAAAGCGAGTAATAAGGCTTTCAATGCCATGGGTGACTATAAATGGACTTTTCTCTTGAATGGATGGCTTTCACTTCACGTTTCTCGAGGGAAATATCCAATTATAATATTTTTTAACAAAAAATGTAAAAAAATTTAACTTAAAATCAATAAAGAGATTATAAAGCCATTTAAAGCGAATAATAAGGCTGTCAAAGGCATTGGAGACTATAAATGGACTTTTCTTGTGGATGGATGGCTTTCGCTTCACGTTTCCTGAGGAAAACATCTAATTATTATCATTTTTAACGAGAAATGCAAAAAAATTCAACTTAAAATCAATAATGACATTACAAAACCATTTAAAGCGAGTAATAAGGCTTTCAAAGGTATGGGTGACTATAAATGGACTTTTCTTGTGAACGGATGGCTTTCGCTTCACATTTCCTGAGGGAAATATCCATTTATAATCTGTTTTAAAAAGAAAATGTAAAACAATTCAACTTAAAATCAATAATGAGATTATAAAGCCATTTAAAGCGAATAAGAAGGCTTTCAAAGGCATAGGTGACTATAAATGGACTTTTCTTGTCAATGGATGGGATTCGCTTTATGTTTCCCGAGGGAAACATCCAATTATAATCTGTTTTAACGAAAAATGTTAAAAAATTCCACTTAAAATCAATAATGAGATTATAAAACTATTTAAAGCGAGTAATAAGGCTTTCAATGGCATGGGTGACTATAAATGGACTTTTCTCTTGAATGGATGGCTTTCGCTTCACGTTTCCCGATGGAAACATCCAATTATAATCTGTTTTAACGAGAAATGTAAAAAAATTCAACTTAAAATCAATAATGAGATTATAAAGCCATTTCAAGCGAATAATAAGGCATTCAAAGGCATGGGTGACTATAATGGACTTTTGTTGTCAATGGATGGCTTTCGCTTTACGTTTCCAGAGGGAAACATCCAATTATAAACTGTTTGAACGAAAAATGAAAAAAATTCAAGTTAAAATCAATAATGAGATTATAAAACTATTTAAAGCGAGTAATAAGGCTGTCAAAGGCATTGGTGACTATAAATGGACTTTTCTTGTCAATGGATGGCTTGTGCCTCACGTTTCCCAAGGGAAACATCTAATTATAATCTGTTTTAACGAGAAATGGAAAAAAATTCAATATAAAATCAATAATGACATTATAAAACCATTTAAAGCGAGTAAGAAGGCTTTCATAGGCATGGGTGACTATAAATGGACTTTTCTTGTCAATGGATGGGATTCGCTTTACGTTTCCCAAGGGAAACATCCAATTATAATCTGTTTTAATGAGAAATGAAAAAATATTCAACTTAAAAGCAATAATGAGATTATAAAACCATTTAAAGCGAGTAATAAGGCTGTCAAAGGCTTTGGTGACTATAAATGGATTTTTCTTGTCAATGGACGACTTTCGCTTAACATTTATTGAGGTAAACATCCAATTATAATCTGTTTTAAAGGAAAATGTAAAACAATTCAACTTAAAATCACTAATGATATTATAAAGTCATTTAAAGCGAGTAATAAGGCTTTCAATGGCATGGGTGACTATATATGGACTTCTCTCTTGAATGGATACCTTTCGCTCCACGTTTCCTAATGGAAAAATCCAATTATAATCTGTTTTAATGAGAAATGCAAAAAAATTCAACTTCAAATCAATAATGAGATTATAAAGCCATTTAAAGCGAATAATAAGGCTTTCAAAGGCATGAGTGACTATAAATGGCCTTTTTCTATCAATTGATGGCTTCGCTTCACGTTTCCCGAGGAAAAAATCCAATTATAATCTGTTTTAAAAAAAAATACAAAAATATTCAACTTAAAATCAATAATGAGATTGTAAAAGCATTTAAAGCGAGTAATAAGGCTTTCAAAGGCATGAGTGACTATAAATGGACTTTTCTTGTGGATGGATGGCATTCGCATCACATTTCCCGAGGGAAATATCCAATTATAATCTGTTTTAACGAAAAATGTTAAAACATGCAACTTAAAATCAATAATGAGATTATAAAACCATTTAAAGCGAGTAATAAGGCTTTCAATGGCATGGGTGACTATAAATAGACTTTTCTCTTGAATGGATGGCTTTCGCTGGACGTTTCCCAATGGAAACATGCAATTAGAATCTGTTTTAACAAGAAATGCAAAAAAATTCAACTTAAAATCAATAATGAGATTATAAAGCCATTTAAAGCGAATAATAAGGCTTTCAAAGGCATGGGTGACTATAAATGGACTTTTCTTGTCAATGGATGGCTTTCGCTTCACGTTTCTCGAGAAAAACATCCAATTATAATCTGTTTTAACGAGAAATGCAAAAAAATACAACTTAAAATCAATAATGAGATCATAAAACCATTTAACGCGAGTAATAAGGATTTCAAAGGCTTTGGTGACTATAAATGGACTTTTCTTCTCAATGGATGGCTTTCACTTAACGTTTCCCGAGGTAAAGATCCAATTATAATCCGTTTTAACGAAAAATGTAAAAAAATTCAACTTAAAATCACTAATGATATTATAAAACCATTTAAAGCGAGTAATAAGGCTTTCAATGGCATGGGTGACTATATATGGACTTTTCTCTTGAATGGATACCTTTCGCTCCACGTTTCCTAATGGAAATATCCAATTATAATCTGTTTTAACGAGAAATACAAAAAAATTCAATTTCAAATCAATAATGAGAATATAAAGCCATTTAAAGCGAATAATAAAGCTTTCAAAGGCATGGGTGACTATAAATGCACTTTTCCTGTCAATTGATGGCTTTTGCTTTACGTTTCTCAAGGGAAACATCCAATTATAATCTATTTTAACAAAAAATGCAAAAAAATTCAACTTAAAATCAATAATGAGATTATAAAAGCATTTAAAGCGAGTAATAAGACTTTCAAAGGCATGTGTGACTATAAATGGACTTTTTTTGTGGATGTATGGCTTTCGCTTCACATTTCCCGAGGGAAACATCCAATTATAATCTGTTTTAATGAAAAATGTTAAAAAACTCAACTTAAAATCAATAATGAGACTATAAATCCATTTAAAACGAGTAATAAGGCTTTCAAAGGTATGGGTAACTATAAATGGACTTTTCTTGTGAACGAATGGCTTTCGCTTCATGTTTCCTGAGGAAAATATCCAATTATAATCTGTTTTAACAAAAAAATGTAAAAAATTCAAGTTAAAATCAATAATGAGATTATAAAGCCATTTAAAGCAAATAAGAAGGCTTTCAAAGGCATGGGTGACTATAAATGGACTTTTCTTGTCAATGGATGAGATTCGCTTTACGTTTCCCGAGGGAAA
Source organism: Theobroma cacao (assembly GCF_053813885.1). Lineage (NCBI taxonomy): Eukaryota > Viridiplantae > Streptophyta > Magnoliopsida > Malvales > Malvaceae > Theobroma > Theobroma cacao. The sequence continues at coordinate 11,127,368 of NC_142648.1, read as the reverse complement.
CATCCAATTATAATCTGTTTTAATGAGAAATGAAAAAAAATTCAACTTAAAAGGAATAATGAGATTATAAAACCATTTAAAGCGAGTAACAAGGTTGTAAAAGGATTTGGTGACTATAAATGGACTTTTCTTGTCAATGGATGGCTTTCGCTTCATGTTTCTCGAGGAAAACATCCAATTATAATCTGTTTTAACGAAAAATGCAAAAAAATTAAACTTAAAATCAATAATGAGATTACAAAACCATTTAAAGCGAGTAACAAGGCTTTTAAAGGCATCGGTGACTATAAATGGACTTTTCTTGTCAATGGATGGCTTTCGCTTCATGTTTCCCGAGGGAAACATCCAATTATAATCCGTTGTAAAGAAGAATGCAAAAAGATTCAACTTAAAATCAATAATGAGATTATAAAACCATTTAAAGCAAGTAATAAGACTTTCAAAGGCATTGGTGACTATAAATGGACTTTTTCTGTCAATGGATGACTTTCGCTTAACATTTTCCGAGGTAAACATCCAATTATAATCTATTTTAAAGGAAAATGTAAAACAATTCAAGTTCAAATCACTAATGATATTATAAAGCCATTTAAAGCGAGTAATAAGGCTTTCAATTGCATGGGTGACTATAAGTGGACTTTTCCTGTCAATGGATGGCTTTCGCTTCACGTTTCCTGAGGGAAACATCCAATTATAATTTGTTTTAATGAAAAATATAAAAAATTCAACTTAAAATCAATAATGAGATTATAAAACCATTTAAAGTCCGCAATAAGGCTTTCAAAGGCATGGGTGACTATAAATGGACTTTTCTTGTGAATGGATGGCTTTCGCTTCACGTTTCTTGAGGGAAACATTCAATTATAATATTTTTTAACAAAAAATGTAAAAAAATTTAACTTAAAATCAGTAAAGAGATTATAAAGCCATTTAAAGCGAATAATACGGCTTTCAAATGCATGGGTGACTATAAATGGACTTTTCTTGTCAATGGATGGCTTTCGCTTCACATTTCCCGAGCAAAATATCCAATTATAATCTGTTTTAACGAAAAATGTAAAAAAATTCAAGTTAAAATCAATAATGAGATTATAAAGCCATTTAAAGCGAATACTAAGGCTTTCAAAGGCATGGGTGACTATAATGGACTTTTCTTGTCAATGGACGGCTTTCGCTTTACGTTTCCCAAGGAAAACATCCAATTATAAACTGTTTTAATGAAGAATGCAAAAAAATTCAAGTTAAAATCAATAATGAGATTATAAAGCCATTTAAAGCGAGCAATAAGGCTGTCAAAGGCATTGGGGACTATAAATGGACTTTTCTTGTGGATGGATGGCTTTCGCTTCACGTTTCCTGAGGAAAACATCTAATTATTATCTTTTTTAACGAGAAATGCAAAAAAATTCAACTTAAAATCAATAATGACATTACAAAACCATTTAAAGCGAGTAATAAGGCTTTCAAAGGTATGGGTGACTATAAATGGACTTTTCTTGTGAACGGATGGCTTTCGCTTCACATTTCCTGAGGGAAATATCCATTTATAATCTGTTTTAAAAAAAAATGTAAAACAATTCAACTTAAAATCAATAATGAGATTATAAAGCCATTTAAAGCGAATAAGAAGGCTTTTAAAGGCATAGGTGACTATAAATGGACTTTTCTTGTCAATGGATGGGATTCGCTTTATGTTTCCCGAGGGAAACATCCAATTATAATCTGTTTTAACAAAAAATGTTAAAAAATTCAACTTAAAATCAATAATGAGATTATAAAACCATTTAAAGCGAGTAATAAGGCTTTCAATGGCATGGGTGACTATAAATGGACTTTTCTCTTGAATGGATGGCTTTCGCTTCACGTTTCTCGATGGAAACATCCAATTATAATCTGTTTTAACGAGAAATGTAAAAAAATTCAACTTAAAATCAATAATGAGATTGTAAAGCCATTTAAAGAGAATAATAAGGCTTTCGAAGGCATGGGTGACTATAATGGACTTTTGTTCTCAATGGATGGCTTTCGCTTTACGTTTCCAGAGGGAAACATCCAATTATAAACTGTTTGAATGAAAAATGAAAAAAATTCAAGTTAAAATCAATAATGAGATTATAAAACCATTTAAAGCGAGTAATAAGGCTATCAAAGGCATTGGTGACTATAAATGGACTTTTCTTGTCAATGGATGGCTTTCGCCTCACGTTTCCCAAGGGAAACATCTAATTCTAATCTGTTTTAACGAGAAATGGAAAAAAATTCAATATAAAATCAATAATGACATTATAAAACCATTTAAAGCGACTAAGAAGGCTTTCACAGGCATGAGTGACTATAAATGGACTTTTCTTGTCAATGGATGGGATTCGCTTTACGTTTCCCAAGGGAAACATCCAATTATAATCTGTTTTAATGAGAAATGCAAAAATATTCAACTTAAAAGCAATAATGAGATTATAAAATCATTTAAAGCGAGTAATAAGGCTGTCAAAGGCTTTGGTGACTATAAATGGATTTTTCTTGTCAATGGATGACTTTCGCTTAACATTTCCCGAGGTAAACATCCAATTATAATCTGTTTTAATGGAAAATGTAAAACAATTCGACTTAAAATCACTAATGATATTATAAAGTCATTTAAATCGAGTAATAAGGCTTTCAATGGCATTGGTGACTATATATGGACTTCTCTCTTGAATGGATACCTTTCGCTTCACGTTTCCCAATGGAAACATCCAAATATAATTTGTTTTAACGAGAAATGAAAAAAAATTCAACTTAAAATTAATAATGAGATTATAAAGCCATTTAAAGCGAATAATAAGGCTTTCAAAGGCATAGGTGACCATAAATGGACTTTTCCTGTCAATTGATGGCTTTCGCTTCACGTTTCTCAAAGGAAACATCCAATTATAATCTGTTTGAACGAAAAATGCAAAAAAATTCAACTTAAAATCAATAATGAGATTATAAAACCATTTAAAGCGAGTAATAAGGCTTTCAAAAGAATGAGTGACTATAAATGGACTTTTCCCAAGGATGGACGGCTTTCACTTCACATTTCCCGAGGGAAACATCCAATTATAATCTGTTTTAACACAAAATGTAAAAAAATTCAGCTTAAAATCCATAATGAGATAATAAAACCATTTAAAGCGAGTAATAAGGCTTTCAAAGGCTTTGGTGACTATAAATGGACTTTTTTTCTCAATGGATGGCTTTCACTTAACGTTTCCCGAGGTAAAGATCCAATTATAATCTGTTTTAACAAAAAATGTAAAAAAATTCAATTTAAAATCAATAATGATATTATAAAACCATTTAAAGCGAGTAATAAGGCTTTCAATGCCATGGGTGACTATAAATGGACTTTTCTCTTGAATGGATTGCTTTCGCTTCACGTTTCTCGAGGGAAATATCCAATTATAATATTTTTTAACAAAAAATGTAAAAAAATTTAACTTAAAATCAGTAAAGAGATTATAAAGCCATTTAAAGCGAATAATACGGCTTTCAAATGCATGGGTGACTATAAATGGACTTTTCTTGTCAATGGATGGCTTTCGCTTCACATTTCCCGAGCAAAATATCCATTTATAATTTGTTTTAACAAAAAATGTAAAAAAATTCAATTTAAAATCAATAATGATATTATAAAACCATTTAAAGCGAGTAATAAGGCTTTCAATGCCATGGGTGACTATAAATGGACTTTTCTCTTGAATGGATGGCTTTCACTTCACGTTTCTCGAGGGAAATATCCAATTATAATATTTTTTAACAAAAAATGTAAAAAAATTTAACTTAAAATCAATAAAGAGATTATAAAGCCATTTAAAGCGAATAATACGGCTTTCAAATGCATGGGTGACTATAAATGGACTTTTCTTGTCAATGGATGGCTTTCGCTTCACATTTCCCGAGCAAAATATCCAATTATAATCTGTTTTAACGAAAAATGTAAAAAAGTTCAAGTTAAAATCAATAATGAGATTATAAAGCTATTTAAAGCGAATACTAAGGCTTTCAAAGGCATGGGTGACTATAATGGACTTTTCTTGTCAATGGACGGCTTTCGCTTTACGTTTCCCAAGGAAAACATCCAATTATAAACTGTTTTAATGAGAAATGCAAAAAAATTCAAGTTAAAATCAATAATGAGATTATAAAGCCATTTAAAGCGAGTAATAAGGCTGTCAAAGGCATTATGGATTATAAATGGACTTTTCTTGTGGATGGATGGCTTTTGCTTCACGTTTCCCGAGGAAAACATCTAATTATTATCTTTTTTAACGAGAAATGCAAAAAAATTCAACTTAAAATCAATAATGACATTACAAAACCATTTAAAGCGAGTAATAAGGCTTTCAAAGGTATGGGTAACTATAAATGGACTTTTCTTGTGAACGGATGGCTTTCGTTTCACATTTCCTGAGGGAAATATCCAATTATAATCTGTTTTAAAAAAAAATGTAAAACAATTCAACTTAAAATCAATAATGAGATTATAAAGCCATTTAAAGCGAATAAGAAGGCTTTCAAAGGCATAGGTGACTATAAATGGACTTTTCTTGTCAATTGATGGGATTCGCTTTATGTTTCCCGAGGGAAACATCCAATTATAATCTGTTTTAATGAAAAATGTTAAAAAATTCAACTTAAAATCAATAATGAGTTTATAAAACCATTTAAAGCGAGTAATAAGGCTTTCAATGGCATGGGTGACTATAAATGGACTTTTCTCTTGAATGGATGGCTTTCGCTTCACGTTTCCCGATGGAAACATCCAATTATAATCTGTTTTAACGAGAAATGTAAAAAAATTCAACTTAAAATCAATAATGAGATTATAAAGCCATTTCAAGCGAATAATAAGGCATTCAAAGGCATGGGTGACTATAATGGACTTTTGTTGTCAATGGATGGCTTTCGCTTTACGTTTCCAGAGGGAAACATCCAATTATAAACTGTTTGAACGAAAAATGAAAAAAATTCAAGTTAAAATCAATAATGAGATTATAAAACTATTTAAAGCGAGTAATAAGGCTGTCAAAGGCATTGGTGACTATAAATGGACTTTTCTTGTCAATGGATGGCTTGCGCCTCACGTTTCCCAAGGGAAACATCTAATTATAATGTGTTTTAATGAGAAATGGAAAAAAATTCAATATAAAATCAATAATGACATTATAAAACCATTTAAAGCGAGTAAGAAGGCTTTCATAGGCATGGGTGACTATAAATGGACTTTTCTTGTCAATGGATGGGATTCGCTTTACGTTTCCCAAGGGAAACATCCAATTATAATCTGTTTTAATGAGAAATGAAAAAATATTCAACTTAAAAGCAATAATGAGATTATAAAACCATTTAAAGCGAGTAATAAGGCTGTCAAAGGCTTTGGTGACTATAAATGGATTTTTCTTGTCAATGGACGACTTTCGCTTAACATTTATTGAGGTAAACATCCAATTATAATCTGTTTTAAAGGAAAATGTAAAAAAATTCAACTTAAAATCACTAATGATATTATAAAGTCATTTAAAGCGAGTAATAAGGCTTTCAATGGCATGGGTGACTATATATGGACTTCTCTCTTGAATGGATACCTTTCGCTCCACGTTTCCTAATGGAAAAATCCAATTATAATATGTTTTAATGAGAAATGCAAAAAAATTCAACTTCAAATCAATAATGAGATTATAAAGCCATTTAAAGCGAATAATAAGGCTTTCAAAGGCATGAGTGACTATAAATGGCCTTTTTCTATCAATTGATGGCTTCGCTTCACGTTTCCCGAGGAAAAAATCCAATTATAATCTGTTTTAAAAAAAAATACAAAAAAATTCAACTTAAAATCAATAATGAGATTGTAAAAGCATTTAAAGCGAGTAATAAGGCTTTCAAAGGCATGAGTGACTATAAATGGACTTTTCTTGTGGATGGATGGCATTCGCATCACATTTCCCGAGGGAAATATCCAATTATAATCTGTTTTAACAAAAAATGTTAAAACATGCAACTTAAAATCAATAATGAGATTATAAAACCATTTAAAGCGAGTAATAAGGCTTTCAATGGCATGGGTGACTATAAATAGACTTTTCTCTTGAATGGATGGCTTTCGCTGGACGTTTCCCAATGGAAACATGCAATTAGAATCTGTTTTAACAAGAAATGCAAAAAAATTCAACTTTAAATCAATAATGAGATTATAAAGCCATTTAAAGCGAATAATAAGGCTTTCAAAGGCATGGGTGACTATAAATGGACTTTTCTTGTCAATGGATGGCTTTCGCTTCACGTTTCTCGAGAAAAACATCCAATTATAATCTGTTTTAACGAGAAATGCAAAAAAATACAACTTAAAATCAATAATGAGATCATAAAACCATTTAACGCGAGTAATAAGGCTTTCAAAGGCTTTGGTGACTATAAATGGACTTTTCTTCTCAATGGATGGCTTTCACTTAACGTTTCCCGAGGTAAAGATCCAATTATAATCCGTTTTAACGAAAAATGTAAAAAAATTCAACTTAAAATCACTAATGATATTATAAAACCATTTAAAGCGAGTAATAAGGCTTTCAATGGCATGGGTGACTATATATGGACTTTTCTCTTGAATGGATACCTTTCGCTCCACGTTTCCTAATGGAAATATCCAATTATAATCTGTTTTAACGAGAAATACAAAAAAATTCAATTTCAAATCAATAATGAGAATATAAAGCCATTTAAAGCGAATAATAAAGCTTTCAAAGGCATGGGTGACTATAAATGCACTTTTCCTGTCAATTGATGGCTTTTGCTTTACGTTTCTCAAGGGAAACATCCAATTATAATCTATTTTAACAAAAAATGCAAAAAAATTCAACTTAAAATCAATAATGAGATTATAAAAGCATTTAAAGCGAGTAATAAGACTTTCAAAGGCATGTATGACTATAAATGGATTTTTTTTGTGGATGTATGGCTTTCGCTTCACATTTCCCGAGGGAAACATCCAATTATAATCTGTTTTAATGAAAAATGTTAAAAAACTCAACTTAAAATCAATAATGAGACTATAAAACTATTTAAAACGAGTAATAAGGCTTTCAAAGGTATGGGTAACTATAAATGGACTTTTCTTGTGAACGAATGGCTTTCGCTTCATGTTTCCCGAGGAAAATATCCAATTATAATCTGTTTTAACAAAAAAATGTAAAAAATTCAAGTTAAAATCAATAATGAGATTATAAAGCCATTTAAAGCAAATAAGAAGGCTTTCAAAGGCATGGGTGACTATAAATGGACTTTTCTTGTCAATGGATGGGATTCGCTTTACGTTTCCCGAGGGAAACATCCAATTATAATCTGTTTTAATGAGAAATGAAAAAAAATTCAACTTAAAAGGAATAATGAGATTATAAAACCATTTGAAGCGAGTAACAAGGTTGTAAAAGGATTTGGTGACTATAAATGGACTTTTCTTGTCAATGGATGGCTTTCGCTTCATGTTTCTCGAGGAAAACATCCAATTATAATCTGTTTTAACGAAAAATGCAAAAAAATTAAACCTAAAATCAATAATGAGATTACAAAACCATTTAAAGCGAGTAACAAGGCTTTTAAAGGCATCGGTGACTATAAATGGACTTTTCTTGTCAATGGATGGCTTTCGCTTCATGTTTCCCGAGGGAAACATCCAATTATAATCCGTTGTAAAGAAGAATGCAAAAAGATTCAACTTAAAATCAATAATGAGATTATAAAACAATTTAAAGCGAGTAATAAGACTTTCAAAGGCATTGGTGACTATAAATGGACTTTTTCTGTCAATGGATGACTTTCGCTTAACATTTTCCGAGGTAAACATCCAATTATAATCTATTTTAAAGGAAAATGTAAAACAATTCAAGTTCAAATCACTAATGATATTATAAAGCCATTTAAAGCGAGTAATAAGGCTTTCAATTGCATGGGTGACTATAAGTGGACTTTTCCTGTCAATGGATGGCTTTCGCTTCACGTTTCCTGAGGAAAACATCCAATTATAATTTGTTTTAATGAAAAATATAAAAAATTCAACTTAAAATCAATAATGAGATTATAAAACCATTTAAAGTCCGCAATAAGGCTTTCAAAGGCATGGGTGACTATAAATGGACTTTTCTTGTGAATGGATGGCTTTCGCTTCACGTTTCTTGAGGGAAACATCCAATTATAATATTTTTTAACAAAAAATGTAAAAAAATTTAACTTAAAATCAGTAAAGAGATTATAAAGCCATTTAAAGCGAATAATACGGCTTTCAAATGCATGGGTGACTATAAATGGACTTTTCTTGTCAATAGATGGCTTTCGCTTCACATTTCCCGAGAAAAATATCCAATTATAATCTGTTTTAACGAAAAATGTAAAAAAATTCAAGTTAAAATCAATAATGAGATTATAAAGCCATTTAAAGCGAATACTAAGGCTTTCAAAGGCATGGGTGACTATAATGGACTTTTCTTGTCAATGGACGGCTTTCGCTTTACGTTTCCCAAGGAAAACATCCAATTATAAACTGTTTTAATGAAGAATGCAAAAAAATTCAAGTTAAAATCAATAATGAGATTATAAAGCCATTTAAAGCGAGCAATAAGGCTGTCAAAGGCATTGAGGACTATAAATGGACTTTTCTTGTGGATGGATGGCTTTCGCTTCACGTTTCCTGAGGAAAACATCTAATTATTATCTTTTTTAACGAGAAATGCAAAAAAATTCAACTTAAAATCAATAATGACATTACAAAACCATTTAAAGCGAGTAATAAGGCTTTTAAAGGTATGGGTGACTATAAATGGACTTTTCTTGTGAACGGATGGCTTTCGCTTCACATTTCCTGAGGGAAATATCCATTTATAATCTGTTTTAAAAAAAAATGTAAAACAATTCAACTTAAAATCAATAATGAGATTATAAAGCCATTTAAAGCGAATAAGAAGGCTTTCAAAGGCATAGGTGACTATAAATGGACTTTTCTTGTCAATGGATGGGATTCGCTTTATGTTTCCCGAGGGAAACATCCAATTATAATCTGTTTTAACGAAAAATGTTAAAAAATTCAACTTAAAATCAATAATGAGATTATAAAACCATTTAAAGCGAGTAATAAGGCTTTCAATGGCATGGGTGACTATAAATGGACTTTTCTCTTGAATGGATGGCTTTCGCATCACGTTTCTCGATGGAAACATCCAATTATAATCTGTTTTAACGAGAAATGTAAAAAAATTCAACTTAAAATCAATAATGAGATTGTAAAGCCATTTAAAGAGAATAATAAGGCTTTCGAAGGCATGGGTGACTATAATGGACTTTTGTTCTCAATGGATGGCTTTCGCTTTACGTTTCCAGAGGGAAACATCCAATTATAAACTGTTTGAATGAAAAATGAAAAAAATTCAAGTTAAAATCAATAATGAGATTATAAAACCATTTAAAGCGAGTAATAAGGCTATCAAAGGCATTGGTGACTATAAATGGACTTTTCTTGTCAATGGATGGCTTTCGCCTCACGTTTCCCAAGGGAAACATCTAATTATAATCTGTTTTAACGAGAAATGGAAAAAAATTCAATATAAAATCAATAATGACATTATAAAACCATTTAAAGCGACTAAGAAGGCTTTCACAGGCATGGGTGACTATAAATGGACTTTTCTTGTCAATGGATGGGATTCGCTTTACGTTTCCCAAGGGAAACATCCAATTATAATCTGTTTTAATGAGAAATGCAAAAATATTCAACTTAAAAGCAATAATGAGATTATAAAATCATTTAAAGCGAGTAATAAGGCTGTCAAAGGCTTTGGTGACTATAAATGGATTTTTCTTGTCAATGGATGACTTTCGCTTAACATTTCCCGAGGTAAACATCCAATTATAATCTGTTTTAAAGGAAAATGTAAAACAATTCGACTTAAAATCACTAATGATATTATAAAGTCATTTAAATCGAGTAATAAGGCTTTCAATGGCATTGGTGACTATATATGGACTTCTCTCTTGAATGGATACCTTTCGCTTCACGTTTCCCAATGAAAACATCCAATTATAATCTGTTTGAACGAAAAATGCAAAAAAATTCAACTTAAAATCAATAATGAGATTATAAAACCATTTAAAGCGAGTAATAAGGCTTTCAAAAGAATGAGTGACTATAAATGGACTTTTCCCAAGGATGGACGGCTTTCACTTCACATTTCCCGAGGGAAACATCCAATTATAATCTGTTTTAACACAAAATGTAAAAAAATTCAGCTTAAAATCCATAATGAGATAATAAAACCATTTAAAGCGAGTAATAAGGCTTTTAAAGGCTTTGGTGACTATAAATAGACTTTTTTTCTCAATGGATGGCTTTCACTTAACGTTTCCCGAGGTAAAGATCCAATTATAATCTGTTTTAATAAAAAATGTAAAAAAATTCAATTTAAAATCAATAATGATATTATAAAACCATTTAAAGCGAGTAATAAGGCTTTCAATGCCATGGGTGACTATAAATGGACTTTTCTCTTGAATGGATGGCTTTCGCTTCACGTTTCTCGAGGGAAATATCCAATTATAATATTTTTTAACAAAAAATGTAAAAAAATTTAACTTAAAATCAATAAAGAGATTATAAAGCCATTTAAAGCGAATAATACGGCTTTCAAATGCATGGGTGACTATAAATGGACTTTTCTTGTCAATGGATGGCTTTCGCTTCACATTTCCCGAGCAAAATATCCATTTATAATTTGTTTTAACAAAAAATGTAAAAAAATTCAATTTAAAATCAATAATGATATTATAAAACCATTTAAAGCGAGTAATAAGGCTTTCAATGCCATGGGTGACTATAAATGGACTTTTCTCTTGAATGGATGGCTTTCACTTCACGTTTCTCGAGGGAAATATCCAATTATAATATTTTTTAACAAAAAATGTAAAAAAATTTAACTTAAAATCAATAAAGAGATTATAAAGCCATTTAAAGCGAATAATACGGCTTTCAAATGCATGGGTGACTATAAATGGACTTTTCTTGTCAATGGATGGCTTTCGCTTCACATTTCCCGAGCAAAATATCCAATTATAATCTGTTTTAACGAAAAATGTAAAAAAGTTCAAGTTAAAATCAATAATGAGATTATAAAGCTATTTAAAGCGAATACTAAGGCTTTCAAAGGCATGGGTGACTATAATGGACTTTTCTTGTCAATGGACGGCTTTCGCTTGACGTTTCCCAAGGAAAACATCCAATTATAAACTGTTTTAATGAAAAATGCAAAAAAATTCAAGTTAAAATCAATAATGAGATTATAAAGCCATTTAAAGCGAGTAATAAGGCTGTCAAAGGCATTATGGACTATAAATGGACTTTTCTTGTGGATGGATGGCTTTCGCTTCACGTTTCCCGAGGAAAACATCTAATTATTATCTTTTTTAACGAGAAATGCAAAAAAATTCAACTTAAAATCAATAATGACATTACAAAACCATTTAAAGCGAGTAATAAGGCTTTCAAAGGTATGGGTAACTATAAATGGACTTTTCTTGTGAACGGATGGCTTTCGCTTCACATTTCCTGAGGGAAATATCCAATTATAATCTGTTTTAAAAAAAAAATGTAAAACAATTCAAGTTAAAATCAATAATGAGATTATAAAGCCATTTAAAGCGAATAAGAAGGCTTTCAAAGGCATAGGTGACTATAAATGGACTTTTCTTGTCAATTGATGGGATTCGCTTTATGTTTCCCGAGGGAAACATCCAATTATAATCTGTTTTAATGAAAAATGTTAAAAAATTCAACTTAAAATCAATAATGAGATTATAAAACCATTTAAAGCGAGTAATAAGGCTTTCAATGGCATGGGTGACTATAAATGGACTTTTCTCTTGAATGGATGGCTTTCGCTTCACGTTTCCCGATGGAAACATCCAATTATAATCTGTTTTAACGAGAAATGTAAAAAAATTCAACTTAAAATCAATAATGAGATTATAAAGCCATTTAAAGCGAATAATAAGGCTTTCAAAGGTATGGGTGACTATAATGGACTTTTGTTGTCAATGGATGGCTTTCGCTTTACGTTTCCAGAGGGAAACATCCAATTATAAACTGTTTGAATGAAAAATGAAAAAAATTCAAGTCAAAATCAATAATGAGATTATAAAACCATTTAAAGCGAGTAATAAGGCTGTCAAAGGCATTGGTGACTATAAATGGACTTTTCTTGTCAATGGATGGCTTGCGCCTCACGTTTCCCAAGGGAAACATCTAATTATAATCTGTTTTAACGAGAAATGGAAAAAAATTCAATATAAAATCAATAATGACATTATAAAACCATTTAAAGCGAGTAAGAAGGCTTTCATAGGCATGGGTGACTATAAATGGACTTTTCTTGTCAATGGATGGGATTCGCTTTACGTTTCCCAAGGGAAACATCCAATTATAATCTGTTTTAATGAGAAATGCAGAAATATTCAACTTAAAAGCAATAATGAGATTATAAAACCATTTAAATGGAGTAATAAGGCTGTCAAAGGCTTTGGTGACTAAAAATGGATTTTTCTTGTCAATGGACAACTTTCGCTTAACATTTATCGAGGTAAACATCCAATTATAATCTGTTTTAAAGGAAAATGTAAAACAATTCAACTTAAAATCACTAATGATATTATAGAGTCATTTAAAGCGAGTAATAAGGCTTTCAATGGCATGGGTGACTATATATGGACTTCTCTCTTGAATGGATACCTTTCGCTCCACGTTTCCTAATGGAAAAATCCAATTATAATATGTTTTAATGAGAAATGCAAAAAAATTCAACTTCAAATCAATAATGAGATTATAAAGCCATTTAAAGCGAATAATAAGGCTTTCAAAGGCATGGGTGACTATAAATGGACTTTTTCTATCAATTGATGGCTTTCGCTTCACGGTTCCCGAGGAGAAAATCCAATTATAATCTGTTTTAAAAAAAAATACAAAAAAATTCAACTTAAAATCAATAATGAGATTGTAAAAGCATTTAAAGCGAGTAATAAGGCTTTCAAAGGCATGAGTAACTATAAATGGACTTTTCTTGTGGATGGATGGCTTTCGCATCACATTTCCCGAGGGAAACATCCAATTATAATCTGTTTTAACGAAAAATGTTAAAACATTCAACTTAAAATCAATAATGAGATTATAAAACCATTTAAAGCGAGTAATAAGGCTTTCAATGGCATGGGTGACTATAAATGGACTTTTCTCTTGAATGGATGGCTTTCGCTGGACGTTTCCCAATGGAAACATGCAATTAGAATCTGTTTTAACGAGAAATGCAAAAAAATTCAACTTAAAATCAATAATGAGATTATAAAGCCATTTAAAGCGAATAATAAGGCTTTCAAAGGCATGGGTGACTATAAATGGACTTTTCTTGTCAATGGATGGCTTTCGCTTCACGTTTCTCGAGAAAAACATCCAATTATAATCTGTTTTAACGAGAAATGCAAAAAAATACAACTTAAAATCAATAATGAGATTATAAAACCATTTAAAGCGAGCTATAAGGCTTTCAATGGCATGGGTGACTATAAATGGACTTTTCTTGTCAATGGATGGCTTTCGCTTCATGTTTCTCGAGGAAAACATCCAATTATAATCTGTTTTAACGAAAAATGTAAAAAAATTAAACTTAAAATCAATAATGAGATTATAAAACCATTTAAAGCGAGTAACAAGGCTTTTAAAAGCATCGGTGACTATAAATGGACTTTTCTTGTCAATGGATGGCTTTCGCTTCATGTTTTCCGAGGGAAACATCCAATTATAATCCGTTGTAAAGAAGAATGCAAAAAGATTCAACTTAAAATAAATAATGAGATTATAAAACCATTTAAAGCGAGTAATAAGGCTTTCAAAGGCATTGGTGACTATAAATGGACTTTTCCTGTCAATGGATGGCTTTCGCTTCACGTTTCCCGAGGGAAACATCCAATTATAATCTGTTTTAACAAAAAATGTAAAAAAATTCAACCAAAAATGAATAATGAGATTATAAAACCATTTAAACTCCGCAATAAGGCTTTCAAAGGCATGGGTGACTATAAATGGACTTTTCTTGTGAATAGATGGCTTTTGCTTCATGTTTCTTGAGGGAAACATCCAGATATAATATGTTTTACAAAAAATGTAAAAAAATTTAACTTAAAATCAATAAAGAGATTATAAAGCCATTTAAAGCGAATAATACGGCTTTCAAATGCATGGGTGACTATAAATGGACTTTTCTTTTCAATGGATGGCTTTCGCTTCACGTTTCCCGAGCAAAATATCCAATTATAATCTGTTTTAACGAAAAATATAAAAAAATTCAATTTAAAATCAATAATGACATTATAAAACCATTTAAAGCGAGTAATAAGGCTTTCATTGGCATGGGTGACTATAAATGGACTTTTCTCTTGAATGGATGGCTTTCGCTTCACGTTTCCCAATGGAAACATCCAATTAAAATCTGTTTTACTGAGAAATATAAAAAAATTCAACATAAAATCAATAATGAGATTATAAAGCCATTTAAAGCGAATAATAAGGCTTTCAAAGGCATGGGTGACTATAATGGACTTTTCTTGTCAATGGATGGCTTTCGCTTTACGTTTCCCGAGCGAAACATCCAATTATAAACTGTTTTAACGAAAAATGCAAACAAAATTCAAGTTAAAATCAATAATGAGATTATAAAACTATTTAAAGCGAGTAATAACGCTTTCAATGGCATTGGTGACTATAAATGGACTTTTCTTGTCAATGGATGGCTTTCACTTCACGTTTCCTGAGCAAAATATCCAATTATAATCTGTTTTAACGAAAAATATTAAAAAATTCAACTTAAAATCAATAATGAGATTATAAAACCATTTAAAGCGAGTAATAAGGCTTTCAATGGCATGGGTGACTATATATGGACTTTTCTCTTGAATGGATACCTTTCGCTCCACGTTTCCTAATGGAAATATCCAATTTTAATCTGTTTTCAGGAGAAATGCAAAGAAATTCAACTTCAAATCAATAATGAGATTATAAAGCCATTTAAAGCGAATAATAAGGCTTTCAAAGGCATGGGTGACTATAAATGGACTTTTCCTGTCAATTGATGTCTTTCGCTTCACGTTTCCCAAGGAAAAAATCCAATTATAATCTGTTTTAGCAAAAAATGCAAAAAAATTCAACTTAAAATGAATAATGAGATTATAAAAGCATTTAAAGCGAGTAATAAGGCTTTTAAAGGCATGTGTGACTATAAATGGACTTTTCTTGTGGATGGATGGCTTTCGCTTCCCATTTCCCGAGGGAAACATCCAATTATAATCTGTTTTAACGCAAAATATTAAAAAATTCAACTTAAAATCATTAATGAGATTATAAAACCATTTAAAGCGAGTAATAAGGCTGTCAAAGGCATTGGAGACTATAAATGGACTTTTCTTGTGGATGGATGGCTTTCGCTTCACGTTTCCCGAGGAAAACATCTAATTATAATCTTTTTTGACGAGAAATGCAAAAAAATTCAACTTAAAATCAATAATGAGATTATAAAACCATTTAAACCGAGTAATAAGGCTTTCGAAGGCATGAGTGACTATGAATGGACTTTTCTTATAAACGAATGGTTTTCGCTTCACGTTTCCTGAGGAAAATATCCAATTATAATCTGTTTTAACAAAAAATGTAAAACAATTCAACTTAAAATGAATAATGAGATTATAAAGCCATTTAAAGCGAATAAAAAGGCTTTCAAAGGCATGGGTGACTATAAATGGACTTTTCTTGTCAATGGATGGGATTCGCATTATGTTTCCCAAGGGAAACATCCAATTATAATCTATTTTAACGAAAAATGTTAAAAAATTCAACTTAAAATCAATAATGAGATTATAAAAACATTTGAAGCGAGTAATAAGGCTTTCAATGGCATGGGTGACTATAAATGGACTTTTCTCTTGAATGGATGGCTTTCGCTTCACGTTTCTCGATGAAAACATCCAATTATAATCTGTTTTAACGAGAAATGTAAAAAAATTCAACTTAAAATCAATAATGAGATTATAAAGCCATTTAAAGCGAATAATAAGGCTTTCAAAGGCATGGGTTACTATAATGGACTTTTGTTGTCAATGGATGGCTTTCGCTTTACGTTTCCCGAGGGAAACATCCAATTATAAACTGTTTTAACAAAAAATTACAAAAAAATTCAAGTTAAAATCAATAATGAGATTATAAAACCATTTAAAGCGAGTAATAACGCTGTCAAAGGCATTGGTGACTATAAATGGACTTTTCTTGTCAATGGATGGCTTTCGCTTTACGTTTCCCAAGGGAAACATCTAATTATAATCTGTTTTAATGAGAAATGCAAAAAAATTCAACATAAAATCAATAATGACATTATAAAACCATTTAAAGCGAGTAAGAAAGCTTTCACAGGCATGGGTGACTATAAATGGACTTTTCTTCTCAATGGATGGGATTTGCTTTACGTTTCCCGAGGGAAACATCCAATTATAATCTGTTTTAATGAGAAATGCAAAAAAATTCAACTTAAAAGCAATAATGAGATTATAAAACCATTTAGAGCCAGTAATAAGGCTGTCAAAGGCTTTGGTGACTATAAATGGACTTTTCTTGTCAATGGATGGCTTTCGCGTCACGTTTCTCGAAGGAAACATCCAATTGTAAACTGTTTTAACAGAAAATGCAAAAAAGTTCAACTTAAAATCAATAATGAGATTATAAAACCATTTAAAGCGAGTAATAAGGCTTTCAAAGGCATGAGTGACTATAAATGGACTTTTCTTGTGGATGGACGGCTTTCGCTTCACATTTCCCAAGGGAAACATCGAATTATAATCTGTTTTAACGAAAAATGTAAAAAAATTGAACTTAAAATCAATAATGAGATTATAAAACCATTTAAAGCGAGTAATAAGGCTTTCAAAGGCTTTGGTGACTATAAATGGACTTTTCTTCTCAATGGATGGCTTTCGCTTAACGTTTCCCGAGGTAAAGATCCAATTATAATCTGTTTTAACGAAAAATGTAAAAAAATTCAACTTAAAATCACTAATGACATTATAAAGCCATTTAAAGCGAGTAATAAGGCTTTCAATGGCATGGGCGACTATATATGGACTTTTCTCTTGAATGGATACCTTTCGCTCCACGTTTCCTAATGAAAATATCCAATTATAATCTGTTTTAATGAGAAATGCAAAAAAATTCGACTTCAAATCAATAATGAGATTATAAAGCCATTTAAAGCGAATAATAAGGCTTTCAAAGGCATGGGTGACTATAAATGGACTTTTCCTGTCAATTGATGTCTTTCGCTTCACGTTTCTCAAGGAAAAAAATCCAATTATAATCTGTTTTAACAAAAAATATAAAAAAATTCAACTTAAAATCAATAATGAGATTATAAAAGCATTTAAAGCGAGTAATAAGGCTTTCAAAGGCATGGGTGACTATAAATGGACTTTTCTTGTGGATGGATGGCTTTCGCTTCCCATTTCCCGAGGGAAACATCCAATTATAATCTGTTTTAATGAAAAATGTTAAAAAATTCAACTTAAAATCAATAATGAGATTATAAACCCATTTAAAGCGAGTAATAAGGCTTTCAATGGCATGGGTGACTATAAATGGACATTTCTCTTGAATGGATGGCTTTCGCTTCATGTTTCCCGATGGAAACATCCAATTATAATCTGTTTTAAAGAGAAATGTAAAAAAATTCAACTTAAAATCAATAATGAGATTATAAAGCCATTTAAAGCGAATAATAAGGCTTTCAAAGGCATGGGTTACTATAATGGACTTTTGTTGTCAATGGATGGCTTTCGCTTGACGTTTCCCGAGGGAAACATCCAATTATAAACTGTGTTAACGAAAAATGGAAAAAAATTCAAGTTAAAATCAATAATGAGATTATAAAACCATTTAAAGCGAGCAATAAGGCTGTCAAAGGCATTGGTGACTATAAATGGACTTTTCTTGTCAATGGATGGCTTTCGCTTCACGTTTCCCAAGGGAAAAATCTAATTCTATTCTGTTTTAACGAGAAATGCAAAAAAATTCAACATAAAATCAATAATGACATTATAAACCAATTTAAAGCGAGTAAGAAGGCTTTCACAGGCATGGGTAACTATAAATGGACTTTTCTTGTGAATGGATGGGATTCGCTTTATGTTTCCCAAGGGAAATATCCAATTATAATCTGTTTTAATGAGAAATGCAAAAAAATTCAACTTAAAAGCAATAATGAGATTATAAAACCATTTAGAGCGAGTAATAAGGCTGTCAAAGGCTTTGGTGACTATAAATGGACTTTTCTTGTCAATCGATAGCTTTCGCTTAACATTTCCCGAGGTAAACATCCAATTATAATCTATTTCAAAGGAAAATGTAAAACAATTCAGCTTAAAATCACTAATGATATTATAAAACCATTTAAAGCGAGTAATAAGGCTTTCAATGGCATGGGTGACTATATATGGACTTTTCCCTTGAATGGATACCTTTCGCTTCACGTTTCCCAATGGAAACATCCAATTATAATTTGTTTTCACGAGAAATGCAAAAAAATTCAACTTAAAATCAATAATGAGATTATAAAGCCATTTAAAGCGAATAATAAGGCTTTCGAAGGCATGGGTGACTATAAATGGACTTTTCCTTTCAATTGATGGCTTTCGCTTCACGTTTCTCAAAGGAAACATCCAATTATAATCTGTTTTAACAAAAAATGCAAAAAAATTCAACTTAAAATCAATAATGAGATTATAAAGCCATTTAAAGCGAATAGTAAGGCTTTCAAAGGCATGGGTGACCATAAAAGGACTTTTCCTGTCAATTGATGGCTTTCGCTTCACGTTTCTCGAAGGAAACGTCCAATTATAATCTGTTTTAACAAAAAATGTAAGTAAATTCAACTTAAAATCAATAATGAGATTATAAAAGCGTTTAAAGCGAGTAATAAGGCTTTGAAAGGCATGAGTGACTATAAATGGACTTTTCTCTTGAATGGATCGCTTTCGCTTCACGTTTCCCAATGAAAACATCCAATTATAATTTTTTTGAACGAGAAATGTAAAAAAATTCAACTTAAAATCAATAATGAGATTATAAAGCCATTTAAAGCGAATAATAAGGCTTTCAAAGGCATGGGTGACTATAATGGACTTTTCTTGTCAATGGATGGCTTTCGCTTTACGTTTCCTGAGGGAAACATCCAATTATAAACTGTTTTAACAAAAAATGTAAAAAAATTCAAGTTAAAATCAATAATGAGATTATAAAACCATTTAGAGCGAGTAAAAAGGCTGTCAAAGGCTTTGGTGACTATA
This sequence comes from Theobroma cacao, assembly GCF_053813885.1. Classification (NCBI taxonomy): domain Eukaryota; kingdom Viridiplantae; phylum Streptophyta; class Magnoliopsida; order Malvales; family Malvaceae; genus Theobroma; species Theobroma cacao. The sequence continues at coordinate 11,107,943 of NC_142648.1, read as the reverse complement.
AATGGACTTTTCTTGTCAATGGATGGCTTTCGCTTAACATTTCCCGAGGTAAACATCCAATTATAATCTGTTTTAAAGGAAAATGTAAAACAATTCAACTTAAAATCAATAATGATATTATAAAACCATTTAAAGCGAATAATAAGGCTTTCAAAGGCATAGGTGACTAAAAATGGACTTTTCCTGTCAATTGATGGCTTTCGCTTCACGTTTCTCGAAGGAAACATCCAATTGTAATCTGTTTTAGCAAAAAAGGCAAAAAAATTCAACTTAAAATCAATAATGAGATTATAAAACCATTTAAAGCGAGTAATAAGGCTTTCAAAGGCATGAGTGACTATAAATGGACTTTTCTTGTGGATGGACGGCTGTCGCTTCACATTTCCCGAGGGAAACATCCAATTATAATCTGTTTTAACAAAAAATGTAAAAAAATTGAACTTAAAATCAATAATGAGATTATAAAACCATTTAAAGCGAGTAATAAGGCCTTCAAAGGTATTGGTGACCATAAATGGACTTTTCTTCTCAATGGATGGCTTTCGCTTAACGTTTCCTGAGGTAAAGATCGAATTATAATCTGTTTTAACGAAAAATGTAAAAAAATTCAACTTAAAATCACTAATGACATTATAAAACCATTTAAAGCGAGTAATAAGGCTTTCAATGGCATGGGCGACTATATATGGACTTTTCTCTTGAATGGATACCTTTCGCTCCACGTTTCCTAATGGAAATATCCAATTATAATCTGTTTTAATGAGAAATGCAAAAAAATTCAACTTCAAATCAATAATGAGATTATAAAGCCATTTAAAGCGAATAATAAGGCTTTCAAAGGCATGGGTGACTATAAATGGACTTTTCCTGTCAATTGATGTCTTTCGCTTCACGTTTCCCAAGGAAAAAATTCAATTACAATCTGTTTTAATAAAAAATGTAAAAAAATTCAACTTAAAATAAATAATGACATTATAAAAGCATTTAAACCGAGTAATATGGCTTTCAAAGGCATGAGTGACTATAAATGGACTTTTCTTGTGGATGGATGGCTTTCGCTTCCCATTTCCCGAGGGAAACATCCAATTATAATCTGTTTTAATGAAAAATGTTAAAAAATTCAACTTAAAATCAATAATGAGATTATAAAACCATTTAAAGCGAGTAATAAGGCTGTCAAAGGCATTGGGGACTATAAATGGACTTTTCTTGTGGATGGATGGCTTTCGCTTCACGTTTCCCGAAGAAAACAGCTAATTATAATTTTTTTTACGAGAAATGCAAAAAAATTCAACTTAAAATCAATAATGCGATTATAAAACCATTTAAACCGAGTAATAAGGCTTTCAAAGGCATGGGTGACTATAAATGGACTTTTCTTATAAACGGATGATTTTCGCTTCACGTTTCCTGAGGAAAATATCCAATTATAATCTGTTTTAACAAAAAATGTAAAACAATTCAACTTAAAATGAATAATGAGATTATAAAGCCATTTACAGCGAATAAGAAGGCTTTCAAAGGCATGGGTGACTATAAATGGACTTTTCTTGTCAATGGATGGGATTCGCTTTACGTTTCCCGAGAGAAACATCCAATTATAATCTGTTTTAACGAAAAATGTTAAAAAATTCAACTTAAAATCAATAATGAGATTATAAAACCATTCAAAGCGAGTAATAAGGCTTTCAATGGCATGGGTGACTATAAATGGACATTTCTCTTCAATGGATCGCTTTCGTTTCACGTTTCCCAATGGAAACATCCAATTATAATCTGTTTTAACGAGAAATGTAAAAAAATTCAACTTAAAATCAATAATGAGATCATAAAGCCATTTAAAGCGAATAATAAGGCTTTCAAAGGCATGGGTTACTATAATGGACTTTTGTTGTCAATGGATGGCTTTCGCTTTACGTTTCCCGAGGGAAACATCCAATTATAAATTGTTTTAACGAAAAATGCAAAAAAGTTCAAGTTAAAATCAATAATGAGATTATAAAACCATTTAAAGCGAGTAATAAGGCTGTCAAAGGCATTGTGACTATAAATGGACTTTTCTTGTCAATGGATGGCTTTCGCTTCACGTTTCCCAAGGGAAACATCTAATTATAATATGTTTTAACGAGAAATGCAAAAAAATTCAACATAAAATCAATAATGACATTATAAACCAATTTAAAGCGAGTAAGAAGGCTTTCACAGGCATGGGTGACTATAAATGGACTTTTCTTGTGAATGGATGGGATTCGCTTTATGTTTCCCAAGGGAAACATCCAATTATAATCTGTTTTAATAAGAAATGCAAAAAATTCAACTTAAAAGCAATAATGAGATTATAAAACCATTTAGAGCGAGTAATAAGGCTGTCAAAGGCTTTGGTGACTATAAATGGACTTTTCTTGTCAATCGATAGCTTTCACTTAACATTTCCCGAGGTAAACATCCAATTATAATCTATTTTAAAGGAAAGTGTAAAACAATTCAGCTTAAAATCACTAATGATATTATAAAACCATTTAAAGCGAGTAATAAGGCTTTTAATGGCATGGGTGACTATATGGACTTTTCTCTTGAATGGATACCTTTTGCTTCACGTTTCCCAATGGAAACATCCAATTATAATTTGTTTTCACGAGAAATGCAAAAAAATTCAACTTAAAATCAATAATGAGATTATAAAGCCATTTAAAGCGAATAATAAGGCTTTCAAAGGCAAGGGTGACTATAATGGAATTTTCTTGTCAATGGATGGCTTTCGCTTTACGTTTCCCGAGGGAAACATCCAATTATAAACTGTTTTAACGAAAAATGCAAAAAAATTCAAGTTAAAATCAATAATGAGATTATAAAACCATTTAGAGCGAGTAATAAGGCTGTCAAAGACTTTGGTGACTATAAATGGACTTTTCTTGTCAATGGATGGCTTTCGCTTAACATTTCCTGAGGTAAACATCCAATTATAATCTGTTTTAAAGGAAAATGTAAAACAATTCAACTTAAAATCACTAATGATATTATAAAATCATTTAAAGCGAGTAATAAGGCTTTTAATGGCATGGGTGACTGTATATGGACTTTTCTCTTGAATGGATACCTTTCACTTCACGTTTCCCAATGGAAACATCCAATTATAATTTGTTTTAACGAGAAATGCAAAAAAATTCCACTTAAAATCAATAATGAGATTATAAAGCCATTTAAAGCGAATAATAAGGCTTTCAAAGGCATGGGTGACTAAAAATGGACTTTTCCTGTCAATTGATGGCTTTCGCTTCACGTTTCTCGAAGGAAACATCCAATTGTAATCTGTTTTAGCAAAAAAGGCAAAAAAATTCAACTTAAAATCAATAATGAGATTATAAAACCATTTAAAGCGAGTAATAAGGCTTTCAAAGGCATGAGTGACTATAAATGGACTGTTCTTGTGGATGGACGGCTGTCGCTTCACATTTCCCGAGGGAAACATCCAATTATAATCTGTTTTAACAAAAAATGTAAAAAAATTGAACTTAAAATCAATAATGAGATTATAAAACCATTTAAAGCGAGTAATAAGGCCTTCAAAGGCTGTGGTGACCATAAATGGACTTTTCTTCTCAATGGATGGCTTTCGCTTAACGTTTCCTGAGGTAAAGATCGAATTATAATCTGTTTTAACAAAAAATGTAAAAAAATTCAACTTAAAATCACTAATGACATTATAAAACCATTTAAAGCGAGTAATAAGGCTTTCAATGGCATGGGCGACTATATATGGACTTTTCTCTTGAATGGATACCTTTCGCTCCACATTTCCTAATGGAAATATCCAATTATAATCAGTTTTAATGAGAAATGCAAAAAAATTCAACTTCAAATCAATAATCAGATTATAAAGCCATTTAAAGCGAATAATAAGGCTTTCAAAGGCATGGGTGACTATAAATGGACTTTTCCTGTCAATTGATGTCTTTCGCTTCACGTTTCCCAAGGGAAAAATCCAATTACAATCTGTTTTAACAAAAAATGCAAAAAAATTCAACTTAAAATCAATAATGAGATTATAAAAGCCTTTAAAGCGAGTAATAAGGCTTTCAAAGGCATGAGTGACTATAAATGGACTTTTCTTGTGGATGGATGGCCTTCGCTTCCCATTTCCCGAGGGAAACATCCAATTATAATCTGTTTTAATGAAAAATATTAAAAAATTCAACTTAAAATCAATAATGAGATTATAAAACCATTTAAAGCGAGTAATAAGGCTGTCAAAGGCATTGGGGAATATAAATGGACTTTTCTTGTGGATGGATGGCTTTCGCTTCACGTTTCCCGAAGAAAACATCTAATTATAATTTTTTTTACGAGAAATGCAAAAAAATTCAACTTAAAATCAATAATGAGATTATAAAACCATTTAAAACGAGTAATAAGGCTTTCAAAGGCATGGGTGACTATAAATGGACTTTTCTTATAAACGGATGGTTTTCGCTTCACGTTTCCTGAGGAAAATATCCAATTATAATCTGTTTTAACAAAAAATGTAAAACAATTCAACTTAAAATGAATAACGAGATTATAAAGCCATTTAAAGCGAATAAGAAGGCTTTCAAAGGCATGGGTGACTATAAATGGACTTTTCTTGTCAATGGATGGGATTCGCTTTACGTTTCCCGAGAGAAACATCCAATTATAATCTATTTTAACGAAAAATGTTAAAAAATTCAACTTAAAATCAATAATGAGATTATAAAACCATTCAAAGCGAGTAATAAGGCTTTCAATGGCATGGGTGCCTATAAATGGACTTTTCTCTTGAATGGATGGATTTCGCTTCACGTTTCCCAATGGAAACATCCAATTATAATCTGTTTTAACGAGAAATGTAAAAAAATTAAACTTAAAATCAATAATGAGATTATAAAGCCATTTAAAGCGAATAATAAGGCTTTCGAAGGCATGGGTTACTATAATGGACTTTTGTTGTCAATGGATGGCTTTCCCTTTACGTTTCTCGAGGGAAACATCCAATTATAAATTGTTTTAACGAAAAATGCAAAAAAGTTCAAGTTAAAATCAATAATGAGATTATAAAACCATTTAAAGCGAGTAATAAGGCTGTCAAAGGCATTGGTGACTATAAATGGACTTTTCTTGTCAATGGATGGCTTTCGCTTCACGTTTCCCAAGGGAAACATCTAATTATAATATGTTTTAACGAGAAATGCAAAAAAATTCAACTTAAAAGCAATAATGAGATTATAAAACCATTTAGAGCGAGTAATAAGGCTGTCAAAGGCTTTGGTGACTATAAATGGACTTTTCTTGTCAATCCATAGCTTTCGCTTAACATTTCCCGAGGTAAACATCCAATTATAATCTATTTTAAAGGAAAGTGTAAAACAATTCAGCTTAAAATCGCTAATGATATTATAAAACCATTTAAAGCGAGTAATAAGGCTTTTAATGGCATGGGTGACTATATATGGACTTTTCTCTTGAATGGATACCTTTTGCTTCACGTTTCCCAATGGAAACATCCAATTATAATTTGTTTTCACGAGAAATGCAAAAAAATTCAACTTAAAATCAATAATGAGATTATAAAGCCATTTAAAGCGAATAATAAGGCTTTCAAAGGCATGGGTGACTATAATGCAATTTTCTTGTCAATGGATGGCTTTCGCTTTACGTTTCCCGAGGGAAACATCCAATTATAAACTGTTTTAACGAAAAATGCAAAAAAATCCAAGTTAAAATCAATAATGAGATTATAAAACCATTTAGAGCGAGTAATAAGGCTGTCAAAGGCTTTGGTGACTATAAATGGACTTTTCTTGTCAATGGATGGCTTTCGCTTAAAATTTCCTGAGGTAAACATCCAATTATAATCTGTTTTAAAGGAAAATATAAAATAATTCAACTTAAAATCACTAATGATATTGTAAAACCATTTAAAGCGAGTAATAAGGCTTTTAATGGCATGGGTGACTATATATGGACTTTTCTCTTGAATGGATACCTTTTGCTTCACGTTTCCCAATGGAAACATCCAATTATAATTTGTTTTCATGAGAAATGCAAAAAAATTTAACTTAAAATCAATAATGAGATTATAAAGCCATTTAAAGCGAATAATAAGGCTTTCAAAGGCATGGGTGGCTATAGTAGAATTTTCTTGTCAATGGATGGCTTTCGCTTTACGTTTCCTGAGGGAAATGTCCAATTATAAACTGTTTTAATGAAAAATGCAAAAAAATTCATGTTAAAATCAATAATGAGATTATAAAACCATTTAGAGCGAATAATAAGGCTGTCAAAGGCTTTGGTGACTATAAATGGACTTTTCTTGTCAATGGATGGCTTTCGCTTAACATTTCCCGAGGTAAACATCCAATTATAATCTGTTTTAAAGGAAAATGTAAAACAATTCAACTTAAAATCACTAATGATATTATAAAACCATTTAAAGCGAGTAATAAGGCTTTCAATGGCATGGGTGACTATATATGGACTTTTCTCTTGAATGGATACCTTTCACTTCACGTTTCCCAATGGAAACATCCAATTATAATTTGTTTTAACGAGAAATGCAAAAAAATTCCACTTAAAATCAATAATGAGATTATAAAGCCATTTAAAGCGAATAATAAGGCTTTCAAAGGCATGGGTGACTAAAAATGGACTTTTCCTGTCAATTGATGGCTTTCGCTTCACGTTTCTCGAAGGAAACATCCAATTGTAATCTGTTTTAGCAAAAAAGGAAAAAAAATTCAACTTAAAATCAATAATGAGATTATAAAACCATTTAAAGCGAGTAATAAGGCTTTCAAAGGCATGAGTGACTATAAATGGACTTTTCTTGTGGATGGACGGCTGTCGCTTCACATTTCCCGAGGGAAACATCCAATTATAATATGTTTTAACAAAAAATGTGAAAAAATTCAACTTAAAATCAATAATGAGATTATAAAACCATTTCAAGCGAGTAATAAGGCCTTCAAAGGCTTTGGTGACCATAAATGGACTTTTCTTCTCAATGGATGGCTTTCGCTTAACGTTTCCTGAGGTAAAGATCGAATTATAATCTGTTTTAACAAAAAATGTAAAAAAATTCAACTTAAAATCACTAATGACATTATAAAACCATTTAAAGCGAGTAATAAGGCTTTCAATGGCATGGGCGACTATATATGGACTTTTCTCTTGAATGGATACCTTTCGCTCCACGTTTCCTAATGGAAATATCCAATTATAATCTGTTTTAATGAGAAATGCAAAAAAATTCAACTTCAAATCAATAATGAGATTATAAAGCCATTTAAAGCGAATAATAAGGCTTTCAAAGGCATGGGTGACTATAAATGGACTTTTCCTGTCAATTGATGTCTTTCGCTTCACGTTTCCCAAGGGAAAAATCCAATTACAATCTGTTTTAACAAAAAATGCAAAAAAATTTAACTTAAAATCAATAATGAGATTATAAAAGCATTTAAAGCGAGTAATAAGGCTTTCAAAGGCATGAGCGACTATAAATGGACTTTTCTTGTGGATGGATGGCCTTCGCTTCCCATTTCCCGAGGGAAACATCCAATTATAATCTGTTTTAATGAAAAATGTTAAAAAATTTAACTTAAAATCAATAATGAGATTATAAAACCATTTAAAGCGAGTAATAAGGCTGTCAAAGGTATTGGGGACTATAAATGGACTTTTCTTGTGGATGGATGGCTTTCGCTTCACGTTTCCCGAAGAAAACATCTAATTATAATTTTTTTTTACGAGAAATGCAAAAAAATTTAACTTAAAATCAATAATGAGATTATAAAACCATTTAAACCGAGTAATAAGGCTTTCAAAGGCATGGGTGATTATAAATGGATTTTTCTTATAAACGGATCGTTTTCACTTCACGTTTCCTGAGGAAAATATCCAATTATAATCTGTTTTAACAAAAAATGTAAAACAATTCAACTTAAAATGAATAACGAGATTATAAAGCCATTTAAAGCGAATAAGAAGGCTTTCAAAGGCATGGGTGACTATAAATGGACTTTTCTTGTCAATGGATGGGATTCGCTTTACGTTTCCCGAGAGAAACATCCAATTATAATTTGTTTTAACGAAAAATGTTAAAAAATTCAACTTAAAATCAATAATGGGATTATAAAACCATTTAAAGCGAGTAATAAGGCTTTCAATGGCATGGGTGACTATAAATGGACTTTTCTCTTGAATGGATGGCTTTCGCTTCACGTTTCCCAATGGAAACATCCAGTTATAATCTGTTTTAATGAGAAATGTAAAAAAATTCAACTTAAAATCAATAATGAGATTATAAAGCCATTTAAAGCGAATAATAAGGCTTTCATAGGCATGGGTTACTATAATGGACTTTTGTTGTCAATGGATGGCTTTCGCTTTACGTTTCTCGAGGGAAACATCCAATTATAAACTGTTTTAACGAAAAATGCAAAAAAATTCAAGTTAAAATCAATAATGAGATTATAAAACCATTTAAAGCGAGTAATAAGGCTGTCAACGGCATTGGTGACTATAAATGGACTTTTCTTGTCAATGGATGGCTTTCGCTTCACGTTTCCCATGGGAAACATCTAATTATAATTTGTTTTAACGAGAAATGCAAAAAAATTCAACATAAAATCAATAATGACATTATAAACCAATTTAAAGCGAGTAAGAAGGCTTTCACAGGCATGGGTGACTATAAATGGACTTTTCTTGTGAATGGATGGGATTCGCTTTATGTTTCCCAAGGGAAACATCCAATTATAATCTGTTTTAATGAGAAATGCAAAAAATTGAACTTAAAAGCGATAACGAGATTATAAAACCATTTAGAGCGAGTAATAAGGCTGTCAAAGGCTTTGGTGACTATAAATGGACTTTTCTTGTCAATCGATAGCTTTCGCTTAATATTTCCCGAGGTAAACATCCAATTATAATCTATTTTAAAGGAAAGTGTCAAACAATTCAGCTTAAAATCACTAATGATATTATAAAACCATTTAAAGCGAGTAATAAAGCTTTTAATGGCATGGGTGACTATATATGGACTTTTCTCTTGAATGGATACCTTTTGCTTCACGTTTCCAAATGGAAACATCCAATTATAATTTGTTTTCACGAGAAATGCAAAAAAATTCAACTTAAAATCAATAATGAGATTATAAAGCCATTTAAAGCGAATAATAAGGCTTTCAAAGGCATGGGTGACTATAATGGAATTTTCTTGCCAATGGATGGCTTTCGCTTTACGTTTCCCGAGGGAAACATCCAATTATAAACTGTTTTAATGAATAATGCAAAAAAATTCAAGTTAAAATCAATAATGAGATTATAAAACCATTTAGAGCGAGTAATAAGGCTGTCAAAGGCTTTGGTGACTATAAATGGACTTTTCTTGTCAATGGATGGCTTTCGCTTAACATTTCCCGAGGTAAACATCCAATTATAATCTGTTTTAAAGGAAAATGTAAAACAATTCACCTTAAAATCACTAATGATATTATAAAACTATTTAAAGCGAGTAATAAGGCTTTCAATGGCATGGGTAACTATATATGGACTTTTCTCTTGAATGGGTACCTTTCACTTCACGTTTCCCAATGGAAACATCCAATTATAATTTGTTTTAACGAGAAATGCAAAAAAATTCCACTTAAAATCAATAATGAGATTATAAAGCCATTTAAAGTGAATAATAAGGCTTTCAAAGGCATAGGTGACTAAAAATGGACTTTTCCTGTCAATTGATGGCTTTCACTTCACGTTTCTCGAAGGAAACATCCAATTGTAATCTGTTTTAGCAAAAAAGGCAAAAAAATTCAAGTTAAAATCAATAATGAGATTATAAAACCATTTAAAGCGAGTAATAAGGCTTTCAAAGGCATGAGTGACTATAAATGAACTTTTCTTGTGGATGGACGGCTGTCGCTTCACATTTCCCGAGGGAAACATCCAATTATAATCAGTTTTAACAAAAAATGTAAAAAAATTGAACTTAAAATGAATAATGAGATTATAAAACCATTTAAAGCGAGTAATAAGGCCTTCAAATGCTTTGGTGACCATAAATGGACTTTTCTTCTCAATGGATGGCTTTCGCTTAACGTTTCCTGAGGTAAAGATCCAATTATAATCTGTTTTAACGAAACATGTAAAAAAATTCAACTTAAAATCACTAATGACATTATAAAACCATTTAAAGCAAGTAATAAGGCTTTCAATGGCATGGGCGACTATATATGGACTTTTCTCTTGAATGGATACCTTTTGCTCCACGTTTCCTAATGGAAATATCCAATTATAATCTGTTTTAATGAGAAATGCAAAACAATTCAACTTCAAATCAATAATGAGATTATAAAGCCATTTAAAGCGAATAATAAGGCTTTCAAAGGCATGGGTGACTATAAATGGACTTTTCCTGTCAATTGATGTCTTTCGCTTCACGTTTCCCAAGGAAAAAATCCAATTACAATCTGTTTTAACAAAAAATGCAAAAAAATTCAACTTAAAATCAATAATGAGATTATAAAAGCATTTAAAGCGAGTAATAAGGCTTTCAAAGGCATGAGTGACTATAAATGGACTTTTCTTGTGGATGGATGGCCTTCGCTTCCCATTTCCGGAGGGAAACATCCAATTATAATCTGGTTTAATGAAAAATGTTAAAAAATTCAACTTAAAATCAATAATGAGATTATAAAACCATTTAAAGCAAGTAATAAGGCTGTCAAAGGTATTGGGGACTATAAATGGACTTTTCTTGTGGATGGATGGCTTTCGCTTCACGTTTCCCGAAGAAAACATCTAATTATAATTTTTTTTTACGAGAAATGCAATAAAATTCAACTTAAAATCCATAATGAGATTATAAAACCATTTAAACCGAGTAATAAGGCTTTCAAAAGCATGGGTGACTATAAATGGACTTTTCTTATAAACGGATGGTTTCGCTTCACGTTTCCTGAGGAAAATATCCAATTATAATCTGTTTTAACAAAAAATGTAAAACTATTCAACTTAAAATGAATAACGAGATTATAAAGCCATTTAAAGCGAATAAGAAGGCTTTCAAAGGCATGGGTGACTATAAATGGACTTTTCTTATCAATGGATGGGATTCGCTTTACGTTTCCCGAGAGAAACATCCAATTATAATCTGGTTTAACGAAAAATGTTAAAAAATTCAACTTAAAATCAATAATGGGATTATAAAACCATTTAAAGCGAGTAATAAGGCTTTCAATGGCATGGGTGATTATAAATGGACTTTTCTCTTGAATGGATGGCTTTCGCTTCACGTTTCCCAATGGAAACATCCAATTATAATCTGTTTTAACAAGAAATGTAAAAAAATTCAACTTAAAATCAATAATGAGATTATAAAGCCATTTAAAGCGAATAATAAGGCTTTCAAAGGCATGGGTTACTATAATGGACTTTTGTTGTCAATGGATGGCTTTCGGTTTACGTTTCCCGAGGGAAACATCCAATTATAAACTGTTTTAACGAAAAATGCAAAAAAATTCAAGTTAAAATCAATAATGAGATTATAAAACCATTTAAAGCGAGTAATAAGGCTGTCAAAGGCATTGGTGACTATAAATGGACTTTTCTTGTCAATGGATGGCTTTCGCTTCACGTTTCCCAAGGGAAACAACTAACTATAATCTGTTTTAACGAGAAATGCAAAAAAATTCAACATAAAATCAATAATGACATTATAAACCAATTTAAAACGAGTAAGAAGGCTTTCACAGGCATGGGTGACTATAAATGGACTTTTCTTGTGAATGGATGGGATTCGCTTTATGTTTCCCAAGGGAAACATCCAATTATAATCTGTTTTAATGAGAAATGCAAAAAATTCAACTTAAAAGCAATAATGAGATTATAAAACCATTTAGAGCGAGTAATAAGGCTGTCAAAGGCTTTGGTGACTATAAATGGACTTTTCTTGTCAATCGATAGCTTTCGCTTAACATTTCCCGAGGTAAACATCCAATTATAATCTATTTTAAAGGAAAGTGTAAAACAATTCAGCTTAAAATCACTAATGATATTATAAAACCGTTTAAAGCGAGTAATAAGGCTTTTAATGGCATGGGTGACTATATATGGACTTTTCTCTTGAATGGATACCTTTTGCTTCACGTTTCCAAATGGAAACATCCAATTATAATTTGTTTTCACGAGAAATGCAAAAAAATTCAACTTAAAATCAATAATGAGATTATAAAGCCATTTAAAGCGAATAATAAGGCTTTCAAAGGCATGGGTGACTATAATAGAATTTTCTTGCCAATGGATGGCTTTCGCTTTACGTTTCCCGAGGGAAACATCCAATTATAAACTGTTTTAATGAAAAATGCAAAAAAATTCAAGTTAAAATCAATAATGAGATTTTAAAACCATTTAGAGCGAGTAATAAGGCTGTCAAAGGCTTTGGTGACTATAAATAGACTTTTCTTGTCAATGGATGGCTTTCGCTTAACATTTCCCGAGGTAAACATCCAATTATAATCAGTTTTAAAGGAAAATGTAAAACAATTCAACTTAAAATCACTAATGATATTATAAAACCATTTAAAGCGAGTAATAAGGCTTTGAATGGCATGGGTGACTATATATGGACTTTTCTCTTGAATGGATACCTTTCACTTCACGTTTCCCAATGGAAACATCCAATTATAATTTGTTTTAACGAGAAATGCAAAAAAATTCCACTTAAAATCAATAATGAGATTATAAAGCCATTTAAAGCGAATAATAAGGCTTTCAAAGGCATGGGTGACTAAAAATGGACTTTTCCTGTCAATTGATGGCTTTCGCTTCACGTTTCTCGAAGGAAACATCCAATTCTAATCTGTTTTAGCAAAAAAGGCAAAAAAATTCAACTTAAAATCAATAATGAGATTATAAAACCATTTAAAGCGAGTAATAAGGCTTTCAAAGGCATGAGTGACTATAAATGGACTTTTCTTGTGGATGGACGGCTGTCGCTTCACATTTCCCGAGGGAAACATCCAATTATAATCCGTTTTAACAAAAAATGTAAAAAAATTGAACTTAAAATCAATAATGAGATTATAAAACCATTTAAAGCGAGTAATAAGGCTTTCAATGGCATGGGCGACTATATATGGACTTTTCTCTTGAATGGATACCTTTCGCTCCACGTTTTCTAATGGAAATATCCAATTATAATTTGTTTTAATGAGAAATGCAAAAAAATTCAACTTCAAATCAATAATGAGATTATAAAGCCATTTAAAGCGAATAATAAGGCTTTCAAAGGCATGGGTGACTATAAATGGACTTTTCCTGTCAATTGATGTCTTTCGCTTCAAGTTTCCCAAGGGAAAAATCCAATTACAATCTGTTTTAACAAAAAATGCAAAAAAATTCAACTTAAAATCAATAATGAGATTATAAAAGCATTTAAAGCGAGTAATAAGGCTTTCAAAGGTATGAGTGACTATAAATGGACTTTTCTTGTGGATGGATGGCTTTTGCTTCCCATTTCCTGAGGGAAACATCCAATTATAATCTGTTTTAATGAAAAATGTTAAAAAGTTCAACTTAAAATCAATAATGAGATTATAAAACCATTTAAAGCGAGTAATAAGGCTGTCAAAGGTATTGAGGACTATAAATGGACTTTTCTTGTGGATGGATGGCTTTCGCTTCACGTTTCCCGAAGAAAACATCTAATTATAATTTTTTTTACGAGAAATACAAAAAAATTCAACTTAAAATCAATAAAGAGATTATAAAACCATTTAAACCGAGTAATAAGGCTTTCAAAGACATGGGTGACTATAAATGGACTTTTCTTATAAACGGATGGTTTTCGCTTCACGTTTCCTGAGGAAAATATCCAATTATAATTTGTTTTAACAAAAAATGTAAAACAATTCAACTTAAAATGAATAATGAGATTATAAAGCCATTTAAAGCGAATAAGAAGGCTTTCAAAGGCATGGGTGACTATAAATGGACTTTTCTTGTCAATGGATGGGATTCGCTTTACGTTTCCCGAGAGAAACATCCAATTATAATCTGTTTTAACGAAAAATGTTAAAAAATTCAACTTAAAATCAATAATGAGATTATAAAACCATTTAAAGCGAGTAATAAGGCTTTCAATGGCATGAGTGACTATAAATGGACTTTTCTCTTGAATGGATGGCTTTCGCTTCACGTTTCCCAATGGAAACATCCAATTATAATATGTTTTAACGAGAAATGTAAAAAAATTCAACTTAAAATCAATAATGAGATTATAAAGCCATTTAAAGCGAATAATAAGGCTTTCAAAGGCATGGGTTACTATAATGGACTTTTGTTGTCAATGGATGGCTTTCGCTTTACGTTTCCCGAGGGAAACATCCAATTATAAACTGTTTTAATGAAAAATGTAAAAAAATTCAAGTTAAAATCAATAATGAGATTATAAAACCATTTAAAGCGAGTAATAAGGCTGTCAAAGGCATTGGTGACTATAAATGGACTTTTCTTGTCAATGGATGGCTTTCGCTTCACGTTTCCTAAGGGAAACATCTAATTATAATCTGTTTTAACGAGAAATGCAAAAAAATTCAACATAAAATCAATAATGACATTATAAACCAATTTAAAGCGAGTAAGAAGGCTTTCACATGCATGGGTGACTATAAATGGACTTTTCTTGTGAATGGATGGGATTCGCTTCACATTTCCCGAGGGAAACATCCAATTATAATCTGTTTTAACGAAAAATGTTAAAAAATTCAACTTAAAATCAATAATGAGATTATAAAACCATTTAAATTCCGCAATAAGGCTTTCAAAGGCATGGGTGACTATAAATGAACTTTTCTTGTGAATGGATGGCTTTCGCTTCACGTTTCTCGAGGAAAACATCCAATTATAATATGTTTTAAAAAATATATAAAAAAATTTAACTTAAAATCAATAAAGATATTATATAGCCATTTAAAGCGAATAATACGGCTTTCAAACGCATGGGTGACTATAAATGGACTTTTCTTGTCAATGCATGGCTTTCACTTCACGTTTCCCGAGCAAAATATCCAATTATAATCTGTTTTAATGAAAAATGTAAAACAATTCAATTTAAAATCAATAATGATATTATAAAACCATTTAAAGCGAGTAATAAGGCTTTCATTGGCATGGGTGACTATAAATGGACTGTTCTCTTGAATGGATGGCTTTCGCTTCACGTTTCCCAATGGAAACATCCAATTATAATCTGTTTTAACGAGAAATGCAAAAAAATTCAACTTAAAATCAATAATGTGATTATAAACCCATTTAAAGCGAATAATAAGGCTTTCAATGGCATGGGTGACTATAATGGACTTTTCTTGTCAATGGATGGCTTTCGCTTTACGCTTCCCGAGGGAAACATCCAATTATAATCTGTTTTAACGAAAAATGCAAAAAAATTCAACTTAAAATCAATAATGAGGTTATAAAACCATTTAAAGCGAATAATAAGGCTGTCAAAGGCATTGGGGACTATAAATGGACTTTTCTTGTGGATGGATGGCTTTCGCTTCACGTTTCCCGAGAAAAACATCTAATTATAATATTTTTTAATCAGAAATGCAAAAAAATTCAACTTAAAATCAATAATGAGATTATAAAACCATTTAAAGCGAGTAATAAGGCTTTCAAAGGCATGGGTGACTATAAATGGACTTTTCTTGTAAACGGATGGTTTTCGCTTCACGTTTCCTGAGGGAAATATCCAATTATAATCTGTTTTAAAAAAAAATGTAAAACAATTCAACTTAAAATGAATAATGAGATTATAGAGCCGTTTAAAGCGAATAAAAAGGCTTTCAAAGGCATGGGTGACTATAAATGGACTTTTCTTGTCAATGGATGGGATTCGCTTTACATTTCCAGAGGGAAACATCCAATTATAATATGTTTTAATGAAAAATGTTAAAAAATTCAACTTAAAATCAATAATGAGATTATAAAACCATTTGAAGCGAGTAATAAGGCTTTCAATGGCATGGGTGACTATAAATGGACTTTTCTCTTGAATGGATGGCTTTCGCTTCATGTTTCCCGATGAAAACATCCAATTATAATCAGTTTTAACGAGAAATGTAAAAAAATTCAACTTAAAATCAATAATGAGATTATAAACCATTTAAAGCGAATAATAAGGTTTTCAAAGGCATGGGTGACTATAATGGACTTTTGTTGTCAATGGATGGCTTTCGCTGTACGTTTTCCGAGGAAAACATCCAATTATAAACTGTTTTAATGAAAAATGCAAAAAAAATCAAGTTAAAATTCATAATGAGATTATAAAACCATTTAAAGCGAGTAATAAGGCTGTCAAAGGCATTGGTGACTATAAATGGACTTTTCTTGTCAATGGTTGGCTTTCGCTTCACGTTTCCCAAGGGAAACATCTAATTATAATCTGTTTTAACGAGAAATGCAAAACAATTCAACATAAAATCAATAATGACATTATAAAACCATTTAAAGCGAGTAAGAAGGCTTTCAAAGGCATGGGTGACTATAAATGGACTTTTCTTGTCAATGGATGGGATTCGTTTTACGTTTCCCAAGGGAAACATCCAATTATAATCTGTTTTAATGAGAAATGTAAAAAATTCAACTTAAAAGCAATAATGAGATTATAAAACCATTTAGAGCGAGTAATAAGGCTGTCAAAGGCTTTGGTGACTATAAATGGACTTTTCTTGTCAATCGATGGCTTTCGTTTAACATTTTCCGAGGTAAACATCCAATTATAATCTGTTTTAAAGGAAAATGTAAAACAATTCAGCTTAAAATCACTATTGATATTATAAAACCATTTAAAGCGAGTAATAAGGCTTTCAATGGCATGGGTGACTATATATGGACTTTTCTCTTGAATGGATACCTTTCATTTCACGTTTCCCAATGGAAACATCCAATTATAATTTGTTTGAACGAGAAATGCAAAAAAATTCAACTTAAAATCAATAATGAGATTACAAAGCCATTTAAAGCGAATAACAAGGCTTTCGAAGGCATGGGTGACTATAAATGGACTTTTCCTGTCAATTGATGGCTTTCCCTTCACGTTTCTCGAAGAAAACATCCAATTATAATCTGTTTTAAATAAAAATGTAAAACAATTCAACTGAAAATCAATAATGAGATTATAAAGCCATTTAAAGCGAATAATAAGGCTTTCAAAGGCATTGGTGACCATAAAAGGACTTTTCCTGTCAATTGATGGCTTTCGCTTCACGTTTCTCGAAGGAAACATCCAATTGTAATCTGTTTTAACAAAAAATGCAAAAAAATTCAACTTAAAATCAATAATGAGATTATAAAACCATTTAAAGCGAGTAATAAGGCTTTCAAAGGCATGAGTGACTATAAATGGACTTTTCTTGTGGATGGACGGCTTTCGCTTCACATTTCCTGAGGGAAACATCCAATTATAATCTGTTTTAACGAAAAATATAAAAAAATTGAACTTAAAATCAATAATGAGATTAAAAAACCATTTAAAGCGAGTAATAAGGCTTTCAAAGGCTTTGGTGACTATAAATGGACTTTTCTTGTCAATGGATGGCTTTCGCTTAACGTTTCCCAAGGTAAAGATCCATTTATAATCTGTTTTAACGAAAAATGTAAAAAAATTAAACTTAAAATCACTAATGATATTATAAAACCATTTAAATCGAGTAATAAGGCTTTCAATGGCATGGGTGACTATATATGGACTTTTCTCTTGAATGGATACCTTTCGCTCCACGTTTCCAAATGGAAATATGCAATTATCATCTGTTTTAATGGGAAATGCAAAAAAATTCAACTTCAAATCAATAATGAGATTATAAAGCCATTTAAAGCGAATAATAAGGCTTTCAAAGACATGGGTGACTATAAATGGACTTTTCCTGTCAATTGATGTCTTTCGCTTCACGTTTCCCAAGGGAAAAATCCAATTATAATCTATTGTAACAAATAATGTAAAAAAATTCAACTTAAAATCAATAATGAGATTATAAAAGCATTTAAAGCGAGTAATAAGGCTTTTAAAGGCATGAGTGACTATAAATGGACTTTTCTTGTGGATGGATGGCTTTCGCATCACATTTCCCGAGGGAAACATCCAATTATAATCTGTTTTAACGAAAAATGTTAAAAAATTCAACTTAAAATCAATAATGAGATTATAAAACCATTTAAAGCGAGCTATAAGGCTTTCAATGGCATGGGTGACTATAAATGGACTTTTCTTGTCAATGGATGGCTTTCGCTTCACATTTCTCAAGGAAAACATGCAATTATAATCTGTTTTAACGAAAAGTGTAAAAAAATTAAACTTAAAATCAATAATGTGATTATAAAACCATTTAAAGCGAGTAACAAGACTTTTAAAGGCATTGGTGACTATAAATGGACTTTTCTTGTCAATGGATGGCTTTTGCTCCACGTTTCCCAAGGGAAACATCCAATTATAATCTGTTTTCAAGAAGAATGCAAAAAGATTCAACTTAAAATCAATAATGAGATTATAAAACCATTTAAAGTCCGCAATAAGGCTTTCAAAGGCATGGGTGACCATAAATGGACTTTTCTTGTGAATGGATGGCTTTCGCTTCACGTTTCTCGAGGAAAACTTCCAATTATAATAGGTTTTAACAAAAAATGTAAAAAAATTTAACTTAAAATCAATAAAGGGATTATAAAACCATTTAAAGTCCGCAATAAGGCTTTCAAAGGCATGGGTGACTATAAATATACTTTTCTTGTGAATGGATGGCTTTCGCTTCACGTTTCTCGAAAGAAACTTCCAATTATAATATGTTTTAACAAAAAATGTAAAAAAATTTAACTTAAAATCAATAAAGGGATTATAAAGCCATTTAAAGCGAATAATACGGCTTTTAAACGCATGGGTGACTATAAATGGACTTTTCTTTTCAATGCATGGCTTTCGCTTCATGTTTCCCAAGCAAAATATCCAATTATAATCTGTTTTAATGAAAAATGTAAAAAAATTCAATTTAAAATCAATAATGATATTATAAAACCATTTAAAGCGAGTAATAAGGCTTTCAATGGCATGGGTGACTATAAATGGACTTTTCTCTTGAATGGATGGCTTTCGCTTCACGTTTCCCGATAGAAACATCCAATTATTATCTGTTTTAACGAGAAATGTAAAAAAATTCAACTTAAAATCAATAATGAGATTATAAAGCCATTTAAAGCGAATAATAAGGCTTTCAAAGGCATGTGTGACTATAATGGACTTTTCTTGTCAATGGATGGCTTTCGCTTTACGTTTCCCGAGGGAAACATCCAATTATAATCTGTTTTAACGAAAAATACAAAAAAATTCAAGTTAAAATCAATAATGAGATTATAAAACCATTTAAAGCGAGCAATAAGGCTGTCAAAGGCATTGGGGACTATAAATGGACTTTTCTTGTGGATGGATGGCTTTCGCTTCACGTTTCCCGAGGAACACATCTAATTATAATCTTTTTTAACGAGAAATGCAAAAAATTTCAACTTAAAATCAATAATAACATTATAAAACCATTTAAAGCGAGTAATAAGGCTTTCAAAGGCGTGGGTGACTATAAATGGACTTTTCTTGTAAACGGATGGCTTTCGCTTCACGTTTCACGATGGAAACATCCAATTATAATCTGTTTTAACGAAAAATGCAAAAAAATTCAACTTAAAATCAATAATGAGATTATAAAGCCATTTAAAGTGAATAATAAGGCTTTCAAAGGCATGGGTGACTATAATGGACCTTTGTTGTCAATGGATGGCTTTCGCTTTACGTTTCCCGAGGGAAACATCCAATTATAAACTGGTTTAACGAGAAATGCAAAAAAATTCAAGTTAAAATCAATAATGAGATTATAAAACCATTTAAAGCGAGTAATAAGGCTGTCAAAGGCATTGATGACTATAAATGGATTTTTCTTATCAATGGATGGCTTTCGCTTCACGTTTCCCAAGGGAAACATCTAATTATAATCTGTTTTAACATGAAATGCAAAAAAATTCAACATAAAATCAATAATGACATTATAAAACAATTTAAAGTGAGTAAGAAGGCTTTCACAAGCATGGGTGACTATAAATGGACTTTTCTTGTCAATGGATGGGATTCGCTTTACGTTTCCCAAGGGAAACATCCAATTATAATCTGTTTTAATGAGAAATGCAAAAAAATTCAACTTAAAAGCAATAATGAGATTATAAAACCATTTAAAGCGAGTAATAAAGCTGTCAAAGGCTTTGTTTACTATAATGGACTTTTCTTGTCAATGGATGGCTTTCGCTTAACATTTCCCGAGGTGAACATCCAATTATAATCGTTTTTAAAGGAAAATGTAAAACAGTTCAACTTAAAATCACTAATGATATTATAAAACCATTTAAAGCGAGTAATAAGGCTTTCAATGTTATGGTTGACTATATATGGACTTTTCTCTTGAATGGATACCTTTCGCTTCACGTTTCCCAATGGAAACATCTAATTATAATTTCTTTTAATGAGAAATGCAAAAAAATTCAACTTAAAATCAATAATGAGATTATAAAAGCATTTAAAGCGAGTAACAAGGCTTTCAAAGGCATGAGTGACTATAAATGGACTTTTCTTGTGGATGGATGGCTTTCGCTTCACATTTCCCGAGGGAAACATCCAATTATAATATGTTTTAACGAAAAATGTAAAAAAATTCAACTTAAAATCAATAATGAGATTATAAAACTATTTAAAGCGAGTAATAAGGCTTTCAACGGCATGGGTGACTATAAATGGACTTTTTCCTGTCAATGGATGGCTTTCGCTTCACGTTTCCTGATAAAAACATCCAATTATAATCTGTTTTAATGAGAAATACAAAAAAATTCAACTTAAAATCAATAATGAGATTATAAAGCCATTTAAAGCGAATAATAAGGCTTTCAAAGGCATGGGTGACTATAAACGGACTTTTCTTGTCAATGGATGGCTTTCGCATCACGTTTCTCGAGAAAAACATCCAATTATAATCTGTTTTAATGAGAAATGCAAAAAAATGCAACTTAAAATAAATAATGTGATTATAAAACCATTTAAAGCGAGCTATAAGGCTTTCAATGGCATGGGTGACTATAAATGGACTTTTCTTGTCAATGGATGGCTTTCGCTTCACGTTTCCTGAGGGAAACATCCAATTATAATCTGTTTTAAAGAAGAATGCAAAAAGATTCAACTTAAAATCAATAATGAGATTATAAAACCATTTAAAGCGAGTAATAAGGCTTTCAAAGGCATTGGTGACTATAAATGGACTTTTCCTGTCAATGGATGGCTTTCGCTTCACCTTTCTCGAGGGAAACATCCAATTATAATCTGTTTTAATGAAAAATATAAAAAAATTCAACTTAAAATCAATAATGAGATTATAAAACTATTTAAAGTTCGCAATAAGGCTTTCAAAGGCATGGGTGACTATAAATGGACTTTTCTTGTGAATGGATGGCTTTCGCTTCACGTTGCTCGAGGGAAACATCCAATTATAATATGTTTTAACAAAAAATGTAAAAAAATTTAACTTAAAATCAGTAAAGAGATTATAAAGCCGTTTAAAGCGAATAATACGGCTTTCAAATGCATGGGTGACTATAAATGGACTTTTCTTGGCAATGGATGGCTTTCGCTTTACGTTTCCCGAGGGAAACATCCAATTATAATCTGTTTAAACGAAAAATGCAAAAAAATTCAAGTTAAAATCAATAATGAGATTATAAAACCATTTGATGCGAGTAATAAGGCTGTCAAAGGCATTGGGGACTATAAATGAACTTTTCTTGTGGATGGATGGCTTTCGCTTAACGTTTCCCGAGGAAAACATCTAATTATAATATTTTTTAATGAGAAATGCAAAAAGATTCAACTTAAAATCAATAATGACATTATAAAACCATTTAAAGCGAGTAATAAAAGTTTAAAAGATATGGGTGACTATAAATGGACTTTTCTTGTGAACGGATGGGATTCGCTTCACGTTTCCTAAGGGAAACATCCAATTATAATCTGTTTTAATGAAAAATGTTAAAAAATTCAACTTAAAATCAATAATGAGATTATAAAGCCATTCAAAGCGAGTAATAAGGCTTTTAATGGCATGGGTGACTATAAATGGACTTTTCTCTAGAATGGATGGCTTTTGCTTCACGTTTCCCGATGGAAACAACCAATTACAATATGTTTTAACGAGAAATACAAAAAAATTCAACTTAAAATCAATAATGAGATTATAAAGCCATTTAAAGCGAATAATAAGGCTTTCAAAGGAATGGGTGACTATAATGGACATTTCTTGTCAATTGATGGCTTTCGCTTTACGTTTCCCAAGGGAAACAACCAATTATAATCTGTTTTAATAAAAAATGCAAAAAAATTCAAGTTAAAATCAATAATGAGATTATAAAACCATTTAAAGCGAGTAATAAGGCTGTCAGAGGCATTGGTGACTATAAATGGACTTTTCTTGTGAATGGATGGCTTTCACTTCACGTTTCCCAAGGGAAACATCCAATTATAATATGTTTTAACAAGAAGTGTAAAAAAATTTAACTTAAAATCAATAATGAGATTATAAAGCCATTTAAAGCGAATAATACAACTTTCAAATGCATGGGTGACTATAAATGGACTTTTCTTGATAATGGATGGCTTTCGCTTCACGTTTCCCGAGGAAAAAATCCAATTATAATCTGTTTTAATGAAAAATGTAAAAAAATTCAACTTAAAATCAATAATGAGATTATAAAGCCATTTAAAGCGAATAATAAGGCTTTCAAAGGCATGGCTGACTATAAATAGACTTTTCTTGTCAATGGATGGGAGTCACTTTATGTTTCCCGAGGGAAACATCCAATTATAATATGTTTTAATAAGAAATGCAAAACAATTCAGCTTAAAATCAATAATTAGATTATAAAACCATTTAAAGCGAGTAATAAGGCTTTCAAAGGCATGAGTGACTATAAATGGACTTTTCTTGTGGATGGATGGCTTTCGCTTCACATTTCCCGAGGGAAATATCCAGTTATAATCTGTTTTAACCAAAAATGTAAAAAAATTCAACTTAAAATCAATAATGAGATTATAAAACCATTTAAAGCGACTAATAAGGCTTTCAATGGCATTGGTGACTATAAATGGACTTTTCTTGTCAATGGATGGCTTTTGCTTCACGTTTCCCGAGCAAAATATCCAATTATAATCTGTTTTAACGAAAAATGTAAAAAAATTCAATTTAAAATCAATAATGATATTATAAAACCATTTAAAGCGAGTAATAAGGCTTTCAATGGCATGGGTGACTATAAATGGACTTTTCTCTTGAATGGGTGGCTTTCGCTTCACGTTTCCCAATGGAAACATCCAATTATAATCTGTTTTAATGAGAAATGCAAAAAAAGTCAACTTAAAATAAATAATGAGATTATAAAGCCATTTAAAGCGAATAATAAGGCTTTCAAAGGGATGGGTGACTATAATGGACTTTTGTTGTCAATGGATGGCTTTCGCTTTACGTTTTCCAAGGGAAACATCTAATTATAATCTGTTTTAACGAAAAATAAAAAAAAATTCAAGTTAAAATCAATAATGAGATTATAAAACCATTTAAAGCAAGTAATAAGGCTGTCAAAGGCAATGGTGACGATAAATGGACTTTTCTTGTCAATGGATGGCTATCGCTTCACGTTTCCCAAGAGAAACATCTAATTATGATCTGTTTTAATGAGAAATGCAAAAAAATTCAACATAAAATCAATAATGACATTATAAAACCATTTAAAGCGAATAAGAAGGCCTTCACAGGCATGGGTGACTATCAAATGGACTTTTCTTGTCAATGGATGGGATTTGCTTTACGTTTCCCAAGGGAAACATCCAATTATAATCTGTTTTAATGAGAAATGCAAAAAAATTCAACTTAAAAGCAATAATGAGATTATAGAACCATTTAAAGCGAGTAATAAGGCTGTCAAAGGCTTTGGTGACTGTAAATGGACTTTTCTTGTCAATGGATGGCTTTCGCTTAACATTTTCCGAGGTAAAAATCCAATTATAACCTGTTTTAAAGGAAAATATAAAACAATTCAACTTAAAATCACTAATCATATTATAAAACCATTTAAAGCGAGTAATAAGGCTTTGAATGGCATGGGTGACTATATATGGACTTTTCTCTTGAATGGATACCTTTTGCTTCACGTTTTGCAATGGAAACATCCAATTATAATTTGTTTTAATGAGAAATGCAGAAAAATTCAACTTAAAATCAATAATGAGATTATAAAGCCATTTAAAGTAAATAATAAGGCTTTCAAAGGCATGGGTGACTATAATGGACTTTTCTTGTCAATGGATGGCTTTCGCTTTACGTTTCCTGAGGGAAACATCCAATTATAATCGGTTTTAATGAAAAATACAAAACAATTCAAGTTAAAATCAATAATCAGATTATAAAACCATTTAAAGCGAGTAATAAGGCTTTCAAAGGCATGAGTGACTATAAATGGACTTTTCTTGTGGATGGATGGCTTTCGCTTCACATTTTCGAATGGAAACATTTAATTATAATCTGTTTAATCAAAAAATGTGAAATAATTCAACTTAAAATAAATAATGAGATTATAAAACCATTTAAAGCGAGTAATAAGGCTTTCAATGGCATGGATGACTATGAATGGACTTTTCTATTTAATGGATGGCTTTCGCTTCATGTTTCCCGATGGAAACATCCAATTATAATCTGTTTTAACGAGAGATGCAAAAAAATTCAACTTAAAATCAATAATGAGATTATAAAGCCATTTAAAGCGAATAATAACGCTTTCAAAGGCATGGGTGACTATAATGGACTTTTCTTGTCAATGGATGACTTTTGCTTTACGTTCCCCGAGGGAAACATCCAATTATAATCTGTTTTAATGAAAAATGCAAAAAAATTCAAGTTAAAATCAATAATGAGATTATAAATCCATTTAAAGCGAGTAATAAGGCTTTCAAAGGCATGGGTGACTATAATGGACTTTTCTTGTCAATGGATGGCTTTCGTTTTATGTTTCCCGAGGACAACATCCAATTATAATCTGTTTTAACGAAAAACGCAAAAAAATTCAAGTTAAAATCAATAATCAGATTATAAAATCATTTAAAGCGAGTAATAAGGCTTTCAAAGGCATGAGTGACTATAAATGGACTTTTCTTGTGGATGGATGGCTTTCACTTCACATTTCCCAATGGAACATCCAATTATAATTTGTTTAATCGAAAAATGTGAAATAGTTCAACTTAAAATCAATAATGAGATTATAAAACCATTTAAAGCGAGTAATAAGGCTTTCAATGGCATGAGTGACTATAAATAGACTTTTTTCTTGAATGGATGGCTTTTGCTTCACGTTTCCCGATGGAAACATCCAATTATAATCTGTTTTAACGAGAAATGTAAAAAATTCAACTTAAAATCAATAATGAGATTATAAAGCCATTTAAAGCGAATAATAAGGCTTTCAAACGCATGGGTGACTATAATGGACTTTTCTTGTCAATGGATGGCTTTCGCTTTACGTTTCCCAAGGGAAACATCCAATTATAATCGCTTTTAACGAAAAATGCAAAAAAATTCAAGTTAAAATCAATAATCAGATTACAAAACCATTTAAAGCGAGTAATAAGGCTTTCAAAGGCATGAGTGACTATAAATGAACTTTTCTTGTGGATGGATGGCTTTCGCTTCACATTTCCCAATGGAAAAATCCAATTATAATCTGTTTTATCGAAAAATGTGAAAACATTCAACAGAAAATCAATAATGAGATTATAAAACCATTTAAAGCGAGTAATAAGGCTTTCAATGGCATGGGTGACTATAAATAGACTTTTCTCTTGAATGGATGGCTTTCGCTTCGCGTTTCCCGATGGAAACATCGAATTATAATATGTTTTAACAAAAAATGTAAAAAAATTTCACTTAAAATCAATAATGAGATTATAAAGCCATTTAAAGCGAATAATACGGCTTTCAATGTATGGGTGACTATAAATAGACTTTTCTTATCAATGGATTGCTTTTGCCTCACGTTTCCCAAGGAAAACATCTAATTATAATCTATTTTAACAAAAAATGCAAAAAAATTAAACTTAAAATCAATAATGAGATTATAAGACCATTTAAAGCGAGTAATAAGGTTTTCGAAGGCATTGGTGACAATAAATGGACTTTTCTTGTCAATGGATTGCTTTCGCTTCACGTGTCTCGAGGGAAACATCCAATTATAATCTGTTTTAAAGAAGAATGTAAAAAAATTCAACATAAAATCAATAATGAGATTATAAAACAATTTAAAGCGAGTAATAAGGCTTTCAAAGGCATTGGTGACTATAAATGGACTTTTCCTATCAATGATGGCTTTTCGCTTCATGTTTCCCGAGGGAAACATCCAATTATAATCTGTTTTAATGAAAAATGCAAAAAAATTCAAGTTAAAATCAATAATGACATTATAAAGCCATTTAAAGCGAATAAGAAGGCTTTCAAAGGCATGGGTGACTATAAATGGACTTTTCTTGTCAATGGATGGGATTCGCTTTACGTTTCCCGAGGGAAACACCCAATTATAACCTGTTTTAATGAAAAATGCAAAACAATTCAACTTAAAAGCAATAATGAGATTATAAAACCATTTAAAACGAGTAATAAGGCTTTCAAAGGCTTTGGTGACTATAAATGGACTTTTCTTATCAATGGATGGCTTTCGCTTAACGTTTCCCAAGGTAAACATCCAATTATAATCTATTTTAACGAAAAATGTAAAAAAATTCAACTTAAAATCACTAATGATATTATAAAACCATTTAAAGTGAGTAATAAGGCTTTCAATGGCATGGGTGACTATATATGGACTTTTCTCTTGAATGGATGGCTTTCGCTTCACGTTTCCCGATGGAAACATTCAATTATAATATGTTTTAATGAGAAATGCAAAAAAATTCAACTTAAAATCAATGATGAGATTGTAAAGCCATTTAAAGCGAATAATAAGGCTTTCAAAGGCATCGGTGACTATAAATAGACTTTTCCTATCAATTGATGGCTTTCGCTTCACATTTCCCGAGGGAAACATCTAATTATAATCTGTTTTAACGAAAAATGTAAAAGAATTCAACTAAAAATCAATAATGAGATTATAAAACCATTTAAAGCGAGTAAGAAGGCTTTCAATGGCATGGGTGACTATAAATGGACTTTTCTCTTGAATAGATGGCTTTCGCTTCACGTTTCCCAATGGAAACATCCAATTATAATCTGTTTTAATGAGAAATGCAAAAAAATTCAACTTAAAATCAATAATGAGATTACAAAGCCATTTAAAGCGAATAATAACGCTTTCAAAAGTATGGGCGACTATAATGGACTTTTCTTGTCAATGGATGGCTTTCGCTTCAAGTTTCCCGAGGGAAACATCCAATTATAATCTATTTTAACAAAAAATGCAAAAACATTCAACTTAAAATCAATAATGAGATTATAAAACACTTTAAAGCGAGTAATAAGGCTTTCGAAGGCATGAGTGACTATAAATGGACTTTTCTTGTGGATGGATGGCTTTCGCTTCACATTTCCCGAGGAAAACATCCAATTATAATCTGTTTTAACAAAAAATGTAAAAAAATTCAATTTAAAATCAATAATGAGATTATAAAACCATTTAAAGCGAGTAATAAGGCTTTCAATGGTATGGATGACTATAAATGGACTTTTATCTTGAATGGATGGCTTTCGCTTCACATTTCCCGATAGAAACATCCAATTAAAATCTGTTTTAATGAGAAATGCAAAAAAATTGAACTTAAAATCTATAATGAGATTATAAAACCATTTAAAGCGAATAATAACGCTTTCAAAGGCATGGGTGACTATAATGGACTTTTCTTGTCAATGGATGGCTTTCGCTTTATGTTTCCCAAGGGAAACATCCAATTATAACCTGTTTTAATGAAAAATGCAAAAAAATTCAAGTTAAAATCAATAATGAGATTATAAAACCATTTAAAGCATGTAATAAGGCTGTCAAAGGTATTCATAACTATAAATGGACTTTTCTTATGAATGGATGGCTTTCGCTTCACGTTTTCTGAGGGAAACAACCAATTATAATATGTTTTAACATAAAATATAAAAAAATTCAACTTAAAATCAATAATGAGATTATAAAGCCATTTAAAGCGAATAATAAGGCTTCAAAAGGCATGGCTGACTATAATGGACATTTCTTGTCAATGGATGGCTTTTGCTTTAGGTTTCCCGAGGGAAACATCCAATTATAATAGGTTTTAACGAAAAATGTAAAAAAATTCAAGTTAAAATCAATAATGAGATTATAAAACCATTTAAAGCGATTAATAAGGCTTTCAAAGGCATGAGTGACTATAAATGGACTTTTCTTGTGGATGGATGGCTTTCGCTTCACATTTCCCAATGGAAACATCCAATTATAATCTGTTTAATCGAAAATTGTGAAAAAAGTCAACTTAAAATCAATAATGAGATTATAAAACCATTTAAAGCGAGTAATAAGGCTTTCAATGGCATGGGTGACTATCAATAGACTTTTCTCTTGAATGGATGGCTTTCGCTTCGCGTTTCCCGATGGAAACATCCAATTATAATCTGTTTTAACGAGAAATGCAAAAAATTCAATTTAAAATCAATAATGAGATTATAAAGCCATTTAAAGCGAATAATAAGTCTTTGAAAGGCATGGGTGACTATAATGGACTTTTCTTGTCAATGGATGGCTTTCGCTTTACATTTCTCGGGGGAAACATCCAATTATAATCTGTTTTAAAGAAACATGCAAAAAAATTCAAGTTAAAATCAATAATGAGATTATAAAACCATTTAAAGCGAGTAATAAGGCTGTCAAAGGCATTGGTGACTATAAATGAACTTTTCTTCTGAAGGGATGGCTTTCGCTTCACGTTTCTCGAGGGAAACATCCAATTATAATCTGTTTTAACAAAAAATGTAAAAAAATTTAACTTAAAATCAATAATGAGTTTATAAAGCCATTTAAAGC
The DNA here is from genome assembly GCF_053813885.1 of Theobroma cacao. Taxonomy (NCBI): domain Eukaryota; kingdom Viridiplantae; phylum Streptophyta; class Magnoliopsida; order Malvales; family Malvaceae; genus Theobroma; species Theobroma cacao. The sequence continues at coordinate 11,078,777 of NC_142648.1, read as the reverse complement.
GAATAATACGGCTTTCAAATGCATGGGTGACTATAAATGGACTTTTCTTGTCAATGGATGGCTTTCGCTTAACGTTTTCCGAGGAAAACATCCAATTATATTCTGTTTTAATGAAAAATGTAAAAAAATTCAACTTAAAATAAATAATGAGATTATAAAGCCATTTAAAGCGAATAATACGGCTTTCAAATGCATGGGTGACTATAAATGGACTTTTCTTGTCAATGGATGACTTTCGCTTCACGTTTCCCGAGGAAAACTTCCTATCATAATCTGTTTTAATGAAAATGTAAAAAAATTCAACTTAAAATCAATAATGAGATTATAAAGCCATTTAAAGCGAATAATAAGGCTTCCAAATACATGGCTGACTATAATAGACTTTTCTTGTCAATGGATGGCTTTCGCTTTACGTTTTCTGAGGGAAACATCCAATTATAATCGGTTTTAACGAAAAATGCAAAAAAATTCAAGTTAAAATCAATAATGAGATTCTAAAACCATTTAAAGCGAGTAATCAGCCTTTCAAAGGCATGAGTGACTATAAATGGACTTTTCTTGTGGGTGGATGGCTTTTGCTTCACATTTCCCAATGGAAACATCCAATTATAATCTGTTTAATCGAAAAATGTGAAATAATTCAAGTTAAAATCAATAATGAGATTATAAAACCATTTAAAGCGAGTAATAAGGCTTTCAATGACATGGGTGACTATAAATAGACTTTTCTCTTGAATGGATGGCTTTCGCTTCGCGTTTCCCGATGGAAACATCCAATTATAATCTGTTTTAACAAGAAATGCAAAAAATTCAACTTAAAATCAATAATGAGATTATAAAGCCATTTAAAGCGAATAATAAGGCTTTGAAAGGCATAGGTGACTATAATGGACTTTTCTTGTCAATGGATGGCTTTCGCTTTACATTTCTCGGGGGAAACATCCAATTATAATCTGTTTTAACGAAACATGCAAAAAAATTCAAGTTAAAATCAATAATGAGATTATAAAACCATTTAAAGCGAGTAATAAGGCGGTCAAAGGCATTTCTGACTGTAAATGGTTTTTTCTTCTGAAGGGATGGCTTTCACTTCACGTTTCCCGAAGGAAACATCCAATTATAATTTGTTTTAACAAAAAATGTAAAAAAATTTAACTTAAAATCAATAATGAGATTATAAAGCCATTTAAAGCGAATAATACGGCTTTCAAATGCATGGGTGACTATAAATGGACTTTTCTTGTCAATGGATGGCTTTCGCTTCACGTTTCCCAAGAAAAACATCCAATTATATTTTGTTTTAATTAAAAATGTAAAAAAATTCAACTTAAAATCAATAATGAGATTATAAAGCCATTTAAAGCGAATAATACAGCTTTCAAATGCATGGGTGACTATAAATGGACTTTTCTTGTCAATGGATGGCTTTCGCTTCACGTTTCCCGAGAAAAACATCGTATTATAATCTGTTTTAATGAAAAATGTAAAAAAATTCAGCTTAAAATCAATAATGAGATTATAAAACCATTTAAAGCGAATAATAAGGCTTCCAAAGGCATGGCTGACTATAATGGACTTTTCTTGTCAATGGATGGCTTTCGCTTTACGTTTCCTAAGGGAAATATCCAATTATAATCGCTTTTAACGAAAAATGCAAAAAAATTCAAGTTAAAATCAATAATCAGATTATAAAACCATTTAAAGCGAGTAATAAGCCTTTCAAAGGCATGAGTGACTAGAAATGGACTTTTCTGGTTGATGGATGGCTTTCGCTTCACATTTCCCAATGCCAACATCCAATTATAATCTGTTTAATCGAAAAATGTGAAAAAATTCAACTTAAAATCAATAATGAGATTATAAAACCATTTAAAGCGAGTAATAAGGCTTTCAATGGCATGGGTGACTATAAATAGACTTTTCTCTTAAATGGATCGCTTTCGCTTCGCGTTTCCCAATGGAAACATTCAATTATAATATGTTTTAACAAAAAATGGAAAAAAATTTCAGTTAAAATCAATAATGAGATTATAAAGCCATTTAAAGCGAATAATACGGCTTTCAAATGCATGGGTGACTATAAATGGACTTTTCTTGTCAATGGATGGCTTTCGCTTCACGTTTCCCGAGAAAAACTTCCTATTATAATCTGTTTTAATGAAAAATGTAAAAAAATTCAACTTAAAATCAATAATGAGATTATAAAACCATTTAAAGCGAATAATAAGGCTTCCAAAGGAATGGCTGACTATAATGGACTTTTCTTTTCAATGGATGGCTTTCGCTTTACGTTTCCCAAGGGAAACATCCAATTATAATCGCTTTTAACAAAAAATGCAAAAAAATTCAAGTTAAAATCAATAATCAGATTATAAAACCATTTAAAGCGAGTAATAAGGCTTTCAAAGGCATGAGTGACTAGAAATGGACTTTTCTTGTGGATGGATGGCTTTCGCTTCACATTTCCCAATGGAAACATCCAATTATAATCTGTTTAATCGAAAAATGTGAAAAAATTCAACTTAAAATCAATAGTGAGATTATAAAACCATTTAAAGCGAGTAATAAGGCTTTCAATGGCATGAGTGACTATAAAAAGACTTTTCTTGTAAATGGATCGCTTTCGCTTCGCGTTTCCCAATGGAAACATTCAATTATAATATGTTTTAATAAAAAATGGAAAAAAATTTCAGTTAAAATCAATAATGAGATTGTAAAGCCATTTAAAGTGAATAATACGGCTTTTTAAATGCATGGGTGACTATAAATGGACTTTTCTTGTCAATAGATGGCTTTCGCTTCACGTTTCCCGAAGAAAACATTATATTCGATTTTAATGAAAAATATAAAAAAATTCAAGTTAAAATCAATAATGAGATTATAAAGCCATTTAAAGTGAATAATACGGCTTTCAAATGCATGGGTGACTATAAATGGACTTTTCTTGTCAATGGATGGCTTTCGCTTCACGTTTCCTGAGAAAAACTTCCTATTATAATCTGTTTTAATAAAAAATGTAAAAAAATTCAACTTAAAATCAATAATGAGATTATAAAACCATTTAAAGCGAATAATAAGGCTTCCAAAGGCATGGCTGACTATAATGGACTTTTCTTGTCAATGGATGGCTTTCGCTTTACGTTTCCCAAGGGAAAAATCCAATTATAATCGCTTTTAACAAAAAATGCAAAAAAATTCAAGTTAAAATCAATAATGAGATTATAAAACCATTTAAAGCGAGTAATAAGGCTTTCAAAGGCATGAGTGACTAGAAATGGACTTTTCTTGTGGATGGATGGCTTTCGCTTCACATTTCCCAATGGAAACATCCAATTATAATCTGTTTAATCGAAAAATGTGAAAAAATTCAACTTAAAATCAATAATGAGATTATAAAACCATTTAAAGCGAGTAACAAGGCTTTCAATGGCATGAGTGACTATAAATAGACTTTTCTCTTAAATGGATCGCTTTCGCTTCGCGTTTCCCAATGAACACATTCAATTATAATATGTTTTAAGAAAAAATGGAAAAAAATTTTAGTTAAAATCAATAATGAGATTATAAAGCCATTTAAAGCGAATAATACGGCTTTCAAATGCATGGGTGACTATAAATGGACTTTTCTTGTCAATGGATGGCTTTCGCTTCACGTTTCCCGAGAAAAACTTCCTATTATAATCTGTTTTAATGAAAAATGTAAAAAAATTCAACTTAAAATCTATAATGAGATTATAAAACCATTTAAAGCGAATAATAAGGCTTCCAAAGGCATGGCTGACTATAATGGACTTTTCTTGTCAATGGATGGCTTTCGCTTTACGTTTCCCGAGGGAAACATCCAATTATAATCGGTTTTAACGAAAAATGAAAAAAAATTCAAGTTAAAATCAATAATGAGATTATAAAACCATTTAAAGCGAGTAATAAGGCTGTCAAAGGCATTGGTGACTATAAATGGACTTTTCTTCTGAAGGGGTGGCTTTCGCTTCACGTTTCCCGAGGGAAACATCCAATTATAATCTGTTTTAACAAAAAATGTAAAAAAATTTAACTTAAAATCAATAATGAGATTATAAAGCCATTTAAAGCGAATAATACGGCTTTCAAATGCATGGGTGACTATAAATGGACTTTTCTTGTTAATGGATGGCTTTCACTTCACGTTTCCCGAAGAAAAATTATATTCGATTTTAATGAAAAATATAAAAAAATTCAACTTAAAATCAATAATGAGATTATAAAGCCATTTAAAGTGAATAATACGGCTTTCAAATGCATGGGTGACTATAAATGGACTTTTCTTGTCAATGGATGGCTTTCGCTTCACGTTTCCTGAGAAAAACTTCCTATTATAATCTGTTTTAATAAAAAATGTAATAAAATTCAACTTAAAATCAATAATGAGATTATAAAACCATTTAAAGCGAATAATAAGGCTTCCAAAGGCATGGCTGACTATAATGGACTTTTCTTGTCAATGGATGGCTTTCGCTTTACGTTTCCCAAAGGAAACATCCAATTATAATCGCTTTTAACAAAAAATGCAAAAAAATTCAAGTTAAAATCAATAATCAGATTATAAAACCATTTAAAGCGAGTAATAAGGCTTTCAAAGGCATGAGTGACTAGAAATGGACTTTTCTTGTGGATGGATGGCTTTCGCTTCACATTTCCCAATGGAAACATCCAATTATAATCTGTTTAATCAAAAAATGTGAAAAAATTCAACTTAAAATCAATAATGAGATTATAAAATCATTTAAAGCGAGTAATAAGGCTTTCAATGGCATGGGTGACTATAAATAGACTTTTCTCTTAAATGGATCGCTTTCGCTTCGCGTTTCCCAATGGAAACATTCAATTATAATATGTTTTAATAAAAAATAGAAAACAATTTCAGTTAAAATCAATAATGAGATTATAAAGCCATTTAAAGTGAATAATACGGCTTTTAAATGCATGGGTGACTATAAATGGACTTTTCTTGTCAATGGATGGCTTTCGCTTCACGTTTCCCAAGAAAAAACATCTAATTATAATATGTTTTAACGAAAAATGTAAAAAAATTAAACTTAAAATCAATAATGAGATTATCAAACCATTTAAAGCGAATCATAAGGCTTTCAAATGCATGGGTAACTATAATGGACTTTTCTTGTCAATGGATGGCTTTCGCTTCAAGTTTCCCGAGGGAAACATCCAATTATATTCTGTTTTAACAAAAAATATAAAAACATTCAACTTAAAATCAATAACGAGATTATAAAACCATTTAAAGCGAGTAATAAGGCTTTTAAAGGCATGAGTGACTATAAATGGACTTTTCTTGTGGATGGATGGCTTTCGCTTCACATTTCCCGAGGGAAACATCCAATTATAATCTGTTTTAACGAAAAATGCAAAAAAATTCAAGTTAAAATCAATAATGAGATTATAAAACCATTTAAAGCAAGTAATAAGGCTGTCGAAGGCATTGATGACTATAAATGGACATTTCTTCTGAATGGATGGCTTTCGCTTCACGTTTCTGGAGGGAAACATCCAATTATAATCTTTTTTAACAAAAAATATAATAAATTTAACTTAAAATCAATAATGAGATTATAAAGCCATTTAAAGCGAATAATACTACTTTCAAATGCATGGGTGACTATAAAAGGATTTTTCTTGACAATGGATGGCTTTCGCTACACGTTTCCCGAGAAAAACACCCAATTATAATCTGTTTTAATGAAAAATGTAAAAAAATTCAACTTAAAATCAATAATGAGATTATAAAGCCATTTAAAGAAAATAATAAGGCTTTCAAAGGCATGGCTGACTATAAATGGATTTTTCTTGTCAATGGATGGGAGTCGTTTTACGTTTCCCGAGGGAAACATCCAATTATAATCTGTTTTAAGGTGAAATGCAAAAAACTTCAACTTAAAATCAATAATGAGATTATAAAACCATTTAAAGCGAGTAATAAGGCTTTCAAAGGCACGAGTGACTATAAATGGACTTTTCTTGTGGATGGATGGCTTTCGCTTCACATTTCCCGGGGGAAACAATTAATTATAATCTGTTTTAACAGAAAATGTAAAAAAATTCAACTTAAAATCAATAATGAGATTATAAAGCCATTTAAAGCGAATAATACGGCTTTCAAATGCATGGGTGACTATAAATGGACATTTCTTGTCAATGGATGGCTTTCGCTTCACGTTTCCCAAGAAAAACATCTAATTATAATCTGTTTTAACGAAAAATTTAAAAAAATTAAACTTAAATTCAATAATGAGATTATAAAACCATTTAAAGCGAATAATAAGGCTTTCAAACGCATGGGTAACTATAATGGACTTTTCTTGTCAACGGATGGCTTTCGCTTCAAGTTTCCCGAGGAAAACATCCAATTATATTCTGTTTTAACAAAAAATGCAAACAAATTCAACTTAAAATCAATAATGAGATTATAAAACCATTTAAAGCGAGTAATAAGGCTTTTAAAGGCATGAGTGACTATACATGGACTTTTCTTGTGGATGGATGGCTTTTGCTTCACATTTCCCGAGGGAAACATCCAATTATAATCTGTTTTAACGAAAAATGCAAAAAAATTCAAGTTAAAATCAATAATGAGATTATAAAACCATTTAAAGCAAGTAATAAGGCTGTCGAAGGCATTGATGACTATAAATGGACTTTTCTTATGAATGGATGGCTTTCGCTTCACGTTTCCTGAGGGAAACATCCAATTATAATCTGTTTTAACAAAAAATATAAAAAATTTAACTTAAAATCAATAATGAGATTATAAAGCCATTTAAAGCGAATAACACTACTTTCAAATGCATGGGTGACTATAAAAGGATTTTTCTTGACAATGGATGGCTTTCGCTTCACGTTTCCCGAGGAAAACACCCAATTATAATCTGTTTTAATGAAAAATGTAAAAAAATTCAACTTAAAATCAATAATGAGATTATAAAGCCATTTAAAGAAAATAATAAGGTTTTCAAAGGCATGACTGACTATAAATGGATTTTTCTTGTCAATGGATGGGAGTCGTTTTACGTTTCCCGAGGGAAACATCCAATTATAATCTGTTTTAAGGTGAAATGCAAAAAACTTCAACTTAAAATCAATAATGAGATTATAAAACCATTTAAAGCGAGTAATAAGGCTTTCAAAGGCACGAGTGACTATAAATGGACTTTTCTTGTGGATGGATGGCTTTCGCTTCACATTTCCCGGGGGAAACAATTAATTATAATCTGTTTTAACAAAAAATGTAAAAAAATTCAACTTAAAATCAATAATGAGATTATAAAGCCATTTAAAGCGAATAATACGGCTTTCAAATGCATGGGTGACTATAAATGTTCATTTCTTGTCAATGGATGGCTTTTGCTTCACGTTTCCCAAGAAAAACATCTAATTATAATATGTTTTAACGAAAAATTTAAAAAAATTAAACTTAAAATCAATAATGAGATTATAAAACCATTTAAAGCGAATAATAAGGCTTTCAAACGCATGGGTAACTATAATGGACTTTTCTTGTCAATGGATGGCTTTCGCTTCAAGTTTCCCGAGGAAAACATCCAATTATATTCTGTTTTAACAAAAAATGCAAAAAAATTCAACTTAAAATCAATAATGAGATTATAAAACCATTTAAAGCGAGTAATAAGGCTTTTAAAGGCATGAGTGACTATACATGGACTTTTCTTGTGGATGGATGGCTTTTGCTTCACATTTCCCGAGGGAAACATCCAATTATAATCTGTTTTAACGAAAAATACAAAAAAATTCAAGTTAAAATCAATAATGAGATTATAAAACCATTTAAAGCAAGTAATAAGGCTGTCGAAGGCATTGATGACTATAAATGGACTTTTCTTATGAATGGATGGCTTTCGCTTCACGTTTCCTGAGGAAAACATCCAATTATAATCTGTTTTAACAAAAAATATAAAAAATTTAACTTAAAATCAATAATGAGATTATAAAGCCATTTAAAGCGAATAACACTACTTTCAAATGCATGGGTGACTATAAAAGGATTTTTCTTGACAATGGATGGCTTTCGCTTCACGTTTCCCGAGGAAAACACCCAATTATAATCTGTTTTAATGAAAAATGTAAAACAATTCAACTTAAAATCAATAATGAGATTATAAAGCCATTTAAAGAAAATAATAAGGCTTTCAAAAACATGGCTGACTATAAATGGATTTTTCTTGTCAATGGATGGGAGTCGTTTTACGTGTCCCAAGGGAAACATCCAATTATAATCTGTTTTAAGGTGAAATGCAAAAAACTTCAACTTAAAATCAATAATGAGATTATAAAACCATTTAAAGCGAGTAATAAGGCTTTCAAAGGCATGAGTGACTATAAATGGACTTTTCTTGTGGATGGATGGCTTTCGCTTCACATTTCCCAGGGGAAACAATTAATTATAATCTGTTTTAACAAAAAATGTAAAAAAATTCAACTTAAAATCAATAATGAAATTATAAACCATTTAAAGCGAATAATAAGGCTTTCAAAGGCATGGGTGACTATAATGGACTTTTCTTGCCAATAGATGGCTTTCGCTTTACGTTTCCTGAGGAAAACATCCAATGATAATCTGTTTCAAAGAAAAATGCAAAAAAATTCAAGTTAAAACCAATAATGAGATTATAAAACCATTTAACGCGAGTAATAAGGCTTTCAAAGGCATGAGTGACTATAAATGGACTTTTCTTGTGGATGGATGGCTTTCTCTTCACATTTCCCAATGGAAACATCCAATTATAATCTGTTTAATCGAAAAATGTGAAAAAATTCAACTGAAAATCAATAATGAGATTATAAAACCATTTAAAGCGAGTAATAAGGCTTTCAATGGCATGGGTGACTATAAATAGACTTTTCTCTTGAATGGATGGCTTTCGCTTCGCGTTTCCCGATGAAAACATCCAATTATAATCTGTTTTAACGAGAAATGCAAAAAATTCAACTTAAAATCAATAATCAGATTATAAAGCCATTTAAAGCGAATAATAAGGCTTTCAAAGGCATGGGTGACTATAATGGACTTTTCTTGTCAATGGATGGGTTTCGCTTTACGTTTCTCGAGGGAAACATCCAATTGTAATCTATTTTAACGAAACATGCAAAAAAATTCAAGTTAGAATCAATAATGAGATTATAAAACCATTTAAAGCGAGTAATAAGGATGTCAAGGGCATTGGTGACTATAAATGGACTTTTCTTCTGAAGGAATGGCTTTCGCTTCACGTTTCCCGAGGAAAACATCCAATTATAATCTTTTTTAACAAAAAATATAAAAAAATTTAACTTAAAATCAATAATGAGATTATAAAGCCATTTAAAGCGAATAATACGGCTTTCAAATGCATGGGTGACTATAAATGGACTTTTCTTGTCAATGGATGGCTTTCGCTTCACGTTTCCCGAGGGTAACATCCAATTATAATCTGTTTTAATGAAAAATGTAAAAAAATTCAACTTAAAATCAATAATGAGATTACAAAGCCATTTAAAGCGAATAATACGGCCTTCAAATGCATGGGTGACTATAAATGGACTTTTCTTGTCAATGAATGGCTTTCGCTTCACGTTTCCCAAGGAAAACATCTTATTATAATCTGTTTTAATGAAAAATGCAAAAGAATTAAACTTAAAATCAATAATGAAATTATAAAACCATTTAAAGCGAGTAATAAGGCTTTCAAAGGCATTGGTGACTATAAATAGACTTTTCTTGTCAATGGATTGCTTTCGCTTCACGTTTCCTGAGAAAAACATCCAATTATAATCTGCTTTAAAGAAGAATGCAAAAAAATTCAACGTAAAATCAATAATGAGATTATAAAACCATTTAAAGCAAGAAATAAGGCTTTCAAAGGCATTGGTGACTATAAATGGACTTTTCCTGTCAATGGATGGCTTCCGCTTTATGTTTCCCGAGGGACACATCCAATTATAATCTGTTTTAACGAAACATGCAAAAAAATTCAAGTTAAAATCAATAATAAGATTATAAAACCTTTTAAAGTGAGTAATAAGGCTGTCAAAGGCATTTGTGACCATAAATGGACTTTTCTTGTCAATGGATGGCTTTCGCTTCACGTTTCCCAATGGAAACATCCAATTATATTTTGTTTTAATGAAAAATGTAAAAAAATTCAACTTAAAATCAATAATGAGATTATAAAGCCATTTAAAGCGAATAATACGGCTTTCAAATGCATGGGTGACTATAAAAGGACTTTTCTTGTCAATGGATGGCTTTCGCTTCGCGTTTCCCGATGGAAACATCCAATTATAATCTATTTTAACGAGAAATGCAAAAAATTCAACTTAAAATCAATAATGAGATTATAAAGCCATTTAAAGCGAATAATAAGGGTTTCAAAGGCATGGGTGACTATAATAGACTTTTCTTGTCAATGCATGGCTTTCGCTTTACATTTCTCGGGGGAAACATCCAATTATAATCTGTTTCAACGAAACATGCAAAAAAATTCAAGTTAAAATCAATAATGAGATTATAAAACCATTTAAAGCGAGTAATAAAGCTGTCAATGGCATTGGTGACTATAAATGGACTTTTCTTCTGAAGGGATGGCTTTCGCTTCACGTTTCCCGAGAGAAACATCCAATTATAATCTGTTTCAACAAAAAATGTAAAAAAATTTAACTTAAAATCAATAATGAGATTATAAAGCCATTTAAAGCGAATAATACGGCTTTCAAATGCATGGGTGACTACAAATGGACTTTTCTTGTCAATGGATGGCTTTCGCTTCACGTTTCCCAAGGGAAACATCCAATTATATTTTGTTTTAATGAAAAATGTAAAAAAATTCAACTTAAAATCAATAATGAGATTATAAAGCCATTTAAAGCGAATAATACGGCTTTCAAATGCATGGGTGACTATAAATGAACTTTTCTTGTCAATGGATGGCTTTTGCTTCGCGTTTCCCGATGGAAACATCCAATTATAATCTGTTTTAACGAGAAATGCAAAAAATTCAACTTAAAATCAATAATGAGATTATAAAGCCATTTAAAGCGAATAATAAGGCTTTCAAAGGCATGGGTGACTATAATAGACTTTTCTTGTCAATGGATGGCTTTTGCTTTACATTTCTCGGCGGAAACATCCAATTGTAATCTGTTTCAACGAAACATGCAAAAAAATTCAAGTTAAAATCAATAATGAGATTATAAAACCATTTAAAGCGAGTAATAAGGCTGTCAAAGGCATTGGTGACTATAAATGGACTTTTCTTCTGAAGGGATGGCTTTCGCTTCACGTTTCCCGTGGGAAACATCCAATTATAATCTGTTTCAACAAAAAATGCAAAAAAATTTAACTTAAAATCAATAATGAGATTATAAAGCCATTTAAAGCGAATAATACGGCTTTCAAATGCATGGGTGACTACAAATGGACTTTTCTTGTCAATGGATGGCTTTCGCTTCACGTTTCCCAAGGGAAACATCCAATTATATTTTGTTTTAATGAAAAATGTAAAAAAATTCAACTTAAAATCAATAATGAGATTATAAAGCCATTTAAAGCGAATAATACGGCTTTCAAATGCATAGATGACTATAAATGGACTTTTCTTGTCAATGGATGGCTTTCGCTTCACGTTTCTCGAGAAAAACCTCCTAATATAATCTGTTTTAATGAAAAATGGAAAAAAATTCAACCTAAAATCAATAATGAGATTATAAAACCATTTAAAGCGAATAATAAGGCTTCCAAAGGCATGGCTGACTATAATGGACTTTTCTTGTCAATGGATGGCTTTCGCTTTACGTTTCTCGAGGGAAACATCCAATTATAATCGCTTTTAACGAAAAATTCAAAAAAATTCAAGTTAAAATCAATAATCAGATTATAAAACCATTTAAAGCGAGTAATAAGGCTTTCAAAGGCATGAGTGACTATAAATGGACTTTTCTTATGGATAGATGGCTTTCGCTTCACATTTACCAATGGAAACATCCAATTATAATCTGTTTAATCGAAAAATGTGAAATAATTCAACTTAAAAACAATAATAAGATTATAAAACCATTTAAAGCGAGTAATAAGGCTTTCAATGGCATGGGTGACTATAAATAGACTTTTCTCTTGAATGGATGGCTTTTGCTTCACGTTTCTCGATGGAAACATCCAATTATAATCTATTTTAACGAGAAATGCAAAAAATTCAACTTAAAATCGATAATGAGATTATAAAGCCATTTAAAGCGAATAATAAGGCTTTCAAAGGCATGGTTGACTATAATGAACTTTTCTTGTCAATGGATGGCTTTCGCTTTACATTTCTCAGGGGAAACATCCAATTATAATCTGTTTTAACGAAACATGCAAAAAAATTCAAGTTAAAATCAATAAAGAGATTATAAAACCATTTAAAGCGAGTAATAAGGCTGTCAAAGGCATTGGTGACTGTAAGTGGACTTTTCTTCTGAAGGGATGGCTTTCGCTTCACGTTTCCCGAGGAAAACATCCAATTATAATATGTTTTATAAAAAATGTAAAAAAATTTAACTTAAAATCAATAATGAGATTATAAAGCCATTTAAAGCGAATAATACGGCTTTCAAATGCATGGGTGACTATAATAGACTTTTCTTGTCAATGGATGGCTTTCGCTTCGCGTTTACCGATGGAAACATCCAATTATAATCTGTTTTAACGAGAAATGCAAAAAATTCAACTTAAAATCAATAATGAGATTATAAAGCCATTTAAAGTGAATAATAAGGCTTTCAAAGGCATGGGTGACTATAATAGACTTTTCTTGTCAATGGATGGCTTTCGCTTTACATTTCTCGGCGGAAACATCCAATTATAATCTGTTTCAACGAAACATGCAAAAAAATTCAAGTTAAAATCAATAATGAGATTATAAAACCATTTAAAGCGAGTAATAAGGCTGTCAAAGGCATTGGTGACTATAAATGGACTTTTCTTCTGAAGGGATGGCTTTCGCTTCACGTTTCCCGAGGGAAACATCCAATTATAATCTGTTTTAACAGAAAATGTAAAAAAATTTAACTTAAAATCAATAATGAGATTATAAAGCCATTTAAAGCGAATAATACGGCTTTCAAATGCATGGGTGACTACAAATGGACTTTTCTTGTCAATGGATGGCTTTCGCTTCACGTTTCCCAAGGAAAACATCCAATTATATTTTGTTTTAACGAAAAATGTAAAAAAATTCAACTTAAAATCAATAATGAGATTATAAAGCCATTTAAAGCGAATAATACGGCTTTCAAATGCATAGGTGACTATAAATGGACTTTTCTTGTCAATGGATGGCTTTCGCTTCACGTTTCTCGAGAAAAACCTCCTATTATAATCTGTTTTAATAAAAAATGTAAAAAAATTCAACCTAAAATCAATAATGAGATTATAAAGCCATTTAAAGCGAATAATACGGCTTTCAAATGCATGGGTGACTGTAAATGGACTTTTCTTGTCAATGGATGGCTTTCGCTTTACGTTTCTCGAGGGAAACATCCAATTATAATCGCTTTTAACGAAAAATGCAAAAAAATTCCAGTTAAAATCAATAATCAGATTATAAAACCATTTAAAGCGAGTAATAAGGCTTTCAAAGGCATGAGTGACTATAAATGGACTTTTCTTGTGGATAGATGGCTTTCGCTTCACATTTACCAATGGAAACATCCAATTATAATCTGTTTAATCGAAAAATGTGAAATAATTCAACTTAAAATCAATAATGAGATTATAAAACCATTTAAAGCGAGTAATAAGGCTTTCAATGGCATGGGTGACTATAAATAGACTTTTCTCTTGAATGGATGGCTTTTGCTTCACGTTTCCCAATGGAAACATCCAATTATAATCTGTTTTAATGAGAAATGCAAAAAATTTAACTTAAAATCAATAATGAGATTATAAAGCCATTTAAAGCGAATAATAAGGCTTTCAAAGGCATGGGTGACTATAATGGACTTTTCTTGTCAATGGATGGCTTTCGCTTTACGTTTCCCGAGGGAAGCATCCAATTATAATCTGTTTGAACGAAACATGCAAAAAAATTCAAGTTAAAATCAATAAAGAGATTATAAAACCATTTAAAGCGAGTAATAAGGCTGTCAAAGGCATTTGTGACTATAAATGGACTTTTCTTCTGAAGGGATGGCTTTCGTTTCACGTTTCCCGAAGGAAGCATCCAATTATAATATATTTTAACGAAACATGCAAAAAAATTCAAGTTAAAATCAATAATAAGATTATAAAACCGTTTAAAGTGAGTAATAAGGCTGTCAAAGGCATTTGTGACTATAAATGGACTTTTCTTCTGAAGTGATGGCTTTCGCTTCACGTTTCCCGAGGAAAACATCCAATTATAATCTGTTTTAACAAAAAATGTAAAAATATTTCACATAAAATCAATAATGAGATTATAAAGCCGTTTAAAGCGAATAATACGGCTTTCAAATGCATGGGTGACTATAAATGGACTTTTCTTGTCAATGGATGGCTTTCGCTTCACGTTTCCCAAGGGAAACATCCAATTATATTTTGTTTTAACAAAAAATATAAAAAAATTCAACTTAAAATCAATAATGAGATTATAAAGCCATTTAAAGCGAATAATACGGCTTTCAAATTCATGGGTGACTATAAATGGACTTTTCTTGTCAATGGATGGCTTTCGGTTCACGTTTCTCGAGAAAAACCTCCTATTATAATCTGTTTTAATGAAAAATGTAAAAAAATTCAACTTAAAATCAATAATGAGATTATAAAACCATTTAAAGCGAATAATAAGGATTCCAAAGGCATGGCTGACTATAATGGACTTTTCTTGTCAATGGATGGCTTTCGCTTTACGTTTCTCATGGGAAACATCCAATTATAATCGCTTTTAACGAAAAATGCAAAAAAATTCCAGTTAAAATCAATAATCAGATTATAAAACCATTTAAAGCGAGTAATAAGGCTTTCAAAGGCATGAGTGACTATAAATGGACTTTTCTTGTGGATAGATGGCTTTCGCTTCACATTTACCAATGGAAACATCCAATTATAATCTGTTTAATCGAAAAATGTGAAATAATTCAACTTAAAATCAATAATGAGATTATAAAACCATTTAAAGCGAGTAATAAGACTTTCAATGGCATGGGTGACTATAAATAGACTTTTCTCTTGAATGGATGGCTTTTGCTTCACGTTTCCCAATGGAAACATCCAATTATAATCCGTTTTAACGAGAAATGCAAAAAATTTAACTTCAAATCAATAATGAGATTACAAAGCCATTTAAAGCGAATAATAAGGCTTTCAAAGGCATGGGTGACTATAAATGGACTTTTCTTGTCAATGGATGGCTTTCGCTTCACGTTTCCCAAGGGAAACATCCAATTATATTTTGTTTTAACGAAAAATGTAAAAAAATTCAACTTAAAATCAATAATGAGATTATAAAGCCATTTAAAGCGAATAATACGGCTTTCAAATTCATGGGTGACTGTAAATGGACTTTTCTTGTCAATGGATGGCTTTCGGTTCACGTTTCTCGAGAAGAACCTCCTATTATAATCTGTTTTAATGAAAAATGTAAAAAAATTCAACTTAAAATCAATAATGAGATTATAAAACCATTTAAAGCGAATAATAAGGCTTCCAAAGGCATTGCTGACTATAATGGACTTTTCTTGTCAATGGATGGCTTTCGCTTTACGTTTCTCGAGGGAAACATCCAATTATAATCGCTTTTAACGAAAAATGCAAAAAAATTCAAGTTAAAATCAATAATTCGATTATAAAACCATTTAAAGCGAGTAATAAGGCTTTCAAAGGCATGAGTGACTATAAATGGACTTTTCTTGTGGATAGATGGCTTTCGCTTCACATTTACCAATGAAAACATCCAATTATAATCTGTTATATCAAAAAATGTGAAATAATTCAACTTAAAATCAATAATGAGATTATAAAACCATTTAAAGCGAGTAATAAGGCTTTCAATGGCATGGGTGACTATAAATAGACTTTTCTCTTGAATGGATGGCTTTTGCTTCACGTTTCCCAGTGGAAACATCCAATTATAATCTGTTTTAACGAGAAATGCAAAAAATTTAACTTAAAATCAATAATGAGATTATAAAGCCATTTAAAGCGAATAATAAGGCTTTTAAAGGCATGGGTGACTATAATGGACTTTTCTTGTCAATGGATGGCTTTCGCTTTACGTTTCCCGAGGGACGCATCCAATTATAATCTGTTTTAACGAAACATGCAAAAAAATTCAAGTTAAAATCAATAATGAGATTATAAAACCATTTAAAGCGAGTAATAAGGCTGTCAAAGGCACTAGTGACTGTAAATGGACTTTTCTTCTGAAGGGATGGCTTCCGCTTCACGTTTCCCGAAGGAAGCATCCAATTATAATCTGTTTTAACGAAACATGCAAAAAAATTCAAGTTAAAATCAATAATAAGATTATAAAACCATTTAAAGTGAATAATAAGGCTGTCAAAGGCATTTGTGACTATAAATGGACTTTTCTTCTGAAGGGATGGCTTTCGCTTCACGTTTCCCGAGAGAAACATCCAATTATAATCTGTTTTAACAAAAAATGTAAAACAATTTCACTTAAAATCAATAATGAGATTATAAAGCCATTTAAAGCGAATAATACGGCTTTCAAATGCATGGGTGACTATAAATGGACTTTTCTTGTCAATGGATGGCTTTCGTTTCGCGTTTCCCGATGGTAACATCCAATTATAATCTGTTTTAACGAGAAATACAAAAAATTCAACTTAAAATCAATAATGAGATTATAAAGCCATTTAAAGCGAATAATAAGGCTTTCAAAGGCATGGTTGACTATAATGGACTTTTCTTGTCAATGGATGGCTTTCGCTTTACATTTCTCAGGGGAAACATCCAATTATAATCTGTTTTAATGAAACATGCAAAAAAATTCAAGTTAAAATCAATAAAGAGATTATAAAACCATTTAAAGCGAGTAATAAGGCTGTCAAGGGCATTGGTGACTATAAATGGACTTTTCTTCTGAAGGGATGGCTTTCGCTTCACATTTCCCGAGGGAAACATCCAATTATAATCTGTTTTAACAAAAAATGTAAAAAAATTTAACTTAAAATCAATAATAAGATTATAAAGCCATTTAAAACTAATAATACGGCTTTCAAATGCATGGGTGACTATAATTGGACTTTTCTTGTCAATGGATGGCTTTTGCTTCACGTTCCCAAGGGAAACATCCAATTATATTCTGTTTTAATGGAAAATGTAAAAAAATTCAACTTAAAATCAATAATGAGATTATAAAGCCATTTAAAGTGAATAATACGGCTTTCAAATGCATGGGTGACTATAAATGGACTTTTCTTGTCAATGGATGGCTTTCGCTTCATGTTTCCGGAGACAAACTTCCTATTATAATCTGTTTTAATGAAAAATGTAAAAAAATTCAACTTAAAATCAATAATGAGATTATAAATCCATTTAAAGCGAATAATAAGGCTTCCAAAGGCATGGCTGACTATAATGGACTTTTCTTGTCAATGGATGGCTTTCGCTTTACGTTTCCCAAGGAAAACATCCAATTATAATCGCTTTTAACGAAAAATGCAAAAAAATTCAAGTTAAAAATCAATAATCAGATTATAAAACCATTTAAACCGAGTAATAAGGCTTTCAATGGCATGAGTGACTATAAATGGACTTTTCTTGTGGATGGATGGCTTTCACTTCACATTTCCCAATGGAAACATCCAATTATAATCTGTTGAATCAAAAAATGTGAAATAATTCAAGTTAAAATCAATAATGAGATTATAAAACCATTTAAAGCGAGTAATAAGGCTTTCAATGGCATTAGTGACTATAAATAGACTTTTCTCTTGAATGGATGGCTTTCGCTTCGCGTTTACCGATGGAAACATCCAATTATAATCTGTTTTAACGAGAAATGCAAAAACTTCAACTTAAAATGAATAATGAGATTATAAAGCCATTTAAAGCGAATAATAAGGCTTTCAAAGGCATGGGTGACTATAATGGACTTTTCTTGTCAATGGATGGCTTTCGCTTTACGTTTCTCGAGGGAAACATCCAATTATAATCTGTTTTAACGAAACATGCAAAAAAATTCAAGTTAAAATCCATAATGAGATTATAAAACCATTTAAAGCGAGTAATAAGGCTGTCAAAGGCATTGGTGACTATAAATGGACTTTTCTTCTGAAGGGATGGCTTTCAGTTCATGTTTCTCGAGGGAAACATCCAATTATAATCTGTTTAAACAAAAAATATAAAAAAATCTAACTTAAAATCAATAATGAGATTATAAAGGCATTTAAAGCGAATAATACGGCTTTTAAATGCATGGGTGACTATAAATGGACTTTTCTTGTCAATCGATGGTTTTCGCTTCACGTTTCCCAAGGGCAACATCCAATTATACTCTGTTTTAATGAAAAATATAAAAAAATTCAACTTAAAATCAATAATGAGATTATAAAGCCATTTAAAGCGAATAATACGGCTTTCAAATGCATGGGTGACTATAAATGGACTTTTCTTGTCAATGGATGGTTTTCGCTTCACGTTTCCCGAGAAAAACTTCCTACTATAATCTGTTTTAATGAAAAATGTAAAAAAATTCAACTTAAAATCAATAATGAGATTATAAAGCCATTTAAAGCGAATAATAAGGCTTCCAAAGGCATGGCTGACTATAATGGACTTTTCTTGTCAATGGATGGCTTTCGCTTTACGTTTCCCGAGGGGAACATCCAATTATAATCGGTTTTAATGAAAAATGCAAAAAAAATCAACTTAAAATCAATAATCAGGTTATAAAACCATTTAAAGCGAGTAATAAGGCTTTCAAAGGCATGAGTGACTATAAATGGACTTTTCTTGTGGATGGATGGCTTTCGCTCCACATTTCCCAATGGAAAAATCCAGTTATAATCTGTTTTATCGAAAAATGTGAAAAAATTCAACTTGAAATCGATAATGAGATTATAAAACCATTTAAAGCGAGTAATAAGGCTTTCAATGGCATGGGTGACTATAAATAGACTTTTCTCTTGAATGGATCGCTTTCGCTTCGCGTTTCCCAATGGAAACATCCAATTATAATATGTTTTAACAAAAAATGGAAAACAATTTCACTTAAAATCAATAATGAGATTATAAAGCCATTTAAAGCGAATAATACGGCTTTCAAATGAATGGGTGACTATAAATGGACTTTTCTTGTCAATGGATGGCTTTCGCTTCACGTTTCCCAAGAAAAACATCTAATTATAATCGGTTTTAACAAAAAATGCAAAAAAATTAAACTTAAAATCAATAATGAGATTATAAAGCCATTTAAAGTGAATAATACGGCTTTCAAATGCATGGGTGACTATAAATGGACTTTTCTTGTCAATGGATGGCTTTCGCTTCATGTTTCCGGAGAAAAACTTCCTATTATAATCTGTTTTAATGAAAAGTGTAAAAAAATTCAACTTAAAATCAATAATGAGATTATAAAACCATTTAAAGCGAATAATAAGGCTTCCAAAGGCATGGCTGACTATAATGGACTTTTCTTGTCAATGGATGGCTTTCGCTTTACGTTTCCCAAGGAAAACATCCAATTATAATCGCTTTTAACGAAAAATACAAAAAAATTCAAGTTAAAGTCAATAATCAGATTATAAAACCATTTAAAGCGAGTAATAAGGCTTTCAATGGCATGAGTGACTATAAATGGACTTTTCTTGTGGATGGATGGCTTTCGCTTCACATTTCCCAATGGAAACATCCAATTATAATCTGTTTAATCGAAAAATGTGAAATAATTCAAGTTAAAATCAATAATGAGATTATAAAACCATTTAAAGCGAGTAATAAGGCTTTCAATGGCATGAGTGACTATAAATAGACTTTTCTCTTGAATGGATGGTTTTCGCTTCGCGTTTACCAATGGAAACATCCAATTATAATCTGTTTTAACGAGAAATGCAAAAACTTCAACTTAAAATCAATAATGAGATTATAAAGCCATTTAAAGCGAATAATAAGGCTTTCAAAGGCATGGGTGACTATAATGGACTTTTCTTGTCAATGGATGGCTTTCGCTTTACGTTTCTCGAGGGAAACATCCAATTATAATCTGTTTTAACGAAACATGCAAAAAAATTCAAGTTAAAATCAATAATCAGATTATAAAACCATTTAAAGCGAGTAATAAGGTTGTCAACGGCATTGGTGACTATAAATGGACTTTTCTTCTGAAGGGATGGCTTTCACTTCATGTTTCCCGAGGGAAACATCCAATTATAATCTGTTTTAACAAAAAATGTAAAAAAATTTAACTAAAAATCAATAATGAGATTATAAAGCCATTTAAAGCGAATAATACGGCTTTCAAATGCATGGGTGACTATAAATGGACTTCTCTTGTCAATGGATGGTTTTCGCTTCACGTTTCCCGAGAAAAACTTCCTACTATAATCTGTTTTAATGAAAAATGTAAAAAAATTCAACTTAAAATCAATAATGAGATTATAAAGCCATTTAAAGTGAATAATAAGGCTTCCAAAGGCATGGCTGACTATAATGGACTTTTCTTGTCAATGGATGGCTTTCGCTTTACGTTTCCCGAGGGGAACATCCAATTATAATCGGTTTTAATGAAAAATGCAAAAAAATTCAACTTAAAATCAATAATCAGGTTATAAAACCATTTAAAGCGAGTAATAAGGCTTTCAAAGGCATGAGTGACTATAAATGGACTTTTCTTGTGGATGGATGGCTTTCGCTCCACATTTCCCAATGGAAAAATCCAATTATAATCTGTTTTATCAAAAAATATGAAAAAATTCAACTTGAAATCAATAATGAGATTATAAAACCATTTAAAGCGAGTAATAAGGCTTTCAATGGCATGGATGACTATAAATAGACTTTTCTCATGAATGGATCGCTTTCGCTTCGCGTTTCCCAATGGAAACATCCAATTATAATATGTTTTAACAAAAAATGGAAAACAATTTCACTTAAAATCAATAATGAGATTATAAAGCCATTTAAAGCGAATAATACGGCTTTCAAATGCATGGGTGACGATAAATGGACATTTCTTGTCAATGGATGGCTTTCGCTTCACGTTTTCCAAGAAAAACATCTAATTATAATCGGTTTTAACAAAAAATACAAAAAAATTAAACTTAAAATCAATAATGAGATTATAAAGCCATTTAAAGTGAATAATACGGCTTTCAAATGCATGGGTGACTATAAATGGACTTTTCTTGTCAATGGATGGCTTTCGCTTCATGTTTCCGGAGAAACACTTCCTATTATAATCTGTTTTAATGAAAAGTGTAAAAAAATTCAACTTAAAATCAATAATGAGATTATAAAACCATTTAAAGCGAATAATAAGGCTTCCAAAGGCATGGCTGACTATAATGGACTTTTCTTATCAATGGATGGCTTTCGCTTTACGTTTCCCAAGGAAAACATCCAACTATAATCGCTTTTAACGAAAAATGTAAAAAAATTCAAGTTAAAATCAATAATCAGATTATAAAACCATTTAAAGCGAGTAATAAGGCTTTCAATGGCATATGTGACTATAAATGGACTTTTCTTGTGGATGGATGGCTTTCGCTTCACATTTCCCAATGGAAACATCTAATTATAATCTGTTTAATCGAAAAATGTGAAATAATTCAAGTTAAAATCAATAATGAGATTATAAAACCATTTAAAGCGAGTAATAAGGCTTTCAATGGCATGAGTGACTATAAATAGACTTTTCTCTTGAATGGATGGTTTTCGCTTCACGTTTACCGATGGAAACATCCAATTATAATCTGTTTTAACGAGAAATGCAAAAACTTCAACTTAAAATCAATAATGAGATTATAAAGCCGTTTAAAGCGAATAATAAGGCTTTCAAAGGCATGGGTGACTATAATGGACTTTTCTTGTCAATGGATGGCTTTCGCTTTACGTTTCTTGAGGGAAACATCCAATTATAATCTGTTTTAACGAAACATGCAAAACAATTCAAGTTAAACTCAGTAATGAGATTATAAAACCATTTAAAGCGAATAATAAGGCTTTCAAAGGCATGAGTGACTATAAATGGACTTTTCTTGAGGATGGATGGCTTTCGCTCCACATTTCCCAATGGAAAAATCCAATTATAATCTGTTTTATCGAAAAATGTTAAAAAATTCAACTCAAAATCAATAATGAGATTATAAAACCATTTAAAGCGAGTAATAAGGCTTTCAATGGCATGGGTGACTATAAATAGACTTTTCTCTTGAATGGATCGCTTTCGCTTCGCGTTTCCCAATGGAAACATCCAATTATAATATGTTTTAACAAAAAATGGAAAACAATTTCACTTAAAATCAATAATGAGATTATAAAGCCATTTAAAGCGAATAATACGACTTTCAAATGCATGAGTGACTATAAATGGACTTTTCTTGTCAATGGATGGCTTTCGCTTCACGTTCCCGAGAAAAACTTCCTACTATAATCTGTTTTAATGAAAAATATAAAAAAATTCAACTTAAAATCAATAATGAGATTATAAAGCCATTTAAAGCGAATAATAAGGCTTCCAAAGGCATGACTGACTATAATGGACTTTTCTTATCAATGGATGGCTTTCGCTTTACGTATCCCGAGGGGAACATCCAATTATAATCGGTTTCAATGAAAAATGCAAAAAAATTCAACTTAAAATCAATAATCAGGTTATAAAACCATTTAAAGCGAGTAATAAGGCTTTCAAAGGCATGAGTGACTATAAATGGACTTTTCTTGAGGATGGATGGCTTTCGCTCCACATTTCCCAATGGAAAAATCCAATTATAATCTGTTTTATCGAAAAATGTTAAAAAATTCAACTTAAAATCAATAATGAGATTATAAAACCATTTAAAGCGAGTAATAAGGCTTTCAATGGCATGGGTGACTATAAATAGACTTTTCTCTTGAATGGATCGCTTTCGCTTCGCGTTTCCCAATGGAAACATCCAATTATAATATGTTTTAACAAAAAATGGAAAACAATTTCACTTAAAATCAATAATGAGATTATAAAGCCATTTAAAGCGAATAATACGGCTTTCAAATGCATGGGTGACTATAAATGGACTTTTCTTGTCAATGGATGGCTTTTGCTTCACGTTTCCCAAGAAAAACATCTAATTATGATCGGTTTTAACAAAAAATGCAAAAAAATTAAACTTAAAATAAATAACGAGATTGTAAAACCATTTAAAGCGAGTAACAACGCTTTCAAAGGCATGGGTGACTATAATGGACTTTTCTTGTCAATGGATGGCTTTCGCTTCAAGTTTCCCAAGGGAAACATCCAATTATAATCTGTTTTAACGAAAAATGCAAAAAAATTCAAGTTAAAATCAATAATGAGATTATAAAACCATTTAAAGCAAGTAATAAGGCTGTCGAAGGCATTGATGATTATAAATGGACTTTTCTTGTGAATGGATGGCTTTCGCTTCACGTTTCCTGAGGGAAACATCCAATTATAATCTGTTTTAACAAAAAATATAAAAAAATTTACTTAAAATCAATAATGAGATTATAAAGCCATTTAAAGCGAATAATACTGCTTTCAAATGCATGGGTGACTATAAAAGGATTTTTCTTGACAATGGATGGCTTTCGCTTCACGTTTCCCGAGGAAAACACCCAATTATAATCTGTTTTAATGAAAAATGTAAAAAAATTCAACTTAAAATGAATAATGAGATTATAAAGCCATTTAAAGAAAATAATAAGGCTTTCAAAGGCATGGCTGACTATAAATGGATTTTTCTTGTCAATGGATGGGAGTCGCTTTACGTTTCCCGAGGGAAACATCCAATCATAATCTGTTTTAAGGAGAAATGCAAAAAACTTCAACTTAAAATCAATAATGAGATTATAAAACCATTTAAAGCGAGTAATAAGGCTTTCAAAGGCATGAGTGACTATAAATGGACTTTTCTTGTGGATGGATGGCTTTCGCTTCACATTTCCCGGGGGAAACATCCAATTATAATTTGTTTTAACAAAAAATGTAAAACAATTCAACTTAAAATCAATAATGAGATTATAAAACCATTTAAAGCGAGTAATAAGGCTTTCAAAGGCATGGGTGACTATAATGGACTTTTCTTGTCAATGGATGGCTTTCGCTTTACGTTTCCTGAGGAAAACATCCAATGATAATCTGTTTCAACGAAAAATGCAAAAAAATTCAAGTTAAAATCAATAATGAGATTATAAAACCATTTAACGCGAGTAATAAGGTTTTCAAAGGCATGAGTGACTATAAATGGACTTTTCTTGTGGATGGATGGCTTTCGCTTCACATTTCCCAATGAAAACATCCAATTATAATCTTTTTAATCGAAAAATGTTAAAAAATTCAACTTAAAATCAATAATGAGATTATAAAACCATTTAAAGCGAGTAATAAGGCTTTCAATGGCATGGGTGACTATAAATAAACTTTTCTCTTGAATGGATGGCTTTTGCTTCGCGTTTCCCGATGGAAACATCTAATTATAATTTGTTTTAACGAGAAATGCAAAAAATTTAACTTAAAATTAATAATGAGATTATAAAGCCATTTAAAGCGAATAATAAGACTTTGAAAGGCATGGGTGACTATAATGGACTTTTCTTGTCAATGGATGGCTTTCGCTTTATGTTTCTCGAGGAAAACATCCAATTATAATCTGTTGTAACTAAACATGCAAAAAAATTCAAGTTAAAATCAATAATGAGATTATAAAACCATTTAAAGCGAGTAATAAGGCTGTCAAAGGCATTGGTGACTATAAATGGACTTTTCTTCTGAAGGGATGGCTTTTGCTTCACGTTTCTCGAGGGAAACATCCAATTATAATCTGTTTTCACAAAAAATGTAAAACAATTTCACTTAAAATCAATAATGAGATTATAAAACCATTTAAAGCGAATAATACGGCTTTCAAATGCATGGGTGACTATAAATGGACTTTTCTTGTCAATGGATGGCTTTCGCTTCACGTTTCCCGAGGGAAACATCCAATTATAATCTGTTTTAATGAAAAATGTAAAAAATTTCACTTAAAATCAATAATGAGATTATAAAGCCATTTAAAGTGAAGAATACGGCCTTCAAATGCATGGGTGACTATAAATGGACTTTTCTTGTCAATGGATGGCTTTCGCTTCACGTTTCCCAAGGAAAACATCTTATTATAATCTGTTTTAACGAAAAATGCAAAAGAATTAAACTTAAAACCAATAATGAGATTATAAAACCATTTAAAGCGAGTAATAAGGCTTTCAAAGGCATTGGGGACTATAAATAGACTTTTCTTGTCAATGGATTGCTTTCGCTTCACGTTTCCTGAGGGAAACATCCAATTATAATCTGTTTTAAAGAAGAATGCAAAACAATTCAACGTAAAATCAGTAATGAGATTATAAAACCATTTAAAGCGAGTAATAAGGCTTTCAAAGGCATTGGTGACTATAAATGGACTTTTCTTGTCAATTGATGGCTTTTCGTTTCACGTTTCCCAAGGGAAACATCCAATTATAATCTGTTTTAATGAAAAATATAAAAAAATTCAACTTAAAATCAATAATGAGATTATAAAACCATTGAAAGTGCACAATAAGGCTTTCAAAGGTATGGGTGACTATAAATGGACTTTTCTTGTGAATGGATGGCTTTCGCTTCGCGTTTCCCAATGGAAAGATCCAATTATAATATTTTTTAACAAAAAATGTAAAAAAATTTCACCTAAAATCAATAACGAGATTATAAAGCCATTTAAAGCGAATAATACAGCTTTCAAATGCATGGGTGACTATAAATGGACTTTTCTTCTCAATGGATGGCATTCGCTCCACGTTTCCCGAGCAAAATTTCCAATTATAATCTGTTTCAACGAAAAATGTAAAAAAATTCAACTGAAAATCAATAATGAGAATATAAAACCATTTAAAGCGAGTAATAAGGCTTTCAATGGCATGGGTGACTATAAATGGACTTTTCTCTTGAATGCATGGCTTTCGCTTCACGTTTCCCGATGGAAATATCCAATTATATTCTGTTTTAATGGGAAATGCAAAAAAATTCAACTTAAAATCAATAATGAGATTATAAAGCCATTTAAAGCAAATAATAACGCTTTCAAAGGCATTAGTGACTATAATGGACTTTTCTTG
Source organism: Theobroma cacao (assembly GCF_053813885.1). NCBI lineage: Eukaryota > Viridiplantae > Streptophyta > Magnoliopsida > Malvales > Malvaceae > Theobroma > Theobroma cacao. The sequence continues at coordinate 11,052,460 of NC_142648.1, read as the reverse complement.
TCAATGGATGGCTTTCGCTTTAAGATTCTCGAGGGAAGCATCCAATTATAATATGTTTTAACAAAAAATGCAAAAAAATTCAACTTAAAATCAATAATGAGATTATAAAACCATTTAAAGCGAGTAATAAGGCTTTTAAAGCCATGAGTGACTATAAATAGACTTTTCTTGTGGATGGATGGCTTTCGCTTCACATTTCCCGAAGGAAACATTCAATTATAATCTGTTTTAACGAAAAATGAAAAAAAATTCAAGTTAAAACCAATAATGAGATTATAAAACCATTTAAAGCAAGTAATAAGGCTGTCGAAGGCATTGATGACTATAAATGGACTTTTCTTGTGAATGGATGGCTTTCGCTTCCCGTTTCCTGAGAGAAACATCCAATTATAATCTGTTTTAACAAAAAATAAAAAAAAATTAACTTAAAATCAATAATGAGATTATAAAGCCATTTAAAGCGAATAATACGGCTTTCAAATGCATTAGTGACTATAAATGGACTTTTCTTGACAATGGATGGCTTTCGCTTCACGTTTCCCGAGGAAAACACCCAATTATAATCTGTTTTAATAACAAATGTAAAAAAATTCAACTTAAAATCAATAATGAGATTATAAAGCCATTTAAAGAAAATAATAAGGCTTACAAAAGCATGGCTGACTATAAATGGATTTTTCTTGTCAATGGATGGGAGTCGCTTTACGTTTCCCGAGGGAAACATCCAATTATAATCTGTTTTAAGGAGAAATGCAAAAAACTTCAACTTAAAATCAATAATGAGATTATAAAACCATTTAAAGCGAGTAATAAGGCTTTCAAAGGCATGAGTGACTATAAATGGACTTTTCTTGTGGATGGATGGCTTTCGCTTAACATTTCCCGGGGAAAACATCCAATTATAATCTGTTTTAACAAAAAATGTAAAAAAATTCAACTTAAAATCAATAATGAGATTATAAAACCATTTAAAGCGAGTAATAAGGCTTTCAAAGGCCTTAGTGACTATAAATGGACTTTTCCTGTCAATGGATGGCTTTTCGCTTCGCGTTTCTCGAGGGAAACATCCAATTATAATCTGTTTTAATGAAAAATATAAAAAAATTCAACTTAAAATCAATAATGAGATTATAAAACCATTGAAAGTGCGCAATAAGGCTTTCAAAGGCATGGGTGACTATAAATGGACTTTACTTGTGAATGGATGGCTTTCGCTTCGCGTTTCCCGATGGAAACATCCAATTATAATATTTTTTAACAAAAAATACAAAAAAATTTTACTTAAAATCAATAAAGAGATTATAAAGTCATTTAAAGCGAATAATACGGCTTTCAAATGCATGAGTGACTATAAATGGACTTTTCTTGTCAATTGATGGCATTCGCTCCACGTTTCTTGAGCAAAATTTCCAATTATAATCTGTTTTAACGAAAAATGTAAAAAAATTTCAACTTAAAATCAATAATGAGAATATAAAACCATTTAAAGCGAGTAATAAGGCTTTCAATGGCATAGGTGACTATAAATGGACTTTTCTCTTGAATGGATGGCTTTCGCTTCACGTTTCCCGATGGAAACATCCAATTATATTTTGTTTTAATGAAAAATGTAAAAAAATTCAACTTAAAATCAATAATGAGATTATAAAGTCATTTAAAGCGAATAATACGGCCTTCAAATGCATGGGTGACTATAAATGGACTTTTCTTGTCAATGGATGGCTTTCGCTTCACGTTTCCCAAGGAAAACATCTAATTATAATCTGTTTTAACGAAAAATGCAAAAGAATTAAACTTAAAATCAATAATGAGATTATAAAACCATTGAAAGTGCGCAATAAGGCTTTCGAAGGCATGGGTGTCTATAAATGGACTTTTCTTATGAATGGATGGCTTTCGCTTCGCGTTTCCCGATGAAAACATCCAATTATAATATTTTTTAACAAAAAATGTAAAAAAATTTCACTTAAAATCAATAAAGAGATTATAAAACCATTTAAAGCAAATAATACGGCTTTCAAATGCATGGGTGACTATAAATGGACTTTTCTTGTCAATGGATGGCATTCGCTCCACGTTTCCCAAGAAAAATTTTCAATTATAATCTGTTTTAACGAAAAATGTAAAAAAATTCTACTGAAAATCAGTAATGATATTATAAAACAATTTAAAGCGAGTAATAAAGCTTTCAATGGCATGGGTGACTATAAATGGACTTTTCTCTTGAATGGATGGCTTTTGATTCACGTTTCCCGATGAAAACATCCAATCATAATCTGTTTTAATGAGAAATGCAAAAAAATTAAACTTAAAATCAATAATGAGATTATGAAGCCATTTGAAGCGAATAATAAGGCTTTCAAAGGCATGGGTGACTATAATGGACTTTTCTTGTCAATGGATGGCTTTCGCTTTACGTTTCCCAAGAAAACATCCAATTATAATCTGTTTTAACAAAAAATGCAAAAATATTCAAGTTAAAATCAATAATGAGATTATAAAACCATTTAAAGCGAGTAATAAGGTTGTCAAAGGCATTAGGGACTATAAATAGACTTTTCTTGTGAATGGATGGCTTTCGCTTCACGTTTCCCAAGGGAAACATCTAATTATAATCTTTTTTAACGAGAAATGAAAAAAAATTCAACTTAAAATATATAATGAGATTATAAAACCATTTAAAGCGAGTAATAAGGCTTTTCAAGGAATTGGTGACTATAAATGGACTTTTCTTGTGAACGGATGGCTTTTGCTTCACGTTTCCTGAGGAAAATATCCAACTATAATCTGTTTTAACAAAAAATGAAAAAAATTCAACTTAAAATCAATAATGAGATTATAAAGCCATTTAAAGCGAATAAGAAGGCTTTCAAAGGCATGGGTGACTATAAATGGACTTTTCTTGTCAATGGATGAGATTCGCTTTACGTTTCCCAAGGGAAACATCCAATTATAATCTGTTTTAATGAGAAATGCAAAAAAAATCAACTTAAAAGCAATAATGAGATTATAAAACCATTTAAAGCGAGTAATAAGGCTTTCAAAGGCTTTGGTGACTATAAATGGACTTTTCTTATCAATGGATGGTTTTCGCTTAACGTTTCCCAAAGTAAACATCCAATTATAATCTGTTTTAACGAAAAATGTAAAAAAATTCAACTTAAAATCACTAATGATATTATAAAACCATTTAAAGCGACTAATAAGGCTTTCAATGGCATGGGTGACTATATATGGACTTTTCTCTTGAATGGATACCTTTCGCTCCACGTTTCCTAATGGAAACATCCAATTATAATATGTTTTAACGAGAAATGCAAAAAAATTCAACTTAAAATCAATAATGAGATTATAAAGCCATTTAAAGCGAGTAATAAGGCTTTCAAAGGCATCGGTGACTATAAATAGACTTTTCCTGTCAATCGATGGCTTTCGCTTCACATTTCCTGAGGGAAACATCCAATTATAATAAGTTTTAATGAAAAATGCAAAAAAATTCAACTTAAAATCAATAATGAGATTATAAAGCCATTTAAAGCGAATAATACGGCTTTCAAATGCATGGGTGACTATAAATGTACTTTTCTTGTCAATGGATGGCTTTCGCTTCACGTTTCCCGAGGGTAACATCCAATTATAATCTGTTTTAATGAAAAATGTAAAAAAATTCAACTTAAAATCAATAATGAGATTATAAAGCCATTTAAAGCGAATAATACAGCTTTCAAATGCATGGGTGACTATAAATGGACTTTTCTTGTCAATGGATGGCTTTCGCTTCACGTTTCCCAAGGAAAACATCCAATTATAAACTATTTTAAGGAGAAATGCAAAAAAATTAAACTTAAAATCAATAATGAGATTATAAAACCATTTAAAGCGAGTAACAAGGCTTTTATAGGCATTGGTGACTATAAATGGACTTTTCTTGTCAATGGATTGCTTTCGCTTCACGTTTCCCGAGGAAAACATCCAATTATAATCTGTTTTAATGAAAAATATAAAAAAATTCAACTTAAAATCAATAATGAGATTATAAAACCATTTAAAGCGAGTAATAAGGCTTTCAAAGGCATTGGTGACTATACATGGACTTTTCCTGCCAATGGATGGCTTTTCGCTTCACGTTTCTCGAGGGAAACATCCAATTATAATCTGTTTTAATGAAAAATATAAAGAAATTCAACTTAAAATCAATAATGAGATTATAAAACCATTGAAAGTGCACAATAAAGCTTTCAAAGGCATGGGTGACTATAAATGGACTTTTCTTGTGAATGGATGGCTTTCGCTTCGCGTTTCCCGATGGAAACATCCAATTATAATATTTTTTAACAAAAAATGTAAAAAAATTTTACTTAAAATCAATAATGAGATTATAAAGCCATTTAAAGCGAATAATACGGCTTTCAAATGCATGGGTGACTATAAATGGACTTTTCTTGTCAATGGATGGCTTTCACTTCGCGTTTCCCAAGGAAAACATCCAATTATAATCTGGTTTAACGAAAAATGTAGAAGAATGAAACTTAAAATCAATAATGAGATTATAAAACCATTTAAAGCGAGTAATAAGGCTTTCAAAGGCATTGGTGACTATAAATAGACTTTTCTTGTGAATGGATTTCTTTCGCTTCACGTTTCCCAAGGGAAACATCCAATTATAATCTGTTTTAAAGAAGAATGCAAAAAAATTCAACGTAAAATCAATAATTAGATTATAAAACCATTTAAAGCGAGTAATAAGGCTTTCAAAGGCATTGGTGACTATAAATGGACTTTTCCTGTCAATGGATGGCTTTTCGCTTCACGTTTCCCGAGGGAAACATCCAATTATAATCTGTTTTAATGAAAAATATAAAAAAATTCAACTTAAAATCAATAATGAGATTATAAAACCATTGAAAGTGCGCAATAAGGCTTTCAAAGGCATGGGTGACTATAAATGGACTTTTCTTGTGAATGGATGGCTTTCGCTTCGTGTTTCCCGATGGAAACATCCAATTATAATATTTTTTAACAAAAAAAGTAAAAAAATTTCACTTAGAATCAATAAAGAGATTATAAAGCCATTTAAAGCGAATAATACGGCTTTCAAATGCATGAGTGACTATAAATGGACTTTTTTTGTCAATGGATGGCATTCGCTCCACGTTTCCCGAGCAAAATTTCCAATTATAATATGTTTTAACAAAAAATGTAAAAAAATTCAACTTAAAATCAATAATGAGAATATAAAACCACTTAAAGCGAGTAATAAGGCTTTCAATGGCATGGGTGACTATAAATGGACTTTTCTCTCGAATGGATGGCTTTCGCTTCATGTTTCCCGATGGAAACATCCAATTATATTCTGTTTTAATGAGAAATGCAAAAAAATTCAACTTAAAATCAATAATGAGATTATAAAGCCATTTAAAGCGAATAATAACGCTTTCAAAGGCATTAGTGACTATAATGGACATTTCTTGTCAATGGATGGCTTTCGCTTCAAGTTTCCCGAGGGAAGCATCCAATTATAATCTGTTTTAACAAAAAATGCAAAAAAATTCAACTGAAAATCAATAATGAGATTATAAAACCATTTAAAGCGAGTAATAAGGCTTTTAAAGGCATGAGTGACTATAAATGGACTTTTCTTGTGGATGGATGGCTTTCGCTTCACATTTCCCGAGGGAAACATCCAATTATAATCTGTTTTAATGAAAAATGTAAAAAAATTCAACTTAAAATCAATAACGAGATTATAAAACTATTTAAAGCGAGTAATAAGGCTTTCAATGGCATGGGTGACTATAAATGGACTTTTCTCTTAAATGGATGGCTTTCGCTTCATGTTTCCCGATGAAAACATCCAATTATAATCTGTTTTAACGAGAAATGTAAAAAAATTCAGCTTAAAATCAATAATGAGATTATAAAGCCATTTAAAGCGAACAATAACGCTTTCAAAGGCATGGGTGACTATAATGGACTTTTCTTATCAATGGATGGCCTTCGCTTTACGTTTCCCGAGGCAAACATCTAATTATAATCTGTTTCAACGAAAAATGTAAAAAAATTCAAGTTAAAATTAATAATGATATTATAAAACCATTTAAAGCAAGTAATAAGGCTGTCAAAGGCATTGATGACTATAAATGGACTTTTCTTGTGAATGGATGGCTTTCGCTTCACGTTTCCTGAGGGAAACATCCAATTATAATCTGTTTTAACAAAAAATGTAAAAATATTTAACTTAAAATCAATAATGAGATTATAAAGCCATTTAAAGCGAATAATACGGCTTTCAAATGCATGGGTGACTATAAATGGACTTTTCCTGACAATGGATGGCTTTCGCTTCACGTTTCCCGAGGAAAACACCCAATTATAATCTGTTTTAATGAAAAATGTAAAAAAATTCAACTTAAAATCAATAATGAGATTATAAAGTCATTTAAAGAGAATAATAAGGCTTTCAAAAGCATGGCTGACTAGAAATGGATTTTTCTTGTCAATGGATGGGAGTCGCTTTACGTTTGTCGAGGGAAACATCCAATTATAATATGTTTTAACGAGAAATGAAAAAAACTTCAAGTTAAAGTCAATAATGAGATTATAAAACCATTTAAAGCGAGTAATAAGGCTTTCAAAGGCATGAGTGACTATAAATGGACTTTTCTTGTGGATGGATGGCTTTCGCTTCACATTTCTCGAGGGAAACATCCAATTATAATCTGTTTTAACAAAAAGTGTAAAAAAATTCAACTTAAAATCAATAATGAGATTATAAAACCATTTAAAGCGAGTAATAAGCCTTTCAAAGGCATGGGTGACTATAATGGACTTTTCTTGTCAATGGATGGGAGTCGCTTTACGTTTCCCGAGGGAAACATCCAATGATAATCTGTTTCAACGAAAAATACAAAAAAATTCAAGTTAAAATCAATAATGAGATTATAAAACCATTTAACGCGAGTAATAACGCTTTCAAAGGCACGAGTGACTATAAATGGACTTTTCTTGTTGATGGATGGCTTTCGCTTCACATTTCCTGATGGAAACATCCAATTATAATCTGTTTAATCGAAAAATGTGAAAATATTCAACTTAAAATCAATAATGAGATTATAAAACCATAGCTGACTATAAATGGACTTTTCTTGTCAATAGATGGGAGTCGCTTTACGTTTCCCAAGGAAAACATCCAATTATAATCTGTTTTAACGAGAAATGTAAAAAAATTCAACTTAAAATCAATAATGAGATTATAAAACCATTTAAAGCGAGTAATAAGGCTTTCAAAGGCATGAGTGACTATAAATGGACTTTTCTTGTGTATGGATGGCTTTCGCTTCACATTGCTCGAGGGAAACATCCAATTATAATTTGTTTTAACAAAAAATGTAAAAAAATTCAACTTAAAATCAATAATGAGATTATAAAACCATTTAAAGCGAGTAATAAGGCTTTCAATGGCATTGGTGACTATAAATGGACTTTTCTTGTCAATGGCTGGCTTTCGCTTCACGTTTCCCGAGGAACACATCCAATTATAATCTGTTTTAACGAAAAATACAAAAAAATGCAACTTAAAATCAATAATGAGATTATAAAAGCATTTAAAGCGAGCTATAAGGCTTTCAATGGCATGGGTGACTATAAATGGACTTTTCTTGTCAATGGATGGCTTTCGCTTCACGTTTCCCAAGGAAAACAACCAATTATAAACTATTTTAATGAGAAATGCAAAAAAATTAAACTTAAAATCAATAATGAGATTATAAAACCATTTAAAGTGCGCAATAAGGCTTTCAATGGCATGGGTGACTATCAATGGACTTTTCTCTTGAATGGATGGCTTCCGCTTCACGTTTCCCGATGGAAACATCCAATTATAATTTGTTTTAACGATAAATGTAAAAAAATTCAGCTTAAAATAAAAAATGAGATTATAAAGCCATTTGAAGCGAATAATAACGCTTTCAAAGGTATGAGTGACTGTAAATGGACTTTTCCTATGGATGGATGGCTTTCGCTTCACATTTCCCAATGGAAACATCCAATTATAATCTGTTTTAATGAGAAACGTAAAAAAATTAAACTTAAAATCAATAATGAGATTATAAAACCATTTAAAGCGAGTAACAAGGCTTTTATAGGCATTGGTGACTATAAATGGACTTTTCTTGTCAATGGATTGCTTTCGCTTCACGTTTCCCGAGGAAAGCATCCAATTATAATCTGTTTTAATGAAAAATATAAAAAAATTCAACTTAAAATCAATAATGAGATTATAAAACCATTTAAAGTGCGCAATAAGGCTTTCAATGGCATGGGTGACTATCAATGGACTTTTCTCTTGAATGGATCGCTTTCGCTTCACGTTTCCCGATGGAAACATCCAATTATAATCTGTTTTAACGATAAATGTAAAAAAAATTCAACTTAAAATAAAAAATGAGATTATAAAGCCATTTGAAGCGAATAATAAAGCTTTGAAAGGCATGAGTGACTATAAATGGACTTTTCTTGTGGATGGATGGCTTTCGCTTCACATTTCCCAATGAAAACATCCAATTATAATCTGTTTTATCGACAAATGAGAAAAAATTCAACATAAAATCAATAATGAGATTATAAAACCATTTAAAGCGAGTAATAAGGCTTTCAATGGCATGGGTGACTATAAATAGACTTTTCTCTTGAATAGATGGCTTTCGCTTCGCGTTTCCCAATAGAAACATCCAATTATAATCTGTTTTAACGAGAAATGCAAAAAATTCAACTTAAAATCAATAAAGAGATTATAAAGCCATTTAAAGCAAATAATAAGGCTTTCAAAGGCATGGTTGACTATAATGGACTTTTCTTGTCAATGGATGGCTTTTGCTTTACTTTTCCTGACGGAAACATCCAATTCTAAACTGTTTTAATGAAAAATGCAAAAAAATTCAAGTTAAAATCAATAATGAGATTATAAAACCATTTAAAGCGAGTAATAAGGTTGTCAAAGGCATTGGTGACTATAAATGGACTTTTCTTCTGAATGGATGGCTTTCGCTTCACGTTTCCTGAGAGAAACATCCAATTATAATATGTTTTAACAAAAAATGTAAAAAATTTTTACTTAAAATCAATAATGAGATTATAAAGCCATTTAAAGGGAATAATACGGCTTTCAAATGCATGGGTGACTATAAATGGACTTTTCTTGTCAATGGATGGGTTTCGCTTCACGTTTCCCGAGGGAAACATCCAATTATACTCTGTTTTAACAAAAAATACAAAAAAATTCAAGTTAAAATCAATAATGAGATTATAAAACCATTTAAAGCGAGTAATAAGGCTTTCGAAGGCATGAGTGACTATAAATGGACTTTTCTTGTGGATGGATGGCTTTCGCTTCACATTTCTCAATGAAAACATCCAATTATAATCTGTTTTATCGAAAAATGTGAAAAAATTCAACTTAAAATCAATAATGAGATTATAAAACCATTTAAAGCGAGTAATAAGGCTTTCAATGGCATGGGTGACTATAAATAGACTTTTCTCTTGAATGGATGGCTTTCGCTTCATGTTTCCCGATGGAAACATCTAATTATAATTTGTTTTAACGAGAAATGCAAAAAATTCAACTCAAAATCAATAATGAGATTATAAAGCCATTTAAAGCGAATAATAAGGGTTTCAAAGACATGGGTGACTATAATAGACTTTTCTTGTCAATGAATGACTTTCGCTTTACGTTTCCTGAGGGAAACATCCAATTATAAACTGTTTTAACGAAAAATGCAAAATAATTCAAGTTAAAATCAATAATGAGATTATAAAACCATTTAAAGCGAGTAATAAGGCTGTCAAAGGCATTGGTGACTATAAATGGACTTTTCTTCTGAATGGATGACTTTCGCTTCACGTTTCCTAAGGGAAACATCCAATTATAATCTATTTTAACGAGAAATGCAAAAAAATTCAACTTAAAATCAATAATGAGATTATAAAGCCATTTAAAGCGAGTAATAAGGCTTTCAAAGGCATAGGTGACTATAATGGACTTTTCTTGTCAATGGATGGCTTTCGCTTTTTGTTTCCCGAGGAAAACATCCAATTATAATATGTTTTACGAAAAATGCAAAATGATTCAAGTTAAAATCAATAATGAGATTATAAAACCATTTAAAGCGAGTAATAAGGCTGTCAAAGGCATTGGTGACTATAAATGGACTTTTCTTCTGAATGGATGACTTTCGCTTCACGTTTCCTGAGGGAAACATCCAATTATAATATATTTTAACGAGAAATGCAAAAAAATTCAACTTAAAATCAATAATGAGATTATAAAGCCATTTAAAGCGAGTAATAAGGCTTTCAAAGCCATGGTTGACTAGAAATGGACATTTCCTGTCAACTGATGGCTTTCGCTTCACGTTTCCCGAGGGAAACATCCAATTATAATCTGTTTTAACAAAAAATGCAAAAAAATTCAACTTAAAATCAGTAATGAGATTATAAAACCATTTAAAGCGAGTAATAAGGCTTTCAAATGCATGAGTGACAATAAATGGACTTTTCTTTTGGATGGATGGCTTTTGCTTCACATTTCCCGAGGGAAACATCCAATTATAAGCTGTTTTAACGAAAAATGTAAGAAAATTGAACTTAAAATCAATAATGAGATTGTAAAACCATTTAAAACGAGTAATAAGGCTTTCAATGGCATGGGTGACTATAAATAGACTTTTCTCTTGAATGGATGGCTTTCGCTCCACGTTTCCCGATGGAAACATCAAATTATAATCTGTTTTAACGAGAAATGTAAAAAAATTCAACTTAAAATAAATAATGAGATTATAAAGCCATTTAAAGCGAATAATAACGCTTTCAAAGGCATGAGTGACTATAATGGAATTTTCTTGTCAATGGATGGCTTTCGCTTCACGTTTCTCAAGACAAACATCCAATTATAATATGTTTTAACAAAAAATGCAAAAAAATTCAACTTAAAATCAATAATGAGATTATAAAACCATTTAAAGCGAGTAATAAGGCTTTCAAAGGCATGAGTGACTATAAATGGACTTTTCTTCTGGATGGATGGCTTTCGCTTCACATTTCCCGAGGGAAACATCCAATTATAATATGTTTTAACGAAAAATGTAAAAAAATTCAACTTAAAATCAATAATGAGATTATAAAGCCATTTAAAGCGAATAATACGGCTTTCAAATGCATGGGTGACTATAAATGGACTTTTGTTGTCAATGGATGACTTTTGCTTCACGTTTCCCAAGAAAAACATCCTATTATAATCTGTTTCAATGAAAAATCTAAAAAAATTCAACTTCAAATCAAAAATGAGATTATAAAGCCATTTAAAGCGAATAATAAGGCTTCCAAAGGCATGGCTGACTATAATGGACTTTTCTTGTCAATGGATGGCTTTCGCTTCACGTTTCCCGAAAAAAACATCCTATTATAATCTGTTTGAATGAAAAATCTAAAAAAAATTCAACTTAAAATCAAAAATGAGATTATAAAGCCATTTAAAGCGCATAATAAGGCTTCCAAAGGCATGGCTGACTATAATCGACTTTTCTTGTCAATGGATGGCTTTCGCTTTACGTTTCCCAAGGAAAACATCCAATTATAATCTGTTTTAACGAAAAATGCAAAAAAATTGAAGTTAAAATCAATAATGAGATTATAAAACCATTTAAAGCGAGTAATAAGGCTGTCAAAGGCATTGGTGACTATAAATGGACTTTTCTTCTAAATGGATGGCTTTCACTTCACCTTTCCCGAGAAAAACATCCAATTATAATATGTTTTAACAAAAAATGTAAAAAAATTTCACTTACAATCAATAATGAGATTATAAAGCCATTTAAAGCGAATAATACGGCTTTCAAATGCATGGGTGACTATAAATGGACTTTTCTTGTCAATGGATGGCTTTCGCTTCACGTTTCCCAAGGGAAACATCCAATTATAATCTGTTTTAAGGAAAAATATAAAAAACTTCAACCTAAAATCAATAATGAGATTATAAAGCCATTTAAAGCAAATAATACGGCTTTCAAATGCATGGGTGACTATAAATGGACTTTTCTTGTCAGTAGATGGCTTTCGAAGGCATGTGTGACTATAAATGGACTTTTCTTGTGGATGGATGGCTTTCGCTTCACATTTCCCAATGGAAACATCCAATTATATTCTGTTTTATCAAAAAATGTGAAAAAATTCAACTTAAAATCAATAATGAGATTATAAAACCATTTAAACCGAGTAATAAGGCTTTCAATGGCATGGGTGACTATAAATAGACTTTTCTCTTGAATGGATGGCTTTCGCTTCGTGTTTCCCAATGGAAACATCCAATTATAATCTGTTTTAACGAGAAATGCAAAAAATTTAACTTAAAATCAATAATGAGATTATAAACCCATTTAAAGCGAATAATAAGGTTTTCAAAGGCATGGGTGACTATAATGGACATTTCTTGTCAATGGATGGCTTTCGCTTTACGTTTCTCGAGGGAAACATCAATTATAATCTGTTTTAACGAAACATGCAAAAAAATTCAAGTTAAAATCAATAATGAGATTATAAAACCATTTAAAGCGAGTAATAAGGCTGTCAAAGGCATTGGTGACTATAAATGGACTTTTCTTCTAAATAGATGGCTTTCACTTTACGTTTCCTGAGGGAAACATCCAATTATAATATGTTTTAACAAAAAATGTTAAAAAATTTCACTTAAAATCAATAATGAGATTATAAAGCCATTTAAAGCGAATAATACGGCTTTCAAATGCATGGGTGACTATAAATGAACTTTTGTTGTCAATGGATAGCTTTCGCTTCACGTTTCCTGTGGGAAACATCCAATTATATTCTTTTTTAATGAAAAATGTAAAAAACTTCAACCTAAAATCAATAATGAGATTATAAAGCCATTTAAAGCGAATAATACGGCTTTCAAATGCATGGGTGACTATAAATGTACTTTTCTTGTCAATGGATGGCTTTCGCTTCACGTTTCCCGAGGGTAACATCCAATTATAATCTGTTTTAATGAAAAATGTAAAAAAATTCAACTTAAAATCAATAATGAGATTATAAAGCCATTTAAAGCGAAGAATACGGCCTTCAAATGCATGGGTGACTATAAATGGACTTTTCTTGTCAATGGATGGCTTTCGCTTCACGTTTCTCGAGAAAAACATCCTATTATAATCTGTTTTAATGAAAAATGTAAAAAAATTCAACTTAAAATCAATAATGAGATTATAAAGCCATTTAAAGTGAATAATAAGGCTTCCGAAGGCATGGCTGACTATAAAGGACTTTTCTTGTCAATGGATGGCTTTCGCTTTACGTTTCCCGAGGGAAATATCCAATTATAATCTGTTTTAACGAAAAATGTAAAAAAATTCAAGTTAAAATCAATAATGAGATTATAAAACCATTTAAAGCGAGTAATAAGGCTTTCGAAGGCATGAGTGACTATAAATGGACTTTTCTTGTGGATGGATGGCTTTCGCTTCACATTTCCCAATGGAAACATCCAATTATAATCTGTTTTATCGAAAAATGTGAAAAAATTCAACTTAAAATCAATAATGAGATTATAAAACCATTTAAAGCGAGTAATAAGGCTTTCAATGGCATGAGTGATTATAAATAGACTTTTCTCTTGAATGGATGGCTTTCGCTTCGTGTTTCCCGATGGAAACATCCAATTATAATCTGTTTTAATGAGAAATGCAAAAAATTCAACTTAAAATCAATAATGAGATTATAAAGCCATGTAAAGTGAATAATAAGACTTTCAAAGGCATGGGTGACTACAATAGACTTTTCTTGTCAATTGACGGCTTTCGCTTTACGTTTCCTGAGGTAAATATCTAATTATAAACTGTTTTAACGAAAAATGAAAAAAAATTCAAGTTAAAATCAATAATGAGATTATAAAATCATTTAAAGCGAGTAATAAGGCTGTCAAAGGCATTGGTGACTATAAATGGACTTTTCTTCTGAATGGATGGCTTTCGCTTCACGTTTCCTGAGGGAAACATCCAACTATAATATGTTTTAACAAAAAATGTAAAAAAATTTCACTTAAAATCAATAATGAGATTATAAACCCATTTAAAGCGAATAATAAGGCTTTCAAAGGCATGGGTGACTATAATAGACATTTCTTGCCAATGGATGGCTTTCGCTTTACGTTTCTCGAGGGAAACATCCAATTATAATCTGTTTCAACGAAAAATGCAAAAAAATTCAAGTTAAAATTAATAATGAGATTATAAAACCATTTAAAGCGAGTAATAAGGCTGTCAAAGGCATTGGTGACTATAAATGGACTTTTCTTGGGAACGGATGGCTTTCGGTTCACGTTTCCTAAGGGAAACATCCAATTATAATATGTTTTAACAAAAAATGTAAAACAATTTAACTTAAAATCAATAATGAGATTATAAAGCCATTTAAAGCGAATAATACGGCTTTCAAATGCATGGGTGACTATAAATGGACTTTTGCTGTCAATGGATAGCTTTCGCTTCACGTTTCCTGAGGGAAACATCCAATTATAATATGTTTTAATGAAAAATGTAAAAAAATTCAACTTAAAATCAATAATGAGATTATAAAGCCATTTAAAGCGAATAATACGGCTTTCAAATGCATGGGTGACTATAAATGGACTTTTGTTGTCAATGGATGGCTTTCATTCACGTTTCCCGAGAAAAACATCCTATTATAATCTGTTTTAATGAAAAATCTAAAAAAAATTCAACTTAAAATCGAAAATGAGATTATAAAGCCATTTAAAGCGAATAATAAGGCTTCCAAAGGCATGGCTAACTATAATAGACTTTTCTTGTCAATGGATGGCTTTCGCTTTACGTTTCCTGAGGGAAACATCCAATTATAATCTGTTTTAACAAAAAATGCAAAAACATTCAAGTTAAAATCAATAATGAGATTATAAAATCATTTAAAACGAGTAATAAGGCTGTCAAAGGCATTGGTCACTATAAATGGACTTTTCTTGGGAACGGATGGCTTTCGGTTCACGTTTCCTAAGGGAAACATCCAATTATAATATGTTTTAACAAAAATGTAAAACAATTTAACTTAAAATGAATAATGAGATTATAAAGCCATTTAAAGCGAATAATACGGCTTTCAAATGCATGGGTGACTATAAATGGACTTTTCTTGTCAAGGGATGGCTTTCGCTTCACGTTTCCCAAGGGAAACATCCAATTATAATCTGTTTTAATAAAAAATGTAAAAAACTTCAACTTAAAATCAATAATGAGATTATAAAGCCATTTAAAGCGAATAATAAGGCTTCCGAAGTCATGGCTGACTATAAAGGACTTTTCTTGTCAATGGATGGCTTTCGCTTTACGTTTCCCGAGGGAAACATCCAATTATAATCTGTTTTAAAAAAAAATGCAAAAAAATTCAAGTTAAAATCAATAATGAGATTATAAAACCATTTAAAGCGAGTAATAAGGCTTTCGAAGGCCTGAGTGACTATAAATGGACTTTTCTTGTGGATGGATGGCTTTCGCTTCACATTTCCCAATGGAAACATCCAATTATAATCTGTTTTATCGAAGAATGTGAAAAAATTCAACTTAAAATCAATAATGAGATTATAAAACCATTTAAAGCGAGTAATAAGGCTTTCCATGGCATGGGTGAATATAAATATACTTTTCTCTTGAATGGATGGCTTTCGCTTCGTGTTTCCCGATGGAAACATCCAATTATAATCTGTTTTAACGAGAAATGCAAAAAATTCAACTTAAAATCAATAATGAGATTATAAAACCATTTAAAGCGAATAATAAGGCTTTCAAAGGCATGGGTGACTATAATGGACATTTCTTGTCGATGGATAGCTTTCGCTTTACGTTTCTCAAGGGAAACATCAATTATAATCTGTTTTAACGAAGAATGCAAAAAAATTCAAGTTAAATCAATAATGAGATTATAAAACCATTTAAAGCGAGTAATAAGGCTGTCAAAGGCATTGGTGAGTATAAATGGACTTTTCTTAGGAACGGATGGCTTTCGGTTCACGTTTCCTAAGGGAAACATCCAATTATAATATGTTTTAACAAAAAATGTAAAACAATTTAACTTAAAATCAATAATGAGATTATAAAGCCATTGAAAGCGAATAATGCGGCTTTCAAATGCATGGGTGACTATAAATGGATTTTTGTTGTCAATGGATAGCTTTCGCTTCACATTTCCCGAGGGAAACATCCAATTATAATCTGTTTTAATGAAAAATATAAAAAAATTCAACTTAAAATCAATAATGAGATTATAAAGCCATTTAAAGCGAATAATACGGCTTTCAAATGCATGGGTGACTATAAATGGACTTTTGTTGTCAATGGATTGCTTTCGCTTCACGTTTCCCGAGAAAAACATCCTATTATAATCTGTCTTAATGAAAAATCTAAAAAAAATTCAACTTAAAATCGAAAATGAGATTATAAAGCCATTTAAAGCGAATAATAAGGCTTCCAAAGGCATGGCTAACTATAATAGACTTTTCTTGTCAATGGATGGCTTTCGCTTTACGTTTCCTGAGGGAAACATCCAATTATAATCTGTTTTAACGGAAAATACAAAAAAATTCAAGTTAAAATCAATAATGAGATTATAAAACCATTTAAAGCGAGTAATAAGGCTGTCAAAGGCATTGGTGACTATAAATGGACTTTTCTTCTAAATGGATGGCTTTCGCTTCACGTTTCCTGAGGGAAACATCCAATTATAATATGTTTTAAAAAAAATGGAAAAAAATTTCACTTAAAATAAATAATGAGATTATAAAGCCATTTAAAGCGAATAATACGGCTTTCAAATGCATGGGTGACTATAAATGGACTTTTCTTGTGAATGGATGGCTTTCGCTTCACGTTTCCCGAGGGAAACATCCAATTATAATCTGTTTTAATGAAAAATGTAAAAAACTTCAACTTAAAATCAATAATGAGATTATAAAGCCATTTAAAGCGAATAATAGGGCTTTCAAATGCATGGGTGACTATAAATGGACTTTTCTTGTCAACAGATGGCTTTCGCTTCACGTTTCCCGAGAAAAACATCATATTATAATCTGTTTTAATGAAAAATGTAAAAAAATTAAACTTAAAATCAATAATGAGATTATAAAGCCATTTAAAGCGAATAATAAGGCTTCCGAAGTCATGGCTGACTATAAAAAAACTTTTCTTGTCAATGGATGGCTTTCGTTTTACGTTTCCCGAGGGAAACATCCAATTATAATATGTTTTAACGAAAAATGCAAAACAATTCAAGTTAAAATCAATAATGAGATTATAAAACCATTTAAAGCGAGTAATAAGGCTTTCGAAGGCATGAGTGACTATAAATGGACTTTTCTTGTGGATGGATGGCTTTCGCTTCACATTTCCCAATGGAAACATCCACTTATAATCTATTTTATCGAAAAATGTGAAAAAATTCAACTTAAAATCAATAATGAGATTATAAAGCCATTTAAAGCGAATAATACGGCTTTCAAATGCATGGGTGACTATAAATGGACTGTTCTTGTCAATGGATAGCTTTCGCTTCATGTTTCCCGAGAGAAACATCCAATAAGGCTATTTTAATGAAAAATGTAAAAAAATTCAACTTAAAATAAATAATGGGATTATAAAACCATTTAAAGCGAGTAATAAGGCTTTCAAAGTCATGAGTGACTATAAATGGACTTTTCTTGCGGATGGATGGCTTTCGCTTCACATTGCCCGAGGGAAACGTCCAATTATAATCTGTTTTAACAAAAAATATAAATAAATTCAACTTAAAATCAACAATGAGATTATAAAACCATTTAAAACGAGTAATAAGGCTTTCAATGGCATAGGTGACTATAAATGGACTTTTCTTGTCAATGGATGGCTTTCGCTTCACGTTTCCCAAGCAAAATATCCAATTATAATTTGTTTTAACGAAAAATGTAAAAAAATTCAACTTAAAATCAATAATGATATTATAAAAGCATTTAATGCGAGTAATAAGGCTTTCAATGGCATGGATGAGTATAAATGGACTTTTCTCGTGAATGGATGGCTTTCGCTTCACGATTCCCGATGGAAAAATCTAATTATAATCTGTTTTTAACGAGAAATGCAAAAAAATTCAACATAAAATCAATAATGAGGTTGCAAAGCCATTTAAAGCGAATAATAAGGCTTTCAAAGGCATAGGTGACTATAATGGACTTTTCTTGTCAATCGATGACTTTTGCTTTTTGTTTCCCGAGGGAAACATCCAATTATAATCTGTTTTAACGAAAAATGCAAAATAATTCAAGTTAAAATCAATAATGAGATTATAAAACCATTTAAAGCGAGTAATACGACTTTCAAATGCATGAGTGACTATAAATGGACTTTTCCTGCGGATGGATGGCTTTCGCTTCACATTTCCCGAGAGAAACATCAAATTATAATCTGTTTTAACGAAAAATGTAAAAAAATTCAACTTAAAATCAATAATAAGATTATAAAACCATTTAAAGCGAGTAATAAGGCATTCAATGGCATGGGTGACTATAAATGGACTTTTCTCTTGAATGGATGGCTTTCGCTTCAGGTTTCCCGAGGGAAACATCCAATTATATTCTGTTTTAACGAGAAATGCAAAAAATTTCAACTTAAAATCAATAATGAGATTATAAAGCCATTTAAAGCGAATAATAACGTTTTCAAAGGTATGGGTGACTATAATGGACTTTTCTTGTCAATGGATGCCTTTCGCTTAACGTTTCCCGAAGGAAACATCCAATTATAATCTGTTTTAACGAAAAATGCAAAAAAATTGAAGTTAAAATCAATAATGAGATTATAAAACCATTTAAAGCGACTAATAAGGTTGTCAAAGGCATTGATGACTATAAATGAACTTTTCTTGTGAATGGATGACTTTCGTTTCACGTTTCCTGAGGGAAATATCCAATTATAATATGTTTTAACAAAAAATGTAAAAAAATTTAACTTAAAATCAATAATGAGATTATAAAACCATTTAAAGCGAATAATACGACTTTCAAATGCATGGGTGACTATAAATGGACTTTTCTTGACAATGGATGGCTTTCGCTTCACGTTTCCCAGGGGAAACACCCAATTATAATATGTTTTAATGAAAAATGTAAAAAAATTCAAGTTAAAATCAATAATGAGATTATAAAGCCATTTAAAGCGAATTATAAGACTTTCAAAGGCATGGCTGACTATAAATGGATTTTTCTTGTCAATGGAAGGGAGTCGTTTTGCGTTTCCTGAGGGAAACGTCCAATTATATTATGTTTTAACGAGAAATGCAAATAAATTCAACTTAAAGTCAATAATGAGATTATAAAGCCATTTAAAGCGAATAATAACGTTTTCAAAGGCATGGATGACTATAATGGACTTTTCTTGTCAAAGGATGCCTTTCGCTTTACGTTTCCCGAAGGAAACATCCAATTATAATCTATTTTAACGAAAAATGCAAAAAACTTGAAGTTAAAATCAATAATGAGATTATAAAACCATTTAAAGCGAGTAATAAGGTTGTCAAAGGCATTGATGACTATAAATGGACTTTTCTTGTGAATGGATGGCTTTTGTTTCACGTTTCCTAAGGGAAACATCCAATTATAATATGTTTTAACAAAAAATTTAAAAAAATTTAACTTAATATCAATAATGAAATTAAAAAACCATTTAAAGCGAATAATACGGCTTTCAAATGCATGGGTGACTATAAATGGACTTTTCTTGACAATGGATGGCTTTCGCTTCACGTTTCCCAAGGGAAACACCCAATTATAATCTGTTTTAATGAAAAATGTAAAAAAATTCAACTTAAAATCAATAATGAGATTATAAAGCCATTTAAAGCGAATTATAAGGCTTTCAAAGGCATGGCTGACTATAAATAGACTTTTCTTGTCAATGGATAGCTTTCGCTTCACCTTTCCCGAGGGAAACATCCAATAAGGCTGTTTTAATAAAAAATGTAAAAAAATTCAACTTAAAATCAATAATGAGATTATAAAACCATTTTAAAGCGAGTAATAAGGCTTTCAAAGGCATGAGTGACTATAAATGGACTTTTCTTGTGGATGGATAGCTTTCGCTTCACATTGCCCGAGGGAAACATCCAATTATAATCTGTTTTAACAAAAAATATAAATAAATTCAACTTAAAATCAACAATGAGATTATAAAACCATTTAAAGCGAGTAATAAGGCTTTCAATGGCATAGGTGACTATAAATGGACTTTTCTTGTCAATGGATGGCTTTCGCTTCACGTTTCCCAAGCAAAATATCCAATTATAATTTGTTTTTAACAAAAAATGTAAAACAATTCAACTTAAAATCAATAATGATATTATAAAAGCATTTAAAGCGAGTAATAAGGCTTTCAATGGCATGGGAGAGTATAAATGAACTTTTCTTGTGAATGGATGGCTTTCGCTTCACGATTCCCGATGGAAACATCTAATTATAATCTGTTTTTAATGAGAAATGCAAAAAAATTCAACATAAAATCAATAATGAGGTTGCAAAGCCATTTAAAGCGAATAATAAGGCTTTCAAAGGCATAGATGACTATAATGGACTTTTCTTCTCAATGGATGGCTTTCGCTTTTTGTTTCCTGAGGGATACATCGAATTATAATCTGTTTTAACGAAAAATACAAAATAATTCAAGTTAAAATCAATAATGAGATTATAAAACCATTTTAAGCGAGTAATAAGGCTGTCAAAAGCATTGGTGACTATAAATGGACTTTTCTTCTGAATGGATGGCTTTCGCTTCACGTTTCCCGAGGGAAACATCCAATTATAATCTGTTTTAACAAGAAATTGAAAAAAATTCAACTTAAAATCAATAATGAGATTATAAAGCCATTTAAAGCCAATAATAAGGCTTTCAAAGCCATGGGTGACTATAAATGGACTTTTTCTGTCAACTGATGGCTTTCGCTTCACGTTTCACGAGGAAAACATCCAATTATAATCTGTTTTAACAAAAAATGCAAAAAAATTCAACTTAAAAGCAATAATCAGATTATAAAACCATTTAAAGCGAGTAATAAGGTTTTGAAATGCATGAGTGACTATAAATGGACTTTTCTTGTGGATGGGTGGCTTTCGCTTCACATTTTCTGAGGGAAACATCGAATTACAATCTGTTTTAACGAAAAATGTAAAAAAATTGAACTTAAAATCAATAATGAGATTATAAAACCATTTAAAGCGAGTAATAAGGCTTTCAATGGCGTGGGTGACTATACATGGGCTTTTCTCTTGAAATGGATGGCTTTCGCTCCACGTTTCCCGATGGAAATATCCAATTATAATGTGTTTTAACGAGAAATGCAAAAAAATTCAACTTAAAATCAATAATGAGATTATAAAGCCATTTAAAGCGAATTATAAGGCTTCCAAAGAAATGGCTGACTATAAATGGACTTTTCTTGTCAATGGATAGCTTTCGCTTCACGTTTCTCGAGGGAAACATCCAATAAGGCTGTTTTAATGAAAAATGTAAAAAAAATTCACCTTAAAATCAATAATGAGATTATAAAACCATTTTAAAGCGAGTAATAAGGCTTTCAAAGGCATGAGTGACTATAAATGGACTTTTCTTGTGGATGGATGGCTTTCGCTTCACATTGCCTGAGGGAAACATCCAATTATAATATGTTTTAACAAAAAATATAAATAAATTCAACTTAAAATCAACAATGAGATTATAAAACCATTTAAAGCGAGTAATAAGGCTTTCAATGGCATAGGTGACTATAAATGGACTTTTCTTGTCAATGGATGGCTTTCGCTTCACGTTTCCCAAGCAAAATATCCAATTATAATTTGTTTTTAACGAAAAATGTAAAAAAATTCAACTTAAAATCAATAATGATATTATAAAATCATTTAAAGCGAGTAATAAGGCTTTCAATGGCATGGGTGAGTATAAATGGACTTTTCTCGTGAATGGATGGCTTTCGCTTCACGATTCCCGATGGAAACATCTAATTATAATCTGTTTTTAACGAGAAATGCAAAAAAATTCAACATAAAATCAATAATGAGGTTGCAAAGCCATTTAAAGCGAATAATAAGGCTTTCAAAGGCATAGGTGACTATAATGGACTTTTCTTGTCAATGGATGGCTTTCGCTTTTTGTTTCTCGAGGGAAACATCCAATTATAATATGTTTTAACGAAAAATGCAAAATAATTCAAGTTAAAATCAATAATGAGATTATAAAACCATTTAAAGTGAGTAATAAGGCTGTCAAAAGCGTTGGTGACTATAAATGGACTTTTCTTCTGAATGGATGGCTTTCGCTTCATGTTTCCCGAGGGAAACATCCAATTATAATCTGTTTTAATGAGAAATGCAAAAAAATTCAACTTAAAATCAATAATGAGATTATAAAGCCATTTAAAGCGAATAAGAAGGCTTTCAAAGCCATGGGTGACTATAAATGGACTTTTTCTGTCAACTGATGGCTTTCGCTTCACGTTTCCCGAGGGAAACATCCAATTATAATCTGTTTTAACAAAAAATGCAAAAAAATTCAACTTAAAATCAATAATGAGATTATAAAACCATTTAAAGCGAGTAATAAGGATTTCAAATGCATGAGTAACTATAAATGGAATTTTCTTGTGGATGGATGGCTTTCGCTTCACATTTCCCGAGGAAAACATCCAATTATAATCTGTTTTAACAAAAAATGTAAAAAAATTGAACTTAAAATCAATAATGAGATTATAAAACCATTTAAAGCGAGTAATAAGGCTTTTAATGGCATGGGTGACTATAAATGGACTTTTCTCTTGAATGGATGGCTTTCGCTCCACGTTTCCCGATGGAAACATCCAATTATAATCTGTTTTAATGAGAAATGCAAAACAATTCAACTTAAAATCAATAATGAGATTATAAAGCCATTTAAAGCGAATAATAACGCTTTCAAAGGCATGGGTGACTGTAATGGACTTTTCTTGTCAATGGATAGCTTTCGCTTCACGTTTCCTGAGGGAAACATCCAATAAGGCTGTTTTAATGAAAAATGTAAAAAAATTCAACTTAAAATCAATAATGAGATTATAAAACCATTTAAAGCGAGTAATAAGGCTTTCAAAGGCATGAGTGACTATAAATTGACTTTTCTTGTGGATGGATGGCTTTCGCTTCACATTGCCCGAGGGAAACATGCAATTCTAATCTGTTTTAACAAAAAATATAAATAAATTCAACTTAAATCAACAATGAGATTATAAAACCATTTAAAGCGAGTAATAAGGCTTTCAATGGCATAGGTGACTATAAATGGACTTTTCTTGTCAATGGATGGCTTTCGCTTCACGTTTCCCAAGCAAAATATCCAATTATAATTTGTTTTAATGAAAACTGTAAAAAAATTCAACTTAAAATCAATAATGATATTATAAAAGCATTTAAAGCGAGTAATAAGGCTTTCAATGGCATGAGTGAGTATAAATGGACTTTTTTCGTGAATGGATGGCTTTCGCTTCACGATTCCCGATGGAAACATCTAATTATAATCTGTTTTTAACGAGAAATGCAAAAAAATTCAACATAAAATCAATAATGAGGTTGCAAAGCCATTTAAAGCGAATAGTAAGGCTTTCAAAGGCATAGGTGACTATAATGGACTTTTCTTGTCAATGGATGGCTTTCGCTTTTTGTTTGCCGAGGGAAACATCCAATTATAATCTGTTTTAACTAAAAATGTAAAATAATTAAAGTTAAAATCAATAATGAGATTATAAAACCATTTAAAGCGAGTAATAAGGCTTTCAAATGCATGAGTGACTATAAATGGACTTTTCTTGTGGATGGATGGCTTTCGCTTCACATTTCCCGAGGGAAACATCCAATTATAATCTGTTTTAACGAAAAATGTAAAAAAATTCAACTTAAAATCAATAATGAGATTATAAAACCATTTAAAGCGAGTAATAAGGCTTTCAATGGCATGGGTGACTATAAATGGACTTTTCTCTTGAATGGATGGCTTTCGCTTCAGGTTTCCCGATGGAAACATCCAATTATAATCTGTTTTAACGAGAAATACAAAAAAATTTAACTTAAAATCAATAATGAGATTATAAAGCCATTTAAAACGAATAATAACGTTTTCAAAGGCATGGGTGACTATAATGGACTTTTCTTGTCAATGGATGCCTTTCGCTTTACGTTTCCCGAAGGAAACATACAATTATAATCTGTTTTAACGAAAAATGTAATAAAATTGAAGTTAAAATCAATAATGAGATTATAAAACCATTTAAAGCGAGTAATAAGGTTGTCAAAGGCATTGATGACTATAAATGGACTTTTCTTGTGAATGGATGGCTTTCGTTTCACGTTTCCTGAGGGAAACATCCAATTTTAATATGTTTTAACAAAAAATGTAAAAAAATTTAACTTAAAATCAATAATGAGATTATAAAGCCATTTAAAGTGAATAATACGGCTTTCAAATGCATGGGTGACTATAAATGGACTTTTCTTGACAATGGATGGCTTTCGCTTCACGTTTCCCAAGGGAAACACCCAATTATAATCTGTTTTAATGAAAAATGTAAAAAAATTCAACTTAAAATCAATAATGAGATTATAAAGCCATTTAAAATGAATTATAAGGCTTTCAAAGGCATGGCTGACTATAAATGGACTTTTCTTGTCAATGGATAGCTTTCGCTTCACCTTTCCCGAGGGAAACATCCAATAAGGCTGTTTTAATGAAAAATGTAGAACAATTCAACTTAAAATCAATAATGAGATTATAAAACCATTTTAAAGCGAGTAATAAGGCTTTCAAAGGCATGAGTGACTATAAATGGACTTTTCTTGTGGATGGATGGCTTTCGCTTCACATTTCCCGAGGAAAACATCCAATTATAATCTGTTTAAACAAAAAATGTAAAAAAATTGAACTTAAAATCAATAATGAGATTATAAAACCATTTAAAGCGAGTAATAAGGCTTTTAATGGCATGGGTGACTATAAATGGACTTTTCTCTTGAATGGATGGCTTTCGCTCCACGTTTCCCGATGGAAACATCCAATTATAATTTGTTTTAACGAGAAATGCAAAACAATTCAACTTAAAATCAATAATGAGATTATAAAGCCATTTAAATCGAATAATAACGCTTTCAAAGGCATGGGTGACTGTAATGGACTTTTCTTGTCAATGGATAGCTTTCGCTTCACGTTTCCCGAGGGAAACATCCAATAAGGCTGTTTTAATGAAAAATGTAAAAAAATTCAACTTAAAATCAATAATGAGATTATAAAACCATTTAAAGCGAGTAATAAGGCTTTCAAAGGCATGAGTGACTATAAATTGACTTTTCTTGTGGATGGATGGCTTTCGCTTCACATTGCCCGAGGGAAACATGCAATTCTAATCTGTTTTAACAAAAAATATAAATAAATTCAACTTAAATCAAC
Organism: Theobroma cacao; assembly: GCF_053813885.1. Classification (NCBI taxonomy): domain Eukaryota; kingdom Viridiplantae; phylum Streptophyta; class Magnoliopsida; order Malvales; family Malvaceae; genus Theobroma; species Theobroma cacao. The sequence continues at coordinate 11,026,904 of NC_142648.1, read as the reverse complement.
AATGAGATTATAAAACCATTTAAAGCGAGTAATAAGGCTTTCAATGGCATAGGTGACTATAAATGGACTTTTCTTGTCAATGGATGGCTTTCGCTTCACGTTTCCCAAGCAAAATATCCAATTATAATTTGTTTTAATGAAAACTGTAAAAAAATTCAACTTAAAATCAATAATGATATTATAAAAGCATTTAAAGCGAGTAATAAGGCTTTCAATGGCATGAGTGAGTATAAATGGACTTTTTTCGTGAATGGATGGCTTTCGCTTCACGATTCCCGATGGAAACATCTAATTATAATCTGTTTTTAACGAGAAATGCAAAAAAATTCAACATAAAATCAATAATGAGGTTGCAAAGCCATTTAAAGCGAATAGTAAGGCTTTCAAAGGCATAGGTGACTATAATGGACTTTTCTTGTCAATGGATGGCTTTCGCTTTTTGTTTGCCGAGGGAAACATCCAATTATAATCTGTTTTAACTAAAAATGTAAAATAATTAAAGTTAAAATCAATAATGAGATTATAAAACCATTTAAAGCGAGTAATAAGGCTTTCAAATGCATGAGTGACTATAAATGGACTTTTCTTGTGGATGGATGGCTTTCGCTTCACATTTCCCGAGGGAAACATCCAATTATAATCTGTTTTAACGAAAAATGTAAAAAAATTCAACTTAAAATCAATAATGAGATTATAAAACCATTTAAAGCGAGTAATAAGGCTTTCAATGGCATGGGTGACTATAAATGGACTTTTCTCTTGAATGGATGGCTTTCGCTTCAGGTTTCCCGATGGAAACATCCAATTATAATCTGTTTTAACGAGAAATACAAAAAAATTTAACTTAAAATCAATAATGAGATTATAAAGCCATTTAAAACGAATAATAACGTTTTCAAAGGCATGGGTGACTATAATGGACTTTTCTTGTCAATGGATGCCTTTCGCTTTACGTTTCCCGAAGGAAACATACAATTATAATCTGTTTTAACGAAAAATGTAATAAAATTGAAGTTAAAATCAATAATGAGATTATAAAACCATTTAAAGCGAGTAATAAGGTTGTCAAAGGCATTGATGACTATAAATGGACTTTTCTTGTGAATGGATGGCTTTCGTTTCACGTTTCCTGAGGGAAACATCCAATTTTAATATGTTTTAACAAAAAATGTAAAAAAATTTAACTTAAAATCAATAATGAGATTATAAAGCCATTTAAAGTGAATAATACGGCTTTCAAATGCATGGGTGACTATAAATGGACTTTTCTTGACAATGGATGGCTTTCGCTTCACGTTTCCCAAGGGAAACACCCAATTATAATCTGTTTTAATGAAAAATGTAAAAAAATTCAACTTAAAATCAATAATGAGATTATAAAGCCATTTAAAATGAATTATAAGGCTTTCAAAGGCATGGCTGACTATAAATGGACTTTTCTTGTCAATGGATAGCTTTCGCTTCACCTTTCCCGAGGGAAACATCCAATAAGGCTGTTTTAATGAAAAATGTAGAACAATTCAACTTAAAATCAATAATGAGATTATAAAACCATTTTAAAGCGAGTAATAAGGCTTTCAAAGGCATGAGTGACTATAAATGGACTTTTCTTGTGGATGGATGGCTTTCGCTTCACATTTCCCGAGGAAAACATCCAATTATAATCTGTTTAAACAAAAAATGTAAAAAAATTGAACTTAAAATCAATAATGAGATTATAAAACCATTTAAAGCGAGTAATAAGGCTTTTAATGGCATGGGTGACTATAAATGGACTTTTCTCTTGAATGGATGGCTTTCGCTCCACGTTTCCCGATGGAAACATCCAATTATAATTTGTTTTAACGAGAAATGCAAAACAATTCAACTTAAAATCAATAATGAGATTATAAAGCCATTTAAATCGAATAATAACGCTTTCAAAGGCATGGGTGACTGTAATGGACTTTTCTTGTCAATGGATAGCTTTCGCTTCACGTTTCCCGAGGGAAACATCCAATAAGGCTGTTTTAATGAAAAATGCAAAAAAATTCAACTTAAAATCAATAATGAGATTATAAAACCATTTAAAGCGAGTAATAAGGCTCTCAAAGGCATGAGTGACTATAAATGGACTTTTCTTGTGGATGGATGGCTTTCGCTTCACATTGCCCGAGGGAAACATCCAATTATAATCTGTTTTAACAAAACATATAAATAAATTCAACTTAAAATCAACAATGAGATTATAAAACCATTTAAAGCGAGTAATAAGGCTTTCAATGGCATAGGTGACTATAAATGGACTTTTCTTGTCAATAGATGGCTTTCGCTTCACGTTTCCCAAGCAAAATATCCAATTATAATTTGTTTTTAACGAAAATTGTAAAAAAATTCAACCTAAAATCAATAATGATATTATAAAAGCATTTAAAGCGAGTAATAAGGCTTTCAATGACATGGGTGAGTATAAATGGACTTTTCTCGTGAATGGATGGCTTTCGCTTCACGATTCCCGATGGAAACTTCTAATTATAATCTGTTTTTAACGAGAAATGTAAAAAAATTCAACATAAAATCAATAATGAGGTTGCAAAGCCATTTAAAGCGAATAATAAGGCTTTCAAAGGCATAGGTGACTATAATGGACTTTTCTTGTCAATGGATGGATTTCGCTTTTTGTTTCCCGAGGGAAACATCCAATCATAATCTGTTTTAACGAAAAATGCAAAATAATTCAAGTTAAAATCAATAATGAGATTATAAAATCATTTTAAGCGAGTAATAAGGCTGTCAAAAGCATTGGTGACTATAAATGGACTTTTCTTCTGAATGGATGGCTTTCGCTTCACGTTTCCCAAGGGAAACACCCAATTATAATCTGTTTTAATGAAAAATGTAAAAAAATTCAACTTAAAATCAATAATGAGATTATAAAGCCATTTAAAATGAATTATAAGGCTTTCAAAGGCATGGCTGACTATAAATGGACTTTTCTTGTCAATGGATAGCTTTCGCTTCACCTTTCCCGAGGGAAACATCCAATAAGGCTGTTTTAATGAAAAATGTAAAACAATTCAACTTAAAATCAATAATGAGATTATAAAACCATTTTAAAGCGAGTAATAAGGCTTTCAAAGCCATGAGTGACTATAAATGGACTTTTCTTGTGGATGGATGGCTTTCGCTTCACATTGCCCGAGGGAAACATCCAATTATAATCTGTTTTAACAAAACATATAAATAAATTCAACTTAAAATCAACAATGAGATTATAAAACCATTTAAAGCGAGTAATAAGGCTTTCAATGCCATAGGTGACTATAAATGGACTTTTCTTGTCAATGGATGGCTTTCGCTTCACGTTTCCCAAGCAAAATATCCAATTATAATTTGTTTTTAACGAAAATTGTAAAAAAATTCAACCTAAAATCAATAATGATATTATAAAAGCATTTAAAGCGAGTAATAAGGCTTTCAATGACATGGGTGAGTATAAATGGACTTTTCTCGTGAATGGATGGCTTTCGCTTCACGATTCCCGATGGAAACTTCTAATTATAATCTGTTTTTAACGAGAAATGTAAAAAAATTCAACATAAAATCAATAATGAGGTTGCAAAGCCATTTAAAGCGAATAATAAGGCTTTCAAAGGCATAGGTGACTAGAATGGACTTTTCTTGTCAATGGATGGATTTCGCTTTTTGTTTCCCGAGGGAAACATCCAATCATAATCTGTTTTAACGAAAAATGCAAAATAATTCAAGTTAAAATCAATAATGAGATTATAAAACCATTTTAAGCGAGTAATAAGGTTGTCAAAAGCATTGGTGACTATAAATGGACTTTTCTTCTGAATGGATGGCTTTCGCTTCACGTTTCCCAAGGGAAACATCCAATTATAATATGTTTTAACAAAAAATGTAAAAAAATTTAACTTAAAATCAATAATGAGATTATAAAGCCATTTAAAGTGAATAATACGGCTTTCAAATGCATGGGTGACTATAAATGGACTTTTCTTGTCAATGGATAGCTTTCGCTTCACCTTTCCCGAGGGAAACATCCAATAAGGCTGTTTTAATGAAAAATGTAAAACAATTCAACTTAAAATCAATAATGAGATTATAAAACCATTTTAAAGCGAGTAATAAGGCTTTCAAAGGCATGAGTGACTATAAATGGACTTTTCTTGTCAATGGATGGATTTCGCTTTTTGTTTCCCGAGGGAAACATCCAATCATAATCTGTTTTAACGAAAAATGCAAAATAATTCAAGTTAAAATCAATAATGAGATTATAAAACCATTTTAAGCGAGTAATAAGGCTGTCAAAAGCATTGGTGACTATAAATGGACTTTTCTTCTGAATGGATGGCTTTCGCTTCACGTTTCCCAAGGGAAACACCCAATTATAATCTGTTTTAATGAAAAATGTAAAAAAATTCAACTTAAAATCAATAATGAGATTATAAAGCCATTTAAAATGAATTATAAGGCTTTCAAAGGCATGGCTGACTATAAATGGACTTTTCTTGTCAATGGATAGCTTTCGCTTCACCTTTCCCGAGGGAAACATCCAATAAGGCTGTTTTAATGAAAAATGTAAAACAATTCAACTTAAAATCAATAATGAGATTATAAAACCATTTTAAAGCGAGTAATAAGGCTTTCAAAGGCATGAGTGACTATAAATGGACTTTTCTTGTGGATGGATGGCTTTCGCTTCACATTGCCCGAGGGAAACATCCAATTATAATCTGTTTTAACAAAACATATAAATAAATTCAACTTAAAATCAACAATGAGATTATAAAACCATTTAAAGCGAGTAATAAGGCTTTCAATGCCATAGGTGACTATAAATGGACTTTTCTTGTCAATGGATGGCTTTCGCTTCACGTTTCCCAAGCAAAATATCCAATTATAATTTGTTTTTAACGAAAATTGTAAAAAAATTCAACCTAAAATCAATAATGATATTATAAAAGCATTTAAAGCGAGTAATAAGGCTTTCAATGACATGGGTGAGTATAAATGGACTTTTCTCGTGAATGGATGGCTTTCGCTTCACGATTCCCGATGGAAACTTCTAATTATAATCTGTTTTTAACGAGAAATGTAAAAAAATTCAACATAAAATCAATAATGAGGTTGCAAAGCCATTTAAAGCGAATAATAAGGCTTTCAAAGGCATAGGTGACTAGAATGGACTTTTCTTGTCAATGGATGGATTTCGCTTTTTGTTTCCCGAGGGAAACATCCAATCATAATCTGTTTTAACGAAAAATGCAAAATAATTCAAGTTAAAATCAATAATGAGATTATAAAACCATTTTAAGCGAGTAATAAGGTTGTCAAAAGCATTGGTGACTATAAATGGACTTTTCTTCTGAATGGATGGCTTTCGCTTCACGTTTCCCAAGGGAAACATCCAATTATAATATGTTTTAACAAAAAATGTAAAAAAATTTAACTTAAAATCAATAATGAGATTATAAAGCCATTTAAAGTGAATAATACGGCTTTCAAATGCATGGGTGACTATAAATGGACTTTTCTTGACAATGGATGGCTTTCGCTTCACGTTTCCCAAGGGAAACACCCAATTATAATCTGTTTTAATGAGAAATGTAAAAAAATTCAACTTAAAATCAATAATGAGATTATAAAGCCATTTAAAATGAATTATAAGGCTTTGAAAGGCATGGCTGACTATAAATGGACTTTTCTTGTCAATGGATAGCTTTCGCTTCACCTTTCCCGAGGGAAACATCCAATAAGGCTGTTTTAATGAAAAATGTAAAACAATTCAACTTAAAATCAATAATGAGATTATAAAACCATTTTAAAGCGAGTAATAAGGCTTTCAAAGGCATGAGTGACTATAAATGGACTTTTCTTGTGGATGGATGGCTTTCGCTTCACATTGCCCGAGGGAAACATCCAATTATAATCTGTTTTAACAAAACATATAAATAAATTCAACTTAAAATCAACAATGAGATTATAAAACCATTTAAAGCGAGTAATAAGGCTTTCAATGCCATAGGTGACTATAAATGGACTTTTCTTGTCAATGGATGGCTTTCGCTTCACGTTTCCCAAGCAAAATATCCAATTATAATTTGTTTTAACGAAAAATGTAAAAAAATTCAACTTAAAATAAATAATGATATTATAAAAGCAATTAAAGCGAGTAATAAGGCTTTCAATGGCATGGGTGAGTATAAATGGACTTTTCTCGTGAATGGATGGCTTTCGCTTCACGATTCTCGATGGAAACATCTAATTATAATCTGTTTTTAACGAGAAATGCAAAAAAATTCAACACAAAATCAATAATAAGGTTGCAAAGCCATTTAAAGCGAATAATAAGGCTTTCAAAGGCATAGGTGACTATAATGGACTTTTCTTGTCAATGGATGGCTTTCGCTTTTTGTTTCCTGAGGGAAACATCCAATTATAATCTGTTTTAATGAAAAATGTAAAATAATTCAAGTTAAAATCAGTAATGAGATTATAAAACCATTTAAAGCGAGTAATAAGGCTTTCAAATGCATGAGTGACTATAAATGGACTTTTCTTGTGGATGGATGGCTTCCGCTTCACATTTCCAGAGGGAAACATCCAATTATAATCTGTTTTAACGAAAAATGTAAAAAAATTGAACTTAAAATCAATAATGAGATTATAAAACCATTTAAAGCGAGTAATAAGGCTTTCAATGGCATTGGTGACTATAAATGGACTTTTCTCTTGAATGGATGGCTTTCGCGCCACGTTTCCTGATGGAAACATCCAATTATAATCTGTTTTAACGAGAAATGCAAAGAAATTCAACTTAAAATCAATAATGAGATTATAAAGCCATTTAAAGCGAATAATAACGCTTTCAAAGGCATGGGTGACTATAATGGACTTTTCTTGTCAATGGATGGATTTCGCTTCACGTTTCCCAAGAAAAACATCCAATTATAATATGTTTTAATAAAAAATGTAAAAAAATTCAACTTAAAATCAATAATGAGATTACAAAACCATTTAAAGCGAGTAATAAGGCTTTTAAAGGCATGAGTGACTATAAATGGACTTTTCTTGTGGATGGATGGCTTTCGCTTCACATTTCCCGAGGGAAACATCCGATTATAATCTGTTTTAATGAAAAATGTAAAAAAATTCAACTTAAAATCAATAATGAGATTATAAAACCATTTAAAGCGAGTAATAAGGCTTTCAATGGCATGGGTGACTATAAATGGACTTTTCTCTTGAATGGATGGCTTTCGCTTCAGGTTTCCCGATGGAAACATCCAATTATAATCTGTTTTAACGAGAAATGGAAAAAAATTCAACTTAAAACCAATAATGAGATTATAAAGCCATTTAAAGCGAATAATAACGTTTTCAAAGGCATGGGTGACTATAATGGACTTTTCTTGTCGATGGATGCCTTTCGCTTTACGTTTCCCGAAGGAAACATCCAATTATAATCTGTTTTAACGAAAAATGTAAAAAAAGTGAAGTTAAAATCAATAATGAGATTATAAAACCATTTAAAGCGAGTAATAAGGTTGTCAAAGGCATTGATGACTATAAATGGACTTTTCTTGTGAATGGATGGCTTTCGTTTCACGTTTCCTGAGGGAAACATCCAATTATAATATGTTTTAACAAAAAATGTAAAAAAATTTAACTTAAAATCAATAATGAGATTATAAAGCCATTTAAAGTGAATAATACGGCTTTCAAATGCATGGGTGACTATAAATGGACTTTTCTTGACAATGGATGGCTTTCGCTTCACGTTTCCCAAGGGAAACACCCAATTATAATCTGTTTTAATGAGAAATGTAAAAAAATTCAACTTAAAATCAATAATGAGATTATAAAGCCATTTAAAATGAATTATAAGGCTTTGAAAGGCATGGCTGACTATAAATGAACTTTTCTTGTCAATGGATAGCTTTCGCTTCACCTTTCCCGAGGGAAACATCCAATAAGGCTGTTTTAATGAAAAATGTAAAACAATTCAACTTAAAATCAATAATGAGATTATAAAACCATTTTAAAGCGAGTAATAAGGCTTTCAAAGGCATGAGTGACTATAAATGGACTTTTCTTGTGGATGGATGGCTTTCGCTTCACATTGCCCGAGGGAAACATCCAATTATAATCTGTTTTAACAAAACATATAAATAAATTCAACTTAAAATCAACAACGAGATTATAAAACCATTTAAAGCGAGTAATAAGGCTTTCAATGCCATAGGTGACTATAAATGGACTTTTCTTGTCAATGGATGGCTTTCGCTTCACGTTTCCCAAGCAAAATATCCAATTATAATTTGTTTTAACGAAAAATGTAAAAAAATTCAACTTAAAATAAATAATGATATTATAAAAGCAATTAAAGCGAGTAATAAGGCTTTCAATGGCATGGGTGAGTATAAATGGACTTTTCTCGTGAATGGATGGCTTTCGCTTCACGATTCTCGATGGAAACATCTAATTATAATCTGTTTTTAACGAGAAATGCAAAAAAATTCAACACAAAATCAATAATAAGGTTGCAAAGCCATTTAAAGCGAATAATAAGGCTTTCAAAGGCATAGGTGACTATAATGGACTTTTCTTGTCAATGGATGGCTTTCGCTTTTTGTTTCCTGAGGGAAACATCCAATTATAATCTGTTTTAATGAAAAATGTAAAATAATTCAACTTAAAATCAATAATGAGATTACAAAACCATTTAAAGCGAGTAATAAGGCTTTTAAAGGCATGAGTGACTATAAATGGACTTTTCTTGTGGATGGATGGCTTTCGCTTCACATTTCCCGAGGGAAACATCCGATTATAATCTGTTTTAATGAAAAATGTAAAAAAATTCAACTTAAAATCAATAATGAGATTATAAAACCATTTAAAGCGAGTAATAAGGCTTTCAATGGCATGGGTGACTATAAATGGACTTTTCTCTTGAATGGATGGCTTTCGCTTCAGGTTTCCCGATGGAAACATCCAATTATAATCTGTTTTAACGAGAAATGGAAAAAAATTCAACTTAAAACCAATAATGAGATTATAAAGCCATTTAAAGCGAATAATAACGTTTTCAAAGGCATGGGTGACTATAATGGACTTTTCTTGTCGATGGATGCCTTTCGCTTTACGTTTCCCGAAGGAAACATCCAATTATAATCTGTTTTAACGAAAAATGTAAAAAAAGTGAAGTTAAAATCAATAATGAGATTATAAAACCATTTAAAGCGAGTAATAAGGTTGTCAAAGGCATTGATGACTATAAATGGACTTTTCTTGTGAATGGATGGCTTTCGTTTCACGTTTCCTGAGGGAAACATCCAATTATAATATGTTTTAACAAAAAATGTAAAAAAATTTAACTTAAAATCAATAATGAGATTATAAAGCCATTTAAAGTGAATAATACGGCTTTCAAATGCATGGGTGACTATAAATGGACTTTTCTTGACAATGGATGGCTTTCGCTTCACGTTTCCCAAGGGAAACACCCAATTATAATCTGTTTTAATGAGAAATGTAAAAAAATTCAACTTAAAATCAATAATGAGATTATAAAGCCATTTAAAATGAATTATAAGGCTTTGAAAGGCATGGCTGACTATAAATGGACTTTTCTTGTCAATGGATAGCTTTCGCTTCACCTTTCCCGAGGGAAACATCCAATAAGGCTGTTTTAATGAAAAATGTAAAACAATTCAACTTAAAATCAATAATGAGATTATAAAACCATTTTAAAGCGAGTAATAAGGCTTTCAAAGGCATGAGTGACTATAAATGGACTTTTCTTGTGGATGGATGGCTTTCGCTTCACATTGCCCGAGGGAAACATCCAATTATAATCTGTTTTAACAAAACATATAAATAAATTCAACTTAAAATCAACAATGAGATTATAAAACCATTTAAAGCGAGTAATAAGGCTTTCAATGCCATAGGTGACTATAAATGGACTTTTCTTGTCAATGGATGGCTTTCGCTTCACGTTTCCCAAGCAAAATATCCAATTATAATTTGTTTTAACGAAAAATGTAAAAAAATTCAACTTAAAATAAATAATGATATTATAAAAGCAATTAAAGCGAGTAATAAGGCTTTCAATGGCATGGGTGAGTATAAATGGACTTTTCTCGTGAATGGATGGCTTTCGCTTCACGATTCTCGATGGAAACATCTAATTATAATCTGTTTTTAACGAGAAATGCAAAAAAATTCAACACAAAATCAATAATAAGGTTGCAAAGCCATTTAAAGCGAATAATAAGGCTTTCAAAGGCATAGGTGACTATAATGGACTTTTCTTGTCAATGGATGGCTTTCGCTTTTTGTTTCCTGAGGGAAACATCCAATTATAATCTGTTTTAATGAAAAATGTAAAATAATTCAACTTAAAATCAATAATGAGATTACAAAACCATTTAAAGCGAGTAATAAGGCTTTTAAAGGCATGAGTGACTATAAATGGACTTTTCTTGTGGATGGATGGCTTTCGCTTCACATTTCCCGAGGGAAACATCCGATTATAATCTGTTTTAATGAAAAATGTAAAAAAATTCAACTTAAAATCAATAATGAGATTATAAAACCATTTAAAGCGAGTAATAAGGCTTTCAATGGCATGGGTGACTATAAATGGACTTTTCTCTTGAATGGATGGCTTTCGCTTCAGGTTTCCCGATGGAAACATCCAATTATAATCTGTTTTAACGAGAAATGGAAAAAAATTCAACTTAAAACCAATAATGAGATTATAAAGCCATTTAAAGCGAATAATAACGTTTTCAAAGGCATGGGTGACTATAATGGACTTTTCTTGTCGATGGATGCCTTTCGCTTTACGTTTCCCGAAGGAAACATCCAATTATAATCTGTTTTAACGAAAAATGTAAAAAAAGTGAAGTTAAAATCAATAATGAGATTATAAAACCATTTAAAGCGAGTAATAAGGTTGTCAAAGGCATTGATGACTATAAATGGACTTTTCTTGTGAATGGATGGCTTTCGTTTCACGTTTCCTGAGGGAAACATCCAATTATAATATGTTTTAACAAAAAATGTAAAAAAATTTAACTTAAAATCAATAATGAGATTATAAAGCCATTTAAAGTGAATAATACGGCTTTCAAATGCATGGGTGACTATAAATGGACTTTTCTTGACAATGGATGGCTTTCGCTTCACGTTTCCCAAGGGAAACACCCAATTATAATCTGTTTTAATGAGAAATGTAAAAAAATTCAACTTAAAATCAATAATGAGATTATAAAGCCATTTAAAATGAATTATAAGGCTTTGAAAGGCATGGCTGACTATAAATGGACTTTTCTTGTCAATGGATAGCTTTCGCTTCACCTTTCCCGAGGGAAACATCCAATAAGGCTGTTTTAATGAAAAATGTAAAACAATTCAACTTAAAATCAATAATGAGATTATAAAACCATTTTAAAGCGAGTAATAAGGCTTTCAAAGGCATGAGTGACTATAAATGGACTTTTCTTGTGGATGGATGGCTTTCGCTTCACATTGCCCGAGGGAAACATCCAATTATAATCTGTTTTAACAAAACATATAAATAAATTCAACTTAAAATCAACAATGAGATTATAAAACCATTTAAAGCGAGTAATAAGGCTTTCAATGCCATAGGTGACTATAAATGGACTTTTCTTGTCAATGGATGGCTTTCGCTTCACGTTTCCCAAGCAAAATATCCAATTATAATTTGTTTTAACGAAAAATGTAAAAAAATTCAACTTAAAATAAATAATGATATTATAAAAGCAATTAAAGCGAGTAATAAGGCTTTCAATGGCATGGGTGAGTATAAATGGACTTTTCTCGTGAATGGATGGCTTTCGCTTCACGATTCTCGATGGAAACATCTAATTATAATCTGTTTTTAACGAGAAATGCAAAAAAATTCAACACAAAATCAATAATAAGGTTGCAAAGCCATTTAAAGCGAATAATAAGGCTTTCAAAGGCATAGGTGACTATAATGGACTTTTCTTGTCAATGGATGGCTTTCGCTTTTTGTTTCCTGAGGGAAACATCCAATTATAATCTGTTTTAATGAAAAATGTAAAATAATTCAACTTAAAATCAATAATGAGATTACAAAACCATTTAAAGCGAGTAATAAGGCTTTTAAAGGCATGAGTGACTATAAATGGACTTTTCTTGTGGATGGATGGCTTTCGCTTCACATTTCCCGAGGGAAACATCCGATTATAATCTGTTTTAATGAAAAATGTAAAAAAATTCAACTTAAAATCAATAATGAGATTATAAAACCATTTAAAGCGAGTAATAAGGCTTTCAATGGCATGGGTGACTATAAATGGACTTTTCTCTTGAATGGATGGCTTTCGCTTCAGGTTTCCCGATGGAAACATCCAATTATAATCTGTTTTAACGAGAAATGGAAAAAAATTCAACTTAAAACCAATAATGAGATTATAAAGCCATTTAAAGCGAATAATAACGTTTTCAAAGGCATGGGTGACTATAATGGACTTTTCTTGTCGATGGATGCCTTTCGCTTTACGTTTCCCGAAGGAAACATCCAATTATAATCTGTTTTAACGAAAAATGTAAAAAAAGTGAAGTTAAAATCAATAATGAGATTATAAAACTATTTAAAGCGAGTAATAAGGTTGTCAAAGGCATTGATGACTATAAATGGACTTTTCTTGTGAATGGATGGCTTTCGTTTCACGTTTCCTGAGGGAAACATCCAATTATAATATGTTTTAACAAAAAATGTAAAAAAATTTAACTTAAAATCAATAATGAGATTATAAAGCCATTTAAAGTGAATAATACGGCTTTCAAATGCATGGGTGACTATAAATGGACTTTTCTTGACAATGGATGGCTTTCGCTTCACGTTTCCCAAGGGAAACACCCAATTATAATCTGTTTTAATGAGAAATGTAAAAAAATTCAACTTAAAATCAATAATGAGATTATAAAGCCATTTAAAATGAATTATAAGGCTTTGAAAGGCATGGCTGACTATAAATGGACTTTTCTTGTCAATGGATAGCTTTCGCTTCACCTTTCCCGAGGGAAACATCCAATAAGGCTGTTTTAATGAAAAATGTAAAACAATTCAACTTAAAATCAATAATGAGATTATAAAACCATTTTAAAGCGAGTAATAAGGCTTTCAAAGGCATGAGTGACTATAAATGGACTTTTCTTGTGGATGGATGGCTTTCGCTTCACATTGCCCGAGGGAAACATCCAATTATAATCTGTTTTAACAAAACATATAAATAAATTCAACTTAAAATCAACAACGAGATTATAAAACCATTTAAAGCGAGTAATAAGGCTTTCAATGCCATAGGTGACTATAAATGGACTTTTCTTGTCAATGGATGGCTTTCGCTTCACGTTTCCCAAGCAAAATATCCAATTATAATTTGTTTTAACGAAAAATGTAAAAAAATTCAACTTAAAATAAATAATGATATTATAAAAGCAATTAAAGCGAGTAATAAGGCTTTCAATGGCATGGGTGAGTATAAATGGACTTTTCTCGTGAATGGATGGCTTTCGCTTCACGATTCTCGATGGAAACATCTAATTATAATCTGTTTTTAACGAGAAATGCAAAAAAATTCAACACAAAATCAATAATAAGGTTGCAAAGCCATTTAAAGCGAATAATAAGGCTTTCAAAGGCATAGGTGACTATAATGGACTTTTCTTGTCAATGGATGGCTTTCGCTTTTTGTTTCCTGAGGGAAACATCCAATTATAATCTGTTTTAATGAAAAATGTAAAATAATTCAAGTTAAAATCAGTAATGAGATTATAAAACCATTTAAAGCGAGTAATAAGGCTTTCAAATGCATGAGTGACTATAAATGGACTTTTCTTGTGGATGGATGGCTTCCGCTTCACATTTCCAGAGGGAAACATCCAATTATAATCTGTTTTAACGAAAAATGTAAAAAAATTGAACTTAAAATCAATAATGAGATTATAAAACCATTTAAAGCGAGTAATAAGGCTTTCAATGGCATTGGTGACTATAAATGGACTTTTCTCTTGAATGGATGGCTTTCGCGCCACGTTTACTGATGGAAACATCCAATTATAATCTGTTTTAACGAGAAATGCAAAGAAATTCAACTTAAAATCAATAATGAGATTATAAAGCCATTTAAAGCGAATAATAACGCTTTCAAAGGCATGGGTGACTATAATGGACTTTTCTTGTCAATGGATGGATTTCGCTTCACGTTTCCCAAGAAAAACATCCAATTATAATATGTTTTAATAAAAAATGTAAAAAAATTCAACTTAAAATCAATAATGAGATTACAAAACCATTTAAAGCGAGTAATAAGGCTTTTAAAGGCATGAGTGACTATAAATGGACTTTTCTTGTGGATGGATGGCTTTCGCTTCACATTTCCCGAGGGAAACATCCGATTATAATCTGTTTTAATGAAAAATGTAAAAAAATTCAACTTAAAATCAATAATGAGATTATAAAACCATTTAAAGCGAGTAATAAGGCTTTCAATGGCATGGGTGACTATAAATGGACTTTTCTCTTGAATGGATGGCTTTCGCTTCAGGTTTCCCGATGGAAACATCCAATTATAATCTGTTTTAACGAGAAATGGAAAAAAATTCAACTTAAAACCAATAATGAGATTATAAAGCCATTTAAAGCGAGTAATAAGGCTTTTAAAGGCATGAGTGACTATAAATGGACTTTTCTTGTGGATGGATGGCTTTCGCTTCACATTTCCCGAGGAAAACATCCAATTATAATCTGTTTTAACGAAAAATGTAAAAAAATTCAACTTAAAATCAATAATGAGATTAGAAAACCATTTAAAGCGAGTAATAAGGCTTTCAATGGCATGGGTGACTATAAATGGACTTTTCTCTTGAATGGATGGCTTTCTCTTCAGGTTTCCCTAGGGAAACACCCAATTATAATCTGTTTTAATGAAAAATGTAAAAAAATTCAAGTTAAAATCAATAATGAGATTATAAAGCCATTTAAAGCGAATTATAAGACTTTCAAAGGCATGGCTGCCTATAAATGAATTTTTCTTGTCAATGGATGGGAGTCGCTTTGCGTTTCCTGAGGGAAACATCCAATTATAATCTGTTTGAACGAGAAATGCAAAAAACTTCAACTTAAAATCAATAATGAGATTATAAAACCATTTAAAGCGAGTAATAAGGCTTTCAAAGGCATGAGTGACTATAAATGGACTTTTTCTTGTGGATGGATGGCTTTCGCTTCACATTTCTCGAGGAAAACATCCAATTATAATCAATTTTAACGAAAAATGAAAAAAAATTCAACTTAAAATCAATAATGAGATTATAAAGCCATTTAAATCGAATAATACGGCTTTCAAATGCATGAGTGACTATAAATGGACTTTTCTTGTCAATGGATGGCTTTCGCTTCACGTTTCTCGAGAAAAACATCCTATTATCATCTGTTTTAATGAAAAATATAAAAAAATTCAACTTAAAATCAATAATGAGATTATAAAGCCATTTAAAGCGAATAATAAGGCTTCCAAAGGCATGGTTGACTATAAATGGACTTTTCTTGTCAATGGATGGGAGTCGCTTTACGTTTCCCGAGGGAAACATCCAATTATAATCTGTTTTAATGAGAAATGCAAAAAAATTCAACTTAAAATCAATAATGAGATTATAAAACCATTTAAAGTGAGTAATAAGGCTTTCAAAGGCATGAGTGACTATAAATGGACTTTTCTTGTGGATGGATGGCTTTCGCTTCACATTGCCCGAGGGAAACATCCAATTATAATCTGTTTTAACAAAAAATATAAAAAAATTCAACTTAATATCAATATTGAGATTATAAAACCATTTAAAGCGAGTAATAAGGCTTTCAATGTAATTGGTGACTATAAATGGGCTTTTCTTGTCAATGGATGACTTTTGCTTCACGTTTCACAAGCAAAATATCCAATTGTAATCTGTTTTAAGAAAAAATGTAAAAATATCAACTTAAAATCGATAATGATATTATAAAAGCATTTAAAGAGAGTAATAAGGCTTTCAATGGCATGGGTGAGTATAAATGGACTTTTCTCGTGAATGGATGGCTTTCGCTTCACGAGTCCCGATGAAAACATCCAATTATAATCTGTTTTGAACGAGAAATGCAAAAAAATTCAACTTAAAATCAATAATGAGGTTGCAAAGCCATTTAAAGCGAATAATAAGGCTTTCAAAGGCATGGGTGACTATAATGGACTTTTCTTGTCAATGGATGGCTTTCGCTTTACGTTTCCCGAGGGAAACATCAAATTATAATCTGTTTTAATGAAAAATGCAAAATAATTCAAGTTAAAATCAATAATGAGATTATAAAACCATTTAAAGCGAGTAATAAGGCTGTCAAAGGCATTGCTGACTATAAATAGACATTTCTTATCCATGGATGGCTTTCGCTTTACGTTTCCCAAGGGAAACATCTAATTATAATCTGTTTTAACGAGAAATGCAAAAAAATTCAACTTAAAATCAATAATGAGATTATAAAACCATTTAAAGCGAGCAATAAGGTTTTCAAAAGCTTTGGTGACTATGAATGGACTTTTCTTTTCAATGGATGGCTTTCGCTTAACGTTTCCCGAGGTAAACATCCAATTATAATCTGTTTTAATGGGAAATGCAAAAAAATTCAACTTAAAATCAATAATGAGATTATAAAGCCATTTAAAGCGAATAATAACGCTTTCAAAGGCATGGGTGACTATAATGGACTTTTCTTGTCAATGGATGGCTTTCGCTTCACGTTTCTTGAGAAAAACATCCAATTATAATATGTTTTAACAAAAAATGTAAAAAAATTCAACTTAAAATCACTAATGAGATTATAAAACCATTTAAAGCGAGTAATAAGGCTTTTAAAGGCATGAGTGACTATAAATGGACTTTTCTTGTGGATGGATGGCTTTCGCTTCACATTTCCCGAGGGAAACATCCGATTATAATCTGTTTTAATGAAAAATGTAAAAAAATTCAACTTAAAATCAATAATGAGATTATAAAACCATTTAAAGCGAGTAATAAGGCTTTCAATGGCATGGGTGACTATAAATGGACTTTTCTCTTGAATGGATGGCTTTCGCTTCAGGTTTCCCGATGGAAACATCCAATTATAATTTGTTTTAACGAGAAATGCAAAAAAATTCAACTTAAAATCAATAATGAGATTATAAAGCCATTTAAAGCGAATAATAACGTTTTCAAAGGCATGGGTGACTATAATAGACTTTTCTTGTCAATGGATGCCTTTCGCTTTACGTTTCCCGATGGAAACATTCA
The DNA here is from genome assembly GCF_053813885.1 of Theobroma cacao. NCBI lineage: Eukaryota > Viridiplantae > Streptophyta > Magnoliopsida > Malvales > Malvaceae > Theobroma > Theobroma cacao. The sequence continues at coordinate 11,009,531 of NC_142648.1, read as the reverse complement.
ATTATAATCTGTTTTAACGAAAAATGTAAAAAAATTGAAGTTAAAATCAATAATGAGATTATAAAACCATTTAAAGCGAGTAATAAGGTTGTCAAAGGCATTGATGACTATAAATGGACTTCTCTTGTGAATGGATGGCTTTCGTTTCACGTTTCCTGAAGGAAACATCCAATTATAATATGTTTTAACAAAAAATGTAAAAAAATTTAACTTAAAATGAATAATGAGATTATAAAGCCATTTAAAGCGAATTATAAGACTTTCAAAGGCATGGCTGACTATAAATGGATTTTTCTTGTCATGGATGGGAGTCGCTTTGCGTTTCCCGAGGGAAACATCCAATTATAATTTTTTTTAACGAGAAATGCAAAAAACTTAAACTTAAAATCAATAATGAGATTATAAAACCATTTAAAGCGAGTAATAAGGCTTTTAAAGGCATGAGTGACTATAAATGAACTTTTTTTTGTGGATGGATGGCTTTCGCTTCACATTTCCCGAGGAAAACATCCAATTATAATCAGTTTTAACGAAAAATGTAAAAAAATTCAACTTAAAATCAATAATGAGATTATAAAGCCATTTAAAGCGAATAATAAGGCTTCCAAAGGCATGGCTGACTATAAATGGACTTTTCTTATCAATGGATGGGAGTCGCTTTACGTTTCCTGAGGAAAACATCCAATTATATTCTGTTTTAACGAGAAATGCAAAAAAATTCAACTTAAAATCAATAATGAGATTATAAAACCATTTAAAGCGAGTAATAAGGCTTTTAAAGGCATGAGTGACTATAAATGGACTTTTCTTGTGGATGGATGGCTTTCGCTTCACATTGCCCGAGGGAAACATCCAATTATAATATGTTTTAAGAAAAAATATAAACAAATTCAACTTAAAATCAACAATGAGATTATAAAACCATTTAAAGCGAGTAATAAGGCTTTCAATGGCATAGGTGACTATAAATGGACTTTTCTTGTCAATGGATGGCTTTCGCTTCACGTTTCCCAAGCAAAATATCCAATTATAATTTGTTTTAACGAAAAATGTAAAAAAATTCAACTTAAAATCAATAATGATATTATAAAAGCATTTAAAGCGAGTAATAAGGCTTTCAATGGCATGGGTGAGTATAAATAGACTTTGCTCGTGAATGGATGGCTTTCGCTTCACGATTCCCGATGGAAACATCCAATTATAATCTATTTTTAACGAGAAATGCAAAAAAATTCAACATAAAATCAAAAAAGAGGTTGCAAAGCCATTTAAAGCGAATAATAAGGCTTTCAAAGGCATAGGTGACTATAATTGACTTTTCTTATCAATGGATGGCTTTCGCTTTTTGTTTCCCGAGGGAAACATCCAATTATAATCTGTTTTAACGAAAAATGCAAAATAATTCAAGTTAAAATCAATAATGAGATCATAAAACCATTTAAAGCAAGTAATAAGGTTGTCAAAGGCATTGATGACTATAATTGGACTTTTCTTGTGAATGGATGGCTTTCGTTTCACATTTCCTGAGGGAAACATCCAATTATAATATGTTTTAACAAAAAATGTAAAAAAATTTAACTTAAAATCAATAATGAGAATATAAAGCCATTTAAAGCGAATAATACGGCTTTCAAGTGCATGGGTGACTATAAAAGGACTTTTCTTGACAATGGATGGCTTTCGCTTCACGTTTCCCAAGGGAAACACCCAATTATAATCTGTTTTAATGAAAAATGTAAAAAATTTAAACTTAGAATCAATAATGAGATTATAAAGCCATTTAAAGCGAATTATAAGGCTTTCAAAGGCATGGCTGACTATAAATGGATTTTTCTTGTCAATGGATGGGAGTCGCTTTGCGTTTCCCGAGGAAACCATCCAATTATAATCTGTTTTAACGAGAAATGCAAAAAACTTCAACTTAAAATCAATAATGAGATTATAAAACCATTTAGAGCGAGTAATAAGGCTTTCAAAGGCATGAGTGACTATAAATGGACTTTTTCTTGTGGATGGATGGCTTTCGCTTCACATTTCCCGAGGAAAACATCCAATTATAATCAGTTTTAACGAAAAATATAAAAACATTCAACTTAAAATCAATAATGAGATTATAAAGCCATTTAAAGCGAATAAGAAGGCTTTCAAAGGCATGGGTGACTATAAATGGACTTTTCTTGTCAATGGATGGGATTCGCTTTACGTTTCCCAAGGGAAAAATCCAGTTATAATCTGTTTTAATGAGAAATGCAAAAAAATTCAACTTAAAATCAATAATGAGCTTGTAAAACCATTTAAACCGAATAATAAGGCTTTCAAAGGCATGAGTGACTATAAATGGACTTTTCTTGTGGATGGATGGCTTTTGCTTCACGTTTTCCGAGGGAAACATCCAATTATCATCTGTTTTAATAAAAAATGTAAACAAATTCAACTTAAAACCAATAATGAGATTATAAAACCATTTAAAGTGAGTAATAAGGCTTTCAATGGCAGTGGTGACTATAAATGGACTTTTCTTGTCGATGGATTGCTTTCGCTTCACGTTTCCCGAGCGAAATATCCAATTATAATCTGTTTTAACGAAAAATGTAAAAAAATTCAACTCAAAATCAATAATAATATTATAAAACAATTTAAAGCGAGTAATAAGGCTTTCAATGGCATGAGTGACAATAAATGGAATTTTCTCTTGACTGGATGGCTTTCACTTCACGTTTCCCGATGGAAACATCCAATTATAATCCGTTTTAACGAGAAATACAAAACAATTCAACTTAAAATCAATAATGAGATTATAAAGCCATTTAAAGCGAATAATAAGGCTTTCAAAGCCTTGGGTGACTATAATGGACTTTTCTTGGCAATGGATGGCTTTCACTTTACGTTTCTCGAGGAAAACATCCAATTATAATCTGTTTTAATGAAAAACACAAAAACATTCAAGTTAAAATCAATAGTGAGATTATAAAACTATTTAAAGCGAGTAATAAGGCAGTCAAAGACATTGGTGACTATAAATGGACTTTTCTTGTCAATGGATGGCTTTCGCTTCACGTTTGCCGAGGGAAACATCCAACTATAATGTGTTTTAACGAGAAATGGAAAAAAATTTGACTTAAAATTAATAATGACATTATAAAACCATTTAAAGCGAGTAATAAGGCTTTCAAAGGCATGAGTGGCTATAAATGGACTTTTCTTGTGAACGGATGGCTTTCGCTTCACGTTTTCCGAGGGAAATATCCAATTATAATCTCTTTTAACAAAAAATGTAAAAAAATTCAACTTAAAATCAATAATGAGATTATAAAACCATTTAAAGCGAGTAATAAGGCTTTCAAAGGCAATGGTGACTGTAAATGGACTTTTCTTGTCAATGGATGGCTTTCGCTTCATGTTTCCCAAGGGAAACATCTAATTATAATCTGTTTTAACAAGAAATGCAAAAAAATTCAACTTAAAATCAATAATGAGATTATAAAACCATTTAAAGCGAGTAATAAGGCTTTCAATGGCATGGGTGACTATAAATTGACTTTTCTCTTGAATGGATGGCTTTCGCTTTAGGTTTCCCGATGGAAACATCCAATTATAATCTGTTTTAACGAGAAATGCAAAAAAATTCAACTTAAAATCAGTAATTAGATTATAAAGCCATTTAAAGCGAATAATAACGTTTTCAAAGGCATGGGTGACTATAATGGACTTTTCTTGTCAATGGATGCCTTTCGCTTTACGTTTCCTGAAGGAAACATCCAATTATAATCTGTTTTAACGAAAAATGCAAAAAAATTGAAGTTAAAATCAATAATGAGATTATAAAACCATTTAAGGCGAGTAATAAGGTTGTCGAAGGCATTGATGACTATAAATGGACTTTTCTTGTGAATGGATGGCTTTCGTTTCACGTTTCCTGAGGGAAACATCCAATTATAATATATTTTAACAAAAAATGTAAAAAAACTTAACTTAAAATCAATAATGAGAATATAAAGCCATTTGAAGCGAATAATACGGCTTTCAAGTGCATGGGTGACTATAAATGGACTTTTCTTGACAATGGATGGCTTTCGCTTCACGTTTCCCAAGGGAAACACCCAATTATAATCTGTTTTAATGAAAAATGTAAAAAATTTAAACTTAGAATCAATAATGAGATTATAAAGCCATTTAAAGCGAATTATAAGGCTTTCAAAGGCATGGCTGACTATAAATGGATTTTTCTTGTCAATGGATGGGAGTCGCTTTGCGTTTCCTGAGGGAACCATCCAATTATAATCTGTTTTAACGAGAAATGCAAAAAACTTCAACTTAAAATCAATAATGAGATTATAAAACCATTTAGAGCGAGTAATAAGGCTTTCAAAGGCATGAGTGACTATAAATGGACTTTTTCTTGTGGATGGATGGCTTTCGCTTCACATTTCCCGAGGAAAACATCCAATTATAATCAGTTTTAACGAAAAATATAAAAACATTCAACTTAAAATCAATAATGAGATTATAAAGCCATTTAAAGCGAATAAGAAGGCTTTCAAAGGCATGGGTGACTATAAATGGACTTTTCTTGTCAATGGATGGGATTCGCTTTACGTTTCCCAAGGGAAAAATCCAATTATAATCTGTTTTAATGAGAAATGCAAAAAAATTCAACTTAAAATCAATAATGAGCTTGTAAAACCATTTAAACCGAATAATAAGGCTTTCAAAGGCATGAGTGACTATAAATGGACTTTTCTTGTGGATGGATGGCTTTTGCTTCACGTTTTTCGAGGGAAACATCCAATTATCATCTGTTTTAACAAAAAATGTAAACAAATTCAACTTAAAACCAATAATGAGATTATAAAACCATTTAAAGTGAGTAATAAGGCTTTCAATGGCAGTGGTGACTGTAAATGGACTTTTCTTGTCGATGGATTGCTTTCGCTTCACGTTTCCCGAGCGAAATATCCAATTATAATCTGTTTTAACGAAAAATGTAAAAAAATTCAACTCAAAATCAATAATGATATTATAAAACAATTTAAAGCGAGTAATAAGGCTTTCAATGGCATGAGTGACAATAAATGGACTTTTCTCTTGACTGGATGGCTTTCACTTCACGTTTCCCGATGGAAACATCCAACTATAATCCGTTTTAACGAGAAATACAAAACAATTCAACTTAAAATCAATAATGAGATTATAAAGCCATTTAAAGCGAATAATAAGGCTTTCAAAGCCTTGGGTGACTATAATGGACTTTTCTTGGCAATGGATGGCTTTCACTTTACGTTTCTCGAGGAAAACATCCAATTATAATCTGTTTAATGAAAAACACAAAAACATTCAAGTTAAAATCAATAATGAGATTATAAAACTATTTAAAGCGAGTAATAAGGCAGTCAAAGACATTGGTGACTATAAATGGACTTTTCTTGTCAATGGATGGCTTTCGCTTCACGTTTGCCGAGGGAAACATCCAACTATAATGTGTTTTAATGAGAAATGGAAAAAAATTTGACTTAAAATTAATAATGACATTATAAAACCATCTAAAGCGAGTAATAAGGCTTTCAAAGGTATGAGTGGCTATAAATGGACTTTTCTTGTGAACGGATGGCTTTCGCTTCACGTTTTTTGAGGGAAATATCCAATTATAATCTCTTTTAACAAAAAATGTAAAAAAATTCAACTTAAAATCAATAATGAGATTATAAAACCATTTAAAGCGAGTAATAAGGCTTTCAAAGGCAATGGTGACTGTAAATGGACTTTTCCTGTCAATGGATGGCTTTCGCTTCATGTTTCCCAAGGGAAACATCTAATTATAATCTGTTTTAACAAGAAATGCAAAAAAATTCAACTTAAAATCAATAATGAGATTATAAAACCATTTAAAGCGAGTAATAAGGCTTTCACAGGCATGCGTGACTATAAATGGACTTTTCTTGTGAACGGATGGCTTTTGCTTCACTTTTCTCGAGGAAAATATCCAACTATAATCTGTTTTAACAGAAAATGTAAAAAAATTCAACTTAAAATCAATAATGAGATTATAAAACCATTTAAAGCGAGTAATAAGGCTTTCAATGGCATTGGTGACTATAAATGGACTTTTCTTGTCAATGGATGGCTTTCGCTTCACGTTTCCTGAGGGAAACATCCAATTATAATCTGTTTTAACAAAAAATGTAAAAAAATTCAACTTAAAATCAATAATGAGATTATAAAGCCATTTAAAGCGAATAAGAAGGCTTTTAAAGGCATGAGTGACTATAAATGGACTTTTCTTGTCAATGGATGGGATTCGCTTTACGTTTTTCGAGGAAAACATACAATTATAATCTGTTTTAATGAGAAATGCAAAAAAATTCAACTTAAAATCAATAATGAGATTATAAAACCATTTAAAGCGAGTAATAAGGCTTTCAAAGGCTTTGGTGACTATAAATGAACTTTTGTTGTCAATGGATGGCTTTCACTTCATGTTTCCCGAGGGAAACATCCAATTATAATATGTTTTAACGAGAAATGCAAAAAAATTCAACTTAAAATCAATAATGAGATTATAAAACCATTTAAAGCGAGTAATAAGGCCTTCAAAGGCATGCGTGACTATAAATGGACTTTTCTTGTGAACGGATGGCTTTCACTTCACGTTTCTCGAGGAAAATATCCAATTATAATCTGTTTTAACGAAAAATGTAAAAAAATTGAACTTAAAATCAATAATGAGATTATAAAACCATTTAAAGCGAGTAATAAGGCTTTTAATGGCATGGGTGACTATAAATGGACTTTTCTCTTGAATGGATGGCTTTCGCTCCACGTTTCCCGATGGAAACATCCAATTATAATCTGTTTTAACGAGAAGTGCAAAAAAATTCAACTTAAAATCAATAATGAGATTATAAATCCATTTAAAGCGAATAATAACGCTTTCAAAGGCATGGGTGACTATAATGGACTTTTCTTGTCGATAGATAGCTTTCGCTTTACGTTTCCCGAGAAAAACATCCAATTATAATATGTTTTAACAAAAAATGCAAAAAAATTCAATTTAAAATCAATAATGAGATTATAAAACCATTTAAAGCGAGTAATAAGGCTTTCAAAGGCATAAGTGACTATAAATGGACTTTTCTTGTGGATGGATGGCTTTCGCTTCACATTTCCTGAGGAAAACATCCAATTATAATCTGTTTTAACAAAAAATGTAAAAAAATTCAACTTAAAATCAATAATGAGATTATAAAACCATTTAAAGCGAGTAATAAGGCTTTCAATGGCATGGGTGACTATAAATTGACTTTTCTCTTGAATGGATGGCTTTCGCTTCAGGTTTCCCGATGTAAACATCCAATTATAATCTGTTCTAATGAGAAATGCAAAAAAATTCAACTTAAAATCAGTAATGAGATTATAAAGCCATTTAAAGCGAATAATAACGTTTTGAAAAGCATGAGTGACTATAATGGACTTTTCTTGTCAATGGATGCCTTTTGCTTTTCCTTTCCCGAAGGAAACATCCAATTATAATCTGTTTTAATGAAAAATGTGAAAAAAATTGAAGTTAAAATCAATAATGAAATTATAAAACCATTTAAAGCGAGTATTAAGGTTGTCAAAGGCATTGATGACTATAAATGGACTTTTCTTGTGAATGGATGGCTTTCGTTTCATGTTTCCTGAGGGAAACATCCAATTATAATATGTTTTAACAAAAAATGTAAAAAAATTTAACTGAAAGTCAATAATGAGGTTATAAAGCCATTTAAAGCGAATGATACGGCATTCAAATGCATGAGTGACTATAAATGGACTTTTCTTGACAATGGATAGCTTTCGCTTCACGTTTCCCAAGGGAAACACCCAATTATAATTTGTTTTAATGAAAAATGTAAAAAATTTCAACTTAAAATCAATAATGAGATTATAAAGCCATTTAAAGCGAATTATAAGGCTTTCAAAGGCATGGCTGACTATAAATGGTTTTTTTTGTCAATGGATGGGAGTCGCTTTGCGTTTCCCGAGGGAAACATCCATTTATAATCTGTTTTAACGAGAAATGCAAAAAACTTCAACTTAAAATCAATAATGAGATTATAAAACCATTTAAAGCGAGTAATCAGGCTTTCAAAGGCATGAGTGACTATAAATGGACTTTTTCTTGTGGATGGATGGCTTTTGCTTCACATTTCCCGAGGGAAACATCCAATTATAATCAGTTTTAATGAAAAATGTAAAAAAATTCAACTTAAAATCAATAATGAGATTATAAAGCCATTTAAAACGAATAAGAAGGCTTTCAAAGGCATGGGTGACTATAAATGGACTTTTCTTGTCAATGGATGGGATTCGCTTTACGTTTCCCAAGGGAAAAATCCAATTATAATCTGTTTTAACGAGAAATGCAAAAAAATTCAACTTAAAATCAATAATGAGCTTGTAAAACCATTTAAACCGAATAATAAGGCTTTCAAAGGCATGAGTGACTATAAATGGACTTTTCTTGTGGATGGATGGCTTTCGCTTCACGTTTCCCGAGGGAAACATCCAATTATAATCTGTTTTAACAAAAAATGTAAACAAATTCAACTTAAAACCAATAATGAGATTATAAAACCATTTGAAGTGAGTAATAAGGCTTTCAATGGCAGTGGTGACTATAAATGGACTTTTCTTGTCGATGGATTGCTTTCGCTTCATGTTTCCCGAGCGAAATATCCAATTATAATCTGTTTTAACGAAAAATGTAAAAAAATTCAACTTAAAATCAATAATGATATTATAAAACAATTTAAAGCGAGTAATAAGGCTTTCAATGGCATGGGTGACTATAAATGGACTTTTCTCTTGACTGGATGGCTTTCACTTCACGTTTCCCGATGGAAACATCCAATTATAATCCGTTTTAACGAGAAATGCAAAAACATTCAACTTAAAATCAATAATGAGATTATAAAGCCATTTAAAGCGAATAATACGGCTTTCAAATGCATGGGTGACTATAAATGGACTTTTCTTGTCAATAGATGGCTTTCGCTTCACGTTTCTCGAGAACAACATCCTATTATAATCTGTTTTAATGAAAAACGTAAAAAAATTCAACTTAAAATCAATAATGAGATTATAAAGCCATTTAAAGCGAATAATAAGGCTTTCAAAGCCTTGGGTGACTATAATGGACTTTTCTTGTCAATGGATGACTTTCGCTTTACGTTTCCTGAGGGAAACATCCAATTATAATCTGTTTTAATGAAAAATACAAAAACATACAAGTTAAAATCAATAATGAGATTATAAAACTATTTAAAGCGAGTAATAAGGCTGTCCAAGACATTGGTGACTATAAATGGACTTTTCTTGTTAATGGATGGCTTTCGCTTCACGTTTGCCGAGGGAAACATCCAACTATAATGTGTTTTAACGAGAAATGCAAAAAAATTTGACTTAACATTAATAATGACATTATAAAACCATCTAAAGCGAGTAATAAGGCTTTCAAAGGCATGGGTGGCTATAAATGGATTTTTCTCGTGAACGGATGGCTTTTGCTTCACGTTTTCCAAGGAAAATATCCAATTATAATCTGTTTTAACAAAAAATGTAAAAAAATTCAACTTAAAATCAATAATGAGATTATAAAACCATTTAAAGCGAGTAATAAGGCTTTCAAAGGCAATGGTGACTGTAAATTGACTTTTCTTGTCAATGGATGGCTTTCGCTTTAGGTTTCCCGAGGGAAACATCTAATTATAATCTGTTTTAACGAGAAATGCAAAAAAATTCAACTTAAAATCAATAATGAGATTATAAAACCATTTAAAGCGAGTAATAAGGCTTTCAAAGGCATGCGTGACTATAAATGGACTTTTCTTGTGAACGGATGGCTTTCACTTCACGTTTCTCGAGGAAAACATCCAACTATAATCTGTTTTAACGAAAAATATAAAAAAATTAAACTTAAAATAAATAATGAGATTGTAAAACCATTTAAAGCGAGTAATAAGGCTTTCAATGGCATTGGTGACTATAAATGGACTTTTCTTGTCAATGGATGGCTTCGCTTCACGTTTCCTGAGGGAAACATCCAATTATAATCTGTTTTAACAAAAAATGTAAAAAAATTCAACTTAAAATCAATAATGAGATTATAAAGCCATTTAAAGCGAATAAGAAGGCTTTCAAAGGCATGGGTGACTATAAATGGACTTTTCTTGTCAATGGATGGGATTCGCTTTACGTTTCCCGAGGAGAACATCCAATTATAATCTGTTTTAATGAGAAATGCAAAACAATTCAACTTAAAATCAATAATGAGATTATAAAACCATTTAAAGCGAGTAATAAGGCTTTCAAAGGCTTTGGTGACTATAAATGGACTTTTGTTGCCAATGGATGGCTTTCGCTTCATGGTTCTCGAGGGAAACATCCAATTATAATATGTTTTAACGAGAAATGCAAAAAAATTCAACTTAAAATCAATAATGAGATTATAAAACCATTTAAAGCGAGTAATAAGGCCTTCAAAGGCATGCGTGACTATAAATGGACTTTTCTTGTGATCGGATGGCTTTCACTTCACGTTTCTCGAGGAAAATATCCAATTATAATCTGTTTTAACGAAAAATGTAAAAACATTCAACTTAAAATCAATAATGAGATTATAAAACCATTTAAAGCGAGTAATAAGGCTTTCAATGGCATTGGTGACTATAAATAGACTTTTCTTGTCAATGGATGGCTTTCACTTCACGTTTCCTGAGAAAAACATCCAATTATAATCTGTTTTAATGAAAACTGTAAAAATATTCAACTTAAAATCAATAATGAGATTATAAAGCCATTTAAAGCGAATAAGAAGGCTTTCAAAGGCATGGGTGACTATAAATGGACTTTTCTTGTCAATGGATGGGATTCGCTTTACGTTTCCCGAGGGAAACATCCAATTATAATCTGTTTTAGTGAGAAATGCAAAAAAATTCAACTTAAAATCAATAATGAGATTTTAAAACCATTTAAAGCGAGTAATAAGGCTTTCAATGGCATTGGTGACTATAAATGGACTTTTTTTGTCAATGGATGGCTTTCGCTTCACGTTCCCTAAGGGAAACATCCGATTATAATCTGTTTTAATGAGAAATGCAAAAAAATTCAACTTAAACTCAATAATGAGATTATAAAACCATTTAAAGCGAGTAATAATGCTTTCAAAGGCCTCGGTGACTATAAATGGACTTTTCTTGCGAACGGATGGCTTTCGCTTCATGTTTCCCGAGGAAAATATCCAATTATAATCTGTTTTAACAAAAAATACAAAAAAATTCAACTTAAAATCAATAATGAGATTATAAAACCATTTAAAGCGAGTAATAAGGCTTTCAATGGCATTGGTGACTATAAATGGACTTTTCTTGTCAATGGATGGCTTTCGCTTCACGTTTCCCAACCGAAATATCCAATTATAATCTGTTTTAACGAAAAATGTAAAAAAAATCAACTTAAAATCAATAATGAAATTATAAAACCATTTAAAGCGAGTAATAAGGCTTTCAATTGTATGGGTGACTATAAATGGACTTTTTTCTTGAATGGATGGCTTTCGCTTCACGTTTCCCGATGGAAACATCCAATTATAATCTGTTTTAACGAGAAATGCAAAAAAATTCAACTTAAAATCAATAATGAGATTATAAAGCCATTTAAAGCGAATAATAAGGCTTTCAAAGGCATGGGTGACTATAATGGACTTTTCTTGTCAATGGATACCTTTCGCTTTATGTTTCTCGAGGGAAACATCCAATTAGAATCTGTTTTAATGAGAAATGCAAAAAAAGTTCAAGTTAAAATCAATAATAAGATTATAAAACCATTTAAAGCGAGTAATAAGGTTGTCAAAGGCATTGGCGACTATAAATGGACTTTTCTTGCAAATGGATGGCTTTCGCTTCAAGTTTCCTGAGGGAAACATCCAATTATAATATGTTTTAAGAGAAAATGTGAAAAACTTTAACTTAAAATCAATAATGAGATTGTAAAGCCATTTAAAGCGAATAATACGGCTTTTAAATGCATGGGTGATTATAAATGGACTTTTCTTGTCAGTGGATGGCTTTCACTTCACGTTTCTCGAGGAAAACATCCAATTATAATCTGTTTTACTGAAAAATGTAAAAAAATTCAACTTAAAATCAATAATGAGATTATGAAGCCATTTAAAGCAAATAATACGGCTTTCAAATGCATGGGTGACTATAAATGGACTTTTCTTATCAATGGCTGGCTTTCGCTTCACGTTTCCCGAGAAAAACATCCTATTATAATCAGTTTTAATGAAAAATGTAAAAAAATTCAACTTAAAATCAATAATGAGATTATAAAGCCATTTAAAGCGAATAATAAGGCTTCCAAAGGCATGGCTGACTATAAATGGACTTTTCTTGTCAATGGATGGGAGTCGCTTTACGTTTCCTAAGGAAAACATCCAATTATAATCTGTTTAAACGAGAACTGCAAAAAAATTCAACTTAAAATCAATAATGAGATTATAAAACCATTTAAAGCGAGTAATAAGGCTTTCAAAAGCATGAGTGACAATAAATGGACTTTTCTTGTGGATGGATGGCTTTCGCTTCACATTGCCCGAGGGAAACATCCAATTATAATATGTTTTAATGAGAAATTCAAAAAAATTCAACTTAAAATCAATAATGAGATTGCAAAGCCATTTAAAGCGAATAATAAGGCTTTCAAAGGCATGGGTGACTATAATGGACTTTTTTTGTCAATGGATGGCTTTCGCTTTACGTTTCCCGAGGAAAACATCCAATTATACTCTGTTTGAACGAAAAATAAAAAATAATTCAACTTAAAATCAATAATGAGATTATAAAACCATTTGAAGCGAGTAATAAGGCTGTCAAAGGCATTGGGGACTATAAACGGACTTTTCCTGTCAATGGATGGCTTTCGCTTCACGTTTCCCGATAAAAACATCAAATTATAATCTGTTTTAATGAAAAATATAAAAAAATTCAACTTAAAATCAATAATGAGATTATAAAGCCATTTAAAGCGAATAATAAGGCTTTCAATGGCATGGGTGACTATAAATGGACTTTTCTTTTGAATGGATGGCTTTCGCTTCGCGTTTCCTGATGGAAACATCTAATTATAATCTGTTTTAACGAGAAATGCAAAAAATTCAACTTAAAATCAATAATGAGATTATAAAGCCATTTAAAGCGAATAATAAGGCTTTCAAAGGCATGGGTGACTATAATGGACTTTTCTTGTCAATGGATGGCTTTCGCTTTACGTTTCCTGAGGGAAACATCCAATTATTATCTGTTTTAACGAAAAATGCAAAAAAATTCAAGTTAAAATTAATAATGAGATTATAAAACCATTTAAAGCGAGTAATAAGGCTGTTAAAGGCATTGGTGACTATAAATGGACTTTTCTTCTGAATGGATGGCTTTCGCTTCACGTTTCTCGAGGGAAACATCCAATTATAATATGTTTTAACAAAAAATGTAAAAAAATTTTACTTAAAATCAATAATGAGATTATAAAGCCATTTAAAGCAAATAATACGGCTTTCAAATGCATGGGTGACTATAAATGGACTTTTCTTGTCAATGGATGGCTTTCGCTTCACGTTTGGCAAGCAAAATATCCAATTATAATCTGTTTTAACGAAAAATGTAAAAAAATTCAACAAAAAATCAATAATGAGATTATAAAACCATTTAAAGCGAGTAATAAGGCTTTCAATGGCATTGGTGACTATAAATGGACTTTTCTCTTGAATGGATGGCTTTCTCTTGATGTTTCCCAATGGAAACATCCAATTATAATCTGTTTTAACGAGAAATGCAAAAAAATTCAACTTAAAATCAATAATGAGATTATAAAACCATTTAAAGTGCGCAATAAGGCTTTCAAAGGTATGGGTGACTATAAATAAACTTTTCTTGTGAATGGATGGCTTTCGCTTCACGTTTCTCAAGAGAAACATCCAATTATAATCTGTTTTAACGAAAAATGTAAAAAAATTCAACTTAAAATTAGTAATGAGATTATAAAACCATTTAAAGTGCGCAATAAGGCTTTCAAAGGTATGGGTGACTATAAATGGATGTTTCTTGCGAATGGATGGCTTTCGCTTCACTTTTCTCGAGGAAAACATCCAATTATAATCTGTTTTAACAAAAAATGTAAAAAAATTCAACTTAAAATCAATAATGAGATTATAAAACCATTTAAAGTGCGCAATAACGCTTTCAAAGGTATGGGTGACTATAATTGGACTTTTCTTGTGAATGGATGGCTTTCACTCCACGTTTCCCGAGGGAAACATCCAATTATAATATGTTTTAACGAAAAATGTAAAAAAATTCAACTTAAAATCGATAATGAGATTATAAAACCATTTAATGTGCGCAATAAGGCTTTCAAAGGTATGGGTAACTATAAATAAACTTTTCTAGTGAATGCATGGCTTTCGCTTCAGGTTTCCAGAGGGAAGCATCCAATTATAATCTGTTTTAACGAAAAATGTAAAAAAATTCAACTTAAAATATATAATGAGATTATAAAACCATTTAAAGTGCGCAATAAGGCTTTCAAAGGTATGGGTGACTATAAATGGACTTTTCTTTTGAATGGATGGCTTTCACTTCACGTTTCCCGAGGAAAACATCCAATTATAATCTGTTTTAACAAAAACTGTAAAAAAATTCAACTTAAAATCAATAATAAGATTATAATATCATTTAAAGCGAGTAATATGGCTTTCAAAGGCATTGATGACTATAAATGGACTTTTCTTGTCAATGGATGGCTTTCACTTCACGTTTCCCGAGGGAAACATCCAATTATAATCTGTTTTAATGAAAAATGTAAAAAAATTCAACTTAAAATCAATAATGAGATTATAAAACCATTTAAAGCGAGTAATAAGGCTTTCAATGGTATGGGTGACTATAAATGGACTTTTCTCTTGAATGGATGGCTTTCGCTTCACATTTCACGATGGAAACATCCAATTATAATTTGTTTTAACGAGAAATGCAAAAAAATTCAACTTAAAATCAATAATGAGATTATAAAGCCATTTAAAGCGAAAAATAAGGCTTTCAAAGGCATGGGTGACTATAATGGACTTTTCTTGTCAATGGATGGCTTTCGCTTTACGTTTCCCAAGGGAAACATCCAATTATAATCAGTTTTAATGAAAAATGTAAAAAAATTCAACTTAAAATCAATAATGAGATTATAAAACAATTTAAAGCGAGTAATAAGGCTTCCAAAGGTTGTGGTGACTATAAATGGACTTCTCTTGTCAATGGATGACTTTCGCTTCACGTTTCCTGAGGGAAACATCTAATTATAATCTGTTTTAACGAGAAATGCAAAACAATTCAACTTAAAATCAATAATGAGTTTATAAAACCATTTAAAGCGAGTAATAAGGCTTTCAAAGGCATGGGTGATTTTAAATTGACTTTTCTTGCGAATGGATGGCTTTCGCTTCAGTTTTCTTGAGGCGAACATCCAATTATAATCTGTTTTAACAAGAAATGCAAAAAAATTCAAGTTAAAATCAATAATAAGATTAGAAAACCATTTAAAGCGAGTAATAAGGCTTTCAAAGGCATTGGTGACTATAAGTGGACTTCTCTTGTCAATGGATGCCTTTCGTTTTACGTTTCCCACGGGAAACATCCAATTATAATCTGTTTTAACAAAAAATGTAAAAAAATTCAACTTAAAATCAATAATGAGATTATAAAACCATTTAAAGCGAGTAATAAGGCTTTTAAAGGCAATGGTGACTGTAAATGGACTTTTCTTGTGAATGGATGGCTTTCGCTTTACGTTTCTCGAGGGAAACATCCAATTATAATCTGTTTTAATGAAAAATATAAAAAGAGTCAACTTAAATTCAATAATGAGATTATAAAACCATTTAAAGTGCGCAATAAGGCTTTCAAAGGCATGCGTGACTATAAATGGACTTTTCTTGTGAACGGATGGCTTTCGCTTCACGTTTCTCGAGGAAAATATCCAATTATAATCTGTTTTAACGAAAAATGTAAAAAAATTCAACTTAAAATCAATAATGAGATTATAAAACCATTTAAAGCGAGTAATAAGGCTTTCAATGGCATTGGTGACTATAAATGGACTTTTCTTGTCAATGGATGGCTTTCGCTTCACGTTTCCTGAGGGAAACATCCAATTATAGTCTGTTTTAATGAAAAATGTAAAAAAATTCAACTTAAAATCAATAATTGGATTATAAAGCCAATTAAAGCGAATAAGAAGTCTTTCAAAGGCATGGGTGACTATAAATGGACTTTTCTTATCAATGGATGGGATTCGCTTTACGTTTCCCAAGGGAAACATCCAATTATAATTTGTTTTAATGAGAAATGCAAAAAAATTGAACTTAAAATCAATAATGAGATTATAAAACCATTTAAAGCGAGTAATAAGGCTTTCAAAGGCTTTGGTGACTATAAATGGACTTTTCTTATGAACGGATGGCATTCGCTTCACGTTTCTTGAGGAAAATATCCAATTATAGTATGTTTTAACGAAAAATGTAAAAAAATTTAACTTAAAATCAATAATGAGATTATAAAATCATTTAAAGCGAGCAATAAGGCTTTCAATGGCATTGGCGACTATAAATGGACTTTTCTTGTCAATGGATGGCTTTCGCTTCACGTTTCCCGAGCGAAATATCCAATTATAATATGTTTTAATGAAAAATGTAAAAAAAATCGACTTAAAATCAATAATGATATTATAAAACCATTTAAAGCGAGTAATAAGGCTTTCAATGGTATGGGTGACTATAAATGGACTTTTCTCTTGAATGGATGGCTTTTGCTTCACGTTTCTCGATGGAAACATCCAATTATAATCTGTTTTAATGAGAAATGCAAACAAATTTAACTTAAAATCAATAATGAGATTATAAAGCCATTTAAAGCGAATAATAAGGCTTTCAAAGGTATGGGTGACTATAATGGACTTTTCTTGTCAATGGATGGCTTTCGCTTTACGTTTCCCAAGGGAAACGTCCAATTATAATCAGTTTTAATGAAAAATGCAAAAAAATTCAACTTAAAATCAATAATGAGATTATAAAACCATTTAAAGCGAGTAATAAGGCTTTCAAAGGCTGTGGTGAATATAAATGGACTTTTCTTATCAATGGATGACTTTCGCTTCACGTTTCCTGAGGGAAACATCTAATTATAATATGTTTTAACGAGAAATGCAAAACAATTCAACTTAAAATCAATATTGAGTTTATAAAACCATTTAAAGCGAGTAATAAGGCTTTCAAAGGCATTGGTGATTTTAAATTGACTTTTGTTGCGAATGGATGGCTTTCGCTTCACTTTTCTTGAGGTAAACATCGAATTATAATCTGTTTTAACGAAAAATGCAAAAAAAATTCAAGTTAAAATCAATAATAAGATTATAAAACCATTTAAAGCGAGTAATAAAGCTTTCAAAGGCATGGGTGACTATAATGGACTTTTCTTGTCAATGGATGGGATTCGCTTTACTTTTCTCGAGGGAAACATCCAAATATAATCTGTGTTAATGAGAAATGCAAAAAAATTCAACTTAAAATCAATAATGAGATTATAAAACCATTTAAAGCGAGTAATAAGGCTTTCAAAGGCATTGGTGATTATAAATGGACTTTTCTTGTCAATGGATGCCTTTCGTTTTACGTTTCCAGAGGGAAACATCCAATTGTAATCTGTTTTAGCGAAAAATGTAAAAAAATTCAAGTTAAAATCAATAATGAGATTATAAAACCATTTAAAGCGAGTAATAAGGCTTTCGATGGCATTGGTGACTATAAATGGATTTTTATTGTCAATGGATGGCTTTCGCTTTACGTTTCCCGAGAGAAACATCCAATTATAATCTGTTTTAATGAGAAATGCAAAAAAATTCAACTTAAAATCAATAATGAGATTATAATGCCATTTAATGCGAATAATAAGCCTTTCAAAGGCATGGGTGACTATAATGGACTTTTCTTGTCAATGGATTGGATTCGCTTTACTTTTCTCAAGGGAAACATCCAATTATAATCTGTTTGAATGAGAAATGCAAAAAAATTCAACTTAAAATCAATAATGAGATTATAAAACCATATAGAGCGAGTAATAAGGCTTTCAAAGGCATTGGTGACTATAAATAGACTTTTCTTGTCAGTGGATGGCTTTCGTTTTACGTTTCCTGAGGGAAACATCCAATTATAATCTGTTTTAGCAAAAAATGGAAAAAAATTCAAGTTAAAATTAATAATGAGATTATAAAACCATTTAAAGCGAGTAATAAGGCTTTCAAAGGCATTGGTGACTATAAATGGACTTTTCTTGTCGATGGATGGCTTTCATTTTACGTTTCCCGAGGGAAACATCCAATTATAATCTGTTTTACTGAAAAATGTAAAAAAATTCAAGTTAAAATCAATAATGAGATTATAAAACCATTTAAATCGAGAAATAAGGCTTTCAATGGCATTGGCGACTATAAATGGACTTTTCTTATCAATGGATGGCTTTCCCTTTACGTTTCCCGAGAGAAACATCCAATTATAATCTGTTTTAATGAGAAATGCAAAAAAATTCAACTTAAAATCAATAATGAGATTATAGAGCCATTTAATGCGAATAATAAGGCTTTCAAAGGCATGGGTGACTATAATAGACTTTTCTTATCAATGGATGGGATTCGCTTTACGTTTCTCGAGGAAAACATCCAATTATAATATATTTTAATGAGAAATGCAAAAAAATTCAACTTAAAATCAATAACGAGATTATAAAACCATTTAACGCGAGTAATAAGGCTTTCAAAAGCTTTGGTGACTATAAATGGACTTTTCTTGTCAATAGATGGCTTTCGCTTCACGTTTCCCAAGGAAAACATCTAATTATAATCTGTTTTAATGAGAAATGCAAAATAATTCAACTTAAAATCAATAATGAGATTATAAAACCATTTAAAGCGAGTAATAAGGCTTTCAAAGGCATGAGTGACTATAAATGGACTTTTCTTGTGGATGGATGGCTTTCGCTTCACGTTTCCCAACGAAGACATCCAATTATAATCTGTTTTAAAAAAAATATATAAACATTCAACTTAAAATCCATAATGAGATTATAAAACCATTTAAAGCGAGTAATAAGGCTTTCAAAGGCATTGGTGACTATAAATGGACATTTCTTGTCAATGGATGGCTTTCGCTTAACGTTTCCTGAGGGAAACATCCAATTATAATCTGTTTTAATGAAAAATGTAAAAAAATTCAACTTAAAATCACTAATGATATTATCGAACCATTTAAAGCGAGTAATAAGGCTTTCAATGGTATGGGTGAATATATGTGGACTTTTCTCTTGAATGGATACCTTTCGCTTCTCGTTTCCCAATGGAAACATCCAATTATAATCTGTTTTAACGAGAAATGCAAAAAAATTCAACTTAAAATCAATAATGAGATTATAAAGCCATTTAAAGCGAATAATAAGGCTTCCAAAGGCATGAGTGACTATAAATGGACTTTGCTTGTCAATTGATGGCTTTCGCTTCAAGTTTCTCGAGGGAAACATCCAATTATAATCTGTTTTAATGAAAAATATAAAAAAATTCAACTTAAAATCAATAATGAGATTCTAAAACCATTTAAAGCGAGTAATAAGGCTTTCAATGGCATGGGTGACTATAAATGAACTTTTCTCTTGAATGGATGGCTTTCGCTTCACGTTTCCCAAGGGAAACATCCAATTATAATCTGTTTTAACAAAAAATGTAAAAAAATTCAACTTAAAATCCATAATGAGATTATAAAGCCATTTAAAGCGAGTAATAAGGCTGTCAAAGTCATTGGTGACTATAAATGGACTTTTCTTGTCAATGGATGGCTTTCGCTTAACGTTTCCTGAGGGAAACATCCAATTATAATCTGTTTTAATGAAAAATGTAAACAAATTCAACTTAAAATCACTAATGATATTATCGAACCATTTAAAGCGAGTATTAAGGCTTTCAATGGTATGGGTGAATATATATGGACTTTTCTCTTGAATGGATACCTTTCGCTTCTCGTTTCCCAATGGAAACATCCAATTATAATCTGTTTTAACGAGAAATGTAAAAAAATTCAACTTAAAATCAATAATGAGATTATAAAGCCATTTAAGGCGAATAATAAGGCTTCCAAAGGCATGAGTGACTATAAATGGACTTTGCTTGTCAATTGATGGCTTTCGCTTCAAGTTTCTCGAGGGAAACATCCAATTATAATCTGTTTTAACGAAAAATATAAAAAAATTCAACTTAAAATCAATAATGAGATTCTAAAACCATTTAAAGCGAGTAATAAGGCTTTCAATGGCATGGGTGACTATAAATGAACTTTTCTCTTGAATGGATGGCTTTCGCTTCACGTTTCCCAAGGGAAACATCCAATTATAATCTGTTTTAACAAAAAATGTAAAAAAAATTCAACTTAAAATCCATAATGAGATTATAAAGCCATTTAAAGCGAGTAATAAGGCTGTCAAAGTCATTGGTGACTATAAATGGACTTTTCTTGTCAATGGATGGCTTTCGCTTCATGTTTCCCGAGGGAAACATCCAACTATAATCTGTTTTAACAAAAAATGTAAAAAAGTTCAACTTAAAATCAATAATGAGATTATAAAACCATTTAAAGCGAGTAATAAGGCTTTTGAAGGCATTGGTGACTATAAATGGAATTTTCTTGTCAATGGATGGATTTCGCTTAACGTTTCCCAAGGTAAACATCCAATTACAATCTGTTTTAATGAAAAATGTAAAAAAATTCAACTTAAAATCACTAATGATATTATAAAACCATTTAAAGCGAGTAATAAGGCTTTCAATGGCATGGGTGACTATATATGGACTTTTCTCTTGAATGGATATCTTTCGCTTCACGTTTCCCAATGGAAACATCCAATTATAATCTGTTTTAGCAAAAAAATGTAAACAAATTCAACTTAAAATCAATAATGAGATTATAAAACCATTTAAAACGAGTAATAAGGCTGTCAAAGTCATTGGTGACTATAAATGGACTTTTCTTGTGAATGGATGGCTTTCGCTTCATGTTTCCCGAGGGAAACATCCAATTATAATCTGTTTTAACAAAAAATAAAAAAAAAATTAACTTAAAATCAATAATGAGATTATAAAACCATTTAAAGCGAGTAATAAGGCTTTCGAAGGCATAGGTGACTATAAATGGACTTTTCTTGTCAATGGATGGATTTCGCTTAACGTTTCCTGAGGTAAACATCCAATTATAACATGTTTTAATGAAAAATGTAAAAAAATTCAACTTAAAATCACTAATGATATTATAAAACCATTTAAAGCGAGTAATAAGGCTTTCAATGGCATGGGTGACTATATATGGACTTTTCTCTTGAATGGATACCTTTCGCTTCACGTTTCCCAATGGAAACATCCAATTATAATCTGTTTTAACAAAAAATGTAAACAAATTCAACTTAAAATCAATAATGTGATTATAAAACCATTTATAGCGAGTAACAAGGCTTTCAAAGGCTTTGGTAACTATAAAGGGACTTTTCTTGTCAATGGATGGCTTTCATTTCACATTTCCCGAGGAAAACATCTAATTATAATTTGTTTTAACGAGAAATGCAAAAAAATTCAACTTAAAATCAATAATGAGACTATAAAACCATTTAAATCGAGTAATAAGGCTTTCAAAGGCATGGGTGATTTTAAAAGGACTTGTCTTGCGAACGGATGGCTTTCGCTTCACGTTTCTCGAGGAAAACATCCAATTATAATATGTTTTAACGAAAAATGTAAAAAAATTCAACTTAAAATCAATAATGAGATTATAAAACCATTTAAAGCGAGTAATAAGGCTTTCAAAGGCATTGGTGACTATAGATGGAATTTTCTTGTCAATGGATGGATTTCGCTTAACGTTTCCCAAGGTAAACATCCAATTACCATCTGTTTTAATGAAAAATGTAAAAAAATTCAACTTAAAATCACTAATGATATTATAAAACCATTTAAAGCGAGTAATAAGGCTTTCAATGGCATGGGTGACTATATATGGACTTTTTTCTTGAATGGATACCTTTCGCTTCACGTTTCCCAATGAAAACATCCAATTATAATCTGTTTTAGCAAAAAATGTAAACAAATTCAACTTAAAATCAATAATGAGATTATAAAACCATTTAAAACAAGTTATAAGGCTGTCAAAGTCATTGGCGACTATAAATGGACTTTTCTTGTGAATGGATGGCTTTCGCTTCATGTTTCCTGAGGGAAACATCCAATTATAATCTGTTTTAACAAAAAATATAAAAAAATTTAACTTAAAATCAATAATGAGATTATAAAACCATTTAAAGCGAGTAATAAGGCTTTCGAAGGCAGAGGTGACTATAAATGGACTTTTCTTGTCAATGGATGGATTTCGCTTAACGTTTCCTGAGGTAAACATCCAATTATAATCTGTTTTAATGAAAAATGTAAAAAAATTCAACTTAAAATCACTAATGATATTATAAAACCATTTAAAGCGAGTAATAAGGCTTTCAATGGCATGGGTGACTATATATGGACTTTTCTCTTGAATGGATACCTTTCGCTTCACGTTTCCCAATGGAAACATCCAATTATAATCTGTTTTAACAAAAAATGTAAACAAATTCAACTTAAAATCAATAATGTGATTATAAAACCATTTATAGCGAGTAACAAGGCTTTCAAAGGCTTTGGTAACTATAAAGGGACTTTTCTTGTCAATGGATGGCTTTCATTTCACATTTCCCGAGGAAAACATCTAATTATAATTTGTTTTAACGAGAAATGCAAAAAAATTCAACTTAAAATCAATAATGAGACTATAAAACCATTTAAATCGAGTAATAAGGCTTTCAAAGGCATGGGTGATTTTAAAAGGACTTGTCTTGCGAACGGATGGCTTTCGCTTCACGTTTCTCGAGGAAAACATCCAATTATAATATGTTTTAACGAAAAATGTAAAAAAATTCAACTTAAAATCAATAATGAGATTATAAAACCATTTAAAGCGAGTAATAAGGCTTTCAAAGGCATTGGTGACTATAGATGGAATTTTCTTGTCAATGGATGGATTTCGCTTAACGTTTCCCAAGGTAAACATCCAATTACCATCTGTTTTAATGAAAAATGTAAAAAAATTCAACTTAAAATCACTAATGATATTATAAAACCATTTAAAGCGAGTAATAAGGCTTTCAATGGCATGGGTGACTATATATGGACTTTTTTCTTGAATGGATACCTTTCGCTTCACGTTTCCCAATGAAAACATCCAATTATAATCTGTTTTAGCAAAAAATGTAAACAAATTCAACTTAAAATCAATAATGAGATTATAAAACCATTTAAAACAAGTTATAAGGCTGTCAAAGTCATTGGCGACTATAAATGGACTTTTCTTGTGAATGGATGGCTTTCGCTTCATGTTTCCTGAGGGAAACATCCAATTATAATCTGTTTTAACAAAAAATATAAAAAAATTTAACTTAAAATCAATAATGAGATTATAAAACCATTTAAAGCGAGTAATAAGGCTTTCGAAGGCAGAGGTGACTATAAATGGACTTTTCTTGTCAATGGATGGATTTCGCTTAACGTTTCCTGAGGTAAACATCCAATTATAATCTGTTTTAATGAAAAATGTAAAAAAATTCAACTTAAAATCACTAATGATATTATAAAACCATTTAAAGCGAGTAATAAGGCTTTCAATGGCATGGGTGACTATATATGGACTTTTCTCTTGAATGGATACCTTTCGCTTCACATTTTCCAATGGAAACATCCAATTATAATCTGTTTTAACAAAAAATGTAAACAAATTCAACTTAAAATCAATAATGTGATTATAAAACCATTTATAGCGAGTAATAAGGCTTTCAAAGGCTTTGGTAACTATAAATGGACTTTTCTTGTCAATGGATGGCTTTCGTTTCACATTTCCCGAGGAAAACATCTAATTATAATCTGTTTTAACGAGAAATGCTAAAAAATTCAACTTAAAATCAATAATGAGACTATAAAACCATTTAAATCGAGTAATAAGGCTTTCAAAGGCATGGGTGATTTTAAATGGACTTGTCTTGCGAATGGATGGCTTTCG
The DNA here is from genome assembly GCF_053813885.1 of Theobroma cacao. Classification (NCBI taxonomy): domain Eukaryota; kingdom Viridiplantae; phylum Streptophyta; class Magnoliopsida; order Malvales; family Malvaceae; genus Theobroma; species Theobroma cacao. Next base: position 10,985,287 of record NC_142648.1, on the reverse strand, counting down.
CTTCACGTTTCTCGAGGAAAACATCCAATTATAATCTGTTTTAACAAAAAATGTAAAAAAATTCAACTTAAAATCAATAATGAGATTATAAGACCATTTAAAGCAAGTAATAAGGCTTTCAAAGGCATTGGTGACTATAAATGGACTTTTCTTGTCAATAGATGGCTTTCGTTATACGTTTCCCGAGGGAAACATCCAATTATAATCTGTTTTAATGAAAAATCTAAAAAAATTCAACTTAAAATCAATAATGAGACTATAAAACCATTTAAATCGAGTAATAAGGCTTTCAAAGGCATGGGTGATTTTAAATGGACTTGTCTTGCGAACGGATGGCTTTTGCTTCACGTTTCTCGAGGAAAACATCCAATTATAATCTGTTTTAACAAAAAATGTAAAAAAATTCAACTTAAAATCAATAATGAGATTATAAAACCATTTAAAGCGAGTAACAAAGCTTTTAAAGGCATTGGTGACTATAAATGGACTTTTCTTGTAAATGGATGGCTTTCACATCACGTTTCCCGAGGGAAACATCCAACTATAATCTGTTTTAAAGAAAACTAAAAAACAATCGAACTTAAAATCAATAATGAGATTAGAAAACCATTTAAAGAGAGTAATAAGGCTTTCAAAAGCATTGGTGACTATAAATGGACTTTTGTTGTGGATGGATGGCTTTCGCTTCACGTTTCTCGAGGGAAACATCTAATTATAATATGCTTTAACAAAAAATGTAAAAAAATTCAACTTAAAATCAATAAAGAGATTATAAAACCATTTAAATTGCGCAATAAGGTTTTCGAAGGCATGGGTGACTATAAATAAACTTTTCTTGTGAATGGATGGCTTTCACTTCACGTTTCTTGAGGGAAACATCCAACTATAATTTGTTTTAACAAAAAATGTAAAAAAATTCAACTTAAAATCAATAATGAGATTATAAAACCATTTAAAGCGAGTAATAAGGCTTTCAAAGGCATTGGTGACTATAAATGGACTTTTCTTGTCAATAGATGGCTTTCGTTATACGTTTCCCAAGGGAAACATCCAATTATAATCTGTTTTAACGAAAAATGTAAAAAAATTCAACTTAAAATCACTAATGATATTATAAAATCATTTAAATCGAGTAATAAGGCTTTCAATGACATGGGTGACTATATATGGACTTTTCTCTTGAATGGATACCTGTCGCTTCACGTTCCCCAATGGAAACATCCAATTATAATTTGTTTTAACGAAAAATGCAAAAAAATTCAACTTAAAATCAATAATGAGATTATAAAGCCATTTAAAGCGAATAATAAGGCTTTCAAAGGCATGGGTGACTATAAATGGACTTTTCCTATCAATTGATGGCTTTCGCTTCACATTTCTTAAGGGAAACATCCAATTATAATCTGTTTTAACGAAAAATGTAAAAAACTTCAACTTAAAATCAATAATGAGATTATAAAACCAATTAAAGCGAGTAATAAAGCTTTCAAAGGCATAGGTGACTATAAATGGACTTTTCTTGTCAATGGATGGCTTTCGCTTCACGTTTCTTGAGGGAAACATCTAATTATAATATGTTTTAACGAGAAATGCAAAAAAATTCAACTTAAAATCAATAATGAGATTATAAAACCATTTAAAGTGAGTAATAAGGCTTTCAAAGGCATGGGTGATTTTGAATGGACTTTTGTTGTGAATGGATGGCTTTCGCTTCACGTTTCTCAAGGGAAACATCCAATTATAATCTGTTTTAACAAAAAATGTAAAAAAATTCAACTTAAAATCAATAATGAGATTATAACACCATTTAAAGCGAGTAATAAGGCTTTCAAAGGCATTGGTGACTATAAGTGGACTTTTCTTGTCAATGGATGGCTTTCGCTTCACGTCTCCCGAGCGAAACATCTAATTATAATCTGTTTTAAGGGAAAATGTAAAAAAATTCAACTTAAAATCACCAATGATATTATAAAACCATTTAAAGTGAGTAATAAGGCTTTCAATGGCATGGATGACTATATATGGACTTTTCTCTTGAATGGATACCTTTCGCTTCACGTTTCCCAATGGAAACATCCAATCATAATCTGTTTTGATGAGAAATGCAAAAAAATTCTAGTTAACATCAATAATGAGATTATAAAGCTATTTGAAGCGAATAATAAGGCTTTCAAAGGCATGGGTGACTATAAATGGACTTTTCCTGTCAATTGATGACTTTCGCTTCACATTTCTCGAGGGAAACATCCAATTATAATCTGTTTTAACGAAAAATATACAAAAATTCACCTGAAAATCAATAATCAGATTATAAAACCATTTAAAACGAGTAATAAGGCTTTCAAAGGCATGGGTGACAATAAATGGACTTTTCTCGTGGATGGATGGCTTTCGCTTCACGTTTCCCAAGGAAAACATCCAATTATAATCTGTTTTAACAAAAAATATAAAAAAATTCAACTTAAAATCCATAATGAGATTATAAAACCATTTAAAGCAAGTAATAAGGCTTTCAATGGCATTGGTGACTATAAATGGACTTTTCTTGTCAATGGATGGCTTTTGCTTCACGTTTTCCGAGCGACACATCCAATTATAATCTGTTTTAACAAAAAGTGTAAAAAAATTCAACTTAAAATCAATAATGATATTATAAAACCACCTAAAGCGAGTAATAAGGCTTTCAAAGACATGGGTGACGATAAATGGACCTTTCTTGTCAATGGATGGGATTCGCTTTACGTTTCTCGAGGGAAACATCTAATTATAATCTGTTTTAACGAGAAATGCAAAAAAATTCAACTTAAAATCAATAAGAACATTATAAAACCATTTAAAGCGACTAATAAGGCCTTCAAAGGCATGGGTGACTAGAAATGGACTTTTTTTGTGAATGGATGGCTTTCGCTTCACGTTTCTCGAGGGAAATATCCAATTATAATCTGTTTTAACAAAAAATGTAAAACAATTCAAGTGAAAATCAATAATGAGATTATAAAACTATTTAAAGCGAGTAATAAGGCTTTCAAAGGCATTGGTGACTATAAATGGACTTTTGTTGTGGATGGATGGCTTTCGCTTCACGTTTCTCGAGGGAAACATCTAATTATAATCTGTTTTAACAAAAAATGTAAAAAAATTCAACTTAAAATCAATAAAGAGATTATAAAACCATTTAGAGTGCGCAATAAGGTTTTCGAAGGCATGGGTGACTATAAATAAACTTTTCTTGTGAATGGATGGCTTTCACTTCACGTTTCTCGAGGAAAACATCCAATTATAATCTGTTTTAACAAAAAATGTAAAAAAATTCAACTTAAAATCAATAATGAGATTATAAAACCATTTAAAACGAGTAATAAGGCTTTCGAAGGCATCGGTGACTATAAATGGACTTTTCTTGTCAATGGATGGCTTCCGCTTCACGTTTCACGAGGGAAACATCCAACTATAATTTGTTTTAACAAAAAATGCAAAACAATTCAACTTAAATTCAATAATGAGATTATAAAGCCATTTAAAGCGAATAATAAGGCTTTCAAAGGCATGAGTGACTATAAATGGACTTTTCTTGTCAATGGATGGCTTTCGCCTCATGTTTCCCAAGGAAAACATCCAATTGTAATATGTTTTAACAAAAAATCTAAAAAAATTCAACTTAAAATCAATAATGAGATTATAAAACCATTTAAAGCGAGTAATAAGGCTTTCAAAGGCATTGGTGACTATAAATAGACTTTTCTTGTCAATAGATGGCTTTCGTTTTACGTTTCCCAAGGGAAACATCCAATTATAATCTGTTTTAGCGAAAAATGTAAAAAAATTCAACTTAAAATCACTAATGATATTATAAAATCATTTAAAGCGAGTAATAAGGCTTTCAATGGCATGGGTGACTATATATGGACTTTCTCTTGAATGGATACCTGCCGCTTCACGTTCCCCAATGGAAACATCCAATTATAATCTGTTTTAACGAAAAATGCAAAAAAATTCAACTTAAAATCAATAATGAGATTATAAAACCATTTAAAGCGAGTAATAAGGCTTTCGAAGGCATCAGTGACTATAAATGGACTTTTCTTGTCAATGGATGGCTTCCGCTTCACGTTTCCCGAGGGAAACATCCAACTATAATTTGTTTTAACAAAAAATGCAAAACAATTCAACTTAAATTCAATAATGAGATTATAAAGCCATTTAAAGCGAATAATAAGGCTTTCAAAGGCATGGGTGACTATAAATGGACTTTTCTTGTCAATGGATGGCTTTCGCTTCATGTTTCCCGAGGGAAACATCCAATTGTAATATGTTTTAACAAAAAATCTAAAAAAATTCAACTTAAAATCAATAATGAGATTATAAAACCATTTAAAGCGAGTAATAAGGCTTTCAAAGGCATTGGTGACTATAAATGGACTTTTCTTGTCAATAGATGGCTTTCATTTTACGTTTCCCGAGGGAAACATCCAATTATAATCTGTTTTAGCAAAAAATGTAAAAAAATTCAACTTAAAATCACTAATGATATTATAAAATCATTTAAAGCGAGTAATAAGGCTTTCAATGGCATGGGTGACTATATATGGACTTTCTCTTGAATGGATACCTGCCGCTTCACGTTCCCCAATGGAAACATCCAATTATAATTTGTATTAACGAAAAATGCAAAAAAATTCAACTTAAAATCAATAATGAGATTATAAAGCCATTTAAAGCGAATAATAAGGCTTTCAAAGGGACGGGTGACTATAAATGGACTTTTCCTATCAATTGATGGCTTTCGCTTCACATTTCTTGAGGGAAACATCCAATTATAATCTGTTTTAATGAAAAATGTAAAAAACTTCAACTTAAAATCAATAATGAGATTATAAAACCATTTAAAGCGAGTAATAAAGCTTTCAAAGGCGTAGGTGACTATAAATGGACTTTTCTTGTCAATGGATGGCTTTCGCTTCACGTTTCTCGAGGAAAACATCTAATTATAATCTGTTTTAACGAGAAATGCAAAAAAATTCAACTTAAAATCAATAATGAGATTATAAAACCATTTAAAGTGAGTAATAAGGCTTTCAAAGGCATGGGTGATTTTGAATGGACTTTTGTTGTGAATGGATGGCTTTCGCTTCACGTTTCTCAAGGGAAACATCCAATTATAATCTGTTTTAAGAAAAAATATAAAAAAATTCAACTTAAAATCAATAATGAGATTATAACACCATTTAAAGCGAGTAATAAGGCTTTCAAAGGCATTGGTGACTATAAGTGGACTTTTCTTGTCAATGGATGGCTTTCGCTTCACGTTTCCCGAGCGAAACATCTAATTATAATCTGTTTTAAGGGAAAATGTAAAAAAATTCAACTTAAAATCACCAATGATATTATAAAACCATTTAAAGTGAGTAATAAGGCTTTCAATGGCATGGGTGACTATATATGGACTTTTCTCTTGAATGGATACCTTTCACTTCACGTTTCCCAATGGAAACATCCAATCATAATTTGTTTTGATGAGAAATGCAAAAAAATTCTAGTTAACATCAATAATGAGATTATAAAGCTATTTGAAGCGAATAATAAGGCTTTCAAAGGCATGGGTGACTATAAATGGACTTTTCCTGTCAATTGATGACTTTCGCTTCACATTTCTCGAGGGAAACATCCAATTATAATCTGTTTTAACGAAAAATATACAAACATTCACCTTAAAATCAATAATCAGATTATAAAACCATTTAAAACGAGTAATAAGGCTTTCAAAGGCATGGGTGACAATAAATGGACTTTTCTTGTGGATGGATGGCTTTCGCTTCACGTTTCCCAAGGAAAACATCCAATTATAATCTGTTTTAACAAAAAATATAAAAACATTCAACTTAAAATCCATAATGAGATTATAAAACCATTTAAAGCAAGTAATAAGGCTTTCGATGGCATTGGTGACTATAAATGGACTTTTCTTGTCAATGGATGGCTTTTGCTTCACGTTTTCCGAGCGACACATCCAATTATAATCTGTTTTAACAAAAAGTGTAAAAAAATTCAACTTAAAATCAATAATGATATTATAAAACCATCTAAAGCGAGTAATAAGGCTTTCAAAGGCATGGGTGACGATAAATGGACCTTTCTTGTCAATGGATGGGATTCGCTTTACGTTTCTCGAGGGAAACATCTAATTATAATCTGTTTTAACGAGAAATGCAAAAAAATTCAACTTAAAATCAATAAGAACATTATAAAACCATTTAAAGCGACTAATAAGGCCTTCAAAGGCATGGGTGACTAGAAATGGACTTTTGTTGTGAATGGATGGCTTTCGCTTCACGTTTCTCGAGGGAAATATCCAATTATAATCTGTTTTAACAAAAAATGTAAAACAATTCAAGTGAAAATCAATAATGAGATTATAAAACTATTTAAAGCGAGTAATAAGGCTTTCAAAGGCATTGGTTACTATAAATGGACTTTTCTTGTCAATGGATGGCTTTCGCTTCACGTTTCTCGAGGGAAACATCCAATTATAATCTGTTTTAACGAGAAATACAAAATAATTCAGCTTAAAATCAATAATGACATTATAAAACCATTTAAAGCGGCCAATAAGGTTTTCAAAGGCATGGGTGACTGGAAATGGACTTTTCTTGTGAATGGATGGCTTTCGCTTCACGTTTCTCAAGGGAAATATCCAATTATAATCTGTTTAAACGAAAAATGTAAAAAAATTCAACTTAAAATCAATAATGAGATTATAAAACCATTTAAAGCGAGTAACAAGGCTTTTAAAGGCATTGGTGACTATAAATGGACTTTTCTTGTAAATGGATGGCTTTCACTTCACGTTTCCCGAGGGAAACATCCAACTATAATCTGTTTTAAAGAAAAATCCAAAAAAATCGAACTTAAAATCAATAACGAGATTAGAAAACCATTTCAAGAGAGTAATAAGACTTTCAAAGGCATTGGTGACTATAAATGGACTTTTGTTGTGGATGGATGACTTTCGCTTCACGTTTCTCGAGGGAAACATCTAATTATAATTTGTTTTAACAAAAAATGTAAAAAAATTCAACTTAAAATCAATAAAGAGATTATAAAACCATTTAGAGTGCGCAATAAGGTTTTCGAAGGCATGGGTGACTATAAATAAACTTTTCTTGTGAATGGATGGCTTTCACTTCACGTTTCTCGAGGGAAACATCCAATTATAATCTGTTTTAACAAAAAATGTAAAAAAATTCAACTTAAAATCAATAACGAGATTATAAAACCATTTAAAGCGAGTAATTAGGCTTTCGAAGGCATCGGTGACTATAAATGGACTTTTCTTGTCAATGGATGGCTTCCGCTTCACGTTTCTCGAGGGAAACATCCAATTATAATTTGTTTTAACAAAAAAAGCAAAACAATTCAACTTAAATTCAATAATGAGATTATAAAGCCATTTAAAGCGAATAATAAGGCTTTCAAAGGCATGGGTTACTATAAATGGACTTTTCTTGTCAATGGATGGCTTTCGCTTCATGTTTCCCGAGGGAAACATCCAATTGTAATATGTTTTAACAAAAAATCTAAAAAAATTCAACTTAAAATCAATAATGAGATTATAAAACCATTTAAAGCGAGTAATAAGGCTTTCAAAGGCATTGGTGACTATAAATGGACTTTTCTTGTCAATAGATGGCTTTCGTTTTACGTTTCCCGAGGGAAACATCCAATTATAATCTGTTTTAGCGAAAAATGTAAAAAAATTCAACTTAAAATCACTAATGATATTATAAAATCATTTAAAGCGAGTAATAAGGCTTTCAATGGCATGGGTGACTATATATGGACTTTCTCTTGAATGGATACCTGCCGCTTCACGTTCCCCAATGGAAACATCCAATTATAATCTGTTTTAACGAAAAATGCAAAAAAATTCAACTTAAAATCAATAATGAGATTATAAAACCATTTAAAGCGAGTAATAAGGCTTTCGAAGGCATCGGTGACTATAAATGGACTTTTCTTGTCAATGGATGGCTTCCGCTTCACGTTTCCCGAGGGAAACATCCAACTATAATTTGTTTTAACAAAAAATGCAAAACAATTCAACTTAAATTCAACAATGAGATTATAAAGCCATTTAAAGCGAATAATAAGGCTTTCAAAGGCATGGGTGACTATAAATGGACTTTTCTTGTCAATGGATGGCTTTCGCTTCATGTTTCCCGAGGGAAACATCCAATTGTAATATGTTTTAACAAAAAATCTAAAAAAATTCAACTTAAAATCAATAATGAGATTATAAAACCATTTAAAGCGAGTAATAAGGCTTTCAAAGCCATTGGTGACTATAAATGGACTTTTCTTGTCAATATATGGCTTTCGTTTTACGTTTCCCGAGGGAAACATCCAATTATAATCTGTTTTAGCAAAAAATGTAAAAAAATTCAACTTAAAATCACTAATGATATTATGAAATCATTTAAAGCGAGTAATAAGGCTTTCAATGGCATGGGTGACTATATATGGACTTTCTCTTGAATGGATACCTGCCGCTTCACGTTCCCCAATGGAAACATCCAATTATAATTTGTATTAACGAAAAATGCAAAAAAATTCAACTTAAAATCAATAATGAGATTATAAAGCCATTTAAAGCGAATAATAAGGCTTTCAAAGGCATGGGTGACTATAAATGGACTTTTCCTATCAATTGATGGCTTTCGCTTCACATTTCTTGAGGGAAACATCCAATTATAATCTGTTTTAACGAAAAATGTAAAAAACTTCAACTTAAAATCAATAATGAGATTATAAAACCATTTAAAGCGAGTAATAAAGCTTTCAAAGGCATAGGTGACTATAAATGGACTTTTCTTGTCAATGGATGGCTTTCGCTTCACGTTTCTCGAGGGAAACATCTAATTATAATCTGTTTTAACGAGAAATGCAAAAAAATTCAACTTAAAATCAATAATGAGATTATAAAACCATTTAAAGTGAGTAATAAGGCTTTCAAAGGCATGTGTGATTTTGAATGGACTTTTGTTGTGAATGCATGGCTTTCGCTTCACGTTTCTCAAGGGAAACATCCAATTATAATCTGTTTTAACAAAAAATGTAAAAATATTCAACTTAAAATCAATAATGAGATTATAACACCATTTAAAGCGAGTAATAAGTCTTTGAAAGGCATTGATGACTATAAGAGGACTTTTCTTGTCAACGGATGGCTTTCGCTTCACCTTTCCCGAGCGAAACATCTAATTATAATCTGTTTTAAGGGAAAATGTAAAAAAATTCAACTTAAAATCACCAATGATATTATAAAACCATTTAAAGTGAGTAATAAGGCTTTCAATTGCATGGGTGACTATATATGGACTTTTCTCTTGAATGGATACCTTTCGCTTCACGTTTCCCAATGGAAACATCCAATCATAATCTGTTTTGATGAGAAATGCAAAAAAATTCTAGTTAACATCAATAATGAGATTATAAAGCTATTTGAAGCGAATAATAAGGCTTTCAAAGGCATGAGTGACTATAAATGGACTTTTCCTGTCAATTGATGACTTTCGCTTCACATTTCTCGAGGGAAACATCCAATTATAATCTATTTTAACGAAAAATATACAAAAATTCACCTTAAAATCAATAATCAGATTATAAAACCATTTAAAACGAGTAATAAGGCTTTCAAAGGCATGAGTGACAATAAATGGACTTTTCTTGTGGATGGATGGCTTTCGCTTCACGTTTCCCAAGGAAAACATCCAATTATAATCTGTTTTAACAAAAAATATAAAAAAATTCAACTTAAAATCCATAATGAGATTATAAAACCATTTAAAGCAAGTAATAAGGCTTTCAATGGCATTGGTGACTATAAATGGACTTTTCTTGTCAATGGATGGCTTTTGCTTCACGTTTTCCGAGCGACACATCCAATTATAATCTGTTTTAACAAAAAGTGTAAAAAAATTCAACTTAAAATCAATAATGATATTATAAAACCACCTAAAGCGAATAATAAGGCTTTCAAAGACATGGGTAACGATAAATGGACCTTTCTTGTCAATGGATGGGATTCGCTTTACGTTTCTCGAGGGAAACATCTAATTATAATCTGTTTTAACGAGAAATGCAAAAAAATTCAACTTAAAATCAATAAGAACATTATAAAACCATTTAAAGCGACTAATAAGGCCTTCAAAGGCATGGGTGACTAGAAATGGACTTTTTTTGTGAATGGATGGCTTTCGCTTCACGTTTCTCGAGGGAAATATCCAATTATAATCTGTTTTAACAAAAAATGTAAAACAATTCAACTGAAAATCAATAATGAGATTATAAAACTATTTAAAGCGAGTAATAAGGCTTTCAAAGGCATTGGTTACTATAACTATAACTGGACTTTTCTTGTCAATGGATGGCTTTCGCTTCACGTTTCTCGAGGGAAACATCCAATTATAATATGTTTTAACGAGAAATGCAAAATAATTCAACTTAAAATCAATAATGACATTATAAAACCATTTAAAGCGACTAATAAGGTTTTCAAATGCATGGGTGACTGGAAACGGACTTTTCTTGTGAATGGATGGCTTTCGCTTCACGTTTCTCAAGGGAAATATCCAATTATATTCTGTTTTAACGAAAAATGTAAAAAAATTCAACTTAAAATCAATAATGAGATTATAAAACCATTTAAAGCGAGTAACAAGGCTTTTAAAGGCATTGGTGACTATAAATGGACTTTTCTTGTAAATGGATGGCTTTCACTTCAAGTTTCCCGAGGGAAACATCCAACTATAATCTGTTTTAAAGAAAAATCCAAAAAAATCGAACTTAAAATCAATAATGAGATTAGAAAACCATTTAAAGAGAGTAATAAGGCTTTCAAAGGCATTGGTGACTATAAATGGACTTTTGTTGTGGATGGATGGCTTTCGCTTCACGTTTCTCGAGGGAAACATCTAATTATAATCTGTTTTAACAAAAAATGTAAAAAAATTCAACTTAAAATCAATAAAGAGATTATAAAACCATTTAGAGTGCGCAATAAGGTTTTCGAAGGCATGGGTGACTATAAATAAACTTTTCTTGTGAATGGATGGCTTTCACTTCACGTTTCTCGAGGGAAACATCCAATTATAATCTGTTTTAACAAAAAATGTAAAAAAATTCAACTTAAAATCAATAATGAGATTATAAAACCATTTAAAGCGAGTAATAAGGCTTTCGAAGGCATCGGTGACTATAAATGGACTTTTCTTGTCAATGGATGGCTTCCGCTTCACGTTTCTCGAGGGAAACATCCAACTATAATTTGTTTTAACAAAAAATGCAAAACAATTCAACTTAAATTCAATAATGAGATTATAAAGCCATTTAAAGCGAATAATAAGGCTTTCAAAGGCATGGGTGACTATAAATGGACTTTTCTTGACAATGGATGGCTTTCGCTTCATGTTTCCCGAGGGAAACATCCAATTGTAATCTGTTTTAACAAAAAATCTAAAAAAATTCAACTTAAAATCAATAATGAGATTATAAAACCATTTAAAGCGAGTAATAAGGCTTTCAAAGGCATTGGTGACTATAAATGGACTTTTCTTGTCAATAGATGGCTTTCGTTTTACATTTTCCGAGGGAAACATCCAATTATAATCTGTTTTAGCGAAAAATGTAAAAAAATTCAACTTAAAATCACTAATGATATTATAAAATCATTTAAAGCAAGTAATAAGGCTTTCAATGGCATGGGTGACTATATATGGACTTTCTCTTGAATGGATACCTGCCGCTTCACGTTTCCCAATGGAAACATCCAATTATAATTTGTTTTAATTAGAAATGCAAAAAAATTCAACTTAAAATCAATAATGAGATTATAAAGCCATTTAAAGCGAATAATAAGGCTTTCAAAGGCATGGGTGACTATAAATGGACTTTTCCTATCAATTGATGGCTTTCGCTTCACATTTCTTGAGGGAAACATCCATATATAATCTGTTTTAACGAAAAATGTAAAAAACTTCAACTTAAAATCAATAATGAGATTATAAAACCATTTAAAGCGAGTAATAAAGCTTTCAAAGCCATAGGTGACTATAAATGGACTTTTCTTGTCAATGGATGGCTTTCGCTTCACGTTTCTCGAGGGAAACATCTAATTATAATCTGTTTTAACGAGAAATGCAAAAAAATTCAACTTAAAATCAATAATGAGATTATAAAACCATTTAAAGTGAGTAATAAGGCTTTCAAAGGCATGGGTGATTTTGAATGGATTTTTGTTGTGAATGCATGGCTTTCGCTTCACGTTTCTCAAGGGAAACATCCAATTATAATCTGTTTTAAGAAAAAATATAAAAAAATTCAACTTAAAATCAATATTGAGATTATAACACCATTTAAAGCGAGTAATAAGGCTTTCAAAGGCATTGGTGACTATAAGTGGACTTTTCTTGTCAATGGATGGCTTTCGCTTCACGTTTCCCGATCGAAACATCTAATTATAATCTGTTTTAAGGGAAAATGTAAAAAAATTCAACTTAAAATCACCAATGATATTATAAAACCATTTAAAGTGAGTAATAAGGCTTTCAATGGCATGGGTGACTATATATGGACTTTTCTCTTGAATGGATACCTTTCGCTTCACGTTTCCCAATGGAAACATCCAACCATAATCTGTATTGATGAGAAATGCAAAAAAATTCTAGTTAACATCAATAATGAGATTATAAAGCTATTTGAAGCGAATAATAAGGCTTTCAAAGGCATGGGTGACTATAAATGGACTTTTCCTGTCAATTGATGACTTTCGCTTCACATTTCTCGAGGGAAACATCCAATTATAATCTGTTTTAACGAAAAATATACAAAAATTCACCTTAAAATCAATAATCAGATTATAAAACCATTTAAAACGAGTAATAAGGCTTTCAAAGGCATGGGTGACAATAAATGGACTTTTCTCGTGGATGGATGGCTTTCGCTTCACGTTTCCCAAGGAAAACATCCAATTATAATCTGTTTTAACAAAAAATATAAAAAAATTCAACTTAAAATCCATAATGAGATTATAAAACCATTTAAAGCAAGTAATAAGGCTTTCAATGGCATTGGTGACTATAAATGGACTTTTCTTGTCAATGGATGGCTTTTGCTTCACGTTTTCCGAGCGACACATCCAATTATAATCTGTTTTAACAAAAAGTGTAAAACAATTCAACTTAAAATCAATAATGATATTATAAAACCATCTAAAGCGAGTAATAAGGCTTTCAAAGACATAGGTGACGATAAATGGACCTTTCTTGTCAATGGATGGGATTCGCTTTACGTTTCTCGAGGGAAACATCTAATTATAATCTGTTTTAACGAGAAATGCAAAAAAATTCAACTTAAAATCAATAAGAACATTATAAAACCATTTAAAGCGACTAATAAGGCCTTCAAAGGCATGGGTGACTAGAAATGGACTTTTTTTGTGAATGGATGGCTTTCGCTTCACGTTTCTCGAGGGAAATATCCAATTATAATCTGTTTTAACAAAAAATGTAAAACAATTCAAGTGAAAATCAATAATGAGATTATAAAACTATTTAAAGCGAGTAATAAGGCTTTCAAAGGCATTGGTTACTATAACTGGACTTTTCTTGTCAATGGATGGCTTTCGCTTCACGTTTCTCGAGGGAAACATCCAATTATAATCTGTTTTAACGAGAAATGCAAAATAATTCAACTTAAAATCAATAATGACATTATAAAACCATTTAAAGCGACTAATAAGGTTTTCAAAGGCATGGGTGACTGGAAACGGACTTTTCTTGTGAATGGATGGCTTTCGCTTCACGTTTCTCAAGGGAAATATCCAATTATAATCTGTTTTAACGAAAAATGTAAAAAAATTCAACTTAAAATCAATAATGAGATTATAAAACCATTTAAAGCGAGTAACAAGGCTTTTAAAGGCATTGGTGACTATAAATGGACTTTTCTTGTAAATGGATGGCTTTCACTTCAAGTTTCCCGAGGGAAACATCCAACTATAATCTGTTTTAAAGAAAAATCCAAAAAAATCGAACTTAAAATCAATAATGAGATTAGAAAACCATTTAAAGAGAGTAATAAGGCTTTCAAAGGCATTGGTGACTATAAATGGACTTTTGTTGTGGATGGATGGCTTTCGCTTCACGTTTCTCGAGGGAAACATCTAATTATAATCTGTTTTAACAAAAAATGTAAAAAAATTCAACTTAAAATCAATAAAGAGATTATAAAACCATTTAGATTGCGCAATAAGGTTTTCGAAGGCATGGGTGACTATAAATAAACTTTTCTTGTGAATGGATGGCTTTCACTTCACGTTTCTCGAGCTAAACATCCAATTATAATATGTTTTAACAAAAAACGTAAAAAAATTCAACTTAAAATCAATAATGAGATTATAAAACCATTTAAAGCGAGTAATAAGGCTTTCGAAGGCATCGGTGACTATAAATGGACTTTTCTTGTCAATGGATGGCTTTCGCTTCACGTTTCCCGAGGGAAACATCCAACTATAATTTGTTTTAACAAAAAATGCAAAACAATTCAACTTAAATTCAATAATGAGATTATAAAGCCATTTAAAGCGAATAATAAGGCTTTCAAAGGCATGGGTGACTATAAATGGACTTTTCTTGTCAATGGATGGCTTTCGCTTCATGTTTCCCAAGGGAAACATCCAATTGTAATCTGTTTTAACAAAAAATCTAAAAAAATTCAACTTAAAATCAATAATGAGATTATAAAACCATTTAAAGCGAGTAATAAGGCTTTCAAAGGCATTGGTGACTATAAATGGACTTTTCTTGTCAATAGATGGCTTTCGTTTTACGTTTCCCGAGGGAAACATCCAATTATAATCTGTTTTAGCGAAAAATGTAAAAAAATTCAACTTAAAATCACTAATGATGTTATAAAATCATTTAAAGCGAGTAATAAGGCTTTCAATGGCATGGGTGACTATAAATGGACTTTCTCTTGAATGGATACCTGCCGCTTCACGTTCCCCAATGGAAACATCCAATTATAATTTGTTTTAACGAAAAATGCAAAAAAATTCAACTTAAAATCAATAATGAGATTATAAAGCCATTTAAAGCGAATAATAAGGCTTTCAAAAGCATGGGTGACTATAAATAGACTTTTCCTATCAATTGATGGCTTTCGCTTCACATTTCTTGAGGGAAACATCCAATTATAATCTGTTTTAACGAAAAATGTAAAAAACTTCAACTTAAAATCAATAATGAGATTATAAAACCATTTAAAGCGAGTAATAAAGCTTTCAAAGGCATAGGTGACTATAAATGGACTTTTCTTGTCAATGGATGGCTTTCGCTTCACGTTTCTCGAGGGAAACATCTAATTATAATCTGTTTTAACGAGAAATGCAAAAAAATTCAACTTAAAATCAATAATGAGATTATAAAACCATTTAAAGTGAGTAATAAGGCTTTCAAAGGCATGGGTGATTTTGAATGGACTTTTGTTGTGAATGGATGGCTTTCGCTTCACGTTTCTCAAGGGAAACATCCAATTATAATCTGTTTTATTAAAAAATGTAAAAAAATTCAACTTAAAATCAATAATGAGATTATAACACCATTTAAAGCGAGTAATAAGTCTTTCAAAGGCATTGGTGACTATAAGTGGACTTTTCTTGTCAATGGATGGCTTTCGCTTCACGTTTCCCGATCGAAACATCTAATTATAATATGTTTTAAGGGAAAATGTAAAAAAATTCAACTTAAAATCACCAATGATATTATAAAACCATTTAAAGTGAATAATAAGGCTTTCAATGGCATGGGTGACTATATATGGACTTTTCTCTTGAATGGATACCTTTCGCTTCACGTTTCCCAATGGAAACATCCAATCATAATCTGTTTTGATGAGAAATGCAAAAAAATTCTAGTTAACATCAATAATGAGATTATAAAGCTATTTGAAGCGAATAATAAGGCTTTCAAAGGCATGGGTGACTATAAATGGACTTTTCCTGTCAATTGATGACTTTCGCTTCACATTTCTCGAGGGAAACATCCAATTATAATCTGTTTTAACGAAAAATATACAAAAATTCACCTTAAAATCAATAATCAGATTATAAAACCATTTAAAACGAGTAATAAGGCCTTCAAAGGCATGGGTGACAATAAATGGACTTTTCTCGTGGATGGATGGCTTTCGCTTCACGTTTCCCAAGGAAAACATCCAATTATAATCTGTTTTAACAAAAAATATAAAAAAATTCAACTTAAAATCCATAATGAGATTATAAAACCATTTAAAGCAAGTAATAAGGCTTTCAATGGCATTGGTGACTATAAATGGACTTTTCTTGTCAATGGATGGCTTTTGCTTCACGTTTTCCGAGTGACACATCCAATCATAATCTGTTTTAACAAAAAGTGTAAAAAAATTCAACTTAAAATCAATAATGATATTATAAAACCATCTAAAGCGAGTAATAAGGCTTTCAAAGGCATGGGTGACGATAAATGGACCTTTCTTTTCAATGGATGGGATTCGCTTTACGTTTCTCGAGGGAAACATCTAATTATAATCTGTTTTAACGAGAAATGCAAAAAAATTCAACTTAAAATCAGTAAGAACATTATAAAACCATTTAAAGCGACTAATAAGGCCTTCAAAGGCATGGGTGACTAGAAATGGAATTTTTTTGTGAATGGATGGCTTTCGCTTCACATTTCTCGAGGAAACTATCCAATTATAATCTGTTTTAACAAAAAATGTAAAACAATTCAAGTGAAAATCAATAATGAGATTATAAAACTATTTAAAGCGAGTAATAAAGCTTTCAAAGGCATTGGTTACTATAACTGGACTTTTCTTGTCAATGGATGGCTTTCGCTTCACGTTTCTCGAGGGAAACATCCAATTATAATCTGTTTTAACGAGAAATGCAAAATAATTCAACTTAAAATCAATAATGACATTATAAAACCATTTAAAGCGACTAATAAGGTTTTCAAAGGCATGGGTGATTGGAAACGGACTTTTCTTGTGAATGGATAGCTTTCGCTTCACGTTTCTCAAGGGAAATATCCAATTATAATCTGTTTTAACGAAAAATGTAAAAAAATTGAACTTAAAATCAATAATGAGATTATAAAACCATTTAAAGCGAGTAACAAGGCTTTTAAAGGCATTGGTGACTATAAATGGACTTTTCTTGTAAATGGATGGCTTTCACTTCACGTTTCCCGAGGGAAACATCCAACTATAATCTGTTTTAAAGAAAAATCCAAAAAAATCGAACTTAAAATCAATAATGAGATTAGAAAACCATTTAAAGAGAGTAATAAGGCTTTCAAAGGCATTGGTGACTATAAATGGACTTTTGTTGTGGATGGATGGCTTTCGCTTCACGTTTCTCGAGGGAAACATCTAATTATAATCTGTTTTAACAAAAAATGTAAAAAAATTCAGCTTAAAATCAATAAAGAGATTATAAAACCATTTAGAGTGCGCAATAAGGTTTTCAAGGCATGGGTGACTATAAATAAACTTTTCTTGTGAATGGATGGCTTTCACTTCACGTTTCTCGAGGGAAACATCCAATTATAATCTGTTTTAACAAAAAATGTAAAAAAATTCAACTTAAAATCAATAATGAGATTATAAAACCATTTAAAGCGAGTAATAAGGCTTTCGAAGGCATCGGTGACTATAAATGGACTTTTCTTGTCAATGGATGGCTTCCGCTTCACGTTTCCCGAGGGAAACATCCAACTATAATTTGTTTTAACAAAAAATGCAAAACAATTCAACTTAAATTCAATAATGAGATTATAAAGCCATTTAAAGCGAATAACAAGGCTTTCAAAGGCATGGGTGACTATAAATGGACTTTTCTTGTCAATGGATGGCTTTCGCTTCATGTTTCCCAAGGGAAACATCCAATTGTAATCTGTTTTAACAAAAAATCTAAAAAAATTCAACTTAAAATCAATAATGAGATTATAAAACCATTTAAAGCGAGTAATAAGGCTTTCAAAGGCATTGGTGACTATAAATGGACTTTTCTTGTCAATAGATGGCTTTCGTTTTACGTTTCCCGAGGGAAACATCCAATTATAATCTGTTTTAGCGAAAAATGTAAAAAAATTCAACTTAAAATCACTAATGATGTTATAAAATCATTTAAAGCGAGTAATAAGGCTTTCAATGGCATGGGTGACTATATATGGACTTTCTCTTGAATGGATACCTGCCGCTTCACGTTCCCCAATGGAAACATCCAATTATAATTTATTTTAACGAAAAATGCAAAAAAATTCAACTTAAAATCAATAATGAGATTATGAAGCCATTTAAAGCGAATAATAAGGCTTTCAAAGGCATGGGTGACTATAAATGGACTTTTCCTATCAATTGATGGCTTTCGCTTCACATTTCTTGAGGGAAACATCCAATTATAATCTGTTTTAACGAAAAATGTAAAAAACTTCAACTTAAAATCAATAATGAGATTATAAAACCATTTAAAGCGAGTAATAAAGCTTTCAAAGGCATAAGTGACTATAAATGGACTTTTCTTGTCAATGGATGGCTTTCGCTTCACGTTTCTCAAGGGAAACATCTAATTATAATCTGTTTTAACGAGAAATGCAAAAAAATTCAACTTAAAATCAATAATGAGATTATAAAACCATTTAAAGTGAGTAATAAGGCTTTCAAAGGCATGGGTGATTTTGAATGGACTTTTGTTGTGAATGGATGGCTTTCGCTTCACGTTTCTCAAGGGAAACATCCAATTATAATCTGTTTTAACAAAAAATGTAAAAAAATTCAACTTAAAATCAATAGTGAGATTATAACACCATTTAAAGCGAGTAATAAGTCTTTCAAAGGCATTGGTGACTATAAGTGGACTTTTCTTGTCAATGGATGGCTTTCGCTTCACGTTTCCCGAGCGAAACATCTAATTATAATCTGTTTTAAGGGAAAATGTAAAAAAATTCAACTTAAAATCTCCAATGATATTATAAAACCATTTAAAGTGAGTAATAAGGCTTTCAATGGCATGGGTGACTATATATGGACTTTTCTCTTGAATGGATAACTTTCGCTTCACGTTTCCCAATGGAAACATCCAATCATAATCTGTTTTGATGAGAAATGCAAAAAAATTCTAGTTAACATCAATAATGAGATTATAAAGCTATTTGAAGCGAATAATAAGGCTTTCAAAGGCATGGGTGACTATAAATGGACTTTTCCTGTCAATTGATGACTTTCGCTTCACATTTCTCGAGGGAAACATCCAATTATAATCTGTTTTAACGAAAAATATACAAAAATTCACCTTAAAATCAATAATCAGATTATAAAACCATTTAAAACGAGTAATAAGGCTTTCAAAGGCATGAGTGACAATAAATGGACTTTTCTTGTGGATGGATGGCTTTCGCTTCACGTTTCCCAGGGAAAACATCCAATTATAATCTGTTTTAACAAAAAATATAAAAAAATTCAACTTAAAATCCATAATGAGATTATAAAACCATTTAAAGCAAGTAATAAGGCTTTCAATGGCATTGGTGACTATAAATGGACTTTTCTTGTCAATGGATGGCTTTTGCTTCACGTTTTCCGAGCGACACATCCAATCATAATCTGTTTTAACAAAAAGTGTAAAAAAATTCAACTTAAAATCAATAATGATATTATAAAACCATCTAAAGCGAGTAATAAGGCTTTCAAAGGCATGGGTGACGATAAATGGACCTTTCTTGTCAATGGATGGGATTCGCTTTACGTTTCTCGAGGGAAACATCTAATTATAATCTGTTTTAACGAGAAATGCAAAAAAATTCAACTTAAAATCAATAAGAACATTATAAAACCATTTAAAGCGACTAATAAGGCCTTCAAAGGCATGGGTGACTAGAAATGGAATTTTTTTGTGAATGGATGGCTTTCGCTTCACGTTTCTCGACGAAAATATCCAATTATAATCTGTTTTAACAAAAAATGTAAAACAATTCAAGTGAAAATCAATAATGAGATTATAAAACTATTTAAAGCGAGTAATAAGGCTTTCAAAGGCATTGGTTACTATAACTGGACTTTTCTTGTCAATGGATGGCTTTCGCTTCACGTTTCTCGAGGGAAACATACAATTATAATCTGTTTTAACGAGAAATGCAAAATAATTCAACTTAAAATCAATAATGACATTATAAAACCATTTAAAGCGACTAATAAGGTTTTCAAAGGCATGGGTGATTGGAAACGGACTTTTCTTGTGAATGGATGGCTTTCGCTTCACGTTTCTCAAGGGAAATATCCAATTATAATCTGTTTTAACAAAAAATATAAAAAAATTGAACTTAAAATCAATAATGAGATTATAAAACCATTTAAAGCGAGTAACAAGGCTTTTAAAGGCATTGGTGACTATAAATGGACTTTTCTTGTAAATGGATGGCTTTCACTTCACGTTTCCCGAGGGAAACATCCAACTATAATCTGTTTTAAAGAAAAATCCAAAAAAATCGAACTTAAAATCAATAATGAGATTATAAAACCATTTAAAGAGAGTAATAAGGCTTTCAAAGGCATTGGTGACTATAAATGGACTTTTGTTGTGGATGGATGGCTTTCGCTTCACGTTTCTCGAGGGAAACATCTAATTATAATCTGTTTTAACAAAAAATGTAAAAAAATTCAACTTAAAATCAATAAAGAGATTATAAAACCATTTAGAGTGCGCAATAAGGTTTTCGAAGGCATGGGTGACTATAAATATACTTTTCTTGTGAATGGATGGCTTTCACTTCACGTTTCTCAAGGGAAACATCCAATTATAATCTGTTTGAACAAAAAATGTAAAAAAATTCAACTTAAAATCAGTAATGAGATTATAAAACCATTTAAAGCGAGTAATAAGGCTTTCGAAGGCATCGGTGACTATAAATGGACTTTTCTTGTCAATGGATGGCTTCCGCTTCACGTTTCCCAAGGGAAACATCCAATTATGATTTGTTTTAACAAAAAAAGCAAAACAATTCAACTTAAATTCAATAATGAGATTATAAAGCCATTTAAAGCGAATAATAAGGCTTTCAAAGGCATGGGTGACTATAAATGGACTTTTCTTGTCAATGGATGGCTTTCGCTTGATGTTTCCCGAGGGAAACATCCAATTGTAATATGTTTTAACAAAAAATCTAAAAAAATTCAACTTAAAATCAATAATGAGATTATAAAGCCATTTAAACAGAATAATAAGGCTTTCAAAGGCATGAGTGACTATAAATGAACTTTTCTTGTCAATGGATGGGTTTCGCCTTACGTTTCCCAAGGGAAACATCCAATTATAATATGTTTTAATGAGAAATGCAAAAAAATTCAACTTAAAATCAATAATGAGATTATAAAACCATTTAAAGCGAGCTATAAGGCTTTCAATGGCATGGGTGACTATAAATGGACTTTTCTTGTCAATGGATGGCTTTCGCTTCATGTTTCCCGATGAAAACATCTAATTATAATCTGTTTTAACAAGTAATGCAAAAAAATTCAGCTTAAAATCGACAATGAGATTATAAAACCATTTAAGGCGAGTAATAAGACTTTCAAAGGCATGGGAGACTATAAATGGACTTTTCTCTTGAATGGATGGCTTTCGCTTAACGTTTCCCAATGAAAACATCCAATTATAATCTATTTTAACGAGAAATGCAAAAAAAATCAACTTAAAATCAATAATGAGATTATAAAGCCATTTAAAGCGAATAATAAGGCTTTCAAAGGCATGGCTGGCTATAAATGGACTTTTCTCTTGAATGGATGGCTTTTGCTTCACGTTTCCTGATGGAAACATCCAATTATAATCTGTTTTAATGAGAAATGCAAAAAAATTCAACTTAAAATCAATAATGAGATTATAAAACCAGTTAAAGCGAGTAATAAGGGTTTCAAAGGCATGGGTGATTTTAAATGGACTTTTCCTACGAACGGATGGCTTTCGCTTCACATTTCTCAAGGAAAACATCCAATTATAATCTGTTTTAACAAAAAATGTAAAAAAATTCAACTTAAAATCAATAATGAGATTATAAAACCATTTAAAGCTAGTAATAAGGCGTTCAACGGCATTGGTGACTATAAATGGACTTTTCTTCTCAATGGATGGCTTTCGCTTAGCATTTCCCGAGGGAAACATCCAATTATAATCTGTTTTAACGAAAAATGTAAAAGAATTCAACTTAAAATCAATAATGATATTATAAAACCATTTAAAGTGAGTAATAAGGCTTTTAATGGCATAGGTGACTATAAATGGACTTTTCTCCTGAATGAATGCCTTTCGCTTCACGTTTCCCGAGGAAAATATCCAATTATATTCTGTTTTAATGAGAAATGCAAAAAAATTTAACTTAAAATCAATAATGAGATTATAAAGCCATTTAAAGCGAATAATAAGGCTTTCAAAGGTTTGGGTGACTATAATGGACTTTTCTTATCAATGGATGACTTTCGCTTTACATTTCCCAAGGGAAATATCCAATTATAATATATTTTAAGAAAAAATGTAAAAACATTCAAGTTAACATCAACAATGAGATTATAAAACCATTTAAAGCGAGTAACAAGGCTTTCAATGGCATGGGTGACTATAAATGGACTTTTCTCTTGAATGAATGCCTTTTGCTTCACGTTTCCTGATGGAAACATCCAATTATAATATGTTTTAATGAGAAATGCAAAAAAATTCAACTTAAAATCAATAATGAGATTATAAAGCCATTTAAAGCGAATAATAAGGCTTTCAAAGGCATGGGTGACTATAATGGACTTTTCTTGTCAATGGATGGCTTTCGCTTTATGTTTTCCAAGGGAAACATCCAATTATAATCTGTTTTAAGAAAAAATGTAAAAAAATTCAAGTTAAATCAACAATGAGATTATAAAACCATTTAAAGCGAGTAACAAGGCTTTCAATGGCATGGGTGACTATAAATGGACTTTTCTCTTGAATGAATGCCTTTTGCTTCACGTTTCCTAATTGAAACATCCAATTATAATCTGTTTTAACGAGAAATGCAAAAATATTCAACTTAAAATCAATAATGAGATTATAAAGCCATTTAAAGCGAATAATAAGGCTTTCAAAGGCATGGTTGACTATAATGGACTTTTCTTGTCAATGGATGGCTTTCGCTTTACGTTTCCCAAGGAAAACATCCAATTATAATCTGTTTTAACAAAAAATGTAAAAAAATTCTAGTTAAAATCAATAATGAGATTATAAAGCCATTTAAAGCGAATAATCAGGCTTTCAAAGGCATGGGTGACTATAAATGGACTTTTCTCTTGAATGAATGCCTTTTGCTTCACGTTTCTCGATGGAAACATCCAATTATAATCTGTTTTAATGAGAAATGCAAAAAAATTCTACTTAAAATCAATAATGAGATTATAAAGCCATTTAAAGCGAATAATAAGGCTTTCAAAGGCATGGGTGACTATAAATGGACTTTTCTTGTGAACGGATGGCTTTCGCTTCATGTTTCTCGAGAAAAATATCCAATTATAATCTTTTTTAAGAAAAAATGCAAAAAACTTCAAGTTAAAATCAATAATGAGATTATAAAACCATTTAAAGCGAGTAATAAGGCTTTCAAAGGCATTGGTGACTATAAATGGACTTTTCTTGTCAATTGATGGCTTTCGCTTCACGTTTCCTGAGGGAAACATCTAATTATAATCTATTTTAACGAGAAATGCAAAACAATTCAGTTTAAAATCAATAATGAGATTATAAAACCATTTAAAGCGAGTAATAAGGCTTTCAATGGCATAGGTGACTATAAATGGACTTTTCTCTTGAATAGATGGCTTTCGCTTCACGTTTCCCGATGAAAACATCCAATTATAATCTGTTTTAATGAGAAATGCAAAAAAATTCTACTTAAAATTAATAATGAGATTATAAAGCCATTTAAAGCGAATAATAAGGCTTTCAAAGCCATGGGTGACTATAAGTGGACTTTGCTTGCCAATGGATGGCTTTCGCTTCATGTTTCCCAAGGGAAACATCCAATTGTAATCTGTTTTAACAAAAGATCTAAAAAAATTCAATTTAAATTGAATAATGAGATTATAAAGCCATTTAAAGCGAATAATAAGGCTTTCAAAGGCATGGGTGACAATAAATGGACTTTTCTTGTCATTGGATGGGATTCGCTTTACGTTTCCCAAGGGAAACATCCAATTATAATATGTTTTAATGAGAAATGTAAAAAAATTCAACTTAAAATCAATAATGAGATTATAAAACCATTTAAAGCGAGCTATAAGGCTTTCAACAGCATGGGTGACTATAAATGGACTTTTCTTATCAATGGATGGCTTTCACTTCACGTTTCCCGATGAAAACATCTAATTATAATTTGTTTAAACTAGTAATGCAAAAAAATTCAGCTTAAAATCGACAATGAGATTATAAAACCATTTAAGGCGAGTAATAAGACTTTCAAAGGCATGAGAGACTATAAATGGAGTTTTCTCTTGAATGGATGGCTTTCGCTTAACGTTTCCCGATGGAAACATCCAATTATAATCTATTTTAACGAGAAATGCAAAAAAATTCAACTTAAAATCAATAATGAGATTATAAACCCATTTAAAGCGAATAATAAGGCTTTCAAAGGCTTGGGTGACTATAATGGACTTTTCTTATCAATGGATCACTTTCGCTTTACATTTCCCAAGGAAAACATCCAATTATAATCTGTTTTAAGAAAAAATGTAAAAAAATTCAAGTTAAAATCAACAATGAGATTATAAAACCATTTCAAGCGAGTAACAAGGCTTTCAATGGCATGGGTGACTATAAATGGACTTTTCTCTTGAATGAATGCCTTTTCCTTCACGTTTCCCGATGGAAACATCCAATTATAATATCTTTTAATGAGAAATGCAAAAAAATTCAACTTAAAATCAATAATGAGATTATAAAGCCATTTAAAGAGAATAATAAGGCTTTCAAAGGCATGGGTGACTATAATGGACTTTTCTTGTCAATGGATGACTTTCGCTTTACGTTTCCCAAGGGAAACATCCAATTATAATATGTTTTAACAAAAAATCTAAAAAAATTCAATTTAAAATTAATAATGAGATTATAAAGCCATTTAAAGTGAATAATAAGACTTTCAAAGGCATGGGTGACTATAAATAGACTTTTCTTATCAATGGATGGGATTCGCTTTACATTTCCCAAGGGAAACATCCAATTATAATATGTTTTAATGAGAAATGCAAAAAAATTCAACTTAAAATCAATAATGAGATTATAAAACCATTTAAAGCGAGCTATAAGGCTTTCAATGGCATGGGTGACTATAAATAGACTTTTCTTATCAATGGATGGCTTTCGCTTCACATTTCTTGATGAAAACATCTAATTATAATTTGTTTAAACGAGTAATGCAAAAAAATTCAGCTTAAAATCGACAATGAGATTATAAAACCATTTAAGGCGAGTAATAAGACTTTCAAAGGCATGAGAGACTATAAATGGACTTTTCTCTTGAATGGATGGCTTTCGCTTAACGTTTCCCAATGGAAACATCCAATTATAATCTATTTTAACGAGAAATGCAAAAAAATTCAACTTAAAATCAATAATGAGATTATAAACCCATTTAAAGCGAATAATAAGGCTTTCAAAGGCTTGGGTGACTATAATGGACTTTTCTTATCAATGGATGACTTTCGCTTTACGTTTCCCAAGGGAAACATCCAATTATAATCTGTTTTAAGAAAAATGTAAAAAAATTCAAGTTAAAATCAATAATGAGATTATAAAACCATTTAAAGCGAGTAACAAGGCTTTCAATGGCATGGGTGACTATAAATGGACTTTTCTCTTGAATGAATGCCTTTTGCTTCACGTTTCCCGATGGAAACATCCAATTATAATATGTTTTAACGAGAAATGCAAAAAAATTCTACTTAAAATCAATAATGAGATTATAAAGCCATTTAAAGCGAATAATAAGGCTTTCAAAGGCATGGGTGACTATAATGGACTTTTCTTGTCAGTGGATGGCTTTCGCTTTACGTTTCCCAAGGGAAACATCCAATTATAATCTATTTTAACAAAAAGTCTAAAAAAATTCAATTTAAAATAAATAATGAGATTATAAAGCCATTTAAAGCGAATAATAAGGCTTTCAAAGGCATGGGTGACTATAAATGGACTTTTCTTGTCAATGGATGGGATTCACTTTACGTTTCCCAAGGGAAACATCCAATTATAATATGTTTTAATGAGAAATGCAAAAAAATTCAACTTAAAATCAATAATGAGATTATAAAACCATTTAAAGCGTGCTATAAGGCTTTCAATGGCATGGGTGACTATAAATGGACTTTTCTTATCAATGGATGGCTTTCGCTTCACATTTCTCGATGAAAACATCTAATTATAATTTGTTTAAACGAGTAATGTAAAACAATTCAGCTTAAAATCGACAATGAGATTATAAAACCATTTACGGCGAGTAATAAGACTTTCAAAGGCATGAGAGACTATAAATGGAGTTTTCTCTTGAATGGATGGCTTTCGCTTAACGTTTCCCGATTAAAACATCCAATTATAATCTATTTTAACGAGAAATGCAAAAAAATTCAACTTAAAATCACTAATGAGATTATAAACCCATTTAAAGCGAATAATAAGGCTTTCAAAGGCTTGGGTGACTATAATGGACTTTTCTTATCAATGGATCACTTTCGCTTTACATTTCTCAAGGGAAACATCCAATTATAATCTGTTTTAAGAAAAAATGTAAAAAAATTCAAGTTAAAATCAACAATGAGATTATAAAACCATTTAAAGCGAGTAACAAGGCTTTCAATGGCATGGGTGACTATAAATGGACTTTTCTCTTGAATGAATGCCTTTTGCTTCACGTTTCCTGATGGAAACATCCAATTATAATATGTTTTAACGAGAAATGCAAAAAAATTCAACTTAAAATCCATAATGAGATTATAAAGCCATTTAAAGCGAATAATAAGGCTTTCAAAGGCATGGGTGACTATAATGGACTTTTCTTGTCAATGGATGGCTTTCGCTTTACGTTTCACAAGGGAAACATCCAATTATAATCTGTTTTAATGAAAAATATAAAAAAATTCAACTTAAAATCAATAATGAGATTCTAAAACCATTTAAAGCGAGTAAGAAGGCTTTCAATGGCATTAGTGACTATAAATGGAGTTTTCTTGTCAATGGATGGCTTTCGCTTTGCGTTTCCCGAGGTAAAAATCTAATTATAATCTATTTTAACGAGAAATGCAAAATAATTCAGCTTAAAATCAATAATGAGATTATAAAACCATTTAAAGCTAGTAATAAGGCTTCCAATGGCATGGGTGACTATAAATGGACTTTTCTCTTGAATGGATGGCTTTCGCTTCACGTTTCCCGATGGAAACATCCAATTATAATATGTTTTAACGAGAAATGCAAAAAAATTCTACTTAAAATCAATAATGACATTATAAAATCATTTAAAGCGACTAATAAGGCTTTCAAAGGCATGGGTGACTATAAATGGACTTTTCTTATGAATGGATGGCTTTCGCTTCACGTTTCTCGAGGAAAATATCCAATTGTAATCTGTTTTAACAAAAAATGCAAAACAATTCAAGTGAAAATCAATAATGACATTATAAAACCATTTAAAGCGAGTAATAAGGCTTTCAAAGGCATTGATGACTATAAATAGACTTTTCTTGTGGATGGATAGCTTTCGCTTCACGTTTCCCAAGGGAAACATCTAATTATAATCTGTTTGAACAAGAAATGCAAAAAAATTCAACTTAAAATCAATAATGACATTATAAAACCATTTAAAGCGAGTAATAAGGCTTTCAAAGGCATTGATGACTATAAATGGACTTTTCTTGTGGATGGTTGGCTTTCGCTTCACGTTTCTCAAGGGAAACATCCAATTATAATCTGTTTTAACAAGAAATGCAAAAAAATTCAACTTAAAAACAATAATGAGATTATAAACCATTTAAAGCGAGTAATAAGGCTTTCAAAGGCATAGGTGACTATAAATGGACTTTTCTTGTAGATGGATGGCTTTCGCTTCACGTTTCTCAAGGGAAACATCCAATTTTAATATCTTTTAGCAAAAAATGCAAAAAAATTTAACTTAAAATCAATAATGACATTATAAAACCATTTAAACCGAGTAATAAGGCTTTTAATGGCATTGGTGACTATAAATGGACTTTTCTTGTCAATGGATGGCTTTCGCTTCACGTTTCCTAAGCGAAACATCTAAATATAATCTGTTTTAGTGAAAAATGTAAAAAAATTCAACTTAAAATCAATAACGAGATTATAAAACCATTTAAAACGAGTAATAAGGCTTCCAATGGCATGGGTGACTATAAATGGACTTTTCTTGTCAATGGATGGCTTTTGCTTCACGTTTCCTGAGCTAACCATCTAATTATAATATGTTTTAATGAAAAATGTAAAAAAATTCAACTTCAAATTAGTAATGATATTATAAAACCATTTAAAGCGACTAATATGGCTTTCAATGGCATGGGTGACTATAAATGGACTTTTCTCTTGAATGGACGGCTTTCGCTTCACGTTTCCCGATGGAAACATCCAATTATAATCTGTTTTAACGAGAAATGCAAAAAAATTCAACTTAAAATCAATAATGAGATTATAAAGCCATTTAAAGCGAATAATAAGGCTTTCAAAGGCATGGGTGACTATAAATGGACTCTTCTTGTGAACGGATGGCTTTCGCTTCACGTTTCTCGAGGCAAATATCAAATTATAATCTGTTTGAAGAAAAAATACAAAAAACTTCAAGTTAAAATCAACAATGAGATTATAAAACTATTTAAAGCGAGTAATAAGGCTTTCAAAGGCTTGGGTGACTAGAAATGGACTTTTCTTGTTGATGGATGGCTTTCGCTTCATGTTTCCCGAGGGAAACATCCAATTTTAATCTCTTTTAGAAAAAAATGTAAAAAAATTCAACTTAAAATCAATAATGTGATTATCAAACCATTAAAAGCGAGTAATAAGGCTTTCAATGACATTGGTGACTATAAATGGACTTTTTTTTGTCAATGGATGGCTTTCTCTTCACGTTTCCCAAGGAAAACATCCAATTATAATCTTTTTAATGAAAAATGTAAAAAAATTCAACTTAAAATCAATAATGAGATTCTAAAACCATTTAAAGCGAGTACGAAGGCTTTTAATGGAATTAGTGACTATAAATGGACTTTTCTTGTCAATGGATGGCTTTCGCTTCGCGTTTCCCAAGGGAAACATCTAATTATAATCTATTTTAATGAGAAATACAAAAAAATTCAACTTAAAATCAATAATGAGATTATAAAACCATTTAAAGCGAGTAATAAGGCTTTCAACGGCACTAGTGACTATAAATGGACTTTTCTTGTCAGTTGATGGCTTTCACTTCATGTTTCCCGAGCGAAACATCCAATTATAATATGTTTTAACAAAAAATGTAAAAAAATTCAACTTAAAATCAATAGTGATATTATAAAACCATTTACAGCGAGTAATAAGGCTTTCAATGGCATGGGTGACTTTAAATGGACTTTTCTTACCAATGGATGGCTGTCGCTTTATGTTTCCCGAGGGAAACATCCAATTCTAATATGTTTTAACAAAAAATGCAAAAAAATTCAAGTTAAAATTAATAATGAGATTATAAAACCATTTAAAGCGAGTAATAAGGCTTTCAAAGGCATTGCTGACTATATATGGACTTTTGTTGTCAATGGATGGCTTTTGCTTCACGTTTCCCACAGGAAACATCTAATTATAATCTGTTTTAACGAGAAATGCAAAAAAAATTCAACTAAAAATCAATAATGACATTATCAATCCACTTAAAGCGACTAATAAGGCTTTCAAAGCATGGGTGACTAGAAATGGACTTTTCTTGTGAATGGATGGCTTTCGCTTCACATTTCTCGAGGAAAATATCCAATAACAATATGTTTTAATGAAAAATGCAAAACAATTCAAGTGAAAATCAATAATGAGATTATAAAACCATTTAAAGCGAGTAATAAGGCTTTCAAAGGCATTGATGACTATAAATGGAGTTTACTTGTGGATGGATGGCTTTCGCTTCACGTTTCCCAAGGGAAACATCCAATTATAATCTGTTTTAATGAAAAATGCAAAAAAATTCAACTTAAAATCAATAATGACATTATAAAACCATTTAAAGCGAGTAATAAGGCTTTCAAAGGCATGGGTGACTAGAAATGGACTTTTGTTGTGGATGGATGGCTTTCGCTTCACGTTTCCGGAGGGAAAGATCCAATTTTAATCTCTTTTAGAAAAAAATGTAAAAAAATTCAACTTAAAATCAATAATAAGATTATAAAACCATTTAAAGCGAGTAATAAGGCTTCCAATGGCATCGGTGACTATAAATGGCCTTTTCTTGTCAATGGATGGCTTTTGCTTCACGTTTCCCGAGCTAAACATCCAATTATAATATGTTTTAATGAAAAATGTAAAAAAATTCAACTTAAAATCAGTAATGATATTATAAAACCATTTAAAGCGACTAATAAGGCTTTCAATGGCATGGGTGACTATAAATGGACTTTTCTCTTGAATGGATGGCTTTCGCTTCACGTTTCCTGATGGAAACATCCAATTATAATCTGTTTTAACGAGAAATGCAAAAAAATTCAACTTAAAATCAATAATGAGATTATAAAGCCATTTAAAGGGAATAATAAGGCTTTCAAAGGCATGGGTGACTATAAATGGACTTTTCTTGTGAACGGATGGCTTTCGCTTCGCGTTTCCCGAGAAAAATATCCAATTATAATCTGTTTTAAGAAAAAATGCAAAAAAATTCAAGTTAAATCAATAATGAGATTATAAAACCATTTAAAGCGAGTAATAAGGCTTTCAAAGGCATTGGTGACTATAAATGGACTTTTCTTGTCAATGGATGGCTTTTGCTTCACGTTTCCCGAGGGAAACATCTAATTATAATCTGTTTTAATGAGAAATGCAAAAAAATTCAACTTAAAATCAATAATGACATTATAAAATCATTTAAAGCGAGTAATAAGACTTTCAAAGGCATGGGTGACTAGAAATGGACTTTTCTTGTGGATGGATGGCTTTCGCTTCATGTTTCCCGAGGGAAACATCTAGTTTAATCTCTTTTAGAAAAAAATGTAAAAAAATTCAACTTCAAATCAATAATGTGATTATCAAACAATTTAAAGCGAGTAATAAGGCTTTCAATTGCATTGGTGACTATAAATGGACTTTTCTTGTCAATGGATGGCTTTCGCTTCACGTTTTTCGAGGGAAACATCCAATTATAATCTGTTTTAATGAAAAATATAAAAAAATTCAACTTAAAATCAATAATGAGATTCTAAAACCATTTAAAGCGAGTAAGAAGGCTTTCAATGGCATTAGTGACCATAAATAGACTTTTCTTCTCAATGGATGGCTTTTGCTTTACGTTTCCTGAGGGAAATATCTAATTATAATCTATTTTAACGAGAAATGCAAAACAATTCAGCTTAAAGTCAATAATGAGAATATAAAACCATTTAAAGCGAGTAATAAGGCTTCCAATGGCATGGGTGACTATAAATAGACTTTTCTCTTGAATGGATGGCTTTCGCTTCACGTTTCCCGATGAAAACATCCAATTAAAATTTGTTTTAATGAGAAATGCAAAAAAATTCTACTTAAAATCAATAAGGACATCATAAAACCATTTAAAGCGACTAATAAGGCTTTCAAAGGCATGGGTGACTACAAATGGACTTTTCTTGTGAATGGATGGCTTTCGCTTCATGTTTCTCGAGGGAAATATCCAATTATAATCTGTTTTAACAAAAAATGCAAAACAATTCAAGTGAAAATCAATAATGAGATTATAAAACCATTTAAAGTGAGTAATAAGGCTTTCAAAGGCATTGATGACTATAAATGGACTTTTCTTGTGGATGGATAGCTTTCGCTTCACGTTTCCCGAGGGAAACATCCAATTATAATCTATTTTGACAAGAAATGCAAAAAAATTCAACTTAAAATCAATTATGACATTCTAAAACCATTTAAAACGAGTAAGAAGGCTTTCAATGGCATTAGTGACTAGAAATGGACTTTTCTTGTCAATGGATGGCTTTCGCTTTGCGTTTTTTGAGGGAAACATCTAATTATAATCTATTTTAACAAGAAATGCAAAAAAATTCAGCTTAAAATCAATAATGAGATTATAAAACCATTTAAAGCGAGTAATAAGGCTTTTAAAGGCATTGGTGACTATAAATGGACTTTTCTTGTCAATGGATGGCTTTCGCTTCACGTTTCCCGTGGGAAACATCTAATTATAATCTGTTTTAACGAGAAATGCAAAACAAATTTAACTTAAAATCAATAATGACATTATAAAACCATTTAAAGCGAGTAATAAGGCTTTCAAAGGCATGGGTGACTAGAAATGGACTTTTCTTGTGGATGGATGGCTTTCACTTCATGTTTCCCGAGGGAAACATCCAATTTTAATCTCTTTTAGAAAGAAATGTAAAAAAATTCAACTTAAAATCAATAATGTGATTATCAAACCATTTAAAGCGAGTAATAAGGCTTTCAATGGCATTGGTGAGTATAAATGGACTTTTTTTTGTCAATGGATGGCTTTCGCTTCACATTTCTCAAGGGAAACATCCAATTATAATCTGTTTTAACAAAAAATGTAAAAAAATTCAACTTAAAATCAATAGTGATATTATAAAACCATTTAAAGCGAGTAATAAGGCTTCCAATGGCATCGGTGACTATAAATGGACTTTTCTTGTCAATGGATGGCTTTTGCTTGACGTTTCCAGAGCCAAACATCCAATTATAATATGTTTTAATGAAAAATGTAAAAAAATTCAACTTAAAATCAGTAATGATATTATAAAACCATTTAAAGCGAGTAATAAGGCTTTCAATGGCATGGGTGACTATAAATGGACTTTTCTCTTGAATGGATGGCTTTCGCTTCACGTTTCCCAATGGAAACATCAAATTATAATCTGTTTTAACGAGAAATGCAAAAAAATTCAACTTAAAATCAATAATGAGATTATAAAGCCATTTAAAGGGAATAATAAGGCTTTCAAAGGCATGGGTGACTATAAATGGACTTTTCTTGTGAACGGATGGCTTTCGCTTCACGTTTCTCGAGAAAAATATCCAATTATAATCTGTTTTAAGAAAAAATGCAAAAAATATCAAGTTAAATCAATAATGAGATTATAAAACCATTTAAAGCGAGTAATAAGGCTTTCAAAGGCATTGGTGACTGTAAATGGACTTTTCTTGTGGATGGATGGCTTTCGCTTCACGTTTCCCAAGGGAAACATCCAATTATAATCTATTTTAACGAAAAATGTAAAAGAATTCAACTTAAAATCAATTATGACATTCTAAAACCATTTAAAACAAGTAAGAAGGCTTTCAATGGCATTAGTGACTATAAATGGACTTTTCTTATCAATGGATGGCTTTCGCTTTGCGTTTCCCGAGGGAAACATCTAATTATAATCTATTTTAACGAGAAATGCAAAAAAATTCAGCTTAAAATCAATAATGAGATTATAAAACCATTTAAAGCGAGTAATAAGGCTTTCAAAGGCATTGGTGACTATAAATGGACTTTTGTTGTCAATGGATGGCTTTCGCTTCATGTTTCCCGTGGGAAACATCTAATTATAATCTGTTTTAACGAGAAATGCAAAACAAATTCAACTTAAAATCAATAATGACAGTATAAAACCATTTAAAGCGAGTAATAAGGCTTTCAAAGGCATGGGTGACTAGAAATGGACTTTTCTTGTGGATGGATGGCTTTCGCTTCACGTTTCCCAAAGAAAACATCCAATTATAATCTGTTTTAGTGAAAAATGTAAAAAAAATTAACTTAAAATCAATAATGAGATTATAAAACCATTTAAAGCGAGTAATAAGGCTTTCAATGGCATTGGTGACTATAAATGGACTTTTTTTTCTCAATGGATGGCTTTCTCTTAACGTTTCCCAAGGGAAACATCCAATTATAATCTGTTTTAATGAAAAATGTAAAAAAATTCAACTTAAAATCAATAGTGATATTATAAAACCATTTAATGCGAGTAATAAGGCTTCCAATGGCATCAGTGACTATAAATGGACTTTTCTTATCAATGGATGGCTTTTGCTTGACGTTTCCCAAGCTAAACATCCAATTATAATATGTTTTAATGAAAAATGTAAAAAAATTCAACTTAAAATCAGTAATGATATTATAAAACCATTTAAAGCGAGTAATAACGCTTTCAATGGCATGGGTGACTATAAATGGACTTTTCTCTTGAATGGATGGCTTTCGCTTCACGTTTCCCAATGGAAACATCAAATTATAATCTGTTTTAACGAGAAATGCAAAAAAATTCATCTTAAAATCAATAATGAGATTATAAAGCCATTTAAAGGGAATAATAAGGCTTTCAAAGGCATGGGTGACTATAAATGGACTTTTCTTGTGAACGGATGGCTTTCGCTTCACGTTTCTCGAGAAAAATATCCAATTATAATCTGTTTTATGAAAAAATGCAAAAAAATTCAAGTTAAATCAATAATGAGATTATAAAACCATTTAAAGCGAGTAATAAGGCTTTCAAAGGCATTGGTGACTATAAATGGACTTTTCTTGTCAATGGATGGCTTTCGCTTCACGTTTCTCGAGAGAAACATCTAATTATAATCTGTTTTAACGAGAAATGCAAAAAAATTCAACTTAAAATCAATAATGACATTATAAAATCATTTAAAGCGAGTAATAAGGCTTTCAAAGGCATGGGTGACTAGAAATTGACTTTTCTTGCGGATGGATGGCCTTCGCTTCATGTTTCCCGAGGGAAACATCCAGTTTAATCTCTTTTAGAAAAAAATGTAAAAAAATTCAACTTCAAATCAATAATGTGATTATCAAACCATTTAAAGCGAGTAATAAGGCTTTCAATGGCATCGGTGACTATAAATGGCCTTTTCTTTTCAATGGATGGCTTTTGCTTGACGTTTCCCGAGCTAAACATCCAATTATAATCTGTTTTAATGAAAAATATAAAACAATTCAACTTAAAATCAATAATGAGATTCTAAAACCATTTAAAGCGAGTAAGAAGGCTTTCAATGGCATTAGTGACTATAAATGGACTTTTCTTGTCAATGGATGGCTTTGGCTTTGCGTTTCCCGAGGGAAACATCTAATTATAATCTATTTTAACGAGAAATGCAAAACAATTCAGCTTAAAATCAATAATGAGATTATAAAACCATTTAAAGCGAGTAATAAGGCTTCCAATGGCATGGGTGACTATAAATGGACTTTTCTCTTGAATGGATGGCTTTCGCTTCAGGTTTCCCGATGAAAACATCCGATTAAAATCTGTTTTAATGAGAAATGCAAAAAAATTCTACTTAAAATCAATAAGGACATCATAAAACCATTTAAAGCGACTAATAAGGCTTTCAAAGGCATGGGTGACTACAAATGGACTTTTCTTGTGAATGGATGGCTTTCGCATCATGTTTCTCGAGGGAAATATCCAATTATAATCTGTTTTAACAAAAATTGCAAAACAATTCAAGTGAAAATCAATAATGAGATTATAAAACCATTTAAAGCGAGTAATAAGGCTTTCAAAGGCATTGACGACTATAAATGGACTTTTCTTGTGGATGGATAGCTTTCCTTCACGTTTCCCGAGGGAAACATCCAATTATAATATGTTTTAACGAGAAATGCAAAAAAATTCAACTTAAAATCAATAATGAGATTATAAAACCATTTAAAGCGAGTAATAAGGCCTTCAAAGGCATGCGTGACTCTAAATGGACTTTTCTTGTGATCGGATGGCTTTCACTTCACGTTTCTCGAGGAAAATATCCAATTATAATCTGTTTTAACGAAAAATGTAAAAAAATTCAACTTAAAATCAATAATGAGATTATAAAACCATTTAAAGCGAGTAATAAAGCTTTCAAAGGCATTGGTGACTATAAATGGACTTTTCTTGTCAATGGATGGCTTTCGTTTCACGTTTCCCATGGGAAACATCTAATTATAATCTGTTTTAACGAGAAATGCAAAACAACTTCAACTTAAAATCAATAATGACATTATAAAACCATTTAAAGCAAGTAATAAGGCTTTCAAAGGAATGGGTGACTAGAAATGGACTTTTCTTGTGGATGGATGGCTTTCGCTTCATGTTTCCCGAGGGAAACATCCAATTTTAATCTCTTTTAGAAAAAAATGTAAAAAAATTCAACTTAAAGTCAATAATGTGATTATCAAACCATTTAAAGCGAGTAATAAGGCTTTTAATGGCATTGGTGACTATAAATGGACTTTTCTTGTCAATGGATGGCTTTCGCTTCACGTTTCTCGAGGGAAACATCCAATTATAATCTGTTTTAATGAAAAATATAAAAAAAATTAAACTTAAAATCAATAATGGGATTCTAAAACCATTTAAAACGAGTAAGAAGGCTTTCAATGGCATTAGTGACTATAAATGGACTTTTCTTGTCAATGGATGGCTTTCGCTTCGCGTTTCCCAGGGGAAACATCTAATTATAATTTATTTTATTGAGAAATACCAAAAAATTCAGCTTAAAATCAATAATGAGATTATAAAACCATTTAAAGCGAGTAACAAGGCTTTCAATGGCACTAGTGACTATAAATGGACTTTTCTTGTCAGTGGATGGCTTTCGCTTCACGTTTCCCGAGCGAAACATCCAATTATAATATGTTTTAACAAAAAATGTAAAAAAATTCAACTTAAAATCAATAGTGATATTATAAAACCATTTAAAGCGAGTAATAAGGCTTTCAATGGCATGGGTGACTTTAAATGGATTTTTCTTGTCAATGGATGGCTGTAGCTTTACGTTTCCCGAGGGAAACTTCCAATTCTATTCTGTTTTAATGAGAAATGCAAAAAAATTCAAGTTAAAATCAATAATGAGATTATAAAACCATTTTAAGCGAGTAATAAGGTTTTCAAAGGCATTGGTGACTATAAATGGACTTTTGTTGTCAATGGATGGCTTTCGCTTCATGTTTCCCACGGGAAACATCTAATTATAATCTGTTTTAATGAGAAATGCAAAAAAAATTCAACTTAAAATCCATAATGACATTATAAAACCATTTAAAGCGACTAATTAGGCTTTCAAAGGCATGGGTGACTAGAAATTGACTTTTCTTGTGAATGGATGGCTTTCGCTTCATGTTTCTCGAGGAAAATATCCAATTATAATCTGTTTTAACAAGTAATGCAAAACAATTCAATTGAAAATCAATAATGAGATTATAAAACCAATTAAAGCGAGTAATCAGGCTTTCAAAGGCATTGATGACTATAAATAGACTTTTCTTGTGGATGGATGAGTTTCGCTTCACGTTTCCCGAGGAAAACATCCAATTATATTATGTTGTAATGAGAAATGCAAAAAAATTCAACTTAAAATCAATAATGACATTATAAAACCATTTAAAGCGAGTAATAAGGCTTTCAAAGGCATTGGTGACTATAAATGGACTTTTCTTGTGGATGGATGGCTTTCGCTTCACGTTTCCGAAGGGAAACATCCAATTATAATATGTTTTAACAAGAAATGCAAAAAATTCAACTTAAAAACTATAATGAGATTATAAACCATTTAAAGCGAGCAATAAGGCTTTCAAAGGCATAGGTGACTATAAATGGACTTTTCTTGTGGATGGATGGCTTTCGCTTCACGTTTCCTGAGGGAAACATCCAATTTTAATCTCTTTTAGCAAAAAATGTAAAAAAATTCAACTTAAAATCAATAATGAGATTAGAAAACCATTTAAACCGAGTAATAAGGCTTTTAAGGGCATTGGTGACTATAAATGGACTTCTCTTGTCAATGGATGGCTTTCGCTTCACGTTTCCCGAGCGAAACATCCAATTATAATCTGTTTTAGTGAAAAATGTAAAAAAATTCAACTTAAAATCAATAATGAGATTATAAAACCATTTAAAGCGAGTAATAAGGCTTCCAACGGCATCGGTGACTATAAATGGACTTTTCTTGTCAATGGATGGCTTTCGCTTCACGTTTCCCGAGCTAAACATCCAATTATAATATGTTTTCATGAAACATGTAAAAAAATTCAACTTAAAATCAGTAATGATATTATAAAACTATTTAAAGCGACTAATAAGGCTTTCAATGGCATGGCCGACCATAAATGGACTTTTCTATTGAATGGATGGCTTTCGCTTCACGTTTCCCGAGGGAAACATCCAATTATAATCTGTTTTAATGAGAAATGCAAAAAAATTCAACTTAAAATCAATAATGACATTATAAAACCATTTAAAGCGAGTAATAAGGCTTTCAAAGGCATTGGTTATTATAAATGGACTTTTCTTGTGGATGGATGGCTTTCGCTTCACGTTTCTCGAGGGAAACATCCAATTATAATCTGTTTTAATGAAAAATATAAAAAAATTCAACTTAAAATCAATAATGGGATTCTAAAACCATTTAAAACGAGTAAGAAGGCTTTCAATGGCATTAGTGACTATAAATGGACTTTTCTTGTCAATGGATGGCTTTCGCTTTGCGTTTCCCGAGGGAAACATCCAATTATAATCTGTTTTAATGAGAAATGCAAAAAAATTCAACTTAAAATCAATAATGACATTATAAAACCATTTAAAGCGAGTAATAAGGCTTTCAAAGGCATTGGTGACTATAAATGGACTTTTCTTGTGGATGGATGGCTTTCGCTTCACGTTTCCCAAGGGAAACATCCAATTATAATTTGTTTTAACAAGAAATTCAAAATTCAACTTAAAAACAATAATGAGATTATAAACCATTTAAAGCGAGTAATAAGGCTTTCAAAGGCGTAGGTGACTATAAATGAACTTTTCTTGTGGATGGATGGCTTTCGCTTCACGTTTCCCGAGAAAAATATCAATTATAATCTGTTTTAACGAGAAATGCAAAAAAATTCAACTTAAAATCAATAATGACATTATAAAACTATTTAAAGTGAGTAATTAGGCTTTCAAAGGCATTGGTGGCTATAAAAGGACTTTTCTTGTCAATGGATGGCTTTCGCTTCATGTTTCCCGAGCAAAACATCCAATTATAATCGGTTTTAGTGAAAAATGTAAAACAATTCAACTTAAAATCAACAATGAGATTATAAAACCATTTAAAGCGAGTACTAAGGCTTTTAATGCCATGGGTGACTATAAATGGACTTTTCTCTTGAATGGATGGCTTTCGCTTCACGTTTCACAATGGAAACATCCAATTATAATCTGTTTTAACGAGAAATGCAGAACAATTCTACTTAAAATCAATAATGAGATTATAAAGCCATTTAAAGGGAATAATAAGGCTTTCAAAGGCATGGGTGACTATAAATGGACTTTTCTTGTGAACGGATGGCTTTTGCTTCACGTTTCCCGAGGAGAATATCCAATTATAATCTGTTTTAAGAAAAAATGCCAAAAAATTCAAGTTAAAATCAATAATGAGATTATAAAACCATTTAAAGCGAGTAATAAGGCTTTCAAAGGCATTGGTGACTATAAATGGACTTTTCCTGTCAATGGATGGCTTTCGCTTCACGTTTCCGGAGGGAAACATCTAATTATAATATGTTTTAACGAGAAATGCAAAAAAATTCAACTTAAAATCAATAATGACATTATAAAACCATTTAAAGCGAGTAATAAGGCTTTCAAAGGCATGGGTGACTAGAAATGCACTTTTCTTGTGGATGGATGGCTTTCGCTCCAGGTTTTCCGAGGGAAACATCCAATTTTAATCTCTTTTAGAAAAAATTGTAAAAAAATTCAACTTCAAATCAATTATGTGATTATCAAACCATTTAAAGCGAGT
Source organism: Theobroma cacao (assembly GCF_053813885.1). Lineage (NCBI taxonomy): Eukaryota > Viridiplantae > Streptophyta > Magnoliopsida > Malvales > Malvaceae > Theobroma > Theobroma cacao. The sequence continues at coordinate 10,945,185 of NC_142648.1, read as the reverse complement.
AATAAGGCTTTCAATGGCATTGGTGAGTATAAATGGACTTTTCTTGTCAATGGATGGCTTTCGCTTCACGTTTCCCAAGGAAAACATCCAATTATAATCTCTTTTAGAAAAAAATGTAAAAAAATCCAACTTCAAATCAATAATGTGATTATCAAACCATTTAAAGCGAGTAATAAGGCTTTCAATGGCATTGGTGACTATATATGGACTTTTCTTGTCAATGGATGGCTTTCGCTTCACGTTTCCCAAGGAAAACATCTAATTATAATCTATTTTAACGGGAAATGCAAAAAAGTTCAGCTTAATATAAATAATGAGATTATAAAAACATTTAAAGCGAGTAATAAGGCTTTCAATGGCATTAGTGACTATAAATGGACTTTTCTTGTCAATGGATGGCTTTCGCTTAACGTTTCCCGAGCGAAACATCCAATTATAATATGTTTTAACAAAAAAAGTAAAAATATTCAACTTAAAATCAATAGTGATATTATAAAACCATTTCAAGCGAGTAATAAAGCTTTCAATGGCATGGGTGACTTTAAATGGACTTTTCCTGTCAATGGATGGCTGTCGCTTTACGTTTCCCGAGGGAAACATCCAATTCTAATATGTTTAAACAAAAAATGCAAAAAAATTCAATTTCAAATCGATAATGAGATTCTAAAACCATTTAAAGCGAGAAATAAGACTTTCAATGGCATTGGTGACTATAAATGGACTTTTCTTGTCAATGGATGGCTTTCGCTTCATGTTTCCTACGAGAAACATTTAACTATAATCTGTTTTAACGAGAAATGCAAAAAAAATTCAACTTAAAATCAATAATGACATTATAAAACCATTTAAAGCGACTAATAAGGGTTTCAAAGGCATGGGTGACTAGAAATGGACTTTTCTTGTGAATGGATGGCTTTTGCTTCACGTTTCTCGAGGGAAATATCTAATTATAATCTGTTTTAACAAAAAATGAAAAACAATTCAAGTGAAAATCAATAATGAGATTATAAAACCATTTAAAGCGAGTAATAAGGCTTTCAAAGGCATTGATGACTATAAATGGACTTTTCTTGTGGATGGATGGCTTTCGCTTCACGTTTATCAAGGGAAACATCCAATTATAATCTGTTTTAACTAGAAATGCAAAAAAATTCAACTTAAAATCAATACTGACATTATAAAACCATTTAAAGCAAGTAATAATGCTTTCAAAGGTATGGGTGATTATAAATGGACTTTTCTTGCGAATGGATGGCTTTCGCTTCACGTTTCCTGAGGGAAACATCTAATTATAATATGTTTTAATGAGACCTGCAAAAAAATTCAACTTAAAATCAATAATGACATTATAAAACCATTTAAAGCGAGTAATCAAGCTTTTAAAGGCATGGGTGACTAGAAATGGACTTTTCTTGTGGATGGATGGCTTTCGCTTCATGTTTCCCAAGGGAAACATCCAATTTTAATCTCTTTTAGCAAAAAATGTAAAAAAATTCACCTTAAAATCAATAATGTGATTATAAAACCATTTAAAGCGAGTAATAAGGCTTTCAATGGCATTGGTGACTATAAATGGACTTTTCTTGTCAATGGATGGCTTTCGCTTTACGTTTCCCAAGGAAAACATCCAATTATAATCTGCTTTAACAAAAAATGTAAAAAAATTCAATTTAAAATCAATAATGAGATTCTAAAGCCATTTAAAACGGGTAAGAAGGCTTTCAATGGCATTAGTGACTATAAATGGACTTTTCTTGTCAATGGATGGCTTTCGCTTCACGTTTCCCAAGCGAAAAATCCAATTATAATATGTTTTAACGAAAAAAGTAAAAAAATTCAACTTACAATCAATAGTGATATTATAAAACCATTTAAAGCGAGTAATATGGCTTTCAATGGCGTGGGTGACTATAAATGGACTTTTCTTGTCAATGGATGGCTGTCGCTTTACGTTTCCTGATGGAAACATCCAATTATAATATGTTTTAACGAAAAATGCAAAAAAATTCAAGTTAAAATCAATAATGAGATTATAAAACCATTTAAAGCGAGTAATAAGGCTTTCAAATTCATTGGCGACTGTAAATGAACTTTTCTTGTCAATGGATGGCTTTCGCTTCACGTTTCCCTCGGGAAACATCTAATTATAATTTGTTTTAACGAGAAATGCAAAAAAAATTCAACTTAAAATCAATAATGACATTATAAAACCATTTAAACCGACTAATAAGGCTTTCAAAGGCATGGGTGACTAGAAATTGACTTTTCTTGTGAATGGATGGCTTTGGCTTCACGTTTCTCGAGAGAAAGATCCAATTATAATCTGTTTGAACAAAAAATGCAAAACAATTCAAGTGAAAATCAATAATGAAATTATAAAACTATTTAAAGCGAGTAATAAGGCTTTCGAAGGCATTGATGACTATAAATGGACGTTTCTTGTGGATGGATGGCTTTCGCTTCACGTTTCTCAAGGGGAACATCCAATTATAATCTGTTTTAATAAGAAATGCAAAAAAAATCAACTTAAAATTAATAATGAGATTATAAAACCATTTAAAGCGAGTAATAGGGCTTTCAAAGGCATAGGTGACTATAAATGGACTATTCTTGTGGATGGATGGCTTTCGCTTGACGTTTCCCGTGGGAAACATCCAATTATAATATGTTTTAGCGAAAATGTAAAAAAATTCAACTTAAAATCAATAATGAGATTCTAAAACCATTTAAAGCGAGAAATAAGGCTTTCAATGGCATTGGTGACTATAAATGGACTTTTCTTGTCAATGGATGGCTTTCGCCTCACGTTTCCTGCGGGAAACATCTAATTATAATCTGTTTTAACGAGAAATGCAAAAAAATTCAACTTAAAATCAATAATGACATTATAAAACCATTTAAAGCGAGTAATAATGCTTTCAAAGGTATGGGTGATTTTAAAAGGACTTTTCTTGCGAATGGATGGCTTTCGCTTCACGTTTCCCGAGGAAAACATCCAATTATAATCTTTTTTAACGAAAAACGTAAAAAAATTCAACTTAAAATCAATAATAAGATTATAAAACCATTTAAAGCGAGTAATAAGGCTTTCAAAGGCATTGGTGACTATAAATGAACTTTTCTTGCGAATGGATGGCTTTCGCTTCACGTTTCTCGAGAGAAACATCTAATTATAATCTTGTTTAACGAGAAATGCAAAAAAATTCAACTTAAAATCAATAATGAGATTATAAAACCATTTAAAGCGAGTAATAAAGATTTCAAAGGCAATGGTGACTGTAAATGGATTTTTCTTGTGGATGGATGGCTTTCGCTTCACGTTTCCTGATGGAAACATCCAATTATAATCTGTTTTAACAAAAAATGTAAGAAAATTCAACTTAAAATCAATAATGAGATTCTAAAACCGTTTAAAGCGAGTAAGAAGGCTTTCAATGGCATTAGTGACTATAAATGGACTTTTCTTGTCAATGGATCGCTTTGGCTTCGCGTTTCCTGAGGGAAACATCTAATTATAATCTATTTTAATGAGAAATTCAAAAAAATTAAACTTAAAATCAATAATTAGATTATAAAACCATTTGAAGCGAGTAATAAGGCTTTCAAAGGCATTAGTGGCTATCAATGGACTTTTCTTGTCAATGGATGCTTTCGCTTCACGTTTCCCGAGGGAAACATCCAATTATAATTTGTTTTAGCGAGAAATGCAAAAAAATTCAACTTAAAATCAATAATGAGATTATAAAACCATTTAAAGCGAGTAATAATGCTTTCAAAGGCATGGGTGATTTTAAAAGGACTTTTCTTACGAATGGATGGCTTTCGCTTCACGTTTCCCAAGGAAAACATCCAATTATAATCTGTTTGAACAAAAAATGTAAAAAAATTCAACTTAAAATCAATAATGAGATTATAAAACCATTTAAAGCGAATAATAAGGATTTCAAAGGCAATGGTGACTGTAAATGGACTTTTCTTGTGGATGGATGGCTTTCGCTTCACGTTTCCCGAGGGAAACATCCAATTATAATTTGTTTTAATGAAAAATGTAAAAAAATTCAACTTAAAATCAATAATGAGATTCTAAAACCGTTTAAAGCGAGTAAGAAGGCTTTCAATGGCTTTAGTGACTATAAATGGACTTTTCTTGTCAATGGATGGCTTTCGCTTCGCATTTCCCGAGGGAAACATCTAATTATAATCTATTTTAATGAGAAATTCAAAAAAATTCAACTTAAAATCAATAATTAGATTATAAAACTATTTGAAGCGAGTAATAAGGCTTTGAATGGCATTAGTGGCTATCAATGGACTTTTCTTGTCAATGGATGGCTTTCGCTTCACGTTTTCCGAGGGAAACATCCAATTATAATCTGTTTTAGCGAGAAATGCAAAAAAATTCAACTTAAAATCAATAATGAGATTATAAAACCATTTAAAGCGAGTAATAAGGCTTTCGAAGGCATAAGTGATTATAAACGGACTTTTCTTGTGGATGGATGGCTTTCGCTTAACGTTTCCCGAGGGAAACATCCAATTATAATCTGTTTTAATGAAAATGTTAAAAAATTCAACTTAAAATCAATAATGAGATTCTAAAACCATTTAAAGCGAGAAATAAGGCTTTCAATGGCATTGGTGACTATAAATGGACTTTTCTTGTCAATGGATGGCTTTCGCTTCACGTTTCCCGAGGAAAACATCCAATTATAATCTTTTTCAACAAAAAATGTAAAAAAATTACACTTAAAATAAGTAATGATATTATAAAACCGTTTAAAGCGAGTAATAAGGCTTTCAAAGGCATTGGTGACTATAAATGAACTTTTCTTGCGAATGGATGGCTTTCGCTTCACGTTTCTCGAGAGAAACATCTAATTATAATCTGGTTTAACGACAAATGCAAAACAATTCAACCTAAAATCAATAATGATATTATAAAACCATTTAAAGCGAGTAATAAGGCTTTCAAAGGCATCGGTGACTATAAATGAACTTTTCTTGCGAATGGATGGCTTTCGCTTCACGTTTCTTGAGGGAAACATCTAATTATAATCTGGTTTAACGAGAAATGCAAACAAATTCAACCTAAAATCAATAAAGACATTATAAAACCATTTAAAGCGAGTAATAAAGCTTTCAAAGGCATGAGTGACTATAAATGGACTTTTCTTATGAACGGATGGCTTTCGCTTCACGTTTCTCCAGGAAAATATCCAATTATAATCTGTTTTAACAAAAAAATGTAAAAAAATTCAACTTAAAATCAATAATGAGATTATAAAACCATTTAAAGCGAGTAGTAAGGATTTCAAAGGCTATGGTGACTGTAAATGGACTTTTGTTGTGGATGGATGGCTTTTGCTTCACGTTTCCCAAGGGAAACATCCAATTATAATCTGTTTTAACAAAAAATGTAAAAAAATTCAACTTAAAATCAATAATGAGATTCAATAACCATTTAAAGCGAGTAAGAAGGCTTTCAATGGCATTAGTGACTATAAATGGAGTTTTCTTGTCAATGGATGGCTTTCGCTTCGTGTTTCCTGAGGGAAACATCTAATTATAATCTATTATAAGGAGAAATGTAAAAAAAGTCAACTTAAAATCAATAATGAGATTATAAAACTATTTAAAGCGAGTAATAAGGCTTACAATGGCATTAGTGGCTCTCAATGGACTTTTCTTGTCAATGGATGGCTTTCGCTTCATGTTTCCCACGGCAAACATCTAATTATAATCTGTTTTAATGAAAAATACAAAAAAAATTCAACTTAAAATCAATAATGACATTATAAAACCATTTAAAGCGACTAATAAGGCTTTCAAAGCCATGGGTGACTGTAAATTGACTTTTCTTGTGGATGGATGGCTTTCGCTTCACGTTTTCCAAGGAAGACATCCAATTATAATATGTTGGAATGAGGAATGCAAAAAAATTCAACTTAAAGACAATAATGAGATTATAAACCATTTAAAGCGAGTAATAAGGCTTTCAAAGGCATAGGTGACTATAAATGGACTTTTCTTGTGGATGGATGGCTTTCGCTTCATGTTTCCCGAGGAAACATCCAATTTTAATCTCTTTTAGCAAAAAATGTAAAAAAATTCAACTTAAAATCAATAATGCAATTATAAAACCATTTAAAGCGACTAATAAGGCTTTCAAAGGCATGGATGACTATAAATGGACTTCTCTTGTGGATGGATGGCTTTTGCTTCACGTTTCTCAAGGGAAACATCCAATTATAATCTGTTTTAACAAGAAATGCAAAAAAATTCAAGTTAAAAACAATAATGAGATTATAAACCATTTAAAGCGAGTAATAAGGCTTTCAAAGGCATAGGTGACTATAAATGGACATTTCTTGTGGATGTATGGCTTTTGCTTCACGTTTCCCAAGGGAAACATCAATTATAATCTGTTTGAGCAAAAAATGTAAAAAAATTCAAGTGAAAATCAATAATGAGATTATAAAACCATTTAAAGCAAGTAATAAGGCTTTCAAAGGCATAGGTGACTATAAATGGACTTTTCTTGTGGATGTATAGCTTTTGCTTTCATGTTTCCCAAGGGAAACATCCAATTATATTCTGTTTTAGCAAAAAATGTAAAACAATTGAAGTGAAAATCAATAATGAGATTATAAAACCATTTAAAGCGAGTAATAAGGCTTTCAAAGGCATAGGTGACTATAAATGGACTTTTCTTGTGGATGTATGGCTTTCGCTTCACGTTTTTCGAGAAAAACATCCAATTTTAATCTCTTTTAGCAAAAATGTAAAAAAATTCCACTTAGAATCAATAATGAGATTATAAAACCATTTAAAGCGAGTAATAAGGCTTTTAATGGCATTGGTGACTATAAATGGACTTTTCTTGTCAATGGATGGCTTTCGCTTCACGTTTCCAGAGCGAAACATCCAATTATAATCTGTTTTAGTGAAAAATGTAAAACAATTCAACTTAAAATCAACAATGAGATTATAAAATCATTTAAAGCGAGTAATAAAGCTTCCAATGGCATCGGTGACTATAAATGGACTTTTCTTATCAATGGATGGCTTTCGCTTCACGTTTCCTGAGCGAAACATCCAATTATAATATGTTTTAATGAAAATTGTAAAAAAACTCAACTTAAAATCAATAATGATATTATAAAAGTATTTAAAGCGAGTAATAAGGCTTTCAATGTCATGGGTGACTATAAATGGACTTTTCTCTTGAATGGATGGCTTTCTCTTCACGTTTCCTGATGCAAACATCCAATAATAATCTGTTTTAACAAGAAATGCAAAAAAATTCTACTTAAAATCAATAATGAGATTATAAAGCCATTTAAAGTGAATAATAAGGCTTTCAAAGGCATGGGTGACTATAATGGACTTTTCTTGTCAATGGGTGGCTTTCGCTTCATGTTTCCCAAGGGAAACATCCAATTATAATCTGTTTGAATAAAAAATGTAAAAAAATTCAACTTAAAATCAATAATGAGATTATAAAACCATTTAAAGTGAGTAATAAGGCTTTCAATGGCATAGGTGACTATAAATGGACTTTTCTCTTGAATGGATGGCTTTCGCTTCACGTTTCCCGATGAAAACATCCAATTATAATCTATTTTAGTGGAAAATGTAAAAAAATTCAACTTAAAATCAATAATGAGATTATAATAAAACCATTTAAAGCTAGTAAAAAGGCTTTCAATGGCGTCGATGACTATAAATGGACTTTTCTTGTCAATGGATGGCTTTCGCTTCACGTTTCCCGATGGAAACATCCAATTATAATATGTTTTAACGAGAAATGCAAAAAAATTCTACTTAAAATCAATAATGATATTATAAAACCATTTAAAGCGACCAATAAGGCTTTCAAAGGCTTGGGTGACTAGAAATGGAGTTTTCTTGTGAATGGATGGCTTTCGCTTTACGTTTCCCAAGGGAAACATCCAATTATAATCTGTTTTAATGAAAAATGCAAAAAAATTCAAGTTAAAATCACTAATGAGATTATAAAACCATTTAAAGGAGTAATAAGGCTTTTAATGGCATTAGTGGCTATAAATGGACTTTTCTTGTCAATGCACGACTTTCGCTTCACGTTTCTCGCGGGAAACATCTAATTATAATATGTTTTAACGAGAAATGCAAAAAAAATTCAACTCTAAATCAATGATGACATTATAAAACCATTTAAAGCGACTAATAAGGCTTTCAAAGGTATGGGTGATTATAAATGGACTTTTCTTGTGGATAGATGGCTTTCGCTTCACGTTTCCTAAGCGAAACATTCAATTATAATATGTTTTAACCAAAAATGTAAAAAATTCAACTTAAAATCAATAATGATATTATAAAACGATTTAAAGCGAGTAATAAGGCTTTTAATGGCATGGGTGACTATATGGACTTTTCTCTTCAATGGATGGCTTTCGCTTCATGTTTCCCAAGGGAAACATCCAATTTTAATCTCTTTTAGCAAAAAATGTAAACAAATTCACCTTAAAATCAATAATGTGATTATAAAACCATTTAAAGCGAGTAATAAGGCTTTCAATGGCATTGGTGACTGTAAATGGACTTTTCTTGTCAATGGATGGCTTTCGCTTCACGTTTCCCAAGGAAAACATCCAATTATAATCTGCTTTAACAAAAAATGTAAAAAAATTCAACTTAAAATTTATAATGAGATTCTAAAACCATTTAAAGCGAGTAAGAAGGCTTTCAATGGCATTAGTGACTATAAATGGACTTTTCTTGTCAATGGATGGCTTTCGCTTCACGTTTCCCGAGCGAAACATCCAATTATAATATGTTTTAACGAAAAATGTAAAAAAATTCAACTTACAATCAATAGTGATATTATAAAACCATTTAAAGCGAGTAATAAGGCTTTCAATGGCATGGGTGACTATAAATGGACTTTTCTTGTCAATGGATGGCTGTCGCTTTACGTTTCCCGATGGAAACATCCAATTATAATATGTTTTAACGAAAAATGCAAAAAAATTCAAGTTAAAATCAATAATGAGATTATAAAACCATTTAAAGCGAGTAATAAGGCTTTCAAATTCATTGGTGACTGTAAATGAACTTTTCTTATCAATGGATGGCTTTCGCTTCACGTTTCCCCCGGGAAACATCTAATTATAATTTGTTTTAAAGAGAAATGCAAAAAAAATTGAACTTAAAATCAATAATGACATTATAAAACCATTTAAACTTACTAATAAGGCTTTCAAAGGCATGGGTGACTAGAAATGGACTTTTCTTGTGAATGGATGGCTTTGGCTTCACGTTTCTCGAGAGAAAGAGCCAATTATAATATGTTTTAACAAAAAATGCAAAACAATTCAAGTGAAAATCAATAATGAGATTATAAAACTATTTAAAGCGAGTAATAAGGCTTTCGAAGGCATTGATGACTATAAATGGACATTTCTTGTGGATGGATGGCTTTCGCTTCATGTTTCTCGAGGGGAACATCCAATTATAATCTGTTTTAACAAGAAATGCAAAAAAATTCAACTTAAAATTAATAATGAGATTATAAAACCATTTAAAGCGAGTAATAAGGCTTTCAAAGGCATAGGTGACTATAAATGGACTATTCTTGTGGATGGATGGCTTTCGCTTAACGTTTCCCGAGGGAAACATCCAATTATAATATGTTTTAACGAAAATGTAAAAAATTCAACGTAAAATCAATAATGAGATTCTAAAACCATTTACAGCGAGAAATAAGGCTTTCAATGGCATTGGTGACTATAAATGGACTTTTCTTGTCAATGGATGGCTTTCGCCTCACGTTTCCTACGGGAAACATCTAATTATAATCTGTTTTAACAAGAAATGCAAAAAAATTCAACTTAAAATCAATAATGATATTATAAAACCATTTAAAGCGAGTAATAATGCTTTCAAAGGTATGAGTGATTTTAAAAGGACTTTTCTTGCGAATGGATGGCTTTCGCTTCACGTTTCCTGAGGAAAACATCCAATTATAATCCGTTTTAACGAAAAACGTAAAAAAATTCAACTTAAAATCAATAATGAGATTATAAAACCATTTAAAGCGAGTAATAAGGCTTTCAAAGACATTGGTGACTATAAATGAACTTTTCTTGCGAATGGATCGCTTTCGCTTCACATTTCTCGAGGGAAACATCTAATTATAATCTTGTTTAACGAGAAATGCAAAAAAAATCAACTTAAAATCAATAATGAGATTATAAAACCATTTAAAGCGAGTAATAAAGATTTCAAAGGCAATGGTGACTGTAAATGGACTTTTCTTGTGGATGGATGGCTTTCGCTTCACGTTTCCTGATGGAAACATCCAATTATAATCTGTTTTAACAAAAAATGTAAAAAAATTCAACTTAAAATCAATAATGAGATTCTAAAACCATTTAAAGCGAGTAAGAAAGCTTTCAATGGCATTAGTGACTATAAATGGACTTTTCTTGTCAATGGATGACTTTCGCTTCGCGTTTCCCAAGGGAAAGATCTAATTATAATCTATTTTAAGAAAAAATGCAAAAAAATTCAACTTAAAATCAATAATGAGATTCTAAAACCATTTAAAGCGAGTAAGAAGGCTTTCAATTGCATTAGTGACTATCAATGGAATTTTCTTGTAAATGGATGCTTTCGCTTCACGTTTCCCGAGGGAAACATCCAATTATAATTTGTTTTAGCGAGAAATGCAAAAAAATTCAACTTAAAATCAATAATGAGATTATAAAACCATTTAAAGCGAGTAATAATGCTTTCAAAGGCATGGGTGATTTTAAAAGGACTTTTCTTACGAATGGATGGCTTTTGCTTCACGTTTCCTGAGGAAAACATCCAATTATAATCTGTTTTAACAAAAAATGTAAAAAAATTCAACTTAAAATCAATAATGAGATTATAAAACCATTTAAAGCGAGTAATAAGGATTTCAAAGGCAATGGTGACTGTAAATGGACTTTTCTTGTGGATGGATGGCTTTCGCTTCACGTTTCCCGAGGGAAACATCCAATTATAATTTGTTTTAACGAAAAATGTAAAAAAATTCAACTTAAAATCAATAATGAGATTCTAACACCGTTTAAAGCGAGTAAGAAGGCTTTCAATAGCTTTAGTGACTATAAATGGACTTTTCTTGTCAATGGATGGCTTTCGCTTCGCATTTCCCGAGGGAAACATCTAATTATAATCTATTTTAACGAGAAATCCAAAAAAATTCAACTTAAAATCAATAATTAGATTATAAAACTATTTGAAGCGAGTAATAAGGCTTTCAATGGCATTAGTGGCTATCAATGGACCTTTCTTGTCAATGGATGGCTTTCGCTTCACGTTTCCTACAGGAAACATCTAATTATAATATGTTTTAACGAGAAATGTAAAAAAATTCAACTTAAAATCAATAATGACATTATAAAACCATTTAAAGCGAGCAATAATGCTTTCAAAGGCATAGGTGATTTTAAAAGGACTTTTCTTGCGAATGGATGGCTTTCGCTTCACGTTTCCCAAGGAAAACATCCAATTATAATCTTTTTCAACAAAAAATGTAAAAAAATTACACTTAAAATAAGTAATGATATTATAAAACCGTTTAAAGCGAGTAATAAGGCTTTCAAAGGCATTGGTGACTATAAATGAACTTTTCTTGCGAATGGATGGCTTTCGCTTCATGTTTCTCGAGGAAAACATCTAATTATAATCTGGTTTAACGACAAATGCAAAACAATTCAACCTAAAATTAATAATGATATTATAAAACCATTTAAAGCGAGTAATAAGGCTTTCAAAGGCATCAGTGACTATAAATGAACTTTTCTTGCGAATGGATGGCTTTCGCTTCACGTTTCTCGAGGGAAACATCTAATTAAAATCTGGTTTAACGACAAATGCAAAACAATTCAACCTAAAATCAATAATGATATTATAAAACCATTTAAAGCGAGTAATAAGGCTTTCAAAGGCATCGGTGACTATAAATGAACTTTTCTTGTGAATGGATGGCTTTCGCTTCACGTTTCTCGAGGGAAACATCTAATTATAATCTGGTTTAACGAGAAATGCAAACAAATTCAACCTAAAATCAATAAAGACATTATAAAACCATTTAAAGCGAGTAATAAAGCTTTCAAAGGCATGGGTGACTATAAATGGACTTTTCTTATGAACGGATGGCTTTCGCTTCACGTTTCTCGAGAGAAATATCCAATTATAATCTGTTTTAACAAAAAGATGTAAAAAAATTCAACTTAAAATCAATAATGAGATTATAAAACCATTTAAAGCGAGTAATAAGGATTTCAAAGGCTATGGTGACTGTGAATGGACTTTTCTTGTGGATGGATGGCTTTTGCTTCACGTTTCCCGAGGAAAACATCCAATTATAATCTGTTTTAATGAAAAATGTAAAAAAATTCAACTTAAAGTCAATAATGAGATTCTATAACAATTTAAAGCGAGTAAGAAGGCTTTCAATGGCATTAGTGACTATAAATGGAGTTCTCTTGTCAATGGATGGCTTTCGCTTCGTGTTTCCCTTGGGAAATATCTAATTATAATCAATTATAACGAGAAATGCAAAAAAAGTCAACTTAAAATCAATAATGAGATTATAAAACTATTTAAAGCGAGTAATAAGGCTTTCAATGGCATTATGGGCTCTCAATGGACTTTTCTTGTCAATGGATGGCTTTCGCTTCACGTTTCCCACGGGAAACATCTAATTATAATCTGTTTTAACGAAAAATACAAAAAAAAATTCAACTTAAAATCAATAATGCAATTATAAAACCATTTAAAGCGACTAATAAGGCTTTCAAAGGCATGGATGACTATAAATGGACTTTTCTTGTGGATGGATGGCTTTTAATTCACGTTTCTCAAGGGAAACATCCAATTATAATCTGTTTTAACAAGAAATGCAAAAAAATTCAAGTTAAAAACAATAATGAGATTATAAACCATTTAAAGCGAGTAATAAGGCTTTCAAAGGCATAGGTGACTATAAATGGACATTTCTTGTGGATGTATGGCTTTTGCTTCACGTTTCCCAAGGGAAACATCAATTATAATCTGTTTGAGCAAAAAATGTAAAAAAATTCAAGTGAAAATCAATAATGAGATTATAAAACCATTTAAAGCGAGTAATAAGACTTTCAAAGGCATGGGTGACTATAAATGAACTTTTCTTGTGGATGGATAGATTTTGCTTCACGTTTTCCAAGGGAAACATCCAATTATAATCTGTTTCAATGAGAAATGCAAAAAAATTCAACTTAAAAACAATAATGAGATTATAAACCATTTAAAGCGAGTAATAAGGCTTTCAAAGGCATAGGTGACTATAAATGGACTTTTCTTGTGGATGTATGGCTTTCGCTTCACGTTTCTCGAGGAAAACATCCAATTTTAATCTCTTTTAGCAAAAAATGTAAAAAAATTCAACTTACAATCAATAATGAGATTATAAAACCATTTAAAGTGAGTAATAAGGCTTTTAATGGCATTGGTGACTATAAATGGACTTTTCTTGTCAATGGATGGCTTTCGCTTCGTATTTCCCGAGGGAAACATCTAATTATAATCTATTTTAATGAGAAATTCAAAAAAATTTAACTTAAAATCAATAATTAGATTATAAAACTATTTGAAGCGAGTAATAAGGCCTTCAATGGCATTAGTGGCTATAAATGGACTTTTCTTGTCAATGGATGGCTTTCGCTTCGCATTTCCCGAGGGAAACATCTAATTATAATCTATTTTAACGAGAAATTCAAAAAAATTCAACTTAAAATCAATAATTAGATTATAAAACTATTTGAAGCGAGTAATAAGGCTTTCAATGGCATTAGTGGCTATCAATGGACTTTTCTTGTCAATGGATGGCTTTCGCTTCACGTTTCCCGAGCAAAACATCCAATTATAATATGTTTTAATGAAAAATGTAAAAAAACTCAACTTAAAATCAATAATGATATTATAAAACTATTTAAAGCGAGTAATAAGGCTTTCAATGTCATGGGTGACTATAAATGGACTTTTCTCTTGAATGGATGGCTTTCGCTTCACGTTTCCCGATGGAAACATCCAATAATAATCTGTTTTAACAAGAAATGCAAAAAAATTCTACTTAAAATCAATAATGAGATTATAATGCCATTTAAAGTGAATAATAAGGCTTTCAAAGGCATGGGTGACTATAATGGACTTTTTTTGTCAATGGATGGCTTTCGCTTCACGTTTCCCAAGGGAAACATCCAATTATAATCTGTTTGAATAAAAAATGTAAAAATATTCAACTTGAAATCAATAATGACATTATAAAACCATTTAATGCGACTAAGAAGGCTTTCAAAAGCATGGGTGACTATAAATGGACTTTTCTTGTGGATGGATGGCTTTCACTTCACGTTTTCCAAGAGAAATATCCAATTATAATCTGTTTGAATGAGAAAAGAAAAAAAATTCAACTTAAAAACAATAATGAGATTATAAACTATTTAAAGCGAGTAATAAGGCTTTCAAAAGGATAGGTGATGATAAATGGACTTTTCTTGTGGATGGATGGCTTTTGCTTCACGTTTCCCGAGGGAAACATCCAATTTTAATCTCTTTTAGCAAAAAATGTAAAAAAATTCAACTTAAAATCAACAATGACATTATAAAACCCTTTAAAGCGACTAATAAGGCTTTCGAAGGCATAGGTGACTATAAATAGACTTTTCTTGTGGATGGATGGCTTTTGCTTCATGTTTCCCAAGGGAAACATCCAGTTATAATCTATATTAATGAGAAATGCAAAAAAATTCAACTTAAAAACAATAATGAGATTATAAACCATTTAAAGCGAGTAATAAGGCTTTCAAAGGCATAGGTGACTATAAATGGACTTTTCTTGTGGATGTATGGCTTTCGCTTCACGTTTCCCGAGGAAAACATCCAATTTTAATCTCTTTTAGCAAAAAATGTAAAAAAAATTCAACTTAAAATCAATAATGAGATTATAAAACCATTTAAAGCGAGTAATAAGGCTTTTAATGGCATTGGTGACTATAAATGGACTTTTCTTGTCAATGGATGGCTTTCGCTTCACGTTTCCAGAGCGAAACATCCAATTATAATCTGTTTTAATGAGAAATGCAAAAAAATTCTACTTAAAATCAACTATGAGATTATAAAGCCAGTTAAAGTGAATAATAAGGCTTTCAAAGGCATTGGTGACTATTACTGGACTTTTCTTGTCAATGGATGGTTGTCGCTTCACATTTCCCATGGGAAATATCTAATTATAATCTATTTTAACAAGAAATGCAAAAAAATTCAACTTAAAATCAATAATGACATTATAAAACCATTTAAAGCGACTAATAAAGCTTTCAAAGGCATGAGTGTCTAGAAATGGACTTTTCTTTTGAATGGATGGCTTTCGCTTTACATTTCCCAAGGGAAACATCCAATTATAATCTGTTTTAACGAAAAATGCAAAAAAATTCAAGTTAAAATCAATAATGAGAGTATAAAACCATTTAAAGCGAGTAATAAGGCTTTCAATGACATTAGTGGCTATAAATGGACTTTTCTTGTCAATGGATGGCTTTCGCTTCACGTTTCCCGCGGGAAACAGCTAATTATAATATGTTTTAGAGAAAAATGTAAAAAAATTCAACTTAAAATCAATAATGACATTATAAAACCATTTAAAGCCAGTAATAAGGCTTTCAAAGGCATGGGTGATTATAAATGGACTTTTCTTATGGATGGATGGCTTTCGCTTCACGTTTTCCAAGGGAAACATCAATTATAATCTCGTTTAGCAAAAAAAGTAAAAAAATTCAACTTAAAATCAATAATGACATTATAAAACATTTTAAAGCGACAATAAGGCTTTCAAAGGCATGAGTGACTATAAATGGACTTTTCTTGTGGATGGATGGCTTTCGCTTCACGTTTCCCAAGGGAAACATCCAATTATAATCTGTTTTAACAAGAAATGCAAAGAAATTCAACATTAAAACAATAATGAGATTGTAAACCATTTAAAGCGAGTAATAAGGCTTTCAAAGGCATAGGTGACTATAAATGGACTTTTCTTGTGGATGGATGGCTTTCGCTTCATGTTTCTCGAGGGAAACTTCCAATTTTAATCTCTTTTAGCAAAAAATGTAAAAAAATTCAACTTAAAATCAATAATGAGAGTATAAAACCCTTTAAAGCGAGTAATAAGGCCTTCAATGGCATTGGTGACTATAGAATGGACTTTTATTGTCAATGGATGGCTTTCGCTTCACGTTTCCCGAGTGAAACATCCAATTATAACCTGTTTTAGAGAAAAATGTAAAAAAATTCAACTTAAAATCAATAATGAGATTATAAAACCAGTTAAATCGAGTAATAAGGCTTCCAATGGCGTCGGTGACTATAAATGGACTTTTCTTGTCAATGGATGGCTTTCGCTTCACGTTTCCCGAGCGAAACATCCAATTATAATATGTTTTAATGAAAAATGTAAACAAATTCAACTTCAAATCAATAATGATATTATAAAACCATTTAAAGCGAGTAATAAGGCTTTCAATGGCATGGGTGACTATAAATTGACTTTTCTCTTGAATGGATGGCTTTCGCTTCACGTTTCCCAATGGAAACGTCCAATTATAATATGTTTTAATGAGAAATGGAAAACAATTCTACTTAAAATCAATAATGAGATTATAAAGCCATTTAAAGTGAATAATAAGGCTTTCAAAGGCATGGGTGACTATAATGGACTTTTCTTATCAATGGATAGATTTCGCTTTACGTTTCCTAAGGGAAACATCCAATTATAATCTGTTTTAACAATAAATGCAGAAAAATTCAAGTTAAAATCAATAATGAGATTATAAAACCGTTTAAAGCGAGTAATAAGGCTTTCAATGGCATTAGTGGCTATAAATGGATTTTTCTTATCAATGGATGCCTTTCGCTTCACGTTTCCCGCGAGAAACATCTAATTATAATATGTGTTAATGAGAAATGGAAAAAAAATTCAACTTAAAATCAATAATGACATTATAAAACCATTTCAAGCGACTAATAAGGGTTTCAAAGGCATGGGTGACTATAAATGGACTTTTCTTGTGGATGGATGGCTTTCGCTTCACGTTTTCCAGGGGAAACATCCAATTATAATCTGTTTGAACGAGAAATGAAAAAAAATTCAACTTAAAAACAATAATGAGATTGTAAACCATTTAAAGCGAGTAATAAGGCTTTTAAAGCCATAGGTGACTATAAATGGACTTTTCTTGAGGGTGGATGGCTTTCGCTCCACGTTTCCCGAGAGAAACATCCAATTTTAATATCTTTTAGCAAAAAATGTAAAAAAATTCAACTTAAAATCAATAATGACATTATAAAACCCTTTAAAGCGACTAATAAGGCTTTCAAAGGCATGGGTGACTATAAATAGACTTTTCTTGTGGATGGATGGCTTTCGCTTCACGTTTTCCAAGGGAAACATCCAATTATAATCTGTTTGAACGAGAAATGCAAAAAAATTCAACTTAAAAACAATAATGAGATTATAAACCATTTAAAGCGAGTAATAAGGCTTTTAAAGGCATAGGTGACTATAAATGGACTTTTCTTGTGGAAGGATGGCTTTCGCTTCACGTTTCTGGAGCGAAACATCTAATTTTAATCTCTTTTAGTAAAAAATGTAAAAAAATTAAACTTAACATCATTAATGACATTATAAAACCATTTAAAGCGAGTAATAATGCTTTCAAAGGCATGAATGATTTTAAAACTACTTTTCTTGCGAATAGATGGCTTTCGCTTGACGTTTCCCGAGAAAAACATCCAATTATAATATGTTTTAATGAAAAATGTAAAAAAATTCAACTTAAAAGCAATAATGATATTATAAAACCATTTAAAGCGAGTAATAAGGCTTTCAATGGCATGGGTGACTATAACTTGACTTTTCTTGTCAATGGATGGCTTTCGCATCACATTTCCCGAGGGAAACATCTAATTATAATCTATTTTAACGAGAAATGCAAAAAAATTCAACTGAAGATCAATAATGACATTATAAAAGCATTTAAAGCTACTAATAAGGCTTTCAAAGGCATGGGTGACTAGAAATAGACTTTTCTTGTGAATGGATGGCTTTCGCTTTACGTTTTCCAAGGGAAACATCCAATTATAATCTGTTTTAACGAAAAATGCAAAAAAATTCAAGTTAAAATCAATAATGAGATTATAAAACCATTTAAAGGGAGTAATGAGGCTTTCAATGGCATTAGTGGCTATAAATAGACTTTTCTTGTCAATGGATGGCTTTCGCTTCACCTTTCCGGTGGGAAACATCTAATTATAATATGTTTTAACGAGAAATGCAAAAAAAATTCAACTTAAAATCAATAATGACATTATAAAACCATTTCAAGCGACTAATAAGGCTTTCAAAGGCATGGGTGACTATAAATGAACATTTCTTCTGGATGGATGGCTTTCGCTTCATGTTCTCCAAGGGAAACATCCAAATATAATCTGTTTTAACGAGAAATAAAAAAAATTCAACTTAAAAACAATAATGAGATTATAAACAATTTAAAACGAGTAGTAAGGCTTTCAAAGGCATAGGTGACTATAAATGGACTTTTCTTGTGGATGGATGGCTTTCGCTTCACGTTTCCCGAAGGAAACATCCAATTTTAATCTCTTTTAGCAAAAAAGGTAAAAAAATTCAACTTAAAATCAATAATGATATTATAAAACCATTTAAAGCGACTAATAAGGCTTTAGAAGGGATGGGTTACTATAAATGGACTGTTATTATGGATGGCTGGCTTTCGCTTCACGTTTCCCAAGGGAAACATCCAATTATAATCTATTTTAACAAGAAATGCAAAAAAATTCAACTTAAAAACAATAATGAGATTATAAACCATTTAAAGCGAGTAATAAGGCTTTCAAAGGCATAGGTGACTATAAATGGACTTTTCTTGTGGATGGATGGCTTTTGCTTCACTTTTCTCGAGGGAAACATCCAATTTTAATCTTTTGTAGCAAAAAATGTAAAAAATTCAAGTTAAAATCAATAATGAGATTATAAAACCATTTAAAGCGAGTAATAAGGCTTTCAACGGCATTGGTGACTATAAAATGGACTTCTCTTGTCAATGGATGGCTTTCGCTTCACGTTTCCAGAGCGAAACATACAATTATAACCTGTTTTAACGAAAAATGCAAAAAAATTCAAGTTAAAATCAATAATGAGATTATAAAACCTTTTAAAGCGAGTAATAAGGCTTTCAATGGCATCGGTGACTATAAATGGACTTTTCTTGTCAATGGATGGCTTTCGCTTCACGTTTCCCGAGTGAAACATCCAATTACAATATGTTTTAATGAACAATGTAAAAAAATTCAACTTAAAATCAATAATGATATTATAAAACCATTTAAAGCGAGTAATAAGGCTTTCAATGGCATGGGTGACTATAAATGGACTTTTCTCTTGAATGGATGGCTTTCGCTTCATGTTTCCCGATGCAAACATCCAATTATAATCTGTTTTAAGGGGAGATGCAAAAAAATTCTACTTAAAGTCAATTATGTGATTATAAAGCCATTTAAAGTGAATAATAAGGCTTTCAAAGGCATGGGTGACTATAATGGACTTTTCTTGTCAATGGATGGCTTTCGCTTTACGTTTCCCAAGGGAAACATCCAATTATAATCTGTTTTAACGAAAAATACAAAAAAAATTCAAGTTAAAATCAATAATGAGATTATAAAACCATTTAAAGCGAGTAATAAGGCTTTCAAAGGCATTGGTGACTATAAATGGACTTTTCTTGTCAATGGATGGCTTTCGCTTCACATTTTCGGCGGGAAACATCTAATTATAATCTATTTTAATGAGAAATGCAAAAAAAAATTCAACTTAAAATCAATAATGACATTATAAAACCACTTAAAGCGACTAATAAGACTTTCAAAGGCATGGGTGACTAGAAATAGACTTTTCTTGTGAATGGATGGCTTTCGCTTCACGTTTCTTGACTGAAATATCCACTTATAATCTGTTTGAACAAAAAATGCAAAACAATTCAAGTGAAAATCATTAATGAGATTATAAAACCATTTAAAGCGAGAAATAAAGATTTCAAAGGCATTGATGACTATAAATGGACTTTTCTTGTGGATGGATGGCTTTCGCTTCACGTTTCCCGAGGGAAACATCCAATTATAATCTGTTTTAATGAGAAATGCAAAAAATTCAACTTAAAATCAATAATGAGATTATAAACGATTTAAAGCGAGTAATTAGGCTTTCAAAGGCATAGGTGACTATAAATGGACTTTTCTTGTGGATGGACAGCTTTCGCTTAACGTTTCCCGAGGGAAACATCCAATTATAATCTGTTTTAACGAAAATGTAAAAAAATTCAACTTAAAATCAATAATGAGATTCTAAAACCATTTAAAGCGAGAAATAAGGCTTTCAATGGCATTGGTGACTATAAATGGACTTTTCTTGCCAATAGATGGCTTTCGCTTCACGTTTCCTGCGGGAAACATCTAATTATAATCTGTTTTAACGAGAAATGCAAAAAAATTCAACTTAAAATCAATAATGACATTATAAAACCATTTAAAGCGAGTAATAATGCTTTCAAAGGCATGGGTGATTTTAAAAGGACTTTTCTTGCGAATGGATGGCTTTCACATCACGTTTCTCGAGAGAAACATCCAATTATCATTTGTTTTAACAAAAAATGTAAAAAAATTCAACTTAAAATCAATAATGATATTATAAAACCATTTAAAGCGAGTAATAAGGCTTTCAAAGGCATTGGTGACTATAAATGAACTTTTCTTGCGAATGGATGGCTTTCGTTTCATGTTTCTCGAGGGAAACATCTAATTATAATCTGGTTTAACGAGAAATGCAAAAAAATTCAACCTAAAATAAAAAATGACATTATAAAACCATTTAAAGCGAGTAATAAGGCTTTCAAAGGCATGGGTAACTATAAATGGAGTTTTCTTGTGAATGGATGGCTTTCGCTTCACGTTTCTTGAGGAAAATATCCAATTATAATCTGTTTTAACAAAAAAAATAAAAAAATTCAACTTAAAATCAATAATGAGATTATAAAACGATTTAAAGCGAGTAAAAAAGATTTCAAAGGCAATGGTGACTGTAAATGGACTTTTCTTATGAATGGATGACTTTCGCTTCACGTTTCTCGAGGGAAACATCCAATTATAATCTGCTTTAACGAAAAATGTAAAAAAATTCAGCTGAAAATTAATAATGAGATTCTACAACCATTTAAAGCGAGTAAGAAGGCTTTCAATGGCATTAGTGACTATAAATGGACTTTTCTTGTCAATGGATGGCTTTCGCCTCACGTTTCCCAAGGGAAACATCTAATTATAATCTATTTTAACGAGAAATGCAAAAAAATTCAACTTAAAATCAATAATGAGATTAAAAAACCATTTAAAGCGAGTAATAAGGCTTTCAATGGTATTAGTGGCTATAAATGGACTTTTCTTGTCAATGGATGGCTTTTGCTTCACGTTTCCCGTGGAAAACATCTAATTATAATATGTTTTAACGAGAAATGCAAAAAAAATTCAACTTAAACTCAATAATGACATTATAAAACCATTTAAAGCGACTAATAAGGCTTTCAAAGGCATGGGTGACTATAAATGGACTTTTCTTGTGGATGGATGGCTTTCACTTCACATTTTCCAAGGGAAACATCCAATTATAATCTGTTTGAACGAGAAATGAAAACAAATTCAACTTAAAAACAATAATGAGATTATAAACCATTTAAAGCGAGTAATAAGGCTTTCAAAGGCAATGGTGACTGTAAATGGACTTTTCTTGTGGATGGATGGCTTTCGCCTCAGGTTTCCTGAGGGAAACATCCAATTATAAACTGTTTTAACAAAAAATGCAAAAAAATTCAACTTAAAATCAATAATGAGATTCTAAAACCATTTAAAGCGAGTAAGAAGGCTTTCAATGGCATTAGTGACTATAAATGGACTTTTCTTGTCAATGGTTGGCTTTCGCTTCGCGTTTCCCAAGGGAAACATCTAATTATAATCTGTTTTAACGAGAAATGCAAAAAAAGTTCAACTTAAAATCAATAATGAGATTATAAAGCCATTTAAGGTGAATAATAAGGTTTTCAAAGACATAGGTGACTATAATGGACTTTTCTTGTCAATGGATGGCTTTCGCTTTACGTTTCACAAGGGAAACATGCAATTATAATCTGTTTTAAGAAAAAATGCAAAAAAATATAAGTTAAAATCAATAATGAGATTATAAAACCATTTAAAGCGAGTAATAAGCCTTCAATGGCATCGGTGACTATAAATGGACATTTCTTGCCAATGGATGGCTTTCGCTTCACGTTTCTCAAGCGAAACATCCAATTATAATATGTTTTAACGAAAAATGTAAAAAAATTTAACTTAAAATCAATAATGATATTATAAAACCATTTAAAGCGAGTAATAAGGCTTTCAAAGGCATTGGTGACTATAAATGAACTTTTCTTACGAATGGATGGCTATCGTTTCACGTTTCTCAAGGGAAACATCTAATTATAATCTGGTTTAACAAGAAATGCAAAAAAATTCAGCCTAAAATCAATAATGACATTATAAAACCATTTAAAGCGAGTAATAAGGCTTTTAAAGGCATAGGTGACTATAAATGGACTTTTCTTGTGAATGGATGGCTTTCGCTTCATGTTTCTTGAGGAAAATATCCAATTATAATCTGTTTTAACAAAAAATATAAAAAAATTCAACTTAAAATCAATAATGAGATTATAAAACCATTTAAAGCGAGGAAAAAAGATTTCAAAGGCAATGGTGACTGTAAATGGACTTTTCTTATGGATGGATGAGTTTCGCTTCACGTTTCCCGAGGGAAACATCCAATTATAATCTGTTTTAAGGAAAAATGTAAAAAAATTCAACTTAAAATTAATAATGAGATTCTAAAACCATTTAAAGCAAGTAAGAAGGCTTTCAATGGCATTAGTGACTATAAATGGACTTTTCTTGTCAATGGATGGCTTTTGCTTCGCGTTTCCCAAGGGAAACATCTAATTATAATCTATTTTAACGAGAAATGCAAAAAAATTCAACTTAAAATCAATAATGAGATTATAAAACCATTTAAAGCGAGTAATAAGGCTTTCAATAGTATTAGTGGCTATAAATGGACTTTTCTTGTCAATGGATGGCTTTCACTTCACGTTTCCCTAGGGAACCATCCAATTATAAACTGTTTTAATGAAAAATGCAAAACAATTCAACTTAACATCAATAATGAGATTCTAAAACCATTTAAAGCGAGTAAGAAGGCTTTCAATGGCATTAGTGACCATAAATGGACTTTTTTTGTGGATGGATGGCTTTCGCTTCACGTTTTCCAAGGGAAACATCCAATTATAATCTGTTTGAATGAGAAATGAAAAAAAATTCAACTTAAAAACAATAATGAGATTCTAAAACCATTTAAAGCGAGTAATAAGGCTTTCAAAGGCAATGGTGACTGTAAATGGACTTTTCTTGTGGATGGATGGCTTTCGCTTCACGTTTCCCGAGGGAGACATCCAATTATAAATTGTTTTAATGAGAAATGCAAAAAAATTCAACCTAAAATCAAAAATGAGATTATAAAACCATTTAAAGAGAGTAATAACCCTTTCAAAGGCATAGGTGACTATAAATGGACTTTTCTTGTGGATGGATGGCTTTCGCTTCACGTTTCCCAAGGGAAACATCCAATTATAATCTGTTTTAGCAAAAAATGTAAAAAAATTCAATTTAAAATCAATAATGAGATTATAAAACCATTTAAAGCGAGTAATAAGGCTTTCAATGGCATCGGTGACTATAAATGGACTTTTCTTGTCAATGGATGGCTTTCGCTTCACGTTTCTCAAGTGAAACATCCAATTATAATATGTTTTAATGAAAAATGTAAAAAAATTTAACTTAAAATCAATAATGATATTATAAAACCATTTAAAGCAAGTAATAAGGCTTTCAAAGGCATTGGTGACTATAAATGAACTTTTCTTGCGAATGGATGGCTTTCATTTCACGTTTATCGAGGGAAACATCTAATTATAATCTGGTTTAACGAGAAATGCAAAAAAATTCAACCTAAAATCAATAATGACATTATAAAACCATTTAAAGCGAGTAATAAGGCTTTCAAAGGCATGGGTGACTATAAATGGACTTTTCTTGTGGATGGATGGCTTTCGCTTCACGTTTTCCAAGGAAAACATCCAATTATAATCTGTTTGACGAGAAATGAAAAAAAATTAAACTTAAAAACAATAATGAGATTATAAACTATTTAAAGCGAGTGATAAGGCTTTCAAAGGCATTGGTGACTATAAATGAACTTTTCTTGTGAATGGATGGCTTTCGCTTCACGTTTCTTGAGGAAAATATCCAATTATAATCTGTTTTAAAAAAAAACTTCAACTTAAAATCAATAATGAGATTATAAAACCATTTAAAGCGAGTGAAAAAGATTTCAAAGGTAATGGTGACTGTAAATAGACTTTTCTTGTGGATGGATGAGTTTCGCTTCACGTTTCCCGAGGGAAACATCCAATTATAATCTGTTTTAACGAAAAATGTAAAAAAATTCAGCTTAAAATTAATAATGAGATTCTAAAACCATTTAAAGCGAGTAAGAAGGCTTTCAATGGCCTTAGTGACTATAAATGGACTTTTCTTGTCAATGGATGGCTTTCACTTCGCGTTTCCCAAGGGAAACATCTAATTATAATCTATTTTAACGAAAAATATAAAAAAATTCAACTTAAAATAAAAAATGAGATTCTAAAACCATTTAAAGCAAGTAAAAAGGCTTTCAATGGCATTAGTGACTATAAATGGACTT
Organism: Theobroma cacao; assembly: GCF_053813885.1. Classification (NCBI taxonomy): domain Eukaryota; kingdom Viridiplantae; phylum Streptophyta; class Magnoliopsida; order Malvales; family Malvaceae; genus Theobroma; species Theobroma cacao. Next base: position 10,920,206 of record NC_142648.1, on the reverse strand, counting down.
TTCTTGTCAATGGATTGCTTTCGCTTCGCGTTTCCCAAGGAAAACATCTATTATAATCTGTTTTAACGAGAAATGCAAAAAAAGTTCAACTTAAAATCAATAATGAGATTATAAAGCCATTTAAGGTGAATAATAAGGTTTTCAAAGACATGGGTGACTATAATGGACTTTTCTTGTCAATGGATGGCTTTCGCTTTACGTTTCACAAGGGAAACATGCAATTATAATCTGTTTTAAGAAAAAATGTAAAAAAATATAAGTTAAAATCAATAATGAGATTATAAAACCATTTAAAGCGAGTAATAAGCCTTCAATGGCATCGGCGACTATAAATGGACATTTCTTGCCAATGGATGGCTTTCGCTTCACGTTTTTCAAGCGAAACATCCAATTATAATATGTTTTAACGAAAAATGTAAAAAAATTTAACTTAAAATCAATAATGATATTATAAAACCATTTAAAGCGAGTAATAAGGCTTTCAAAGGCATTGGTGACTATAAATGAACTTTTCTTACGAATGGATGGCTATCGTTTCACGTTTCTCGAGGGAAACATCTAATTATAATCTGGTTTAACAAGAAATGCAAAAAAATTCAGCCTAAAATCAATAATGACATTATAAAACCATTTAAAGCGAGTAATAAGGCTTTTAAAGGCATGGGTGACTATAAATGGACTTTTCTTGTGAATGGATGGCTTTCGCTTCATGTTTCTTGAGGAAAATATCCAATTATAATCTGTTTTAACAAAAAATATAAAAAAATTCAACTTAAAATCAATAATGAGATTATAAAACCATTTAAAGCGAGGAAAAAAGATTTCAAAGGCAATGGTGACTGTAAATGGACTTTTCTTATGGATGGATGAGTTTCGCTTCACGTTTCCCGAGGGAAACATCCAATTATAATCTGTTTTAAGGAAAAATGTAAAAAAATTCAACTTAAAATTAATAATGAGATTCTAAAACCATTTAAAGCAAGTAAGAAGGCTTTCAATGGCATTAGTGACTATAAATGGACTTTTCTTGTCGATGGATGGCTTTTGCTTCGCGTTTCCCAAGGGAAACATCTAATTATAATCTATTTTAACGAGAAATGCAAAAAAATTCAACTTAAAATCAATAATGAGATTATAAAACCATTTAAAGCGAGTAATAAGGCTTTCAATAGTATTAGTGGCTATAAATGGACTTTTCTTGTCAATGGATGGCTTTCACTTCACGTTTCCCTAGGGAACCATCCAATTATAAACTGTTTTAATGAAAAATGCAAAACAATTCAACTTAACATCAATAATGAGATTCTAAAACCATTTAAAGCGAGTAAGAAGGCTTTCAATGGCATTAGTGACCATAAATGGACTTTTTTTGTGGATGGATGGCTTTCGCTTCACGTTTTCCAAGGGAAACATCCAATTATAATCTGTTTGAATGAGAAATGAAAAAAAATTCAACTTAAAAACAATAATGAGATTCTAAAACCATTTAAAGCGAGTAATAAGGCTTTCAAAGGCAATGGTGACTGTAAATGGACTTTTCTTGTGGATGGATGGCTTTCGCTTCACGTTTCCCGAGGGAGACATCCAATTATAAATTGTTTTAATGAGAAATGCAAAAAAATTCAACCTAAAATCAAAAATGAGATTATAAAACCATTTAAAGAGAGTAATAAGGCTTTCAAAGGCATAGGTGACTATAAATGGACTTTTCTTGTGGATGGATGGCTTTCGCTTCACGTTTCCCAAGGGAAACATCCAATTATAATCTGTTTTAGCAAAAAATGTAAAAAAATTCAATTTAAAATCAATAATGAGATTATAAAACCATTTAAAGCGAGTAATAAGGCTTTCAATGGCATCGGTGACTATAAATGGACTTTTCTTGTCAATGGATGGCTTTCGCTTCACGTTTCTCAAGTGAAACATCCAATTATAATATGTTTTAATGAAAAATGTAAAAAAATTTAACTTAAAATCAATAATGATATTATAAAACCATTTAAAGCAAGTAATAAGGCTTTCAAAGGCATTGGTGACTATAAATGAACTTTTCTTGCGAATGGATGGCTTTCGTTTCGCGTTTCTCGAGGGAAACATCTAATTATAATCTGGTTTAACGAGAAATGCAAAAAAATTCAACCTAAAATCAATAATGACATTATAAAACCATTTAAAGCGAGTAATAAGGCTTTCAAAGGCATGGGTGACTATAAATGGACTTTTCTTGTGGATGGATGGCTTTCGCTTCACGTTTTCCAAGGAAAACATCCAATTATAATCTGTTTGACGAGAAATGAAAAAATATTAAACTTAAAAACAATAATGAGATTATAAACTATTTAAAGCGAGTGATAAGGCTTTCAAAGGCATTGGTGACTATAAATGAACTTTTCTTGTGAATGGATGGCTTTCGCTTCACGTTTCTTGAGGAAAATATCCAATTATAATCTGTTTTAAAAAAAAATTTAAAAAACTTCAACTTAAAATCAATAATGAGATTATAAAACCATTTAAAGCGAGTGAAAAAGATTTCAAAGGTAATGGTGACTGTAAATAGACTTTTCTTGTGGATGGATGAGTTTCGCTTCACGTTTCCCGAGGGAAACATCCAATTATAATCTGTTTTAACGAAAAATGTAAAAAAATTCAGCTTAAAATTAATAATGAGATTCTAAAACCATTTAAAGCGAGTAAGAAGGCTTTCAATGGCCTTAGTGACTATAAATGGACTTTTCTTGTCAATGGATGGCTTTCACTTCGCGTTTCCCAAGGGAAACATCTAATTATAATCTATTTTAACGAAAAATATAAAAAAAATTCAACTTAAAATCAAAAATGAGATTCTAAAACCATTTAAAGCAAGTAAAAAGGCTTTCAATGGCATTAGTGACTATAAATGGACTTTTCTTGTCAATGGATTGCTTTCGCTTCGCGTTTCCCAAGGGAAACATCTATTATAATCTGTTTTAACGAGAAATGCAAAAAAAATTCAACTTAAAATCAATAATGAGATTATAAAGCCATTTAAAGTGAAGAATAAGCCTTTCAAAGGCATGGGTGATTATAATGGACTTTTCTTGTCAATGGATGGCTTTCGCAGTACGTTTCACAAGGGAAACATCCAATTATAATCTGTTTTAAGAAAAAATGCAAAACAATTTCAGTTAAAATCAATAATGAGATTTTAAAACCATTTAAACCGAGTAATAAGCCTTTCAAAGGCATGGGTGACTATAATGGACTTTTCTTGTCAATGGATGGCTTTCGCAGTACGTTTCACAAGGGAAACATCCAATTATAATCTGTTTTAAGAAAAAATGCAAAAAAATTTAAGTTAAAATCAATAATGAGATTATAAAACCATTTAAAGCGAGTAATAAGCCTTTCAAAGGCATAGGTGACTATAAATGGACTTTTCTTGTGGATGGATGGCTTTCGCTTCATGTTTCCCAAGGGAAACATCCAATTATAATCTGTTTTAGCAAAAAATGTAAAACAATTTAACTTAAAATCAATAATGATATTATAAAACCATTTAAAGTGAGTAATAAGGCTTTCAAAGGCATTGGTGACTATAAATGAACTTTTCTTGCGAATGGATGGCTTTCGTTTCACGTTTCTCAAGGGAAACATCTAATTATAATCTGGTTTAACGAGAAATGCAAAAAAATTCAACCTAAAACCAATAATGACATTATAAAACCATTTAAAGCGAGTAATAAGGCTTTCAAAGGCATGGTTGACTATAAATGGACTTTTCTTGTGGATGGATGGCTTTCACTTCACATTTTCCAAGGGAAACATTCAATTATAATCTGTTTGAACGAGAAATGAAAAAAAATTCAACTTAAAAACAATAATGAGATTATAAACCATTTAAAGCCAGTAATAAGGCTTTCAAAGGCAATGGTGACTGTAAATGGACTTTTCTTATGGATGGATGGCTTTCGCTTCACGTTTCCCTAGGGAAACATCCAATTATAAATTGTTTTAACGAAAACAACAAAAAAATTCAACTTAAAATCAATAATGAGATTCTAAAACCATTTAAAGCGAGTAAGAAGGCTTTTAATGGCATTAGTGACTATAAATGGACTTTTCTTGTCAATGGATGGCTTTCGCTTCTCGTTTCCCAAGGGAAACATCTATTATAATCTGTTTTAACGAGAAATGCAAAAAAAAATCAACATAAAATCAATAATGAGATTCTAAAGCCATTTAAAGTGAATAATAAGGCTTTCAAAGGCATGGCTGACTATAATGGACTTGTCTTGTCAATGGATGGCTTTAGCTTTACGTTTCACAAGGGAAACATCCAATTATAATCTGTTTTAAGAAAAAATGCAAAAACATTTCAGTTAAAATCAATAATGAGATTATAAAACCATTTAAAGCGAGTAATAAGCCTTTCAAAGGCATGGGTGACTATAATGGACTTTTCTTATCAATGGATGGCTTTCGCAGTACGTTTCACAAGGGAAACATCCAATTATAATCTGTTTTAAGAAAAAATGAAAAAAAATTTAAGTTAAAATTAATAATGAGATTATAAAACCATTTAAAGCGAGTAATAAGCCTTTCAAAGGCATAGGTGACTATAAATAGACTTTTCTTGTGGATGGATGGCTTTCGCTTCACGTTTCCCAAGGGAAACATCCAATTATAATCTGTTTTAGCAAAAAATGTAAAAAAATTTAACTTAAAATCAATAATGATATTATAAAACCATTTAAAGTGAGTAATAAGGCTTTCAAAGGCATTGTTGACTATAAATGAACTTTTCTTGCGAATGGATGGCTTTCGTTTCACGTTTCTCGAGGGAAACATCTAAATATAATCTGGTTTAATGAGAAATGCAAAAAAATTCAACCTAAAATCAATAATGACATTATAAAACCATTTAAAGCGAGTAATAAGGCTTTCAAAGGCATGGGTGACTATAAATGGACTTTTCTTGTAAATGGATGGCTTTCACTTCACGTTTCCCAAGGGAAACATTCAATTATAATCTGTTTGAACGAGAAATGAAAAAAATATCAACTTAAAAACAATAATGAGATTATAAACCATTTAAAGCGAGTAATAAGGCTTTCAAAGGCAATGGTGACTGTAAATGGACTTTTCTTTTGGATGGATGGCTTTCGTTTCACGTTTCCCTAGGGAAACATCCAATTATAAATTGTTTTAACGAAAACTGCAAAAAAATTCAACTTAAAATCAATAATGAGATTCTAAAACCATTTAAAGCGAGTAAGAAGGCTTTCAATGGCATTAGTGACTATAAATGGATTTTTCTTGTCAATGGATGGCTTTCGCTTTACGTTTCACAAGGGAAACATCCAATTATAATCTGTTTTAAGAAAAAATGTAAAAAAATTTAAGTTAAAATCAATAATGAGATTATAAAACCATTTAAAGCGAGTAATAAGGCTTTCAAAGGCATTGGTGACTATAAATGGACTTTTCTTGTCAATGGATGGCTTTCGCCTCACATTTCCCGAGGGAAACATCTAATTATAATCTGTTTTAATGAGAAATGCAAAAAAATTCAACTTAAAATCAATAATGGCATTATAAAACCATTTAAAGCTACTAATAAGGCTTTCAAAGGCATGGGTGACTAGAAATGAACTTTTCTTATGAATGGATGGTTTTCGCTTCACGTTTCTCGAGTAAAATATCCAATTATAATCTGTTTTAACAAAAAATACAAAACAATTCAAGTGAAAATCAATAATGAGATTATAAAACCATTTAAAGCAAGTAATAAGGGTTTCAAAGGCATTGATGACTATAAATGGACTTTTCTCGTGGATGGATGGCTTTCGCTTCATGTTTCCTGAGGGAAAGAACCAATTATAATCTATTTTAACGAGAAATGCAAAAAAATTCAACCTAAAATTAATAATGAGATTATAAAACCATTTAAAGCGAGTAATAAGCCTTTCAAAGGCATAGGTGACTATAAATGTACTTTTCTTGTGGATGGATGGCTTTCGCTTCACGTTTCCCAAGGGAAATATCCAATTATAATCTGTTTTAGCAAAAAATGTAAAAAAAAATCAACTTAAAATCAATAATAAGATTATAAAACCATTTAAAGCGAGTAATAAGGCTTTCAATGGCATCGGTGACTATAAATGGACTTTTCTTGTCAATGGATGGCTTTCGCTTCACGTTTCTCAAGCGAAACATCCAATTATAATATGTTTTAACAAAAAATGTAAAAAATTTCATCTTAAAATCAATAATGATATTATAAAACTATTTAAAGCGAGTAATAAGGCTTTCAAAGGCATTGGTGACTATATATGAACTTTTCTTCCGAATGGATGGCTTTCGTTTCACGTTTCTCAAGGGAAACATCTAATTATAATCTGGTTTAACGAGAAATGCAAAAAAATTCAACCTAAAATCAATAATGACACTATAAAACCATTTAAAGCGAGTAATAAGGCTTTCAAAGGCATGGGTGACTATAAATGGACTTTTCTTGTGAATGGATGGCTTTCGCTTCACGTTTTTTGAGGAAAATATCCAATTATAATCTGTTTTAACAAAAAATATAAAAAAATTCAACTTAAAATCAATAATGAGATTATAAAACCATTTAAAGCGAGTGAAAAAGATTTCAAAAGCAATGGTGACTGTAAATGGACTTTTCTTGTGGATGGATGAGTTTCGCTTCACGTTTCCCGAGAGAAACATCCAATTATAATCTGTTTTAACGAAAAATGTAAAAAAATTCAGCTTCAATTAATAATGAGATTCTAAAACCATTTAAAGCGAGTAAGAAGGCTTTCAATGGCATTAGTGACTATAAATGGACTTTTCTTGTCAATGGATGGCTTTCACTTCGCGTTTACCAAGGGAAACATCTAATTATAATCTATTTTAACGAAAAATGCAAAAAAATTCAACTTAAAATCAATAATGAGATTCTAAAACCATTTAAAGCGAGTAAGAAGGCTTTCAATGGCATTAGTGACTATATATGGACTTTTCTTATCAACGGATGGCTTTCGCTTCGCGTTTCCCAAGGGAAACATCTAATTATAATCTGTTTTAATGAGAAATGCAAAAAAAATTCGACATAAAATCAATAATGAGATTATAAAGCCATTTAAAGTGAATAATAAGGCTTTCAAAGGCATGGGTGACTATAATGGACTTTTCTTGTCAATGGATGACTTTCGCTTTACGTTTCACAAGGGAAACATCCAATTATAATCTATTTTAAGAAAAAATGCAAAAAAATTTAAGTTAAAATTAATAATGAGATTATAAAACCATTTAAAGCGAGTAATAAGGCTTTCAAAGGCATTGGTGACTATAAATGGACTTTTCTTGTCAATGGAAGGCTTTCGCCTCACATTTCCCGAGGGAAACATCTAATTATAATCTGTTTTAATTAGAAATGCAAAAAAATTCAACTTAAAATCAATAATGGCATTATAAAACCATTTAAAGCCACTAATAAGGCTTTCAAAGGTATGGGTGACTAGAAATGAACTTTTCTTATGAATGGATGGTTTTCGCTTTACGTTTCTCAAGTAAAATATCCAATTATAATCTGTTTTAACCAAAAATACAAAAAAATTCAAGTGAAAATCAATAATGAGATTATAAAACCATTTAAAGCAAGTAATAAGGGTTTAAAAAGCATTGATTACTATAAATGGACTTTTCTTGTGGATGGATGGCTTTCGCTTCATGTTTCCCGAGGGAAAGAACCAATTATAATCTGTTTTAACGAGAAATGCAAAAAAATTCAACCTAAAATCAATAATGAGATTATAAAACCATTTAAAATGAGTAATAAGCCTTTCAAAGGCATAGGTGACTATAAATGGACTTTTCTTGTGGATGGATGGCTTTCGCTTCACGTTTCCCAAGGGAAACATCCAATTATAATCTGTTTTAGTAAAAAATGTAAAGAAATTCAATTTAAAATCAATAATTAGATTATTAAACCATTTAAAGCGAGTAATAAGGCTTTCAATGGCATCGGTGACTATAAATGGACTTTTCTTGTCAATGGATGGCTTTCGCTTCACGTTTCTCAAGCGAAACATCCAATTATAATATGTTTTAACGAAAAATGAAAAACAATTTAACTTAAAATCAATAATGATATTATAAAACCATTTAAAGCAAGTAATAAGGATTTCAAAGGCATTGGTGACTATAAATGAACTTTTCTTACGAATGGATGGCTTTTGTTTAACGTTTCTCGAGGGAAACATCTAATTATAATCTGGTTTCACGAGAAATGCAAAAAAATTCAACCTAAAATCAATAATGACATTATAAAACCATTTAAAGCGAGTAATAAGGCTTTCAAAGACATGGGTGACTATAAATGGACTTTTCTTGTGAATGGATGGCTTTTGCTTCACGTTTCTTGAGGAAAATATCCAATTATAATCTGTTTTAACAAAAAATATAAAACAATTCAACCTAAAATGAATAATGACATTATAAAACCATTTAAAGCGAGTAATAAGGCTTTCAAAGGCATGGGTGACTATAAATTGACTTTTCTTGTGAATGGATGGCTTTCGCTTCAAGTTTCTTGAGGAAACTATCCAATTCTAATCTGTTTTAACAAAAAATATAAAAAAATTCAACTTAAAATCAATAATGAGATTATAAAACCATTTAAAGCGAGTAAAAAAGATTTCAAAGGCAATGATGACTGTAAATGGACTTTTCTTGTGGATGGACGACTTTCGCTTCACGTTTCCAGAGGGAAACATCCAATTATAATCTGTTTTAACGAAAAATGTAAAAAAATTCAACTTAAAATTAATAATGAGATTTTAAAACCATTTAAAGCGAGTAAGAAGGCTTTCAATGGCATTAGTGACTATAAATGGACTTTTCTTGTCAATGGATGGCTTTCGCTTCACGTTTCCCAAGGAAAACATCTATTATAATCTGTTTTAACGAGAAATGCAAAAAAAATTCAACTTAAAATCAATAACGAGATTATAAAGCCATTTAAAGTGAATAATAAGGCTTTCAAAGGCATGGGTGACTATAATGGACTTTTCTTGTCAATGGATGGCTTTCGCTTTACGTTTCATAAGGGAAACATCCAATTATAATCTGTTTTAAGAAAAAATACAAAAAAATTCGACTTAAAATCAATTATGAGATTATAAAGCCATTTAAAGTGAATAATAAGGCTTTCAAAGGCATGGGTGACTATAATGGACTTTTCTTGTCAATGGATGCCTTTCGCTTTACGTTTCCCAAGGGAAACATCCAATTATAATATGTTTTAACGAAAAATGCAAAAAAAATTCAAGTTAAAATTAATAATGAGATTATAAAACCATTTAAAGCGAGTAATAAGGCTTCCAATGGCATTGGTGATTATAAATGGACTTTTCTTGTCAATGGATGGCTTTCGCTTCTTATTTCCGACAGGAAACATCTAATTTTAATCTGTTTTAATGAGAAATGCAAAAAAAATTAGACTTAAAATCAATAATGACATTATAAAACCATTTAAAGCGACTAATAAGGCTTTCAAAGGCATGGGTGACTAGAAATGGACTTTTCTTGTGAATGGATGGCTTTCGCTTCACGTTTTCCGAGTGAAATATCCAATTATAATCTGTTTTAACAAAAAATGCAAAACAATTCAAGTGAAAATCAATAATGAGATTTTAAAACCATTTAAAGCGAGTAAGAAAGCTTTCAATGGCATTAGTGACTATAAATGGACTTTTCTTGTCAATGGATAGCTTTCGCTACGCGTTTCCCAAGAGAAACATCTATTATAATCTGTTTTAACGAGAAATGCAAAAAAAATTCAACTTAAAATCAATAATGAGATTATAAAGCCATTTAAAGTGAATAATAAGGCTTTCAAAGGCATGGGTGACTATAATGGACTTTTCTTGTCAATGGATGGCTTTCGCTTTACGTTTCACAAGGGAAACATCCAATTATAATCTGTTTTAAGAAAAAATGCAAAAACATTTAAGTTAAAATCAATAATGAGATTATAAAACCATTTAAAGCGAGTAATAAGGCTTTCAAAGGCATTGGTGACTATAAATGGACTTTTCTTGTCAATGGATGGCTTTCGCTTCACATTTCCCGAGGGAAACATCTAATTATAATCTGTTTTAATTAGAAATGCAAAAAAATTCAACTTAAAATCAATAATGACATTATAAAACCATTTAAAGCGACTAATAAGGCTTTCAAAGGCATGGGTGACTATAAATGGACTTTTCTTATGAATGGATGGTTTTCGCTTCACGTTTCCCGAGGGAAACATCCAATTATAATCTGTTTTAACAAAAAATGTAAAAAAATTAAACTTAAAATTAATAATGAGATTCTAAAACCATTTAAAGCGAGTAAGAAGGCTTTCAATGGCATTGGTGACTATAAATGGACTTTTCTTGTCAATGGATGGCTTTCGCTTCACATTTCCCGAGGGAAACATCTAATTATAATCTGTTTTAATGAGAAATGCAAAAAAATTCAACTTAAAATCAATAATGGCATTATAAAACCATTTAAAGCGACTAATAAGGCTTTCAAAGGCATGGGTAACTATAAATGAACTTTTCTTGCGAATGGATGGCTTTCGTTTCACGTTTCTCGAGGGAAACATCTAATTATAATCTAGTTTAACGAGAAATGGAAAAAAATTCAACCTAAAATCAATAATGACATTATAAAACCATTTAAAGCGAGTAATAAGGCTTTGAAAGGCATGGGTGACTATAAATGGACTTTTCTTGTGAATGGATGGCTTTCGCTTCACGTTTCTTGAGGAAAATATCCAATGATAATCTGTTTTAACAAAAAATATAAAAAAATTCAACCTAAAATCAATAATGACATTATAAAACCATTTAAAGCGAGTAATAAGGCTTTCAAAGGCATGGGTGACTATAAATGGACTTTTCTTGCGAATGGATGGCTTTCGCTTCACGTTTCTTGAGGAAAATATCCAATTATAATCTGTTTTAACAAAAAATATAAAAAAATTTAACTTAAAATCAATAATGAGATTATAAAACCATTTAAAGCGAGTAAAAAAGATTTCAAAGGCAATGGTGACTGTAAATGGACTTTTCTTGTGGATGGATGACTTTCGCTTCACGTTTCCCGAGGGAAACATCCAATTATAATCTGTTTTAAAAAGAAATGTAAAAAAATTCAACTTAAAATTAATAATGAGATTCTAAAACCATTTAAAGCGAGTAAGAAGGCTTTCAATGGCATTAGTGACTATAAATGGACTTTTCTTGTCAATGGATGGCTTTCGCTTCACGTTTCCCAAGGGAAACATCTATTATAATCTGTTTTAACGAGAAATGCAAAAAAAATTCAACTTAAAATCAATAATGGCATTATAAAACCATTTAAAGCGACTAATAAGGCTTTCAAAGGCATGGGTGACTAGAAATGAACTTTTCTTATGAATGGATGGTTTTCGCTTCACGTTTCTCGAGTAAAATATCCAATTATAATCTGTTTTAACAAAAAATACAAAAAAATTCAAGTGAAAATCAATAATGAGATTATAAAACCATTTAAAGCGAGTAAGAAGGCTTTCAATGGCATAGTGACTATAAATGGACTTTTCTTGTCAATGGATGGCTTTCGCTTCGCGTTTTCCAAGGGAAACATCTATTATAATCTGTTTTAACGAGAAATGCAAAAAAAATTCAACTTAAAATCCATAATGGCATTATAAAACCATTTAAAGCGACTAATAAGGCTTTCAAAGGCATGGGTGACTAGAAATGAACTTTTCTTATGAATGGATGGTTTTCGCTTCACGTTTCCCGAGGGAAACATCCAATTATAATCCGTTTTAACAAAAAATGTAAAAAAATTCAACTTAAAATTAATAATGAGATTCTAAAACCATTTAAAGCGAGTAAGAAGGCTTTCAATGGCATTGGTGACTATAAATGGACTTTTCTTGTCAATGGATGGCTTTCGCTTCACATTTCCCGAGGGAAACATCTAATTATAATCTGTTTTAATGAGAAATGCAAAAAAATTCAACTTAAAATCAATAATGGCATTATAAAACCATTTAAAGCGACTAATAAGGCTTTTAAAGGCATGGGTGACTAGAAATGAACTTTTCTTATGAATGGATGGTTTTCGCTTCACGTTTCTCGAGTAAAATATCCAATTATAATCTGTTTTAACAAAAAATACAAAACAATTCAAGTGAAAATCAATAATGAGATTATAAAACCATTTAATGCGAGTAAGAAGGCTTTCAATGGCATTAGTGACTATAAATGGACTTTTCTTGTCAATGGATGGCTTTCGCTTCACGTTTCTCAAGCGAAACATCCAATTATAATTTGTTTTAATGAAAAATGTAAAAAAATTTAACTTAAAATCAATAATGATATTATAAAACCATTTAAAGCGAGTAATAAGGCTTTCAATGGCATAGGTGACTATAAATGGACTTTTCTTGTGGATGGATGACTTTCGCTTCACGTTTCCCAAGGGAAACATCCAATTATAATCTGTTTTAGCAAAAAATAAAAAAAAATCAACTTAAAATCAATAATGAGATTATAAAACCATTTAAAGCGAGTAATAAGGCTTTCAATGGCATCGGTGACTATAAATGGACTTTTCTTGTCAATGGATGGCTTTCGCTTCACGTTTCTCAAGTGAAACATCAAATTATAATATGTTTTAACGAAAAATGAAAAACAATTCAACTTAAAATCAATAATGATATTATAAAACCATTTAAAGCGAGTAATAAGGCTTTCAAAGGCATTGGTGACTATATATGAACTTTTCTTGCGAATGGATGGATTTCGTTTCACGTTTCTCGAGGAAAACATCTAATTATAATCTGGTTTAATGAGAAATGCAAAAACATTCAACCTAAAATCAATAATGACATTATAAAACCATTTAAAGCGAGTAATAAGGCTTTCAAAGGCATGGGTGACTATAAATGGACTTTTCTTGTGAATGGATGGCTTTCGCTTCACGTTTCTTGAGGAAAATATCCCATTATAATCTATTTGAACAAAAAATATAAAAAAATTCAACCTAAAATCAATAATGACTTTATAAAACCATTTAAAGCGAGTAATAAGGCTTTCAAAGGCATGGGTGACTATAAATGGACTTTTCTTGTGAATGGATGGCTTTCGATTCATGTTTCTTGAGGAAAATATCCAATTATAATATGTTTTAACAAAAAATATAAAAAAATTCAACTTAAAATCATTAATGAGATTATAAAACCATTTAAAGCGAGTAAAAAAGATTTCGAAGGCAATGGTGACTGTAAATGGACTTTTCTTGTGGATGGATGACTTTCGCTTCACGTTTCCCGAGGGAAACATCCAATTATAATCTGTTTTAACGAAAAATATAAAAAAATTCAACTTAAAATTAATAATGAGATTCTAAAACCATTTAAAGCGAGTAAGAAGGCTTTCAATGACATTAGTGACTATAAATGGACTTTTCTTGTCAATGGATGGCTTTCGCCTCGCGGTTCCCAAGGGAAACATCTAATTATAATCTATTTTAACGAAAAATGCAAAAAAATTCAACTTAAAATCAATAATGAGATTCTAAAACCATTTAAAGCGAGTAAGAAGGCTTTCAATGACATTAGTGACTATAAATGGACTCTTCTTGTCAATGGATGGCTTTCGCTTCGCGGTTCCCAAGGGAAACATCTAATTATAATCTATTTTAACGAAAAATGTATAAAAATTCAACTTAAAATCAATAATGAGATTATAAAACCATTTAAAACGAGTAATAAGGCTCCCAAAGGAATTGGTGACTATAAATGGACTTTTCTTGTCAATGGATGGCTTTCGCTTCACATTTTCACCCGGAAACATCTAATTTTAATCTGTTTTAATGTGAAATGCCAAAAAAATTCAACTTAAAATCAATAATGACATTATAAAACCATTTAAAGCGACTAATAAGGCTTTCAAAGGCATGGGTGACTAGAAATGGACTTTTCTTGTGAATTGATGGTTTTTGCTTCACGTTTCTCGAGTAAAATATCCAATTATAATCTGTTTTAACAAAAAATACAAAAAAATTCAAGTGAAAATCAATAATGAGATTATAAAACCATTTAGAGCTAGTAATAAGGGTTTCAAAGGCATTGATGACTATAAATGGACTTTTCTTGTCCATGGATGGCTTTCGCTTCATGTTTCCCGAGGGAAAGAATGAATTATAATTTGTTTTAACGAGAAATGCAAAAAAAATTCAACCTAAAATCAATAATGAGATTATAAAACCATTTAGAGCGAGTAATAAGCCTTTCAAAGGCATAGGTGACTATAAATGGACTTTTCTTGTGGATGGATGGCTTTCGCTTCACGTTTCCCAAGGGAAACATCCAATTATAATCTGTTTTAGCAAAAAATGTAAAAAAATTCAACTTAAAATCAATAATGAGATTATAAAACCATTTAAAGCGAGTAATAAGGCTTTCAATGGCATCGGTGACTATAAATGGACTTCTCTTGTCAATGGATGGCTTTCGCTTCACGTTTCTCAAGCGAAACATCCAATTATAATATGTTTTAACGAAAAATGTAAAAAAATTTAACTTAAAATCAATAATGATATTATAAAACCATTTAAAGCAAGTAATAAGGCTTTCAAAGGCATTTGTGACTATAAATGAACTTTTCTTGCGAATGGATGGCTTTCGCTTCACGTTTCTTGAGGGAAACATCTAATTATAATCTGTTTTAACAAAAAATATAAAAAAATTCTACCTAAAATCAATAATGACATTATAAAACCATTTAAAGCAAGTAATAAAGCTTTCAAAGGCATGGGTGACTATAAATGGACTTTTCTTGTGAATGGATGGCTTTCGCTTAACATTTATTGAGGAAAATATCCAATTATAATCTGTTTAAACAAAAAATATAAAAAAATTCAACTTGAAATCAATAATGAGATTATAAAACCATTTAAAGCGACAAATAAGGGTTTCAAAGGCATGGGTGACTAGAAATGGACTTTTCTTGTGAATGGATGGCTTTCGCTTCACGTTTCTCCAGGGAAATATCCAATTATAATCTGTTTTAACAAAAAATGCAAAACAATTCAAATGAAAATCAATAATGAGATTATAAAATCATTTAAAGCGAGTAATAAGGCTTTCAAAGGCATTGATGACTATAAATGGACTTTTCTTGTGGATGGATGGCTTTCGCTTTATGCTTCCCGAGGGAAAGAACCAATTATAATCTGTTTTAATGAGAAATGCAAAAAAATTCAACTTAAAATTAATAATGAGATTATAAAATCATTTAAAGCGAGTAATAAGGCTTTCAAAGGCATAGGTGACTATAAATGGACTTTTCTTGTGGATGGATGGCTTTCGCTTCACGTTTCCCAAAGAAAACATCCAATTATAATCTGTTTTAGTGAAAAATGTAAAAAAAATTAACTTAAAATCAATAATGAGATTATAAAACCATTTAAAGCGAGTAATAAGGCTTTCAATGGCATTAGTGACTATAAATGGACTTTTCTTGTCAATGGATGGCTTTCACTTCATATTTCCCAAGGGAAACATCCAATTATAATTTGTTTTAATGAAAAATGTAAAACAATTCAACTTAAAATAAATAATGAGATTATAATAAAACCATTTAAAGCGAGTAATAAGGCTTTTAATAGCATCGGTGACTATAAATGGACTTCTCTTGTCAATGGATAGCTTTCGCTTGACGTTCCCGAGCGAAACATCCAATTATAATATGTTTTAACGAAAAATGTAAAAGAAATCAACTTAAAATCAATAATGATATTATAAAACCATTTAAAGCGAGTAATAAGGCTTTCAATGGCATTGGTGACTATAAATGGACTTTTCTCTTGAATGGATGCCTTCCGCTTCACGTTTCCCGATGGAAACGTCCAATTATAATCTGTTTTAACGAGAAATGCAAAAAAATTCTACTTAAAATCAATTATGAGATTATAAAGCCATTTAAAGTGAATAATAAGGCTTTCAAAGGTATGGGTGACTATAATGGACTTTTCTTGTCAATGGATGGCTTTCGCTTTGCGTTTCCCAAGGGAAATATCCAATTATAATCTGTTTTAACGAAAAATGCAAAACAAATTCAAGTTAAAATCAATAATGAGATTATAAAACCATTTAAAGCGAGTAATAAGGCTTCCAAAGGCATTGGTGACTATAAATGGACTTTTCTTGTCAATGGATGGCTTTCGCTTCACATTTTCGACAGGAAACATCTAATTTTAATCTGTTTTAATGAGCAGTGCAAAAAAAATTCAACTTACAAACAATAATGACATTATAAAACCATTTAAAGCGACTAACAAGGCTTTCAAAGGCATGGGTGACTAGTAATGGACTTTTCTTGTGAATGGATGGCTTTCACTTCACGTTTCCCGAGTGAAATATCCAATTATAATCTGTTTTAACAAAAAATGCAAAACAATTCAAGTGAAAATTAATAATGAGACTATAAAACCATTTAAAGCGAGTAATAAGGATTTCAAAGGCATTGGTGACTATAAATGGACTTTTCTTGTCAATGGATGGCTTTCACTTCACGTTTCCCAGGGGAAACATCTAATTATAATCTGTTTTAATGAGAAATGCAAAAAAATTCAACTTAAAATCAATAATGGCATTATAAAACCATTTAAAGTGACTAATAAGGCTTTCAAAGGCATGGGTGACTAGAAATGAACTTTTCTTCTGAATGGATGGTTTTCACTTCACGTTTCTCGAGTGAAATATCCAATTATAATTTGTTTTAACAAAAAATACAAAACAATTCAAGTGAAAATCAATAATGAGATTGTAAAACCATTTAAAGCAAGTAATAAGGCTTTCAAAGGCATTGATGACTATAAATGGACTTTTCTTGTGGATGGATGGCTTTCGCTTCATGTTTCTTGAGGGAAAGAACCAATTATAATCTGTTTTAACGAGAAATGCAAAAAAATTCAACCTAAAATCAATAATGAGATTATAAAACCATTTAAAGCGAGTAATAAGCCTTTCAAAGGCATACGTGACTATAAATGGACTTTTTTTGTGGATGGATGACTTTCGCTTCACGTTTCCCAAGGAAAACATCCAATTATAATCTGTTTTAGCAAAAAATCTAAAAAAAATCAACTTAAAATCAATAATGAGATTATAAAACCATTTAAAGCGAGTAATAAGGCTTTGAATGGCATCGGTGACTATAAACGGACTTTTCCTGTCAATGGATGGCTTTCGCTTCACGTTTCTCAAGTGAAACATCCAATTATAATATTTTTTAACGAAAAATAAAAAAAAATTCAACTTAAAATCAATAATGATATTATAAAACCATTTAAAGCGAGTAATAAGGCTTTCAAAGGCATTGGTGACTATATATGAACTTTTCTTGCGAATGGATGCCTTTCGTTTCGCGTTTCTCGAGGGAAACACCTAATTATAATCTGGTTTAACGAGAAATGCAAAAAAATTCAACCTAAAATCAATAATGACATTATAAAACCATTTAAGGCGAGTAATAAGGCTTTCGAAGGCATGGGTGACTATAAATGGACTTTTCTTGTGAATGGATAGCTTTCGCTTCACGTTTCTTAAGGAAAATATCCAATTATAATCTGTTTTAACAAAAAAATATAAAAAAATTCAACCTAAAATCAATAATGACATTATAAAACCATTTAAAGCGAGTAATAAGGCTTTCAAAGGCATGGGTGACTATACATGGACTTTTCCTGTGAATGGATGGCTTTCGATTCATGTTGCTTGAGGAAAATATCCAATTATAATCTGTTTTAACAAAAAATATAAAAAAATTCAACTTAAAATCAATAATGAGATTATAAAACCAATTAAAGCGAGTAAAAAAGATTTCAAAGGCAATTGTGACTGTAAATGGACTTTTCTTGTGGATGGATGACTTTCGCTTCACGTTTCCCGAGGAAAACATCCAATTATATTAACGAAAAATGTAAAAAAATTCAACTTAAAATTAATAATGAGATTCTAAAACCATTTAAAGCGAGTAAGAAGGCTTTCAATGATATTAGTGACTATAAATGGACTTTTCTTGTCAATGGATGGCTTTCGCTTCGCGTTTCCCAAGGGAAACATCTAATTATAATCTCTTTTAACGAAAAATGCAAAAAAATTCAACTTAAAATCAATAATGAGATTCTAAAACCATTTAAAGCGAGTAAGAAGGCTTTCAATGGCATTAGTGACTATAAATGGACTTTTCTTGTGAATGGAAGGCTTTCGCTTCGCGTTTCCCAAGGGAAACATCTATTATAATCTGTTTTAACAAGAAATGCAAAAAAAATTCAACTTAAAATCAATAATGAGATTATAAAGCCATTTAAAAAGAATAATAAGGCTTTCAAAGGTATGGGTGACTATAATGGACTTTTCTTGTCAATAGATGGCTTTCGCTTTACGTTTCACAAGGGAAACATCCAATTATAATCTGTTTTAAGAAAAAATGCAAAAAAATTTAAGTTAAAATCACTAATGAGATTATAAAACCATTTAAAGCGAGTAATAAGGCTTTCGAAGGCATTGGTGACTATAAATGGACTTTTCTTGTCAATGGATGGCTTTCGCTTCACATTTCCCGAGGGAAACATCTAATTATAATCTGTTTTAATGAGAAATGCAAAAAAATTCAACTTAAAATCAATAATGGCATTATAAAACAATTTAAAGCGACTAAGAAGGCTTTCAAAGGCATGGGTGACTAGAAATGAACTTTTCTTATGAATGGATGGTTTTCGCTTCACGTTTCTCGAGTAAAATATCCAATTATAATCTGTTTTAACAAAAAATACAAAACAATTCAAGGGAAAATCAATAATGAGATTATAAAACCATTTAAAGCAAGTAATAAGGGTTTCAAAGGCATTGATGACTATAAATGGACTTTTCTTGTCGATGGATGGCTTTCACTTCATGTTTCCCAAGGGAAAGAACCAATTATAATCTGTTTTAACGAGAAATGCAAAAAAATTCAACCTAAAATCAATAATGAGATTATAAAACCATTTAAAGCGAGTAATAAGCCTTTCAAAGGCATAGGTGACTATAAATGGACTTTTCTTGTAGATGGATGGCTTTCGCTTCACGTTTCCCAAGGGAAACATCCAATTATAATCTGTTTTAGCAAAAAATGTAAAAAATTTCAACTTAATATCAATAATGAGATTATAAAACCATTTAAAGCGAGTAATAAGGCTTTCAATGGCATCGGTGACTATAAATGGACTTTTCTTGTCAATGGATGGCTTTCGCTTCACGTTTCTCAAGCGAAACATCCAATTATAATATGTTTTAACGAAAAATGTAAAAAAATTTAACTTAAAATCAATAATGATATTATAAAACCATTTAAAGCGAGTAATAAGGCTTTCAAAGGCATTGGTGACTATATATGAACTTTTCTTGCGAATGGATGGCTTTCGCTTCATGTTTCTTGAGGAAAATATCCAATTATAATCTGTTTTAACAAAAAATATAAAAAAATTCAACCTAAAATCAATAATGACATTATAAAACCATTTAAAGCGAGTAATAAGGCTTTCAAAGGCATGGGTGACTATAAATGGACTTTTCTTGTGAATGGATGGCTTTCGCTTTACGTTTCTTGAGGAAAATATCCAATTATAATCTGTTTTAACAAAAAATATAAAAAAATTCAACTTAAAATCAATAATGAGATTATAAAATCATTTAAAGCGAGTAAAAAAGATTTCAAAGGCAATGGTGACTGTAAATGGACTTTTGTTGTGGATGGATGACTTTCGCTTCACGTTTCCGGAGGGAAACATTAAATTATAATCTGTTTTAACGAAAAATGTTAAAAAATTCAACTTAAAATTAATAATGAGATTCTAAAACCATTTAAAGCGAGTAAGAAGGCTTTCAATGGCATTAGTGACTATAAACGGACTTTTCTTGTCAATGGATGACTTTCGCTTCGCGTTTCCCAAGGGAAAGATCTAATTATAATCTATTTTAAGAAAAAATGCAAAAAAATTCAACTTAAAATCAATAATGAGATTCTAAAACCATTTAAAGCGAGTAAGAAAGCTTTCAATGGCATTAGTGACTATAAATGGACTTTTCTTGTCAATGGATGGCTGTCGCTTCGCGTTTACCAAGGGAAATATCTATTATAATCTGTTTTAACGAGAAATGCAAAAAAAATTGAACTTAAAATCAATAATGAGATTATAAAGCCATTTAAAGTGAATAATAAGGCTTTCAAAGGCATGCGTGACTATAATGGACTTTTTTTGTCAATGGATGGCTTTCGCTTTACGTTTCACAAGGGAAACATCCAATTATAGTCTGTTTTAAGAAAAAATACAAAACAATTCTACTTAAAATCAATTATGAGATTATAAAGCCATTTAAAGTGAATAATAAGGCTTTCAAAGGCATGGGTGACTATAATGGACTTTGCTTGTCAATGGATGGCTTTCGCTTTACGTTTCTCAAGGGAAACATCCAATTATAATCTGTTTTAACGAAAAATGCAAAACAAATTCAAGCTAAAATCAATAATGACATTATAAAACCATTTAAAGCGACTAATAAGGCTTTCAAAAGCATGGGTGACTAGAAATGGACTTTTCTTGTGAATGGATGGTTTTCGCTTCACGTTTCTCGAGTAAAATATCCAATTATAATCTGTTTTAACAAAAAATACAAAAAAATTCAAGTGAAAATCAATAATGAGATTATAAAATCATTTAAAGCGAGTAATAAGGGTTTCAAAGGCATTAATGACTATAAATGGACTTTTCTTGTCCATGGATGGCTTTCGCTTCATGTTTCCCGAGGGAAAGAATGAATTATAATCTGTTTTAACGAGAAATGTAAAAAAAATTCAACCTAAAATCAATAATGAGATTATAAAACCATTTAGAGCGAGTAATAAGCCTTTCAAAGGCATAGGTGACTATAAATGGACTTTTCTTGTGGATGGATGGCTTTCGCTTCACGTTTCCCAAGGGAAATATCCAATTAAAATCTGTTTTAGCAAAAAATGTAAAAAAATTCAATTTAAAATCAATAATGAGATTATAAAACCATTTAAAGCGAGTAATAAGGTTTTCAATGGCATCGGTGACTATAAATGGACTTTTCTTGTCAATGGATGGCTTTCGCTTGAAGTTTCTCAAGCGAAACATCCAATTATAATATGTTTTAACGAAAAATGTAAAAAAATTTAACTTAAAATCAATAATGATATTATAAAACCACTTAAAGCGAGTAATAAGGCTTTAAAAGGCATTGGTGACTATAAATGAACTTTTCTTACGAATGGATGGCTTTCGCTTCACGTTTCTGGAGGGAAACATCTAATTATAATCTGTTTTAACAAAAAATATTAAAAAATTTGACTTAAAATCAATAATGACATTATAAAACCATTTAAAGCAAGTAATAAGGCTTTCAAAGGCATGGGTGACTATAAATGGACTTTTCTTGTGAATGGATGGCTTTCACTTCACGTTTCTTGAGAGAAATATCCAATTATAATCTGTTTTAACAAAAAATATAAAAAAATTCAACTTAAAATCAATAATGAGATTATAAAACCATTTAAAGCGACTAATAAGGGTTTCAAAGGCATGGGTGACTAGAAATGGACTTTTCTTGTGGATGGATGGCTTTTGCTTCATGCTTCTCGAGGGAAAGAACCAATTATAATCTGTTTTAATGAGAAATGCAAAAAAATTCAACTTAAAATCAATAATGAGATTATAAAACCATTTAAAGCGAGTAATAAGGCTTTCAAAGGCATAGGTGACTATAAATGGACTTTTCTTGTGGATGGATGGCTTTCGCTTCACTTTTCCCAAAGAAAACATCCAATTATAATCTGTTTTAGTGAAAACTGTAAAAAAATTTAACTTAAAATCAATAATGAGATTATAAAACCATTTAAAGCGAGTAATAAGGCTTTCAATGGCATTAGTGACTATAAATGGACTTTTCTTCTCAGTGGATGGCTTTCGCTTAACATTTCCCAAGGGAAACATTCAATTATAATCTGTTTTAATGAAAAATGTAAAAAAATTCAACCTAAAATAAATAATGAGATTATAATAAAACCATTTAAAGCGAGTAATAAGGCTTTCAATGGCATCGGTGACTATAAATGGACCGATCTTGTCAATGGATAGCTTTCGCTTCACGTTCCCAAGCGAAACATCCAATTATAATATGTTTTAACGAAAAATGTAAAAAAAATCAACTTAAAATCAATAATGATATTATAAAACCATTTAAAGCGAGTAATAAGGCTTTCAATGGCATAGGTGACTATAAATGAACTTTTCTCTTGAATGGATGGCTTCCACTTCACGTTTCCCGATGGAAACATCCAATTATAATCTGTTTTAACGAGAAATGCAAAAAAATTCTACTTAAAATCAATTATGAGATTATAAAGCCATTTAAAGTGAATAATAAGGCTTTCAAAGGCATGGGTGACTATAATGGACTTTTCTTGTCAATGGATGGCTTTCGCTTTACGTTTCCCAAGGGAAATATCCAATTATAATCTGTTTTAACGAAAAATGCAAAACAAATTCAAGTTAAAATCAATAATGAGATTATAAAACCATTTAAAGCGAGTAATAAGGCTTCCAAAGGCATTGGTGACTATAAATGGACTTTTCTTATCAATGGATGGCTTTCGCTTCGTATTTCCGGCAGGAAACATCTAATTTTAATCTATTTTAATGAGAAATGCAAAAAAAAATCAACTTAAAATCAATAATGACATCATAAAACCATTTAAAGCGACTAATAAGGCTTTCAAAGGCATGGGTGACTAGAAATGGACTTTTCTTGTGAATGGATGGCTTTCGCTTCACGTTTCCCGAGTGAAATATCCAATTATAATCTATTTTAACAAAAAATGCAAAACAATTCAAGTGAAAATCAATAATGAGATTCTAAAACCATTTAAAGCGAGTAAGAATGCTTTCAATGGCATTAGTGACTATAAATGGACTTTTCTTGTCAATGGATGGCTTTCGCTTCGCGTTTCCCAAGGGAAACATCTATTATAATCTGTTTTAACGAGAAATGCAAAAAAAATTCAACTTAAAATCAATAATGAGATTATAAAGCCCTTTAAACTGAATAATAAGGATTTCAAAGGCATGGGTGACTATAATGGACTTTTCTTGTCAATGGATGGCTTTTGCTTTACGTTTCACAAGGGAAACATCCAATTATAATCTGTTTTAAGAAAAAATACAAAAAAATTTAAGTTAAAATCAATAATGAGATTATAAAACCATTTAAAGCGAGTAATAAGGCTTTCGAAGGCATTGGTGACTATAAATGGACTTTTCTAGTCAATGGATGGCTTTCGCTTCACATTTCCCGAGGGAAACATCTAATTATAATCTGTTTTAAAGAGAAATGCAAAAAAATTCAACTTAAAATCAATAATGGCATTATAAAACCATTTAAAGCGACTAATAAGGCTTTCAAAGGTATGGGTGACTAGAAATGAACTTTTCTTATGAATGGATGGTTTTCGCTTCACGTTTCTCGAGTAAAATATCCAATTATAATCTGTTTTAGTAAAAAAAACAAAAAAACTCAAGTGAAAATCAATAATGAGATTATAAAACCATTTAAAGCGAGTAATAAGGGTTTCAAAGCCATTGATGACTATAAATGGACTTTTCTCTTGGATGGATGGCTTTCGCTTCATATTTACCGAGGGAAAGAACCAATTATAATCTGTTTTAACGAGAAATGCAAAAAAATTGAACCTAAAATCAATAATGAGATTATAAAACCATTTAAAGCGTGTAATAAGCCTTTCAAAGGCATAGGTGACTATAAATGGACTTTTCTTGTGGATGGATGGCTTTTGCTTCACGTTTCCCAAGGGAAACACCCAATTATAATATGTTTTAGCAAAAAATGTAAAAAAATTCAACTTAAAATCAATAATGAGATTATAAAACCATTTAAAGCGAGTAATAAGGCTTTCAATGGCATCGGTGACTATAAATGGACTTTTCTTGTCAATGGATGGCTTTCGCTTCACGTTTCTCAAGCGAAACATCCAATTATAATATGTTTTAACAAAAAATGTAAAAAAATTTAACTTAAAATCAATAATGATATTATAAAAACATTTAAAGCGAGTAATAAGGCTTTCAAAGGCATTGGTGACTATAAATGAACTTTTCTTGCGAATGGATGGCTTTCGTTTCATGTTTCTCGAGGGAAACATCTAATTATAATCAAGTTTAACGAGAAATGGAAAAAAATTCAACTTAAAATCAATAATGACATTATAAAACCATTTAAAGCAAGTAATAAGGTTTTCAAAGGCATGGGTGACTATAAATGGACTTTTCTTGTGAATGGATGGCTTTCGCTTCACGTTTCTTGAGGAAAATATCCAATTATAATCTGTTTTAACAAAAAATATAAAAAAATTCAACCTAAAATCAATAATGACATTATAAAACCATTTAAAGCGAGTAATAAGGCTTTCAAAGGCATGGGTGACTATAAGTGGACTTTTCTTGTGAATGGATGGCTTTTGCTTCACGTTTATTGAGGAAAATATCCAATTATAATCTGTTTTAACAAAAAATATAAAAAAATTCAACTTAAAATCAATAATGAGATTATAAAACCATTTAAAGCGAGTAAAAAAGATTTCAAAGGCAATGGTGACTGTAAATGGACTTTTCTTGTGGATGGATGACTTTCGCCTCACGTTTCCCGAGGGAAACATCCAATTATAATCTGTTTGAACGAAAAATGTAAAAAAATTCAACTTAAAATTAATAATGAGATTCTAAAACTATTTAAAGCGAGTAAGAAGGCTTTCAATGGCATTAGTGACTATAAATGGACTTTTCTTGTCAATGGATGGCTTTCGCTTCGCGTTTCCCAAGGGAAACATCTAATTATAATCTATTTTAACGAAAAATACAAAAAAATTCAACTTAAAATCAATAATGAGTTCTAAAAGCATTTAAAGCGAGTAAGAAGGCTTTCAATGGCATTAGTGACTATAAATGGACTTTTCTTGTCAATGGATGGCTTTCGCTTCGCGTTTCCCAAAGCAAACATCTATTATAATCTGTTTTAACGAGAAATGCAAAAACAATTCAACTTAAAATCAATAATGAGATTATAAAGCCATTTAAAGT
The DNA here is from genome assembly GCF_053813885.1 of Theobroma cacao. Classification (NCBI taxonomy): domain Eukaryota; kingdom Viridiplantae; phylum Streptophyta; class Magnoliopsida; order Malvales; family Malvaceae; genus Theobroma; species Theobroma cacao. Next base: position 10,894,955 of record NC_142648.1, on the reverse strand, counting down.
GAATAATAAGACTTTCAAAGGCATGGGTGACTATAATGGACTTTTCTTGTCAATGGATGGCTTTCGCTTTACGTTTCATAAGGGAAACATCCAATTATAATTTATTTTAAGAAAAATGCAAAAAAATTCTACTTAAATTCAATTATGAGATTATAAAGCCATTTAAAGTGAATAATAAGGCTTTCAAAGGCATGGGTGACTATAATGGACTTTTCTTGTCAATGGATGGCTTTCGCTTTACGTTTCCTAAGGGAAACATCCAATTATAATCTGTTTTAACGAGAAATGCAAAAAAAATTCAAGTTAAAATCAGTAATGAGATTATAAAACCATTTAAAGCGAGTAATAAGGCTTCCAAAGGCATTGGTAACTATAAATGGACTTTTCTTATCAATGGATGGCTTTCGCTTCGTATTTCCGGCAGGAAACATCTAATTTTAATCTGTTTTAATGAGAAATGCAAAAAAAATTCAACTTAAAATCAATAATGACATCATAAAACCATTTAAAGCGACTAATAAGGCTTTCAAAGGCATGGGTGACTAGAAATGGACTTTTCTTGTGAATGGATGGCTTTCGCTTCACGTTTCCCGAGTGAAATATCCAATTATAATCTGTTTTAACAAAAAATGCAAAACAATTCAAGTGAAAATCAATAATGAGATTCTAAAACCATTTAAAGCGAGTAAGAATGCTTTCAATGGCATTAGTGACTATAAATGGACTTTTCTTGTCAATGGATGGCTTTCGCTTCGCGTTTCCCAAGGGAAACATCTATTATAATCTGTTTTAACGAGAAATGCAAAAAAAATTCAACTTAAAATCAATAATGAGATTATAAAGCCCTTTAAACTGAATAATAAGGATTTCAAAGGCATGGGTGACTATAATGGACTTTTCTTGTCAATGGATGGCTTTTGCTTTACGTTTCACAAGGGAAACATCCAATTATAATCTGTTTTAAGAAAAAATACAAAAAAATTTAAGTTAAAAACAATAATGAGATTATAAAACCATTTAAAGCGAGTAATAAGGCTTTCGAAGGCATTGGTGACTATAAATGGACTTTTCTAGTCAATGGATGGCTTTCGCTTCACATTTCCCGAGGGAAACATCTAATTATAATCTGTTTTAATGAGAAATGCAAAAAAATTCAACTTAAAATCAATAATGGCATTATAAAACCATTTAAAGCGACTAATAAGGCTTTCAAAGGCATGGGTGACTAGAAATGAACTTTTCTTATGAATGGATGGTTTTCGCTTCACGTTTCTCGAGTAAAATATCCAATTACAATCTGTTTTAACAAAAAATACAAAAAAACTCAAGTGAAAATCAATAATGAGATTATAAAACCATTTAAAGCGAGTAATAAGGGTTTCAAAGGCATTGATGACTATAAATGGACTTTTCTCTTGGATGGATGGCTTTCGCTTCATGTTTACCGAGGGAAAGAACCAATTATAATCTGTTTTAACGAGAAATGCAAAAAAATTGAACCTAAAATCAATAATGAGATTATAAAACCATTTAAAGCGTGTAATAAGCCTTTCAAAGGCATAGGTGACTATAAATGGACTTTTCTTGTGGATGGATGGCTTTTGCTTCACGTTTCCCAAGGAAAACACCCAATTATAATATGTTTTAGCAAAAAATGTAAAAAAATTCAACTTAAAATCAATAATGAGAATATAAAACCATTTAAAGCGAGTAATAAGGCTTTCAATGGCATCGGTGACTATAAATGGACTTTTCTTGTCAATGGATGACTTTCGCTTCACGTTTCTCAAGCGAAACATCCAATTATAATATGTTTTAACGAAAAATGCAAAAAAATTTAACTTAAAATCAATAATGATATTATAAAACCATTTAAAGCGAGTAATAAGGCTTTCAAAGGCATTGGTGACTATAAATGAACTTTTCTTGCGAATGGATGGCTTTCATTTCATGTTTCTCGAGGGAAACATCTAATTATAATCTGGTTTAACGAGAAATGCAAATAATTCAACCTAAAATCAATAATGACATTATAAAACCATTTAAAGCGAGTAATAAGGCTTTCAAAGGCATGGGTGACTATAAATGGAGTTTTCTTGTGAATGGATGGCTTTCGCTTCACGTTTCTTGAGGAAAATACCCAATTATAATCTGTTTTAATAAAAAATAAAAAAAAATTCAACCTAAAATCAATAATGAAATTATAAAACCATTTAAAGCGAGTAATAGGGCTTTCAAAGGCATGGGTGACTATAAGTGGACTTTTCTTGTGAATGGATGGCTTTCGCTTCACGTTTCTTGAGGAAAATATCCAATTATAATCTGTTTTAGTAAAAAATATAAAACAATTCAACTTAAAATCAATAATGAGATTATAAAACCATTTAAAGCGAGTAAAAAAGATTTCAAAGGCAATGGTGACTGTAAATGGACTTTTCTTGTGGATGGATGACTTTCGCTTCACGTTTCCCGAGGGAAACATCCAATTATAATCTGTTTGAATGAAAAATGTAAAAAAATTCAACTTAAAATTAATAATGAGATTCTAAAACCATTTAAAGCGAGTAAGAAGGCTTTCAAAGACATTAGTGACTATAAATGGACTTTTCTTGTCAATGGATGGCTTTCGCTTCGCGTTTCCCAAGGGAAAGATCTAATTATAATCTATTTGAACGAAAAATGTAAAAAAATTCAACTTAAAATCAATAATGAGATTCTAAAACCATTTAAAGCGAGTAAGAATGCTTTCAATGGCATTAGTGACTATAAATGGACTTTTCTTGTCAATGTATGGCTTTCGCTTCGCGTTTCCCAAGGGAAACATCTATTATAATCTGTTTTAACGAGAAATGCAAAAAAAATTCAACTTAAAATCAATAATGAGATTATAAAACCATTTAAATTGAATAATAAGGATTTCAAAGGCATGGGTGACTATAATGGACTTTTCTTGTCAATGGATGGCTTTCGCTTTACGTTTCACAACGGAAACATCCAATTATAATCTGTTTTAAGAAAAAATGCAAAAAAATTTAAGTTAAAATCAATAATGAGATTATAAAACCATTTAAAGCGAGTAATAAGGCTTTCGAAGGCATTGGTGAGTATAAATGGACTTTTCTTGTCAATGGATGGCTTTCGCTTCACATTACCCCAGGGAAACATCTAATTATAATCTATTTTAATGTGAAATGCAAAAAAATTCAACTTAAAATCAATAATGGCATTATAAAACCATTTAAAGCGACTAATAAGGCTTTCAAAGGCATGGGTGGCTAGAAATGAACTTTTCTTATGAATGGATGGTTTTCGCTTCACGTTTCTCGAGTAAAATATCCAATTATAATCTGTTTTAACAAAAAAAACAAAAAAATTCAAGTGAAAATCAATAATGAGATTATAAAACCATTTAAAGCGAGTAATAAGGGTTTCAGAGGCATTGATGACTATAAATGGACTTTTCTTGTGGATGGATGGCTTTCGCTTCATGTTTCCCGAGGGAAAGAACCAATTATAATCTATTTTAACGAGAAATGTAAAAAAATTGAACCTAAAATCAATAATGAGATTATAAAACCATTTAAAGCGAGTAATAAGCCTTCCAAAGGAATAAGTGACTATAAATGGACTTTTCTTGTGGATGGATGGCTTTCGCTTCACGTTTCCCAGGGGAAACACCCAATTATAATCTGTTTTAGCAAAAAATGTAAAAAAATTCAACTTAAAATCAATAATGAGATTATAAAACCATTTAAAGCGAGTAATAAGGCTTTTAATGGCATCGGTGACTATAAATGGACTTTTCTTGTCAATGGATGGCTTTCGCTTCACGTTTCTCAAGCGAAACATCCAATTATCATATGTTTTAACGAAAAATGTAAAAAAATTTAACTTAAAATCAATAATGATATTATAAAACCATTAAAAGCGAGTAATAAGGCTTTGAAAGGCATTGGTGACTATAAATGAACTTTTCTTGCGAATGGATGGCTTTCGTTTCACGTTTCTCGAGGGAAACATCTAATTATAATCTGATTTAATGAGAAATGCAAAAAAATTCAACCTAAAATCAATAATGGCATTATAAAACCATTTAAAGCGAGTAATAAGGCTTTCAAAGGCATGGGTGACTATAAATGGACTGTTCTTGTGAATGGATGGCTTTCGCTTTGCGTTTCATGAGGAAAATATCCAATTATAATCTGTTTTAATAAAAAATAAAAAAAAATTCAACCTAAAATCAATAATGACATTATAAAACCATTTAAAGTGAGTAAAAAAGATTTCAAGGGTAATGGTGACTGTAAATGGACTTTTCTTGTGGATGGATGACTTTCGCTTCACGTTTCCTGAGGGAAACATCCAATTATAATCTGTTTTAACGAAAAATGTAAAAACATTCAACTTAAAATTAATAATGAGATTTTAAAACCATTTAAAGCGAGTCAGAAGGCTTTCAATGGCATTAGTGATTATAAATGGACCTTTCTTGTCAATGGATGGCTTTCGCTTCGCGTTTTCCAAGGGAAACATCTAATTATAATCTATTTTAACGAAAAATGCAAAAAAATCAACTTAAAATCAATAATGAGATTCTAAAACCATTTAAAGCGAGTAAAAAGGCTTTCAATGGCATTATGGACTATAAATGGACTTTTCTTGTCAATGGATGGATTTCGCTTTACGTTTCATAAGGGAAACATCCAATTATAATCTGTTTTAAGAAAAAATGCAAAAAAATTCTACTTAAAATCAATTATGAGATTATAAAGCCATTTAAAGTGAGTAATAAGGCTTTCAAAGGCATGGGTAACAATAATGGACTTTTCTTGTCAATGGATGGCTTTCGCTTTACGTTTCCCAAGGGAAACATCCAATTATAATCTGTTTTAACGAAAAATGCAAAAAAAATTCAAGTTAAAATCAGTAATGAGATTATAAAACCATTTAAAGTGAGTAATAGGGTTTCCAATGGCATTGGTGACTATAAATGGACTTTTCTTCTCGATGGACGGCTCTCGCTTCTTATTTCTGGCAGGAAACATCTAATTTTAATCTGTTTTAATGAGAAATGCAAAAAAAATTCAACTTAAAATCAATAATGACATTATAAAACCATTTAAAGCGACTAATAAGGCTTTCAAAGGCATGGGTGACTAGAAGTGGACTTTTCTTGTGAATGGATGGCTTTCGCTTCACGTTTCCCGAGTGAAATATCCAATTATAATCTGTTTTAACAAAAAATGCAAAACAATTCAAGTGAAAATCAATAATGAGATTCTAAAACCATTTAAAGCGAGTAAGAATGCTTTCAATGGCATTAGTGACTATAAATGGACTTTTCTTGTCAATGGATGGCTTTCGCTTCGCGTTTCCCAAGGGAAACATCTATTATAATCTGTTTTAACGAGAAATGCAAAAAAAATTCAACTTAAAATCAATAATGAGATTATAAAGCCATTTAAAGTGAATAATAAGGATTTCAAAGGCATGGGTGACTATAATGGACTTTTCTTGTCAATGGATAGCTTTCGCTTTACGTTTCACAAGGGAAACATCCAATTATAATCTGTTTTAAGAAAAAATACAAAAAAATTTGAGTTAAAATCAATAATGAGATTATAAAACCATTTAAAGCGAGTAATAAGGCTTTCGAAGGCATTGGTGACTATAAATGGACTTTTCTAGTCAATGGATGGCGTTCGCTTCACATTTCCCGAGGGAAACATCTAATTATAATCTGTTTTAATGAGAAATGCAAAAAAATTCAACTGAAAATCAATAATGGCATTATAAAACCATTTAAAGCGACTAATAAGGCTTTCAAAGGCATGGGTGACTAGAAATGAACTTTTCTTATGAATGGATGGTTTTCGCTTCACGTTTCTCGAGTAAAATATCCAATTATAATCTGTTTTAACAAAAAATACAAAAAAATTCAAGTGAAAATCAATAATGAGATTATAAAACCATTTAAAGCGAGTAATAAGGGTTTCAAAGGCATTGATGACTATAAATGGACTTTTCTTGTGGATGGATGGCTTTCGCTTCATGTTTCCTGAGGGAAAGAACCAATTATAATCTATTTTAACGAGAAATGTAAAAAAATTCAACCTAAAATCAATAATGAGATTATAAAACCATTTAGAGCGAGTAATAAGCCTTTCAAAGGCATAGGTGACTATAAATGGACTTTTCTTGTGGATGGATGGCTTTCGCTTCACGTTTCCCAAGGGAAACATCCAATTATAATTTGTTTCAGTAAAAAATGTAAAAAAATTCCACTTAAAATCAATAATGAGATTATAAAACCATTTAAAGCGAGTAATGAGGCCTTCAATGGCATCGGTGACTATAAATGGACTTTTCTTGTCAATGGATGGCTTTCGCTTCACGTTTCTCAAGCGAAACATCCAATTATAATATGTTTTAACGAAAAATGTAAAAATATTTAGCTTAAAATCAATAATGATATTATAAAACCATTTAAAGCGAGTAATAAGGCTTTCAAAGGCATTGGTGACTATAAATGAACTTTTCTTGCGAATGGATGGCTTTCGTTAGATGTTTCTCGAGGGAAACATCTAATTATAATCTGGTTTAACGAGAAATGGAAAAAAATTCAACCTAAAATCAATAATGACATTATAAAACCATTTAAAGCGAGTAATAAGGTTTTCAAAGGCATGGGTGACTATAAATGGACTTTTCTTGTGAATGGATGGCTTTCGCTTCACGTTTCTTGAGGAAAATATCCAATTATAATCTGTTTTAACAAAAAATATAAAAAAATTCAACCTAAAATCAATAATGACATTATAAAACCATTTAAAGCGAGTAATAAGGCTTTCAAAGGCATGGGTGACTATAAATGGACTTTTCTTGTGAATAGATGGCTTTTGCTTCACGTTTCTTGAGGAAAATATCCAATTATAATCTGTTTTAACAAAAAATATAAAAAAATTCAACTTAAAATCAATAATGAGATTATAAAACCATTTAAAACGAGTAAAAAAGATTTCAAAGGCAATGGTGACTGTAAATGGACTTTTCTTGTGGATGGATGACTTTCGCTTCACGTTTCCCGAGGGAAACATCCAATTATGATCTGTTTTAACGAAAAATGTAAAAAAACTCAACTTAAAATTAATAATTTGATTCTAAAACCATTTAAAGCGAGTAAGAAGGCTTTCAATGGCATTAGTGACTATAAATGGACTTTTCTTGTCAATGGATGGCTTTCGCTTCGCGTTTCCCAAGAGAAACATCTAATTATAATCTATTTTAACGAAAAATGCAAAAAAATTCAACTTAAAATCAATAATGAGATTCTAAAACCATTTAAAGCGAGTAAGAAGGCTTTCGATGGCATTAGTGACTATAAATGGACTTTTCTTGTAAATGGATGGCTTTCGCTTCACGTTTCCAAGGGAAACATCTATTATAATCTGTTTTAATGAGAAATGCAAAAACAATTCAACTTAAAATCAATAATGAGATTATAAAGCCATTTAAAGTGAATAATAAGGCTTTCAAAGGCATGGGTGACTATAATGGACTTTTGTTGTCAATGGATGGCTTTCGCTTTACGTTTCATAAGGGAAACATCCAATTATAATTTGTTGTAAGAAAAAATGGAAAAAAAATCTACTTAAATTCAATTACGAGATTATAAAGCCATTTAAAGTGAATAATAAGGCTTTCAAAGGCATGGGTGACTATAATGGACTTTTCTTGTCAATGGATGGCTTTCGCTTTACGTTTCACAAGGGAAACATCCAATTATAATCGGTTTTAAGAAAAAATGCAAAAAAATTTAAGTTAAAATCAATAATGAGATTATAAAACCATTTAAAGCGAGTAATAAGGCTTTCAAAGGCATTGGTGACTATAAATGGACTTTTCTTGTCAATGGATGGCTTTCGCTTCACATTTCCCAAGGGAAACATCTAATTATAATCTGTTTTAATGAGAAATGAAAAAAAATTCAACTTAAAATCAATAATGGCAATATAAAACCTTTTAAAGCGACTAATAAGGCTTTCAAAGGCATGGGTGACTAGAAATGAACTTTTCTTATGAATGGATGGTTTTCGCTTCACGTTTCTCGAGTAAAATATCCAATTATAATCTGTTTTAACAAAAAATACAAAAAAATTCAAGTGAAAATCAATAATGAGATTATAAAACCATTTAAAGCAAGTAATAAGGGTTTCAAAGGCATTGATGACTATAAATGGACTTTTCTTGTGGATGGATGGCTTTCGCTTCATGTTTCCCGAGGGAAAGAACCAATTATAATCTGTTTTAACGAGAAATGCAAAAAAATTGAACCTAAAATCAATAATGAGATTATAAAACCATTTAAAGCGAGTAATAAGCCTTTCAAAGGTATAGGTGACTATAAATGGACTTTTTTTGTGAATGGATGGCTTTCGCTTCATGTTTCTCCAGGGAAATATCCAATTACAATCTGTTTTAACAAAAAATGCAAAACAATTCAAATGAAAATCAATAATGAGATTATAAAACCATTTAAAGCGAGTAATAAGCCTTCCAAAGGCATAGGTGACTATAAATGGACTTTTCTTGTGAATGGATGGCTTTCGCTTCACGTTTCTCCCGGGAAATATCCAATTACAATCTGTTTTAACAAAAAATGCAAAACAATTCAAATGAAAATCAATAATGAGATTATAAAACCATTTAAAGCGAGTAATAAGCCTTTCAAAGGTATAGGTGACTATAAATGGACTTTTCTTGTGGATGGATGGCTTTCGCTTCACGTTTCCCAAGGGAAACATCATATTATAATCTGTTTTAGCAAAAAAATTCAACTTAAAATCAATAATGAGATTATAAAACCATTTAAAGCGAGTAATAAGGCTTTCAAAGGCATTGGTGACAATAAATGAACTTTTCTTGCGAATGGATGGCTTTCGTTTCATGTTTCTCGAGGGAAACATCTAATTATAATCTAGTTTAACGAGAAATGCAAAAAAATTCTACCTAAAATCAATAATGACATTATAAAACCATTTAAAGCGAGTAATAAGACTTTTAAAAGGCATGGGTGACTATAAATGGACTTTTCTTGTGAATTGAAGGCTTTCGCTTCACGTTTCTTGAGGAAAATTATCCAATTATAATCTGTTTTAACAAAAAATATAAAAAAATTCAACCTAAAATCAATAATGACATTATAAAACCATTTAAAGCGAGTAATAAGGCTTTCAAAGGCATGGGTGACTATAAATGGACTTTTCTTGTGAATGGATGGCTTTCGCTTCACGTTTCCCGAGTGAAATATCCAATTATAATCTGTTTTAACAAAAAATGCAAAACAATTCAAGTGAAAATCAATAATGAGATTCTAAAACCATTTAAAGCGAGTAAGAAGGCTTTCAATGGCATTAGTGACTATAAATGGACTTTTCTTGTCAATGGATGGCTTTCGCTTCGCGTTTCCCAAGGAAAACATCTATTATAATCTGTTTTAACGAGAAATGCAAAAAAAATTCAACTTAAAATCAATAATGAGATTATAAAGCCATTTAAAGTGAATAATAAGGCTTTCAAAGGTATGGGTGACTATAATGGACTTTTCTTGTCAATGGATGGCTTTCGCTTTGCGTTTCACAACGAAAACATCCAATTATAATCTGTTTTAAGAAAAAATGCAAAAAAATTTAAGTTAAAATCAATAATGAGATTATAAAACCATTTAAAGCGAGTAATAAGGCTTTCCAAGGCATTGGTGACTATAAATGGACTTTTCTTGTCAATGGATTGCTTTCGCTTCACATTTCCCGAGGGAAACATCTAATTATAATCTGTTTTAATGAGAAATGCAAAAAAATTCAACTTAAAATCAATAATGGCATTATAAAACTATTTAAAGCGACTAATAAGGCTTTCAAAGGCATGGGTGACTAGAAATGAACTTTTCTTATGAATGGATGGTTTTCGCTTCATGTTTCTCGAGTAAAATATCCAATTATAATCTGTTTTAACAAAAAATACAAAAAAATTCAAGTGAAAATCAATAATGAGATTATAAAACCATTTAAAGCGAGTAATAAGGGTTTCAAAGGCATTGATGACTATAATTGGACTTTTCTTGCGGATGGATGACTTTCGCTTCATGTTTCCCGAGGGAAAGAACCAATTATAATCTGTTTTAACGAGAAATGTAAAAAAATTCAACCTAAAATCAATAATGAGATTATAAAACCATTTAGAGCGAGTAATAAGCCTTTCAAAGGCATAGGTGACTATAAATGGACTTTTCTTGTGGATGGATGGCTTTCGCTTCACGTTTCCCAAGGGAAACATCCAATTATAATCTGTTTTAGCAAAAAATGTAAAAAAATTCAAGTTAAAATCAATAATGAGATTATAAAACCATTTAAAGCGAGTAATAAGGCTTTCAATGGCATCGGTGACTATAAATGGACTTTTCTTGTCAATGGATGGCTTTCGCTTCACGTTTCTCAAGCGAAACATCAAATTATAATATGTTTTAACGAAAAATGTAAAAAAATTTAACTTCAAATCAATAATGATATTATAAAACCATTTAAAGCGAGTAATAAGGCTTTCAAAGGCATTGGTAAATATAAATGAACTTTTCTTGTGAATGGATGGCTTTCGCTTCACGTTTCTTGAGGGAAACATCTAATTATAATCTGTTTTAATAACAAATATAAAAAAATTCAACCTAAAATCAATAATGACATTATAAAACCATTTAAAGCAAGTAATAAGGCTTTCAAAGGCATGGGTGACTATAAATGGACTTTTCTTGTGAATGGATGGCTTTCGCTTCACGTGTCTTGAGGAAAATATCCAATTATAATCTATTTTAACAAAAAATATAAAAAAATTCAACTTAAAATCAATAATGAGATTATAAAACCATTTAAAGCGACTAATAAGGGTTTCAAAGGCATGGGTGACTAGAAATGGACTTTTCTTGTGAATGGATGGCTTTCGCTTCACGTTTCTCTAGGGAAATATCCAATTATAATCTCTTTTAACAAAAAATGCAAAACAATTCAAATGAAAATCAATAATGAGATTATAAAATCATTTAAAGCGAGTAATAAGGCTTTCAAAGGCATTGATGACTATAAATGGACATTTCTTGTGGATGGATGGCTTTCGCTTCATGCTTCTCGAGGGAAAGAACCAATTATAATTTGTTTTAATGAGAAATGCAAAAAAATTCAACTTAAAATCAATAATGAGATTATAAAACCTTTTAAAGCGAGTAATAAGGCTTTCAAAGGCATAGGTGACTACAAATGGACTTTTCTTGTGGATGGATGGCTTTCGCTTCACGTTTCTCAAAGAAAACATCCAATTATAATCTGTTTTAGTGAAAAATGTAAAAAAATTCAACTTAAAATCAATAATGAGATTATAAAACCATTTAAAGCGAGTAATAAGGCTTTCAATGGCATTAGTGACTATAAATGCACTTTTCTTGTGGATGGATGGCTTTCGCTTCACATTTCCCAAGGGAAACATCCAATTATAATATGTTTTAATGAAAAATATAAAAAAATTCAACTTAAAATAAATAATGAGGTTATAATAAAACCATTTAAAGCGAGTAATAAGGCTTTCAATGGCATCGGTGACTATAAATGGACTTCTCTCGTCAATGGATAGCTTTCGCTTCACGTTCCCGAGCGAGACGTCCAATTATAATATGTTTTAGCGAAAAATGTAAAAAAAATCAACTTAAAATCAATAATGATATTATAAAACCATTTAAAGCGAGTAATAAGGCTTTCAATGGCATCGGTGACTATAAATGGTCTTTTTTCTTGAATGGATGGCTTTCGCTTCACGTTTCCCGATGGAAACATCCAATTATAATCTGTTTTAAAGAGAAATGCAAAAAAATTCTACTTAAAATCAATAATGAGATTATAAAGCCATTTAAAGTGAATAATAAGGCTTTCAAAGGCATGAGTGACTATAATGGACTTTTCTTGTCAATGGATGGTTTTTGCTTTACGTTTCCCAAGGAAAACATCCAATTATAATATGTTTTAACAAAAAATACAAAAAAAATTGAAGTTCACATCAATAATGAGATTATAAAACAATTTAAAGCGAGTAATAAGGCTTTCGAAGGCATTGATGACTATAAATGGACTTTTCTTGTTAATGGATGGCTTTCACTTCACGTTTCCCAAGGGAAACATCCAATTATAATCTGTTTTAACAAGAAATGCAAAAAAATTCAACTTAAAATCAATAATGACATTATAAAACCATTTAAAGCGACTAATAAGGCTTTCAAAGGCTTGGGTGACTAGAAATGGACTTTTCTTGTGAATGAAGGCTTTTACTTCATATTTCTCGAGGAAAATATCCAACTATAATCTGTTTTAATAAAAAATGTAAAACAATTCAAATAAAAATCAATAATGAGATTATAAAACCATTTAAAGCGAGTAATAAGGCTTTCAAAGGCATTGATGACTATAAATGGACTTTTCTTATGGTTGGATGGCTTTCGCTTCATGTTTCTCGAGGGAAAGAACCAATTATTATTTGTTTTAACGAGAAATGCAAAAAAATTCAACTTAACATCAATAATGAGATTGTAAAACTATTTAAAGCGAGTAATAAGGCTTTCAAAGGCATAGGTGACTATAAATGAACTTTTCTTGTGGATGGATGGCTTTCGCTTCATGTTTCCCAAGGGAAACATCCAATTATAATCTGTTTTAATGAAAAATGTAAAAAAATTCAACTTCAAATCAATAATGAGATTATAATAAAACCATTTAAAGCGAGTAATAAGGTTTTCAATGGCATCGGTGACTATAAATGAACTTTTCTTGTCAATGGATGGCTTTCGCTTCACGTTTCCCGCGTGAAACATCCAATTATAATATCTTTTAATGAAAAATATAAAAAAATTCAACTTAAAATCAATGATGATATTATAAAACCATTTAAAGCGAGTAATAAGGCTTTCAATGGCATAGGTGACTATAAATGGACTTTTTTCTTGAATGGATGGCTTTCGCTTCACGTTTCCCGATGAAAACATCCAATTATAATCTGTTTTAATGAGAAATGTAAAAAAATTCTACTTAAAATCAATAATGAGATTATAAAGCCATTTAAAGTGAATAATAAGGCTTTCAAAGGCATGAGTGACTATAATGGACTTTTCTTGTCAATGGATGGCTTTCGCTTTACGTTTCCCAAGGAAAACATCCAATTATAATATGTTTTAACAAAAAATGCAAAAAAAATTGAAGTTCACATCAATAATGAGATTATAAAACAATTTAAAGCGAGTAATAAGGCTTTCGAAGGCATTGATGACTATAAATCGACTTTTCTTGTGGATGGATGGCTTTCGCTTCACGTTTCCTGATGGAAACATCCAATTATAATCTGTTTTAACGAGAAATGCAAAACAATTCAACTTAAAATCAATAATGACATTACAAAACCATTTAAAGCGACTAATAAGGCTTTCAAAGGCTTGGGTGACTAGAAATGGACTGTTCTTGTGAATGGATGGCTTTCGCTTCACGTTTCTCGAGGGAAATATCCAATTATAATCTGTTTTAACAAAAAATGTAAAACAATTCAAATAAAAATCAATAATGAGATTATAAAACCATTTAAAGCGAGTAATAAGGCTATCAAAGTCATTGGTGACTATAAATGAACTTTTCTTGCGAATGGATGGCTTTCGTTTCACATTTCTTGAGGAAAACATCTAATTATAATCTAGTTTAACGAGAAATGCAAAAAAATTCAAACTAAAATCAATAATGACATTATAAAACTATTTAAAGCGAGTAATAAGGCTTTCAAAGGCATGGGTGACTATAAATGGACTTTTCTTGTGAATGGATGGCTTTCACTTCACGTTTCTTGAGGAAAATATCCAATTATAATCTGTTTTAACAAAAAATATTAAAAAATTCAACTTAAAATCAATAATAAGATTATAAAACCATTTAAAGCGACTAATAAGGGTTTCAAAGGCATGGGTGACTAGAAATGGACTTTTCTTGTGAATGGATGGCTTTCGCTTCACGTTTCACCAGGGACATATCCAATTATAATCTGTTTTAACTAAAACTGCAAAACAATTCAAATGAAAATCAATAATGAGATTATAAAATCATTTAAAGCGAGTAATAAGGCTTTCAAAGGCATTGATGACTATAAATGGACTTTTCTTGTGGATGGATGGCTTTCGCTTCATGCTTCTCGAGGGAAAGAACCAATTATAATCTGTTTTAACGAGAAATGAAAAATAATTCAACTTAAAATCAATAATGAGATTATAAAACTATTTAAAGCGAGTAGTAAGGCTTTCAAAGGCATATGTGACTACAAATGGACTTTTCTTGTGGATGGATGGCTTTCGCTTCATGTTTCCCAAAGAAAACATCCAATTATAATCTGTTTTAGTGAAAAATGTAAAAAAATTCAACTTAAAATCAATAATGAGATTATAAAACCATTTAAAGCGAGTAATAAGGCTTTCAATGGCATTAGTGACTATAAATGGACTTTTCTTGTCAATGGATGGCTTTCGCTTCACATTTTCCAAGGGAAACATCCAATTATAATCTGTTTATATGAAAAATGTAAAAAAATTCAACTTAAAATAAATAATGAGGTTATAATAAAACCATTTAAAGCGAGTAATAAGGCTTTCAATGGCATCGGTGACTATAAATGGACTTCTCTTGTCAATGGATAGCTTTCGCTTCACGTTCCCGAACGAAACATCCAATTATAATATGTTTTAACGAAAAATGTAAAAAAAATGAACTTAAAATCAATAATGATATTATAAAACCATTTAAAACGAGTAATAAGGCTTTCAATGGTATAGGTGACTATAAATTGACTTTTCTCTTGAATGGATGGCTTTCGCTTCACGTTTACCGATGGAAACGTCCAATTATAATTTGTTTTAACGGGAAAAGCAAAACAATTCTACTTAAAATCAATTATGAGATTATAAAGCCATTTAAAGTGAATAATAAGGCTTTCAAAGGCATGGGTGACTATAATGGACTTTTCTTGTCAATGGATGGCTTTCGCTTTACGTGTCCCAAGGGAAACATCCAATTATAATCTGTTTTAACGAAAAATGCAAAAAAAATTCAAGTTAAAATCAATAATGAGATTATAAAACCATTTAAAGCGAGTAATAAGGCTTCCAAAGGCATTGGTGACTATAAATGGACTTTTCTTGTCAATGGATGGCTTTCGCTTCACATTTTCGGCAGGAAACATCTAATTTTAATCTGTTTTAATGGGAAATGCAAAACAAATTCAACTTAAAAACAATAATGACGTTATAAAACCATTTAAAGCGACTAATAAGGCTTTCAAAGGCATGGGTGACTAGAAATGGACTTTTCTTATGAATGGATGGCTTTCGCTTCAGGTTTCCCGAGTGAAATATCCAATTATAATCCGTTTTAATAAAAAATGCAAAACAATTCAAGTGAAAATCAATAATGAGATTATAAAACCATTTAAAGCGAGTAATAAGGATTTCAAAGGCATTGATGACTATAAATGGACTTTTCTTGTGGATGGATGGCTTTCACTTCACGTTTCCCAAGGGAAACATCCAATTATAATCTGTTTTGACGAGAAATGCAAAAAAATTCAACTTAAAATCAATAATGAGATTATAAAACCATTTAAAGCGAGCAATAAAGCTTTCAAAGGCATGGGTGACTATAAATGGACTTTTCTTGTGGATGGATGGCTTTCACTTCACGTTTCTCGAGGGAAATATCCAATTATAATCTATTTTAACAAAAAATACGAAACAATTCAAATGAAAATCAATAATGAGATTATAAAACCATTTAAAGCGAGTAATAAGGCTTTCAAAGGCGTTGATGACTGTAAATGGACTTTTCTTGTGGATGGATGGCTTTCACTTCATGTTTCCCAAGGGAAAGAACCAATTGTAATCTGTTTTAATGAGAAATGCAAAAAAATTCAACTTAAAATCAATAATGAGAATATAAAACCATTTAAAGCGAGTAATAAGGCTTTCAAAGGCGTAGATGACTATAAATGGACTTTTTTTGTGGATGGATGGCCTTCGCTTCACGTTTCCCAAGGGAAACATCTAATTATAATCTGTTTTAATGAAAAATGTAAAAAAATTCAACTTCAAATCAATAATGAGATTATAATAAAACCATTTAAAGCGAGTAATAAGGCTTTCAATGGCATCGGTGACTATAAATGGAATTTTCTTGTCCATGGATGGCTTTCACTTCACGTTTCCCGAGCGACACATCCAATTATAATATGTTTTAACAAAAAATGTAAAAAAATTCAACTTGAAATCAATAATGATACTATAAAACCATTTAAAGCGAGTAATAAGGCTTTCAATGGCATAGGTGACTATGAATGGACTTTTCTCTTGAATGGATGGCTTTCGCTTCACGTTTCCCAATGGAAACATCGAATTATAATCTGTTTTAACGAGAAATGCAAAACAATTCAACTTAAAATCAATAATGAGATTATAAAACGATTTAAAGTGAATAATAAGGCTTTCAAAGGCATGGGTGACTATAATGGACTTTTCTTGTCAGTGGATGGCTTTCGCCGTACGTTTCGCAAGGGAAACATCCAATTATAATATGTTTTACTGAAAAAATTAAAAAAAATTCAAGTTAAAATCAATAATGGACTTTTCTTCTCAATGGATGGCTTTCGCTTCACGTTTCTTGCGGTAAACATCTAATTATAATCTGTTTGAACAACAAATGCAAAAAAAATTCAACTTAAAATCAATAATGACATCATAAAACCATTTAAAGCGAAAAATAAGGCTTTCAATGGCATTGGTGACTATAAATGGACTTTTCTTGTTAATGGATGGCTTTCACTTCACGTTTCCCACGGGAAACATCTAATTATAATCTGTTTTAATGAGAAATGCAAAAAAAATTCAACTTAAAATCAATAATGACATTATAAAACCATTTAAAGTGACTAATAAGGCTTTCAAAGGCTTGGGTGACTAGAAATGGACTTTTCTTGCGAATGGATGGCTTTCGCTTCACGTTTCTCAAGGGAAATATCCAACTATAATTAGTTTTAAAAAAAAATGCAAAAAAATTCAAGTGAAAATCAATAATGAGGTTATAAAACAATTTAAAGCGAGTAATAAGGCTTTCAAAGGCATTGATGACTATAAATGGACTTTTCTTGTGGATGGATGGCTTTCGCTTCGCGTTTCCCAAGGGAAACATCCAATTATAATCTGTTTTAACAAGAAATGCAAAAAAATTCAACTTAAAATCAATAATGACATTATAAAACCATTTAAAGCGACTAATAAGGCTTTCAAAGGCTTGGGTGACTAGAAATGGACTTTTCTGTGAATGAAGGCTTTTACTTCATATTTCTCGAGGAAAATATCCAACTATAATCTGTTTTAATAAAAAATGCAAAACAATTCAAATAAAAATCAATAATGAGATTATAAAACCATTTAAAGCGAGTAATAAGGCTTTCAAAGGCATTGATGACTATAAATGGACTTTTCTTATGGTTGGATGGCTTTCGCTTCATGTTTCTCGAGGGAAAGAACCAATTATTATTTGTTTTAACGAGAAATGCAAAAAAATTCAACTTAACATCAATAATGAGATTGTAAAACTATTTAAAGCGAATAATAAGGCTTTCAAAGGCATAGGTGACTATAAATGAACTTTTCTTGTGGATGGATGGCTTTCGCTTCATGTTTCCCAAGGGAAACATCCAATTATAATCTGTTTTAATGAAAAATGTAAAAAAATTCAACTTCAAATCAATAATGAGATTATAATAAAACCATTTAAAGCGAGTAATAAGGCTTTCAATGGCATCGGTGACTATAAATGAACTTTTCTTGTCAATGGATGGCTTTCGCTTCACGTTTCCCGCGTGAAACATCCAATTATAATATCTTTTAATGAAAAATATAAAAAAATTCAACTTAAAATCAATGATGATATTATAAAACCATTTAAAGCGAGTAATAAGGCTTTCAATGGCATAGGTGACTATAAATGGACTTTTTTCTTGAATGGACGGCTTTCGCTTCACGTTTCCCGATGGAAACATCCAATTATAATCTGTTTTAACGAGAAATGTAAAAAAATTCTACTTAAAATCAATAATGAGATTATAAAGCCATTTAAAGTGAATAATAAGGCTTTCAAAGGCATGAGTGACTATAATGGACTTTTCTTGTCAATGGATGGCTTTTGCTTTACGTTTCCCAAGGAAAACATCCAATTATAATCTGTTTTTACAAAAAATGCAAAAACAATTCAAGTTCACATCAATAATGAGATTATAAAACAATTTAAAGCGAGTAATAAGGCTTTCGAAGGCATTGACGGCTATAAATGGACTTTTCTTGTGGATGGATGGCTTTCGCTTCACGTTTCCTGAGAGAAACATCCAATTATAATATGTTTTAACGAGAAATGCAAAAAAATTAAACTTAAAATCAATAATGACATTGCAAAACCATTTAAAGCGACTAATAAGGCTTTCAAAGGCTTGGGTGACTAGAAATAGACTGTTCTTGTGAATGAATGGCTTTCGCTTCACGTTTCTCGAGGAAAATATCCAATTATAATCTGTTTTAACAAAAAATGCAAAACAATTCAAATGAAAATTAATAATGAGATTATAAAACCATTTAAAGCGAGTAATAAGGCTATCAAAGGCATTGGTGACTATAAATGAACTTTTCTTGCGAATGGATGGCTTTCGTTTCACATTTCTCGAGGAAAACATCTAATTATAATCTGGTTTAACGAGAAATGCAAAAAAATTCAAACTAAAATCAATAATGACATTATAAAACCATTTAAAGCGAGTAATAAGGCTTTCAAAGGCATGGGTGACTATAAATGGACTTTTCTTGTGAATGGATGGCTTTCGCTTCAAGTTTCCCAAGGGAAACATCCGATTATAATCTATTTTAGTGAAAAATATAAAAAAATTCAACTTAAAATCAATAATGAGATTATAAAGCCATTTAAAGTGAATAATAAGGCTTTCAAAGGCATGGGTGACTATAATGGACTTTTCTTATCAATGGATGGCTTTCGCTTTACGTTTCCCAAGGGAAACATCCAATAATAATATGTTTTAACGAAAAATGCAAAAAAATTCAAGTGAAAATCAATAATGAGATTATAAAACCATTTAAAGCAAGTAATAAGGGTTTCAAAGGCATTGATGACTATAAATGGACTTTTCTTGTGGATGGAAGGCTTTCGCTTCATGTTTCCCGAGGGAAAGAACCAATTATAATCTGTTTTAACGAGAAATGCAAAAAAATTCAACTTAAAATCAATAATGAGATTATAAAACCATTTAAAGCGAGTAATAAGGCTTTCAAAGGCATAGGTGACTATAAATGGACATTTCTTGTGGATGGATGGCTTTCGCCTCACGTTTCCCATGGGAAACATCCAATTATAATCTGTTTTAGTGAAAAACGTAAAAAAATTCAACTTAAGATCAATAATGAGATTATAAAGCCATTTAAAGTGAATAATAAGGCTTTCAAAGGCATGGATGACTTTAATGGACTTTTCTTGTCAATGGATGGCTTTCGCTTTACGTTTCCCAAGGGAAACATCCAATTACAATCTGTTTTAACGAAAAATGCAAAAAAAATTCAAGTGAAAATCAATAATGAGATTATAACACCATTTAAAGCGAGTAATAAGGCTTTCAAAGGCATAGGTGACTATAAATGGACTTTTCTTGTGGATGGATGGCTTTCGCTTCATGTTTCCCAAGGGAAACATCCAATTATAATATGTTTTAATGAAAAATGTAAAAAAATTCAACTTCAAATCAATAATGAGATTATAATAAAACCATTTAAAGCGAGTAATAAGGCTTTCAATGGCATCGGTGACTATAAATGAACTTTTCTTGTCAATGGATGGCTTTCGCTTCACGTTTCCCGCGTGAAACATCCAATTATAATATCTTTTAATGAAAAATATAAAAAAATTCAACTTAAAATCAATGATGATATTATAAAACCATTTAAAGCGAGTAATAAGGCTTTCAATGGCATAGGTGACTATAAATGGACTTTTTTCTTGAATGGACGGCTTTCGCTTCACGTTTCCCGATGGAAACATCCAATTATAATCTGTTTTAACGAGAAATGTAAAAAAATTCTACTTAAAATCAATAATGAGATTATAAAGCCATTTAAAGTGAATAATAAGGCTTTCAAAGGCATGAGTGACTATAATGGACTTTTCTTGTCAATGGATGGCTTTTGCTTTACGTTTCCCAAGGAAAACATCCAATTATAATCTGTTTTTACAAAAAATGCAAAAACAATTCAAGTTCACATCAATAATGAGATTATAAAACAATTTAAAGCGAGTAATAAGGCTTTCGAAGGCATTGACGGCTATAAATGGACTTTTCTTGTGGATGGATGGCTTTCGCTTCACGTTTCCTGAGAGAAACATCCAATTATAATATGTTTTAACGAGAAATGCAAAAAAATTAAACTTAAAATCAATAATGACATTGCAAAACCATTTAAAGCGACTAATAAGGCTTTCAAAGGCTTGGGTGACTAGAAATAGACTGTTCTTGTGAATGAATGGCTTTCGCTTCACGTTTCTCGAGGAAAATATCCAATTATAATCTGTTTTAACAAAAAATGCAAAACAATTCAAATGAAAATTAATAATGAGATTATAAAACCATTTAAAGCGAGTAATAAGGCTATCAAAGGCATTGGTGACTATAAATGAACTTTTCTTGCGAATGGATGGCTTTCGTTTCACATTTCTCGAGGAAAACATCTAATTATAATCTGGTTTAACGAGAAATGCAAAAAAATTCAAACTAAAATCAATAATGACATTATAAAACCATTTAAAGCGAGTAATAAGGCTTTCAAAGGCATGGGTGACTATAAATGGACTTTTCTTGTGAATGGATGGCTTTCGCTTCAAGTTTCCCAAGGGAAACATCCGATTATAATCTATTTTAGTGAAAAATATAAAAAAATTCAACTTAAAATCAATAATGAGATTATAAAGCCATTTAAAGTGAATAATAAGGCTTTCAAAGGCATGGGTGACTATAATGGACTTTTCTTGTCAATGGATGGCTTTCGCTTTACGTTTCCCAAGGGAAACATCCAATAATAATATGTTTTAACGAAAAATGCAAAAAAAATTCAAGTAAAAATCAATAATGAGATTATAAAACCATTTAAAGCGAGTAATAAGGCTTTCAAAGGCATTGGTGACTATAAATGGACTTTTCTTGTGGATGGATGGCTTTCGCTTCACGTTTCCCAAGGGAAACATCCAATTATGATCTGTTTTAGTGAAAAATGTAAAAAAATTGAACTTAAAATCAATAATGAGATTATAATAAAACCATTTAAAGCGAGTAATAAGGCTTTCAATGGCATCGATGACTGTAAATGGACTTTTCTTGTCAATGGATGGCTTTCGCTTCATGTTTCTCGAGGGAAACATCCAATTATAATCTGGTTTAATGAAAATTTCAAAAAACATTCAAGTTAAAATCAATAATGAGATTATAAAACCATTTAAAGTGAGTAATAAGGCTTTCAAAGGCATTGGTGACTATAAATGTACTTTTCTTGTCAATGGATGGCTTTCGCTTCACGTTTCTTGAGGGAAATATCCAATTATATTTTGTTTTAACAAAAAATGCAAAAAAATTCAAGTGAAAATCAATAATGAGATTATAAAACCATTTAAAGCAAGTAATAAGGGTTTCAAAGGCATTGATGACTATAAATGGACTTTTCTTGTGGATGGAAGGCTTTCGCTTCATGTTTCCCGAGGGAAAGAACCAATTATAATCTGTTTTAACGAGAAATGCAAAAAAATTCAACTTAAAATCAATAATGAGATTATAAAACCATTTAAAGCGAGTAATAAGGCTTTCAAAGGCATAGGTGACTATAAATGGACATTTCTTGTGGATGGATGGCTTTCGCCTCACGTTTCCCATGGGAAACATCCAATTATAATCTGTTTTAGTGAAAAACGTAAAAAAATTCAACTTAAGATCAATAATGAGATTATAAAGCCATTTAAAGTGAATAATAAGGCTTTCAAAGGCATGGATGACTTTAATGGACTTTTCTTGTCAATGGATGGCTTTCGCTTTACGTTTCCCAAGGGAAACATCCAATTACAATCTGTTTTAACGAAAAATGCAAAAAAAATTCAAGTGAAAATCAATAATGAGATTATAACACCATTTAAAGCGAGTAATAAGGCTTTCAAAGGCATAGGTGACTATAAATGGACTTTTCTTGTGGATGGATGGCTTTCGCTTCATGTTTCCCAAGGGAAACATCCAATTATAATATGTTTTAATGAAAAATGTAAAAAAATTCAACTTCAAATCAATAATGAGATTATAATAAAACCATTTAAAGCGAGTAATAAGGCTTTCAATGGCATCGGTGACTATAAATGAACTTTTCTTGTCAATGGATGGCTTTCGCTTCACGTTTCCCGCGTGAAACATCCAATTATAATATCTTTTAATGAAAAATATAAAAAAATTCAACTTAAAATCAATGATGATATTATAAAACCATTTAAAGCGAGTAATAAGGCTTTCAATGGCATAGGTGACTATAAATGGACTTTTTTCTTGAATGGACGGCTTTCGCTTCACGTTTCCCGATGGAAACATCCAATTATAATCTGTTTTAACGAGAAATGTAAAAAAATTCTACTTAAAATCAATAATGAGATTATAAAGCCATTTAAAGTGAATAATAAGGCTTTCAAAGGCATGAGTGACTATAATGGACTTTTCTTGTCAATGGATGGCTTTTGCTTTACGTTTCCCAAGGAAAACATCCAATTATAATCTGTTTTTACAAAAAATGCAAAAACAATTCAAGTTCACATCAATAATGAGATTATAAAACAATTTAAAGCGAGTAATAAGGCTTTCGAAGGCATTGACGGCTATAAATGGACTTTTCTTGTGGATGGATGGCTTTCGCTTCACGTTTCCTGAGAGAAACATCCAATTATAATATGTTTTAACGAGAAATGCAAAAAAATTAAACTTAAAATCAATAATGACATTGCAAAACCATTTAAAGCGACTAATAAGGCTTTCAAAGGCTTGGGTGACTAGAAATAGACTGTTCTTGTGAATGAATGGCTTTCGCTTCACGTTTCTCGAGGAAAATATCCAATTATAATCTGTTTTAACAAAAAATGCAAAACAATTCAAATGAAAATTAATAATGAGATTATAAAACCATTTAAAGCGAGTAATAAGGCTATCAAAGGCATTGGTGACTATAAATGAACTTTTCTTGCGAATGGATGGCTTTCGTTTCACATTTCTCGAGGAAAACATCTAATTATAATCTGGTTTAACGAGAAATGCAAAAAAATTCAAACTAAAATCAATAATGACATTATAAAACCATTTAAAGCGAGTAATAAGGCTTTCAAAGGCATGGGTGACTATAAATGGACTTTTCTTGTGAATGGATGGCTTTCGCTTCAAGTTTCCCAAGGGAAACATCCGATTATAATCTATTTTAGTGAAAAATATAAAAAAATTCAACTTAAAATCAATAATGAGATTATAAAGCCATTTAAAGTGAATAATAAGGCTTTCAAAGGCATGGGTGACTATAATGGACTTTTCTTGTCAATGGATGGCTTTCGCTTTACGTTTCCCAAGGGAAACATCCAATAATAATATGTTTTAACGAAAAATGCAAAAAAAATTCAAGTAAAAATCAATAATGAGATTATAAAACCATTTAAAGCGAGTAATAAGGCTTTCAAAGGCATTGGTGACTATAAATGGACTTTTCTTGTGGATGGATGGCTTTCGCTTCACGTTTCCCAAGGGAAACATCCAATTATGATCTGTTTTAGTGAAAAATGTAAAAAAATTGAACTTAAAATCAATAATGAGATTATAATAAAACCATTTAAAGCGAGTAATAAGGCTTTCAATGGCATCGATGACTGTAAATGGACTTTTCTTGTCAATGGATGGCTTTCGCTTCATGTTTCTCGAGGGAAACATCCAATTATAATCTGGTTTAATGAAAATTTCAAAAAACATTCAAGTTAAAATCAATAATGAGATTATAAAACCATTTAAAGTGAGTAATAAGGCTTTCAAAGGCATTGGTGACTATAAATGTACTTTTCTTGTCAATGGATGGCTTTCGCTTCACGTTTCTTGAGGGAAATATCCAATTATATTTTGTTTTAACAAAAAATGCAAAAAAATTCAAGTGAAAATCAATAATGAGATTATAAAACCATTTAAAGCAAGTAATAAGGGTTTCAAAGGCATTGATGACTATAAATGGACTTTTCTTGTGGATGGAAGGCTTTCGCTTCATGTTTCCCGAGGGAAAGAACCAATTATAATCTGTTTTAACGAGAAATGCAAAAAAATTCAACTTAAAATCAATAATGAGATTATAAAACCATTTAAAGCGAGTAATAAGGCTTTCAAAGGCATAGGTGACTATAAATGGACATTTCTTGTGGATGGATGGCTTTCGCCTCACGTTTCCCATGGGAAACATCCAATTATAATCTGTTTTAGTGAAAAACGTAAAAAAATTCAACTTAAGATCAATAATGAGATTATAAAGCCATTTAAAGTGAATAATAAGGCTTTCAAAGGCATGGATGACTTTAATGGACTTTTCTTGTCAATGGATGGCTTTCGCTTTACGTTTCCCAAGGGAAACATCCAATTACAATCTGTTTTAACGAAAAATGCAAAAAAAATTCAAGTGAAAATCAATAATGAGATTATAACACCATTTAAAGCGAGTAATAAGGCTTTCAAAGGCATAGGTGACTATAAATGGACTTTTCTTGTGGATGGATGGCTTTCGCTTCACGTTTCCCAAGGGAAACATCCAATTATAATCTGTTTTAGTGAAAAATGTAAAAGAATTGAACTTAAAATCAATAATGAGATTATAAAGCCATTTAAAGTGAATAATAAGGCTTTCAAAGGCATGGGTGACTATAATGGACTTTTCTAGTCAATGGATGGCTTTCGCTTTACGTTTCTCAAGGGAAACATCCAATTATAATCTCTTTTAACGAAAAATGCAAAAAAAATTAAAGTTAAAATCAATAATGAGATTATAAAACCATTTAAAGCGAGTAAAAAGGCTTTCAAAGGCATTGTTGACTATAAATGGGATTTTTTTGTCAATGGATGGCTTTCGCTTCACGTTTCCCATGGAAAACATCTAATTATAATCTGTTTTAACGAGAAATGAAAAAAAATTCAACTTAAAATCAATTATGACATTATAAAACCATTTAAAGCGACTAACAAGGCTTTCAAAGGCATGGGTGACTAGAAATGGACTTTTCTTGTGAATGAATGGCTTTCGCTTCACGTTTCTTGAGGGAAATATCCAATTATAATCTGTTTTAACAAAAAATGCAAAAAAATTCAAGTGAAAATCAATAATGAGATTATAAAACCATTTAAAGCAAGTAATAAGAGTTTCAAAGGCATTGATGACTATAAATAGACTTTTCTTGTGAATGGATGGCTTTCGCTTCATGTTTCCCGAGGGAAAGAACCGATTATAATCTGTTTTAACGAGAAATGCAAAAAAATTCAACTTAAAATCAATAATGAGATTATAAAACCATTTAAAGCGAGTAATAAGGCTTTCAAAGGCATAGGTGACTATAAATGGACTTTTCTTGTGGATGGATGGCTTTCGCTTCATGTTTCCCATGGGAAACATCCAATTATAATTTGCTTTAATGAAAAATGTAAAAAAAAATTAAACTTAAAATCAATAATGAGATTATAATAAAACCGTTTAAAGCGAGTAATATTTCCCAAGGGAAACATCCAATTATAATTTGTTTTAGTGAAAAACGTAAAAAAATTCAACTTAAGATCAATAATGAGATTATAAAGCCATTTAAAGTGAATAATAAGGCTTTCAAAGGCATGGATGACTTTAATGGACTTTTCTTGTCAATGGATGGCTTTCGCTTTACGTTTCCCAAGGGAAACATCCAATTACAATCTGTTTTAACGAAAAATGCAAAAAAAATTCAAGTGAAAATCAATAATGAGATTATAAAACCATTTAAAGCGAGTAATAAGGCTTTCAAAGGCATAGGTGACTATAAATGGACTTTTCTTGTGGATGGATGGCTTTCGCTTCACGTTTCCCAAGGGAAACATCCAATTATAATCTGTTTTAGTGAGAAATGTAAAAAAATTCAACTTAAAATCAATAATGAGATTATAATAAAACCATTTAAAGCGAGTAATAAGGCTTTCAAAGGCATAGGTGACTATAAATGGACTTTTCTTGCGGATGGATGGCTTTCGCCTCACGTTTCCCAAGGGAAACATCCAATTATAATCTGTTTTAGTGAAAAACGTAAAAAAATTCAACTTAAGATCAATAATGAGATTATAAAGCCATTTAAAGTGAATAATAAGGCTTTCAAAGGAATGGGTGACTATAATGGACTTTTCTAGTCAATGGATGGCTTTCACTTTACGTTTCTTAAGGGAAACATCCAATTATAATCTCTTTTAACGAAAAATGCAAAAAAAATTAAAGTTAAAATCAATAATGAGATTATAAAACCATTTAAAGCAAGTAATAAGGCTTTCAAAGGCATTGTTGACTATAAATGGACTTTTTTTGTCAATGGATGGCTTTCGCTTCACGTTTCCCATGGGAAACATCTAATTATAATCTGTTTTAACGAGAAATGCAAAAAAAATTCAACTTAAAATCAGTTATGACATTATAAAACCATTTAAAGCGACTAACAAGGCTTTCAAAGGCATGGGTGACTAGAAATGGACTTTTCTTATGAATGGATGGCTTTCGCTTCACGTTTCTCGAGGGAAATATCCAATTATAATCTGTTTTAACAAAAAATACAAAAAAATTCAAGTGAAAATCAATAATGAGATTATAAAACCATTTAAAGCAAGTAATAAGAGTTTCAAAGGCATTGATGACTATAAATAGACTTTTCTTGTGGATGGATGGCTTTCGCTTCATGTTTCCCGAGGGAAAGACCCAATTATAATCTGTTTTAACGAGAAATCCAAAAAAGTTCAACTTCAAATCAATAATGAGATTATAAAACCATTTAAAGCGAGTAATAAGGCTTTCAAAGGCATAGGTGACTATAAATGGACTTTTCTTGTGGATGGATGGCTTTCGCTTCATGTTTCCCAAGGGAAACATCCAATTATAATTTGCTTTAATGAAAAATGTAAAAAAATTAAACTTAAAATCAATAATGAGATTATAATAAAACCATTTAAAGCGAGTAATAAGGCTTTCAATGGCATCGGTGACTATAAATGGACTTTTCTTGTCAATGGATGGCATTCGCTTCACGTTTCTCGAGGGAAACATCTAATTATAATCTGGTTTAACGAGAAATGCAAAAAAATTCAACCTAAAATCAATAATGACATTATAAAACAATTTAAAGCGAGTAATAAGGATTTCAAAGGCATTAATGACTACAAATGGACTTTTTTTGTGGATGGATGGCTTTCGCTTCATGTTTCCCAAGGGAAAGAACCAATTATAATCTGTTTTAATGAGAAATGCAAAAAAATTCGACTTAAAATTAATAATGAGATTATAAAACCATTTAAAGCGAGTAATAATGCTTTCAAAGGCATGGGTGATTTTAAAAGGACTTTTCTTGCGAATGGATGGCTTTCACTTCAGGTTTCTCGAGTAAAACATCCAATTATCAGCTGTTTTAATGAAAAATTTAAAAAAATTCAACTTAAAATCAATAATGATATTATAAAACCATTTAAAGCTAGCAATAAGGCTTTCAAATGTGTTGGTGACTATAAATGAATTTTTCTTGCGAATGGATGGCTTTCGTTTCACGTTTCTCAAGAAAAACATCTAATTATAATCTGGTTTAATGAGAAATGCAAAAAAATTCAAACTAAAATCAATAATGACATTATAAAACCATTTAAAGCGAGTAATAAGGCTTTTAAAGGCACGGGTGACTATAAATGGACTTTTCTTGTGAATGGATGGCTTTTGTTTCACGTTTCCCAAGGGAAACATCCAATTATAATCTGTTTTAGTGAAAAATGTAAAACAATTCAGCTTAAAATTAATAATGAGATTATAAAGCCATTTAAAGTGAATAATAAGGCTTTCAAAGGCATTGGTGAATATAAATGGACTTTTCTTGTCAATGGATGGCTTTTGCTTCACGTTTCCCGCGGGAAACATCTAATTGTAATCTGTTTTAACGAGAAATGCAAAAAAATTCAACTTAAGATCAATAATGACATTATAAAACCATTTAAAGCGACTAATAAGGCTTTCAAAGGCATGGGTGACTAGAAATGGGCTTTTCTTGTGAATGGATGGCTTTCGCTTCACATTTCCCGAGGGAAACATCTAATTATAATCTGTTTGAACGAGAAATGCAAAAAAATTCAACTTAAAATCAATAATGGCATTATAAAACCATTTAAAGCGACTAATAAGGCTTTCAAAGGCATGGGTGACTAGAAATGAACTTTTCTTATGAATGGATGGTTTTCGCTTCACGTTTCTCGAGTAAAATAGCCAATTAGAATCTGTTTTAACAAAAAATGCAAAAAAATTCAAGTGAAAATCAATAATGAGATTATAAAACCATTTAAAGCAAGAAATAAGGGTTACAAAGGCATTGATGACTATAAATGGACTTTTCTTGTCAATGGATGGCTTTCGCTTCATGTTTCTCGAGGGAAATATCCAATTATAATCTGGTTTAATGAAAAATGCAAAAAACATTCAAGTTAAAATCAATAATGAGATTATAAAACCATTTAAAGTGAGTAATAAGGCTTTCAAAGGCATTGGTGACTATAAATGGACTTTTCTTGTCAATGGATGGCTTTCGCTTCACGTTTCCCGCGGGAAACATCTAATTATAATCTGTTTTAAGGAGAAATGCAAAAAAAATTCAACTTAAAATCAATTATGACATTATAAAACCATTTAAAGCGACTAACAAGGCTTTCAAAGGCATGGGTGACTAGAAATGGACTTTTCTTGTGAACGGATGGCTTTCGCTTCACGTTTCTCGAGGGAAATATCCAATTATATTTTGTTTTAACAAAAAATGCAAAACAATTCAAGTGAAAATCAATAATGAGATTATAAAACCATTTAAAGCGAGTAATAAGGCTTTCAAAGGCATAGGTGACTATAAATGGACTTTTCTTGTGGATGGATGGTTTTCGCCTCACGTTTCCCAAGGGAAACATCCAATTATAATCTGTTTTAGTGAAAAACGTAAAAAAATTCAACTTAAGATCAATAATGAGATTATAAAGCCATTTAAAGTGAATAATAAGGCTTTCAAAGGCATGGATGACTTTAATGGACTTTTCTTGTCAATGGATGGCTTTCGCTTTACGTTTCCCAAGGGAAACATCCAATTACAATCTGTTTTAACGAAAAATGCAAAAAAAATTCAAGTGAAAATCAATAATGAGATTATAAAACCATTTAAAGCGAGTAATAAGGCTTTCAAAGGCATAGGTGACTATAAATGGACTTTTCTTGTGGATGGATGGCTTTCGCTTCACGTTTCCCAAGGGAAACATCCAATTATAATCTGTTTTAGTGAAAAATGTAAAAGAATTCAACTTAAAATCAATAATGAGATTATAAAGCCATTTAAAGTGAATAATAAGGCTTTCAAAGGCATGGGTGACTATAATGGACTTTTCTAGTCAATGGATGGCTTTCGCTTTACGTTTCCCAAGGGAAACATCCAATTACAATCTGTTTTAACGAAAAATGCAAAAAAAATTCAAGTGAAAATCAATAATGAGATTATAACACCATTTAAAGCGAGTAATAAGGCTTTCAAAGGCATAGGTGACTATAAATGGACTTTTCTTGTGGATGGATGGCTTTCGCTTCACGTTTCCCAAGGGAAACATCCAATTATAATCTGTTTTAGTGAAAAATGTAAAAG
This sequence comes from Theobroma cacao, assembly GCF_053813885.1. NCBI lineage: Eukaryota > Viridiplantae > Streptophyta > Magnoliopsida > Malvales > Malvaceae > Theobroma > Theobroma cacao. Next base: position 10,864,836 of record NC_142648.1, on the reverse strand, counting down.
AATTGAACTTAAAATCAATAATGAGATTATAAAGCCATTTAAAGTGAATAATAAGGCTTTCAAAGGCATGGGTGACTATAATGGACTTTTCTAGTCAATGGATGGCTTTCGCTTTACGTTTCTCAAGGGAAACATCCAATTATAATCTCTTTTAACGAAAAATGCAAAAAAAATTAAAGTTAAAATCAATAATGAGATTATAAAACCATTTAAAGCGAGTAAAAAGGCTTTCAAAGGCATTGTTGACTATAAATGGGATTTTTTTGTCAATGGATGGCTTTCGCTTCACGTTTCCCATGGAAAACATCTAATTATAATCTGTTTTAACGAGAAATGAAAAAAAATTCAACTTAAAATCAATTATGACATTATAAAACCATTTAAAGCGACTAACAAGGCTTTCAAAGGCATGGGTGACTAGAAATGGACTTTTCTTGTGAATGAATGGCTTTCGCTTCACGTTTCTTGAGGGAAATATCCAATTATAATCTGTTTTAACAAAAAATGCAAAAAAATTCAAGTGAAAATCAATAATGAGATTATAAAACCATTTAAAGCAAGTAATAAGAGTTTCAAAGGCATTGATGACTATAAATAGACTTTTCTTGTGAATGGATGGCTTTCGCTTCATGTTTCCCGAGGGAAAGAACCGATTATAATCTGTTTTAACGAGAAATGCAAAAAAATTCAACTTAAAATCAATAATGAGATTATAAAACCATTTAAAGCGAGTAATAAGGCTTTCAAAGGCATAGGTGACTATAAATGGACTTTTCTTGTGGATGGATGGCTTTCGCATCATGTTTCCCATGGGAAACATCCAATTATAATTTGCTTTAATGAAAAATGTAAAAAAAAATTAAACTTAAAATCAATAATGAGATTATAATAAAACCGTTTAAAGCGAGTAATATTTCCCAAGGGAAACATCCAATTATAATTTGTTTTAGTGAAAAACGTAAAAAAATTCAACTTAAGATCAATAATGAGATTATAAAGCCATTTAAAGTGAATAATAAGGCTTTCAAAGGCATGGATGACTTTAATGGACTTTTCTTGTCAATGGATGGCTTTCGCTTTACGTTTCCCAAGGGAAACATCCAATTACAATCTGTTTTAACGAAAAATGCAAAAAAAATTCAAGTGAAAATCAATAATGAGATTATAAAACCATTTAAAGCGAGTAATAAGGCTTTCAAAGGCATAGGTGACTATAAATGGACTTTTCTTGTGGATGGATGGTTTTCGCCTCACGTTTCCCAAGGGAAACATCCAATTATAATCTGTTTTAGTGAAAAACGTAAAAAAATTCAACTTAAGATCAATAATGAGATTATAAAGCCATTTAAAGTGAATAATAAGGCTTTCAAAGGCATGGATGACTTTAATGGACTTTTCTTGTCAATGGATGGCTTTCGCTTTACGTTTCCCAAGGGAAACATCCAATTACAATCTGTTTTAACGAAAAATGCAAAAAAAATTCAAGTGAAAATCAATAATGAGATTATAAAACCATTTAAAGCGAGTAATAAGGCTTTCAAAGGCATAGGTGACTATAAATGGACTTTTCTTGTGGATGGATGGCTTTCGCTTCACGTTTCCCAAGGGAAACATCCAATTATAATCTGTTTTAGTGAAAAATGTAAAAGAATTCAACTTAAAATCAATAATGAGATTATAAAGCCATTTAAAGTGAATAATAAGGCTTTCAAAGGCATGGGTGACTATAATGGACTTTTCTAGTCAATGGATGGCTTTCGCTTTACGTTTCTCAAGGGAAACATCCAATTATAATCTCTTTTAACGAAAAATGCAAAAAAAATTAAAGTTAAAATCAATAATGAGATTATAAAACCATTTAAAGCGAGTAATAAGGCTTTCAAAGGCATTGTTGACTATAAATGGGATTTTTTTGTCAATGGATGGCTTTCGCTTCACGTTTCCCATGGAAAACATCTAATTATAATCTGTTTTAACGAGAAATGAAAAAAAATTCAACTTAAAATCAATTATGACATTATAAAACCATTTAAAGCGACTAACAAGGCTTTCAAAGGCATGGGTGACTAGAAATGGACTTTTCTTGTGAATGAATGGCTTTCGCTTCACGTTTCTTGAGGGAAATATCCAATTATAATCTGTTTTAACAAAAAATGCAAAAAAATTCAAGTGAAAATCAATAATGAGATTATAAAACCATTTAAAGCAAGTAATAAGAGTTTCAAAGGCATTGATGACTATAAATAGACTTTTCTTGTGAATGGATGGCTTTCGCTTCATGTTTCCCGAGGGAAAGAACCAATTATAATCTGTTTTAACGAGAAATGCAAAAAAATTCAACTTAAAATCAATAATGAGATTATAAAACCATTTAAAGCGAGTAATAAGGCTTTCAAAGGCATAGGTGACTATAAATGGACTTTTCTTGTGGATGGATGGCTTTCGCTTCATGTTTCCCATGGGAAACATCCAATTATAATTTGCTTTAATGAAAAATGTAAAAAAAAATTAAACTTAAAATCAATAATGAGATTATAACAAAACCATTTAAAGCGAGTAATAAGGCTTTCAATGACATCGGTGACTATAAATGGACTTTTCTTGTCAATGGATGGCTTTCGCTTCACGTTTCTCGAGGGAAACATCTAATTATAATCTGGTTTAACGAGAAATGCAAAAAAATTCAACTTAAAATCAATAATAACATTATAAAATAATTTAAAGTGAGTAATAAGGCTTTCAAAGGCATTGGTGACTATAAATGGACTTTTATTGTCAATGGATGGCTTTCGCTTCACATTTCCCGCGGGAAACATCTAATTATAATCTGTTTTAAGGAGAAATGCAAAAAAAATTCAACTTAAAATCAATTATGACATTATAAAACCATTTAAAGCGACTAACAAGGATTTCAAAGGCAAGGGTGACTAGAAATGGACTTTTCTTGCGAATGGATGGCTCTCGCTTCACGTTTCTCGAGGAAAATATCCAATTATATTTTGTTTTAACAAAAAATGCAAAAAAATTCAAGTGAAAATCAATAATGAGATTATAAAACCATTTAAAGCAAGTAATAAGGGTTTCAAAGGCATTGATGACTATAAATGGACTTTTCTTGTGGATGGAAGGCTTTCACTTCATGTTTCCCGAGGGAAAGAACCAATTATAATCTGTTTTAACGAGAAATGCAAAAAAATTCAACTTAAAATCAATAATGAGATTATAAAACCATTTAAAGCGAGTAATAAGGCTTTCAAAGGCATAGGTGACTATAAATGGACTTTTCTTGTGGATGGATGGCTTTCGCCTCACGTTTCCCAAGGGAAACATCCAATTATAATTTGTTTTAGTGAAAAACGTAAAAAAATTCAACTTAAGATCAATAATGAGATTATAAAGCCATTTAAAGTGAATAATAAGGCTTTCAAAGGCATGGATGACTTTAATGGACTTTTCTTGTCAATGGATGGCTTTCGCTTTACGTTTCCCAAGGGAAACATCCAATTACAATCTGTTTTAACGAAAAATGCAAAAAAAATTCAAGTGAAAATCAATAATGAGATTATAAAACCATTTAATACGAGTAATAAGGCTTTCAAAGGCATAGGTGACTATAAATGGATTTTTCTTGTGGATGGATGGCTTTCGCTTCACGTTTCCCAAGGGAAACATCCAATTATAATCTGTTTTAGTGAGAAATGTAAAAAAATTCAACTTAAAATCAATAATGAGATTATAATAAAACCATTTAAAGCGAATAATAAGGCTTTCAATGGCATCGGTGACTATAAATGGACTTTTCTTGTGGATGGATGGCTTTCACTTCACGTTTCCCAAGGGAAACATCCAATTATAATCTGTTTTAGTGAGAAATGTAAAAAAATTCAACTTAAAATCAATAATGAGATTATAATAAAACCATTTAAAGCGAGTAATAAGGCTTTCAAAGGCATAGGTGACTATAAATGGACTTTTCTTGCGGATGGATGGCTTTCGCCTCACGTTTCTCAAGGGAAACATCCAATTATAATCTGTTTTAGTGAAAAACGTAAAAAAATTCAACTTAAGATCAATAATGAGATTATAAAGCCATTTAAAGTGAATAATAAGGCTTTCAAAGGCATGGGTGACTATAATGGACTTTTCTAGTCAATGGATGGCTTTCACTTTACGTTTCTCAAGGGAAACATCCAATTATAATCTCTTTTAACAAAAAATGCAAAAAAAATTAAAGTTAAAATCATTAATGAGATTATAAAACTATTTAAAGCGAGTAATAAGGCTTTCAAAGGCATTGTTGACTATAAATGGACTTTTTTTGTCAATGGATGGCTTTCGCTTCACGTTTCCCATGGGAAACATCTAATTATAATCTGTTTTAACGAGAAATGCAAAAAAAATTAAACTTAAAATCAGTTATGACATTATAAAACCATTTAAAGCGACTAACAAGGCTTTCAAAGGCATGGGTGACTAGAAATGGACTTTTCTTATGAATGGATGGCTTTCGCTTCACGTTTCTCGAGGGAAATATCCAATTATAATATGTTTTAACAAAAAATACAAAAAAAATTCAAGTGAAAATCAATAATGAGATTATAAAACCATTTAAAGCAAGTAATAAGAGTTTCAAAGGCATTGATGACTATAAATAGACTTTTCTTGTGGATGGATGGCTTTCGCTTCATGTTTCCCGAGGGAAAGAACCAATTATAATATGTTTTAACGAGAAATCCAAAAAAGTTCAACTTAAAATCAATAATGAGATTATAAAGCCATTTAAAGCGAGTAATAAGGCTTTCAAAGGCATAGGTGACTATAAATGGACTTTTCTTGTGGATGGATGGCTTTCGCTTCATGTTTCCCAAGGGAAACATCCAATTATAATTTGCTTTAATGAAAAATGTTAAAAAATTAAACTTAAAATCAATAATGAGATTATAATAAAACCATTTAAAGCGAGTAATAAGGCTTTCAATGGCATCGGTGACTATAAATGGACTTTTCTTGTCAATGGATGGCATTCGCTTCACGTTTCTCGAGGGAAACATCTAATTATAATCTGGTTTAACGAGAAATGCAAAAAAATTCAACCTAAAATCAATAATGACATTATAAAACAATTTAAAGCGAGTAATAAGGATTTCAAAGGCATTAATGACTATAAATGGACTTTTCTTGTGGATGGATGGCTTTCGCTTCATGTTTCCCAAGGGAAAGAACCAATTATAATCTGTTTTAATGAGAAATGCAAAAAAATTCAACTTAAAATTAATAATGAGATTATAAAACCATTTAAAGCGAGTAATAATGCTTTCAAAGGCATGGGTGATTTTAAAAGGACTTTTCTTGCGAATGGATGGCTTTCACTTCAGGTTTCTCGAGGAAAACATCCAATTATCAGCTGTTTTAATGAAAAATTTAAAAAAATTCAACTTAAAATCAATAATGATATTATAAAACCATTTAAAGCGAGCAATAAGGCTTTCAAATGTGTTGGTGACTATAAATGAACTTTTCTTGCGAATGAATGGCTTTCGTTTCACGTTTCTCAAGGAAAACATCTAATTATAATCTGGTTTAATGAGAAATGCAAAAAAATTCAAACTAAAATCAATAATGACATTATAAAACCATTTATAGCGAGTAATAAGGCTTTTAAACGCACGGGTGACTATAAATGGACTTTTCTTGCGAATGGATGGCTTTCGCTTCACGTTTCCCAAGGGAAACATCCAATTATAATCTGTTTTAGTGAAAAATGTAAAAGAATTCAACTTAAAATTAATAATGAGATTATAAAGCCATTTAAAGTGAATAATAAGGCTTTCGAAGGCATGGGTGACTATAATGGACTTTTCTAGTCAATGGATGGCTTTCGCTTTACGTTTCTCAAGGGAAACATCCAATTATAATCTCTTTTAACGAAAAATGCAAAAAAAATTAAAGTTAAAATCAATAATGAGATTATAAAACCATTTAAAGCGAGTAATAAGGCTTTCAAAGGCATTGTTGACTATAAATGGGCTTTTTTTGTCAATGGATGGCTTTCCCTTCACGTTTCCCATGGGAAACATCTAATTATAATCTGTTTTAACGAGAAATGAAAAAAAATTCAACTTAAAATCAATTATGACATTATAAAACCATTTAAAGCGACTGACAAGGCTTTCAAAGGCATGGGTGACTAGAAATGGACTTTTCTTGTGAATGAATGGCTTTCGCTTCACGTTTCTTAAGGGAAATATCCAATTATAATATGTTTTAACAAAAAATGCAAAAAAATTCAAGTGAAAATCAATAATGAGATTATAAAACCATTTAAAGCAAGTAATAAGAGTTTCAAAGGCATTGATGACTATAAATAGACTTTTCTTGTGAATGGATGGCTTTCGCTTCATGTTTCCCGAGGGAAAGAACCAATTATAATATGTTTTAACGAGAAATGCAAAAAAATTCAACTTAAAATCAATAATGAGATTATAAAACCATTTAAAGCGAGTAATAAGGCTTTCAAAGGCATAGGTGACTATAAATGGACTTTTCTTGTGGATGGATGGCTTTCGCTTCATGTTTCCCATGGGAAACATCCAATTATAATTTGCTTTAATGAAAAATGTAAAAAAAAATTAAACTTAAAATCAATAATGAGATTATAATAAAACCATTTAAAGCGAGTAATAAGGCTTTCAATGGCATCGGTGACTATAAATGGACTTTTCTTGTCAATGGATGGCTTTCGCTTCACGTTTCTTGAGGGAAACATCTAATTATAAACTGGTTTAACGAGAAATGCAAAAAAATTCAACTTAAAATCAGTTATGACATTATAAAACCATTTAAAGCGACTAACAAGGCTTTCAAAGGCATGGGTGACTAGAAATGGACTTTTCTTATGAATGGATGGCTTTCGCTTCACGTTTCTCGAGGGAAATATCCAATTATAATATGTTTTAACAAAAAATACAAAAAAAATTCAAGTGAAAATCAATAATGAGATTATAAAACCATTTAAAGCAAGTAATAAGAGTTTCAAAGGCATTGATGACTATAAATAGACTTTTCTTGTGGATGGATGGCTTTCGCTTCATGTTTCCCGAGGGAAAGAACCAATTATAATATGTTTTAACGAGAAATCCAAAAAAGTTCAACTTAAAATCAATAATGAGATTATAAAACCATTTAAAGCGAGTAATAAGGCTTTCAAAGGCATAGGTGACTATAAATGGACTTTTCTTGTGGATGGATGGCTTTCGCTTCATGTTTCCCAAGGGAAACATCCAATTATAATTTGCTTTAATGAAAAATGTAAAAAAATTAAACTGAAAATCAATAATGAGATTATAATAAAACCATTTAAAGCGAGTAATAAGGCTTTCAATGGCATCGGTGACTATAAATGGACTTTTCTTGTCAATGGATGGCATTCGCTTCACGTTTCTCGAGGGAAACATCTAATTATAATCTGGTTTAACGAGAAATGCAAAAAAATTCAACCTAAAATCAATAATGACATTATAAAACAATTTAAAGCGAGTAATAAGGATTTCAAAGGCATTAATGACTATAAATGGACTTTTCTTGTGGATGGATGGCTTTCGCTTCATGTTTCCCAAGGGAAAGAACCAATTATAATCTGTTTTAATGAGAAATGCAAAAAAATTCAACTTAAAATTAATAATGAGATTATAAAACCATTTAAAGCGAGTAATAATGCTTTCAAAGGCATGGGTGATTTTAAAAGGACTTTTCTTGCGAATGGATGGCTTTCACTTCAGGTTTCTCGAGGAAAACATCCAATTATCAGCTGTTTTAATGAAAAATTTAAAAAAATTCAACTTAAAATCAATAATGATATTATAAAACCATTTAAAGCGAGCAATAAGGCTTTCAAATGTGTTGGTGACTATAAATGAACTTTTCTTGCGAATGAATGGCTTTCGTTTCACGTTTCTCAAGGAAAACATCTAATTATAATCTGGTTTAATGAGAAATGCAAAAAAATTCAAACTAAAATCAATAATGACATTATAAAACCATTTATAGCGAGTAATAAGGCTTTTAAACGCACGGGTGACTATAAATGGACTTTTCTTGTGAATGGATGGCTTTCGCTTCACGTTTCCCAAGGGAAACATCCAATTATAATCTGTTTTAGTGAAAAATGTAAAAGAATTCAACTTAAAATCAATAATGAGATTATAAAGCCATTTAAAGTGAATAATAAGGCTTTCGAAGGCATGGGTGACTATAATGGACTTTTCTAGTCAATGGATGGCTTTCGCTTTACGTTTCTCAAGGGAAACATCCAATTATAATCTCTTTTAACGAAAAATGCAAAAAAAATTAAAGTTAAAATCAATAATGAGATTATAAAACCATTTAAAGCGAGTAATAAGGCTTTCAAAGGCATTGTTGACTATAAATGGGCTTTTTTTGTCAATGGATGGCTTTCCCTTCACGTTTCCCATGGGAAACATCTAATTATAATCTGTTTTAACGAGAAATGAAAAAAAAATCAACTTAAAATCAATTATGACATTATAAAACCATTTAAAGCGACTGACAAGGCTTTCAAAGGCATGGGTGACTAGAAATGGACTTTTCTTGTGAATGAATGGCTTTCGCTTCACGTTTCTTAAGGGAAATATCCAATTATAATATGTTTTAACAAAAAATGCAAAAAAATTCAAGTGAAAATCAATAATGAGATTATAAAACCATTTAAAGCAAGTAATAAGAGTTTCAAAGGCATTGATGACTATAAATAGACTTTTCTTGTGAATGGATGGCTTTCGCTTCATGTTTCCCGAGGGAAAGAACCAATTATAATCTGTTTTAACGAGAAATGCAAAAAAATTCAACTTAAAATCAATAATGAGATTATAAAACCATTTAAAGCGAGTAATAAGGCTTTCAAAGGCATAGGGGACTATAAATGGACTTTTCTTGCGGATGGATGGCTTTTGCCTCACGTTTCCCAAGGGAAACATCCAATTATAATTTGTTTTAGTGAAAAACGTAAAAAAGTTCAACTTAAGATCAATAATGAGATTATAAAGCCATTTAAAGTGAATAATAAGGCTTTCAAAGGCATGGATGACTTTAATGGACTTTTCTTGTCAATGGATGGCTTTCGCTTTACGTTTCCCAAGGGAAACATCCAATTACAATCTGTTTTAACGAAAAATGCAAAAAAAATTCAAGTGAAAATCAATAATGAGATTATAAAACCATTTAAAGCGAGTAATAAGGCTTTCAAAGGCATAGGTGACTATAAATGGACTTTTCTTGTGGATGGATGGCTTTCGCTTCACGTTTCCCAAGGGAAACATCCAATTATAATCTGTTTTAGTGAGAAATGTAAAAAAATTCAACTTAAAATCAATAATGAGATTATAATAAAACCATTTAAAGCGAATAATAAGGCTTTCAATGGCATCGGTGACTATAAATGGACTTTTCTTGTGGATGGATGGCTTTCGCTTCACGTTTCCCAAGGGAAACATCCAATTATAATCTGTTTTAGTGAGAAATGTAAAAAAATTCAACTTAAAATCAATAATGAGATTATAATAAAACCATTTAAAGCGAGTAATAAGGCTTTCAAAGGCATAGGTGACTATAAATGGACTTTTCTTGCGGATGGATGGCTTTCGCCTCACGTTTCCCAAGGGAAACATCCAATTATAATCTGTTTTAGTGAAAAACGTAAAAAAATTCAACTTAAGATCAATAATGAGATTATAAAGCCATTTAAAGTGAATAATAAGGATTTCAAAGGCATGGGTGACTATAATGGACTTTTCTAGTCAATGGATGGCTTTCACTTTACGTTTCTCAAGGGAAACATCCAATTATAATCTCTTTTAACGAAAAATGCAAAAAAAATTAAAGTTAAAATCATTAATGAGATTATAAAACCATTTAAAGCGAGTAATAAGGCTTTCAAAGGCATTGTTGACTATAAATGGACTTTTTTTGTCAATGGATGGCTTTCGCTTCACGTTTCCCATGGGAAACATCTAATTATAATCTGTTTTAACGAGAAATGCAAAAAAAATTAAACTTAAAATCAGTTATGACATTATAAAACCATTTAAAGCGACTAACAAGGCTTTCAAAGGCATGGGTGACTAGAAATGGACTTTTCTTATGAATGGATGGCTTTCGCTTCACGTTTCTCGAGGGAAATATCCAATTATAATCTGTTTTAACAAAAAATACAAAAAAAATTCAAGTGAAAATCAATAATGAGATTATAAAACCATTTAAAGCAAGTAATAAGAGTTTCAAAGGCATTGATGACTATAAATAGACTTTTCTTGTGGATGGATGGCTTTCGCTTCATGTTTCCCGAGGGAAAGAACCAATTATAATATGTTTTAACGAGAAATCCAAAAAAGTTCAATTTAAAATCAATAATGAGATTATAAAACCATTTAAAGCGAGTAATAAGGCTTTCAAAGGCATAGGTGACTATAAATGGACTTTTCTTGTGGATGGATGGCTTTCGCTTCATGTTTCCCAAGGGAAACATCCAATTATAATTTGCTTTAATGAAAAATGTAAAAAAATTAAACTTAAAATCAATAATGAGATTATAATAAAACCATTTAAAGCGAGTAATAAGGCTTTCAATGGCATCGGTGACTATAAATGGACTTTTCTTGTCAATGGATGGCATTCGCTTCACGTTTCTCGAGGGAAACATCTAATTATAATCTGGTTTAACGAGAAATGCAAAAAAATTCAACCTAAAATCAATAATGACATTATAAAACAATTTAAAGCGAGTAATAAGGATTTCAAAGGCATTAATGACTATAAATGGACTTTTCTTGTGGATGGATGGCTTTCGCTTCATGTTTCCCAAGGGAAAGAACCAATTATAATCTGTTTTAATGAGAAATGCAAAAAAATTCAACTTAAAATTAATAATGAGATTATAAAACCATTTAAAGCGAGTAATAATGCTTTCAAAGGCATGGGTGATTTTAAAAGGACTTTTCTTGCGAATGGATGGCTTTCACTTCAGGTTTCTCGAGGAAAACATCCAATTATCAGCTGTTTTAATGAAAAATTTAAAAAAATTCAACTTAAAATCAATAATGATATTATAAAACCATTTAAAGCGAGCAATAAGGCTTTCAAATGTGTTGGTGACTATAAATGAACTTTTCTTGCGAATGGATGGCTTTCGTTTCACGTTTCTCAAGGAAAACATCTAATTATAATCTGGTTTAATGAGAAATGCAAAAAAATTCAAACTAAAATCAATAATGACATTATAAAACCATTTATAGCGAGTAATAAGGCTTTTAAAGGCACGGGTGACTATAAATGGACTTTTCTTGTGAATGGATGGCTTTCGCTTCACGTTTCCCAAGGGAAACATCCAATTATAATCTGTTTTAGTGAAAAATGTAAAACAATTCAGCTTAAAATTAATAATGAGATTATAAAGCCATTTAAAGTGAATAATAAGGCTTTCAAAGGCATTGGTGAATATAAATGGACTTTTCTTGTCAATGGATGGCCTTCGCTTCACGTTTCCCGCGGGAAACATCTAATTGTAATCTGTTATAACGAGAAATGCAAAAAAAATTCAACTTAAGATCAATAATGACATTATAAAACCATTTAAAGCGACTAATAAGGCTTTCAAAGGCATGGGTGACTAGAAATGGGCTTTTCTTGTGAATGGATGGCTTTCGCTTCACATTTCCCGAGGGAAACATCTAATTATAATCTGTTTGAACGAGAAATGCAAAAAAATTAAACTTAAAATCAATAATGGCATTATAAAACCATTTAAAGCGACTAATAAGGCTTTCAAAGGCATGGGTGACTAGAAATGAACTTTTCTTATGAATGGATGGTTTTCGCTTCACGTTTCTCGAGTAAAATATCCAATTAGAATCTGTTTTAACAAAAAATGCAAAAAAATTCAAGTGAAAATCAATAATGAGATTATAAAACCATTTAAAGCAAGTAATAAGGGTTTCAAAGGCATTGATGAGTATAAATGGACTTTTCTTGTGGATGGATGGCTTTCGCTTTATGTTTCCTGAGGGAAAGAACCAATTATAATCTGTTTTAATGAGAAATGCAAAAAAATTCAACCTAAAATTAATAATGACATTATAAAACCATTTAAAGCGAGTAATAAGCCTTTCAAAGGCATAGGTGACTATAAATGGACTTTTCTTGTGGATGGATGGCTTTCGCTTCACGTTTCCCAAGGGAAACATCCAATTATAATCTGTTTTAGCAAAAAATGTAAAAAAATTCAACTTAAAATCATTAATGAGATTATAAAACCATTTAAAGCGAGTAATAAGGCTTTCAATGGCATCGGTGACTATAAATGGACTTTTCTTGTCAATGGATGGCTTTCGCTTCACGTTTCTCAAGCGAAACATCCAATTATAATATGCTTTAACGAAAAATGTAAAAAAATTCAACTTAAAATCAATAATGATATTATAAAACCATTCAAAGTAAATAATAAGGCTTTCAATGGCATGGGTGACTACAAATGGACTTTTCTCTTGAATGGATGGCTTTCGCTTCATGTTTCCCAATGGAAACATCGAATTATAATCTGTTTTAACGAGAAATGAAAAAAAATTCTACTTAAAATCAATAATGAGATTATAAAACCATTTAAAGAGAGTAATAAAGATTTCAAAGGCAATGGTAACTGTAAATGGACTTTTCTTGTGGATGGATGGCTTTCGCTTCACGTTTCCCAAGGGAAGCATCATATTATAATCTGTTGTAATGAAAAATGTAAAAAAATTCAACTTAAAATCAATAATGAGATTCTAAAACCATTTCAAGCGAGTAAGAAAGCTTTCAATGGCATTAGTGACTATAAATGGACTTTTCTTATCAATGGATGGCTTTTGCTTCACGTTTCCCAAGGGAAACATCTAATTATAATCTATTTTAACGAGAAATGCAAAAAAATTCAACTTAAAATCAATAATGAGATTATAAAACTATTTAAAGCGAGTAATAAGGATTTAAATGGTATTAGTGGCTATAAATGGACTTTTCTTATCAATGGATGGCTTTCGCTTCACGTTTCCCATGGGAAACATGTAATTATAATATGTTTTAATGAAAAATGCAAAAAAAATTCAACTTAAAATTAATAATGACATTATAAATCCATTTAAAGCGACTAATAAGGCTTTCAAAGGCATGGGTGACTATAAATGGACTTTTCTTATGGATGGATGGCTTTCGCTTCACGTTTTCCAAGGGAAACATCCAATTATAATCTGTTTGAACGAGAAATTAAAAAAATTCAACTTAAAAACAATAATGAGATTATAAACCATTTAAAGCAAGTAATAAGGCTTTCAAAGGCAACGGTGATTGTAAATGGGCTTCTCTTGTGGATGGATGGCTTTCGCTTCACGTTTCCCGAGGGAAACATCCAATTATAAACTGTTTTAACAAAAACTATAAAAAAATTCAACTTAAAATCAATAATGAGATTCTAAAACCCTTTAAAGCGAGTAAGAAGGCTTTCAATGGCATTAGTTACTATAAATGGACTTTTCTTGTCAATGGATGGCTTTCGCTTCTTGTTTCCCAAGGGAAACATCTAATTATAATCTGTTTTAATGAGAAATGCAAAAAAAATTCAACTTGAAATCAATAATGAGATTATAAAGCCATTTAAAGTGAATAATAAGGCTTTCAAAGGCATGGGTGACTATAATGGACTTTTCTTGTCAATGGATGGCTTTCGCTTTACGTTTCACAAGGGAAACATCCAATTATAATCCGTTTTAATGAAAAATGCAAAAAAATTCAAGCTAAAATAATTAATGGGATTATAAAACCATTTAAAGCGAGTAATAAGCCTTTCAAAGGCATAGGTGACTATAAATGGACTTTTCTTGTGGATGGATGGCTTTCACTTCACGTTTCCCAAGGGAAACATCCAATTATAATCTGTTTTAGAAAAAAATGTAAAAAAATTCAACTTAAAATCAATAATGAGATTATAAAACCATTTAAAGCGAGTAATAAGGCTTTTAATGGCATCGGTGACTATAAATGGACTTTTCTTGTCAATGGATGGCTTTCGCTTCACGTTTCTCAAGCGAAACATCCAATTATAATATGTTTTAATGAAAAATGTAAAAAAAATAAATTTAAAATCAATAATGATATTATAAAACCATTTAAAGTAAATAATAAGGCTTTCAATGGCATGGGTGACTATAAATGGACTTTTCTCTTGAATGGATGGCTTTCGCTTCACGTTTCCCAACGAAAACATCGAATTATAATCTGTTTTAACGAGAAATGCAAAACAATTCTACTTAAAATCAATAATGAGATTATAATAAAACCATTTAAACTGAGTAATAAGGCTTTCAATTGCATCGGTGACTATAAATGGACTTTTCTTGTCAATGGATGGCTTTCGCTTCACATTTCCCGAGGAAAACATCTAATTATAATATGTTTTAACGAGAAATGGAAAAAAATTCAACGTAAAATGAATAATGACATTATAAAACCATTTAAAGCGACTAACAAGGGTTTCAAAAGCATGGGTGACTAGAAATGGACTTTTCTTGTGAATGGATGGCTTTCGCTTCACGTTTCTCGAGAGAAATATCCAATTATAATCTTTTTTAACAAAAAATGCAAAACAATTCAAATGAAAATCAATAATGAGATTATAAAACCATTTAAAGCGAGTAATAAGGCTTTCAAAGGTATTGATGACTATAAATGCACTTTTCTTGTGGATGGATGGCTTTTGCTTCATGTTTCCCGAGGGAAAGAACCAATTATAATCTGTTTTAATGAGAAATGCAAAAAAATTCAACTTAAAATCAATAATGATATTATAAAACCATTTAAAGCGAGTAATAAGGCTTTCAAAGGCATAGGTGACTATAAATGGACTTTTCTTGTGGATGGATGGCTTTCGCTTCATGTTTCCCAAGGAAAACATCCAATTATAATCTGTTTTAATGAAAAATGTAAAAAAATTCAACTTAAAATAAATAATGAGATTATAATAAAACCATTTAAAGCGAGTAATAAGGCTTTCAATAGCATCGGTGACTATAAATGGACTTTTCTTGTCAATGGATAGCTTTCGCTTCATGTTCCCGAGCGAAACATCCAATTACAATATGTTTTAACGAAAAATGTAAAAAAATTCAACTTAAAATCAATAATGAGATTATAAAACCATTTAAAGCGAGTAATAAGGCTTTCAAAGGCATTGGTGGCTATAAATGAACTTTTCTTGTCAATGGATGGCTTTCGCTTCACTTTTCCCAAGGGAAACATCCAATTATAATATGTTTTGACGAGAAACGCAAAAAAATTCAACTTAAAATCAATAATGAGATTATAAAACTATTTAAAGCGAGTAATAAGGCTTTCAAAGGCATAGGTGACTATAAATGAACTTTTCTTGTGGATGGATGGCTTTCGCTTCACATTTCCCAAGGGAAACATCCAATTATAATCTGTTTTAATGAAAAATGTAAAAAAATTCAACTTAAAATCAATAATGAGATTATAATAAAACCATTTAAAGCGAGTATTAAGGCTTTCAATGGCATCGGTGACTATGAATGGACTTTTCTTGTCAATGGATGGCTTTCACTTCACGTTTCCCGAGCGACACATCCAATTATAATATGTTTTAACAAAAAATGTAAAAAAAATCAACTTAAAATCAATAATGATATTATAAAACCATTTAAAGCGAGTAATAAGGCTTTGAATGGCATAGGTGACTATAAATGGACTTTTCTCTTGAATGGATGGCTTTCGCTTCATGTTTCCTGATGGAAACATCGAATTATAATCTGTTTTAACGAGAAATGCAAAAAAATTCTACTTAAAATCAATAATGAGATTATAAAGCCATTTAAAGTGAATAATAAGTCTTTCAAAGGCATGGGTGACTATAATGGACTTTTCTTATCAATGGATGGCTTTCGCTTTACGCTTCCCAAGGGAAACATCCAATTATAATCTGTTTTAACGAAAAATGTAAAAACAATTCAAGTTAAAATCAATAATGAGATTATAAAACCATTTATAGCGAGTAATAAGGCTTTCAAAGGCATAGGTGACTATAAATGTACTTTTCTTGTCAATGGATGGCTTTCGCTTCACGTTTCCCACGGGAAACATCTAATTATAATATGTTTTAACGAGAAATACAAAAAAAATTCAACTTAAAATCAATAATTACATTATAAAACCATTTAAAGCGACTAATAAGGCTTTATAAGGCATGGGTGTCTAGAAATGGACTTTTCTTGTGAATGGATGGCTTTCGCTTCACGTTTCTGAAGGGAAATATCCAATTATAATATGTTTTAACAAAAAATGCAAAACAATTCAAGTGAAAATCAATAATGAGATTATAAAACCATTTAAAGCAAGTAACAAGGATTTCAAAGGCATTGATGACTATAAATGTACTTTTCTTGTGGATGGATGGCTTTCGCTTCACGGTTCCTGAGGGAAACATCCAATTATAATCTGTTTTGACGAGAAATGCAAAAAAATTCAACTTAAAATCAATAATGAGATTATAAAACCATTTCAAGCGAGTAATAAGGCTTTCAAAGGCATAAGTTACTATAAATGGACTTTTCTTGTGGATGGATGGCTTTCGCTTTACGTTTCCCGAGGGAAACATCCAATTATAATATGTTTTAACGAAAATGTAAAAAAATTCAACTTAAAACCCATAACGAGATTCTAAAACCATTTAAAGTGAGAAATAAGGCTTTCAATGGCATTGGTGACTATAAATGGACTTTTCTTGTTAATGGATGGCTTTCACTTCACGTTTCCCACGGGAAACATCTAATTATAATATGTTTTAATGAGAAATGCAAAAAAAATTTGACTTAAAATCAATAATGACATTATAAAACCATTTAAAGCGACTAATAAGGCTTTCAAAGGCTTGGGTGACTAGAAATAAACTTTTCTTGTGAATGGATGGCTTTCGCTTCACGTTTCTCAAGGGAAATATCCAATTATAATCTGTTTTTACAAAACATGCAAAAAAATTCAAGTGAAAATCAACAATGAGGTTATAAAACAATTTAAAGCGAGTAATAAGGCTTTGAAAGGCATTGATGACTATAAATGGACTTTTCTTCTGGATTGATGGCTTTCGCTTCACGTTTCTCAAGGGAAACATCCAATTATAATCTTTTTTAACTAGAAATGCAAAAAAATTCAACTTAAAATCAATAATGACATTATAAAACCATTTAAAGCGACTAGTAAGGCATTCAAAGGCTTGGGTGACTAGAAATGGACGTTTCTTGTGAATGGGTGGCTTTCGCTTCACGTTTCTTGAGAAAAATATCCAATTATAATCTGTTTTAACAAAAAATGCAAAACAACTCAAATGAAAATCAATAATGAGATTATAAAACCATTTAAAGTAATAAGGCTTTTAAAGGCATTCATGACTATAAATGGACTTTTCTTGTGGATGGATGGCTTTCGCTTCATGTTTCCCAAGGGAAAGAACCAATTATAATTTGTTTTAACGAGAAATGCAAAAAAATTCAACTTAACATCAATAATGAGATTATAGAACCATTGAAAGCGAGTAATAAGGCTTTCAAAGGCATAGGTGACTATAAATGGACTTTTCTTGTGGATGGAAGGCTTTCGCTTCATGTTTCCCAAGGGAAACATCCAATTATAATCTGTTTTAATGAAAAATGTAAAAAAATTCAACTTAAAATCAATAATGAGATTATAATAAAACCATTTAAAGCGAGTAATAAGGCTTTCAATGGCATCGGTGACTATAAATGGACTTTTCTTGTCAATGGATGGCTTTCACTTCACTGTTCTCGAGCGAAACATTCAATTATAATATCTTTTAATGAAAAATGTAAAAAAATTCAACTTAAAATCAATAATGAGATTATAAAGCCATTTAAAGTGAATAATAAGGCTTTCAAAGGCATGGGTGACTATAATGGACTTTTCTTGTCAATGGATGGCTTTCGCTTTACGTTTCTCAAGGGAAACATCCAATTATAATCTGTTTTAATGAAAAATGCAAAAAAAATTCAAGTTAAAATCAATAATGAGATTATAAAACCATTTAAAGCGAGTAATAAGGCTTTCAAAGGCATTGGTGACTATAAATGGAGTTTTCTTGTCAATGGATGGCTTTCGCTTCACGTTTCCCATGGAAAACATCAAATTTTAATCTGTTTTAACGAGAAATGCAAAAAAAATTCAACTTAAAATCAATAATGACATTATAAAACCATTTAAAGCGACTAACAAGGCTTTCAAAGGCATGGCTGACTAGAAATGGACTTTTCTAGTGAATGGATGGCTTTCGCTTCACGTTTCTTGAGGGTAATATCCAATTATAATCTGTTTTAACAAAAAATGCAAAAAAAAATCTAGTGAAAATCAATAATGAGATTATAAAACCATTTGAAGCAAGTAATAAGGGTTTCAAAGGCATTGATGACTATAAATAGACTTTTCTTGTGGATGGATGGCTTTCGCTTCATGTTTCCCGAGGGAAAGAACCAATTATAATCTGTTTTAACGAGAAATGAAAACAAATCCAACCTAAAATCAATAATGAGATTATAAAACCATTTAAAGCGAGTAATAAGCTTTTCAAAGGCATAGGTGACTATAAATGGACTTTTCTTGTGGATGGATGGCTTTCGCTTCACGTTTCCTAAAGGAAACATCCAATTATAATCTGTTTTAGTGAAAAATGTAAAAAAAATGCAACTTAAAATCAATAATGAGATTATAAAGCCATTTAAAGTGAATAATAAGGCTTTCAAAGGCATGGGTGACTATAATGGACTTTTCTTGTCAATCGATGGCTTTCGCTTTACGTTTCCCAAAGAAAACATCCAATTATAATCTGTTTTAATGAAAAATGCAAAAAACATTCAAGTGAAAATCAATAATGAGATTATAAAACCATTTAAAGCGAGTAAGAAGGCTTTCAAATGCATTGGTGACTCTAAATGGACTTTTCTTGTCAATGGATAGCGTTCGCTTCACGTTTCCCGCGGGAAACATCTAATTATAATCTGTTTTAACGAGAAATACAAAAAAAATTCAACTTAAAATCAATAATGACATTATAAAACCATTTAAAGCGACTAACAAGGCTTTCAAATGCATGGGTGACTAGAAATGGACTTTTCTTGTGAATGGATGGCTTTCGCTTCACATTTCTCAAGGGAAATATCCAATTATAATCTATTTTAACAAAAAATACAAAAAAATTCAAGTGAAAATCAATAATGAGATTATAAAACCATTTAAAGCAAATAATAAGGGTTTCAAAGGCATTGATGACTATAAATGGACTTTTCTTGTGGGTGGATGGCTTTCGCTTCATGTTTTCCAAGGAAAAGAACCAATTATAATCTGTTTTAACGAGAAATGCAAAAAGATTCAACTTAAAATAAATAATGTGATTATAAAACCATTTAAAGCGAGTAATAAGGCTTTAAAAGGCATTGGTGACTATAAATGGACTTTTCTTGTCAATGGATAGCGTTCGCTTCATGTTTCCCGCGGGAAACATCTAATTATAATCTGTTTTAACGAGAAATACAAAAACAATTCAACTTAAAATCAATAATGATATTATAAAACCATTTAAAGTGACTAACAAGGCTTTCAAAGGCATGAGTGACTAGAAATAGACTTTTCTTGTGAATGGACGGCTTTTGCTTCACATTTCTCGAGGGAAATATCCAATTATAATCTATTTTAACAAAAAATACAAAAAAATTCAAGTGAAAATCAATAATGAGATTATAAAACCATTTAAAGCAAGTAATAAGGGTTTCAAAGGCATTGATGACTATAAATGGACTTTTCTTGTGGGTGGATGGCTTTCGCTTCATGTTTTCCAAGGAAAAGAACCAATTATAATATGTTTTAACGAGAAATGCAAAAAAATTCAACTTAAAATCAATAATGAGATTATAAAACCATTTAAAGCGAGTAATAAGGCTTTCAAAGGCATAGGTGACTATAAATGGACTTTTCTTGTGGATGGATGGCTTTTGCTTCACGTTTCCCAAGGGAAACATCCAATTATAATTTGTTTTAGTGAAAAATGTAAAAAAATTCAACTTAAAATCAATAATGATATTATAAAACCATTTAAAGCGAGTAATAAGGCTTTCAATGGCTTAGGTGACTATAAATGGACTTTTTTCTTGAATGGATGGCTTTCGCTTCACGTTTCCCGATGGAAACATCCAATTATAATATGTTTTAACGAGAAATGCAAAAAAATTCTACGAAAAATCAATAATGACATTATAAAACCATTTAAAGCGACTAACAAGGCTTTCAAAGGCATAGGTGACTAGAAATGGACTTTTCTTGTGAATGGATGGGTTTCGCTTCACGATTCTCGAGGGTAATACCCAATTATAATCTGTTTTAACAAAAAATGCAAAAACAATTCAAGTGAAAATCAATAATGAGATTATAAAACCATTTAAAGCGAGTAATAAGGCTTTCAAAGGCATAGGTGACTATAAATGGACTTTTCTTGTGGATGGATGGCTTTCGCTTCACGTTTCCCAACGAAAACATCCAATTATAATCTGTTTTAGTAAAAAATGTAAAACAATTCAACCTAAAATTAATAAAGAGATTATAAAGCCATTTAAAGTGAATAATAAGGCTTTCAAAGGCATGGGTGACTATAATGGACTTTTCTTGTCAATGGACGGCTTTCGCTGTACGTTTCCCAAGGGAAACAACCAATTATAATCTGTTTTAACGAAAAATGCAAAAAAAATTCAAGATAAAATCAATAATGAGATTTTAAAACCATTTAAAACGAGCAATAAGGCTTTCAAAGGCATTGGTGACTATAAATGGACTTTTCTTGTCAATGGATGGCTTTCGCTTCACGTTTCCCGCGGGAAACATCTAATTATAATCTGTTTTAACGAGAAATGGAAAAAAAATTCAACTTAAAATCAATAATGAATTATAAAACCATTTAAAGCGACTAACAAGGCTTTTAAAGGCATGGGTGACTAGAAATGGACTTTTCTTGTGAATGGATGGCTTTCGCTTCACATTTCTCGAGGGAAATATCCAATTATAATCCGTTTTAATAAAAAATGCAAACAAATTCAAGTGAAAATCAATAATGAGATTATAAAACCATTTAAAGCAAGTAATAAGGGTTTCAAAGGCATTGATGACTATAAATGGACTTTTCTTGTGGATGGATGGCTTTCGCTTCATGTTTCCGGAGGGAAAGAACCAATTATAATATGTTTTAACAAGAAATGCAAAAATATTCAACTTAAAATCAATAATGAGATTATAAAACCATTTAAAGCGAGTAATAAGGCTTTCAAAGGCATAGGTGACTATAAATGGACTTTTCTTGTGGATGGATGGCTTTCGCCTCACGTTTTCCAAGGAAAACATCCAATTATAATCTGTTTTAGTGAAAAATGTAAAAAAAATTCAACTTAAGATCAATAATGAGATTATAAAGCCATTGAAAGTGAATAATAAGGCTTTCAAAGGCATGGGTGACTATAATGGACTTTTCTTGTCAATGGATGGCTTTCGCTTTACGTTTCCCAAGGGAAACATCCAATTATAATTTGTTTTAACGAAAAATGCAAAAAAAATTCAAGTGAAAATCAATAAGGAGATTATAAAACCATTTAAAGCGAGTAATAAGGCTTTCAAAGGCATAGGTGACTATAAATGGACTTTTCTTGTGGATGGATGGCTTTCGCTTCACGTTTCCCAAGGGAAACATCCAATTATAATCTGTTTTATTAAAAAATGTAAAAAAATTCAATTTAAAATCAATAATGAGATTATAAAGCCATTGAAAGTGAATAATAAGGCTTTTAAAGGCATGGGTGACTATAAAGGACTTTTCTAGTCAATGGATGGCTTTCGCTTTCCGTTTCCCAAGGAAAACATCCAATTATAATCTGTTTTAACGAAAAATGCAAGAAAAATTCAAGTTAAAATCAATAATGAGATTATAAAACCATTTAAAGCGAGTAATAAGGCTTTCAAAGGCATTGGTGACTATAAATGGACTTTTCTTGTCAATGGATGGCTTTCGCTTTACGTTTCCCACGGGAAACATCTAATTATAATCTGTTTTAATGAGAAATGCAAAAAAAATTCAACTTAAAATCAATAATGACATTATAAAACCATTTAAAGCGACTAATAAGGCTTTCAAAGGCATGGTTGACTAGAAATGGACTTTTCTTGTGAATGGATGGCTTTCGCTTCACATTTCTCGAGGGAAATATCCAATTATAATCTGTTTTAACAAAAAATGAAAAAAAATTCAAGTGAAAATCAACAATGAGGTTATAAAACAATTTAAAGCGAGTAATAAGGCTTTCAAAGGCATTGATGACTATAAATGGACTTTTCTTTTGGATGGATGGCTTTCGCTTCATGTTTCCTGAGGGAAAGAACCAATTATAATCTGTTTTAATGAGAAATGCAAAAAAATTCAACTTAAAATTAATAATGACATTACAAAACCATTTAAAGCGACTAACAAGGCTTTCAAAGGCATGGGTGACTAGAAATGGACTTTTCTTGTGAATGGATAGCTTTCGCTTCACATTTCTCGAGGAAAATATCCAATTATAATCTGTTTTAACAAAAAATGCAAAACAACTCAAATGAAAATCAATAATGAGATTATAAAACCATTTAAAGTAATAAGGCTTTTAAAGGCATTGATGACTATAAATGGACTTTTCTTGTGGATGGATGGCTTTCGCTTCATGTTTCCCAAGGGAAAGAACCAATTATAATTTGTTTTAACGAGAAATGCAAAAAAATTCAACTTAACATCAATAATGAGATTATAGAACCATTGAAAGCGAGTAATAAGGCTTTCAAAGGCATAGGTGACTATAAATGGACTTTTCTTGTGGATGGAAGGCTTTCGCTTCATGTTTCCCAAGGGAAACATCCAATTATAATCTGTTTTAATGAAAAATGTAAAAAAATTCAACTTAAAATCAATAATGAGATTATAATAAAACCATTTGAAGCGAGTAATAAGGCTTTCAATGGCATCGGTGACTATAAATGGACTTTTCTTGTCAATGGATGGCTTTCACTTCACTTTTCTCGAGCGAAACATTCAATTATAATATCTTTTAATGAAAAATGTAAAAAAATTCAACTTAAAATCAATAATGAGATTATAAAGCCATTTAAAGTGAATAATAAGGCTTTCAAAGGCATGGGTGACTATAATGGACTTTTCTTGTCAATGGATGGCTTTCGCTTTACGTTTCTCAAGGGAAACATCCAATTATAATCTGTTTTAATGAAAATGCAAAAAAAATTCAAGTTAAAATCAATAATGAGATTATAAAACCATTTAAAGCGAATAATAAGGCTTTCAAAGGCATTGGTGACTATAAATGGACTTTTCTTGTCAATGGATGGCTTTCGCTTCACGTTTCCCATGGAAAACATCAAATTATAATCTGTTTTAACGAGAAATGCAAAAAAAATTCAACTTAAAATCAATAATGACATTATAAAACCATTTAAAGCGACTAACAAGGCTTTCAAAGGCATGGCTGACTAGAAATGGACTTTTTTAGTGAATGGATGGCTTTCGCTTCACGTTTCTTGAGGGTAATATCCAATTATAATCTGTTTTAACAAAAAATGCAAAAAAAAATCTAGTGAAAATCAATAATGAGATTATAAAACCATTTGAAGCAAGTAATAAGAGTTTCAAAGGCATTGATGACTATAAATAGACTTTTCTTGTGGATGGATGGCTTTCGCTTCATGTTTCCCGAGGGAAAGAACCAATTATAATCTGTTTTAACGAGAAATGAAAAAAAATCCAACCTAAAATCAATAATGAGATTATAAAACCATTTAAAGCGAGTAATAAGCTTTCAAAGGCATAGGTGACTATAAATGGACTTTTCTTGTGGATGGATGGCTTTTGCTTCACGTTTCCCAAGGGAAACATCCAATTAGAATCTATTTTAGTGAAAAATGTAAAAAAATTCAACTTAAAATCAATAATGATATTATAAAACCATTTAAAGCGAGTAATAAGGCTTTCAATGGCTTAGGTGACTATAAATGGACTTTTTTCTTGAATGGATGGCTTTCGCTTCACGTTTCCCGATGGAAACATCCAATTATAATCTGTTTTAACGAGAAATGCAAAAAAATTCTACGTAAAATCTATAATGACATTATAAAACCATTTAAAGCGACTAACAAGGCTTTCAAAGGCATAGGTGACTAGAAATGGATTTTTCTTGTGAATGGATAGGTTTCGCTTCACGATTCTCGAGGGTAATACCCAATTATAATCTGTTTTAACAAAAAATGCAAAAACAATTCAAGTGAAAATCAATAATGAGATTATAAAACCATTTAAAGCGAGTAATAAGGCTTTCAATGGCATAGGTGACTATAAATGGACTTTTCTTGTGGATGGATGACTTTTGCTTCACGTTTCCCAAGGGAAACATCCAATTATAATCTGTTTTAGTAAAAAATGTAAAACAATTCAACCTAAAATTAATAAAGAGATTATAAAGCCATTTAAAGTGAATAAGAAGGCTTTCAAAGGCATGGGTGACTATAATGGACTTTTCTTGTCAATGGACGACTTTCGCTTTACGTTTCCCAAGGGAAACAACCAATTATAATCTGTTTTAACGAAAAATGCAAAAAAAATTCAAGATAAAATCAATAATGAGATTATAAAACCATTTAAAACGAGCAATAAGGCTTTCAAAGGCATTGGTGACTATAAATGGACTTTTCTTGTCAATGGATGGCTTTAGCTTCACGTTTCCCGCGGGAAACATCTAATTATAATCTGTTTTAACGAGAAATGCAAAAAAAATTCAACTTAAAATCAATAATGAATTATAAAACCATTTAAAGCGACTAACAAGGCTTTTAAAGGCATGGGTGACTAGAAACGGACTTTTCTTGTGAATGGATGGCTTTCGCTTCACATTTCTCGAGCGAAATATCCAATTATAATCTGTTTTAATAAAAAATGCAAACAAATTCAAGTGAAAATCAATAATGAGATTATAAAACCATTTAAAGCAAGTAATAAGGGTTTCAAAGGCATTGATGACTATAAATGGACTTTTCTTGTGGATGGATGGCTTTCGCTTCATGTTTCCGGAGGGAAAGAACCAATTATAATATGTTTTAACAAGAAATGAAAAAATATTCAACTTAAAATCAATAATGAGATTATAAAACCATTTAAAGCGAGTAATAAGGCTTTCAAAGGCATAGGTGACTATAAATGGACTTTTCTTGTGGATGGATGGCTTTCGCCTCACGTTTTATAAGGGAAACATCCAATTATAATCTGTTTTAGTGAAAAATGTAAAAAAAATTCAACTTAAGATCAATAATGAGATTATAAAGCCATTGAAAGTGAATAATAAGGCTTTCAAAGGCATGGGTGACTATAATGGACTTTTCTTGTCAATGGATGGCTTTCGCTTTACGTTTCCCAAGGGAAACATCCGATTATAATTTGTTTTAACGAAAAATGCAAAAAATATTCAAGTGAAAATCAATAAGGAGATTATAAAACCATTTAAAGCGAGTAATAAGGCTTTCAAAGGCATAGGTGACTATAAATAGACTTTTCTTGTGGATGGATGGCTTTCGCTTCACGTTTCCCAAGGGAAACATCCAATTATAATCTGTTTTAGTAAAAAATGTAAAAAAATTCAATTTAAAACCAATAATGAGATTATAAAGCCATTTAAAGTGAATAATAAGGCTTTCAAAGGCATGGATGACTTTAATGGACTTTTCTTTTCAATGGATGGCTTTCGCTTTACGTTTCCCAAGGGAAACATCCAATTACAATCTGTTTTAACGAAAAATGCAAAAAAAATTCAAGTGAAAATCAATAATGAGATTATAAAACCATTTAAAGCGAGTAATAAGGCTTTCAAAGGCATAGGTGACTATAAATGGACTTTTCTTGTGGATGGATGGCTTTTGCTTCACGTTTCCCAAGGGAAACATCCAATTATAATTTGTTTTAGTGAAAAATGTAAAAAAATTCAACTTAAAATCAATAATGATATTATAAAACCATTTAAAGCGAGTAATAAGGCTTTCAATGGCTTAGGTGACAATAAATGGACTCTTTTCTTGAATGGATGGCTTTCGCTTCACGTTTCCCGATGGAAACATCCAATTATAATCTGTTTTAACGAGAAATGCAAAAAAATTCTACGTAAAATCTATAATGACATTATAAAACCATTTAAAGCGACTAACAAGGCTTTCAAAGGCATAGGTGACTAGAAATGGACTTTTCTTGTGAATGGATGGGTTTTGCTTCACGATTCTCGAGGGTAATACCCAATTATAATCTGTTTTAACAAAAAATGCAAAAACAATTCAAGTGAAAATCAATAATGAGATTATAAAACCATTTAAAGCGAGTAATAAGGCTTTCAATGGCATAGGTGACTATAAATGGACTTTTCTTGTGGATGGATGGCTTTCGCTTCACGTTTCCCAAGGGAAACATCCAATTATAATCTGTTTTAGTAAAAAATGTAAAACAATTCAACCTAAAATTAATAAAGAGATTATAAAGCCTTTTAAAGTGAATAATAAGGCTTTCAAAGGCATGGGTGACTATAATGGACTTTTCTTGTCAATGGAGGGCTTTCGCTTTACGTTTCCCAAGGGAAACAACCAATTATAATCTGTTTTAACGAAAAATGCAAAAAAAATTCAAGATAAAATCAATAATGAGATTATAAAACCATTTAAAACGAGCAATAAGGCTTTCAAAGGCATTGGTGACTATAAATGGACTTTTCTTGTCAATGGATGGCTTTCGCTTCACGTTTCCCGCGGGAAACATCTAATTATAATCTGTTTTAACGAGAAATGCAAAAAAAATTCAACTTAAAATCAATAATGAATTATAAAACCATTTAAAGCGACTAACAAGGCTTTTAAAGGCATGGGTGACTAGAAATGGACTTTTCTTGTGAATGGATGGCTTTCGCTTCACATTTCCTGAGGGAAATATCCAATTATAATCTGTTTTAATAAAAAATGCAAACAAATTCAAGTGAAAATCAATAATGAGATTATAAAACCATTTAAAGCAAGTAATAAGGGTTTCAAAGGCATTGATGACTATAAATGGCTTTTCTTGTGGATGGATGGCTTTCGCTTCATGTTTCCGGAGGGAAAGAACCAATTATAATATGTTTTAACAAGAAATGCAAAAATATTCAACTTAAAATCAATAATGAGATTATAAAACCATTTAAAGCGAGTAATAAGGCTTTCAAAGGCATAGGTGACTATAAATGGACTTTTCTTGTGGATGGATGGCTTTCGCCTCACGTTTTCCAAGGGAAACATCCAATTATAATCTGTTTTAGTGAAAAATGTAAAAAAAATTCAACTTAAGATCAATAATGAGATTATAAAGCCATTGAAAGTGAATAATAGGGCTTTCAAAGGCATGGGTGACTATAATGGACTTTTCTTGTCAATGGATGGCTTTCGCTTTACGTTTCCCAAGGGAAACATCCAATTATAATTTGTTTTAACGAAAAATGCAAAAAAAATTCAAGTGAAAATCAATAAGGAGATTATAAAACCATTTAAAGCGAGTAATAAGGCTTTCAAAGGCATAGGTGACTATAAATGGACTTTTCTTGTGGATGGATGGCTTTCGCTTCACGTTTCCCAAGGGAAACATCCAATTATAATCTGTTTTAGTAAAAAATGTAAAAAAATTCAATTTAAAATCAATAATGAGATTATAAAGCCATTTAAAGTGAATAATAAGGCTTTCAAAGGCATGGGTGACTATAATGGACTTTTCTAGTCAATGGATGGCTTTTGCTTTACGTTTCCCAAGGAAAACATCCAATTATAATCTGTTTTAACGAAAAATGCAAAAAAAATTCAAGTTAAAATCAATAATGAGATTATAAAACCATTTAAAGCAAGTAATAAGGCTTTCAAAGGCATTGCTGACTATAAATGGACTTTTCTTGTCAATGGATGGCTTTCGCTTCACGTTTCCCACGGGAAACATCTAATTATAATCTGTTTTAATGAGAAATGCAAAAAAAATTCAACTTAAAATCAATAATGACATTATAAAACCATTTAAAGCGACTAACAAGGCTTTCAAAGGCATGGTTGACTAGAAATGGACTTTTCTTGTGAATGGATGGCTTTCGCTTCACATTTCTCGAGGGAAATATCCAATTATAATCTGTTTTAACAAAAAATGGAAAAAAATTCAAGTCAAAATCAATAATGAGATTATAAAACCATTTAAAGCAAGTAATAAGGGTTTCGAAGGCATTGATGACTATAAATGGACTTTTCTTGTGGATGGATGGCTTTCGCTTCATGTTTCCTGAGGGAAAGAACCAATTATAATCTGTTTTAATGACAAATGCAAAAAAATTCAACTTAAAATCAATAATGACATTACAAAACCATTTAAAGCGACTAACAAGGCTTTCAAAGGCATGGGTGACTAGAAATGGACTTTTCTTGTGAATGGATAGCTTTCGCTTCACATTTCTCGAGGAAAATATCCAATTATAATCTGTTTTAACAAAAAATGCAAAACAATTAAAGTGAAAATCAATAATGAGATTATAAAACCATTTAAAGCAAGTTATAAGGGTTTCGAAGGCATTGATGACTATAAATGGACTTTTCTTGTGGATGGATGGCTTTCGCTTCATGTTTCCTAAGGGAAAGAACCAATTATAATCTGTTTTAACGAGAAATGCAAAAAAATTCAACTTAAAATCAATAATGAGATTATAAAACCATTTAAAGCGAGTAATGAGGCTTTCAAAGGCATAGGTGATTATAAATGGACTTTTCTTGTGGATGGATGGCTTTCGCTTCGCGTTTCCCAAAGAAAACATCCAATTATATTCTGTTTAAGTAAAAAATGCAAAAAAATTCAACTTAAAATCAATAATGATATTATAAAACCATTTAAAGCGAGTAATAAGGCTTTCAATGGCATAGGTGACTATAAATGCACTTTTTTCTTGAATGGATGGCTTTCGCTTCACGTTTCCCGATGGAAACATCCAATTATAATATGTTTTAAGGAGAAATGCAAAAAAATTTTACTTAAAATCAATAATGAGATTATAAAGCCATTTAAAGTGAATAATAAGGCTTTCAAAGGCATGGGTGACTATAATGGACTTTTCTTGTCAATGGATGGCTTTTACTTTACGTTTCCCTAGGGAAACATCCGATTATAATCTGTTTTAATAAAAAATGCAAAAAAAAATTCAAGTTAAAATCAATAATGAGATTATAAAACCATCTAAAGCGAGTAATAAGACTTTCAAAGGCATTGGTGACTATAAATGGACTTTTCTTGTCATTGGATGGCTTTCGCTTCACGTTTCCCGTGAGAAACATCTAATTATAATCTGTTTTAACGAGAAATGCAAAACAAATTCAACTTAAAATCAATAATGACATTATAAAACCATTTAAAGCGACTAACAAGGCTTTCAAAGGCATGGGTGACTAGAAATGGACTTTTCTTGTGAATGGATGGCTTTTGCTTCACGTTTCTCGAGGGTAATATCCAATTATAATCTGTTTTAACGAGAAATGCAAAAAAATTCAACTTAAAATCAATAATGAGATTATAAAACCATATAAAGCGAGTAATAAGGCTTTCAAAGGCATAGGTGACTATAAATGGACTTTTCTTGTGGATGGATGGCTTTTGCTTCACGTTTCCCAAGGTAAACATCCAATTATAATTTTTTTTAGTGAAAAATGTAAAAAAATTCAACTTAAAATCAATAATGATATTATAAAACCATTTAAAGCGAGTAATAAGGCTTTCAATGGCTTAGGTGACTATAAATGGACTTTTTTCTTGAATGGATGGCTTTCGCTTCACGTTTCCCGATGGAAACATCCAATTATAATATGTTTTAACGAGAAATGCAAAAAAATTCTACGAAAAATCAATAATGACATTATAAAACCATTTAAAGCGACTAACAAGGCTTTCAAAGGCATAGGTGACTAGAAATGGACTTTTCTTGTGAATGGATGGGTTTCGCTTCACGATTCTCGAGGGTAATACCCAATTATAATCTGTTTTAACAAAAAATGCAAAAACAATTCAAGTGAAAATCAATAATGAGATTATAAAACCATTTAAAGCGAGTAATAAGGCTTTCAAAGGCATAGGTGACTATAAATGGACTTTTCTTGTGGATGGATGGCTTTCGCTTCACGTTTCCCAACGGAAACATCCAATTATAATCTGTTTTAGTAAAAAATGTAAAACAATTCAACCTAAAATTAATAAAGAGATTATAAAGCCATTTAAAGTGAATAATAAGGCTTTCAAAGGCATGGGTGACTATAAATGGACTTTTCTTGTGGATGGATGGCTTTCACTTCACGTTTCCCAAGGGAAACATCCAATTATGATATGTTTTAGTGAAAAATGTAAAAAAATTCAATTTAAAATCAATAATGATATTATAAAACCATTTAAAGCGAGTAATAAGGCTTTCAATGGCTTAGGTGACTATAAATGGACTTTTTTCTTGAATGGATGGCTTTCTCTTCACGTTTCCCGATGGAAACATCCAATTATAATCTGTTTTAACGAGAGATGCAAAAAAATTCTACGTAAAATCAATAATGACATTATAAAACCATTTAAAGCGACTAACAAGGCTTTCAAAGGCATAGGTGACTAGAAATAGACTTTTCTTGTGAATGGATGGGTTTCGCTTCACGATTCTCGAGGGTAATACCCAATTATAATCTGTTTTAAAAAAAAATGCAAAAACAATTCAAGTGAAAATCAATAATGAGATTATAAAACCATTTAAAGCGAGTAATAAGGCTTTCAAAGGCATAGGTGACTATAAATGGACTTTTCTTGTGGATGGATGGCTTTCGCTTCACGTTTCCCAAGGGAAACATCCAATTATAATCTGTTTTAGTAAAAAATATAAAAAAATTCAACTTAAAATCAATAATGAGATTATAAAGCCATTTAAAATAAATAATAAGGCTTTCAAAGGCATGGGTGACTATAATGGACTTTTCTTGTCAATGAAGGGCTTTCGCTTTACGTTTCCCAAGGAAAACATCCGATTATAATCTGTTTCAATGAGAAATGCAAAAAAAATTCAAGTTAAAATTAATAATGATATTATAAAACCTTTTAAAGCGAGTAATAAGACTTTCAAAGGCATTGGTGACTATAAATGGACTTTTCTTGTCATTGGATGGCTTTCGCTTCACGTTTCCCGTGAGAAACATCTAATTATAATATGTTTTAACGAGAAATGCAAAACAAATTCAACTCAAAATTAATAATGAGATTATAATACCATTTAAAGCGACTAACAAGGCTTTCAAAGGCATGGGTGACTAGAAATGGACTTTTCTTGTGAATGGATGGCTTTCGCTTCACGTTTCTCGAGGGTAATATCCAATTATAATCTGTTTTAACGAGAAATGCAAAAAAATTTAACTTAAAATCAATAATGAGATTATAAAACCATTTAAAGCGAGTAATAAGGCTTTCAAATGCATAGGTGACTATAAATGGAGTTTTCTTGTGGATGGATGGCTTTCGCTTCACGTTTCCCAAGGGAAACATCCAATTATAATCTGTTTTAGTGAAAAATGTAAAAACAATTCAACTTAAAATCAATAATGAGATTATAAAGCCATTTAAAGTGAATAATAAGGCTTCCAAAGGCATGGGTGACTATAATGGACTTTTCTTGTCAATGGATGGCTTTCGCCTTACGTTTCTCAAGGGAAACATCCAATTATAATCTGTTTTAACGAAAAATGCAAAAAACATTCAAGTGAAAATCAATAATGAGATTATAAAACCATTTAAAGCGAGTAATAAGGCTTTAAAAGGCATTGGTGACTATAAATGGACTTTTCTTGTCAATGGATAGCGTTCGCTTCATGTTTCTCGCGAGAAACATCTAATTATAATCTGTTTTAACGAGAAATACAAAAACAATTCAACTTAAAATCAATAATGATATTATAAAACCATTTAAAGTGACTAACAAGGCTTTCAAAGGCATGGGTGACTAGAAATAGACTTTTCTTGTGAATGGACGGCTTTTGCTTCACATTTCTCGAGGGAAATATGCAATTATAATCTATTTTAACAAAAAATACAAAAAAATTCAAGTGAAAATCAATAATGAGATTATAAAACCAATTAAAGAAAGTAATAAGGGTTTCAAAGGCATTGATGACTATAAATGGACTTTTCTTGTGGATGGATGGCTTTCGCTTCATGTTTCCTAAGGGAAAGAACCAATTATAATCTGTTTTAACGAGAAATGCAAAAAAATTCAACTTAAAATCAATAATGAGATTATAAAACCATTTAAAGCGAGTAATAAGGCTTTCAAAGGCATAGGTGATTATAAATGGACTTTTCTTGTGGATGGATGGCTTTCGCTTTGCGTTTCCCAAAGAAAACATCCAATTATATTCTGTTTTAGTAAAAAATGTAAAAAAATTCAACTTAAAATCAATAATGATATTATAAAACCATTTAAAGCGAGTAATAAGGCTTTCAATGGCATAGGTGACTATAAATGGACTTTTTTCTTGAATGGATGGCTTTCGCTTCACGTTTCCCCGATGGAAACATCCAATTATAATATGTTTTAAGGAGAAATGCAAAAAAATTTTACTTAAAATCAATAATGAGATTATAAAGCCATTTAAAGTGAATAATAAGGCTTTCAAAGGCATGGGTGACTATAATGGACTTTTTTTGTCAATGGATGGCTTTTACTTTACGTTTCCCTAGAGAAACATCCGATTATAATCTGTTTTAATAAAAAATGCAAAAAAAAATTCAAGTTAAAATCAATAATGAGATTATAAAACCATTTAAAGCGAGTAATAAGACTTTCAAAGGCATTGGTGACTATAAATGGACTTTTCTTGCCATTGGATGGCT
Organism: Theobroma cacao; assembly: GCF_053813885.1. NCBI lineage: Eukaryota > Viridiplantae > Streptophyta > Magnoliopsida > Malvales > Malvaceae > Theobroma > Theobroma cacao. The sequence continues at coordinate 10,831,721 of NC_142648.1, read as the reverse complement.
TTCGCTTCACGTTTCCCGTGGGAAACATCTAATTATAATCTGTTTTAACGAGAAATGCAAAACAAATTCAACTTAAAATCAATAATGACATTATAAAACCATTTAAAGCGACTAACAAGGCTTTCAAAGGCATGGGTGACTAGAAATGGACTTTTCTAGTGAATGGATGGCTTTTGCTTCACGTTTCTCGAGGGTAATATCCAATTATAATCTGTTTTAACGAGAAATGCAAAAAAATTCAACTTAAAATCAATAATGAGATTGTAAAACCATTTAAAGCGAGTAATAAGGCTTTCAAATGCATAGGTGACTATAAATGGAGTTTTCTTGTGGATGGATGGCTTTCTCTTCACGTTTCCCAAGGGAAACATCCAATTATAATCTGTTTTAGTGAAAAATGTAAAAGCAATTCAACTTAAAATCAATAATGAGATTATAAAGCCATTTAAAGTGAATAATAAGGCTTTCAAAGGCATGGGTGACTATAATGGACTTTTCTTGTCAATGGATGGCTTTCGCTTTACGTTTCTCAAGGGAAACATCCAATTATAATCTGTTTTAATGAAAAATGCAAAAAACATTCAAGTGAAAATCAGTAATGAGATTATAAAACCATTTAAAGCGAGTAATAAGGCTTTAAAAGGCATTGGTGACTATAAATGGACTTTTCTTGTCAATGGATAGCGTTCGCTTCATGTTTCCCGCGGGAAACATCTAATTATAATCTGTTTTAACGATAAATACAAAAAAAATTCAACATAAAATCAATAAGGATATTATAAAACCATTTAAAGCGACTAACAAGGCTTTCAAAGGCATGGGTGACTAGAAATAGACTTTTCTTGTGAATGGACGGCTTTTGCTTCACATTTCTCGAGGGAAATATCCAATTATAATCTATTTTAACAAAAAATACAAAAAAATTCAAGTGAAAATCGATAATGAGATTATAAAACCATTTAAAGCAAGTAATAAGGGTTTCAAAGGCATTGATGACTATAAATGGACTTTTCTTGTGGGTGGATGGCTTTCGCTTCATGTTTTCCAAGGAAAAGAACCAATTATAATGTGTTTTAACGAGAAATGCAAAAAAATTCAACTTAAAATCAATAATGAGATTATAAAACCATTTAAAGCGAGTAATAAGGCTTTCAAAGGCATAGGTGACTATAAATGGACTTTTCTTGTGGATGGATGGCTTTCACTTCACGTTTCCCAAGGGAAACATCCAATTAGAATCTGTTTTAGTGAAAAATGTAAAAAAATTCAACTTAAAATCAATAATGATATTATAAAACCATTTAAAGCGAGTAATAAGGCTTTCAATGGCTTTGGTGACTATAAATGGACTTTTTTCTTGAATGGATGGCTTTCTCTTCACGTTTCCCGATGGAAACATCCAATTATAATCTGTTTTAACGAGAAATGGAAAAAAATTCTACGTAAAATCAATAATGACAATATAAAACCATTTAAAGCGACTAACAAGGCTTTCAAAGGCATAGGTGACTAGAAATAGACTTTTCTTGTGAATGGATGGGTTTCGCTTCACGATTCTCGAGGGTAATACCCAATTATAATCTGTTTTAACAAAAAATGCAAAAACAATTCAAGTGAAAATCAATAATGAGATTATAAAACCATTTAAAGCGAGTAATAAGGCTTTCAAAGGCATAGGTGACTATAAATGGACTTTTCTTGTGGATGGATGGCTTTCGCTTCACATTTCCCAAGGGAAACATCCAATTATAATCTGTTTTAGTAAAAAATATAAAAAAATTCAACTTAAAATCAATAATGAGATTATAAAGCCATTTAAAATGAATAATAAGGCTTTCAAAGGCATGGGTGACTATAATAGACTTTTCTTGTCAATGGAGGGCTTTCGCTTTACGTTTCCCAAGGAAAACATTCGATTATAATCTGTTTTAATGAAAAATGCAAAAAAAATTCAAGTTAAAATTAATAATGATATTATAAAACCTTTTAAAGCGAGTAATAAGACTTTCAAAGACATTGGTGACTATAAATGGACTTTTCTTGTCATTGGATGGCTTTCGCTTCACGTTTCCTGTGGGAAACATCTAATTATAATATGTTTTAACGAGAAATGCAAAACAAATTCAACTCAAAATTAATAATGACATTATAATACCATTTAAAGCGACTAACAAGGCTTTCAAAGGCATGGGTGACTAGAAATGGACTTTTCTTGTGAATGGATGGCTTTCGCTTCACGTTTCTCGAGGGTAATATCCAATTATAATCTGTTTTAACGAGAAATGCAAAAAAATTCAACTTAAAATCAATAATGAGATTGTAAAACCATTTAAAGCGAGTAATAAGGCTTTCAAATGCATAGGTGACTATAAATGGAGTTTTCTTGTGGATGGATGGCTTTCGCTTCACGTTTCCCAAGGGAAACATCCAATTATAATCTGTTTTAGTGAAAAATGTAAAAACAATTCAACTTAAAATCAATAATGAGATTATAAAGCCATTTAAAGTGAATAATAAGGCTTTCAAAGGCATGGGTGACTATAATGGACTTTTCTTGTCAATGGATGGCTTTAGCTTTACGTTTCTCAAGGGAAACATCCAATTATAATTTGTTTTAACAAAAAATGCAAAAAACATTCAAGTGAAAATCAATAATGAGATTATAAAACCATTTAAAGCGAGTAATAAGGCTTTAAAAGGCATTGGTGACTATAAATGGACTTTTCTTGTCAATGGATAGCGTTCGCTTCATGTTTCCCGCGGGAAACATCTAATTATAATCTGTTTTAACGAGAAATACAAAAACAATTCAACTTAAAATCAATAATGATATTATAAAACCATTTAAAGTGACTAACAAGGCTTTCAAAGGCATGGGTGACTAGAAATAGACTTTTCTTGTGAATGGACGGCTTTTGCTTCACATTTCTCGAGGGAAATATCCAATTATAATCTATTTTAACAAAAAATACAAAAAAATTCAAGTGAAAATCAATAATGAGATTATAAAACCATTTAAAGCAAGTAATAAGGGTTTCAAAGGCATTGATGACTATAAATGGACTTTTCTTGTGGGTGGATGGCTTTCGCTTCATGTTTTCCAAGGAAAAGAACCAATTATAATATGTTTTAACGAGAAATGCAAAAAAATTCAACTTAAAATCAATAATGAGATTATAAAACCATTTAAAGCGAGTAATAAGGCTTTCAAAAGCATAGGTGACTATAAATGGACTTTTCTTGTGGATGGATGGCTTTTGCTTCACGTTTCCCAAGGGAAACATCCAATTATAATCTGTTTTAGTAAAAAATATAAAAAAATTCAACTTAAAATCAATAATGAGATTATAAAACCATTTAAAATAAATAATATGGATTTCAAAGGCATGGGTGACTATAATGGACTTTTCTTGTCAATAGAGGGCTTTCGCTTTACGTTTCCCAAGGAAAACATCCGATTATAATCTGTTTGAATGAAAAATGCAAAAAAAATTCAAGTTAAAATTAATAATGATATTATAAAACCTTTTAAAGCGAGTAATAAGACTTTCAAAGGCATTGGTGACTATAAATGGACTTTTCTTGTCATTGGATGGCTTTCGCTTCACGTTTCCTGTGGGAAACATCTAATTATAATATGTTTTAACGAGAAATGCAAAACAAATTCAACTCAAAATTAATAATGACATTATAATACCATTTAAAGCGACTAACAAGGCTTTCAAAGGCATGGGTGACTAGAAATGGACTTTTCTTGTGAATGGATGGCTTTCGCTTCACGTTTCTCGAGGGTAATATCCAATTATAATCTTTTTTAACGAGAAATGCAAAAAAATTCAACTTAAAATCAATAATGAGATTGTAAAACCATTTAAAGCGAGTAATAAGGCTTTCAAATGCATAGGTGACTATAAATGGAGTTTTCTTGTGGATGGATGGCTTTCGCTTCACGTTTCCCAAGGGAAACATCCAATTATAATCTGTTTTAGTGAAAAATGTAAAAACAATTCAACTTAAAATCAATAATGAGATTATAAAGCCATTTAAAGTGAATAATAAGGCTTTCAAAGGCATGGGTGACTATAATGGACTTTTCTTGTCAATGGATGGCTTTGGCTTTACGTTTCTCAAGGGAAACATCCAATTATAATTTGTTTTAACAAAAAATGCAAAAAACATTCAAGTGAAAATCAATAATGAGATTATAAAACCATTTAAAGCGAGTAATAAGGCTTTAAAAGGCATTGGTGACTATAAATGGACTTTTCTTGTCAATGGATAGCGTTCGCTTCATGTTTCCCGCGGGAAACATCTAATTATAATTTGTTTTAACGAGAAATACAAAAACAATTCAACTTAAAATCAATAATGATATTATAAAACCATTTAAAGTGACTAACAAGGCTTTCAAAGGCATGGGTGACTAGAAATAGACTTTTCTTGTGAATGGACGGCTTTTGCTTCACATTTCTCGAGGGAAATATCCAATTATAATCTATTTTAACAAAAAATACAAAAAAATTCAAGTGAAAATCAATAATGAGATTATAAAACCATTTAAAGCAAGTAATAAGGGTTTCAAAGGCATTGATGACTATAAATGGACTTTTCTTGTGGGTGGATGGCTTTCGCTTCATGTTTTCCAAGGAAAAGAACCAATTATAATATGTTTTAACGAGAAATGCAAAAAAATTCAACTTAAAATCAATAATGAGATTATAAAACCATTTAAAGCGAGTAATAAGGCTTTCAAAGGCATAGGTGACTATAAATGGACTTTTCTTGTGGATGGATGGCTTTTGCTTCACGTTTCCCAAGGGAGACATCCAATTATAATCTGTTTTAGTGAAAAATGTAAAAAAATTCAACTTAAAATCAATAATGATATTATAAAACCATTTAAAGCGAGTAATAAGGCTTTCAATGGCTTAGGTGACTATAAATGGACTTTTTTCTTGAATGGATGGCTTTCGCTTCACGTTTCCCGATGGAAACATCCAATTATAATCTGTTTTAACGAGAAATACAAAAAAATTCTACGTAAAATCAATAATGACATTATAAAACCATTTAAAGCGACTAACAAGGCTTTCAAAGGCATAGGTGACTAGAAATGGACTTTTCTTGTGAATGGATGGGTTTCGCTTCACGATTCTCGAGGGTAATACCCAATTATAATCTGTTTTAATAAAAAATGCAAAAACAATTCAAGTGAAAATCAATAATGAGATTATAAAACCATTTAAAGAGAGTAATAAGGCTTTCAAAGGCATAGGTGACTATAAATGGACTTTTCTTGTGGATGGATGGCTTTCGCTTCACGTTTCCCAAGGGAAACATCCAATTATAATCTGTTTTAGTAAAAAATATAAAAAAATTCAACTTAAAATCAATAATGAGATTATAAAGCCATTTAAAATGAATAATAAGGCTTTCAAAGGCATGGGTGACTATAATGGACTTTTCTTGTCGATGGATGGCTTTCGCCTTACGTTTCCCAAGGAAAACAACCAATTATAATCTGTTTTAATGAAAAATGCAAAAAACATTCAAGTGAAAATCAATAATGAGATTATAAAACCATTTAAAGCGAACAATAAGGCTTTAAAAGGCATTGGTGACTATAAATGGACTTTTCTTGTCAATGGATAGCGTTCGCTTCACGTTTCCCGTGGGAAACATCTAATTATAATCTGTTTTAACGAGAAATACAAAAACAATTCAACTCAAAATGAATAATGACATTATAAAACCATTTAAAGCGACTAACAAGGCTTTCAAAGGCATGGGTGACTAGAAATGGACTTTTCTTGTGAATGGATGGCTTTCGCTTCACGTTTCTTGAGGGTAATATCCAATTATAATATGTTTTAACAAGAAATGCAAAAAAATTCAAGTGAAAATCAATAATGAGATTATAAAACCATTTAAAGCAAGTAATAAGGGTTTCAAAGGCATTGATGACTATAAATGGACTTTTCTTGTGGATGGATGGCTTTCGCTTCATGTTTCCTGAGGGAAAAAACCAATTATAATCTGTTTTAACGAGAAATGCAAAAAAATTCAACTTAAAATCAATAAGGACATTATAAAACCATTTAAAGCGAGTAATAATGCTTTCAAAGGCATGGGTGATTTTAAAAGGACTTTTCTTGCGAATTGATGGCTTTCACTTCACGTTTCTCCAGGAAAAGATCCAATTATCATCTGTTTGAATGAAAAATGTAAAAAAATTTAACTTCAAATCAATAATGATATTATAAAACCATTTAAAGCGAGTAATAAGGCTTTAGAAGGCATTGCTGACTATAAATGAACTTTTCTTGCGAATGCATGACTTTCGTTTCACGTTTCTCGAGGGAAACATCTAATTATAATCTGGTTTAACGTGAAATGCAAAAACAATTCAACTTAAAATCAATAATGAATTATAAAACCATTTAAAGCGAGTAATAAGGCTTTCAAAGGCATAGGTGACTATAAATGGACTTTTCTTGTGGATGGATGACTTTCGCTTCACGTTTCCCCAAGGAAACATCCAGTTATAATCTGTTTTAGTAAAAAATGTAAACAAATTCAACTTAAAATAAATAATGAGATTATAAAGCCATTTAAAGTGAATAATAAGGCTTTCAAAGGCATGGGTGACTATAATGGACTTTTCTTGTCAATGGACGGCTTTCGCTTTACGTTTCCCAAGGGAAACAACCAATTATCATCTGGTTTAACGAAAAATGCAAAAAAAATTCAAGATAAAATCAATAATGAGATTATAAAACCATTTAAAGCGAGTAATAAGGCTTTCAAAGGCATTGGTGACTGTAAATGGACTTTTCTTCTCAATGGATGGCTTTCGCTTCATGTTTTCCAAGGAAAATAACCAATTATAATATGTTTTAACGAGAAATGCAAAAAAATTCAACTTAAAATCAATAATGAGATTATAAAACCATTTAAAGCGAGTAATAAGGCTTTCAAAGGCATAGGTGACTATAAATGGACTTTTCTTGTGGATGGATGGCTTTCCCTTCACGTTTCCCAAGGGAAACATCCAATTATAATCTATTTTAGTGAAAAATGTAAAAAAATTCAACTTAAAATCAATAATGATATTATAAAACCATTTAAAGCGAGTAATAAGGCTTTCAATGGCTTAGGTGACTATAAATGAACTTTTTTCTTGAATGGATGGCTTTCTCTTCACGTTTCCCGATGGAAACATCCAATTATAATCTGTTTTAACGAGAAATGCAAAAAAATTCTACGTAAAATCAATAATGACATTATAAAACCATTTAAAGCGACTAACAAGGCTTTCAAAGGCATAGGTGACTAGAAATAGACTTTTCTTGTGAATGGATGGGTTTCGCTTCATGATTCTCGAGGGTAATACCCAATTATAATCTGTTTTAACAAAAAATGCAAAAACAATTCAAGTGAAAATCAATAATGAGATTATAAAACCATTTAAAGCGAGTAATAAGGCTTTCAAAGGCATAGGTGACTATAAATGGACTTTTCTTGTAGATGGATGGCTTTCACTTCACGTTTCCCAAGGGAAACATCCAATTATAATCTGTTTTAGTAAAAAATATAAAAAAATTCAACTTAAAATCAATAATGAGATTATAAAGCCATTTAAAATGAATAATAAGGCTTTCAAAGGCATGGGTGACTATAATGGACTTTTCTTGTCAATGGAGGGCTTTCGCTTTACGTTTCCCAAGGAAAACATTCGATTATAATCTGTTTTAATGAAAAATGCAAAAAAAATTCAAGTTAAAATTAATAATGATATTATAAAACCTTTTAAAGCGAGTAATAAGACTTTCAAAGGCATTGGTGACTATAAATGGACTTTTCTTGTCATTGGATGGCTTCCGCTTCACGTTTCCCGTGGGAAACATCTAATTATAATATGTTTTAACGAGAAATGCAAAACAAATTCAACTCAAAATTAATAATGACATTATAATACCATTTAAAGCGAGTAACAAGGCTTTCAAAGGCATGGGTGACTAGAAATGGACTTTTCTTGTGAATGGATGGCTTTCGCTTCACGTTTCTCGAGGGTAATATCCAATTATAATCTGTTTTAACGAGAAATGCAAAAAAATTCAACTTAAAATCAATAATGAGATTGTAAAACCATTTAAAGCGAGTAATAAGGCTTTCAAATGCATAGGTGACTATAAATGGAGTTTTCTTGTGGATGGATGGCTTTCGCTTCACGTTTCCCAAGGGAAACATCCAATTATAATCTGTTTTAGTGAAAAATGTAAAAACAATTCAACTTAAAATCAATAATGAGATTATAAAGCCATTTAAAGTGAATAATAAGGCTTTCAAAGGCATGGGTGACTATAATGGACTTTTCTTGTCAAATGGATGGCTTTGGCTTTACGTTTCTCAAGGGAAACATCCAATTATAATTTGTTTTAACAAAAAATGCAAAAAACATTCAAGTGAAAATCAATAATGAGATTATAAAACCATTTAAAGCGAGTAATAAGGCTTTAAAAGGCATTGGTGACTATAAATGGACTTTTCTTGTCAATGGATAGCGTTCGCTTCATGTTTCCCGCGGGAAACATCTAATTATAATCTGTTTTAACGAGAAATACAAAAACAATTCAACTTAAAATCAATAATGATATTATAAAACCATTTAAAGTGACTAACAAGGCTTTCAAAGGCATGGGTGACTAGAAATAGACTTTTCTTGTGAATGGACGGCTTTTGCTTCACATTTCTCGAGGGAAATATCCAATTATAATCTATTTTAACAAAAAATACAAAAAAATTCAAGTGAAAATCAATAATGAGATTATAAAACCATTTAAAGCAAGTAATAAGGGTTTCAAAGGCATTGATGACTATAAATGGACTTTTCTTGTGGGTGGATGGCTTTCGCTTCATGTTTTCCAAGGAAAAGAACCAATTATAATATGTTTTAACGAGAAATGCAAAAAAATTCAACTTAAAATCAATAATGAGATTATAAAACCATTTAAAGCGAGTAATAAGGCTTTCAAAGGCATAGGTGACTATAAATGGACTTTTCTTGTGGATGGATGGCTTTTGCTTCACGTTTCCCAAGGGAAACATCCAATTATAATCTGTTTTAGTAAAAAATATAAAAAAATTCAACTTAAAATCAATAATGAGATTATAAAGCCATTTAAAATAAATAATATGGATTTCAAAGGCATGGGTGACTATAATGGACTTTTCTTGTCAATAGAGGGCTTTCGCTTTACGTTTCCCAAGGAAAACATCCGATTATAATCTGTGTGAATGAAAAATGCAAAAAAAATTCAAGTTAAAATTAATAATGATATTATAAAACCTTTTAAAGCGAGTAATAAGACTTTCAAAGGCATTGGTGACTATAAATGGACTTTTCTTGTCATTGGATGGCTTTCGCTTCACGTTTCCTGTGGGAAACATCTAATTATAATATGTTTTAACGAGAAATGCAAAACAAATTCAACTCAAAATTAATAATGACATTATAATACCATTTAAAGGGACTAACAAGGCTTTCAAAGGCATGGGTGACTAGAAATGGACTTTTCTTGTGAATGGATGGCTTTCGCTTCACGTTTCTCGAGGGTAATATCCAATTATAATCTTTTTTAACGAGAAATGCAAAAAAATTCAACTTAAAATCAATAATGAGATTGTAAAACCATTTAAAGCGAGTAATAAGGCTTTCAAATGCATAGGTGACTATAAATGGAGTTTTCTTGTGGATGGATGGCTTTCGCTTCACGTTTCCCAAGGGAAACATCCAATTATAATCTGTTTTAGTGAAAAATGTAAAAACAATTCAACTTAAAATCAATAATGAGATTATAAAGCCATTTAAAGTGAATAATAAGGCTTTCAAAGGCATGGGTGACTATAATGGACTTTTCTTGTCAATGGATGGCTTTGGCTTTACGTTTCTCAAGGGAAACATCCAATTATAATTTGTTTTAACAAAAAATGCAAAAAACATTCAAGTGAAAATCAATAATGAGATTATAAAACCATTTAAAGCGAGTAATAAGGCTTTAAAAGGCATTGGTGACTATAAATGGACTTTTCTTGTCAATGGATAGCGTTCGCTTCATGTTTCCCGCGGGAAACATCTAATTATAATCTGTTTTAACGAGAAATACAAAAACAATTCAACTTAAAATCAATAATGATATTATAAAACCATTTAAAGTGACTAACAAGGCTTTCAAAGGCATGGGTGACTAGAAATAGACTTTTCTTGTGAATGGACGGCTTTTGCTTCACATTTCTCGAGGGAAATATCCAATTATAATCTATTTTAACAAAAAATACAAAAAAATTCAAGTGAAAATCAATAATGAGATTATAAAACCATTTAAAGCAAGTAATAAGGGTTTCAAAGGCATTGATGACTATAAATGGACTTTTCTTGTGGGTGGATGGCTTTCGCTTCATGTTTTCCAAGGAAAAGAACCAATTATAATATGTTTTAACGAGAAATGCAAAAAAATTCAACTTAAAATCAATAATGAGATTATAAAACCATTTAAAGCGAGTAATAAGGCTTTCAAAGGCATAGGTGACTATAAATGGACTTTTCTTGTGGATGGATGGCTTTTGCTTCACGTTTCCCAAGGGAGACATCCAATTATAATCTGTTTTAGTGAAAAATGTAAAAAAATTCAACTTAAAATCAATAATGATATTATAAAACCATTTAAAGCGAGTAATAAGGCTTTCAATGGCATAGGTGACTATAAATGGACTTTTTTCTTGAATGGATGGCTTTCGCTTCACGTTTCCCGATGGAAACATCCAATTATAATCTGTTTTAACGAGAAATACAAAAAAATTTTACGTAAAATCAATAATGACATTATAAAACCATTTAAAGCGACTAACAAGGCTTTCAAAGGCATAGGTGACTAGAAATGGACTTTTCTTGTGAATGGATGGGTTTCGCTTCACGATTCTCGAGGGTAATACCCAATTATAATCTGTTTTAATAAAAAATGCAAAAACAATTCAAGTGAAAATCAATAATGAGATTATAAAACCATTTAAAGAGAGTAATAAGGCTTTCAAAGGCATAGGTGACTATAAATGGACTTTTCTTGTGGATGGATGGCTTTCGCTTCACGTTTCCCAAGGGAAACATCCAATTATAATCTGTTTTAGTAAAAAATATAAAAAAATTCAACTTAAAATCAATAATGAGATTATAAAGCCATTTAAAATGAATAATAAGGCTTTCAAAGGCATGGGTGACTTAATAGACTTTTCTTGTCGATGGATGGCTTTCGCCTTACGTTTCCCTAGGAAAACAACCAATTATAATCTGTTTTAATGAAAAATGCAAAAAACATTCAAGTGAAAATCAATAATGAGATTATAAAACCATTTAAAGCGAACAATAAGGCTTTAAAAGGCATTGGTGACTATAAATGGACTTTTCTTGTCAATGGATAGCGTTCGCTTCACGTTTCCCGTGGGAAACATCTAATTATAATCTGTTTTAACGAGAAATACAAAAACAATTCAACTCAAAATGAATAATGACATTATAAAACCATTTAAAGCGACTAACAAGGCTTTCAAAGGCATGGGTGACTAGAAATGGACTTTTCTTGTGAATGGATGGCTTTCGCTTCACGTTTCTTGAGGGTAATATCCAATTATAATATGTTTTAACAAGAAATGCAAAAAAATTCAAGTGAAAATCAATAATGAGATTATAAAACCATTTAAAGCAAGTAATAAGGGTTTCAAAGGCATTGATGACTATAAATGGACTTTTCTTGTGGATGGATGGCTTTCGCTTCATGTTTCCTGAGGGAAAAAACCAATTATAATCTGTTTTAACGAGAAATGCAAAAAAATTCAACTTAAAATCAATAAGGACATTATAAAACCATTTAAAGCGAGTAATAATGCTTTCAAAGGCATGGGTGATTTTAAAAGGACTTTTCTTGCGAATTGATGGCTTTCACTTCACGTTTCTCCAGGAAAAGATCCAATTATCATCTGTTTGAATGAAAAATGTAAAAAAATTTAACTTCAAATCAATAATGATATTATAAAACCATTTAAAGCGAGTAATAAGGCTTTAGAAGGCATTGCTGACTATAAATGAACTTTTCTTGCGAATGCATGACTTTCGTTTCACGTTTCTCGAGGGAAACATCTAATTATAATCTGGTTTAACGTGAAATGCAAAAAAAATTCAACTTAAAATCAATAATGAATTATAAAACCATTTAAAGCGAGTAATAAAGGCTTTCAAAGGCATAGGTGACTATAAATGGACTTTTCTTGTGGATGGATGACTTTCGCTTCACGTTTCCCCAAGGAAACATCCAGTTATAATCTGTTTTAGTAAAAAATGTAAACAAATTCAACTTAAAATAAATAATGAGATTATAAAGCCATTTAAAGTGAATAATAAGGCTTTCAAAGGCATGGGTGACTATAATGGACTTTTCTTGTCAATGGACGGCTTTCGCTTTACGTTTCCCAAGGGAAACAACCAATTATCATCTGGTTTAACGAAAAATGCAAAAAAAATTCAAGATAAAATCAATAATGAGATTATAAAACCATTTAAAGCGAGTAATAAGGCTTTCAAAGGCATTGGTGACTGTAAATGGACTTTTCTTTTCAATGGATGTCTTTCGCTTCATGTTTTCCAAGGAAAAGAACCAATTATAATATGTTTTAACGAGAAATGCAAAAAAATTCAACTTAAAATCAATAATGAGATTATAAAACCATTTAAAGCGAGTAATAAGGCTTTCAAAGGCATAGGTGACTATAAATGGACTTTTCTTGTGGATGGATGGCTTTCCCTTCACGTTTCCCAAGGGAAACATCCAATTATAATCTATTTTAGTGAAAAATGTAAAAAAATTCAACTTAAAATCAATAATGATATTATAAAACCATTTAAAGCGAGTAATAAGGCTTTCAATGGCTTAGGTGACTATAAATGAACTTTTTTCTTGAATGGATGGCTTTCTCTTCACGTTTCCCGATGGAAACATCCAATTATAATCTGTTTTAACGAGAAATGCAAAAAAATTCTACGTAAAATCAATAATGACATTATAAAACCATTTAAAGCGACTAACAAGGCTTTCAAAGGCATAGGTGACTAGAAATAGACTTTTCTTGTGAATGGATGGGTTTCGCTTCATGATTCTCGAGGGTAATACCCAATTATAATCTGTTTTAACAAAAAATGCAAAAACAATTCAAGTGAAAATCAATAATGAGATTATAAAACCATTTAAAGCGAGTAATAAGGCTTTCAAAGGCATAGGTGACTATAAATGGACTTTTCTTGTGGATGGATGGCTTTCACTTCACGTTTCCCAAGGGAAACATCCAATTATAATCTGTTTTAGTAAAAAATATAAAAAAATTCAACTTAAAATCAATAATGAGATTATAAAGCCATTTAAAATGAATAATAAGGCTTTCAAAGGCATGGGTGACTATAACGGACTTTTCTTGTCAATGGAGGGCTTTCGCTTTACGTTTCCCAAGGAAAACATTCGATTATAATCTGTTTTAATGAAAAATGCAAAAACAATTCAAGTTAAAATTAATAATGATATTATAAAACCTTTTAAAGCGAGTAATAAGACTTTCAAAGGCATTGGTGACTATAAATGGACTTTTCTTGTCATTGGATGGCTTTCGCTTCACGTTTCCCGTGGGAAACATCTAATTATAATATGTTTTAACGAGAAATGCGAAACAAATTCAACTCAAAATTAATAATGACATTATAATACCATTTAAAGCGAGTAACAAGGCTTTCAAAGGCATGGGTGACTAGAAATGGACTTTTCTTGTGAATGGATGGCTTTCGCTTCACGTTTCTCGAGGGTAATATCCAATTATAATCTGTTTTAACGAGAAATGCAAAAAAATTCAACTTAAAATCAATAATGAGATTGTAAAACCATTTAAAGCGAGTAATAAGGCTTTCAAATGCATAGGTGACTATAAATGGAGTTTTCTTGTGGATGGATGGCTTTCGCTTCACGTTTCCCAAGGGAAACATCCAATTATAATCTGTTTTAGTGAAAAATGTAAAAGCGATTCAACTTAAAATCAATAATGAGATTATAAAGCCATTTAAAGTGAATAATAAGGCTTTCAAAGGCATGGGTGACTATAATGGACTTTTCTTGTCAATGGATGGCTTTCGCTTTACGTTTCTCAAGGGAAACATCCAATTATAATCTGTCTTAATGAAAAATGCAAAAAACATTCAAGTGAAAATTAATAATGAGATTATAAAACCATTTAAAGCGAGTAATAAGGCTTTAAAAGGCATTGGTGACTATAAATGGACTTTTCTTGTCAATGGATAGCGTTCGCTTCATGTTTCTCGCGGGAAACATCTAATTATAATCTGTTTTAACGAGAAATACAAAAAAAATTCAACTTAAAATCAATAATGATATTATAAAACCATTTAAAGCGACTAACAAGGCTTTCAAAGGCATGGGTGACTAGAAATAGACTTTTCTTGTGAATGGACGGCTTTTGCTTCACATTTCTCGAGGGAAATATCCAATTATAATCTATTTTAACAAAAAATACAAAAAAATTCAAGTGAAAATCAATAATGAGATTATAAAACCATTTAAAGCAAGTAATAAGGGTTTCAAAGGCATTGATGACTATAAATGGACTTTTCTTGTGGGTGGATGGCTTTCGCTTCATGTTTTCCAAGGAAAAGAACCAATTATAATATGTTTTAACGAGAAATGCAAAAAAATTCAACTTAAAATCAATAATGAGATTATAAAACCATTTAAAGCGAGTAATAAGGCTTTCAAAGGCATAGGTGACTATAAATGGACTTTTCTTGTGGATGGATGGCTTTCGCTTCACGTTTCCCAAGGGAAACATCCAATTATATTCTGTTTTAGTAAAAAATATAAAAAAATTCAACTTAAAATCAATAATGAGATTATAAAGCCATTTAAAATGAATAATAAGGCTTTCAAAGGCATGGGTGACTATAATGGACTTTTCTTGTCAATGGAGGGCTTTCGCTTTACGTTTCCCAAGGAAAACATTCGATTATAATCTGTTTTAATGAAAAATGCAAAAAAAATTCAAGTTAAAATTAATAATGATATTATAAAACCTTTTAAAGCGAGTAATAAGACTTTCAAAGGCATTGGTGACTATAAATGGACTTTTCTTGTCATTGGATGGCTTTCGCTTCACGTTTCCCGTGGGAAACATCTAATTATAATATGTTTTAACGAGAAATGCAAAACAAATTCAACTCAAAATTAATAATGACATTATAATACCATTTAAAGCGAGTAACAAGGCTTTCAAAGGCATGGGTGACTAGAAATGGACTTTTCTTGTGAATGGATGGCTTTCGCTTCACGTTTCTCGAGGGTAATATCCAATTATAATCTGTTTTAACGAGAAATGCAAAAAAATTCAACTTAAAATCAATAATGAGATTGTAAAACCATTTAAAGCGAGTAATAAGGCTTTCAAATGCATAGGTGACTATAAATGGAGTTTTCGTGTGGATGGATGGCTTTCGCTTCACGTTTCCCAAGGGAAACATCCAATTATAATCTGTTTTAGTGAAAAATGTAAAAGCGATTCAACTTAAAATCAATAATGAGATTATAAAGCCATTTAAAGTGAATAATAAGGCTTTCAAAGGCATGGGTGACTATAATGGACTTTTCTTGTCAATGGATGGCTTTCGCTTTACGTTTCTCAAGGGAAACATCCAATTATAATCTGTTTTAATGAAAAATGCAAAAAACATTCAAGTGAAAATTAATAATGAGATTATAAAACCATTTAAAGCGAGTAATAAGGCTTTAAAAGGCATTGGTGACTATAAATGGACTTTTCTTGTCAATGGATAGCGTTCGCTTCATGTTTCTCGCGGGAAACATCTAATTATAATCTGTTTTAACGAGAAATACAAAAAAAATTCAACTTAAAATCAATAATGATATTATAAAACCATTTAAAGCGACTAACAAGGCTTTCAAAGGCATGGGTGACTAGAAATAGACTTTTCTTGTGAATGGACGGCTTTTGCTTCACATTTCTCGAGGGAAATATCCAATTATAATCTATTTTAACAAAAAATACAAAAAAATTCAAGTGAAAATCAATAATGAGATTATAAAACCATTTAAAGCAAGTAATAAGGGTTTCAAAGGCATTGATGACTATAAATGGACTTTTCTTGTGGGTGGATGGCTTTCGCTTCATGTTTTCCAAGGAAAAGAACCAATTATAATATGTTTTAACGAGAAATGCAAAAAAATTCAACTTAAAATCAATAATGAGATTATAAAACCATTTAAAGCGAGTAATAAGGCTTTCAAAGGCATAGGTGACTATAAATGGACTTTTCTTGTGGATGGATGGCTTTCGCTTCACGTTTCCCAAGGGAAACATCCAATTATAATCTGTTTTAGTAAAAAATATAAAAAAATTCAACTTAAAATCAATAATGAGATTATAAAGCCATTTAAAATAAATAATAAGGCTTTCAAAGGCATGGGTGACTATAATGGACTTTTCTTGTCAATGGAGGGCTTTCGCTTTACGTTTCCCAAGGAAAACATCCGATTATAATCTGTTTGAATGAAAAATGCAAAAAAAATTCAAGTTAAAATTAATAATGATATTATAAAACCTTTTAAAGCGAGTAATAAGACTTTCAAAGGCATTGGTGACTATAAATGGACTTTTCTTGTCATTGGATGGCTTTCGCTTCACGTTTCCCGTGGGAAACATCTAATTATAATATGTTTTAAAGAGAAATGCAAAACAAATTCAACTCAAAATTAATAATGACCTTATAATACCATTTAAAGCGAGTAACAAGGCTTTCAAAGGCATGGGTGACTAGAAATGGACTTTTCTTGTGAATGGATGGCTTTCGCTTCACGTTTCTCGAGGGTAATATCCAATTATAATCTGTTTTAACGAGAAATGCAAAAAAATTCAACTTAAAATCAATAATGAGATTGTAAAACCATTTAAAGCGAGTAATAAGGCTTTCAAATGCATAGGTGACTATAAATGGAGTTTTCTTGTGTATGGATGGCTTTCGCTTCACGTTTCCCAAGGGAAACATCCAATTATAATCTGTTTTAGTGAAAAATGTAAAAGCGATTCAACTTAAAATCAATAATGAGATTATAAAGCCATTTAAAGTGAATAATAAGGCTTTCAAAGGCATGGGTGACTATAATGGACTTTTCTTGTCAATGGATGGCTTTCGCTTTACGTTTCTCAAGGGAAACATCCAATTATAATCTGTTTTAATGAAAAATGCAAAAAACATTCAAGTCAAAATTAATAATGAGATTATAAAACCATTTAAAGCGAGTAATAAGGCTTTAAAAGGCATTGGTGACTATAAATGGACTTTTCTTGTCAATGGATAGCGTTCGCTTCATGTTTCTCGCGGGAAACATCTAATTATAATCTGTTTTAACGAGAAATACAAAAAAAATTCAACTTAAAATCAATAATGATATTATAAAACCATTTAAAGCGACTAACAAGGCTTTCAAAGGCATGGGTGACTAGAAATAGACTTTTCTTATGAATGGACGGCTTTTGCTTCACATTTCTCGAGGGAAATATCCAATTATAATCTATTTTAACAAAAAATACAAAAAACTTCAAGTGAAAATCAATAATGAGATTATAAAACCATTTAAAGCAAGTAATAAGGGTTTCAAAGGCATTGATGACTATAAATGGACTTTTCTTGTGGGTGGATGGCTTTCGCTTCATGTTTTCCAAGGAAAAGAACCAATTATAATATGTTTTAACGAGAAATGCAAAAAAATTCAACTTAAAATCAATAATGAGATTATAAAACCATTTAAAGCGAGTAATAAGGCTTTCAAAGGCATAGGTGGCTATAAATGGACTTTTCTTGTGGATGGATGGCTTTTGCTTCACGTTTCCCAAGGGAGACATCCAATTATAATCTGTTTTAGTGAAAAATGTAAAAAAATTCAACTTAAAATCAATAATGATATTATAAAACCATTTAAAGCGAGTAATAAGGCTTTCAATGGCTTAGGTGACTATAAATGGACTTTTTTCTTGAATGGATGGCTTTCGCTTCACGTTTCCCGATGGAAACATCCAATTATAATCTGTTTTAACGAGAAATGCAAAAAAATTCTACGTAAAATCAATAATGACATTATAAAACCATTTAAAGCGACTAACAAGGCTTTCAAAGGCATA
The DNA here is from genome assembly GCF_053813885.1 of Theobroma cacao. Lineage (NCBI taxonomy): Eukaryota > Viridiplantae > Streptophyta > Magnoliopsida > Malvales > Malvaceae > Theobroma > Theobroma cacao. Next base: position 10,813,430 of record NC_142648.1, on the reverse strand, counting down.
GGTGACTAGAAATGGACTTTTCTTGTGAATGGATGGGTTTCGCTTCACGATTCTCGAGGGTAATACCCAATTATAATCTGTTTTAATAAAAAATGCAAAAACAATTCAAGTGAAAATCAATAATGAGATTATAAAACCATTTAAAGAGAGTAATAAGGCTTTCAAAGGCATAGGTGACTATAAATGGACTTTTCTTGTGGATGGATGGCTTTCGCTTCACGTTTCCCAAGGGAAACATCCAATTATAATCTGTTTTAGTAAAAAATATAAAAAAATTCAACTTAAAATCAATAATGAGATTATAAAGCCATTTAAAATGAATAATAAGGCTTTCAAAGGCATGGGTGACTATAATGGACTTTTCTTGTCGATGGATGGCTTTCGCCTTACGTTTCCCAAGGAAAACAACCAATTATAATCTGTTTTAATGAAAAATGCAAAAAACATTCAAGTGAAAATCAATAATGAGATTATAAAACCATTTAAAGCGAACAATAAGGCTTTAAAAGGCATTGGTGACTATAAATGGACTTTTCTTGTCAATGGATAGCGTTCGCTTCACGTTTCCCATGGGAAACATCTAATTATAATCTGTTTTAACGAGAAATACAAAAACAATTCAACTCAAAATGAATAATGACATTATAAAACCATTTAAAGCGACTAACAAGGCTTTCAAAGGCATGGGTGACTAGAAATGGACTTTTCTTGTGAATGGATGGCTTTCGCTTCACGTTTCTTGAGGGTAATATCCAATTATAATATGTTTTAACAAAAAATGCAAAAAAAATCAAGTGAAAATCAATAATGAGATTATAAAACCATTTAAAGCAAGTAATAAGGGTTTCAAAGGCATTGATGACTATAAATGGACTTTTCTTGTGGGTGGATGGCTTTCGCTTCATGTTTTCCAAGGAAAAGAACCAATTATAATATATTTTAACGAGAAATGCAAAAAAATTCAACTTAAAATCAATAATAAGATTATAAAACCATTTAAAGCGAGTAATAAGGCTTTCAAAGGCATAGGTGACTATAAATAGACATTTCTTGTGGATGGATGGCTTTTGCTTCACGTTTCCCAAGGGAAACATCCAATTATAATCTGTTTTAGTGAGAAATGTAAAAAACTTCAACTTAAAATCAATAATGATATTATAAAACCATTTAAAGCGAGTAATAAGGCTTTCAATGGCTTAGGTGACTATAAATGAACTTTTTTCTTGAATGGATGGCTTTCGCTTCACGTTTCCCGATGGAAACATCCAATTATAATCTGTTTTAACATGAAATGCAAAAAAATTCTACGTAAAATCAATAATGACATTATAAAACCATTTAAAGCGACTAACAAGGCTTTCAAAGGCATAGGTGACTAGAAGAAATGGACTTTTCTTGTGAATGGATGGGTTTCGCTTCATGATTCTCGAGGGTAATACCCAATTATAATCTGTTTTAACAAAAAATGCAAAAACAATTCAAGTGAAAATCAATAATGAGATTATAAAACCATTTAAAGCGAGTAATAAGGCTTTCAAAGGCATAGGTGACTATAAATGGACTTTTCTGGTTGATGGATGGCTTTTGCTTCACGTTTCCCAAGGGAAACATCCAATTATAATCTGTTTTAGTAAAAAATATAAAAAAATTCAACTTAAAATCAATAATGAGAATATAAAGCCATTTAAAATGAATAATAAGGCTTTCAAAGGCATGGGTGACTATAATGGACTTTTCTTGTCGATGGATGGCTTTCGCTTTACGTTTCCCAAGGAAAACAACCAATTATAATCTGTTTTAATGAAAAATGCAAAAAACATTCAAGTGAAAATCAATAATGAGATTATAAAACCATTTAAAGCGAACAATAAGGCTTTAAAAGGCATTGGTGACTATAAATGGACTTTTCTTGTCAATGGATAGCGTTCGCTTCACGTTTCCCGTGGGAAACATCTAATTATAATCTGTTTTAACGAGAAATACAAAAAAAATTCAACTCAAAATGAATAATGACATTATAAAACCATTTAAAGCGACTAACAAGGCTTTCAAAGGCATGGGTGACTAGAAATGGACTTTTCTTGTGAATGGATGGCTTTCGCTTCACGTTTCTTGAGGGTAATATCCAATTATAATATGTTTTAACAAAAAATGCAAAAAAATTCAAGTGAAAATCAATAATGAGATTATAAAACCATTTAAAGCAAGTAATAAGGGTTTCAAAGGCAGTGATGACTATAAATGGACTTTTCTTGTGGATGGATGGCTTTCGCTTCATGTTTCCCGAGGGAAAGAACCAATTATAATCTGTTTTAACGTGAAATGCAAAAAAATTGAACTTAAAATCAATAAGGACATTATAAAACCATTTAAAGCGAGTAATAATGCTTTCAAAGGCATGGGTGATTTTAAAAGGACTTTTCTTACGAATGGATGGCTTTCACTTCACGTTTCTCGAGGAAAAGATCCAATTATGATCTGTTTTAATGAAAAATGTAAAAAAATTCAACTTCAAATCAATAATGATATTATAAAACCATTTAAAGCGAGTAATAAGGCTTTAGAAGGCATTGCTGACTATAAATGAACTTTTCTTGCGAATGCATGACTTTCGTTTCACGTTTCTCGAGGAAAACATCTAATTATAATCTGGTTTAACGTGAAATGCAAAAAAAATTCAACTTAAAATCAATAATGAATTATAAAACCATTTAAAGCGAGTAATAAGGCTTTCAAAGGCATAGGTGACTATAAATGGACTTTTCTTGTGGATGGACGACTTTCGCTTCACGTTTCCCCAGGGAAACATCCAATTATAATCTGTTTTAGTAAAAAATGTAAACAAATTCAACTTAAAATCAATAATGAGATTATAAAGCCATTTAAAGTGAATAATAAGGCTTTCAAAGGCATGGGTGACTATAATGGACTTTTCTTGTCAATGGACGGCTTTCGCTTTACGTTTCCCAAGGGAAACAACCAATTATCATCTGTTTTAACGAAAAATACAAAAAAAATTGAAGATAAAATAAATAATGAGATTATAAAACCATTTAAAGTGAGTAATAAGGCTTTCAAAGGCATTGGTGACTATAAATAGACTTTTCTTGTAAATGGATGGCTTTCGCTTCACGTTTCCTGAGGGAAACATCTAATTATAATCTGTTTGAACGAGAAATACAAAAAAAATTCAACTTAAAATCAATAATGAATTATAAAACCATTTAATGCGACTAACAAGGCTTTCAAAAGCATGGGTGACTAGAAATGGACTTTTCTTGTGAATGGATGGCTTTCGCTTCACATTTCTCGAGGGAAATATCCAATTATAATCTGTTTTAACAAAAAATGCAAAAAAATTCAAGTGAAAATCAATAATGAGATTATAGAACCATTTAAAGCAAGTAATAAGGGTTTCAAAGGCATTGATGACTATAAATGGACTTTTCTTGTGGATGGATGGCTTTCGCTTCATGTTTCCCGAGGGAAAGAACCAATTATAATCTGTTTTAAAGAGAAATGCAAAAAAATTCAACTTAAAATCAATTAGGACATTATAAAACCATTTAAAGCGAGTAATAATGCTTTCAAAGGCATGGGTGATTTTAAAAGGACTTTTCTTGCGAATGGATGGCTTTCACTTCATGTTTCTCGAGGAAAAAGTCCAATTATCATCTGTTTTAATGAAAAATGTAAAAAAATTCAACTTAAAATCAATATTTGATATTATAAAACCATTTAAAGCGAGTAATAAGGCTTTCCAAGGCATTGGTGACTATAAATGAACTTTTCTTGCGAATGGATGCCTTTCGGTTCACGTTTCTCGAGGGAAACATCTAATTATAATCTGGTTTAACGAGAAATGCAAAAAAAATTGAACTTAATATCAATAAAGAATTATAAAACCATTTAAAGCGAGTAATAAGGCTTTCAAAGGCATAGGTGACTATAAGCGGACTTTTCTTGTGGATGGATGGCTTTCGCTTCACGTTTCCCAAGGGAAACATCAAATTATAATCTGTTTTAGTAAAAAATGAAAAAAAATTCAACTTAAAATCAATAATGAGATTAGAAAGCCATTTAAAGTGAATAATAAGGCTTTCAAAGCCATGGATGACTATAATGGACTTTTCTTGTCAATGGACGGCTTTCGCTTTACGTTTCCCAAGGAAAACAACCAATTATAATCTGTTTTAACGAAAAATGCAAAAACAATTCAAGATAAAATCAATAATGAGATTATAAAACCATTTAAAGCGAGTAATAAGGCTTTAAAAGGCATTGGTGACTCTAAATGGACTTTTCTTGTCAATGGATGGCTTTCGCTTCACGTTTCCTAAGGGAAACATCTAATTATAATCTGTTTTAACGAGAAATGCAAAAAAAATTCAACTTAAAATCAATAATGAATTATAAAACCATTTAAAGCGACTAACAAGGCTTTCAAAGGCATGGGTGACTAGAAATGGACTTTTCTTGTGAATGGATGGCTTTCGCTTCACATTTCTTGAGTGAAATATCCAATTATAATCTGTTTTAACAAAAAATACAAAAAAATTCAAGTGAAAATCAATAATGAGATTATAAAACCATTTAAAGCAAGTAATAAGGGTTTTAAAGGCATTGATGACTATAAATGGACTTTTCTTGTGGATGGATGGCTTTCGCTTCATGTTTCCCGAGGGAAAGAACCAATTATAATCTGTTTTAACGAGAAACGCAAAAAAATTCAACTTAAAATCAATAAGGACATTATAAAACCATTTAAAGCGAGTAATAATGCTTTCAAAGGCCTGGGTGATTTTAAAAGGACTTTTCTTGCGAATGGATGGCTTTCACTCCACGTTTCTCAAGGAAAAGATCCAATTATGATCTGTTTTAATGAAAAATGTAAAAAAATTCAACTTAAAATCAATAATGATATTATAAAACCATTTAAAGTGAATAATAAGGCTTTCAAAGGCATTGGTGACTATAAATGAACTTTTCTTGCGAATGGATGGCTTTCGTTTCACGTTTCTCGAGGGAAACATCTAATTATAATCTGGTTTAACGAGAAATGCAAAAAAAATTCAACTTAAAATCCATAATGAATTATAAAACCATTTAAAGCGAGTAATAAGGCTTTCAAAGGCATAAGTGACTATAAATGGACTTTTCTTGTGGATGGATGGCTTTCGCTTCACGTTTCCCAAGGGAAACATCCAATTATAATCTGTTTTAGTAAAAAATGTAAAAAAATTCAACTTAAAATCAATAATGAGATTATAAAGCCATTTAAAGTGAATAATAAGGCTTTCAAAGGCATGGGTGACTATAATGGACTTTTCTTGTCAATGGACGGCTTTCGCTTTACGTTTCCCAAGGGAAACAACCAATTATAATCTGTTTTAAGGAAAAATGCATAAAAAATTCAAGATAAAATCAATAATGAGATTATAAAACCATTTCAAGCCAGTAATAAGGCTTTCAAAGGCATTGGTGACAATAAATGGACTTTTCTTGTCAATGGATGGCTTTCGCTTCATTTTTCCCGAGGGAAATATCTAATTATAATCTGTTTTAACGAGAAATGCAAAAAAAATTCAACTTAAAATCAATAATGAATTACAAAACCATTGAAAGCGACTAACAAGGCTTTCAAAGGCATGGGTGACTAGAAATGGACTTTTCTTGTGAATGGATGGCTTTCCCTTCACGTTTCTCAAAGGTAATATCCAATTATAATCTGTTTTAACAAAAAATGCAAAAAAATTCAAGTGAAAATCAATAATTAGATTATAAAACCATTTACAGCAACTAATAAGAGTTTCAAAGGCATTGATGACTATAAATGGACTTTTCTTGTGGATGGATGGCTTTCGCTTCATGTTTCCCGAGGGAAAGAACCAATTATAATCTGTTTTAACAAGAAATGCAAAAAAATTCAACTTAAAATCAGTAATGAGATTATAAAACCATTTAAAGCGAGTAATAAGGCTTTCAAAGGCATAGGTGACTATAAATGGACTTTTCTTGTGGATGGATGGGTTTCGCCTCACGTTTCCCAAGGGAAACATCCAATTATAATCTGTTTTAGTGAAAAATGTAAAAAAATTCAACTTAAGATCAATAATGAGATTATAAAGCCATTTAAAGTGAATAATAAGGCTTTCAAAGGCACGGGTGACTATAATGGACTTTTCTTGTCAATGGATGGCTTTCGCTTTACGTTTCCCAAGGGAAACATCCAATTATAATCTGTTTTAACGAAAAATGCAAAAAAAATTCAAGTGAAAATCAATAATGAGATTATAAAACCATTTAAAGCGAGTAATAAGGCTTTCAAAGGCATAGGTGACTATAAATGGACTTTTCTTGTGGATGGATGGCTTTCGCTTCACGTTCCCCAAGGGAAACAACCAATTATAATCTGTTTTAGTAAAAAATATAAAAAAATTCAACTTAAAATCAATAATGAGATTATAAAGCCATTTAAAGTGAATAATAAGGCTTTCAAAGGCATGCGTGACTATAATGGACTTTTCTAATCAATGGATGGCTTTCGCTTTACGTTGTCCAAGGAAAACATCCAATTATAATATGTTTTAATGAAAAATGCAAAAAAAATTCAAGTTAAAATCAATAATGAGATTATAAAACCATTTAAAGCGAGTAATAAGGCTTTCAAAGGCATTGGTGACTATAAATGGACTTTTCTTGTCAATGGATGGCTTTCGATTCACGTTTCCCGCGGGAAACATCTAATTATAATCTGTTTTAACGAGAAATGCAAAAAAACTTCAACTTAAAATCAATAATAACATTATAAAACCATTTAAAGCGACTAACAAGGCTTCCAAAGGCATGGTTGACTAGAAATGGACTTTTCTTGTGAATGGATGGCTTTCGCTTCACATTTCTCGAGAAAAATATCCAATTATGGTCTGTTTTAAAAAAAAATGTAAAAAAATTCAAGTGAAAATCAATAATGAGACTATAAAACCATTTAAAGCAAGTAATAAGAGTTTCGAAGGCATTGATGACTATAAATGGACTTTTCTTGTGGATGGATGGCTTTCGCTTCATGTTTCCTGAGGGAAAGAACCAATTATAATATGTTTTAATGAGAAATGAAAAAAAAATTCAACCTAAAATCAATAATGACATTATAAAACCATTTAAAGCGACTAACAAGGCTTTCAAAGGCATGGGTGACTAGAAATGGACTTTTCTTGTGAATGGATGGCTTTCGCTTCACATTTCTCGAGGGAAATATCCAATTATAATCTGTTTTAACAAAAAATGCAAAAAAATTCAAGTTAAAATCAATAATGAGATTATAAAACCATTTAAAGCAAGTAATAAGGGTTTCGAAGGCATTGATGACTATAAATGGACTTTTCTTGTGGATGGATGGCTTTCGCTTCATGTTTCCTAAGGGAAAGAACCAATTATAATCTGTTTTAACGAGAAATGCAAAAAAATTAAACTTAAAATCGATAATGAGATTGTAAAACCATTTAAAGCGAGTAATAAGGCTTTCAAAGGCATAGGTGACTATAAATGGAGTTTTCTTGTGGATGGATGGCTTTCGCTTCACGTTTTCCAAGGGAAACATCCAATTATAATCTGTTTTAATAAAAAATGTAAAAAACTTCAACTTAAAATCAATAATGAGATTATAAAGCCATTTAAAGTGAATAATACGGCTTTCAAAGGTATGGGTGACTATAATGGACTTTTCTAGTAAATGGATGGCTTTCGCTTTACATTTTTCAAGGAAAACATCCAATTATAATATGTTTTAACGGAAAATGCAAAACAAATTCAAGTTAAAATCAATAATGAGATTATAAAACCATTTAAAGCGAGTAATAAGGCTTTCAAAGGTATTGGTGACTATAAATGGACTTTTCTTGTCAATGGATGGCTTTCGCTTCACGTTTCCCACGAGAAACATCTAATTATAATCTGTTTTAACGAGAAATGCAAAAAAAATTCAACTTAAAATCAATAATGACATTATAAAATCATTTAAAGCGACTAACAAGGCTTTCAAAGGCATGGTTGACTAGAAATGGACTTTTGTTGTGAATGGATGGCTTTCGCTTCACATTTCTCGTGGAAAATATCCAATTATAATCTGTTTTAACAAAAAATGTAAAAAAATTCAAGTGAAAATCAATAATGAGATTATAAAACCATTTAAAGCAAGTAATAAGAGTTTCGAAGGCATTGATGACTATAAATGGACTTTTCTTGTGGATGGATGGCTTTCGCTTCATGTTTTCTGAGGGAAAGAACCAATTATAATATGTTTTAATGAGAAATGAAAAAAAAATTCAACCTAAAATCAATAATGACATTATAAAACCATTTAAAGCGACTAACAAGGCTTTCAAAGGCATGGGTGACTAGAAATGGATTTTTCTTGTGAATGGATGGCTTTCGCTTCACATTTCTCGAGGGAAATATCCAATTATAATCTGTTTTAACAAAAAATGCAAAAAAATTCAAGTTAAAATCAATAATGAGATTATAAAACCATTTAAAGCAAGTAATAAGGGTTTCGAAGGCATTGATGACTATAAATGGACTTTTCTTGTGGATGGATGGCTTTCGCTTCATGTTTCCTAAGGGAAAGAACCAATTATAATCTGTTTTAACGAGAAATGCAAAAAAATTAAACTTAAAATCGATAATGAGATTGTAAAACCATTTAAAGCGAGTAATAAGGCTTTCAAAGGCATAGGTGACTGTAAATGGACTTTTCTTGTGGATGGATGGCTTTCGCTTCACGTTTTCCAAGGGAAACATCCAATTATAATCTGTTTTAATAAAAAATGTAAAAAACTTCAACTTAAAATCAATAATGAGATTATAAAGCCATTTAAAGTGAATAATACGGCTTTCAAAGGTATGGGTGACTATAATGGACTTTTCTAGTCAATGGATGGCTTTCGCTTTACATTTTTCAAGGAAAACATCCAATTATAATATGTTTTAACGAAAAATGCAAAACAAATTCAAGTTAAAATCAATAATGAGATTATAAAACCATTTAAAGCGAGTAATAAGGCTTTCAAAGGTATTGGTGACTATAAATGGACTTTTCTTGTCAATGGATGGCTTTCGCTTGACGTTTCCCACGGGAAACATCTAATTATAATCTGTTTTAACGAGAAATGCAAAAAAAATTCAACATAAAATCAATAATGACATTATAAAATCATTTAAAGCGACTAACAAGGCTTTCAAAGGCATGGTTGACTAGAAATGGACTTTTCTTGTGAATGGATGGCTTTCGCTTCACATTTGTCGAGGAAAATATCCAATTATAATCTGTTTTAACAAAAAATGTAAAAAAATTCAAGTGAAAATCAATAATGAGATTATAAAGCCATTTAAAGCAAGTAATAAGGGTTTCGAAGGCATTGATGACTATAAATGGACTTTTCTTGTGGATGGATGGCTTTCGCTTCATGTTTCCTAAGGGAAAGAACCAATTATAATCTGTTTTAACGAGAAATGCAAAAAAATTAAACTTAAAATCGATAATGAGATTGTAAAACCATTTAAAGCGAGTAATAAGACTTTCAAAGGCATAGGTGACTATAAATGGACTTTTCTTGTGGATGGATCACTTTCGCTTCACGTTTTCCAAGGGAAACATCCAATTATAATCTGTTTTAGTAAAAAATGTAAAAAACTTCAACTTAAAATCAATAATGAGATTATAAAGCCATTTAAAGTGATTAATACGGCTTTCAAAGGTATGGGTGACTATAATGGACTTTTCTAGTCAGTGGATGGCTTTCGCTTTACATTTTTCAAGGCAAACATCCAATTATAATATGTTTTAACGAAAAATGCAAAACAAATTCAAGTTAAAATCAATAATGAGATTATAAAACCATTTAAAGCGAGTAATAAGGCTTTCAAAGGTATTGGTGACTATAAATGAACTTTTCTTGTCAATGGATGGATTTCGCTTCACGTTTCCCACGGGAAACATCTAATTATAATCTGTTTTAACGAGAAATGCAAAAAAAATTCAACTTAAAATCAATAATGACATTATAAAATCATTTAAAGCGACTAACAAAGCTTTCAAAGGCATGGTTGACTAGAAATGGACTTTTCTTGTGAATGGATGGCTTTCGCTTCACATTTCTCAAGGAAAATATCCAATTATAATCTCTTTTAACAAAAAATGTAAAAAAATTCAAGTGAAAATCAATAATGAGATTATAAAGCCATTTAAAGCAAGTAATAAGGGTTTCGAAGGCAGTGATGACTATAAATGGACTTTTCTTGTGGATGGATGGCTTTCGCTTCATGTTTCCTGAGGGAAAGAACCAATTATAATATGTTTTAAAGAGAAATGAAAAAAAAATTCAACTTAAAATCAATAATGACATTATAAAACCATTTAAAGCGACTAACAAGGCTTTCAAAGGCATGGGTGACTAGAAATGGACTTTTCTTGTGAATGGATGGCTTTCGCTTCACATTTCTCGAGGGAAATATCCAATTATAATCTATTTTAACAAAAAATGTAAAAAAATTCAAGTGAAAATCAATAATGAGATTATAAAACCATTTAAAGCAAGTAATAAGGGTTTCGAAGGCATTGATGACTATAAATGGACTTTTCTTATGGATGGATGGCTTTCGCTTCATGTTTCCTGAGGGAAAGAACCAATTATAATCTGTTTTAACGAGAAATGCAAAAAAATTCAACTTAAAATCAATAATGAGATTATAAAACCATTTAAAGTGAGTAATAAGGCTTTCAAAGGCATAGGTGACTATAAATGGACTTTTCTTGTGGATGGATGGCTTTCGCTTCACGTTTCCCAGGGAAAAGATTCAATTATAATCTGTTTTAGTGGAAAATGCAAAAAAATTTAACTTAAAATCAATAATGATATTATAAAACCATTTAAAGCGAGTATAAAGGCTTTCAATGGCATAGGTGACTATAAATGAACTTTTTTCTTGAATGGATGGCTTTCGCTTCACGTTTCCCGATGAAAACATCCAATTGTAATCTGTTTTAATGAGTAATGCAAAAAAATTCATGTTAAAATCAATAATGAGATTCTAAAGCCATTTAAAGTGAATATTAAGGCTTTTAAAGGCATGGGTGACTATAATGGACTTTTCTTGTCAATGGATGGCTTTCGCTTTACGTTTCCTAAGGGAAACATCCAATTATAATCTGTTTTAACGAAAAATGCAAAAAAAATTCAACTTAAAATCAATAATGAGATTATAAAGCCATTTAAAGTGAATAATAAGGATTTCAAAGGCATGGGTGACTATAATGGACTTTTCTTGTCAATGGACGGCTTTCGCTTTACGTTTCCCAAGGGAAACAACCAATTATAATCTTTTTTAAGGAAAAATGCATAAAAAATTCAAGATAAAATCAATAATGAGATTATAAAACCATTTAAAGCCAGTAATAAGGCTTTCAAAGGCATTGGTGACAATAAATGGACTTTTCTTGTCAATGGATGGCTTTCGCTTCATTTTTCCCGAGGGAAACATCTAATTATAATCTGTTTTAACGAGAAATGCAAAAAAAATTTAACTTAAAATCAATAATGAATTAGAAAACCATTTAAAGCGACTAACAAGGCTTTCAAAGGCATGGGTGACTAGAAATGGACTTTTCTTGTGAATGGATGGCTTTCGCTTCACGTTTCTCGAGGGTAATATCCAATTATAATCTGTTTTAACAAAAAATGCAAAAAAATTCAAGTGAAAATCAATAATTAGATTATAAAACCATTTACAGCAACTAATAAGAGTTTCAAAGGCATTGATGACTATAAATGGACTTTTCTTATGGATGGATGGCTTTCGCTTCATGTTTCCCGAGGGAAAGAACCAATTATAATCTGTTTTAACAAGAAATGCAAAAAAATTCAACTTAAAATCAGTAATGAGATTATAAAACCATTTAAAGCGAGTAATAAGGCTTTCAAAGGCATAGGTGACTATAAATGGACTTTTCTTGTGGATGGATGGGTTTCGCCTCACGTTTCCCAAGGGAAACATCCAATTATAATCTGTTTTAGTGAAAAATGTAAAAAAATTCAACTTAAGATCAATAATGAGATTATAAAGCCATTTAAAGTGAATAATAAGGCTTTCAAAGGCACGGGTGACTATAATGGACTTTTCTTGTCAATGGATGGCTTTCGCTTTACGTTTCCCAAGGGAAACATCCAATTATAATCTGTTTTAACGAAAAATGCAAAAAAAATTCAAGTGACAATCAATAATGAGATTATAAAACCATTTAAAGCGAGTAATAAGGCTTTCAAAGGCATAGGTGACTATAAATGGACTTTTCTTGTGAATGGATGGCTTTCGCTTCACGTTTCTCGAGGAAAATATCCAATTATAGTCTGTTTTAACAAAAAATGTAAAACAATTCAAGTGAAAATCAATAATGAGATTATAAAACCATTTAAAGCAAGTAATAAGAGTTTCGAAGGCATTGATGACTACAAATGGACTTTTCTTGTGGATGGATGGCTTTCGCTTCATGTTTCCTGAGGGAAAGAACCAATTATAATATGTTTTAATGAGAAATGAAAAAAAAATTCAACCTAAAATCAATAATGACATTATAAAACTATTTAAAGCGACTAACAAGGCTTTCAAAGGCATGGGTGACTAGAAATGGACTTTTCTTGTGAATGGATGGCTTTCGCTTCACATTTCTCGAGGGAAATATCCAATTATAATCTGTTTTAACAAAAAATACAAAAAAATTCAAGTTAAAATCAATAATGAGATTATAAAACCATTTAAAGCAAGTAATAAGGGTTTCGAAGGCATTGATGACTATAAATGGACTTTTCTTGTGGATGGATGGCTTTCGCTTCATGTTTCCTAAGGGAAAGAACCAATTATAATCTGTTTTAACGAGAAATGCAAAAAAATTAAACTTAAAATCGATAATGAGATTGTAAAACCATTTAAAGCGAGTAATAAGGCTTTCAAAGGCATAGGTGACTATAAATGGACTTTTCTTATGGATGGATGGCTTTCGCTTCATGTTTTCCAGGGGAAACATCCAATTATAATCTGTTTTAATAAAAAATGTAAAAAACTTCAACTTAAAATCAATAATGAGATTATAAAGCCATTTAAAGTGAATAATACGGCTTTCAAAGGTATGGGTGACTATAATGGACTTTTCTAGTAAATGGATGGCTTTCGCTTTACATTTTTCAAGGAAAACATCCAATTATAATATGTTTTAACGAAAAATGCAAAACAAATTCAAGTTAAAATCAATAATGAGATTATAAAACCATTTAAAGCGAGTAATAAGGCTTTCAAAGGTATTGGTGACTATAAATGGACTTTTCTTGTCAATGGATGGCTTTCGCTTGACGTTTCCCACGGGAAACATCTAATTATAATCTGTTTTAACGAGAAATGCAAAAAAAATTCAACTTAAAATCAATAATGACATTATAAAATCATTTAAAGCGACTAACAAGGCTTTCAAAGGCATGGTTCACTAGAAATGGACTTTTCTTGTGAATGGATGGCTTTCGCTTCACATTTCTCGAGGGAAATATCCAATTATAATCTGTTTTAACAAAAAATGCAAAAAAATTCAAGTTAAAATCAATAATGAGATTATAAAACCATTTAAAGCAAGTAATAAGGGTTTCGAAGGCATTGATGACTATAAATGGACTTTTCTTGTGGATGGATGGCTTTCGCTTCATGTTTCCTGAGGGAAAGAACCAATTATAATCTGTTTTAACGAGAAATGCAAAAAAATTAAACTTAAAATCGATAATGAGATTGTAAAACCATTTAAAGCAAGTAATAAGGCTTTCAAAGGCATAGGTGACTATAAATGGACTTTTCTTGTGGATGGATGGCTTTCGCTTCACGTTTTCCAAGGGAAACATCCAATTATAATCTGTTTTAATAAAAAATGTACAAAACTTCAACTTAAAATCAATAATGAGATTATAAAGCCATTTAAAGTGAATAATACGGCTTTCAAAGGTATGGGTGACTATAATGGACTTTTCTAGTAAATGGATGGCTTTCGCTTTACATTTTTCAAGGAAAACATCCAATTATAATATGTTTTAACGAAAAATGCAAAACAAATTCAAGTTAAAATCAATAATGAGATTATAAAACCATTTAAAGCGAGTAATAAGGCTTCCAAAGGTATTGGTGACTATAAATGGACTTTTCGTGTCAATGGATGGCTTTCGCTTCACGTTTCCCACGGGAAACATCTAATTATAATCTGTTTTAACGAGAAATGCAAAAAAAATTCAACTTAAAATCAATAATGACATTATAAAATCATTTAAAGCGACTAACAAGGCTTTCAAAGGCATGGTTGACTAGAAATGGACTTTTCTTGTGAATGGATGGCTTTCGCTTCACATTTCTCGAGGAAAATATCCAATTATAATCTGTTTTAACAAAAAATGTAAAAAAATTCAAGTGAAAATCAATAATGAGATTATAAAGCCATTTAAAGCAAGTAATAAGGGTTTCGAAGGCATTGATGACTATAAATGGACTTTTCTTGTGGGTGGATGGCTTTCGCTTCATGTTTCCTGAGGGAAAGAACCAATTATAATCTGTTTTAATGAGAAGTGAAAAAAAAATTCAACTTAAAATCAATAATGACATTATAAAACCATTTAAAGCGACTAACAAGGCTTTCAAAGGCATGGGTGACTAGAAATGGACTTTTCTTGTGAATGGATGGCTTTCGCTTCACATTTCTTGAGGGAAATATCCAATTATAATCTGTTTTAACAAAAAATGTAAAAAAATTCAAGTTAAAATCAATAAAGAGATTATAAAACCATTTAAAGCAAGTAATAAGGGTTTCGAAGGCATTGATGACTATAAATGGACTTTTCTTGTGGATGGATGGCTTTCGCTTCATGTTTCCCAAGGGAAAGAACCAATTATAATCTGTTTTAACGAGAAATGCAAAAAAATTAAACTTAAAATCGATAATGAGATTGTAAAACCATTTAAAGCGAGTAATAAGGCTTTCAAAGGCATAGGTGACTATAAATGGACTTTTCTTGTGGATGGATCACTTTCGCTTCACGTTTTCCAAGGGAAATATCCAATTATAATCTGTTTTAGTAAAAAATGTAAAAAACTTCAACTTAAAATCAATAATGAGATTATAAAGCCATTTAAAGTGAATAATACGGCTTTCAAAGGTATGGGTGACTATAATAGACTTTTCTAGTCAGTGCATGGCTTTCGCTTTACATTTTTCAAGGAAAACATCCAATTATAATATGTTTTAACGAAAAATGCAAAACAAATTCAAGTTAAAATCAATAATGAGATTATAAAACCATTTAAAGCGAGTAATAAGGCTTTCAAAGGTATTGGTGACTATAAATGGACTTTTCTTGTCAATGGATGGCTTTCGCTTCACGTTTCCCACGGGAAACATCTAATTATCATCTGTTTTAACGAGAAATGCAAAAAAAATTCAACTTAAAATCAATAATGACATTATAAAATCATTTAAAGCGACTAACAAAGCTTTCAAAGGCATGGTTGACTAGAAATGGACTTTTCTTGTGAATGGATGGCTTTCGCTTCACATTTCTCGAGGAAAATATCCAATTATAATCTGTTTTAACAAAAAATGTAAAAAAATTCAAGTGAAAATCAATAATGAGATTATAAAGCCATTTAAAGCAAGTAATAAGGGTTTCGAAGGCATTGATGACTATAAATGGACTTTTCTTGTGGATGGATGGCTTTCGCTTCATGTTTCCTGAGGGAAAGAACCAATTATAATATGTTTTAATGAGAAATGAAAAAAAAATTCAACTTAAAATCAATAATGACATTATAAAACCATTTAAAGCGACTAACAAGGCTTTCAAATGCATGGGTGACTAGAAATGGACTTTTCTTGTGAATGGATGGCTTTCGCTTCACATTTCTCGAGGGAAATATCCAATTATAATCTATTTTAACAAAAAATGTAAAAAAATTCAAGTGAAAATCAATAATGAGATTATAAAACCATTTAAAGCAAGTAATAAGGGTTTCGAAGGCATTGATGACTATAAATGGACTTTTCTTGTGGATGGATGGCTTTCGCTTCATGTTTCCTAAGGGAAAGAACCAATTATAATCTGTTTTAACGAGAAATGCAAAAAAATTAAACTTAAAATCGATAATGAGATTATAAAACCATTTAAAGCGACTAACAAGGCTTTCAAATGCATGGGTGACTAGAAATGGACTTTTCTTGTGAATGGATGGCTTTCGCTTCACATTTCTCGAGGGAAATATCCAATTATAATCTATTTTAACAAAAAATGTAAAAAAATTCAAGTGAAAATCAATAATGAGATTATAAAACCATTTAAAGCAAGTAATAAGGGTTTCGAAGGCATTGATGACTATAAATGGACTTTTCTTGTGAATGGATGGCTTTCGCTTCACGTTTCTCGAGGGTAATATCCAATTATAATCTGTTTTAACAAAAAATGCAAAAAAATTCAAGTGAAAATCAATAATTAGATTATAAAACCATTTACAGCAACTAATGAGAGTTTCAAAGGCATTGACGACTATAAATGGACTTTTCTTGTGGATGGATGGCTTTCGCTTCATGTTTCCCGAGGGAAAGAACCAATTATAATCTGTTTTAACAAGAAATGCAAAAAAATTCAACTTAAAATCAGTAATGAGATTATAAAACCATTTAAAGCGAGTAATAAGGCTTTCAAAGGCATAGGTGACTATAAATGGACTTTTCTTGTGGATGGATGGGTTTCGCCTCACGTTTCCCAAGGGAAACATCCAATTATAATCTGTTTTAGTGAAAAATGTAAAAAAATTCAACTTAAGATCAATAATGAGATTATAAAGCCATTTAAAGTGAATAATAAGGCTTTCAAAGGCACGGGTGACTATAATGGACTTTTCTTGTCAATGGATGGCTTTCGCTTTACGTTTCCCAAGGGAAACATCCAATTATAATCTGTTTTAACGAAAAATGCAAAAAAAATTCAAGTGAAAATCAATAATGAGATTATAAAACCATTTAAAGCGAGTAATAAGGCTTTCAAAGGCATAGGTGACTATAAATGGACTTTTCTTGTGGATGGATGGCTTTCGCTTCACGTTTCCCAAGGGAAACAGCCAATTATAATCTGTTTTAGTAAAAAATATAAAAAAATTCAACTTAAAATCAGTAATGAGATTATAAAGCCATTTAAAGTGAATAATAAGGCTTTCAAAGGCACACGTGACTATAATGGACTTTTCTAATCAATGGATGGCTTTCGCTTTACGTTGTCCAAGGAAAACATCCAATTATAATATGTTTTAATGAAAAATGCAAAAAAAATTCAAGTCAAAATCAATAATGAGATTATAAAACCATTTAAAGCGAGTAATAAGGCTTTCAAAGGCATTGGTGACTATAAATGGACTTTTCTTGTCAATGGATGGCTTTCGATTCACGTTTCCCGCGGGAAACATCTAATTATAATCTGTTTTAACGAGAAATGCAAAAAAAATTCTACTTAAAATCAATAATGACATTATAAAATCATTTAAAGCGACTAACAAGGCTTTCAAAGGCATGGTTGACTAGAAATGGACTTTTCTTGTGAATGGATGGCTTTCGCTTCACATTTCTCGAGGAAAATATCCAATTATAATCTGTTTTAACAAAAAATGTAAAACAATTCAAGTGAAAATCAATAATGAGATTATAAAGCCATTTAAAGCAAGTAATAAGGGTTTCGAAGGCATTGATGACTATAAATGGACTTTTCTTGTGGATGGATGGCTTTCGCTTCATGTTTCCTGAGGGAAAGAACCAATTATAATCTGTTTTAATGAGAAGTGAAAAAAAAATTCAACTTAAAATCAATAATGACATTATAAAACCATTTAAAGCGACTAACAAGGCTTTCAAAGGCATGGGTGACTAGAAATGGACTTTTCTTGTGAATGGATGGCTTTCGCTTCACATTTCTTGAGGGAAATATCCAATTATAATCTGTTTTAACAAAAAATGCAAAAAAATTCAAGTTAAAATCAATAATGAGATTATAAAACCATTTAAAGCAAGTAATAAGGGTTTCGAAGGCATTGATGACTATAAATGGACTTTTCTTGTGGATGGATGGCTTTCGCTTCATTTTTCCCAAGGGAAAGAACCAATTATAATATGTTTGAACGAGAAATGCAAAAAAATTAAACTTAAAATCGGTAATGAGATTGTAAAACCATTTAAAGCGAGTAATAAGGCTTTCAAAGGCATAGGTGACTATAAATAGACTTTTCTTGTGGATGGATCACTTTCGCTTCACGTTTTCCAAGGGAAACATCCAATTATAATCTGTTTTAGTAAAAAATGTGACTATAATAGACTTTTCTAGTCAGTGCATGGCTTTCGCTTTACATTTTTCAAGGAAAACATCCAATTATAATATGTTTTAACGAAAAATGCAAAACAAATTCAAGCTAAAATCAATAATGAGATTATAAAACCATTTAAAGCGAGTAATAAGGCTTTCAAAGGTATTGGTGACTATAAATGGACTTTTCTTGTCAATGGATGGCTTTCGCTTGACGTTTCCCACGGGAAACATCTAATTATAATCTGTTTTAACGAGAAATGCAAAAAAAATTCAACTTAAAATCAATAATGACATTATAAAATCATTTAAAGCGACTAACAAGGCTTTCAAAGGCATGGTTCACTAGAAATGGACTTTTCTTGTGAATGGATGGCTTTCGCTTCACATTTCTCGAGGGAAATATCCAATTATAATCTGTTTTAACAAAAAATGCAAAAAAATTCAAGTTAAAATCAATAATGAGATTATAAAACCATTTAAAGCAAGTAATAAGGGTTTCGAAGGCATTGATGACTATAAATGGACTTTTCTTGTGGATGGATGGCTTTCGCTTCATGTTTCCTGAGGGAAAGAACCAATTATAATCTGTTTTAACGAGAAATGCAAAAAAATTAAACTTAAAATCGATAATGAGATTGTAAAACCATTTAAAGCAAGTAATAAGGCTTTCAAAGGCATAGGTGACTATAAATGGACTTTTCTTGTGGATGGATGGCTTTCGCTTCACGTTTTCCAAGGGAAACATCCAATTATAATCTGTTTTAATAAAAAATGTACAAAACTTCAACTTAAAATCAATAATGAGATTATAAAGCCATTTAAAGTGAATAATACGGCTTTCAAAGGTATGGGTGACTATAATGGACTTTTCTAGTAAATGGATGGCTTTCGCTTTACATTTTTCAAGGAAAACATCCAATTATAATATGTTTTAACGAAAAATGCAAAACAAATTCAAGTTAAAATCAATAATGAGATTATAAAACCATTTAAAGCGAGTAATAAGGCTTCCAAAGGTATTGGTGACTATAAATGGACTTTTCGTGTCAATGGATGGCTTTCGCTTCACGTTTCCCACGGGAAACATCTAATTATAATCTGTTTTAACGAGAAATGCAAAAGAAATTCAACTTAAAATCAATAATGACATTATAAAATCATTTAAAGCGACTAACAAGGCTTTCAAAGGCATGGTTGACTAGAAATGGACTTTTCTTGTGAATGGATGGCTTTCGCTTCACATTTCTCGAGGAAAATATCCAATTATAATATGTTTTAACAAAAAATGTAAAAAAATTCAAGTGAAAATCAATAATGAGATTATAAAGCCATTTAAAGCAAGTAATAAGGGTTTCGAAGGCATTGATGACTATAAATGGACTTTTCTTGTGGATGGATGGCTTTCGCTTCATGTTTCCTGAGGGAAAGAACCAATTATAATCTGTTTTAATGAGAAGTGAAAAAAAAATTCAACTTAAAATCAATAATGACATTATAAAACCATTTAAAGCGACTAACAAGGCTTTCAAAGGCATGGGTGACTAGAAATGGACTTTTCTTGTGAATGGATGGCTTTCGCTTCACATTTCTTGAGGGAAATATCCAATTATAATCTGTTTTAACAAAAAATGTAAAAAAATTCAAGTTAAAATCAATAAAGAGATTATAAAACCATTTAAAGCAAGTAATAAGGGTTTCGAAGGCATTGATGACTATAAATGGACTTTTCTTGTGGATGGATGGCTTTCGCTTCATGTTTCCCAAGGGAAAGAACCAATTATAATCTGTTTTAACGAGAAATGCAAAAAAATTAAACTTAAAATCGATAATGAGATTGTAAAACCATTTAAAGCGAGTAATAAGGCTTTCAAAGGCATAGGTGACTATAAATGGACTTTTCTTGTGGATGGATCACTTTCGCTTCACGTTTTCCAAGGGCAATATCCAATTATAATCTGTTTTAGTAAAAAATGTAAAAAACTTCAACTTAAAATCAATAATGAGATTATAAAGCCATTTAAAGTGAATAATACGGCTTTCAAAGGTATGGGTGACTATAATAGACTTTTCTAGTCAGTGCATGGCTTTCGCTTTACATTTTTCAAGGAAAACATCCAATTATAATATGTTTTAACGAAAAATGCAAAACAAATTCAAGTTAAAATCAATAATGAGATTATAAAACCATTTAAAGCGAGTAATAAGGCTTTCAAAGGTATTGGTGACTATAAATGGACTTTTCTTGTCAATGGATGGCTTTCGCTTCACGTTTCCCACGGGAAACATCTAATTATCATCTGTTTTAACGAGAAATGCAAAAAAAATTCAACTTAAAATCAATAATGACATTATAAAATCATTTAAAGCGACTAACAAAGCTTTCAAAGGCATGGTTGACTAGAAATGGACTTTTCTTGTGAATGGATGGCTTTCGCTTCACATTTCTCGAAGAAAATATCCAATTATAATCTGTTTTAACAAAAAATGTAAAAAAATTCAAGTGAAAATCAATAATGAGATTATAAAGCCATTTAAAGCAAGTAATAAGGGTTTCGAAGGCATTGATGAATATAAATGGACTTTTCTTGTGGATGGATGGCTTTCGCTTCATGTTTCCTGAGGGAAAGAACCAATTATAATATGTTTTAATGAGAAATGAAAAAAAAATTCAACTTAAAATCAATAATGACATTATAAAACCATTTAAAGCGACTAACAAGGCTTTCAAATGCATGGGTGACTAGAAATGGACTTTTCTTGTGAATGGATGGCTTTCGCTTCACATTTCTCGAGGGAAATATCCAATTATAATCTATTTTAACAAAAAATGTAAAAAAATTCAAGTGAAAATCAATAATGAGATTATAAAACCATTTAAAGCAAGTAATAAGGGTTTCGAAGGCATTGATGACTATAAATGGACTTTTCTTGTGGATGGATGGCTTTCGCTTCATGTTTCCTAAGGGAAAGAACCAATTATAATCTATTTTAACGAGAAATGCAAAAAAATTAAACTTAAAATCGATAATGAGATTATAAAACCATTTAAAGCGACTAACAAGGCTTTCAAATGCATGGGTGACTAGAAATGGACTTTTCTTGTGAATGGATGGCTTTCGCTTCACATTTCTCGAGGGAAATATCCAATTATAATCTATTTTAACAAAAAATGTAAAAAAATTCAAGTGAAAATCAATAATGAGATTATAAAACCATTTAAAGCAAGTAATAAGGGTTTCGAAGGCATTGATGACTATAAATGGACTTTTCTTGTGAATGGATGGCTTTCGCTTCACGTTTCTCGAGGGTAATATCCAATTATAATCTGTTTTAACAAAAAATGCAAAAAAATTCAAGTGAAAATCAATAATTAGATTATAAAACCATTTACAGCAACTAATGAGAGTTTCAAAGGCATTGACGACTATAAATGGACTTTTCTTGTGGATGGATGGCTTTCGCTTCATGTTTCCCGAGGGAAAGAACCAATTATAATCTGTTTTAACAAGAAATGCAAAAAAATTCAACTTAAAATCAGTAATGAGATTATAAAACCATTTAAAGCGAGTAATAAGGCTTTCAAAGGCATAGGTGACTATAAATGGACTTTTCTTGTGGATGGATGGGTTTCGCCTCACGTTTCCCAAGGGAAACATCCAATTATAATCTGTTTTAGTGAAAAATGTAAAAAAATTCAACTTAAGATCAATAATGAGATTATAAAGCCATTTAAAGTGAATAATAAGGCTTTCAAAGGCACGGGTGACTATAATGGACTTTTCTTGTCAATGGATGGCTTTCGCTTTACGTTTCCCAAGGGAAACATCCAATTATAATCTGTTTTAACGAAAAATGCAAAAAAAATTCAAGTGAAAATCAATAATGAGATTATAAAACCATTTAAAGCGAGTAATAAGGCTTTCAAAGGCATAGGTGACTATAAATGGACTTTTCTTGTGGATGGATGGCTTTCGCTTCACGTTTCCCAAGGGAAACATCCAATTATAATCTGTTTTAGTAAAAAATATAAAAAAATTCAACTTAAAATCAGTAATGAGATTATAAAGCCATTTAAAGTGAATAATAAGGCTTTCAAAGGCACACGTGACTATAATGGACTTTTCTAATCAATGGATGGCTTTCGCTTTACGTTGTCCAAGGAAAACATCCAATTATAATATGTTTTAATGAAAAATGCAAAAAAAATTCAAGTCAAAATCAATAATGAGATTATAAAACCATTTAAAGCGAGTAATAAGGCTTTCAAAGGCATTGGTGACTATAAATGGACTTTTCTTGTCAATGGATGGCTTTCGATTCACGTTTCCCGCGGGAAACATCTAATTATAATCTGTTTTAACGAGAAATGCAAAAAAAATTCTACTTAAAATCAATAATGACATTATAAAATCATTTAAAGCGACTAACAAGGCTTTCAAAGGCATGGTTGACTAGAAATGGACTTTTCTTGTGAATGGATGGCTTTCGCTTCACATTTCTCGAGGAAAATATCCAATTATAATCTGTTTTAACAAAAAATGTAAAACAATTCAAGTGAAAATCAATAATGAGATTATAAAGCCATTTAAAGCAAGTAATAAGGGTTTCGAAGGCATTGATGACTATAAATGGACTTTTCTTGTGGATGGATGGCTTTCGCTTCATGTTTCCTGAGGGAAAGAACCAATTATAATCTGTTTTAATGAGAAGTGAAAAAAAAATTCAACTTAAAATCAATAATGACATTATAAAACCATTTAAAGCGACTAACAAGGCTTTCAAAGGCATGGGTGACTAGAAATGGACTTTTCTTGTGAATGGATGGCTTTCGCTTCACATTTCTTGAGGGAAATATCCAATTATAATCTGTTTTAACAAAAAATGCAAAAAAATTCAAGTTAAAATCAATAATGAGATTATAAAACCATTTAAAGCAAGTAATAAGGGTTTCGAAGGCATTGATGACTATAAATGGACTTTTCTTGTGGATGGATGGCTTTCGCTTCATGTTTCCCAAGGGAAAGAACCAATTATAATATATTTGAACGAGAAATGCAAAAAAATTAAACTTAAAATCGGTAATGAGATTGTAAAACCATTTAAAGCGAGTAATAAGGCTTTCAAAGGCATAGGTGACTATAAATAGACTTTTCTTGTGGATGGATCACTTTCGCTTCACGTTTTCCAAGGGAAACATCCAATTATAATCTGTTTTAGTAAAAAATGTGACTATAATAGACTTTTCTAGTCAGTGCATGGCTTTCGCTTTACATTTTTCAAGGAAAACATCCAATTATAATATGTTTTAACAAAAAATGCAAAACAAATTCAAGTTAAAATCAATAATGAGATTATAAAACCATTTAAAGCGAGTAATAAGGCTTTCAAAGGTATTGGTGACTATAAATGGACTTTTCTTGTCAATGGATGGCTTTCGCTTCACGTTTCCCACGGGAAACATCTAATTATCATCTGTTTTAACGAGAAATGCAAAAAAAATTCAACTTAAAATCAATAATGACATTATAAAATCATTTAAAGCGACTAACAAAGCTTTCAAAGGCATGGTTGACTAGAAATGGACTTTTCTTGTGAATGGATGGCTTTCGCTTCACATTTCTCGAGGAAAATATCCAATTATAATCTGTTTTAACAAAAAATGTAAAAAAATTCAAGTGAAAATCAATAATGAGATTATAAAGCCATTTAAAGCAAG
This sequence comes from Theobroma cacao, assembly GCF_053813885.1. NCBI lineage: Eukaryota > Viridiplantae > Streptophyta > Magnoliopsida > Malvales > Malvaceae > Theobroma > Theobroma cacao. The sequence goes on along the minus strand of NC_142648.1, from coordinate 10,789,295 downwards.
TAATAAGGGTTTCGAAGGCATTGATGACTATAAATGGACTTTTCTTGTGGATGGATGGCTTTCGCTTCATGTTTCCTGAGGGAAAGAACCAATTATAATATGTTTTAATGAGAAATGAAAAAAAAATTCAACTTAAAATCAATAATGACATTATAAAACCATTTAAAGCGACTAACAAGGCTTTCAAATGCATGGGTGACTAGAAATGGACTTTTCTTGTGAATGGATGGCTTTCGCTTCACATTTCTCGAGGGAAATATCCAATTATAATCTATTTTAACAAAAAATGTAAAAAAATTCAAGTGAAAATCAATAATGAGATTATAAAACCATTTAAAGCAAGTAATAAGGGTTTCGAAGGCATTGATGACTATAAATGGACTTTTCGTATGGATGGATGGCTTTCGCTTCATGTTTCCTGAGGGAAAGAACCAATTATAATCTGTTTTAACGAGAAATGCAAAAAAATTCAACTTAAAATCAATAATGAGATTATAAAACCATTTAAAGTGAGTAATAAGGCTTTCAAAGGCATAGGTGACTATAAATGGACTTTTCTTGTAGATGGATGGCTTTCGCTTCACGTTTCCCAGGGGAAACATTCAATTATAATCTGTTTTAGTGGAAAATGCAAAAAAATTTAACTTAAAATCAATAATGATATTATAAAACCATTTAAAGCGAGTATAAAGGCTTTCAATGGCATAGGTGACTATAAATGAACTTTTTTCTTGAATGGATGGCTTTCGCTTCACGTTTCCCGATGAAAACATCCAATTGTAATATGTTTTAACGAGTAATGCCAAAAAATTCAAGTTAAAATCAATAATGAGATTCTAAAGCCATTTAAAGTGAATATTAAGGCTTTCAAAGGCATGGGTGACTATAATGGACTTTTCTTGTCAATGGATGGCTTTCGCTTTACGTTTCCTAAGGGAAACATCCAATTATAATCTGTTTTAACGAAAAATGCAAAAAAAATTCAAGTTAAAATCAATAATGAGATTATAAAACCATTTAAACTGAGTAATAAGGCTTTCAAAGGCATTGGTGACTATAAATGGACTTTTCTTGTCAATGGATGGCTTTCGCTTCACGTTTCCCATGGGAAACATCTAATTGTAATCTGTTTTAACGAGAAATGCAAAAAAATTTCAACTTAAAATCAATAATGACATTATAAAACCATTTAAAGCGACTAACAAGGCTTTCAAAGGCATGGGTGACTCGAAATGGAGTTTTCTTGTGAATGGATGGCTTTCGCTTCACATTTCTCGAGGAAAATATCCAATTATAATCTGCTTTAACAAAAAATGCAAAAAAGTTCAAGTGAAAATCAATAATGAGATTATAAAACCATTTAAAGCAAGTAATATGGGTTTCATAGGCATTGATGACTATAAATGGACTTTTCTTGTGGATGGATGGCTTTCACTTCATGTTTCCCGAGGGAAAGAACCAATTATAATCTGTTTTAACGAGAAATGCAAAAAAATTCAACTTAAAATCAATAATGAGATTATAAAACCATTTAAAGCGAGTAATAAGGCTTTCAATGGCATTGGTGACTGTAAATGGACTTTTCTTGTCAATGGATGGCGTTCGCTTCACGTTTTCCGCGGGAAACATCTAATTATAATCTATTTTAACGAGAAATACAAAAAAAATTCAACTTAAAATCAATAATGACATTATAAAACCATTTAAAGCGACTAACAAGGCTTTTAAAGACATAGGTGACTAGAAATGGACTTTTCTTGTGAATGGATGACTTTCGCTTCACATTTCTCGAGGGAAATATCCAATTATAATCTGTTTTAACAAAAAATGCAAAATAATTCAAGTGAAAATCAATAATGACATTATAAAACCAATTAAAGCAGGTAATAAGGGTTTCAAAGGCATTGATGACTATAAATGCACTTTTCTTGTGGGTGGATGGCTTTCGCTTCATGTTTCCCAAGGGAAAGAACCAATTATAGTCTGTTTTAACGAGAAATGCAAAAAAATTCAACTTAAAATCAATAATGAGATTATAAAACCATTTAAAGCAAGTAATAAGGCTTTCAAAGGCATAGGTGACTATAAATGGACTTTTCTTGTGGATGGATGGCTTTCGCTTCACGATTCCCGAGGGAAACATCCAATTATAATTTGTTTTAGTGAAAAATGTAAAAAAATTCAACTTAAAATCAATAATGATATTATAAAACCATTTAAAGCGAGTAATAAGGCTTTCAATGGCATGGGTGACTATAAATGGAATTTTTCTCTTGAATGGATGGCTTTCGCTTCATGTTTCCCGATGGAAACATCCAACTATAATCTGTTTTAACGAGAAATACAAAAAAAATTATACTTAAAATCAATCATGAGATTGTAATAAAACCTTTTAAAGCGAGTAATAAGGCTTTCAATAGCATCGGTGACTATAAATGGACTTTTCTTGTCAATGGATGGCTTTCGCTTTACATTTTTCAAGGAAAACATCCAATTATAATATGTTTTAACGAAAAATGCAAAACAAATTGAAGTTAAAATCAATAATGAGATTATAAAACCATTTAAAGCGAGTAATAAGGCTTTCAAAGGCATTAGTGACTATAAATGAACTTTTCTTGTCAATGGATGGCTTTCGCTTCACGTTTCCCGTGGGAAACATCTAATTATAATCTGTTTTAACGAGAAATGCAAAAAAAATTCAACTTAAAATCAATAATGACATTATAAAATCATTTAAAGCGACTAACAAGGCTTTCAAAGGTATGGTTGACTAGAAATGGACTTTTCTTGTGAATGGATGGCTTTCGCTTCACATTTCTCGAGGAAAATATCCAATTATAATCTGTTTTAACAAAAAATGTAAAAAAATTCAAGTGAAAATCAATAATGAGATTATAAAGCCATTTAAAGCAAGTAATAAGGGTTTCGAAGGCATTGATGACTATAAATGGACTTTTCTTGTGGATGGATGGCTTTCGCTTCATGTTTCCTGAGGGAAAGAACCAATTATAATCTGTTTTAATGAGAAATGAAAAAAAAATTCAACTTAAAATCAATAATGACATTATAAAACCATTTAAAGCGACTAACAAGGCTTTCAAAGGCATAGGTGACTAGAAATGGACTTTTCTTGTGAATGGATGGCTTTCGCTTCACATTTCTCGAGGGAAATATCCAATTATAATCTATTTTAACAAAAAATGCAAAAAAATTCAAGTGAAAATCAATAATGAGATTATAAAACCATTTAAACCAAGTAATAAGGGTTTCGAAGGCATTGATGACTATAAATGGACTTTTCTTGTGGATGGATGGCTTTCGCTTCATGTTTCTTGAGGGAAAGAACCATTTATAATCTGTTTTAACGAGAAATGCAAAAAAATTCAACTTAAAATCAATAATGAGATTATAAAACCATTTAAAGTGAGTAATAAGGCTTTCAAAGGCATAGGTGACTATAAATGGACTTTTCTTGTGGATGGATGGCTTTCGCTTCACGTTTCCCATGGGAAACATCCAATTATAATCTGTTTTAGTGAAAAATGTAAAAAAATTCAACTTAAAATCAATAATGATATTATAAAACTATTTAAAGCGAGTATAAAGGCTTTCAATGGCATAGGTGACTATAAATAGACTTTTTTCTTGAATGGATGGCTTTCGCTTCACGTTTCCCGATGAAAACATCCAATTGTAATATGTTTTAACGAGAAATGAAAAAAAATTCAAGTTAAAATCAATAATGAGATTCTAAAGCTTTTTAAAGTGAATAATAAGGCTTTCAAAGGCATGGGTGACTATAATGGACTTTTCTTGTCAATGGATGGCTTTCGCTTTACGTTTCCCAAGGGAAACATCCAATTATAATCTGTTTTAACGAAAAATGCAAAAAAAATTCAAGTTAAAATCAATAATGAGATTATAAAACCATTTAAAGTGAGTAATAAAGCGTTCAAAGGCATTGGTGACTATAAATGGACTTTTCTTGTCAATGGATGGCTTTCGCTTCAGGTTTCCCGCGGGAAACATCTAATTGTAATCTGTTTTAACGAGAAATGCAAAAAAAATTCAACTTAAAATCAATAATGACATTATAAAACCATTTAAAGCGACTAACAAGGCTTTCAAAGGCATGGGTGACTCGAAATGGACTTTTCTTGTGAATGGATGGCTTTCGCTTCACATTTCTCGAGGAAAATATCCAATTATAATCTGCTTTAACAAAAAATGCAAAAAAATTCAAGTGAAAATCAATAATGAGATTATAAAACCATTTAAAGCAAGTAATATGGGTTTCATAGGCATTGATGACTATAAATGGACTTTTCTTGTGGATTGATGGCTTTCACTTCATGTTTCCCGAGGGAAAGAACCAATTATAATCTGTTTTAACGAGAAATGAAAAAAAATTCAATTTAAAATCAATAATGAGATTATAAAACCATTTAAAGCGAGTAATAAGGCTTTCAATGGCATTGGAGACTATAAATGGACTTTTCTTGTGGATGGATGGCTTTCGCTTCACGTTTCATAAGGGAAACATCCAATTATAATCTGTTTTAGTGAAAAATGTAAAAAAAATTCAACTTAAAATCAATAATAAGATTATAAAGCCATTTAAAGTGAATAATAAGCCTTTCAAAAGCATGGGTGACTATAATGGACTTTTCTTGTCAACGAATGGCTTTCGCTTTACGTTTCCCAAGGGAAACATCCAATTATAATATGTTTTAACTAAAAATACAAAAAAAATTCAAGTGAAAATCAATAATGAGATTATAAAACCATTTAAAGCGAGTAATAAGGCTTTAAAAGGCATTGGTGACTGTAAATGGACTTTTCTTGTCAATGGATGGCGTTCGCTTCACGTTTTCCGCGGGAAACATCTAATTATAATCTATTTTAACAAGAAATACAAAAAAAATTCAACTTAAAATTAATAATGACATTATAAAACCATTTAAAGCGACTAACAAGGCTTTTAAAGGCATAGGTGACTAGAAATGGACTTTTCTTGTAAATGGATGGCTTTCGCTTCACATTTGTCGAGGAAAATATCCAATTATAATCTGTTTTAACAAAAAATGCAAAAAAATTCAAGTGAAAATCAATAATGAGATTATAAAACCATTTAAAGCAGGTAATAAGGGTTTCAAAGGCATTGATGACTATAAATGGACTTTTCTTATGGGTGGATAGCTTTCGCTTCATGTTTCCCAAGGGAAAGAACCAATTATAATCTATTTTAACGAGAAATGAAAAAAAATTCAACTTAAAATCAATAATGAGATTATAAAACCATTTAAAGCGAGTAATAAGGCTTTCAAAGGCATAGGTGACTACAAATGGACTTTTCTTTTGGATGGATGGCTTTCGCTTCACGATTCCCAAGGGAAACATCCAATTATAATTTGTTTTAGTGAAAAATGTAAAAAAATTCAACTTAAAATCAATAATGAGATTATAAAACCATTTAAAGCGAGTAATAAGGCTTTCAATGGCATCGGTGGCTATAAATGGACTTTTCTTGTCAATTGATGGCTTTCGCTTCACGTTTCTCGAGCGAAACATCCAATTATAATATGTTTTAACAAAAAATGTAAAAAATTCAACTTAAAATCAATAATGATATTATAAAACCATTTAAAGCGAGTAATAAGGCTTTCAATGGCATGGGTGACTATAAATGGACTTTTCTCTTGAATGGATGGCTTTCGCTTCATGTTTCTCAATGGAAACATCCAACTATAATCTGTTTTAACGAGAAATGCAAAAAAAATTCTACTTAAAATCAATAATGAGATTATAAAACCATTTAAAGCGACTAATAAGGCTTTCAATAGGATCGGTGACTATAAATGGACTTTTCTTATCAATGGATGGCTTTCGCTTCACATTTCCTGAGGGAAACATCTAATTATAATCTGTTTTAACGAGAATGCAAAAAAATTCAACTTAAAATCAACAATGATATTATAAAACCATTTAAAGCAAGTAATAAGGCTTTCAATGGCATAGGTGACTATAAATGGACTTTTTTCTTGAATGGATGGCTTTCGCTTCACGTTTCCCAATGGAAACATCCAATTGTAATATGTTTTAATGAGAAACGCAAAAAAATTCAACTTAAAATCAATAATGAGATTATAAAGCCATTTAAAGTGAATAATAAGGCTTTCAAAGACATGGGTGACTATAATGGACTTTTCTTGTCAATGGATGGCTTTCGCTTTACGTTTCTTAAGGGAAACATCCAATTATAATCTGTTTTAACGAAAAATGCAAAAACAATTCAAGTTAAAATCAATAATGAGATTATAAAACCATTTAAAGCGAGTAATAAGGCTTTTAAAGGCATTGGTGACTATAAATGGACTTTACTTGTCAATGGATGGCTTCTGCTTCACATTTCCCGCGGGAAACATCTAATTATAATCTGTTTTAACGAGAAATGCAAAAAAAATTCAACTTAAAATCAATAATGACATTATAAAACCATTTAAAGCGACTAATAAGGCTTTCAAAGACATGGGTTACAATAAATGGACTTTTCTTGTGAATGGATGGCTTTCGCTTCACGTTTCTCAAGGGAAATATCCAATTAGAATCTGTTTTAACAAAAAATGCAAAACAATTCAAGTGAAAATCAATAATGAGATTATAAAACCATTCAAAGTGAGTAATAAGGATTTCAAAGGCATTGATGACTATAAATGGACATTTCTTGTGGATGGATGGCATTCGCTTCACATTTCCTGAGGGAAACATCCAATTATAATCTGTTTTGACGAGAAATGTAAAAAAATTCAACTTAAAATCAATAATGAGATTCTAAAACCATTTAAAGCGAGAAATAAGGCTTTCAATGGCATTGATGACTATAAATGGACTTTTCTTGTCAATGGATGGCTTTCGCTTCACGTTTCCTACGGGAAACATCTAATTATAATCTGTTTTAACGAGAAATGCAAAAAAATTCAACTTAAAATCAATAATGACATTATAAAACCATTTAAAGCGAGTAATAATGCTTTCAAAGGCATGGGTGATTTTGAAAAGACTTTTCTTGCGAATGGATGGCTTTCGCTTCACGTTTCTCGAGGAGAACATCCAATTATCATCTGTTTTAAAGTGAAATGTAAAAAAATTCAACTTAAAACCAATAATGATATTATAAAACCATTTAAAGCGAGTAATAAGGCTTTCAAAGGCATTCGTGACTATAAATGAACTTATCTTATGAATGGATGGCTTTCGCTTCACGTTTCTCGAGGGAAACATCTAATTATAATCTGGTTTAACGAGAAATTCAAAACAATTCAACCTAAAGTCAATATTGACATTATAAAACCATTTAAAGCGAGTAATAAGGCTTTCAAAGGCATGAGTGACTACAAATGGACTTTTCTTGTGAACGGATGGCTTTCGCTTCACGTTTCTCGAGGAAAATATCCAATTATAATCTATTTTAACAAAAAAAATAAAAAAATTCAACTTAAAATCAATAATGAGATTATAAAACCATTTAAAGCGAGTAATAAGGATTTCAAAGGCAATGGTGACTGTAAATGGACTTTTCTTGTGGATGGATGGCTTTCGCTTCACGTTTCCCGAGGGAAACATCCAATTATAATCTATTTTAACAAAAAATGTAAAAAAATTCAAGTGAAAATCAATAATGAGATTATAAAACCATTTAAAGCAAGTAATAAGGGTTTCGAAGGCATGGCTGACTATAAATGGACTTTTCTTGTGAATGGATGACTTTCGCTTCACGTTTCCCAAGGGAAACATCCAATTATAATCTATTTGAATGAAAAATACAAAAAAATTCAACTTAAAATCAATAATGAGATTATAAAACCATTTAAAGCGAGTAATAAGGCTTTCAAAGGCATGGGTGACTATAAATGGCCTTTACTTGTGAATGGATGGCTTTCGCTTCACGTTTCCCAAGGCAAACATCCAATTATAATTTGTTTTAACAAAAAATGTAAAAAAATTCAACTTAAAATCAATAATGAGATTATAAAACTATTTAAAGCGAGTAATAAGGCTTTCAAAGGCATTGGTTACTATAAATGGACTTTTCTTGTGAATGGATGGCTTTCGCTTCACATTTCCCAAGGGAAACATCCAATTATGATATGTTTTAACGAGAAATGAAAAAAAATTCAATTTAAAATCAATAATGAGATTATAAAACCATTTAAAGCGAGTAATAAGGCTTTCAATGGCATGGGTGAATATAAATGGACTTTTCTTGTGAATGGTTGGGTTTCGCTTCACGTTTCCTAAGGGAAACATCCAATTATAATCCGTTTGAAGGAAAAATGCAAAAAAATTCAACTTAAAATCAATAATGAGATTATAAAACCATTTAAAGCGAGTAATAAGGCTTTCAAAGGCATGGGTGACTATAAATGGCCTTTTTCTGTGAATGGATGGCTTTCGCTTCACGTTTCCCAAGGTAAACATCCAATTATAATATGTTTTAACGAAAAATGTAAAAAAATTCAACTTAAAATAAATAATGAGATTATAAAACTATTTAAATCGAGTAATAAGGCTTTCAAAGGCATTGGTTACTATAAATGGACTTTTCTTGTGAATGGATGGCTTTCGTTTTACGTTTCCTGAGGGACAATCAAATTATAATCTTAATTAAAGAGACATGCAAAAAAATTGAACTTAAAATCAATAATGAGATTATAAAACCATTTAAAGCAAGTAATAAGGCTTTCAAAGGCATCGGTGACTATAAATGAACTTTTCTTGTCAATGAATGGCATTTACTTTACGTTTTCCGAGGGAAACCTCCAATTACAATATGTTTTAACGAGAAATGCAAAAAAATTCAACTTAAAACCAATAATGAGATTGTAAAACCATTTAAAGTGCGTAATAAGGCTTTCAATGGCATTGGTGACTGTAAATGGACTTTTCTTGTGAATGGGATGCTTTCGCTACACGTTTCTCGAGGGAAACATCCAATTATAATATGTTTTAACGAGAAATACAAAAAACTTCAACTTAAAATCAATAATGAGCTTCTAAAACCATTTAAAGTGAGTAATAAGGCTTTCAATGGCATTAGTGACTATAAATGGACTTTTCTTATCAATTGATGGCTTTTGCTTCGCGTTTCCCAAGGGAAACATCTAATTATAATCTATTTTAATGAGAAATGCAAAAAAATTCAACTTAAAATCAGTAATGAGATTATAGAACCATTTAAAGCGAGTAATAAGGCTTTCAATGGCATTAGTGGCTATAAATGGACTTTTCTTGTCAATGGATGCCTTTCGCTTCACGTTTCCCATGGGAAACATCTAATTATAATCTGTTTTAGTGAGAAATGCAAAAACAATTCAACTTAAAATCAATAATGGCATTATAAAAACATTTAAAGCGACTAATAAGGCTTTCAAAGGCATGGGTGACTATAAATGGACTTTTCTTGTGGGTGGATGGCTTTCGCTTCACATTTTCCAAGGGAAACATCCAATTATAATCTGTTTGAACGAGAAATGCAAAAAAATTCAACTTAAAAACAATAATGAGATTATAAACCACTTAAAGCGAGTAATAAGGCTTTCAAAGGCATAAATGACTATTAATGAACTTTTCTTGTGGATGGATGGCTTTCGCTTCACGTTTCCCGAGGGAAACATCCAATTTTAATCTCTTTTAGCAAAAAATGTAAAAAAAATTCAACTTAAAATCAATAATGAGATTCTAAAACCATTTAAAGCGAGTAAGAAGGCTTTCAATGGCATTAGTGACTATAAATGGACTTTTCTTGTCAATGGATGGCTTTCACTTCACGTTTCCCGAGCGAAACATCCAATTATAATATGTTTTAACAAAAAATGTAAAAAATTCAACTTAAAATCAATAATAATATTATAAAACCATTTAAAGCGAGTAATAAGGCTTTCAATGGCATGGGTGACTATAAATGGACTTTTTTCTTGAATGGATGGCTTTCGCTTCACGTTTCCCGATGAAAACATCCAATTATAATCTCATTATTGATTTTAAGTTGAATTTTTTCTCATTTTTCGTTAAAATAGATTATAATTGGATGTTTCCCTCGGGAAACGTGAAGCGAATGCCATCCATTCAAGAGAAAAGTCCATTTATAGTCACCCATGCCATTGAAAGCCTTATTACTCGCTTTAAATGGTTTTATAATCTCATTATTGATTTTAAGTTGTATTTTTTTGCATTTCTCCTTAAAACAGATTATAATTGGATGTTTCCCTCGGGAAATGTAAAGCAAATCCCATCCATTGACAAGAAAAGTCCATTTATAATCACCCATGCCTTTGAAAGCCTTATTATTTGCTTTAAATGGCTTTATAATCTCATTATTGATTTTAAGTTGAATATTTTTACATTTTTCATTAAAACGTATTATGATTGGATGTGTCCCTCGGGAAATGTGAAGCAAAAGCCATCCATTGAAAAGAAAAGACCATTTATAGTCACCTATGCCTTTGAAAACCTTATTACTCGTTTTAAATTGTTTTATAATCTCATTATTGATTTTAAGTTGAATTTGTTTGCATTTCTTGTTAAAACAGATTTTCATTGGATGTTTCCCTCGGGAAACGTGAAGCGAAAGCCATCCATTCACAAGAAAAGTCCTTTTATAGTCACCCATGCCTTTGAAAGCCTTATTATTCGCTTTAAATGGCTCTATAATCTGATTATTGATTTTAGGTTGAACTGCTTTGCATTTCTCATTAAAACAGATTATAATTGGATGTTTTCCTCGAAATATGTGAAGCAAAAGCTATCCATTGAAAAGAAAAGTCTATTTATAGTTACCTATGCCTTTAAAAGCCTTATTATTCGCTTTAAATGGCTTTATAATCTCATTATTGATTTTAAGTTGAATATTTTTGCATTTCTCATGAAAACGTATTATAATTGGATATTTCCCTCGAGAAACATGAAGCAAAAGCCATCCATTGAAAAGAAAATTCCATTTATAGTCACCAATGCCTTTGAAAGCCTTATTACTCACTTTAAATGGTTTTATAATCTCATTATTGATTTTAAGTTGAATTTTTTTGAATTTTTCATTAATAAAGATTATAATTTGATGTGTCCCTCGGGAAACGTGATACGAAAGCCATCCATTCACAAGAAATGTCCATTTATAGCAACCAATGCCTTTGAAAGTCTTATTACTCGCTTTAAATGGTTTTATAATCTCATTATTGATTTTAAGTTGAATTTTTTTACATTTTTCGTTAAAACAGATTATAATTGGATGTTTACCTTGGGAAACATGGAGCGAAAGCCATTCATCCACAACAAAAAAACCATTTATAGTCACCAATGCCTTTAAAAGCCTTATTACTCGCTTTAAATGATTTTATAATCTCATTATTGATTTTAAGTTGAATTTTTTTACATTTTTTGTTAAAACAGATTATAATTGGATATTTTCCTCGAGAAACGTGAAACGAAAGCCATCCATTCACAAGAAAAGTCCATTTATAGTAACCAATGCCTTTGAAAGTCTTATTACTCGCTTTAAATAGTTTTATAATCTCATTATTGATTTTAAGTTGAATTGTTTTGTATTTCTCGTTAAAACAGATTATAATTGGATGTTTCCCTCAGGAAACATAAAGCAAATCCCATCCATTGACAAGAAAAGTCCGTTTATAGTCACCAATGCCTTTGAAAGCTTTATTACTCGCTTTAAATGGTTTTATAATCTCATTATTGATTTTAAGTTGAATTTTTTTGTATTTTTCATTAATAAAGATTATAATTGGATGTGTCCCTCGAGAAACGTGATACGAAAGCCATCCATTCATAAGAAAAGTTCATTCATAGCAACCAATGCCTTTGAAAGCCTTATTACTCGCTTTAAATGGTTTTATAATCTCATTATTGATTTTAAGTTGAATTTTTTTACATTTTTCATTAAAACAGATTATAATTGGATGTTTACCTTGGGAAACATGGAGCGAAAGCCATCCATTCACAAGAAAAAATCATTTATAGTCACAAATGCCTTTAAAAGCCTTATTACTCACTTTAAATGGTTTTATTATCTCATTATTGATTTTAAGTTGAACTTTTTTACATTTTTTGTTAAAACAGATTATAATTGGATGTTTTCCTTGGGAAACGTGAAACAAAAGCCATCCATTCACAAGAAAAGTCCATTTATAGTAACCAATGCCTTTGAAAGTCTTATTACTCGCTTTAAATAGTTTTATAATCTCATTATTGATTTTAAGTTGAATTGTTTTGTATTTCTCGTTAAAACAGATTATAATTGGATGTTTCCCTCAGGAAACATAAAGCAAATCCCATCCATTGATAAGAAAAGTCCTTTTACAGTCACCCATGCCTTTGAAAGTCTTATTATTCGCTTTAAATGGCTTTATAATCTCATTATTGATTTTAAGTTGAATACTTTTGCATTTTTCGTCAAAACGTATTATAATTGGATCATTCCCTCGGGAAACGTGAAGTGAAAGCCATCCATTGATAAGAAAAGTCCATTTATAGTCACCCATGCCTTTGAAAGCCTTATTACTCGCTTTAAATGGTTTTATAATCTCATTATTGATTTTAGGTTCAATTGTTCTGTATTTTTTGTTAAAACCGATTATAATTGGATGTTTTCCTCAGGAAACAGGAAGCGAAAGCCATCCATTCACAAGAAAAGTCCATTTATAGTCACCCATGCCATTGAAAGCCTTATAGCTCGCTTTAAATGGTTTTATAATCTCATTACTGATTTTAAGTTGAATTTTTTTGTATTTCTCATTAAAACAGATTATAATTGGATGTTTCCCTTGGGAAACGTAAATCAAATCCCATCCATTGACAAGAAAAGTCCTTTTACAGTCACCCATGCCTTTGAAAGTCTTATTATTCGCTTTAAATGGCTTTATAATCTCATTATTGATTTTAAGTTGAATATTTTTGCATTTTTCATCAAAACGTATTATAATTAGATCTTTCCCTCAGGAAACATAAAGTGAAAGCCATCCATTCATAAGAAAAGTCCATTTATAGTCACCCATGCCTTTGAAAGCCTTATTACTCGCTTTAAATGGTTTTATAATCTCATTATTGATTTTAAGTTGAATTTTTTTGCATTTTTCCTTCAAACGGATTATAATTGGATGTTTCCCTTGGGAAACGTGAAGCGAAACCCATCCATTCACAAGAAAAGCCCATTTATATTCACCGATGCCATTGAAAGCCTTATTACTCGCTTTAAATGGTTTTATAATCTCATTATTGATTTTAAATTGAATTTTTTTTCATTTCTCGTTAAAACATATTATAATTGGATGTTTCCCTCGGGAAATGTGAAGCGAAAGCCATCCATTCACAAGAAAAGTCCATTTATAGTAACCAATGCCTTTGAAAGCCTTATTACTCGCTTTAAATAGTTTTATAATCTCATTATTGATTTTAGGTTGAATTTTTTTACATTTTTTGTTAAAACAGATTATAATTGGATGTTTGCCTTGGGAAACGTGAAGCAAAAGCCATCCATTCACAAGTAAAGGCCATTTATAGTCACCCATGCCATTGAAAGCCTTATTACTCGCTTTAAATGGTTCTATAATCTCATTATTGATTTGCGGTTGAATTGTTCTGTATTTTTTGTTAAAACAGATTATAATTGGATGTTTTCCTCAGGAAACAGGAAGTGAAAGCCATCCATTCACAAGAAAAGTCTATTTATAGTCACCCATGCCATTGAAAGCCTTATTACTCGCTTTAAATGGTTTTATAATCTCATTATTGATTTTAAGTTGAATTTTTTTACATTTTTTGTTAAAACAGATTATAATTGGATGTTTTCCTGGGGAAACGTGAAACGAAAGCCATCCATTCACAAGAAAAGTCCATTTATAGTAACCAATGCCTTTGAAAGTCTTATTACTCGCTTTAAATAGTTTTATAATCTCATTATTGATTTTAAGTTGAATTGTTTTGTATTTCTCGTTAAAACAGATTATAATTGGATGTTTCCCTCGGGAAACATAAAGCAAATCCCATCCATTGACAAGAAAAGTCCTTTTACAGTCACCCATGCCTTTGAAAGTCTTATTATTCGCTTTAAATGGCTTTATAATCTCATTATTGATTTTAAGTTGAATATTTTTGCATTTTTCGTCAAAACGTATTATAATTGGATCTTTCCCTCGGGAAACGTGAAGCGAAAGTCATCCATTGATAAGAAAAGTCCATTTATAGTCACCCATGCCTTTGAAAGCCTTATTACTCTCTTTAAATGGTTCTATAATTTCATTATTGATTTTAGATTGAATTGTTTTGCATTTTTCGTTAAAACATATTATAATTGGATGTTTTCCTCGGGAGACGTGAAGCAAAAGCCAACCATTGAAAAGAAAAGTCTATTTATAGTCACCTATGCCTTTGAAAGCCTTATTATTCACTTTAAATGGCTTTATAATCTCATTATTGATTTTAAGTTGAATATTTTTGCATTTTTCATTAAAACGTATTATAGTTGGATGTTTCCCTCGAGAAACGTGAAGCAACAGCCATCCATTGAAAAGAAAAGTCCATTTATAGTCACCAATGCCTTATTACTGCAATAAAATTCAACTTAAAATCAATAATGAGATTATAAAACCATTTAAAGCGAGCTATAAGGCTTTCAATGGCATGGGTGACTATAAATGGACTTTTCTTATGAATCGATGGCTTTCGCTTCACATTTCCCAAGGTAAACATCCAATTATAATCTGTTTTAATGAAAAATGTAAAAAAACTCAACTTAAAATAAATAATGAGATTATAAAACTATATAAAGCGAGCCATAAGGCTTTCAATGGCATGGGTGACTATAAATGGACTTTTCTTGTGAATGGATGGCTTTCACTTCACATTTCCCGAGGAAAACATCCAATTATAATCTTTATTAACGAAATATGCAAAAAAATTCAACGTAAAATCAATAATGAGATTATATAACCATTTAAAGCGAGTAATAAGGCTTTCAAAGGTATTGGTGACTATAAATGGATTTTTCTTTTCAATGGATGGCTTTTGCCTCACGTTTCCTGAGGGAAACATCCAATTATAATACGTTTTAACGAAAAATGCAAAAATATTCAACTTAAAATCAATAATGAGATTATAAAGCCATTTAAAGCGAATAATAAGGCTTTTAAAGGCATGGGTGACTGTAGATGGACTTTTCTTTTCAATGGATAGCTTTTGCTTCACGTTTCCCATGGGAAACATCCAATTATAATATATTTTAATGAAAAATGCAAAACAATTCAACCTAAAATCAATAATGAGATTATAGAACCATTTAAAGTGAGTAATAAGGCTTTCAAAGGCTTGGGAGACTATAAATGGACTTTTCTTGTGAATGGATGGCTTTCGCTTCACGTTTCCCAAGGGAAACATCCAATTATAATCTATTTGAACGAAAAATAAAAAAAAATTCAACTTAAAATCAATAATGAGATTATAAAACCATTTAAAGCGAGTAATAAGGCTTTCAAAGGCATGGGTGACTATAAATGGCCTTTACTTGTGAATGGATGGCTTTTGCTTCACGTTTCCCAAGGCAAACATCCAATTATAATCTGTTTTAACAAAAAATGTAAAAAAATTCAACCTAAAATCAATAATGAGATTATAAAACTATTTAAAGCGAGTAATAAGGCTTTCAAAGGCATTGGTTACTATAAATGGACTTTTCTTGTGAATGGATGGCTTTCGCTTCACATTTCCCGAGGGAAACATCCAATTATAATATGTTTTAACGAGAAATGAAAAAAAAATCAATTTAAAATCAATAATGAGATTATAAAACCATTTAAAGCGAGTAATAAGGCTTTCAATGGCATCGGTGAATATAAATGGACTTTTCTTGTGAATGGATGGGTTTCGCTTCACGTTTCCCAAGGGAAACATCCAATTATAATCCGTTTGAAGGAAAAATGCAAAAAAATTCAACTTAAAATCAATAATGGGATTATAAAACCATTTAAAGCGAGTAATAAGGCTTTCAAAGGCATGGGTGACTATAAATGGCCTTTTTCTGTGAATGGATGGCTTTCGCTTCACGTTTCCCAAGGTAAACATCCAATTATAATCTGTTTTAATGAAAAATGTAAAAAAATTCAACTTAAAATCAATAATGAGATTATAAAACAATTTAAATCGAGTAATAAGGCTTTCAAAGGCATTGGTTACTATAAATGGACTTTTCTTGTGAATGGAGGGCTTTCGTTTTACGTTTCCTGAGGGACAACCAAATTATAATCTTAATTAAAGAGACATGCAAAAAAATTGAACTTAAAATCAATAATAAGATTATAAAACCATTTAAAGCAAGTAATAAGGCTTTCAAAGGCATCGATGACTATAAATGAACTTTTCTTATCAATGAATGGCATTTACTTTACGTTTTCTGAGGGAAACCTCCAATTACAATATGTTTTAATGAGAAATGTAAAAAAATTCAACTTAAAACCAATAATGAGATTGTAAAACCATTTAAAGTGCGTAATAAGGCTTTCAATGGCATTGATGACTGTAAATGGACTTTTCTTATGAATGGGATGCTTTCGCTACACGTTTCTCGAGGGAAACATCCAATTATAATATGTTTTAACGAGAAATACAAAAAACTTCAACTTAAATTCAATAATGAGCTTCTAAAACCATTTAAAGCGAGTAATAAGGCTTTCAATGGCATGGGTGACTATAAATGAACTTTTCTTGCCAATGTATGCGATTTGCTTTACATTTCCCTAGGGAAACATCAAATATAATCTGTTTTAACGAGAAATGCAAAAAAATTCAACTTAAAATCAATAATGAGATTATAAAACCATTTAAAGTGTGTAATAAGGCTTTCAATGGCATGGGTGAATACAAATGGACTTTTCTTGTGAATGGATGGCTTTTGCTTTACATTTCGCAAGGGAAACATCCAATTATATGCTGTTTTAATGAGAAATGCAACAAAATTCAACTTAAAATCAATAATGAGATTATAAAACCATTTAAAGCGAGCTACAAGGCTTTCAATGGCATGGGTGACTATAAATGGACTTTTCTTGTGAATGGAATGCTTTCGCTTCACATTTCCCAAGGGAAACATCCAATTATAATCTGTTTTAACGAGAAATGTAAAAAAATTCAACTTAAAATCAATAATGAGATTATAAAACCATTTAAAGCGAGTAATAAGGCTTTCAATGGCATGAGTGAATATAAATGGAATTTTCTTGTGAATGGATGGCTTTCGCTTTACATTTCATGAGGGAAACATCCAATTATATGCTGTTTTAATGAGAAATGCAAAAAAATTCAACTTAAAATCAATAATGAGATTATAAAACCATTTAAAGCGAGCTATAAGGCTTTCAATGGCATGAGTGACTATAAATGGACTTTTCTTGTGAATGGATGGCTTTCGCTTCACATTTCGCAAGGGAAACATCCAATTATAATCTGTTTTAATGAGAAATGAAAAAAATTCAATTTAAAATCAATAATGAGACTATAAAACAATTTAAAGCGAGTAATAAGGCTTTCAATGGCATGGGTGAATATAAATGGACTTTTCCTGTGAATGGATGGATTTTGCTTTACATTTCCTGAGGGAAACATCCAATTATAATCTGTTTTAACAAGAAATGCAAAAAAATTCAACTTAAAATCAATAATGAGATTATAAAACCATTTAAAGCAAGCTATAAGGCTTTCAATGGCATGGGTGACTATAAATGGAATTTTCTTGTGAATGGATGGCTTTCACTTCACGTTTCCTAAGGGAAATATCCAATTATAATATGTTTTCATGAGAAATGCAAAAAAATTCAACTTAAAATCAATAATGAGATTATAGAACCATTTAAAGCGAGTAATAAGGCTTTCAAAGGCATTGGTAAACGGACTTTTCCTTTCAATGGATGGCTTTTGCTTCACGTTTCTTGAGGAAAACATCCAATTATAATACGTTTTAACGAGAAATCCAAAAATATTCAACTTAAAATCAATATTGAGATTATAAAGCCATTAAAAACGAATAATAAGGCCTTCAAAGGCATGCGTGACTATAAATGGACTTTTCCTATCAATGGATGGGATTTGCTTTACGTTTCCCGAGGGAAACATCCAATTATAATTTGTTTTAACGAGAAATGCAAAAAAAATTCAACTTAAAATCAATAATGAGATTACAGAACCATTTAAAGCGAGTAATAAGGCTTTGAAAGGCATGGGTGACTATAAATGGACTTTTCTTGTAAATGGATGGCTTTCGCTTAACGTTTCTAGAGGGAAACATCCAATTATAATCTGTTTTAACGAGAAATGGAAAAAATTCGACTTAAAATCAATAATGAGATTATAAAACCATTTAAATCGAGTAATAAGGCTTTCAAAGGCGTGGGTGACTATAAATGGGCTTTTCTTGTGAATGGATGGCTTTTACTTCACGTTTCCCGAGGGAAACATCCAATTATAATACGTTTTAATGAAAAATACCACAATATTCAACTTAAAATCAATAATGAGATTATAAAGCCATTTAAAGCGAATAATAAGGCTTCCAAAGGCATGGGTGACTGTAAAAGGACTTTTCTTGTCAGTGGATGGGATTTGCTTTACGTTTCCCAAGGGAAACATCCAATTATAATCTGTTTTAATGAGAAATACAAAAAAATTCAACTGAAAATCAATAATGAGATTATAAAACCATTTAAAGCGAGTAATAAGGCTTTCAATGGCATGGGTGAATATAAATGGACTTTTCTTGTGAATGGATGGCTTTCGCTTTACATTTCGTGAGGGAAACATCCAATTATATGCTGTTTTAATGAGAAATGCAAAAAAATTCAACTTAAAATCAATAATGAGATTATAAAACCATTTAAAGCGAGCTATAAGGCTTTCAATGGCATGGGTGACTATAAATGGACTTTTCTTGTGAATGGATGGCTTTCGCTTCACATTTCGCAAGGGAAACATCTAATTATAATCTGTTTTAATGAGAAATGAAAAAATTCAATTTAAAATCAATAATGAGACTATAAAACCATTTAAAGCGAGTAATAAGGCTTTCAATGGCATGGGTGAATATAAATAGACTTTTTCTGTGAATGGATGGCTTTTGCTTTACATTTCCTGAGGGAAACATCCAATTATAATCTGTTTTAACAAGAAATGCAAAAAAATTCAACTTAAAATCAATAATGAGATTATAAAACCATTTAAAGCAAGCTATAAGGCTTTTAATGGCATGGGTGACTATAAATGGACTTTTCTTGTGAATGGATGGCTTTCACTTCACGTTTCCTAAGGGAAATATCCAATTATAATATGTTTTCATGAGAAATGCAAAAAAATTCAACTTAAAATCAATAATGAGATTATAGAACCATTTAAAGCAAGTAATAAGGCTTTCAAAGGCATTGGTAAACGGACTTTTCTTTTCAATGGACGGCTTTTGCTTCACGTTTCCTGAGGAAAACATCCAATTATAATACGTTTTAATGAGAAATCCAAAAATATTCAACTTAAAATCAATATTGAGATTATAAAGCCATTAAAAGCGAATAATAAGGGCTTCAAAGGCATGCGTGACTATAAATGGACTTTTCCTATCAATGGATGAGATTTGCTTTATGTTTCCCGAGGGAAACATCCAATTATAATTTGTTTTAACGAGAAATGCAAAAAAAAATTCAACTTAAAATCAATAATGAGATTATAGAACCATTTAAAGCGAGTAATAAGGCTTTGAAAGGCATGGGTGACTATAAATGGACTTTTCTTGTAAATGGATGGCTTTCGCTTCACGTTTCTCGAGGGAAACATCCAATTATAATCTGTTTTAATGAGAAATGAAAAAAAATTTGACTTAAAATCAATAATGAGATTATAAAACCATTTAAATCGAGTAATAAGGCTTTCAAAGACGTGAGTGACTATAAATGGGCTTTTCTTGTGAATGGATGGCTTTTGCTTCACGTTTCCCGAGGGAAACATCCAATTATAATACGTTTTAATGAAAAATACTACAATATTCAACTTAAAATCAATAATGAGATTATAAAGCCATTTAAAGCGAATAATAAGGCTTCTAAAGGCATGGGTAACTGTAAAAGGACTTTTCTTGTCAGTGGATGGGATTTGCTTTACGTTTCCCAAGGGAAACATCCAATTATAATCTGTTTTAATGAGAAATACAAAAAAATTCAACTTAAAATCAATAATGAGATTATAAAACCATTTAAAGCGAGTAATAAGGCTTTCAAAGGCATTGGTTACTATAAATGGACTTTTCTTGTGAATGGATGGCTTCCGTTTCACGTTTCTCGAGAGAAACGTCCAATTATAATCTGTTTTAACAAAAAATGTAAAAAAATTCAACTTAAAATCAATAAAGAGATTATAAAACCATTTAAAGCGAGTAATAAGGCTTTTAAAGGCATTGGTGACTATAAATGGACTTTTCTTGTGAATGGATGGCTTTGGCTTCACGTTTGCCGAGGGAAACATCCAGTTATAATCTGTTTTAACAAAAAATGTACAAAATTCAACTTAAAATCAATAATGAGATTATAAAATCATTTAATGCGAGTAATAAGGCTTCCAAGGGCATGGGTGACTATAAATGGCCTTTTCTTGTGAATGGATGGCTTTCGCTTCTCGTTTCCCAAGGTAAACATCTAATTATAATCTGTTTTAATGAAAAATGTAAAAAAACTTAACTTAAAATCAATAATGAGATTACAAAACTATATAAAGCGAGTAATAAGGCTTTCAAAGGCATTGGTTACTATAAATGGACTTTTGTTTTGAATGGATGGCTTTTGCTTCACGTTTCCCATGGGAAACATCCAATTATAATCTGTTTTAATGAGAAATGCAAAAAAAATCAACTTAAAATCAATAATGAGATTATAAAACCATTTAAAGCGAGTAATAAGGCTTTCAATGGCATGGGTAAATATAAATGGGCTTTTCTTGTGAATGGATGGCTTTCGCTTTACATTTCGCGAGGGAAACATCCAATTATATGCTGTTTTAATGAGAAATGCAAAAAAATTCAACTTAAAATCAATAATGAGATTATAAAACTATTTAAAGCGAGCTATAAGGCTTTCAATGGCATGGGTGACTATAAATGGACTTTTCTTGTGAATGGGTGGCTTTCACTTCACGTTTCCCAAGTAAAACATCCAATTATAATCTTTATTAACGAAATATGCAAAAAAAATTCAACTTAAAATCAATAATGAGATTATAAAATCATTTAAAGCGAATAATAAGGCTTTCAAAGGTATTGGTGACTATAAATGGATTTTTCTTCTCAATGAATGGCTTTTGCCTCACGTTTCCCGAGGAAAACATCCAATTATAATACGTTTTAATGAAAAATGCAAAAATATTCAACTTAAAATCAATAATGAGATTATAAAGCCATTTAAAGCGAATAATAAGGCTTTCAAAGGCATGGGTGACTCTAAATGGACTTTTCTTTTGAATGGATGGCTTTTGCTTCACGTTTCCCATGGGAAACATCCAATTATAATCTATTTTAATGAAAAATGCAAAACTATTCAACCTAAAATCAATAATGAGATTATAGAACCATTTAAAGCGAGTAATAAGGCTTTCAAAGGCATGTGTGACTATAAATGGACTTTTCTTATCAATGGATGGGATTTGCTTTACGTTTCTTGAGGGAAACATCCAATTATAATTTGTTTTAACGAGAAACGCAAAAAACTTCAACTTAAAATTAATAATGAGATTATAAAACCATTTAAAGCGAGTAATAAGGCTTTCAATGGCATGGGTGAATATAAATGGACTTTTCTTGTGAATGGATGGGTTTCGCTTCACGTTTCCCAAGGGAAACATCCAATTATAATCCGTTTGAAGGAAAAATGCAAAAAAATTCAACTTAAAATCAATTATGAGATTATAAAACCATTTAAAGCGAGTAATGAGGCTTTCAAAGGCATGGGTGACTATAAATGGCCTTTTTCTGTGAATGAATGGCTTTCGCTTCACATTTCCCAAGGTAAACATCCAATTATAATCTGTTTTAACGAAAAATGTAGAAAAATTCAACTTAAAATCAATAATGAGATTATAAAACTATTTAAATCGAGTAATAAGGCTTTCAAAGGCATTGGTTACTATAAATGGACTTTTCTTGTGAATGGATGGCTTTCGTTTTACGTTTCCTAAGGGACACATCAAATTATAATCTTAATTAAAGAGAAATGCAAAAAAATTGAACTTAAAATCAATAATGAGATTATAAAACCATTTAAAGCAAGTAATAAGGCTTTGAAAGGTATTGGTGACTATAAATGAACTTTTCTTGTCAATGAATGGCATTTGCTTTACGTTTTCCGAGGGAAACCTCCAATTATAATCTGTTTTAACGAGAAATGCAAAAAAATTCAACTTAAAACCAATAATGAGATTGTAAAACCATTTAAAGCGCGTAATAATGCTTTCAATGGCATTGGTGACTGTAAATGGACTTTTCTTGTGAATGGAATGCTTTCGCTTAACCTTTCTCGAGGGAAACATCTAATTATAATATGTTTAACGAGAAATACAAAAAAATTCAACTTAAAATCAATAATGAGCTTATAAAACCATTTAAAGCGAGTAATAAGGCTTTCAATGGCATGGGTGACTATAAATGAACTTTTCTTGTCAATGTATGGGATTTGCTTTACGTTTCCCCAGGGAAACATCCAAATATAATCTGTTTTAACGAGAAATGCAAAAAAATTCAACTTAAAATCAATAATGAGATTATAAAACCATTTAAAGCGAGTAATAAGGCTTTCAATGGCATGGGTGAATATAAATGGACTTTTCTTGTGAATGGATGGCTTTCGCTTCACATTTCATGAGGGAAACATCCAATTATACGCTGTTTTAATGAGAAATGCAAAAAAATTCAACTTAAAATCAATAATGAGATTATAAAACCATTTAAAGCGAGCTATAAGGCTTTCAATGGCATGGGTGACTATAAATGGACTTTTCCTGTGAATGGATGGCTTTCTCTTCACATTTCCCAAGGGAAACATCCAATTATAATCTGTTTTAACGAGAAATGAAAAAAATTCAATTTAAAATCAATAATGAGATTATAAAACCATTTAAAGCGAGTAATAAGGCTTTCAATGGCATGGGTGAATATAAATGGACTTTTCCTATGAATGGATGGCTTTTGCTTTACATTTCCTGAGGGAAACATCCAATTATAATCTGTTTTAACAAGAAATGAAAAAAAATTCAACTTAAAATCAATAATGAGATTATAAAACCATTTAAACCAAGCTATAAGGCTTTCAATGGCATGGGTGACTATAAATGGATTTTTCTTGCGAATGGATGGCTTTCGCTTCACGTTTCCCAAGGAAAACATCCAATTATAATCTATTTGAACAAAAAATACAAAAAAATTCAACTTAAAATCAATAATGAGATTATAAAACCATTTAAAGCGAGTAATAAGGCTTTCAAAGGCATGAGTGACTATAAATGGCCTTTACTTGTGAATGGATGGCTTTCGCTTTACGTTTCCCAAGGTAAGCATCCAATTATAATCTGTTTTAACAAACAATGTAAAAAAATTCAACTTAAAATCAATAATGAGATTATAAAACTATTTAAAGTGAGTAATAGGGCTTTGAAAGGCATTGGTTACTATAAATGGACTTTTCTTGTGAATGGATGGCTTTCGCTTCACATTTCCCAAGGGAAACATCCAATTATAATATATTTTAACGAGAAATGAAAAAAAATTCAATTTCAAATCAATAATGAGATTATAAAACCATTTAAAGCGAGTAATAAGGCTTTCAATGGCATGAGTGAATATAAATGGACTTTTCTTGTGAATGGATGGGTTTCGCTTCACGTTTCCCAAGGGAAACATCCAATTATAATCTGTTCGAATGAAAAATGAAAAAAAATTCAACTTAAAATCAATAATGAGATTATAAAACCATTTAAAGCGAGTAATAAGGCTTTCAAAGGCATGGATGACTATAAATGGCCTTTACTTGTGAACGGATGGCTTTCGCTTCACGTTTCCTAAAGCAAACATCCAATTATAATCTGTTTTAACAAAATATGTAAAAAAATTCAACTTAAAATCAATAATGAGATTATAAAACTATTTAAAGCGAGTAATAAGGCTTTCAAAGGCATTGGTTACTATAAATGGACTTTTCTTGTGAATGGATGGCTTTCGCTTCACATTTCCAGAGGGAAACATCCAATTATAATATGTTTTAACGAGAAATGAAAAAAAATTCAATCTAAAATCAATAATGAGATTATAAAACCATTTTAAGCTAGTAATAAGGCTTTTAATGACATGGGTGAATATAAATGGACTTTTCTTGTGAATGGATGGGTTTCACTTCACGTTTCCCAAGGGAAACATCCAATTATAATCCGTTTGAAGGAAAAATGCAAAAAAATTCAACTTAAAATCAATAATGAGATTATAAAACCATTTACAGCGAGTAATAAGGCTTTCAAAGGCATGGGTGGCTATAAATTACCTTTTTCTGTGAATGGATGGCTTTCGCTTCACGTTTCCCAAGGTAAACATCCAATTATAATCTGTTTTAACGAAAAATGTAAAAAAATTCAACTTAAAATCAATAATGAGATTATAAAACTATTTAAATCGAGTAATAAGGCTTTCAATGGCATGGGTGAATATAAATGGACTTTTCCTGTGAATGGATGGCTTTTGCTTTACATTTCCTGAGGGAAACATTCAATTATAATCTGTTTTAACAAGAAATGCAAAAAAATTCAATTTAAAATCAATAATGAGATTATAAAACCATTTGAAGCGAGTAATAAGGCTTTCAATGGCATGGGTGAATATAAATGGACTTTTCTTGTGAATGGATGGCTTTCGCTTTACATTTCGCAAGGGAAACATCCAATTATACGCTGTTTTAATGAGAAATGTAAAAAAATTCAACTTAAAATCAATAATGAGATTATAAAACATTTTAAAGCGAGCTATAAGGCTTTCAATGGCATGGGTGACTATAAATGGACTTTTCTTGTGAATGGATGGCTTTCGCTTCACATTTCCCAAGGGAAACATCCAATTATAATCTGTTTTAACGAGAAATGAAAAAAATTCAATTTAAAATCAATAATGAGATTATAAAACCATTTAAAGCGAGTAATAAGGCTTTCAATGGCATGGGTGAATATAAATGGACTTTTCTTGTGAATGGATGGCTTTTGCTTTACATTTCCTGAGGGAAAGATCCAATTATAATCTGTTTTAACAAGAAATGCAAAAAAATTCAACTTAAAATCAATAATGAGATTATAAAACCATTTAAAGCAAGCTATAAGGCTTTCAATGGTATGGGTGACTATAAATGGACTTTTCTTGTGAATGGATGGCTTTCACTTCACGTTTCCTAAGGGAATTATCCAATTATAATATGTTTTCATGAGAAATGCAAAAAAATTCAACTTAAAATCAATAATGAGATTATAGAACCATTTAAAGCGAGTAATAAGGCTTTGAAAGGCATTGGTAAACGGACTTTTCTTTTCAATGGATGGCTTTTGCTTCACGTTTCTTGAGGAAAACATCCAATTATAATACGTTTTAACGAGAAATCCAAAAATATTCAACTTAAAATCAATATTGAGATTATAAAGCCATTAAAAGCGAATAATAAGGCCTTCAAAGGCATGCGTGACTATAATTGGACTTTTCCTATCAATGGATGGGATTTGCTTTACGTTTCTCGAGGGAAACATCCAATTATAATTTGTTTTAACGAGAAATGCAAAAAAAATTCAACTTAAAATCAATAATGAGATTATAGAACCATTTAAAGCGAGTAATAAGGCTTTGAAAGGCATGGGTGACTATAAATGGACTTTTCTTGTAAATGGATGGCTTTCGCTTCACGTTTCTCGAGGGAAACATCCAATTATAATCTGTTTTAACGAGAAATGAAAAAAAATTTGACTTAAAATCAATAATGAGAATATAAAACCATTTAAATCGAGTAATAAGGCTTTCAAAGGTGTGGGTGACTATAAATGGGCTTTTCTTGTGAATGGATGGCTTTTGCTTCATGTTTCCCGAGGAAAACATCCAATTATAATACGTTTTAATGAAAAATACTACAATATTCAACTTAAAATCAATAATGAATAATAAAGCCATTTAAAGCGAATAATAAGGCTTTCAAAGGCATGGGTGACTGTAAAAGGACTTTTCTTGTAAATGGATGGGATTTGCTTTACGTTTCCCAAGGGAAACATCCAATTATAATCTGTTTTAACGAGAAATACAAAAAAATTCAACTTAAAATCAATAATGAGATTATAAAACCATTTAAAGCGAGTAATAAGGCTTTCAAAGGCATTGGTTACTATAAATGGACTTTTCTTGTGAATGGATGGCTTCCGTTTCACGTTTCCCGAGAGAAACATCCAATTATAATCTGTTTTAACAAAAAATGTAAAAAACTTCAACTTAAAATCAATAACGAGATTATAAAACCATTTAAAGCGAGTAATAAGGCTTTTAAAGGCATTGGTGACTATAAATGGACTTTTCTTATGAATGGATGGCTTTGGCTTCACGTTTGCCGAGGAAAACATCCAATTATAATCTGTTTTAACAAAAAATGTAAAAAATTCAACTTAAAATCAATAATGAGATTATAAAACCATTTAATGCGAGTAATAAGGCTTCCAAAGGCATGAGTGACTATAAATGGCCTTTTCTTGTGAATGGATGGCTTTCGCTTCACGTTTTCCAAGGTAAACATCCAATTATAATCTGTTTTAATGAAAAATGTAAACAAACTCAACCTAAAATCAATAATGAGATTATAAAACTATATAAAGCGAGTAATAAGGCTTTCAATGGCATTGGTTACTATAAATGGACTTTTCTTTTGAATGGATGGCTTTTGCTTCACGTTTCCCATGGGAAACATCCAATTATAATCTGTTTTAACGAGAAATGCAAAAAAAATCAACTTAAAATCAATAATGAGATTATAAAACCATTTAAAGCGAGCAATAAGGCTTTCAATGGTATGGGTGAATATAAATGGACTTTTCTTGTGAATGGATGGCTTTCGCTTTACATTTCGCGAGGGAAACATCCAATTATATGCTGTTTTAATGAGAAATGCAGAAAAATTCAACTTAAAATCAATAATGAGATTATAAAACTATTTAAAGCGAACTATAAGGCTTTCAATGGCATGAGTGACCATAAATGGACTTTTCTTGTGAATGGATGGCTTTCAGTTCACGTTTCCCGAGGAAAACATCCAATTATAATCTTTATTAACGAAATATGCAAAAAATTTCAACTTAAAATCAATAATGAGATTATAAAACCATTTAAAGCGAGTAATAAGGCTTTCAATGGTATTGGTGACTATAAATAGATTTTTCTTTTCAATGGATGGCATTTGCCTCACGTTTCCCAAGGAAAACATCCAATTATAATACGTTTTAACGAAAAATGCAAAAATATTCAACTTAAAATCAATAATGAGTTTATAAAGCCATTTAAAGCGAATAATAAGGCTTTTAAAGGCATGGGTGACTGTAAATGGACTTTTCTTTTCAATGGATGGCTTTTGCTTCACGTTTCCCATGGGAAACATCCAATTATAATCTATTTTAATGAAAAATGCAAAACAATTCAACCTAAAATCAATAATGGGATTATAAAACCATTTAAAGCGAGTAATAAGGCTTTCAAAGGCATGCGTGACTATAAATGGACTTTTCTTATCAATGGATGGGATTTGCTTTACGTTTCCCGAGCGAAACATCCAATTATAATTTGTTTTAACGAGAAATGCAAAACAATTCAATTTAAAATCAATAATGAGATTATAAAACCATTTAAAGCGAGTAATAAGGCTTTCAATGGCATGGGTGAATATAAATGGACTTTTCTTGTGAATGGATGGGTTTCGCTTTACGTTTCCCAAGGGAAACATCCAATTATAATCCGTTTGAAGGAAAAATTCAAAAAAATTCAACTTAAAATCAATAATGAGATTATAAAACCATTTAAAGCGAGTAATAAGGCTTTCAAAGGCATGGGTGACTATAAATGGCCTTTTTCTTTGAATGGATGGCTTTCGCTTCACGTTTCCCAGGGTAAACATCCTATTATAATATATTTTAACGAAAAATGTAAAAAAATTCAACTTAAAATCAATAATGAGATTATAAAACTATTTAAATCGAGTAATAAGGCTTTCAAAGGCATTGGTTATTATAAATGGACTTTTCTTGTGAATGGATGGCTTTCATTTTATGTTTCCTGAGGGACACAACAAATTATAATCTTAATTAAAGAGAAATGAAAAAAAATTGAACTTAAAATTAATAATGAGATTATAAAACCATTTAAAGCAAGTAATAAGACTTTCAAAGGCATTGGTGACTATAAATGAACTTTTCTTGTCAATGAATGGCATTTGCTTTACGTTTTCTGAGGGAAACCTCCAATTATAATCTGTTTTATAGAGAAATGCAAAAAAATTCAACTTAAAACCAATAATGAGATTGTAAAACCATTTAAAGCGAGTAATAAGGCTTTCAATGGCATTGGTGACTGTAAATGGACTTTTCTTGTGAATGGAATGCTTTCACTTAACGTTTCTCGAGGGAAACATCCAATTATAATATGTTTTAACGAGAAATACAAAAAAATTCAACTTAAAATCAATAATGAGCTTATAAAACCATTTAAAGCGAGTAATAAGGCTTTCAATGGCATGGATGACTATAAATGAACTTTTCTCGTCAATGTATGGGATTTGCTATATGTTTCCCCAGGGAAACATCCAAATATAATCTGTTTTAACGAGAAATGCAAAAAAATTCAACTTAAAATCAATAATTAGATTATAAAACCATGTAAAGCGAGTAATAAGGCTTTCAATGGCATGGGTGAATAGAAATGGACTTTTCTTGTGAATGGATGGGTTTCGCTTCACGTTCTCCAAGGGAAACATCCAATTATAATCCGTTTGAAGGAAAAATGCAAAAAAATTCAACTTAAAATCAATAATGAGATTATAAAACCATTTAAAGCGAGTAATAAGGCTTCCAAAGGCATGGGTGACTATAAATGGCCTTTTCTGTGAATGGATGGCTTTCGCTTCACGTTTCCCAAGGTACACATCCAATTATAATCTGTTTTAATGAAAAATGTAAAAAAATTCAACTTAAAATCAATAATGTGATTATAAAACTATTTAAATCGAGTAATAAGGCTTTCAAAAGCATTGGTTACTATAAATGGATTTTTCTTGTGAATGGATGGCTTTTGTTTTACATTTCCTGAGGGACACATCAAATTATAATCTTAATTAAAGAGAAATGCAAAAAAATTCAACTTAAAATCAATAATGAGATTATAAAACCATTTAAAGCAAGTAATAAGGCTTTCGAAGGCATCGGTGACTATAAATGAACTTTTCTTGTCAATGAATGGCATTTGCTTTACGTTTTCCGAGGGAAACTTCCAATTATAATCTGTTTTAATGAGAAATGCAAAAAAATTCAACTTAAAACCAATAATGAGATTGTAAAACGATTTAAAGCGCGTAATAAGGCTTTCAATGGCATTGATGACTATAAATGGACTTTTCTTGTGAATGGAATGCTTTCGCTTAACGTTTCTCGAGGGAAACATCCAATTATAATATGTTTTAGTGAGAAATGCAAAAAAATTCAACTTAAAATCAATAATGAGATTATAAAACCATTTAAAGCGAGCTATAAGGCTTTGAATGGCATGGGTGACTATAAATGGACTTTTCTTGTGAATGGATGGCTTTCGCTTCACATTTCCCAAGGGAAACATCCAATTATAATATGTTTTAACGAGAAATGCAAAAAAATTCAACTTAAAATCACTAATGAGATTGTAAAACCATTTAAAGCGAGTAATAAGGCTTTCAATGGCATGGGTGAATATAAATGGACTTTTCTTGTGAATGGATGGCTTTCGCTTTACATTTCGCGAGGGAAACATCCAATTATATGCTATTTTAATGAGAAATACAAAAAAATTCAACTTAAAATCAATAATGAGATTATAAAACCATTTAAAGCGAGCTATAAGGCTTTCAATGGCATGGGTGACTATAAATGGACTTTTCTTGTGAATGGATGGCTTTCGCTTCACATTTCCCAAGGGAAACATCCAATTATAATCTGTTTTAATGAGAAATGAAAAAAATTCAATTTAAAATCAATAATGAGATTATAAAACCATTTAAAGCGAGTAATAAGGCTTTTAATGGCATGGGTGAATATAAATGGACTTTTCCTGTGAATGGATGGCTTTTGCTTTACATTTCCTGAGGGAAACATCCAATTATAATCTGTTTTAACAGGAAATGCAAAAAAATTCAACTTAAAATCAATAATGAGATTATAAAACCATTTAAAGCAAGCTATAAGGCTTTCAATGGCATGGGTGACTATAAATGGACTTTTCTTGTGAATGGATGGCTTTCACTTCACGTTTCCTAAGGGAAATATCCAATTATAATATGTTTTCATGAGAAATGCAAAAAAATTCTACTTAAAATCAATAATGAGATTATAGAACCATTTAAAGCGAGTAATAAGGCTTTCAAAGGCATTGGTAAACAGACTTTTCTTTTCAATGGATGGCTTTTGCTTCACGTTTTCTGAGGAAAACATCCAATTATAATACATTTTAACGAGAAATCCAAAAATATTCAACTTAAAATCAATATTGAGATTATAAAGCCATTAAAAGCGAATAATAAGGCCTTCAAAGGCATGCGTGACTATAAATGGACTTTTCCTATCAATGGATGGGATTTGTTTTACATTTCCCGAGGGAAACATCCAATTATAATTTGTTTTAACGAGAAATGCAAAAAAAATCAACTTAAAATCAATAATGAGATTATAGAACCATTTAAAGCGAGTAATAAGGCTTTGGAAGGCATGGGTGACTATAAATGGATTTTTCTTGTAAATTGATGGCTTTCGCTTCACGTTTCTCGAGGGAAACATCCAATTATAATCTGTTTTTACGAGAAATGAAAAATAATTCGACTTAAAATCAATAATGAGATTATAAAACCATTTAAATCGAGTAATAAGGCTTTCAAAGGCGTGGGTGATTATAAATGGGCTTTTCTTGTGAATGGATGGCTTTTGCTTCACGTTTCCCGAGGGAAACATCCAATTATAATACGTTTTAATGAAAAATACTACAATATTCAACTTAAAATCAATAATGAGATTATAAAGCCATTTAAAGCGAATAATAAGGCTTTCAAAGGCATGGGTGACTGTAAAAGGACTTTTCTTGTCAATGGATGGGATTTGCTTTACGTTTCCCAAGGGAAACATCCAATTATAATCTGTTTTAACGAGAAATACAAAAAAATTCAACTTAAAATCAATAATGAGATTATAAAATCATTTAAAGCGAGTAATAAAGACTAAGTCAGTTCTATTTCTCAATATTCTTTAGCCCGTCATATCTCCAATTTGCATTTTAGTCAACCAATACTCTTCATTATCCAACTAACGACCTTACTTTTTGTTGATCAATCGTTTTTTTTCATTCATATGATTTTTGGTATACACTTTTAAAGGATTGATTTATTATTTATATAAATTTTTTGTCCTGCACACTTAAATAAAGATATTAGACACAAATGAATGGGAATGTTTTATTATCATCAAAAACTAATAGAGCCAACAATAAGCATACAATATCTCTTACCCACACTAATCTAAAGGTTGGAGTAATCGAATACACTTAAAACACAAGGTGCTTTTCCCCCCTTGTTGAAAACTAATACATAGTAGAGTACTTAGATACATAGTAGATTCACAAATAATTTGAAAACCATTGCATCAATCATATCACAATCACTAAGAATTTACTTTTCTTTGAAAATCATTTTTCATTCTTGAAAACTCAAATCCTTTGATAACCACTTTAGAGATATCGTTTCATCATAAATAAATAATCATTTTCTTAGAAATCATGTTAGCTTTACATATCAAAATAATTTGAAAGTGGTATATCCACTTACCTAGTTGAAGATTCAATTCCTGGCTCCAATCATAACTCCAGTTTAGGGAAATATGTGGAGTTCTTAGGCATTACTATTAAACAACATTCATTACAATCATTTTCTAAAATAAGAATTTCATAATAATCATTCTAGGTAATTTCGAAACTACTCGATTTAGGTTAAACTAATTTTCTAGCTAAAACCCATGCTTAAAAACGCATAAATATTTCATCCTTACCTTAGGTGAGTTTAGATGCTTAAGGAAATCACCAACAAAAAATCTAGGCAATAAAATAACTATTTAAGTTTTGGAAATCTAAAGCCAAAGGATTTAAAAGCTAAAAATGTCATCTTTTTCCATAAAAACCCAAATCTAAGCTTTAGAATCATAAAAAGGGAATTTTTGGTTAAAATTTTTTTGGAAGAGCTTAAGAATAGGTGTTTTACCTTTCAATTGCAGTTGAGGGTTGCCAACCCTAGAAAAATGTGATGTATTTATAAGCTAGGGTGTGAAATTATGTTTGTACCCCTTTTATTTTTTTGAAATTGATGAAATGTATCGATACATTGGCCTATGTATTGATACATCGATACATTTGGTTCTGGGGAAAATGTATTGATACATTATGAACTTGTATCAATACATGTTCATCAAAAACCCATTCAGGGCTACATGTATCGATACATTTGAGACAGAATGCAGTTTTTCTGAGGCAGATTGCTTGTAAAACCTTTCCAGCTTATTTACATTAAATACCATTTAAGTAAATGTCCTCTTAACTTTTTACTCTCTATTTATTTAAGATATTTAATGTAAATAAGCAAACAACGCCCCATTTGGATTCAATAAAAATATAAAAAAAAATCAAAATCCATAAGAATTAAAAATCTAAATTTTGGTTTTAAGAATAAAATAAAAAAAGTTCAACTAGAATTAAATTTGCAGTTCCCATTTACCATAGCAAATGTGCTTCAAAATTTATGGAAAAATCATTTTTGATCATCTAAAAATCAAAGGAATCATTACAACTATTTTTTATTTCCAAAAGATTGTTTTATAAAAATCACATATTTTGACCACTTCCAAACTTAGAAAATTTTTTACTTCAAAAGTGACAGACCACGAAAAGTGTCAATGAATTCTTTTGAAGGTTAAAACTAAGTTTGATGTTCAAAATATATAATCTATATGCTCACCTAAGGATTTCTTAAATTATCCTCTTACTCAAGGTGGGATTTCACAATGGGTAACTTAGTTCGATTTTTTCATAAACCATATGAGGTTCACATGTACTAAAGATCATCCAAAGAATTTGATCATAACATTTTGTAATCGTTTCCCAATCCATATAACCTAAGTAAACATTTATTAATCCATATAACTCAATGATCAAATCCAATCCATAAAACTCAACCACTGCCTTGGAACTTATTCTATCTAGTGATCTATCTTGGCTATCATGCAACCTAGAGTTTAACCTACCTTTTAATCAAACATTCAAGCATAAAAGCAACCACAAGTAACATCACAATAACATGGGTAATACCTAATAATCATGAATGCAATGGGCATGCCTACTTGGTCTTGGCCCATGTTTGGGACTTGGTTAGTGGGACATCGACCACACTCATGTTGAGCGTTACCATCATGTAGTGGGGATCGCTCCATACATATAAATGAGTGTGGGCACCAAGTGTGGAATATTACCTCACACTTTGTGGCATGCCATCATCCATCCTACTAGACACATTCACCACATGTGGAATGTTGCCTTACAGTGTGTGAAATGCCATCAACCACTATACTAGACGCATTCACCATGTGTGGAGTGTTACCTCTCACCGTGTAAAAATGCTAGGAAGCATTTTCATAAAAAGCATTATCTCACATATCAATAAATTTCTAGCACATAATCATCTCAAGTAAACTCATGCTACACTTTTAACCTTCCTATAGGGTATGTGAAACTACATCACATATTATCCCAAAGAACAATGTTTCACATGTTCTAATATTGCTCATATAAAAGCATATCATAAGTTTAAGGGTGGGAACGTCTACCTCCACCTAAACATCCATGAGTCTTAACTTAATTTTGATTTCCCCTTTTATCAAAATTAAAGTTTTTGAAGTAAAATGGTTAAAAAGGCTTGTGTCCCTTTGTTGAGAAAAACTAATACATAGTAGAATATTTACGTACATAGTATATTCGAAAACTAGTTGACAATATTTTGTGTCATCTTACATAATAAATCATCATCAAATCAAATCCTCCAATCATACTTTTTGAAATCTAGTCAAAAACGTTGAAAGTCAAATCCTTTGATAAGCCATCATTTTAAACAATATTTTATCATGCATAAATAATCATTTCCATAGAAATCAAGCCCACGTGGCATGATTAGAGCATCAACAGAATGGAATAAAAAAAGAATTAAAAAAAAAACCATGCCTCCTACCTTTGGATCACCTTGGTTGTTTAATATAAAGTTAAACACCACAAAAAATTAGAAAAAGGTTTTTACCTTTCCAAATGATATTGTAATCAAATGGATTCCTTTTGGTGCTTAAAAATGTCAACACCTTCTTGTGTGAAAGAATCTTAGCCACTCAAATGCTTGGCCTATAATGTTGCACACACGATTACAATAGATCCTTCACAAGGAAAGAGCTTTATGCCACGGGTTTGTGCTAGCCAGTGGACAATGATTTATCCTCTTTTCTTCTTTGATTTCTAGCAAAGAATCAATGGAAATGGTTTTCAAAAAAACCTTCTTAAGAGTGGCATCCTTCAAGAGAAAAACTACTAGTTCTTTTTCTTTTGTTGTCTTAGAAAAGAGTGGCTATAATGGATATTTATATCTAGGTTTAACGTATTAAAATTTTCAAACTAAGTCCTTAACATTAGAACAATTATAATATTTAACCAATTCCTAATTAAACACTTTTAATTAGGTCTTTAGTAGTTAAAACCTAGAATTTGATTTAAGTCTAACTTAAATCATCACACTCTCAATTTGACCTAGATGTAACCGTTGTTTGAAAAAACCAAAACTAAGCTTCCTATCTTTCAAAATAATTATTTGGGGTGAAAATGGGTTTGAGAGTACTTAGAGTTACTAAAAAAACTGATGAAAGGTGGTTTAGAATGAAAAACCCTCAACTCGATACTTTTAGTTCTGGAAAAATTGTACTAACACATTATGAACATGTATCGATATATGTTCATCAAAAACCCTTTCTAGGCTAAATGCATTGATACATCATGAACATGTAACAATGCTTTTGGGAGAAAATGTAGTTTCTGAGATAGATTGTCCATAAAACTTACCCAGCTTATTTAATTAAATACTATTTAAGTGAATGACCTCATTTTTACTTCTTTCCATTTTATTCTCCATTGACTTAAGATATTTAATGTAAATAAGCAAACACTATAGCACCCTTGACTTTGATATGGCTTATATGTGATAGGGGCTAAGTTATTGAAGAGTAAAATTAAACCCTGATGTGTATGCTTATGGAGTATGTATATAAACTAATATGAGTAGAGAGAGTGATCTCAAAATTTGTTGTATATTTGGAGACTTCTTTGATGATATGTGGGTGTGTTAAATGTTGAAAGCATGCCTTATGATAATTAGGCAAAAATATTGTGAACATATTGAGGAATTCAAAGGTTTGATGCCTAGATTGGAGTTTTGATCTTATTTTTAAGTATTTGAGTAAAGATTTGGGTCATATATGAATGATTGAACATTGTGGAAGAGATTTATAATGGGTTTAGGCTTTAGAAGGAGCAATTTCTACAAATTTAGACCTGAAAAGTCAATCTTAGTGCAGAAAGGGTCAATCCTGTGAAGTAAAAAACAAGGGAAGTCATGACATCTGGTCCAGGATCAACTCATGACATTCTTCCACCCTTTTCTCTCGACTCACACACCTTCCAAAATTTCAAACTCCAACAATAAATCATGGATTCTAAGTGTTAAAGGTAAGGGTTTTCACCCCTAAAAGCTTGATTTTGATTTATTTTCTCTCTTTACCTATTTGAAACCCTAAGCCACAAATGGATTCCTCGAGCAAATTTGGAGCTAAAAATTGTGCAATCCAGCCTCTAAGTTATGTGCTTAGCTAATTATTGAAGGATTTTAGCTTATATGTTGGATTGTTAAGGATTTAGTTCATGTTCGAAAAGCTAGCATTTTTTGAAAGCTAAGATTTAATTGTTAATTTGATGTTTTGATGTGTTTAAGGGGAGTTTGAGTAAATTGGGCACATTTATGAGTTGAAGTCGGTTAGAGGCTAAGGTTTGAAGTTTTGTTGTGGAGCAGCTCTAATTTGTCACTATGAGTGGGTTAATTTAAATGCATGTGATACATGATGCATGGATAAAGCACTGCACTAGTACTAGATTTTATATGTAGGCCTAGATGAATATTCTTAGGCTACAATACAAATGATTTATGTGCAAGTATGTATATATATATATATATATATATATATATTTGTGCGAAAGGTACATGTTGAGGTTGTGTGCCTTAGTGCAAACCACATGGATGGCCCATGTTGTGTAAGCCTAGACTAGGACGTTTAGAAGCTATGATTAATCCCTAGGAGTAGAATACCCTAGGTGAATGATATGATAAGAGCATTTGATCAAATGATGCCTTGGAGAAATAAAAGGCACCTAGAACCTTAAACGAGCTTATAGATGACTAAAGTTTCATAAATATGATTTGTGATAAATTGTAGATATATGGAATCATAAAGACATGATGGCCTCATTATGTTCAAGGGATGAATTTTGAACATTGATTTGACTAGTGGTTGAGTGGAGTCTTGTCCCCTTATGACCTTTTATGCATGCAAGGATGATGGTAAACTGGGACGGTGGTATTAGTCCCGTTTATGATTCTCGCCTGTAGTGCTTTGATGCCACACATCTAAGAATACTGCAAGTGATGCCGACCATCAGGAGATTACTTCGGTTGATGATTTGATTTCTCCACCAACTACTCCGGTGCTGTGCATGACTTGTTTTCTACTCGTTGCTTTGGTATGCGCTTGATTTGTTCTTTGCCCATTGTTTTGGCACGCACGTGATTTGTTTCTTTGCCAGTGGCTTTACCTTGTGCGTGATTTAATTCTCTACCGAGTGGCCACCAAGCATGATTTGACTATGTATAGGGGAGGTCCACTTGATAATTTGATTTGATATGTGTACAATATGAGACAGCCTTAGAAAAGCTTAGACATATTCAATTTGAAAATGACATGATACTCCGAAGACTAGTATGTGCCGTTGAGAATGATATGAGTGAATTTGAATGGCTTCTTCGAAGACAAGCCAAATGATTTGTTTGATGATATTTGGAGACATTGGGGATGATGATATGCCCCCATATTGGAGACTGTAGGGATGATGATATGCCCTTATATTTGGAGATGTCTGATAGACTACATGTATGCACCTATAGTGCAATATTTATTATGTAATTTATATATGTATGATTTAATTATTTACACCACTCACTAAGTATTAGAGTATTCATCCATTTGTGTATGATGTGTAAATAAATTGACCACCAAGCCGTGCAGTAAAGGTCATCGATGATGGGCCGATTTTAGCATCTAGTAGGTTCCCATTCGTTGCATCAATCTTGAGCTTCCGCTCTACGCTTAGTTTGTTGTGTATGTAGGCACACTATGCCATATGAACTTGTATAAGGGTTGTTAAGTATGAACCCACCTTGAATGGTTAATGTATGACCTTCTTAATATTTGTATGAATTATGTGCTAGGAATATTATGTTATGTTCGAACATAGATTTTTTTATGAATATTTTGTTATGAAATCCCTTAGCTATGTGTTATATGATTTTGAATTTTAAGGCTTGCTTGGGTCTAGTGGGCTGTCATAGCCTAAAACTTGGGCCATGATTGGCGCATGGGCCTAATAGCATAGCCCACCAGGCCTAAGCAAGCCTCTCTATGTAAACCTATTAGTAGTCCATCTATCACTTCTTTTTCTTTAGGATCTAAGACTTGTGATTTCTAATAACAATCTTTTCAAATTTAAATCATGAAAATCAAGTACATACAAAGTTCACAACAAATCTCACAATTTACATTAAACCATCACATATAAACATACAACCGACCCTTGACAACCAGCGGAGTGGCTCTAGGTGTAGGTGCTATCATTGAGAGTCGTAGTGAACCTACCGAAAGATGATTAGGAGGGAGCACCTTGACTTAGGATCCAACTACCTTCAATCCTGAAAACTAAAACATGAAGTTGAAAAGAATGAGTAAAAACTCAGTGAGTGAACATAGGAAGGGAACAAGCAAATACACGGAAGATTTGTTTTTAGAAAACATGATGCACTTGTATTGAAACCATGCAATTTGTATATTATAAACAAAACTCGATGCCATGCTGTTTTTCAACTCATTTTGAAAACATTTAAGAATATCAACTTTCAATATAAAATTCAATCACATTACATTTTCCAATAATCTCTACTCTACAGGACAGGTGCACATGCATGAAAAAAATTCACGTATACATTATGTATATATAAATATATAGATAATTCAAACATACACCAAGGTCATCCCCACACTAGTCACCACGGCTCTGCACATACACACGCCAACCTCAACTCAACTCATGTGCACTATCACACCGCACATGGCATATATCATCAGCGTGTGCTTTCCCACACCGCACACTACTGGCACCGTCATGTGCACTCCCACACTGCACACGCACGGTTATAATTATCATTCAACATTACATTTCAATGCATGACACACATAACAACATGTAACAAGAATCTTTGCATAACAATACATCACATGCCACAAATCAATTGGCAATTCAACATAATATTTCAATACGTAATTCATCACGTTATACATTTAAAAACGTAAAAGTATCACTTGTGAAAAGCTTGTTCCTGTGCATAAATTTGAAAAGAGTCAACCAAGGATATTCTGGCATTTCATTCCACACATATGCATTTGTTAAAAACTTTTTAAATACAAGTTCACTCACCTTATGATAGTGAGATACTATATCGCTATTAATTTTGAGGCGTATCTAGCTATTTCTACTTGCAGGTCGCTCGTTATTTCCTCCTGCATGCCACCACAGTACACTATTTTTATTTTTGCACTTCTTAGCAACAATCCAAATTCAATATCTTTAGTGTATATCATTTCTACTTCTCTTTTTCATTCAATCATGAATCCTTATTCAACTAACTTATATCTTGACACATTTTTACCAAAGTTGCCCTTATCCTTGGCTTGCTAATTCTTTAGATTAAAAATACCGACAACTTATTTATGTCTCTAGCACATACATTAATCTTTTCTAATGATATTTATCAAGTTAAACCATCATTTCCACACCAATAACCTAGCATATGGCAGCAACTATAAATTTACTTCCATCAAGCATTTTCTAAGTTCACATGCACCACAATTTACTTTTACATGTTGCCACAAGCACAAACAATCAATACATATCTCATTTTTCCTTCCTACTTGTGATTTAGAGGTTAAAACGCTTACTCACCGCTTACTCTAGCTCAAAATCACCACGCATTCCAAGATTCTTCCACATGCATGCCTCGGGTTCCTTGGATCTTTATTGATTCTTGCTACCACAAATAAAACCTCACATCATAATTGGTTCTAACTACATGCTTTCAAATAAAACATCAATTTCTACCTTCCTTACCTTGAAATCCACAAGGCAAACCACCAAAATCTTTTCAAACGTCAACAATGGTGTGTGGGTGGGGAGGAAATGCTCTCAGTTTTCTTTTTTTTCCTCCAAGGTCAAGCCTCCTCCGAGCTTTTCTCTTCCTTTTTCCTTTCTTTCTTTCCTTTCTTCTTTCTTCCTATCTCTCTCCTAGTGTTTAGTTGGGATGAAAAATGAGGTTGAGAGTTGTGGGTTGGGTGAATAAAGGTGTAGGAGAATGTAGAAGTAAGAAAAGAAGAAAAAAAAGAAGAAAAAACTTGATTTTTATGGTGAAGAAAGGAAAATGGCGTGGGAGGAAGAAGATGGAAAAGAAAATGCCTTTTGAAGAAGATAAGGATCAACCATGGATAAGGAAGAAAAGAGTCAAAGCTTCTTTTGGAAGCTTTGACCAAGCTCATGGAAAAATTATCGTTTTGCCCTCCAAGTTTCTCCCTTTTTTAATTTAAGCCTCCCAACAATCTTTTAATTCCAATTTCCTTCTATTTTTCTTCCTTTACATGTGTGCAAACAAAATATAAAGTTTGCACTTTAACGTAATATCACCATAATATTTATATATAGACTTACTCACACTAGCTTTGTTTAATAAAGAAACGCGGACCCAACTATCACCGTTTTTCTCGAAATTCCCTCATTCTTCTTCTCCCCCCACATAGATTGACCATACACTTCTCCTTCATGACTAATTTTGACATCAAATAAAATATTAATATTTTAATATTATTTTATTAATAAAATATTATTTTATTCCAAATGTTCCACTTGTCTCCTTAGAACCCAAAATGTCTTATTATGCCCCGATTCACTTCCAAATCACTTTTTATCTCACTAATTCATCCTCAATAAAAATATTATTATTTAATTATTCTTTTTCGCGTGTGAAATATTTTACTTTAGAATATTCCTTTCACTCGTCATCGCTCTTTGACACTTAAATCCACGTCAATTGACACTTTGTCTTGTAGATAAGGCCTTATTAACTTCTATACAAAGGTATGGGGTATCACAGTCTCCCCCACTTAAAAAGAATTCGTCCTCGAATTCACCTCAACGTTGGGTTGTTAATCTCAATCAATGATCTTATTTTATTTCCTTCTTCATGGGGAATTTTAATTTATTCACCTTGTAACCTTCAATTCGACTAGAACACTTGACAAGGTCAGGGTACGTAACTTATATCTATTATCGCCTTTGAGTCAAAATCATGGCACACTTCACAATTGTTTTCTCTTATCATTAAGATCTCAAATATGCCTTTAATTCCATTACCAACCTTAAACATATCTACATTTCGTTTCTTGTCAAACTCTTCGACATTCATTCGCTTTATCCCCATGCGTTATCACACAACTTATGGCATTATAAACATGCCCTATTCATTCCTATACATATTTCCAAGATTATGGGGAGTTGAATCTTTCAACCATTCCCCCTCATTCTTCATATTATTACGTATTTATACAACTTAAATCTTCTTAATCATATTTGTCCATCTTGTATGGCTTAATCACGCTATATATTTACATTTCCTTGGTATCATTTCTTTGGCTATTTCTCTAAAATCTCTTATATCAACATAGCTCAACTTTTGATGGGATTCTTATCATTGTATTATCTATACAACGCATCAAATATATTGAGTTCAAATCTTGAATCCCTAAGAACAATTCTTCACTTTAGTTGGTCACATTATCTAGTCCACACATACGTATGTACGCGCACATTTAAATGTCCACATTCCTCATTATGTGTAGGGATCCTTGTGTTCAAGTGCCGTCGGACTAATTTCTCTTTATTCGTTCCCATCCATAACCAAGATTCGATATAATATTTCTCATAGTTCATGTCAATATTCTCATATTTTATCTACGAACATTAGGATACAATCAATTTCAGATTGACCTTTTTAGATGTTTAAATTATCATTCCACTTGCGTCTTACCATAAGTTATTCCTTACGTTATCCATATGAATTCTCATTATGCCTATGCCTAGCTTCACATCCTTTTCATGCTTATACTCCTTTCGTATCATTTCCAGTTATACGGTTAAGTCTCATTGTACTATATATATCCTTGCATTACAATGTCATTAATCACATCTCACTTGCTAAATGTCATTTTCATTAAATTGTAATCTAGTATCCGTATATGCTTTATAATCTCATTGATCCTTCAAAGATTCATCTTTACTTGATCATTGCATCTTATGCAATACCAGAATTCCCAAAAGTCATCCCTATTTCTTGATTATCTTTCATACCCCTAGCATATATATATATATATATATATATATATATATTATATCATTATTGCACTTCGATTTTAATGAGTCACTTAAGAGTTAGACTCATTTGAGTCATGCATGCCTCATGCATTTTCGAATTCCAATTTCCATAATACATTAGGAGGTTTTCATTGTTGGTCCCAAGTAAATGTGCTAGAGGGGGGGTGAATAGCACTTTTTGACTCTTGCTAAAATTGAGTTCTAATTGAGGACAAATGCAAGATAACAGAAAGATTTAAAGATGAATGAAAAACTAAAAACAGAGCAGGCAATCACACAATAATTTATAGTGGTTCGATTAAAGACCTACATCCACTACCTTGATTGTTCAACCAAGGATTTTTGAAATCAACTCACTAAAAACAGTGGAATTCCCAAGCTCCCACCAAGCTTTACAATGGCTTTTAGTAGGTTCAGCCACAACCTTATACAATGGTTTTTCCT
Source organism: Theobroma cacao (assembly GCF_053813885.1). Lineage (NCBI taxonomy): Eukaryota > Viridiplantae > Streptophyta > Magnoliopsida > Malvales > Malvaceae > Theobroma > Theobroma cacao. The sequence continues at coordinate 10,746,625 of NC_142648.1, read as the reverse complement.
GGGACCAACCAAAATCAAAACTAACTTTTCTAGGCTAAGCTAGAACCTATACACCCAATCAAGCAATCCAAGCTTGAATAAATTCTCTTAGAGTGTCTCGAACACTCTAAATATACAAGGAGAAGAGAAATAAAGGTGTACCTATGATCACTAACTTGATCTAAGTGGTACAAAGTGAAGTGCTTGAATCTTTTACAAGAATAAGTGTGAAGTGTAGAAAGTATGCTAAAGGTTTTTACAATTTTGAGCTATTTTTGGACATGGAAGCCTTGGATCAATTTTCTAGCCATTAAGAGTCCTTTAAATACTTGAAAAATCAGCTCTGATAAGTGTTAGGCAGTTTTTTACCTTTAAAAACAATTTGGTGGCAGTTTTGGCCGTTAATCTATCTTCTAGTGCTTAATTGAAATTCTCTGACAAAATGGTCTTAGTCGACTAATTGAGCTCTTAGTCCACTAAGTCATCTCTATTTTCTTATCCCAATTTTTAGTAGTAAGCTCTTAGTCGACTAACTTACTTCTTAGTCGATTAAGTTGTTTCTGTCTTAAAGTTTACATTTCTAGTAGTAGGCTCTTAGTCAACTAACTTATTTCTTGGTTGACTAAATCTTCTCTGTCTCTCAATCCTCTTGAGCCCACCAACTTCTAATTTGAATTTTAGCTGACTAATACCCTTCATTATCCAACTAAGAGGCTTCTGTTTTGTTGATCAATTGTGACTCCTTATTCATATTTTAATATGTGCCTTTGAATGGTTGATTTATTCTTGGCATATAATTTTTTTCCTACACACTCAAGTAGAGATATTAGCCACAAATGAGGGGGAATGCTTTATTATCATCAGAAACTAATGGAGCCAACAATCTCTCCCTTTTTTGATGATGACAAAACATTCCTTGATTAACAGCATAGTGTCTATTGGTTCCTTTTTGTTCTGTAGAAAATGAGGATTTCCTTCCCCTAAGTGTGTGCATATTTCACTATTTATTCAGTAAGTTTTTATTTATGTCATACAGACAATAACATTATATATTTAGAATATATTTATGCAGACATATAGAATGATCAACAATAGGTGACTGGTTGACAGAATATCATCAATATTTCAGCTGACTATCTATCATTAGTATATTGTTATCAGATTTTATCTATGCCATTAATCATCCAACAAATATAGTATAATCAGCATCCATATACATTTTCAACCAAATTCCATTCACAATATCATAACAAAAATTAATTATCAGCATAACAGCCCAATATCAACACCAAATCTTTAAACAGCAGCAGTCAAAATACCATAAACATCAAGAAAAAATTTAAATGTTTAACCATCAGCAACTAAATAATATAAGCAGTTTAACAGCCTCCCATTTTCAACACAATAACATAAACAACAAAGTTAAATTCAAATGTTCAACTATCAACAAAACAAAAAATAGCAAAAAAATAAAAACAGTAGCCAGTGAGTGTTCCTAAATTACCCCTAGATCATTATTCTTTATTTCTCCCCTAGGTTTTCTATAATTTCTCCCTTTTTTGTCATCATCAAAATCGAGAGGTGTTCAATAAGTTTCTGAAGAAGCTGAAGGGGTAGACTCATCAGTGCCATAGTAGACATTAAGAGGTTTAGGGAGGGTTCAAGTTATGGTCGTTTGGGTGAGGCTTCAAGGGAATATTGGTCTGAAATTTACAGTGGATCTTCTGCAGAGGAAATGGCTGAGGGTTTGGCTTTTTCTGCTATCCTAGAGGACTTTCTTCTCTTGAGGAATTTTGTTTTGTGGCCATGGTCTTCCTTCCTTTACCATGTGGTTTAGGTTGCTCTAATGTTGGTGCTGCGGCTTTTCCTTTGTCTTTACTAGGTTGGGCTATCTGCCCTGTACTGTGCATTGACTCAGGGGATGTTCTGATAGATGCTTGCTTCTGAGCTTTAACCTTTGCTGCCTCTTTCTTTGCTTATTCTTCTTTAACCATTTGATGAAAAACATCCATGATTGATACTTCCTCAGAGTTAAGAGGTGATGGCTGTTTTGCTAAGGTTCATGATAGGATGGAGAATTTTCAAATGAGCCAAGCACTTTAGTGTTTTGATCGGATTCTTCTTTATTTTGAGGCTCAAGAGTTGGAGATTTCCTTGGTTGATCAACTTCTGGTTCAGGACCCTCGACTTGAATGACAAGACTTGCAGCCTGAAAAGTGAAACCTTCTACTTGAAGGCAGGACCTTCAACAACTTGTCTTGCTGATGTAAAGCTTGGAGTAGCAAAGGTTTCTACAGTAGCAAGTTCAAAAGTCTATTTCCCTTTTCCTTTTATCATATTTTCAAGCTCTTCCAGCTTTTCTTTAATTTTTTACATCCTCATGTGAGATGTTGACCTCTATAGACTTGTAACTAAAAGTAAACGCGATAACACGAATCAGGGGTAATTTCATCATTTCTCATGCTGACCTCATAGAAGTAGCTTTCTAATGTTATTAAGGTCCAAGTAGGCCTAAAGAATAGATGAATGATGGTAAAGTAAATGAAGAAGATAGAAATATTGATAATTTCCATAGTAAGGGTAAAATGGTCATTTTGCACCTCGAGCTTAAATTTTTAAGTTTTTGTGAACTCAAGTACTTTTAGACTATTATGGATTTTGTCTCAGTTGCAAAGTAGTAAAAAGATTGCATAAAGGAATGGAGGAAGACAAGTGGCCTTGTTAAGGGCATTATTGTAAATTGTATGAAAATTAGATAAACTTGAACTATAAATGTCTAATCTCCAGTAGCTTTTCATTAGTTTTCCAGTAGCTTCTCTTCTTCTTCTTCCTCCTATCCTCCTCTTCATTCCATGTTTCTTTGCACCTTCCATGGAAGTCTCCCTTGAAACCTTTATAACTTTCCCAAATTAGCTTCATTTTTTATGTTTTTCTACACCCTTTCATAGGGTTTTTCATGCTCTTCCACTTTTACACATCAACAGCCTTCAAAAGTCTTTCCTTAGTACATTCACTAACTAGCTGGATGTGTAGAGAGGGAGAGAGTGATTTTCCTTATTAGTTTGAAGAATTTTGAAAGAGAATTCAACTACAAAGACCACCAAGGTGAGTATGAGTTAGGGTTAATCTCTTTAGTTGTTGATAATGTCTAGTAATTAGATTTGTGAGTGTTTTATTGTTGAGGTTATTTATTCATTTTTAGCATGACTAGAGTAGTGCAAATAATAGCCATTTAAAAGTAGTTGGAAGCTAGTTAGGAATGACTAGTAGAACTTGATTTAGGAAATAGATTTTGGAATGGTATTAATGCCAAGTAGGGTTGATGGCGATGTTGTTGTTTGTGATAGGTTCCAATGAAATCCCACACCTCTATTCGGAATATTAGTCGAAGTTAGAGCCCATAAAAACATCAACAAAGACTGGTGAGTGAACTTGCATTAAATGTTTTGGGGTTAGGGTTTATGAGTTTGATGGAAACAAATGAAACAAGTTATTTGACTTTCTTTAAAAAAAATGCATGGGAACAAGCCTTTAATGGAACAATTTTATGTTGTGAAATATGTAATGTGATGTGATGAATCCATGTGTTCTATGTTATGTTGATATATATATGTTATGCGTTGGATGGTGTCATTGTGTGATGAGATTAAAATGTGCGAGTAGGGAGAGCACTTGTTGATGATATGGAAATGTGCGAGTAGGGAGAGCACATGATGATGATATTGCCTTGTGTGCGTAAAGAGTGCATTATATGTGCGAGGTGGTGTACATGTTTGTATACATTTATGTATATATATGTGATAGAAAGTTTATGATTATAATATGTGATTGTATTATATGTTGAATCCCACATGATGAATCTTGAAAATTGCTAATTACTTGCAAAATGATTTTATTGCAGCACAAAAATGGATTTTTATTGTAGAAAGATCCTTTTACTCAAGTGCCCTACTTCTCGCTACAGCGAGAATGCATTCTGCTACAGCAAGAAACTCTCGGGTAGGGAAGGTTTACACCAACTCTAGTTTTCGCTGCAGCGAGAAATTTTACCCTAGTGAGAAACTCTCGGGTGGTTGCATTCCAAACCTTAGCCAGAATTTCACTAGAGCAAGAAAGCAATTTCGCTGCAGTGAGAAACCCTTGACTAGCTGATGATTTATGCTCGAATTTTGCCAAAGCAAAAATTCATTCTCGCTAGAGCTCTGCTGCAGCAAGAATGCCTTTCTGCTGCATCGAAGATCAATCTATTTCGCTAGACTTGCTTGAATTCTACTAAAGTTTTCACTCCCTAAATTCTTTGTTGTTCATGGATCCTTCATCATCAAGTGATTAAACAACTAAGGGTTTAAATGAAGGGTTTTAATAAGAATTAAACTAAACTACATTATTTTTGAATGTCACTACATCATGATTTTTAAACTTTCCTTATCGTATGCGTGTTCCCTTCCTATGTTCACTCACTGAGTCTATACTCACTGTTTTCAACTTCATGTTTTCAGACCAGGAAGTAGTTGGAACCTAGGTCGAGGTGTCCATGTAGTTCGTTTCCTTGGTAGGTATCTCAACATTCAATAGCTGTACATTTGCCAAGGTTACTCCACTGGAAGTCAAGAGTCCTCTTTGTTTGAGCATACGTACCTTGATGTAAATTGTTAAGATATATATATATATATATATATCTTAAACAATAGATGTTTATGTTGATTAATGTTGCCACTAAGAGATAGCACGGATGAGATTATTTTCAATCATATAAATGTGAATATATGGTTTTTATAGTATAGTATTGAAATACTTGTTGTTAAGAATTACGAAATACGATTCTAGGAACGAATAAGGAAATCAAGGAATAGAATCACATAGATAGGCTTGCTTGGGTTTAGTGGGCTACGTCCATTGAGTCCATGCACCGGTGCCCAAAATTTAGGCCGTGACACCTCATAGCTTGGTCAGTAAGCTTTCCATCAATTCGCATGAAAAGATTCAGAACCATTTCATTTGAGAACTGGGAAGAGGTTGCTTTCGATTGAGCAGGGAGAGAGGATTCTCCTCTTGGAGTAACCTTGGGGGTTTTAACAAACTTTTCTCCATCAAGTTTGTACCCCATCTTAGGGAGACTTCCAAGATAGATAGCTTGGTCCTTGCTTTTACTTGATCCAATTCATACCTAGAAGTCCATATCCCCTTCTTTCTAACTAATGAGGTGATCACATTTCCATATGGTAGATTTACTTTATCAATTTGATAGGTTTTCCTCATCCTTTCAATCATAAATCGGCTTAAGTTGAGTGAAGCACCATTAAAAGGATGCTCCATAAACCACATGTCCTGAAGGCTGACAAAGCTGAAGCTTCCATTTCTTCCATGAATATTTGTAGCAATGAAATAATGAAGAATTCTAATATGAGGGCTTTTGATAAGATCAGCATTGCTCATGGATGAGTATCTTTCTCTCTTTCCTGTGATTATCTCCCATAGTGATGAGGGATCATAATTCTCTAGAATTTCATAATCACCCTCATCACATTCAATTTTAAGCAGATTTCCTAAATCTACAACAGTCACTACTATAGTACCCCGTACTTTGATATGGTGGCTAATAAAGCTTATGGATGCCAATTGAGGTTATTTACCGAGTTAAAAAGGTGATTCGGAAGTGAACTTGTGAAACCTCGACCTCTATAGACCCGTAACTAACAGTAGATGAGATAACATGAACTAGGGGTAATTTCGTCATTTCTCATGGTGAGCTCCTAGAAGTAGCTCTCAAATGTTATTAAGGTCTAAATAAACCTAAGGAATAAATGAATGATGGTAAAATAAATAAAGAAGATAGAAATAGTGATAATTTTCATGGAAGAGGCAAAGCAGTCATTTTGTATCTCGAGTCAAAATGTTTAAGTTTTTGTGAACCCGAGTATTTCTAGATAATTATGGACTTTGTCTCAGTGTCAAAGAAGTAAAAAGATTGTACAAAGGTAAGGGGAAGACAAAGTAACCTTGGTAAAGGCATTTTGGTAATTTCGTGAGAAATTGGATAAACATTAGGCATAAATATCTAAGTTTTTAGCAACTTCTTCTTCTTCTTCTTCCCTTCTCACGTTTTCTCACCTTCCATGGAAGCTTGCTTTGAAACCTCCATAAATTTTCTCAAGTTAACCCCAAGTTTCATGCTTTTGTGCACCTTTTTACAAAGTCGTTTGTGCTCTTTAACTCTTTCACCTTAAAACCCCCAAAAGCCTTACCTTAATACTTTCTCTCACTAGCTGGACGTTCTAGGGAGAGAAAGAAAGATTTTTCACAATACTTTGAAAGCTTTTGAAAAGGAATTCAATTACAAAGATACCAAGGTGAGTAATGAAATTGAGTTGATTTTTAAGTTGTTAAGAATGGCTAGTGGTTAGATTTGTGAGTGTTTTGTAATTGAGGTGGTTTATTCATTTTAGTGTGACTAGAATAGTGAAATAGGTAGCCACTCAATGGTAGTTGGAAACTAGCTAGGAATAACTTATAGAACATGATTTAGGAGATAGCTTTTAGAATTATGGTTATGTGAATTAAGTTGATTTGTGATGCTATTATTTGTGATAGGTTCCAACAAGACCCCATATCTCCATTCGGACCATTAGTGGGAGTTGAAGGCGATTTAAGAATCAACGAGGACCGATGAGTGAACTTGCATTAAAATGTTTTAGAATAAATGTATGTGTTTAATTGAATCACCTGAATTGTTTTATCGGACTTTTCTTTAAAATATGCTTGGGAACAAGCCCTTGATGAAATGTTTTTATGTGGTAAAATATGTGATATAATGAAACCATATGTTCCTATATTATGTGGATATATATGGTATGCTTTGAGTGATAATGTTGTATAATAACTATAACCGTGCATGTGCGGTGTGGGAGTGCACGTGATGGTGCCGATGGTGTGAGGTGCAGAAGTGCACATGTCAGAAATGATGTGGGCGGGAATGCGTATGTTGATATTGAAATGTGCGAGTAGGGAGTGCACATGATGATATTGAAATGTGCGAGTAGGAAGTGCACATGATGATATTGAAATGTGCAAGTAGGAAGTGCATATGATGATATTGAAATGTACGTGTAGAGAGTGTACATGAGCTGGTGAAGCAGCGGGGGTGTACATGTATATGTATATATATATGCTATAGACAAGTTATGAAAATAAAAAATGTGATTGCACTATATGCTATAGAATGCCTTTCCCCTGCAACAAGAAACCCTCTGTTTTGCTTGTCTTGTTTGGATATTTGCTGCAGTTTTTAGTCTTTTCAATTCCATCATGGATTATAAATCCTTCACCTTAAGGGATTAAATAATCAAGGGTTGAAATAAGGGGATTAAACAAAAAATTAAACTAAATTACATTGTTTTTAAAATAAGTGAATTATGTTTTCTAAACTTTTTGTACTACTTGTTTGTTCCTTTCCTATGTTCACTCACTAGGTTTATACTCATTCTTTTTAAACTTCATGTTTTTGGTTTTCTGAATTGAGAGGTGATTGGATCGTAGGTCGAGGTGCTCCTTCTTATCTATTGTTCGGTAGGTTTGCCATGATACTAAGTGTTAGCCCCCACACCTAGAGTCACTCTGCTGACATTTAGAGTCTTTGAATGTGTACATGTAAACTGGATGTGATTTGCTAAGAATCGTTTGGCAAACTTTTTATGTATATTATGACTGATGAATGCCATTATGTATATATACTTGGATTTTATGAATCGATTTCAAGGAAGTTATTACTTGAACATTATTATTTATGGAACTTAAAAGGGAATATGGATGATAAAGGGGCTGACGTACAGGTTCATACGGGAAGGCTTGCTTGGGCTTAATGGGCTATGCCCATTGGGCCCATGCACCGGTCATGGCCTAGAAATTGGGCTGTGACAAAGTTGGTATCAGAGCTCTAGTTTTAGTTGAGTCCTAAGGATTCTTGTGTTAGTCAGCAGAGTTGTCAATGTTAATGTAGAGTCTTGTTTATGGTTTGTGACAACAGCACAAGTCATAGACAGAAGGCTACATAAACTCCTATTCTTGGTAATCTACCCTTTTGCTAACGTCATATAAAGGTCATAAGTGGTGTCGTTGTTCGAGTTTAAGATGCCACCTAAGACACTGTTGTTCGTAAGATCTAAAAGCAAATGCTCTTAATGAACGGTTACTATAATGACGTATCCCTTCGGCTAAGGATGGAGGGAAATGTAGCTAGACTAATAGGTCCGTAATAACTTAGTCATTTGGTGGAGTTATAATTTGAGCCCATGATTATCAATAGGAAGACAATTAGATGACTATGGATTACATTTGAGGTCAATATAGAAGAGCACGTGTGATAGTGGTAATCAGGGGCATATTTTGATCGAAAGGAATAGTGATGGTTGTAATTCACTTGAAGTTTACAAATCTAAACATTGAGGGAGGTGTAAACTAATAGTTATGTGCATGGGGGTGAGTTCACTATGTTAATTAAGCTTGTTATGCCTATATATAAATAGTGTTGGGCTTTCGAAATATTTTATATGCGAATATGTGTATAGCAGCGTAGATGGAGTTGGCTTTGATTTCAATTAAGTGACTGTGAGACCTCAAGAATTGATTTGAACTATTATGGTGTATAGTTATAAGTACATGAATTCACTCAAGGGTCAAAAATCAATGACTATTATAATTCATGTGTGGTTAAGAAGTAAATGATTAGTAAACAAATTTGCTCTAAGGATGAGCTTGAATTTGTTGTGCTTAGCGTGAAGTCAAAGGATTAAAGGGTTAGCTGTGGATTTGGTAGCTTGAAGTTAAATGACTTAGAAATGTTGATTTTAGTCTAAATGCCATATGGAGTCCTATATTTGAGCTTGATACACAAATTGCTTTAAAGATCGATTTAGGAGTCTATTTGGATTAAGTATGAACTATGATGAAAATGATTAGCCTTGAATGTGACTTCTCCAAAGGTAAAGGACTTGGGAAATGTGGATTGTTGGATAAGCTCAAAAAGGGAGCTTCTGCATCCTAAGTTTAGGAAATTTTGATTTTTATGATCGCAAAGGCAAGACTCAAAAATTAAGTGAATTGCCTATCCTATAGATGTAATTGGTTAAGAATTAATGAGTAGAGTCAAGATCTCAACACTAAGTGGTGTACAATTTGATATATGTGTATCTAAGAGTAAATTTGGATATCATTGTTTAATCAAATTTGTGCTAAATGTTGGTAAAGGTATATGAATGCTAATAGTGAACTATGCCCAAAGGATAATCTAGGCATACCACAAAGGGTGAAATGGGGAATAGATATGTCGAAATTGAGGAAAGTAAGAAGGGGTTCTTACACGTGGTAAGGGATGTTGACATTTAAATGGATGTATATATGTATATGTGGAGTTACTCATGTCATCGGTGGGAATAAAGAATTATTCTTAGCGATTTGAGATTTGAACACAATGTGCTTGATGGGTTGCATAGATGGTACTATAAGATACTAATTGACATAATATACATTATTGGAAATAATTATGAAAATGGGGGAAGAATAAATTCTAGAGTTTTGAAGTAATAATGTGAACATAAGTAGAATGATCATGATAGACAAAATTCATGATGATATTAAGTTAAAGTGGTTAAACTATTTGAGTTATAAGATAAGAAAGATAATTAGTTGTGAATACTAAGGAATTATGGACACTAGAAACAGTGAATAATGATGTGTGTGATGTTATAGGTATATGGTGAAGTCATTATATAATATGAAAACAATGTTCTAAGGTGGGATTTATTGATGGTTGACAAGTGTTAAAGAATGAGATGAATTTGAAAATATTGGCTTGGGCTATTTTATGTGATAAGCACAAGAGAATATAAATGATTACGGAAATTGTGACATGAGCTTGGAGGAATACCAAACGGTTGAGGATGATTAATGTAGTAACCTTAAATGTAGACAAATAATGTTGATTAAGTAAACTTCAACAATCACTGTGCCGTAGCGTTAGGAACACCACATGTTTAGGACGCGTGAATAAGATGTGAAAGGCGTGAAGTTGAACTTACAAATTGAATTAAGGTAATTGAACTTGATGATAAGCTTCGTTAATTGGAGTTTTAAGGTTTTGGAAGGTATTTATATGAATGAAATGGGAAGTTTCGTTATGGCCTTATACATAGGCATGTAGGTAAATGAGAAGTTGGAGAGTTTTTTATATAAATTACCATGTGAAATATTAAGAAAAACATTATGCTGACTAAAGTTGAACCCTAAGAAATAAGGGAGACAAGAGATTAAGCCTTGTTAAAGACTAAGGAAAGAGTAAACGGAAAGTAAGATAAATAATGGGAGAAATGTGGATGTTGCTATAACAAACATAATAAGCTTCAGGATAATCAATGCAAGTATACTAAGTTAGATGGTATGGTCAGGATTAAGAACACGGACATTTTGGAAGATATTTAGATAATGCCTATTGAGGTCAATGAGCAAAAAATTAAGCATGCATTAAATGGTTAAAGTTATGAGTGGCTTTGAAGATAAGCCTTTGATTGTTTAAGTTCTCAATAAAACCCTACTAAAGGAAGTGTTTACGCGTTTTGGAAGTGTATCGAAAAGCATAATGGAATATACTAGCTTAACTTGCTACAAAAGGTCGAATTTGGATGGCCTTGAGTGGCTTGTGTGTAACCTAGCAATGTATAGGTAAATGTGCAGTGGAGCTATGATTGATAGATAAGGATAGAACTTTAACGATAAAATGGTGTTCATTGCTTTAGGCATTGAACTGTAAGTTATGGACTTGTAACCACTCTGTGAACATTTTGGTGAGATAAATTTGAGAGATTTCTCACAATGAGAAAAACACTAAAGCTCGAAGAGTGAATGGCTATATAGTTAAGTTGGGGCTCATGACTAACATGTCACATAAGTATAAAAATATGTTGCAAATATAAGGATGCCTGTAAATGTTGGTTTAAGGCAATGATTATCTTGCCATTAGGTAGACCTGATGAGGTTATGGTCTCTATATACTTATAGACGCAAGGCATAAATTGTGAATGTGCTTCCCCTATAAATTCCAATTTATTTTGAGTAATTATCAAGGGAAAGTGCCTGATAAGGGTAGGCAAAGGTTGAATTGTGTTCTAAATGTTTAGAGAACGAGGGTGATACAATTTGATTAAATAATACTACTACTGGTGAGGGAATAGAAATACGTTATGGGAATTGTAGAGATCTACTTAGAAAATAAATGATGATTTGAGAATTCGAGTACTCATATACGAGTAAAGATTTGGTAATGAGACATGACCTAGAATTGGAATACTACAATATGAACTTTGGCTAAGAAAATTGACTATAAAACATGTGGTGTTTGGGGATGGTGCCAATTAGTGGTTGACTCTCGTATGAAAATGGAATATTAAGATCAGCTTTGTGTATTCACCACAAATGATGAGCATGATCTAACCAACTATAAGAAGAAATGATTTTAAACTTGATTGTTGGTTATTTTGGTTTTACAAATGGCTTATCGAGCTTGATATGCCTAAGGCTACTCGAAGTTAAAATTTTTGGAAATATATATGTATGGATATATATGTTGCATATTAGTACAAAAGCTCATACGGGTTGGTTATAATTTGATTTGATGATGATATTCTATCAATGGTTATAGTGCTAGACAATGATTAAGATAATTAATCGCTGATTTTGGTAGTGAACAAGTTGATTATGATGCTGTTAACTTAAAGTAAGTGTTTATACTTTTGGTATAAGTTCATCAAATTCTATTATATCATGATCAAACTTGGTGTTTTGATATAGCCTGAGAGGCTTGGCAAATGAACTAGCTTAACTGTGAGCTAGAAATTGTTAGGCTATTATGAAGTACACAAATAAAGAAGTATGACATGAATTTAACATCTTAAGGAGCAATGGAAAATGATGTATCAGTTTTGGTATAGCTCCAATATATAGTTTTGATATATAAAGATTTAGGGAAAAGTTTATAGCTTATGCGTGAAGGTGTGCATTTGAATTCGTGTAAGTAAAGGTGCAAAATCTGCCTTGATTGGCATAAAGCCCATGATTCAGAATCAATGATTATGGATTTAATTTTCTAAGGTAAAAAGGGCTAAAAGAAGTTAATTTCGGCAAGGTCTTAGTCAATGATTCCTTATTTTAAACTGCACTTTAGGAAAGATCAATGTCTAATTTCATATTCAGATTGATAAACTAATGAGGCCATGAGATCTGACATTTGGAGTAAATTTGAGGAATTTCAAGTTAGATATGTTGAATGTGGTTTTTTTTTATGCTGGAAATTCTCCAAGGGCCCAGCTACCCTGTAATTCGTTTATTAATGATCAAAAAAATTAAGTACAATGAGGAGGGGGACATCAACCGAACCTTCAAAATTACATGAATTCAAGAAAAGATTAAAGAAATGCCTATAGTGAAATGGTTCAGTTTATGTGCATAACTATGAATGCAATCATAAAACTGAAATCCATCACTTTTACAAGATTCTAAATAATCCTCAAAATAAAGCTAATAAAATAAATAAGGAGTACTACTCCTTTACATTTATTTAAATCTAACATATGGTAAATTACTTTTATCTAATGTTAAAATTCCCCTTAATTTTCCTTGGGCTTCCTCAAAAACTTGAAGACCATGATGTTGGTGACCACGATTTGCTAACCAGTCAGCTGCTTGATTACCTTCCCTATGGATGTGGGAGATTCTGAATGAGAAAAGTTTCAATTGTTGTCGTATTGATGCCCATAAATACCTACTATCATGTGAGCCAATGTGTCCCTCTTTTAACATTTGAATAACAATCATAGCATCCATCTCAATCCATAATCGTGAAATATTATTCTCCTGACATAATAATAATCCTCTATGCAAGGCTAATAACTCTGCTTGTAGGGAATTTTTAGCTCCCAAATTTTCAGAAAATACAAATACTAACGTACTTGTATGATCACGTAACAATCCACCACCACCAGCATTCTGAAAATTATTTATAGAGCTACCATCAACATTCAACTTAAATTCACCTGTCGATGGCTTATGCCAAGATATTACTTTAGGCAGACTAATTACTTTTCTTGGAAAAGTCAATCCCCACATCTGAGCTGTCTGAATATCACCCCGCCTCGCTATTACCAACGTTGGAATTGCCTCACATGAAATAATTGATGAATAAGCTTCAAAATTCACCATATCACACAGTTCGGATACAAGCCCAGTGATCTATGTTTAGCATCATTTCGCTCCATCCATAAAAACCAAAAAATAAAGAGAGGGATTAAGATACATATGTGTGTTAGTATAAGCCCTACAAGCTAATTTGTGGTTGTATGGGAATTACAATTTTGAGATATTCATGTATGACATTTTGTTATTCATAATAACATTGAGGTAGTTCTTTATCCATAAGTTTGTGATTTAATTACTTTGTGTACTCATATAGATGAAGACCATGGAACTATATATGCATTGCAAAGGAATTGTATTGGGATACAATTATGAGATCTTTATGCATTAAAACATTGTTCCTAAAGTTCCTGATCATTGTATTATTGAGACGGGGCATCAATAATGCTCAAAGATTGGCACATGTTATGTTCCTTACTTGTGAAGTAAGCAATCGTTCTCATAGGTTGAAGTATAGAGATACTTGGAACTAGCATGTGGGTGCTTGCCATGGGAAAGCGAGTTCACTGAACATGACCCGCCATGAGAAGTGCATTTGATATTTCACTCAAGTGTCTATGCAATATGTCAAGCCTTACTCTATAAAATACTTGCCATGTCATTCATGTGATTGACAATATGCTTGCATACTAGGAAAGCCCCGAAAAATCGTAAAAAGTCGATAGTGTACTTAATAGTACAACTAAGTTGAATTAAGCCTCGATCTAGATCAAATGAAGATTTTAGGATTAAATTTAAAATTTTAAATTCCCATAATAACTTAAAATGGTGATTCGCAATTCGAGGACCGATTTGGAGTCAAATTGGAATTTTCATGATCCGGGGGTAAAATGGTCATTTCGCCACCTGAGGTTAAGATTTGAGAGTTAGATGAAATTTTTGACTAAGATTGATCATTTGGAGTATAATTTGAGTTTGAGAAGTGAAGAATTTTAATTTTGGTATTTTTTCGAGGATAGGGGCAAAATAGTCATTTTGCCACCCTAGGGGCAAAATGGTAATTTTACACACCCAACACTTGTCATGCTCATAGAATTCATCCATTGACTTTTTATGTTATGGATAAGTGAGAAAATATATGTGATGGAGATAAAAAGTTTATATTTTTACAGTTTTAAAAATGGACCAATAATAAAATGACACTTGTCAAGCTTAGAATATTTTATTATTTCCTTTAAAAATCAGCCTATAAACCTCTCACTTCTCTCCAAACATTCAACCAAGCAAGGAAAAGAGGGAAACAAAGAAAGAACAAACCCTAGGTGGAGAATTTCAAGAGAAAAAGTGTGGAAAATCAAGGAAAACAAGTGAAAAAGATAGGATTTCTCAATTTAAACTTGAAATTTATTTTCTTTAAGCCTTTCTCCTTATTTTCCATGGATAAATTTCATATTTTCATGGTGAATTCATGGCTAGCCGAATGGGTATGGAGACATAATGATGTTGGATTGATTTGATTTCAAGTTATGTTAGTATTTTTAGTTAGTTTACCATGTCTAGAAGCAAAACAACAAGAAAAGAATTCATTTTCCCCATAACCCATCAATGGCCGAACCTACCTTGTATTGAGTGAGGATGAATTTGATTTTTATTTTAAGAGAATTGGTTAGAAAATGATGAATTATGGTGTGGAAAAGTAGTAGGAAAAATCACGGTGTTAATGCACCATTATTGATCGAAAATTCTAAGAAGAAAAGTAAAGATGGTTTTCTCAAATTTTTGGTTATTTGACTTGTGTTTGGTGAATTAAGGTATTGGAAAAGAAATGGAGCAATTTGGAGCTAAATTGGACGCGTTGGCTAATTAATCGGGTGATAAGACGAATTAGGCCAATACCGGGTTTAGATGGTTACTCGTGCATTTTACATTCCATATCATGTATTAGTAGTCTAAATTAGTTAATTTCGATTTAGTACCAATGTAGTAAGTTTCTCGATTTTGTACTATGTCAAGGTGGTGAGTCTTCTGATAAAGGCAAGGAATTTGCATCCGAGGACTAGTGGTTAGAGTATTTCGAAAATCCGTACTCTAGACATTGTGAGTAAACTTACTGTCATTTTAATTATCTAGGGTGGCTTTTAGATGATTTCATGAATTCTATAGAAAAATGGATTTAAAAAGGTAAATTTTCATGTTTTATGAATAAATGTGTTTCAATGAAATAAATTTATAAATTATTTTGAAATTAATAATGATTTTAAAAAATAGAGTACACGGAGACTACTATTTGTTGCAATTTGATTGTTTAAATTGATTGGCTTATGATAAATCAGGCATGATTGGCTAGTTGGCAATTGTATTGAATTACGGATTGTTTGTTTGCCTTGAAAAGTTATGAATTACAATAATTGCCATATCATGTTATTAAATTTTATTGATTGGTGGGATAATTATTAGCTTACTGCAGTAGGCGGGTTCTGTGAACCAGCCTATGAGAGGGGCACGGTAACCCTGTTTATATGTGCTCACCTTGGTCGTAGAGGCGCGTAGGGTAGCTTTTAAGATGATATTTGAGTTCACTTCACGTTGAACCACCACGTGATGGTGAACTCAGCCAACGCTAAGGAATGGCTATGATGTCCAACGAAAAATGTGTTTTATGCGAAATGTGAATTTTTAATAGCCTTGGCGGTCTCAGTAGGATGCCTCGGCCAAGGTGTCCCCGAGGATGGATTTATGGCACAAGCCTAGTTTTTATGAGATTCATAGGCCTCGTTACATATTTTGAATGAAATGTGTTCTAATGCTGTGACCCAGTTTATGATGATTTATTTTATCATCTCCATGTACTCAACTCTAGATGTTTATGATGATGTCTGTTTACTCACTGGGATTTTATAATCTCACCACCCTCATTTCCACCCATTTCAAGCTCAGTATAGGCTGTAGATAGTTGATATCGTCAAAGGCTACAATTGGCTTTACTTCCTCAAAAATTGTAGGTTTGTAGCCTTCGTTCATTTTTGTCATTTGGGGATCCACATGTCATTGTAAATTAAAATTCATACTCTAGTTATCTGTACTATTGTATGTAGGAATTTATTTTGCTTTTACACTGTAAAAAGTATTTACGTAGTGTTCTAAAAATTTTATTTTATAAGGAAAATGAGAAACTGATATTAAAGCCTTGCGGGGTTCCGGTTGGCATTTCAGGTAATGAATGTCTATCGGGACACTGCGGAGGTTGTCACGGGCTCGAGGGGAGTACCGGGTCGTGACATAATACTTTTCATGTGTCAATTGTGTAAATACTCCCTAGACTTGAGACACCAGGTTGTCTTATGTGTGGAGTGCTATGCTTTGATTTCATCCCTTTAGGTGCCTAACCAAGGATGCCAAAACATGATGCTTTTGGGTATAGCATGAAGCATGTGAAGGCAAATGAGTGGTCAAGATAGGAATCATCACCCCAAGTGATTCAAGGGGAAATATCTCATTAGTTCTTGGTTGATATTAGCTTAATCAAATCCTTGGCCAAGGTGGTTAGGAGATCATGAAATGAGTTTCATAAGTCTCTATAAAGCTAATGATCTAATTGCAAGAACAAATATGAAGATCAATAAGAGCAGGCACTGTACCAAGCTCTTATCATCTTCGGGATATATGATGAGGGAATGAATTACACTGAAAAATTGTACACTGAAAGGTTATCAAAGAATCTTTTGACTCTCCTAACAATTGGGTGGCCATGATGCATTGCTAGATGCCAATCATGGTCTATGGAATTGAATTAGTTAATTTAAAATTGAATATGATTCATTTAAATTAATTAATTAATAATATTATAATTCAATTCCATTGCCAGCATGTTAGGAACCTAATGGGTCACACACAAAGGTTGCAATTTGGATTAAATTGAGACTATGATGATTTAAGTTAGACTTAAATCAAATTCTAGGTTTTAACTATTAAAGACCTAATTAAAAGAGTTTAATTAGGTATTGGTTAAATATTATAATTGTTATAATATTAAGGACTTATTTTATAAATTTTAATAAGTTAAACCTAGATATAAATATCACATTGTAGCCACTCTTTTTTAGATGAGAAGGATTTTTCTCTTGAGTGCTGCCACTCTTGAGACGTTTATTTCTTTTGAAAACTTCTCATTTGATTCTTTGCTAGAAATCAAAAAAGAAAAGAGGACAAATTGTTGTCCACTTGCTAGCACAAGCTCGTTGCATAAAACTCTCTCCTTGAGAAGGATCCGTTGCAATTATGTGTGCATCATTGGAGGCCAAGCGATTGAGTGGCTGGGATTCTTTTAAACCAAAGGTGTTCGTGTTTTGTCACCAAAAGCAATCCATTTGATTACGATATCACTTGGAAAGGTACATTCTTTTTCTGATTTTATGTGGTACATAACTTTGCATTAAACAACCAAGGTGATCCAAAGGTAAGAGGCATGGGTTTTATTTTTTTATTTCAATTTTTTATTCCGCTGTGTTGATGCTCTAAGCATGCCGTTCCTAGCAATGTGGTCATTCCTCGTATAATCTCTAGAATATATCCATGCCCATATAATCTAAATAATGTTTTGGGGATTGATCATAGAAATTTAAAAAAGATTTGCAAAATAGTGCCAAACCTGTTTTGCAACTAGATTGTCCCACATTACCTGCAGAAGTGTTTCCTCTGAGTTACAACATTGACATTTAGATGCAAACTGGAATCCTTTAATTTTCAGTTGCATCTCCACTGGAATCCAATCGTGAATTAACCTCCATAGAAAGAATAAAGCTGATAACGGGATGCATTTATGCCGAATGTAGTCAAACACGGGGTTCATTGAGTGTCGTTGTCATATTAAATCCCAAGCACTTTTAGTAGAAAAATGGCCATCAGACGTTGGTACCCAATAAGCCACGTCCTCACATGATGTGTCAATCAGAATTTGCAAAATCTCCCCAATTTACTCCTCTGGCAACATCTCCATTAATTTCTCCACATTCCATTTACCATTGTCAAAGGAATAACAAACCTGAATCATAGAAGAGATAAATGATGGGAAACGATTAACGAGAGCCTCCTCTCCCATCCAGTAGTCATGCCAAAAAAATAGAGTCCCCCTGCCTATCCGCCATCTCATATGCTGTTCAGTCACCAAGCAGCTCACCAACATACGTTTCCAAGTTTGAGAATCATGAATTCTCGGCTTTACATATCTTGGAACCTGGCCAACACAATATTTTACCCTCATAAATCGAGCCCATAGACTATTACAAGATTGAAAACGCCACCAAAGCTTCATTCCAAAGGCCTCAACAACATTTGAAATGTTTCTAATATCTAAACCACCCTCAAAAGTTGGCCAAGTGATTTTTATCCAAGGGGTCCAATGTATCCTTTTACCTTCTGTGAAATCTCCCCACATAAAATTGTTAAATAGTATTTCAATTTTCTCAATAACACAAGCCAGGGGCTTTAAGACTTGAAGTAAATAAATGGGTAAAAAAGATAAAACACTTCTTATTAAAGTAAGTCTAGCACCTGTGGACAAAATTTTGTTTTCCCAACATGTAATGCGCTCCCTTATCTTTGTTACCAGATCATCAGACAAAAAAACTTTTTTAAGACCTTTGTAAAGCGGAGCACCCAAATAAGTGATAGAGAGGCACCGATGAGAGAATCCTGTAGTATTAGAGATTATTTACTATCTGGAACTTGCCAAATTTCTATGCGTAATGAAACAACTCTTCTAATAGTTAACGCGTTGTCTGGACACAACTTCATATTCCTGCAAAAAAGCTAATATTTTTTGCAAGGACGATTTGGCTCCATTCGAAAAAAATAAGGATATCATTTGCAAAGGCAAGGTGACTAACTACCAAAGTACAATTTGAAGAATAATGTATCAATGGATATTGAGCATAAAGGTTATTCAAGCCACGAGATAAATATTCTGCTGCCAGCACAAATAGCAAAGGAGATACAGAGTCCCCTTGTCACAACCCTATCTCTGATTTGAAGTATCCAGCTGTCGTACCATTAATTAGCACCGAAAACCAGCAATTAGATATGCAACTTTGGATTATATTAATCCATTGTGGACTAAATCCAAATTGCTCCAACATTTTGTAAAGGAAGTCGCATTCCATATGATCATATGCCTTCATCATGTCCAATTTAATTACCAGATTGCCACCCCTCACCTTTTTGTCTAGTCTCCCCATTAGTTCTTGTACAAGTAGAATATTATCGCTAATCATTCCCCTTGGCATTTCTGCACCATGAAAAAAATCTACTACCGCTTCAAATAGGTCCTGTGCAATAATGTCTTAGCAATATTGATAGAAGTAGGAAGAAAATTTGTCAAGTCTTGCCACATTATTCTTATTAATATCAAACATAGCAGCTTTGACCTCTTGCAATGTTGGCGTTGCACATAAAATACCGTTTTCTAAACCTGAGACAATTAAAGGATTAAGTGTTGCGTTAAACCTGTTCATATCGCATTGCCCGGCCTACATGAGAGACGAAAAGAAAGCCATTGTAGAATTTTGAATTGCCTCCGGTTCCTCTAACCACCCACCATCCTGATTTTCAACTTTAAAGACATGACTTTTATTTCTTTTCTTCTACATTCTCATAAGAAAAAATCTGGTATTTCGTTCACCTTCTACAACCCATTTAATGCCAGATTTTTGCTGCCAAAAAGTTTTTTCCTGCCAAAAAGTTTTTTCCATGCTCAGAAGCTAATTAAGATGTGCATACGACTTATTCAACTCCAATCTATTAGGCAAGGATTGCTCTTACTGGAACTTGATCTCATTTACTTCTACGTGATTTTCATCCACCTTCAGATTATGAAAAATGTCACCAAACACCATTTAAGGTGTTGTTTCAATCTAAGTTGTTTCCTCCAGAATGCCTGCAATCCTTTGCCATGTATCGAAAGGTTCCAATTAACTTCAACACAACGTTTAAAATCACGATGATGTGTCCATGCATGCAAAAAATGAAACAAAGAAGGAGATTTATCCATGGCCTTTGAACATGAGATTAACAATGGGCAATGATCCGATCCATCCCTATTCAAATGTTGCACTCTAGTGATTGGTAACAACCCCATCCATTAATGGTTATAAACTATCCTATCCAGGTGCTGGAACATATGTGAATTCGTCCATGTATATGTATTACCCACAAATCCACCATCCACCAAACCACAATCTAACAAGGTTACTGCAAAGTCATCCATGGATCCAACATGTGGACTTGCACCATATAGTCTCTCCGCCCTATTTAGGATCACATTAAAGTCCACTCCGGCAAGCCAAGGTACACGAATATCTGCTAATAATGATCTCAAGACAGTCCAAAGTGGGATTCTCTCTGTTCTACTGCATTTTGCATAAACAAATGGAGCAAAAATCGGACATTCTAGCCACGAAAAGGACAAGCTAACAGCAAACATTGATTATGGTTTAATATCACTTCACAGCTTATATCAAAAGAATGGAAAATCCATATTTTTTTATAGCTATTAGCTATCACCTTCTCATAACCTAATTTTCTTTTAAAGAATTCTACTTTTGTTTCCTCAACCATAGGCTTTAAAACTACTAAAAGCTTTATTTTATGTACAAGCTTTAAACCCTTAAGTCTCATTTGTATCACCTTACCC
The DNA here is from genome assembly GCF_053813885.1 of Theobroma cacao. Taxonomy (NCBI): domain Eukaryota; kingdom Viridiplantae; phylum Streptophyta; class Magnoliopsida; order Malvales; family Malvaceae; genus Theobroma; species Theobroma cacao. The sequence continues at coordinate 10,725,780 of NC_142648.1, read as the reverse complement.
GAAATACCTATCACATTCCACACAAGTGCACTAATCATGATCGGGTTCTAGCTGCATAGTTTACTGAGATGGAATTGTTATAAGACATTCCATCTTTTTCCCTCATATCCACTGTTTCCTCTGAGGCTAAGCTAAGAACCACAAGATCCGAGTTTCGCCTGTGCTGCACACGGGCATGGACTTCCATTTCTACAGAGTAATTTTCTAGAAAGAAAAGAACAAGTATCAATTCTTTATTTATTCTACTCTTACCTGATGTTGACTCCATGTGAGAAGGATTATTAACATGGCCTTCCATCCTTTGTCGCGAGCATGTCGTAGATGTCTCCCCCCGATTATGTCCAGCTGAACCTCTTGATTGACTAGCACCTTGTCCTTCGATTGGAACGTGTTCGCCACTGCCTTCTACCAGTTCCACAAAGTCATTCTGATCTTCTTGCACTCCCTTTTGGATCCGTTGGTCATCCCCATGAATAATTGTTTATGACTGGGTATTTGGTTCAACCGAACATTCTTTATTATTTTTACCTGCACCTGCCTACACTTCCACTAACTCAATCTGACCCTTCTACTCCATCGAACATTTTTTATCATTTTTACCAGCATCTGTATGTACAGGTTCATGCACTAACATCCCATCTGCTACTCCCAAACCTGCATCCCTTACCGGCGTTGTCAACTCCATATCCCTCATTCCCAAGCATTTCTCGTTTTGGTCCTTTTCACCTTGCAAATAAATAGAATCATTCATGCCACCTTTCGCCACATTTTGCTCCCCATTGTCATCCTCCGAAATGGCATGGAATCTATTAAGCACCGAAACATTGACATCCTTGGGATCCCTGTCCGATTCAATTTCCTTTCCTTGTCGATCCTTGCTCCACTCGTACCCACTTTATTCACCGGTTGCCACTATTGTTGACGTTTAGCTAGTTCCTCCAAATGCAAGATCGATTGCTTACCCTTACCCTTGGTCAGTGGCTACCTCAATCTGGATTGTTTTGGCTTATTTCCTAGCACAATACAATCTGCTTCTTTGTGATCGACATGGCAGCAATGAAAACAATAATTTGGCATTGGCAAAAACTCCACCTTCTACAAATAACCACCAATTACCACTCCTGTTTCGCGATTCTATATAACAAACTTAATCTGGTCTACGAGTTGGTTTCTACAATCGTACTCAATATAAACTCTTGCTACACTCGACCGAGAGCCTCGAGCGGTAGCCTCATCCACAAATAATGGCTTCCCAACTATCTTGGCAATTAGAACTAACATAGATTTCTCATACAAATGCGTCTTTAGGTTTGGAAACAAAATCCACACAAGTATGATCGGAGACTCTTTCTCCACTTCAAACTCCGGAGACCACTTGAATACCCGTATCTTTTGGTTTGCAATAAACCAATGTTGCTTCGTCCATATACGGTTGAGGTCTTGTTTGTTGGACAAATGAATCAATACATGCTTGTAGTCCAACCAACGGATCTCGTACACCCTTGCTAACCCAATACCTCTAAAAGCAGATCTAATATTTGCCAAGTTCGTCATGCGAGAAAATTTCTTGACAAGGGATCACATGAATGGTTGCGCTAAAGTTTGTATCTCATCCTCAAAAAAGGCAGCAACAGACCTATCCTTATACACTACAGGCTCATGGGTTGCGGGAATCACCAGGGCTTTCTTTCCATTTACAATAAAAAAAATTTTTTTTATTAAATCTGGGAGAAGACGGCTCTTAGTTTTGGGTGGTGTTCTCCACTACAGTATTCAGGTTTGCTGTCGAGTGTCTTGAGGCAACCTGCAGTGTGGGATTTAGGGGATCCGACTACTAGCCAGCCACCATCCCTTGAAATTGAGGGAAAGGAGGAAAAGCGTGAAGATAGTGATCGTTCTCCACCTTTTTTTTTCTTTTTCCTCAATCGATATGTTGTATATGGTTGATAACGAACAAATTAGCTATCACATTGGAAATATAGAGATGATTAGTAATCAAGACGAGACTAGGAAAGGAACCTTAAAGGAAAAATTTTAAGCAAATTTAACCTTATGAGGTTAAGTTATTGATTAAAGAGATTGGTTATGTTCATAAGGAGGCATGTGGGATGTCATGGTTTATTGAAATGCCTAGTGGTATAAGTTGAGATTTATCTACTGAGCACTTTATCATGAAAGTATTAGAGTTTGTTTTTAGGAATATGGTTACTAATGGTTATTAGATTTGAATCATCCATAATGTTAAATATATCTTAAATAAATAAAGCTTTAACCCTTACGTATTATGAAATGCTTGAATGTGGGAAGGTTTGATAAAAGATCAAGGTAAAGGAGTTGTCGATGGTTAAGTAAACATGCATAATTGATGATTTAAGGATGATTTGATTGAGGTGTGACCAGAATTAATAGCATATTTGGATTCTCTTCATAAGATGAAGAATGATATTATTTTGATCCAACAAGAGTAGTACCAGTGATTAAATGTATTATGACATTGTCGAGTTTTCTATAACGATTGGAAGTCGATATAATGCATAAACCAAGATCTTAAGCAAGGAATGCTCGAAAAAAGTGATGTGGCAGAATTTTAAAACTTTTACTATTCACTCTACGCTAATTTGAATTCGAGGAAAAATTCATTTTAAGTAGGGGTGACTGTAGTACCCGGTACTTTAATATGGTGGCTAATAAAGCTTATGGATGCCAATTGAGGTTAATTACCTAGTTAAAAAGGTGATTCAGAAGTGAACCTGTGAATCCTTGACCTTTATAGACCCATAACTAGCAATAGACACGATAACACGAACCAGGGGCAATTTTATCATTTCTCATGGTGAGCTCCTAGAAGTAGCTCTCAAAAGTTATTAAGGTCGAAGAAAATAGAAATACTAATAATTTTCATGGTAGGGGCAAAATGATCATTTTTCATCTCAAGTCGAAATTTTTAAGTTTTCGAAAACCCGAGTATTTTTAAACTATTATAGACTTTGTCTCACTGTCAAAGAAGTAAAAAGATTGTACAAAGGTAAAGGGAAGACAAAGTGACCTTGGTAAGGGCATTTGGGTAATTTCGTGACAAATTGGATAAACATTAGGCATAAATATCTAAGTTTCCAACAACTTCTTCTTCTTCTTCCCTTCTCATGTTTTCTCACCTTCCATGGAAGCTTGCTTTGAAACCTACATAAATTTTCTCAAGTTAACCCCAATTTTAATGCTTTTGTGCACCTTTTTACAAAGTCATTTGTGCTCTTTTACTCTTTCACCTTAAAACCCTCAAAAGCCTTTCCTTAATACTTTTTCTCACTAGCTGGACGTTCTAGGGAGAGAAAGAAAGATTTTTCACAATAGTTTGAAAGCTTTTGAGAAAGAACTCAATTACAAAGCTACCAAGGTGAGCAATGAAATTGAGTTGATTTTTAAGTTGTTGAGAATGGCTAGTGGTTAGATTTGTGAGTGTTTTGTAGTTGAGGTGGTTTATTCATTTTAGTGTGACTAGAATAGTGAAAATAGGTAGCCACTCAATGGTAGTTGGAAGCTAGCTAGGAATAACTATTAGAACATGATTTAGGTAGCTTTTAGAATTATGGTTATGTGAATTGAGTTGATTTGTGATGCTATTATGTGTGATAGGTTCCAACGAGACCCCACATCTCCATTCGGACCATTAATGGGAGTTGGAGGCGATTTAAGAATCAATGAGGACCGGTGAGTGAACTTGCATTAAAATGTTTTGGAATAAATGTATATGTGCTTAATTGAATCACTTGAAATGTTTTATCAGACTTTTCTTTAAAACATGCTTGGGAACAAGCCTTTGATGAAATGTTTTTATGTGGTAAAATATGTGATATAATGAAACCATATGTTCCTATATTATGTGGATATATTTGTTATGCTTTGAGTGATAATGTTTATAATAACTATAATCGTGCATGTGCAGTGTGGGAGTGCAGATGACGATGCCAGTGGTGTGCGGTGTGGGAGTGCACATGCCGAAAATGATGTGGGCAAAAATACGTACGATGATACTAAAATGTGCGAATGGGGAGTGCACATGATGATATTGAAATGTGCGGGTAGGGAGTGCAAATGATGATATTGAAATGTGAGGGTAGGGAGTGCACATGATGATATTGAAATGTGCATGCAGGGAGTGTACATGAGCTGATGAAGCAGCAGGGGTGTACATGTATATGTATATATATGCTATAGACAAGTTATGACAATAAAAAATGTGATTGCACTATATGCTATGGAATGTGTTTCTGCTATAGTGAGAAACCCTCTGTTTTGCTTGTCTAGTTTGGATATTTGTTGCAGTTTTCACTTTTTTCAATTCCATCGTGGATTATAAATCCTTCACCTTAAGGGATTAAATAATCAAGGGTTGAAATAAGGGGATTAAACAAGAAATTAAACTAAATCGCATTGTTTTTAAAATAAGTGCATCATGTTTTCTAAACTTTTTGTACTGCTTGCTTGTTCCCTTTCTATGTTCACTCACTAGGTTTATACTCACTCTTTTTAACTTCATGTTTTTGGTTTTCTGAATTGAGAGGTGACTGGATCCTAGGTCGAGGTGTTCCTTTTTATCTATTGTTTGGTAGGTTTGCCATGATACTAAATGTTAGCCCCCATGCCCAATGTCACTCCACTAACGTTCAGAGTCTTTGAATGTGTACATGTAAACTGGATGTGATTTGCTAAGAATCGTTTGGCAAACTTTTTATGTATATTATGATTGATGAATGCCATTATGAGTATATACTTGGATTTTATGAATCGATTTCAATAAAGTTATTATTTGAACATTATGATTTATGGAACTTAAAAGGGAATATGGATGATAAAGGGGTTGATGTACAGGTTCATATGGGAAGGCTTGCTTGAGCTTAGTGGGCTATGCCCATTAAGCACATGCACCGATCATGGCCCAAAAATTGGGCTGTGACAACCATAAACTCTTTTCCATTTAAGAAGACATTCATACCATCATTGATGAAATCATTAGGATCCTCAAGTTCATCCTTATCTAATGCTATGCTTGCATAAAATTCTTTTACTATACTAGCACCATATGTTCTGTTCTTAAAAGTGCTAAATTTCTTCAATTTCATTTCCTCAAAATAATCTGATAATCCTACTTGAATTTCAGGGGTTTCATCAAAGCTCTCCTACTCAATAAATTTGTCACATGTAATCAGAGCATTTTTTATTTTCTAGAACCTATCCTCATGGGCTTTATTTCTAAACTTTGAGGACGGAATATTACCTTTCTTGAAGGGTTTTCCTTTCTCTTTCTTTTCTCTGATTTGTGTTGCTTCTCTGTCTGCTTTTTCCCAATTTTCTTAACCACAAAAGCGGACATAATCTTTTTTTTTTCTTTTTCTGAATTTATGCTTGTGGACTCTCTTCCACTTGCCATTTGCCCTTATTCTTTTCCAGAATATCTTTAGATAGAGAGGATATTACCATTTGGTTTTGAGATGTTTTTGGCTTGGGGTTTTGTGGATTTAAGAAGGAAAAATTTCAGTTTAGAAGGGGTCGATTTCAGATGAGAGATAATGAAGGGAGAGTGAGTTAGGAGAGGTTAATTTTTCTCATAACCGTCTGTCTCTCTCTCTTTAAATATGGTTGGTAACCTCCTTTTTTCAAAATTCAAAAATTTGCCTCTCAATTTTATTTTTTAGTTAGGTGGTTTTTCTCCACTTTTTCTTCACCCGATAAACTGTTTCTTTTTATTATTTTATTCATTCTCTCTTTATTTGACGAGTCGTATTATTTAAAGAGATAGAATACTCTTAATTGATTAAGAGATTCTTTTAATCGACTAAGTGCCTATTGTTTTATGAATGGAAAGCTCAAAAATTTTCTTATAGTTCCTGCATATTAACCATGCCTAAATTTCTTCTAATCTCACAGAATCTTTTCTCATTTAGGGGCTTGGTAAATATATCAGCTAATTGCTGTAGAGTGTTAACAAACTCAAATTTAATGTCTCCTTTAATCACATGGTCTCTAATAAAGTGATGCCTAATTTCAATATGTTTGGTCCTAAAGTGCTGGACAGGTTTCTTTGAGATGTTGATGGAAATTGTGTTATCACAGAATATTGGAACATTATGCACTGTTACTCCAAAGTCTTTTAATTGTTGTTTAATCCACAAAATTTGAGCACAGCAACTACCGAAAGAAATATATTCAGCTTCAGCTGTGGAAAGTGCAACAGAATTCTGTTTCTTACTTGACCATGATGCAAGCATACTTTCCAAAAACTGATAAGTTCCACTAGTACTCTTCCTATCTGTTTTGCTTCTAGCAAGTCTGCGTCTGAATATCCAATAAGACTAAAGGATGATTCTCTAGGATACCATATTCCTAAAGTTTGTGCATTTAAGATGTATCTAAAAATTTTTTTAACAGCAATCAAGTGTGATTCTTTGGGTTTTGATTGAAATTGTGTACACAAGCATACATTGAATTGAATATCAGGTCTGCTAGCTGTTAAATAAAGCAATGATCCAATCATACACTGTAGAGCTTTTGATCAACACTTTTTCCTTTTTCATCGGCATCAAGTTTGGTGGATAGATTCATTGGTGTGCTAATTGATTTCAGCTTTAGCATGTCAAATTGTTTTAGCATGTCTTGAATGTATCTTTCTTGGCTGATGAAGATTCCTTCCTCACTTTGTTTGATTTGAAGGCCAAGAAAGAATTTCAGCTTACCCATCATGCTCATTTTGAATTCACTCTACATCTCTTCAGTAAAGTTCTTGCATAAAGCCTCATTAGTTGCACCAAACACAATATCATCCACATAGATTTGAACAATAATTAAATCATTCAAGCATTTTTTGATAAATACTGTTGTATCAATGCTTCCTCTACTATATCCTTTCTCAACTAAAAACCTAGAGAGTCTTTCATACCAGGCTCTTAGAGCTTGTTTTAGTCCATACAAGGCCTTATGAAGCTTGAACACATAATCTAGTTTTTCATAGTCCTCAAATCTAAAAGGTTGTTCAACATATACTTCTTCTTGAATGAAACCATTTAAAAATGCACTTTTTACATCCATTTGGAATAATTTGAAGTTCATGAAACATGCAAATGCAAACAATAATCTAATGGCTTCAATCCTAGCAATAGGAACAAATATCTCATCATAGTCAATGCCTTCCATTTGTTATACTCTTGAGCCACTAACCTAGCTTTGTTCCTAATAACATTTCCTTGTTCATCTACCTTATTTCTAAAGACCCATTTTCTGCCAACAATGGGATGATTTAATGGCCTAGAAACTAGAGTCCATACTCGGTTTCTCTCAAATTGATCAAGCTCTTCTTGCATGGCCAATATCCATCTTTCTTCTTTTTCTACCTTCTCAAAGCTTTTAGGCTCAATTTGTGAGATAAAAGCTGTGAATTCACATGTTTCTCTAGTTCCTCTCCTAGTTTAGACTCCTTGACAAATATCACATATGATTTACTTTTGTGGATGATCCTTGATATACCTCCAGCTCTTTGGAAGATCATTGTGTTGATTTTCAATCCTTTGCAAGGTTTCTATGGGTGGAGGTTCTGTTTCTCTTCGTAGGCAATTTTCTTCATTGTTTTTCTTGTCATCTAAGCTCATTTCTTCAATTTGTCTTTCAAGGTCCTCTGTATCAACTTCATCAATAGGAATTTCCTTTTGCAAGGCATTGGATTCATCAAAAACTACATGGATAGACTCCTCAACGGTTAAAGATCTTTTGTTAAAGACTCTATAAGCTTTTGAGTTCAATGCATATCCTAGAAATATAGCCTCATCAAGCTTTCTTAGAGAATGTTTTCCATTGTTCAACATAAAGCATTTGCAGCCAAAACTTTTAAGATGAGAGATATTTGGTTTTCTACCTTTGTATAGTTCATATGGGGTCTTTGATATCATGGCTCTTATTGACACTCTATTAAAGATGTAAGCTACTGTGTTTACAGCTTCTACCCAAAAGTACTCTGGTAAATTGTTTTCACTAAGCATAGCTCGAGCGATCTCTTTTAAGGTTCGATTTTTCCTTTCTACAACTCCATTTTGCTGGGGTGTTCTAGGTGCAGAAAAATTATGATCCAACCCCTTTACATTACAAAAGTTTTCAAACTCATCTCCCTAAAACTCACCTCCATGATCACTCCTAATGTTAACTATGACAAGTCCTTTTTCATTTTCAACCTTCCTATAATGAGTTACAAATGCAAGTAGAGCATCATTTTTAAGAGCAAGAAAATAGACCCAAGTATACCTTGAGTAGTCATCAACTATCACAAAGCCATATGATTTGCCTCCTAGGCTAGTTGTGCAATAGGTCCAAATAAATCAATGTGCTGCAGTTTGAAAGGTCTAGAGGTGGAGACAACCTTCTTGGTTTTGAAAGATGTTCTAATTTGTTTACCTAGTTAGCATGCATCACAAATTTGATCATATTCAATTTTAAGCTCAAGCAATACTATAACTAGATTTTTTCTTATCAATTTTGAGATAGTATGCATGCTCACATGTCCAAGTCTCCTATGCCATAATCGGCCATCATTCTCAACATTTTCCGTAAGACATGTTTCACAATTCACCTCAAGATCTTCAAGAAATATAACATACATATTCTTAATTCTTTTTCCTATAAATGAAACTTTGTTAGTACTTATTGTTGGGATGAGCCTTGTAGCCAATTGGGATTGGTTAAGGCTTGATTCCAATCATGCAACAGTATCATTCATGTTGAATGATTAGAGGTTTTCTTTCATCAATAAGACATCAATTATAATGAGTTATAAGTCTAATTGGATGAAGTCCATGAGATTAATATGCCTTGCAAGGAAACTATAATGGGTTAAAGTTATGAGATTCCTATGCATTAAAGCATAATTTCAAAATGTTCCTAGTCAATTTATCCTTGAGATTGGACACCAATGATGCTTAGAGACTTGTATATTCTATGTTTCTTACTTTGGAAGTAAGTAATCGATCTCATAGATTAAAGTATAGAGATACTTGGAACTAGAATATAGGTGCTTGCTTGGGAGAGCAAGTTCACTGAACATGACCCGCCATGAGAAGTGCATTGGGTAATACACTCTAGTGTCTATGCAACACTTCTCATGTGTCAGTCGTGTAAATACTCCCTAGACTTGAGACACTAGGTTGTCTTATATGTGGAGTGCTATACTTTAATTTCATTCCTACGGGTGCCTAACCAAGGATGCCAAAACAGGATGCTTTTGGATATAGTATGAAGCATGTGAAGGCAAATGAGTGGTCAAGATAGGAATCATCACCTCAAGTGTTTTAGAGGACATATCCTATCAGTTCTTGGTTAACATTAGCTTATTGAAGTTCTTGGCCAAGGCGACATGGAGATTATGAAAAAAGTTTCGTAACTCTCTATAAAGCTAATGCTATAATTACAAGAACAAATATGAAGGTCAAAAAAAGCGGACACTGTACCAAGCTCTTATCATCTCCGGGATATATGATGAGAGAATAAATTACACTGATAGACTGTACACTGAAAGGTTGTCAAAGAACCCTTTGACTATCCCAACAATTGGGTGACCATGATGCATTGCTAAATGCCAATCTTGGTCTATGGAATTGATTATAAATTAATTGATTGAAATTTATCAATTAAGTCATAAATCAATTCCATTGCCAATATGTTGGGAACCTAATGGGTCACACACAATGATTGCATTTGAATTAAATTGGAAGAGTGATGATTTAAGTTAGACTTAAATCATATGCTTGGTAATTAACTTCTATAAACTTAATTAAAAGAGTTTAATTAAGTTTTAGACATAATTATAAATAGTTATAATTATAAGGCCTTGATTGCAAAATATAAAGAAAATTAATTTTGATTTTAATTTCCAAGGACTTAATTAAAAGAGTTTAATTAAGTAATGGGTCCAATATTATAATGTGTTACAATATTGAGGGCTTAATTTCAAAATTGAAGTTATTTTAACCTAACTATATAAGTCACCTTTTAACTATTTTCCATATGAGAGTTTTTCACAATTGAAGAAAACATAATTTTTGTCAGAAAAAGATAAATGTTTTCTTTCATTGCCACCACTCTCTTTGCGTGAAAAAGAAAATTGCTTACGAAGCAATTTTCAAGAGAGGTTCGGTTAAGATTGTGAAAAAGAAGAAAGGACAATTGTTGTCCTCTTTGCTAGCACAAAGTATAGTTAAAAACTTCCTACTTTGTTGAAGGTTCAAGTGCAATCATGTGTAGTACCATTGGAGGCCAAGCACTTGATTGGCTGGGGTTTTTGCTCCTTATGGTGTTCGCGGGATTGCTTCGGAAAGTGCCATCGTGATTATGAAATTACATGGCTAGGTAACTTTCTAAACAATAATTTATTTTATACTTTTATGTGTTAAATATCACCAAGGTGATCCATGGGTGGAGGCATGTTTTGTTGTTTAGTTATAAAGTTTTTAATTTTCTTTCCACTACGTATTTTGAGCATACCATCCATAGCCAAACCAATCAGTGGTACTAGAGCCTTTCTTGGTTCGATTTTAACACATGTTTATGTCTATTATTGTTAATGCCTTGTTGAAAAGGAATATGAGGTGTTCGGGTTTTGTTCTACACAAATTAGTAAGTTTTAAAATTTTACAATTTGTTCTAGTTATTTTGATTTCTAGATAGATTTTAATTGTAAATTTTAAAATTTATTTATCATAACATTAATCTCATTTTAAGGTCAAAATATTGCAAATTAACAAGTGCATGAGTTGCACAAATTAATTTAACAAATAAAGATTCGATCTCATGACATTATGGTGTGATTTAAATGGTAGAATTCGATTCTGTCCAGCCATTGTATTGGTCCATTTTCAGCTATAAAAGTGAGGCTTAAGTGCTTCATAAAATGCAGAAAAATTAAGAGATCAATACACATTAGAAATGTTCCAAGATGGGTGATTATGTGTGGCTAATGGTGGAGGTAAAGTTACCAAAACGTGGCTAAAACAGTTGCAGTTTGCAACAGAGATAGTCATAGTTTTGTTTGGCTTGGCAACCAACAAAGGCTTAAATTTGTGCAATTAGTTGCACCAATTGGCTGAGGATTTTTTCTTTTTTATGAAAAGGTTCTATAAATTATCAAAACTGTTGCTGCCTCTGCAGCAGCAAGCCACGGTTTTGAATTTTTTTGACAGCTAAAAAAGTTTCCTAAAATCCTGGAAAATTACTATGGAATTTTCCCATAAGCTTTCTATCAAGGAAAATTTAATTGGGAATTAAATTCCTGATTTTATGCCACCAAATAGCTTCAAAAGAAAGACAAAACCGAAACTGCCTCTGCTGATAAAGGTCACGGTTTTGAATTTTTTTTAACAGCCAAAAACACCTCCTAAAATCTTTAAAATTTATTCTGGAATAGTTCCATGAGTTATCTATCAGGATAAATTTTATTAGGATTTAAATTCCTAAGTTTTAGTCACAAAGAATTTCAAAAGAACTCAAAAACTAATTCTGCCTCCTGCAGATAAAAGTCACGGTTTTTGAATTTTTTGAATGGGCAAATCACCTCCTAAAATCCTGAAAATTTATTCTTGAATAGGTCCATGAGTTTTCTATCAGGATAAATTTTATTGGAATTAAATTCCTAAAGATACACCACCATAACACCACGTAATTAGGACATGTCTGCTGCTGTCTGCAGCAGGACACTGTCTTGGTTAAGACATAGAATTTGTCCAAATTTTACACCAATAAATGATCAATTAAATTAGTTAATTGGCTGAGGATAAGTTATGAAATTGGTTCCATAATTATGCTGATTTTTTGAAACATTTAATTTAAGGAATATGATTCCTAAAATTAAGGATGTCAAAGATGATGCATTAACATCCACAAATAAAGAAATGTGATTTCTAAAATTATAGAAGTTAAAATATCTTCATTAGCCAGTTAAATATTTATGGAATATGTTCCGTAAAGATTGATAATTTATTTCATAAATTATAGAATGTGATTCCTTAATTTAAGGGTGTCAAAATTTAAATAATTTAAGATTACATTAATTTAGGAATTAGATTCATAGGAGTAATGGGAGTCTAAATATTTATAAACAAATTTTGTTTTGAATTGACTTCTTACAAGAAGATAATTCTAATTTGACATTAAATTTAAAGATTAAATTGTCTAAGTTATTTCCTAATAAGATTAGGTAATAATAGACATTCAATCTTTAATTAAATGAGATTAAGAATAGGTTGTGTAAAATGTTTAGGAGCGCAAATTAAAAATGTTTTAATTTTTAATTTGTAATAAAAATTTAATTCTAATCCTAAGAAGATTAGGGATGGATAAATTACTAATTTTGATTAGTAACACTTACCATATATGAAAAAAGTTTCCATATATATAGAATTAAATGGTTACCCGAAAATTTGAAATTGGCAAAATTTAAATGTTGAAAATTGCTACTCTCAAATACCTCATATGATTAACAATTTGAATGAGACATGTCTTTAAATTTTATTCACATTGATGAATATATGTGGATGGTTATGGACTTAGGCCCAATATGATTATGCTATGGTTGAATGTATATTCTTGGTATTTTTTAAATAGGGCCTACGTGTCCTGCCTTATCTTTTTATCTCAGTTTGTAAAATTCTTTCCTTATCTTACTCCCCTCGAATGTAACTCGAGGTTCTTACATTCAAATGTAATTAGAATTAAAATAGATTAGGAATTGAATTTTGGAAAAATTGACGAGGGAGATCCAAGGTGCCAAGAAGGACAAGGAGATTACAAGCAAATTTTGAAGATTCTTATATGTAATCCCCTAGGTTTGACCAAGCTAGTTTCCTTTGATGGCTCAAGGAAATTAGTATAGTTAAAGTCCATAATCATCCAAAGTAGTTTGCACGTGATAGATTTATTTTATATAATTTAATAAATACTATGCAATGCAAAGTAGTATGCATGTGATAGATTTATTTTATACAATTTAATAAGTGCTACGCATGCAAAGATGAGACCCTAATAAAGGCGAAAACAAAATCCTTCATTATATATTAAGTCACATGCCATGCATGAGCAAGTTGCCTTCCTGTTGGGGATTTAAATCATGCTAAGATAACTCATACGTAGCGAAATATTATTAAAATTTTAATCCCCAAAGCCATGGATCATTTTAATTGAAACTAATCTAAAAAAACCATAAAAGAAATTTTGACATACCTGAAAGTCTACTTTCTTTGGTGGAGTCCTCATTGGCTTTTCATTTTAACTTTTGTACACCAATTAGGACTTATCAAACCACAGCAGCACAGTTGTCCTGCCTCTAATGGTGATCTACACAGTGATTTGTCGAAATCTCTTCACTAAGAGTGTGTGAATCCCTAAGCCAAAGTTTGTGCTAGCAAACTCTCAACTTTGAGCTCCCTTGTGTTTCTCTCTTTTTGGCTGTGATCCTATCTCAACGCATGAGAAAATAAAATAGAACTCTTCTGTTTTTTTTCAAGAAGCAGCTAAGGGATTCTTTTATAGAGTTAATTAACCTAATTTATTACCAATAAGGATTATAATATGTCTTGGGCTAATTGGGCCTTTATTTAATACTCCATCAAATCATATTTGATTTAGCCCAATACTTAATTGGATTAAGCCTCTATAAAATCAATTAGATCACATCCAATTGAACTCAAATTAAATTCGACAATTCACCTTATGTGTGTGACCCATTAGGTTCCCAACATGTTGGCAATAAATATAAATTAATTCAATTAAGAATTTATATTTATATTTATAGATCATGAGCGGCATCTACCAATACATCATGACCACCCAAATGTAAAGGAGTCAATATGATTTGAGTAACCTTTCAGTGTACAGTATCTCAGTGTAATTGGATCCTTTCATCATATATCCTAGATATATAGAAAGTCTGGCTCGGTGTCTACTTTCTAACTTATCCATATTAGTCCTACAACTTCTATATTGACCTATCAAGATTGCCTTGGCCAAGGACTTTTAATCAATATAAGCCAAGAGCAAATGAGATATGTCCCGTTCAAATCACTTGGGGTGATGAATACTTTCTAGACTACCCATTCATCTTTGCATGCTTCATGCCATACCTAAAAGCACCCTATTTAAGCATCTAGTCTTCTTCAAACCTGTAGAGGTGAAATCAAAGCATGACAATTCACATACAAGATGACCTGGTATCACAAGTCTAAGGATTACTTACACTACTAACACATGAGAGTATTTCCATAGACACTTGAGTGAAATACCAAATGGAACTCTCATAGCAGGTCATATTCAGTGAACTTGTTCCTTAACAAGCACATACATACTATCCCCAAGTATCTCACATACTTCAACTTATGAGATCAATTGTTTACTTCTAAAGTAAGGAGGCTTAGCATGTACCAGCCTTTGAGCATTGTCAATGCCCTTATTCTTGACAATACAATGACGAGGAACATATTTAGGAACAAGGCTTTGAGCATAAGAATCTCATAATTATAACCTTTATAATTTCTTTGCAAGGCCATTATGTTCCAAGGACTTTATCTGCATAAGTCTCTCATAACTCTTTATAAATAAACTCATGGATAAAGAAATACCTCATACATTATATAAAATATCCATAATGTATTTAACATGAAATATGACTAATTAATATAGTGTTTTACAAGCACAAAATCGACTGGCTTGCAAGGCTTACACTAACAATCACCCACTAGCACTAAAGCCAATCGCCCATGTATCTAATACCAAAGCCTTCCAAGTGGCGATCATATTTCTACCGGGACAGAACTTTAGTGAGAGGGTCAGCTAAGTTGTCCTCCGTGGGTACTCTCTCTATATTAATATCACCTCTTCCAATGATCTCTCTGATCAAGTGATAACGTCGTAATACATGTTTGGATCGTTGATGAGACCTTGGTTCCTTTGCTTGCACAATGGCTCCATTGTTGTCACACTACAAAGTTACAGGATCAACAATGCTACGAACCACACCAAGTTCAGTTGCGAACTTCTTGATCCAAACTCCCTCCTTTGCTGTCTCAAATGAGGAGATGTATTCAGCCTCGATTGTAGAATCTGCAGTTGTTGCTTGCTTGAACTTTTCCAGCTAATAGCACCGCCATTTAAGGTAAATATAAATCCACTTTACGATTTACTGTCATCCTTATCAGATTGGAATATAGCATCTCCATATCCTTTAACTTGGAGTTCAACCCCTCCATAGACCAAGAAAACATCCTTAGTTCTTCGTAAGTACTTAAGGATATTTTTCATAGCAATCCAATGATTTTCACCTGGATTTGATTGGTATTTGCTCGTGACACTCAAAGCATACGCCACATCTGGTCTAGTACATAACATGGCATACATGATGGATCCTATAACCGATGCATACGGTATCCTATCCATCCTTATCCTCTCATCTTGTGTCTTTGGACACATATCCTTTAAGAGATGAATGCCATGTGACATAGGCAAGTGTCTCTTTTTGGACTCGTTCGTGTTAAACCTCTTTAGCACCTTGTCTATATAAGTGGATTAGGACAATCCTAACAACCTCTTTGATCTATCTCCATAGATCCTTATTCCCAGAACATAGGCCACTTCTCCCAAATCCTTCATGGAGAATTGTTTGGATAGCCAGATTTTGACAGTCTGTATCATCGGTATATCATTTCTTATTAATAGTATATCATCAACATAAAGTACTAAAATTACAACTGCTTGTCCATTTACCCTTTTGTAAACACATGGATCATCAAGATTCTTGACGAAATCATATTCTTTAATAGTTTCATCAAATCTAATGTTCCAACTCCTAGATGCTTGCTTCAGCCTATAAATGGACTTTTGGAGTTTGCATACTTTATGCTGATTTTTCTTGGATATAAAACCTTCAGGTTGTTTCATATACACTTTTTCTTGAAAATTCTGTTAAGGAATGCTATCTTTACATCCATCTACCATATCTCATAATCATAATATGCAGCAATAGCAAGCAAAATCCTAATGGATTTAATCATGGCCACAGGTGAAAAGGTTTCCTCATAATCGATTCCTTCAACTTGGTTGTAACCTTTAGCAACCAACCTAGCCTTGTACGTTTGTACATTACCATCCATGTCAGTCTTTCTCTTAAAGACCCATTTGCATTTTATGGGTTTTACCCTTTCAGGTGCATCCACCAAAGTCCATAGTTGGTTGACATGCATGGCATCCATCTCGGATTTCATGGCCTTTAGCCACTTATCAGAATCAATATCAGATATTGCTTCCTCATAAGTAGTAGGCTATTTGTCAATTGGCAGAGCATCTCTTTCCATCATAAATATATATCTCTCTAGAATTTGTCTCTATCTCGTAGATCTACGGAGCACTTGTGTTTCTTGAGTGTTGGTTTGAGCATCCAATGCTTCAACCGTCAAATTAAGTTCCAAAGGGATGTTAGTTTGTGGTTCTTGAACCTCTTCAAGAATTATTTTACTCCCACTAATCCTTTCAAGTAAAAACTCTTTTTTCCAAGAAAGTGGCATGTTTTGAGACAAACACCTTTTGCTCAGTGGGATTGTAAGAATAGTATCCTATAGTTTGTTTAGGATACCCTACAAACTTGCATTTGTTTGATCTAGCTCCAAGCTTATCAGATGATGCACGCTTTACATAAGCCATACATCCCCAAATCCTTGTATAAGACAAGTTTGGCCTTTTGCCATACCACATCTCATATGGTGTCTTATCAACCAATTTGGTTGGAACCTTGTTAAGAAAGTAAGCAGCAGTCTCTAAGGCATATCCCCAAAAGGATATCGGAAGGTCTGCCCTACTCATCATGGAACGAACCATGTCCAAAAAGGTTCGGTTTCTCCTCTCAAATAGGCCATTGTGTTGTGGAGTTCCAGGTGGAGTCCATTGTGATGGAATCCCATGTTCCGTTAGATAATCTAGAAACTCCTGACTAAGATATTCTCCTCCTTGATCCGATCTAAGGGTGAGAATACTCTTCCCAATTTGTTTCTCAACCTCAGCCTTAAACTCTTTGAACTTTTCAAAAGCTTCAAACTTGTACTTCATTAAGTACATATAACCAAATCTAGAATGGTCATCTGTAAACGTAATGAAATATGAATAACCTCCTCTGGCTTGTGTGTTTAAGGGTCCACATACATCCGAATGTATTAGCCCTAGGAGCACACCTACTCTTTCAGCCTTTCCAGTAAAAAGAGTCTTAGTCATCTTACCAAGGAGACAACATTCACAAGCTCCATATGATTCATAATCAAATGGATCTAGATAACCTTGTTTATATAACTTAGCTATCCTTGTCTCATTGATATGACCAAGTCTACAATGCCAGATGTAGGTTTGATTTGGATTATCTTTTCTAGCTTTCTTGACATCTATATTGAGCATTGGGCTATCAAGATCCATAACATAAAGTCTTCCATGACATGTTGCAGATCCATAAAATACATCATTTAGAATGACAGTGCAACAATTGCCCTTCGTACTAAATTCGAAATCATCACTCTTAGCTAGGTATGAAACTGAAATGATGTTTCTAGTTAATGCTGGTACACAATAGCACTCTTTTAGCTCCAGCACTAAGCCCGATGGTAAAATAAGATCACAAGTCCCAACAGCAACTGCTGTAATTTTTGCACCATTGCCTACTCTTAGGACTACCTCATTTTTACCAAGCTTTCTACTATCCTTTAAAGCCTTTATGTCAGTACATAAATGCAATCCACATCCTGAATCTATTATCCAAGATTTAGGATTGGCTGTAGAAAGATTAAGCTCAATCATATTTAAAGTTATCTCTTTACTTGTCAAGATTGCACCCTTTCATTTATTGAGAACTTTTCTCAAAGTGATATACCAATCCAAACATTTTAGGCTGATGGCATCAAGTATGCCAAGCAAAGTAGATATTATTATACCCATTCTAACAACCTATAAATATAGAAAAAGTATTTGTATTAGCCTTTCTGTTATAAATCAATTTAAGATGAGGTATTAAATCTTACATTGATTCTCCCACTAATTTTTCGTAATAATAGCCCTCACTATTATACGAAAATCTCTACTAGGTATTTCTAATGGGCTGGGACCCCTTAAAAATTATTGCAACCATGAGTGACTCAATAAATCACAATAAGCCTAATTGGGTAGATAACGTAGCTTATCAATTGCATCCACATGCAACTCTCAGATCAGTTAGGTGACAACTCATTGTCTAAATGCATCATATGCATTTCACCCAACCCTGCCTCTAAGACCATGTGTTCAAGTGTGACACATCCAAACCACACAGTTTTAGTTGAGTAAGACCCACCAATAACTCAAACGTGCTCGTGTAAAAGTTTGACCTTGAGTGACTCAACAAGTCTCCAATTAAAAGGGTAGCCTGGTTATCTTGTTATATGGTGGAAGGTAACTTAATCAGGCGAAACATGTGACTCAATATTTTAATGAGGGATTTTTGTTGTTGCTTTTATCTTGTTATTTAGGTCTCATCGAATTTGGCATGCATAGCATTTATAATATTGCATAAAATAAATTTATCACATGCATACTACTAGGATGATTATGGACTTTTATCTAATCTAATTTCCTTGAGCCATCGAAGGAAATTAGTTGGTCAAATCCTAAGGGATTACATACAAATATCATCATATCTTGTAGTCTTGTAATCTTCATGTCTCCTTGGCGCCTTCATCCTTCATTCTTGGAATTATAAAATTTTCTTCCTAATCTAATCCTATAAATTCTAATTACATATATGTAAAGAAATCTAAAGTTACATTTGAAGGGAGTAAGATGAGAAGAGAATTTTATAACTCCTGAATAAAATAGAGGAAAGGCAGGGCACACACTCCCTATTTATAAAATAAATACCAAATACATTCAACCATAACCATCCATAACACATTATAGTGGTCTAAGTCCATAATCATCCTCATACATTCATAATCATACAATAAACATATAAAACTTATGTTTAATTCAAATTGAAGATCTCATATGTCATTTGGCAATAATATTACTCAACCTTTGAAGATATTAATCCAAATAATTTGATGTCTAAGTCCCATTAAATGTCTTGTGCCAATTTAGAAATCCTAGTCCTACTAGGAATTAAATTAAGCATAGACTTGGTAATCCTAAACCTTTTAGGACTATGAATTTAAATCTGACCTTTATTCTTAATAGGAGTTCTAATCATATTAGAAATTTAATATTCAAAGGAATCCTAATCTAATTAGGCTTTCTAATCTTATTAGAAAATTTAATCCTTGTTGTCCTCAGTTTTTACAATTCTAGTCCAACTAGAATTAGATCTTTATGGCCAAGAGTACTATTTCTTTGCCAATTTGATTTTAGAATCTTATTTGGGGCAATCCTAAACTCTTTAGGATATATTCCATTACAATTAGGAGTCTAAATTCAGGTCACAACCAAATTAGTACAACTCTTAATTATATAGAGAAGAAATTACACAAGCTAATGTAATTTTATTAGGTCTGCATCACCTATGCTGTCCCAAATCCTTTGAAGCTCCATACTCCATTGTTTACTGCAATTTTAGCACCAATTCAGAGACATCCCATGCCCCAAACATCATGCCAAAAAGCTTGCAAAACCTCAGCAAATTCGGAATACAAATAGCCATGATTTTGCAAGTCCCTGTCACACAAGAATACAATTTCAGCATACTGTTTGTGTAGAAACATCATCAGATCACCACCCAAATGCGGTAATTAAATGCTGTAAATTTGCAGAGGTTAATATCATCCTCTTGAACTTCTACCCTCCAAAAATCACGTTCAAACTCCTCTAAGTCCCCCAAAAAATTTTCAAAATAGATCACGTTATGCTGCCAGATTTTTCAGATTTGGATTCTCTTAAAACAAATCTATAAAATATTTAAAGACTTATTAAATCTAGATTTTAAATTCATAAATCAAGACTTTAAAGGCCTTTTGAAACATAAATTAGTTTTCAAAAAATTCATTCAGAATTATTCTAAATAATTTTTCAAACTTTGCACCAAATCGACATATAAACAAAACAGTTTTTGTAATCTTCAACAACTAAACATAAAACTAGATTAAATCAAATAAAGGAGGCTCTGATACCACCGTTGGGGATTTAAATCATGCTAAGACAACTCATACGCAGTGGAATATTATTAAAATTTTAATCCCCAAAGCCATGGATCACTTTAATTGAAACTAATCTAGAAAAACAACAAAAGAAATTTTGACATACCTGAAAATCTACTTTCTTAGGTGGAGTCCTCCTTGGCTTTTCGTTTTAACTTTTGTACACCAACTAGGACTTATTAAACCACAGCAGCACAGTTGTCCTGCCTCTAATGGTGATCCACACAGTGATTTGCTGAAATCTCTTCACTAAGAGTGTGTGAATCCCTAAGCCGAAGTTTGTGCTAGCAAACTCTCAACTTTGAGCTCCCTTGTGTTTCTCTCTTTTTGGCTTTGATCCTATCTCAACGCATGAGAAAATAAAATAGAACTCTTTTTTTTTTTTTCAAGAAGCGACTAAGGGATTCTTTTATAGAGTTAATTAACCTAATTTATAACCAATAGGGATTATAATATGTCTTGTGCTAATTGGGCCTTTATTGAATACTCCATCAAATCGTATTTGATTTAGCCCAATACTTAATTGGATTAAGCCTCTATAAAATCAATTAGATCACATCCAATTGAACTCAAATTTATTTCGGCAATTCACCTTATGTGTGTGACCCATTAGGTTCCCAACATGTTGGCAATAAATATAAATTAATTCAATTAAGAATTTATATTTATATTTATAGATCATGAGCGGCATCTACCAATACATCATGACCACCCAAATGTCAGGAGAGTCAATATGATTTGACTAACCTTTCAGTGTACAGTATCTCAGTGTAATTGGATCCTTTTATCATATATCCCAGATAGATAGAAAGTCTGGCTCGGTGTCTACTTTCTAACTTATCCATATTAGTCTTTCAGCTTCTATATTAACTTATCAAGATTGCCTTGGCCAAGGGGTTTTAATCAATATAAGCCAAGGGCAAATGAGATATGTCCCCTTCAAATCACTTGGGGTGATGAATCCTTTCTGGACTACCCATTCATCTTCGCATGCTTCATGCCATACCCAAAAGCACCCTATTTAAGCATCTGATCATCTCTAGACCCGTAGAGATGAAATCAAAGCATGACAATTCACATACAAGATGACCTGGTATCACAAGTCTAAGATTACTTACACTACTAACACATGAGAGTATTTCCATAGACACTTGAGTGAAATACCAAATTGAACTCTCATAGCGGGTCATGTTCAGTGAACTTGTTCCTTAACAAGCACCTACATACTATCCCTAAGTATCTCACATACTTTAACTTATGAGATCAATTACTTACTTCTAAACTAAGGGGGTTTAGCATGTACCAGCCTTTGAGCATTGTCAATGCCCTTATTCTTGACAATACAATGACTAAGAACATATTTAGGAATAAGGCTTTGATGCATAAGAATCTCATAATTATAACCTTTATAATTTCTTTGCAAGGCCATTATGTTCCAAGGACTTTATCTACATAAGTCTCTCATAACTCTTTATAAATAAACTCATGGATAAAGAAATATCTCATACATTACATAAAATATCCATAATGTATTTAACATGAAATATGACTAATCAATATAGTGTTTTACAAGCACAAAATCGATTGGCTTGCAGGGCTTACACTAATACTTCCACCATATAGCAAGATAATCTGGCTACTTTTTTAATCAGAGACTTGTTGAGCACACTCAAGGTCACACTTTTACACGAGTATGTTTGAGCTATTGGTGGGTCTAACTCAACTAGTTTCATAAAATCTGGATGCTTGGAATGTCACGACCCGAAACTCCCATCAGCCCCGTGACAACTGCCGCAACGTCCCGATAAGCACTCATTACCCCGAATGCCGATCGGAACTCCGCAAGGCTTAGCATCAGCTTCCACATCTCCCCGGTGAGCGACAGTTATTAAATCTCGCATTTCAAGAAATCATAAGTCGTTTCCAACTTAAAATAATAAAATATTATTTTCTAGCTCATAGAGGCATTTTCGTCATTTTTTTTTTCAAAAACACCAAAACCCGCCAAATACATGGTGTAAAAGCTAAATATGTTCATACATACTTTAAATCAAATAACTAAAGTATAAAATTACTTTTACAATGACACGTGGACCCCCAACTAACCAAGAAGGTGTAGGGCTACGAACCCTTACTTTCTAGGATGCACTCCGATATTAATTCCTGTCTTAATCAACTATCAACAAACTGTCCTGAGCCTGAAAAATGGATAGGGATAGGGGAAAGATTAAATAATCCCAGTGAGTAAACAATTACCATCAAAAGCATCTAAAGCCGAGTAGATGAAGACAATACAAAAACATTATATATCAATAATGTTCATAATGCAAAATTCGTTTCAATCTATACCAAACAATTTCTTTTCATCAAAATTTCCTGGCTTATGAATTTCTTAAACTTGGCCCTTGCTGGAATCATTCTCGCCGGTACCTTCGTCAAGGTATCCCATTGAGATCGCCAAGGCTGTTCAATGACCCATACCTATAAACATGTTTTTACATCTGACACACAGTCGTTCCTTGGCGTTGGCTGAGTCTCACTCTCACGTGGTGGCCCGAACCTGAGGTGCACTCAAATCATACCTTAGGAGATACTTCACCCAACATCTCCCCCAGGAGGTAAGTATATAATTGAGTTACCGTGCCTCCCTCATAGGCAGTCCACGGAAACCCCCACCACTGTAGTGACCGTTTAATATACCACCAGACCCATAAACATTCCAATAGCATAATATGGCGAATAAAATGTAATCCAGTCTACCGAGACCAATCCAAAACTATTCATATATTTCATGCCAAACCCAAAAATTTAGCCATCATGCTACCATAGTGTCATAAGCCACAATTTCAATAACATATAAAATCATAAATTTCAACACAGTCTCCATATACTCAATTTTCCCAAAACAATATTTGATTTCAAAACTAGTATAAATCTCATTTTTATTAAAAAACATTTTAATTGGAAAACATAATATTTTATAATTTAAACTCACCATTCAATAGAAGCATCAAATAAGTATAATTACTCTAGATATTTAAGACGATAAATTGTCCACTCACAGTTCTAGGAGTCGATGTACTCCTAATCCCAGTCTTCAAGCACAATCTCTGTACTTTTGCCAGTGTAAGTTGCTCACCACCTATCCACAATGTACAATACATAATTCACTACATTAATGCTTAACCATTATAAATCAATTCAGGCTCGGTGCATATGCATAATATGGCATGCAACTTATCTGACTACCGCTTAAATGCGGTGCTAACCTAATTCGGCCTATTATCTCCAATTTAACTCCAAATCAATTCTTCTCACTTTCTACACTCCAATTATACTTAAATTACCTTAGTGACTGTGAATGAGATTCAATTTATCAGTCTCAGTAGTAAATTACAAAAATACCCCTAGTGGGTAAAAATTCGTATTTTTGCTCCGAAAATTCCCATTATTTTTCTAGGCTCATAATTCATCATTATTCATCATAATTCCTCAAATAAACATCAAGATCATCAGCCAATATTCCCCTAGAAATTTGGCCAATAATGGTAATGGAGGAAAATAAATTCTTTTCTTGTTATTTTATTTCTTAATATGCTAAACTAACTAAAAACACTAACATAACTTAAAATCAAATTAATCTAACAACTTTCTCTCTCCTAACCCATTTTGATTAGCCATCAATTCATCATGAAAACATGTAACTTAAGCATGAAAAATAAGGAGAAATGCTCAAGGAAAATAGATTTCAAGCTTAAGTTGAAAAATCCTACCTTTTTCACTTGTTTTCCTTGATTTTCCACACTTTTTCTCTTGAAATTCCTCACCTAGGGTTTGTTCTTCCTCTCTTTCTCTCTCTTCATTGCTTGGCCGAATATTTGGAGAGTGATGGGCTGATTTATGCTATTTTTTTAGTTAAATAATAAAATATCCTAAGCTTGACACATGGCATTTTCTTATTGGTCCATTTTTAAAAATTTTAAAGTTTTAATCCTTTTTATCTCCACCACACAATTAGTCAATGGTCAAATGAGGAGAAGGGATGACCATGTGCTGGAAAAATGTCCTGGTGATGAAAAACTATTGTTTTGCCCCTGGAGTGTAAAATTACCATTTTACACCTATGCTCCAAATCATACCGAAATTAAAATTTTTCACTTCTAAACCTCAAATCATACTCCAATACTCAAATCATACTCCAATAAGTCAAATGGGGCCAAAAAAATCTTTTCTAAAAATTCTCATTTTGTCTCTAGGTGGCAAATGACCATTTTGCCCCTAGATAGTGAAAATTTTGATTTGACTCCAAATTGATCCTCGAACTCCGAATTACCTTTTTGAGTCATCCCTGAACTGTGAAACTCTTAATGTCACCTTAAAAGTCCTATTTGAACTAGTTCGAGGCTTAATCGACTTAATGGTACCATTATGGGCAATATCGTCTTTTAATGATTTCTCGAACTTCCTAAATATGCAAACATTCGATTGAGCATATAAATGACGTTGTAGTTATTTTATAGAATAAGGTTTGACATGGAAACTTGATTATTATGAAACTAGAGGCAAAGGCTAGGCGAAATATATATGATATGTTTAGGCAATGTATTGTCACCTAGCTGATCTAGGAGCTATATAAAGATACAATTGGTAAGCTCAATTACCTACCTAATCCACTGATCATGGTTTGTTGAGCACACTCAAGGCCATGACTTGATGGATGGGATCGTAGCCTAGTAAGAGAATCCTAGTAGAGATCTCTTGGGGTGATATGGAAGGTTATCATCTTGCATAAAATAGTGGGAGAACTATTTAAAATTTTAAAATCTTGTTTTAAATAGTTTATGCATGATATTTACATATTGCTTTATTTTATCTATTTAGACATAATTTATATACATGGCTAATAATATGTCACTATGGTGCATCTTGGATGCAAATCAAACTCACTAGACCAAACCCTTTTTAAAGGTACTAGGACTTGAGAAATGTTTTCAAGCGAAAGGTTGTTCGTTCCACAAACTCTACTAAATACAATTCATAATTAGGAGTGTGCTTCCATGAGATGGAATTTATACTCCCTTAATTATGAATTGGGAAGACAACCACGATAATGGCACTAACTGGGAAATGTTCTCAAACATCTTTAGGGTAAAGATGGACAAAAAAGGGACTATAAAAATAAAATATTTCCTTGATAGAGTTAAAGAAGAGGAAGCTTATAAAAACCTCTACTTTGCCAAAGTTTATGATTGAGTTAGAAGTTACTACTGTTGTATTAACATCATAAGTATTCGATACTAGATGTTGAATGCATTTAAGTAATGACATAAAGTGCAAAACAATAGTAGTAAGTCAATGCTCAATATAAATGTCAAAAAAACTGATTGCATATAATCTCAATTATGACATTTTTGTCTTGGTCATTGAAGTAAGAATTAGAGTATGAAGATACTTAGAACCTTTTGATTGGGAATCATAAAGGAGCTAGTAATTTTTATATGACCAAATCAAATTTCAAGCAAAAGTGAATGATTTGGTATGTTCAAAAGGTTTTATACATATAGATGTATACGAATCATTGAACATAAAATGTTATGGAAAATGTTCCTAATTCATTAAGTTTACACAAGACCAAACTAAGATTTTGTCTTGTATACTTAAAGAAATAAAATTTGAAACCTTGAAATGTTCAGAGAATTCAAATATAAGATCATATGAGCTATATAGCATGAAATACTCTTATTAAGATATGATCTTAGTGAAGATTACTCTTACTTATTAGTTAATTATTCAAAAGATGAATGAAGATTCATGTGAAATGGAACTTTCTTATGAATAAAACATAGAGATGTTTGTTCAAAGAAGAAAGCAAATTCATACAGTGATATGATTTGGTCCATATCTCTCCAATATATATGTAGCCAATTATATTATTCCAAACCAATATGATTATAAGCATACATTGAGATGTATGTATGTAACATCACGAAAAATTCAAAAGAGTTTGATTATTACTCTCACAAAGGATCTTGGATTTAGTGGGAGTATGACAACACTAAAAAATGAGTATTTTAGTTATTACATGGTTACATTGGAATCTAACTCTTAAGATTTTGCATAGAGATGCATAATCATATATATGAGAACTCCATGGATTTAGTAAGATACATTGAAGATGTATTATTCATATGAGATGAACTACTAAATATGTTTTTCATTAAAGTTATACACTTTGTTCTATTATATGGGATCCAAAGGTTTAGATTTAATAATATGTACAAGTGTATTTATCTCATACACAAAAGGAGGTTAGTATGAGTGAATACAATTCTTTGGCGATACAATTACATGGGATGCAATGTGTATAAAAAGAAGTGCCAAAATTTAAAAGGGGTAGATGGTACAATGAAAAGTGACAAATGCATATGATGCATACAACATAGTTTAGTTGGAATGGTTCCAAAGAAAGAAAGAGGACTATGTACATGTAAATAATTCAAGTCATATGCATCCTATTAAAAGGGCTCCAATAGGAAGATACTTAGATCGTTTGTCAAATCCGACCTTATAAAATACTTGTCATGACATTCATGTGATTGACAATATGCTTGCATACTTGGAAAGCCCTGAAAAATCGACAAAAGTCGGTAGTGTACCTTGAGATGCAACTAAGTTGAATTAAGCCTCGAACTAGATCAAAAAGAGATTTTAAGATGAAATTGAAAATTTTAAAGTCCCAAAATGACTTAAAATGGTGATTTGGAGCTCGAGGACCGATTTGGAGTCAAATTGGAATTTTCATGACCTAGGGGCAAAAAGGTCATTTTGCCACCCGAGGTTAAGATGTGAGTGTTGGATGAAATTTTTGACTAAGATTGATCATTTGGAGTATAATTTGAGTTTGAGAAGTGAAAAATTTTAATTTCGATATTTTTTCCAGCATAAGGGTAAAATAGTCATTTTACCACCCTAAAGGCAAAATGGTAATTTTACACCACCAACACTTGTCCAGCACATGGATTTTACCCAATATTATTATGGATAATTGAAGGATTTTATGTGGTGGAGAAAGAAAGCTTAATAGTTAAGAATTTAAAAATTGACCAATGATAAGGTGACAAGTGTCAAGCTTTTAATTCTTTAATATTTTCCTTATAAATTAGCATAAAATCAGCCTATTTCTCATTCTTATGGCCGACCAAAGAATAATAAAGGAAGAAAAGAAAGAACAAGAACCCTAGGTGGAAAAATTCAAAAGAAAAGTGTGAAAATTCAAGAATAAAGTGACAAAAGGTAAAATTTCTTGATTTTGACTTGTGATCTACCATTCCCATGCATTCTTTTGCATTTTCCATGGTTGAATCACATGGTTTCATGATGGATCCCTTGCTGGCCGGACATGGGGGGAGGAGTTTTGATGCTTGATTTGGTTAGATTTTAAGATATGTTAGTGTTTTTAGTTAGTTAATGATGTGTAGCATGAAAAACCAACAAGAAAAATTCATTTTCTCCCATCACCCATCATTGCCCGAATTTTTCATGTGGAATATTTATGATGATTTTTATTTTTATTTCAAGTGAATTGATGAGGAAATGATGAATTATGGTGAGAAAATCGAGTAGGAAAAATCATAGTGTTGATGCACTCACCATGGCTGAAATTCCCAAGGGAAAATGTGAAGGCGATGTTGCCAAATTTTATGCTATTGGATTTGTGATTGATGGTTTGGAGAATTGGAAGAAATATGGAGTTAATTGGAGTTGAATTGGCCAATTAATTAAGTGATAGATCGAATTAGGTGAACACCGTGTTTAGACGATAATCCGAATAATTTGCATTCCATTTCATGCATCCATATAGTTTTATAACGGTTTAGCACCAATGTGGTAAATTGCTTGATTTTGCATCATGTCTAGGTGGTGAATCCTCCGTTAAGGGCAAAGAAATTATACTCGAGGATTGGTAGTCAAAGTACTTTAAAAATTCGATTCCCGAAATAATGAGTAACCCTACTATCATTTTAATTATCTAAAGTGGTTTTTATCCGATTTTGTGAATTTTAGGGAAAATGAGTTTAAATGGTTAATTTTTAGGTTTTATAAACAAAATGTGTTTAAATGAAATGATTTTAAAAATTGTCTTGAAATTGAATGAGGAATTTGAAATTAGAGTAATTAGAAACCATTTGATGTGTTGTAAATTTATGGTTCTAATTGATGGCTTATGATAATGTGTTAGCATGACTGATTGGAATTGTGGTTTGTGAACTGTATGAATTGTTCTGTTTTACATTTACAAGCTGGGTAGTATAATATTAGTCATGTCATGCTGTCAAAATTTTATTGTATGGTGGGTTTAGCTTGCTGCAGTGGGTGGGTTCTGTGGACCATCTTATTAGAGGGGCACGAAATTTGGTTATATATATACCTCGATCGGAGAGGCGCGTAGGGTATCTCCTGAGATATGGTTAGAGTTCACATCACGCCGAACCACCTCGTGATGATGAACTCCGCTAACTCCAAGGAACGGCTGTGTTTTTCAAACTAAAAATATGTTTATGTGTATACAAAATTTTTAACAACCTTGGCAGACTCGGTTAAATGCCTCGGCCAAGGTATTCCTGAGAATGATTTTGGCAGGAGCCAAGCTTTTAAGATACTCATAAGCCATGTTGACTATTTAAATGAAATGAATGTTTATGTTATGAAATACATATTTAGATGGAATATTTTAATTGTCTCCTTTTATTCGACTTTAGATATTTTGAATGATGTTTGTTTACTCACTCGGATTATATAATCTCACCACCCTCCTTTCCACCCATTTCAGGCACAGATTAGGCTATAGATAGCTATTTTTCATCGAGGGCTACCATTGGAGTTGCATCTTCCAAACTGTAGGTTCACAGTCCTCCTTACTTTTGGTTATTTGGTGGCCCACTGGTTATTATAAATTAAATTAAATACTCTGACTTACTGTATTACAGTATATATGAACTTATTTTGTTTTTACGCTGCAAAGATTATTTACGTATAACTTTAAAAATATTGTTTTATAAGAAAATAGAATATTTTATTAAATATTTCTTTTATTTTTTTATTTTATTCAAATAATCATAATTTCATTTTAAATGAAGGTTTTAGACGTTTAAACTTATTTTTGATAATGAATTATGTGTTTTGTACTCGCATACTACATTTTTAGCTGATTTTGAAATTTTTGGGAAAAAATGACTAAAATACCCCCGAGAGACAAAAATTATTTTTTTGTTGTTTTGACTTGAAAATAGCGTATAATCTTTTAAAATATGATATTAGCAATTGTTGCTTGCAAGAGAGGTGAGAAAACTGATATTAAAGCCTTGTGGGGTTCCGATTGGCATTCAAGGTAAGGAGTGTCTATCGGGACACCGCGACGGTTGTAACGGGCTCAAAGGGAATACCAAATCGTGACATCGTTAGTCCATGAAACTAATAAAAGGTTTTGAACATTATTAATGTAACAATGGAGCCATACAAGCAGAACTTGGGTCTCATTGATTTAGATATAGTAATATGACATGATGTGATGCATGGATATCACGAAGATAGATAAAAGCAATTAACCACATTGAACGGCACAAGCGAGTCTACATCTAGACACGATTACTAGATGGATTGAATCCACATATGATAAGGTAGCAATTGGCTTTGTGCTAGTGGGAGATGTTGGGATGAGCCTTGCAGCCAATTGGGATTGGTTAAGGCTTGATTCCAATCATGCAACAGTATCATTCATGTTGAATGATTATAGGTTTTCCTTTATCAATAAGACATCAATTATAATGAGTTATAAGTCTAATTGGATGAAGTCCATGAGATTAATATTCCTTGCAGGGAAACTGTAATGGGTTGCAGTTATAAGATTTCTATGCATCAAAGCATAATCTCAAAATGTTCCTGGTCAATGTATCTTTGAGACTAGACATCAATGATGCTTAGAGACTGGTATATTCTATGTTCCTTACTTTGGAACTAAGCAATCAATCTCATAGATTGAAGTATAGAGATACTTGGAACTAGAATACAAGAGCTTGCTTGGGAGAGCAAGTTCACTGAACATGACCCGCCATGAGAAGTGCATTTGGTAATACACTCTAGTGTCTATACAACACTTCTCATGTGTTACTCGTTTAAATACTCCCTAGACTTGAGACACCAGGTTGTCTTATATGTGGAGTTCTATACTTTGATTTCATCCCTACTGGTGCCTAACCAAGGATGCCAAAATAGGATGTTTTTGGGTATAGTATGAAGCATGTGAAGGGAAATGAGTGGTCAAGATAGGAATCATCACCTCAAATGTTTTAAAGGACATATCCTATCAGTTCTTGGTTAACATTAGCTTATTAAAGTTCTTGGCCAAGGCGACATGGAGATTATGAAAAAGGTTTCGTAACTTTCTATAAAGCTAATGCTATAATTGCAGGAACAAATATGGAGGTCAAAAAGAGTGGACATTGTACCAAGCTCTTATCATCTCCGGGATATATGATGAGGGAATGAATTACACTGATAGATTGTACACTGAAAGGTTGTCAAAGAACCATTTGACTATCCCAACAATTGGGTGGCCATGATGCATTATTAGATGCCAATCTTGATCTATGGAATTGATTATAAATTAATTGATTGAAATTTATATCATCAATTAAGTCATAAATCAATTCCATTGCCAACATGTTGGGAACCTAATGGATCACGTACAATGATTGCATTTGAATTAAATTGGAAGAGTGATGATTTAAGTTAGAGTTAAATCACATGCTAGGTAATTAACTTCTATAAACTTAATTAAAAGAGTTTAATTAAGTTTTAGACATAATTATAAATAGTTATAATTATAAGGCCTTGATTGCAAAATATAAAGGAAATTAATTTTGATTTTAATTTCCAAGGACTTAATTAAAAGAGTTTAATTAAGTAATGGGCTCAATATTATAATGTGTTATAATATTGAGGGCTTAATTGTAAAATTAAAGTTATTTTAACCTAACTATAAGTCACCTTTTAACTATTTTTCATATGAGAGTTTTTCACAATTGAAGAAAAAGTAGTTTTTGTCAAAAAAAGAGAAACGTTTTCTTTCATTACCACCACTCTCTTTTTGTGAAAGAGAAAATTGGTTATGAAGCAATTTTCAAGAGAGGTTCGGCTAAGATTGTGAAAAAGAAGAAAAGGACAATTGTTGTCCTCTTTGCTAGCACAAATTATAGTTAAAAACTTTCTTCTTTGTTGAAGGTTCATGTGCAATCGTGTGTACTACCATTGGAGGCCAAGCATTTGATTGGCTAGGGTTTTTGCTCCTTGTGGTGTTCGCGGGATTGCTTCAAAAAGTGCCATCGTGATTACGAAATTACATGGCAATGTAACTTTCTAAACAATAATTTATTTTGTGCTTTTATGTGTTATATATCACCAAGGTGATCCATGGGTGGAGGCATGTTTTGTTGTTTAGTTATAAAGTTTTTAATTTTCTTTCCGTTGTGTATTTTGAGCATGCTATCCATAGCCAAACCCATCACTTATGTCTATCATTTCACATTTATTTGAGTCAAAGCATACC
The DNA here is from genome assembly GCF_053813885.1 of Theobroma cacao. Lineage (NCBI taxonomy): Eukaryota > Viridiplantae > Streptophyta > Magnoliopsida > Malvales > Malvaceae > Theobroma > Theobroma cacao. The sequence goes on along the minus strand of NC_142648.1, from coordinate 10,693,962 downwards.
TTAAATCCTTTATCACACAATTGGCTGATACTTAACAAATTGTGTTTCAAAACTTTAACCAGCAACACATGACTAATTCGAGCTTGAGAGTTCTTACCAATGGTTCCTATACCATAAATTCTACCTTTTGAATCATCACCAAAGGAAACGGTACCTCCCTTTTTCTTGTCCAATTGAGCAAACAGCATTTTGTTTCCAGTCATGTGCCTTGAGTAGCCACTGTCCATGTACCAAGGTTGCTTTTACCTTAGTTGAGCTTTTGAACATGTGTCTTCTAGGTTCGACTCAACCTGTATAACAAATTTTTAGTTTTTCTTAATAGGTACCCATACCTTGATGGGTCCTTGAAGGTTAGCTGCAACATAGGATCTTTTTGGAACCCAAATTTTTCTTGTTTTCTGCATGCTTCCTTTTTTATAGCAGTCATAGGATAACTGACCAACTCTATTACAAATATAACATCTAGATTATACATTATCAGAATTTTTCTTGAAGTATGTATTTCTTTTTAAATTTTTTTTTTGTCATATTCTTGATAATAACATTTTCTTCAATTACTTTTTGTAAAGCTTCAGTTCTGTTTTCTAATTCCAATTTTTGAGTCTTAAAATTAGTTTTTGAATGTTCTAGTTATGTTTGAATAATGTTTTTTTGTTCGAAAACAAATATGAAGTCATTTAATCTTTTCTAAATCTATTTCAAGAGATGTAGTCTTTTTCTTTAAAGTTTTGTATTTTGAAGCAAGTTTTTCAAATTTATCATAAAGACATTCATACTTCTCTTGAGTTCATCAACAAAAATATCAAAAGGGGTTGAAGATACCTCGGATTCATCATCCCTTGCCATCATAAATAAATTTGCTCTTTCTTCAACTTTTTTTTCTTCAACCTTTTTTTCTTCATCATTAAAACTTGAAGTATCACTATCTGACCAAGTCGCAGCCACCATTGCCTTCTTCGATTTTTTGTTTTTCTTTGGTGTTTCTTCCTTTAGCAAGGGGCATTCTGACCTGAAGTTTCCTGGCTTCTTGCATTCAAAGCATATAAGCTCTTCCTTCTTGTTGGACTCATTTGGTTCTCCATGAAGAGCCTTGATCTCTTTTATACCCTATCTTAGCCAATCTCTGATTTCTTTGGCCCATAAGCTCTCTAAACTTTCTTGCAACCATAGCCAGTTCCTCATCATCATCACAAGATAGACTATCCAATTTTTCTTCAAGGATGCTCACTTTTAAGGTAATGTTTTTCTTCTTTTCTTTAGCTTCTCTACTGTTTTCTTCTTTCTCTTCGTTGAGTTTCAGCTCGTGAGTGAAAAGAGACCCACAAATTTCATCAAGGGTTATGACATTTATGTCCTTGGCTTCATGAATGGTAGTCACCTTTGGCTTCTAATTTTTAGGTAAGCTTCTAAGAAGTCTTTTGACAATTTCATGTTCGGGAATTGGTTTGCCTGGTTGACTGAGTTTATTTGTGATGCTTGTGAACCTATCTAGCATGCTAGTGATATCTTCACCAGGTTCCATCTTAAACATCTCATAATTGTGGGTTAAGAGAGCTATTTTGGACTCCTTGACTTGTGAAGTCCTTTCATGAATAATCCTAAGTTTGTCCCACACTTGTTTAGCTGTGGTATAACTTGACACTTTATTAAATTCAATAGGAGTTAAAGCACAATGTAGTGTATTGATTGCCTTAAAGTTTGTTTGGACTCTTTTGGTTTCTGCTTCGGTCCATTTAGACCTTAGCTTAGGAATTATCTCGTTGGTTACAACATTTAAGGTTGAAGGAATAATGGGACCATCAGTGATGACATGCCACATCTCATAATCTATTGCCCTAATGTATATTGACATCCTAGTACTCCAATATGGGTAATTTGAGCCATCAAACAAAGGTAGTCTATTTATGGATTGTCCTTCAGCAACTACTGATTTTTGAAGAGCCATTGGGTTCTCCCTTAGGATGTTAAGCCTTGATAAAGAGGGACTGGCTTTGATACCAATTGTTGGTCTCAAGTAAATGTACTAAAAGGGGGGTGAATAGCACTTTTTCACTCTTGCTAAAATTGATTTCTAATTAGGGACAAATGCAAGATAAAAGAAAGATTTAAAGATGAATGAAAGACTAAAAACAGAGTAGACAATCACATAAGAATTTATAGTGGTTTGGTCAAAAACCTACATCCACTACCTTGATTGTTTAACCAAGGATTTTCGAAATCAACTTACTAAAAATAATGGAAATCCCAAGCTCCCACCAAGCTTTACAATGGCTTTTAGTAAGCTCAGCCACAACCTTATACAATGGTTTTTCCTAGGATCAACCAAAACCCAAACTAATTTTTCTAGGCTAAGTTAGAACCTATACACCCAATCAAGCAATCGAAGCTTGAATAAATTCCCTTAGAGTGCCTTGCACACTCTAAGTATACAAAGAGAAGAGAAATAAAGGTATACCTATGATCATTGACTTGATCTAAGTGCTACAAAGTGAAATGCTTGAATTTTTTACAAGAATAGGAGTAAAGTGCAGAAAGTATGCTGAAGGTTTTTGCAATTTTTGAGCTCTTTTTGGACTTGGAAGCCTTGGATCCATTTTCTTGCCGTTGAGAGTCCCTTAAATACTTGAAAAATCAGCTCTGATAGGTGTTAGGTAGTTTTTGACCGTTAGAAACAGTTTGGTGGTAGTTTTTTGCTGTTAATCTGTCTTCTAGTGCTTAATTCAAATTCTTTGACAAAATGATCTTAGTCGACTAAGTCGTCTCTGTTTTTTTATCCCAGTTTTTGGCAGTAAGCTCTTAGTCGACTAACTTACTTTTTAGTCAACTAAGTTGTTTCTGTCTTAAAGTCTAGATTTCTAGCAGTAAGCTCTTAGTCGACTAACTTACTTCTTGGTTGACTAAGTCTTCTATGTCTCTCAATCCTCTTGAGCCCGCCAACTTCTAATTTGAATTTTAGTTGACTAATACCCTTCATTATCCAACTAAGAGGCTTTTGTTTTGTTGATCAATTGTGACTCCTAATTCATATGATTTTCTATATGTGCCTTTGAAAGATTGATTTATTCTTGGCATACAATTTTTGTCTTGCACACTCAAATAGAGATATTAGACACCAATGAGTGGGAATGTTTTATTATCATCAAAAACTAATGGAGCCAACATTCATTATCCGACTTCATTATCAAGACTACGTTCAATCGTCTTTTATACTATTCTTTTATACCAATATAACATCATTTTCCCTCAGCAAATTTACAATTGTACTTGAAATTGCAAGACCTAAAACAAGATTCTTCTTAAGTACTTCTCAATGTCAATGCAAGTATCATTTTGAGCTTACAGCTTCCTTTTTGTAGCTACATAACTTAATGCTTGTTTTCACAAGATCCATACTAGAACTCCTCTTGGGTATTTCCTTAGGGATACCTATCGTAAACTTATGTTTTACTGCATATGTTTGGTCATTCCTTCTCAAAGATGTTCATGCATTCCCGAAACACTTAATCACTTATTTGTTTTTTAACATCCCGAGTATGCCATTCCAGAAAGGCATGCACTTATTCACCAAGATATTCAAATGCATGTTCATCTATTCATACTTCAATTTATCTTCATGGGTTTCTAGCATGCCACATAATTGGCCTTGTGTTGTTACTAATCCTTTTCATTCAACTAAATCAAGACAAAATTTGTAAATCCTCATAGCAATACTTTATATTAACTCATTTACTATGCCACCCTTGCAATCCTTCATTCACAATTCTGTTCCTTGGTATGGACATCCCTCAATTCTTATTAAATTAAGGATTTATCTTTCCCAAGTTCCTTATTTTACCTCCAAAGGTCTACATTTGTGTCAAATTATCATTTTATAATGTCATGGCATCATGTGCCTCCATCCTTATTGCCTATCGTACATTCATAAGAAACAACTAAAAGACTTACATACCTTTTTTCTTCTTTTGTGCATTGCACAACTCTTCAGGACCTACCTACACACTACAGCCACTTGACCAATGAATTATCCCTTTTGACTCTTTTTCTGTTTATCCAACATATACCCCTTAACATTTCTCATCCACAAGAATGTCGAGTTATAATTTCCTCAATACGTAAGTTTACAATCCTCAACATTAAGCACATTAACCATTCAAAGTATCACCTATAATCTCATGGATTTCTCCCACATCTTTTCAAAATTGCAACTGCAATTAAGATTTCCAGTTTCACATTTCTACGATTGATTGTTGGTCTTACTGCGCTATCTCATGATATCCTATGTAGTTATGACACATTAAACTCTCTTATCCTAACGTCGTCCCCTAGTTCAATGTGTTTACTCAAAAATCAACTCCTTTAATACAACTTACCCCATAAACTATGACTTTATTTATTTATTTTTGTATTCGAAATCATGCCAAACCCACATTCCATGATAAATGATAATTTCTAACAACTACTATCAATTTAAATGGCATTTTATACCTTGTCAAAAACTAAAGTTACCACTCAAAAGTCCATCATGTTTATTGGTAACCATTTCATAATACTGCAAAACATATTTATCGTCAAGTCTTGTAGTTGCTTGAATCATTAATGACTTTCTAAGTCAACCTTCAATAATTGCCTAAGGCGACCAACCACGCCACTGGGGTGAATATCTTTCCTTAATCATTATAGTGCTAATCTACATCTGTCATACATGAAAATTTTGACACACGCCAAGTCATTTAAACAACTACTTCATAATCTATTTGAGTCACATAAAATACAAGCCAAACTCTTAAATCCTTTATACAGATAGCATATACTACTTAGTTCACACCGTATTTACCCATACTTAAAGTAATACGAAGTTCAGTGAAACTATTAAGTGTTACTAGGATCATCGTTGCCTTGATCCGGACACATCGACGGATCCTCTTCCATCTCCTTAGGTTTCTCCATATTATCATTAATCCAAGCTTATCGTATTCTTATGCAGTCCTCCCTACTGACAGGTGCAGCAACCCTTCCACATCAAGGAGGAAAGTTTCAGACAGCGGATACCTTCCTAGGACAATAACTTCCTCTTGTAATTGCCTTTTTCATCTTTTCCTAAGACAAGAAATTTTTTTTATGCCTTCCCAAATCTCAGTGCTGTCCTCACTTTCAAGACTTTCGCTACTTTCGAGGCTTTCTTCACTACGAAACATTATTGCCAATCCAGATGGAATCCATCTAATAGGAATCCGAGACTGGCCACTTTCCTAACTTCTTGGATCAAGGCGCCATTGGCTCCTAGTAGTGGAATCTAACGATCCCTCGCTAGTACTATGAAGAGCATTTTGACTACCATTGCTCCTAGACATGGCATGTGCAACAGGCGCACCTCCAAACCTATACGCAACAAAGCATCAATTACTTAGCCATTTATATATCATAGGAATAGGTAGGTTTCTAATGAATTAGGGGCCTATGTAGCCTCCCATCCTTGACTTGTGTTGGGCACCCATAATCCAAGGACAAGACTTTACACAGACTCTACCAACTTCGCTGATAGACTCGAGAATCCCTAAGACTCAACTAAACCTAGAGCTCTGACACCAACTTTGTCACAGCCCAAAACCTGGGCCATGAGCGACGCATGGGCCCAATAGGCATAATCCACCAAGCCCAAACAAGCCTCTCTATGTAAACCTATCAGTAGTCTATCTATCATTTCTTTTTCTTTAGGATCTAAGACTCATGATTTCTAATAACAATCTCTTCAAATTTAAATCGTGACAATCAAGTACATACAAAGTTCACAACAAATCTCACAATTTACATTAAACCATCACATATAAACATACAACCGACCCTTGACAACCAACGGAGTGACTCTAGGTGTGGGTGCTATCATTGAGAGTCATTGTGAACCTACCGAAAGATGAATAAGAGGGAGCACCTCGACCTAGGATCCAACTACCTTTGATCCTGAAAACTAAAACATGAAGTTGAAAAGAATGAGTATAAACTCAGTGAGTGAACATAGGAAGGGAACAAGCAAAGATACAAAAGATTCTTTTTTAGAAAACATGATGCACTTGTATTGAAACCATACAATTTGTATATCATAAATAAAACTCGATGCCATGTAGTTTTTTAACTCATTCTGAAAACATTTAAGAATATCAACTTTCAATATACAATTCAATCACATTACATTTTCCAAAAATCTCTACTCTACAGGATAGGTGCACATGCGTGTAAAAATTCACGCATACATTATGTATATATAAATATATAGATAATTCAAACATACACCAAGGTCATCCCCACACTAGTCACCACGGCTTTGCACATACACCCGCCAACCTCAACTCAACTCATGTACACTCCCACACCACACATAGCTAATATCATCATGTGCTCTCCCACACCGCACATGGCATATATCATCATCATGTGCTCTCCCACACCGCACATGGCATATATCATCAACGTGTGCTCTCCCACACCGCACACTACCTGCATTGTTCATGTGCACTCCCACACCACACACGCACGGTTATAATTATCATTCAACATTACATTTCAATGCATGGCACACATAACAACATGTAACAAGAATCTTTGCATAACAATACATCACATGCCACAAATCAATTGGTAATTCAACATAATATTTCAAATACGTAATTCATCACATTGTATGTTTAAAAAAGTAGAAGTATCACTTGTGAAAAGCTTGTTCTTGTGCATAAATTTGAAAAGAGTCAACCAAGGATATTCTAACATTTCATTCAATACATATACATTTGTTCAAAACCTTTTAAATGCAAGTTCACTCACTTTACGATAGTGGGATACTATATCACTATTAATTTGGAGGCGTATCTAGCTATTTCTACTTGCCAGTCGCTCGTTATTTCCTCCGGCATGCCACCACAGGACACTATCTTTAATTTTGCACTTCCTAGCAATGGTCCAAAGTCAATATCTTTAGTGTATATCATTTCTACTTCTCTTTTTCATTCAATCGTGAATCCTTATTCAACTAACTTATATCTTGACACATTTTTGCCAAAGTTGCCCTTATACTTGGCTTGCATAATTCATTAGATTATAAATACTGGTAACTTATTTATGACTCTAGCACATATATTAGTTTTTTCTAAGGATATTTATCAAGTTCAACCATCATTTTCACACCAATAACCTAGCATATGGCAGCAACTATAAATTTACTTCCATCAAGCATTTTCTAAGTCCACATGAACTACAATTTACTTTTACATGCTGCCACACGCACAAACAATCAATACATATCTTTTTTTTCCTTTCTACTTGTGATTTGAAGGTTAGAATGCTTACCCACCACTTAATATAGCTCAAAATCACCACGCATTCCAAGATTTTTCCACATGCATGCCTCAAGTTCCTTGGATCTTTATTGATCCTTGCTACCACAAACAAAACCTCATATTATAATTGGTTCAAACTACATGCTTTCAAACAAAACATCAATTTCTACCTTCCTTACCTTGAAATCCACAAGGCAAACAATCAAAATCTTTTCAAACCTCAACAATGATGTGTGGGTGGGGAGGAAAACCTCTCGGTTTTCTCTTTTCTGCTCCAAGGCCAAGCCTCCTCCGAGCTTTTCTCTTCCTTTTTCCTTGATTTTTTTCCTTTCTTCTTTCTTTTTTTCTCTCTCCTAGGGTTTAGTTGGGATGAAAAATGAGGTTGAGAGTTGTGGGTTGGGTGAATAAAAGGGTAGGAGAATGGAGAAGTAAAAAAAAAAGAAAAAAGAGAAGAAAAAACTTTGATTTTTATGGTGAAGAAAGGAAAATGGCGTGGGAGGAAGAAGATGGAGAAGAAAATGCCTTTTGCAGAAGATAAGGATCAGCCATGGATAAGGAAGAAAAGATTCAAAGCTTCCTTTGAAAGTTTTGACCAAGCTCATGGAAAAATTACCATTTTGCCCTCTAAGTTTTTCCCTTTTTTAATTTAGTTCTCCAAACAATCTTTTAATTCCAATTTCCTTCTATTTTTCTTCCTTTACAGGTGTTCAAACAAAATATAAGGTTTGCACTTCAACACGGTATCACCATAATATTTAAATATATACTTATTCGTGCTAGCTTTATTTAACAAAGATACGCGGGCCCCATTATTGACATTTTTCTTTGAAATTTCCTTGTTCTTCTTTTCCCCTCACTTAGATTGACCATATACTTCTCCTCCAAGACTAATTTAGACATCAAATAAAATATTAATATTTTAATATTATTTTATTAATAAAATATTATTTTATTAATAAAATATTATTTTATTTCAACATTTTCCACTTGACTCCTTAAAACCCAAAATGTCTTATTATGCCCCGATTCACTTGCAAATCACATTTTATCTTGCTAATTCATCATCAACAAAATATTATTTTTTAATTGTTACTTCCTCGTGTGCAAAATATTTTACTCTAGAATATTCCTTTCACCCGTCACCACTCATTGACACTTAAATCTAAGTCAATTAACCCTTCGTCTTGTAGATAAGGCCTTATTGACTTCTATACAAAGGTAAGGGGTATCACATGGGCTCAATTGGTCTCGATAATATGTGCTAGAGGGGGGTGAATAGCACAATTTGGCTCTTGACAAGATTAGAAACTAATTTTCAGAACTTAAGAAAACAAAAACAGAGCATAAAATGCAAAGCAATTTAGAGTGGTTCGGTCCAAGACCTACATCCACTACCTTGATTATCCAACCAAGGATTTTTCCACAAATCCACTATGGACCGTGAAATTCACAAGCTTTCACCAAGCTTTACAATGCCTTTTACCAAGCTCAGCCACAACCTTTTAAACTAGTTTTTCACGGGCTCAACTAAAACCCAATGTGGTTTTCCAAAGCTCAACCACAACCTACAACAATCAAGCTATCCCAAGCTTGAACAACCCCTTAGAGTGACTCCCTCACTCTAAGAATATAAGAGAAGTAATAAAGAAGTACCTATGATCACTTACTTGATCTAGATGGTACAAGATGAAGTGTTGAACTCTATTACAAAGATTAGCGTTTAAGTACAGTAAGGTGCAGTAAAGCTTTTCTAGTTTTTTCTACTTTCTATAGCTTAAATCTCATTCAAGGCTTCAAAAAAAATGTCTTTCTTATTGTTGGAAAACCCTTTTATACTTGGAAATGTAACTCTAATGGCAGTTTGGCAGTTTATATCCGTTGAAAATAGTTGAGAATGAGTTCTAGTCGTTAATCTGTCTTGTAGTGCTCTGGTTCAAATTGCAGACAGAGAGCTCTTAGTCGACTAATTTGGTTCTCTTTCTGGTTTGTAGATTCTGGCAGAGAGCACTTAGTCGACTGACTTGGTTGACTAAATTGGTTCTATTTCTCAAACTTTTCAGCCCGCCATTTCTCCAATTTGAAATTTGGTCAACCAATGTTCTTCCTTGTTTCACCAATAAGCTTCCTCCTTGTTATTTAGTTACATCTTGTTGATTTTATCACTCTTTTTCTTTCAAAAATACTCTTTGAAGAGTCAATAAATTAATTTCATATATTACTTTCCTGCACACTCAAGTAAAGGTATTAGACACACATAAATGGGAATGTTTTATTATTATCAAAAACTAATAAAGCCAACAATCTCCCCCTTTTCGATGATGACAAAACATTCCTTGATTAACAGCATAGTGTCATTTTAATTCTTTTTAGTTTTCTGCAAAAATTAAGGATTGCTCCCCCTAAGTATAAGCTCCCCCATAGTGTGTGCATATTTTGCTTATTTTATTTCAGCCAATTTTATTCTCGTCATATAGAAAATGATATTGTGCATTTAGAGTATACATATGTTCAACAACATAGAGTGATTTGTAGCAAGTAAGTATTAGCAGATCATCATTAAACTTTCAACTTTAAGTGTTGACAGATTTTCATCACTGTTCCAGCAACTGTCAATAGTTTATTGATTTCAGATTTTGTTCACTTCATTTATGTTTCAATTGATCTACTATCCATACCATCTATATCTATTTTCAAACAGAAATTATCCACAATGCCATAACAAAAATCATTTATCATCATGTAAATCAATATCAGCATAGCACCACCAGATTTTGTTCATGACAGTCAAAATACCAAAATAGCAAAATATCGGCAAACTTCAATTTTTAGCAATTAAGCAACATAGTCATATCAGCATTCATTTTTCACATACAACCACATAAATAACAGAATTAAAACTGAGTGTTTAAGTGCCACCATGGCACAAATAACAGTTAATCAACAAGTATTTCGAAACTACCCTTAGACTATTTTTGCTTCCTATCTCCTATTTTTCTAGGTTCATTCATCTTTGATTCTGTCTTCTTTCCTTTCCTAGGTTCATTACTGGTTCCTCTACCCTAACATTTTTTTTAAAAATTTGTTCTCTTGTTCTTGGTTTCTATGGTTCCTAAACCCATTCTATTCTACTCCCTCTTTTTGTCAGCATCAAAGGGAGGGGCTTTTATTCATCTGATGTGTCAGAAGGTGAGGATTCAGTGTTGTAGAAAGGGTTGAGAGGAAAAGGAAAGGGCTCTTAGAGGGGTGATAACTGTCTTGGGGAAGGTTCTGGTGAGGACTTGTCTGAGATAGGGATTGGAGATGAGGCTGAAACTAGTATGGATTTCTCTGCCAACTTGGAAGACTTTCTTCTCTTGAAAAAAGCTATCTTGGTTGCCATAGTCTTCTTGCCTTTGGTTGGTAGTTTTGCCTCAGTTGGTGGTGCTGCAGTGGCTTTGGCTTTCCCTGCTTTTGTCTTCACTCTAGCAGCTGATGCAAATTTCTTTCCTTTTCCTACACCTTCACCATCCCTTTGAGTTTCTGTCTTGGCAGTGTCCTTTTCAGATTGTCCCTCCTTAACCATTTGGTGGAAGATATCCATGATGGAAACTTCCTCTGAGTTTGGAGGAGAGGCCTGGTGTTTCTTTGTATCTAAATTATTTTTGCTTTGAGGTTCAAGGGAGGGTGTCTTGGCTAGTTGATCAACCCCTTGGGGAGAGTCCTCAGTCTGCAGAACAGGACTAGCAGATTTATGGGTGGAACCTTCAGACTAAATGCCAGAACTTCCAACATGAGGAGCAGATTTTTGCTGACTTAGCTGAACTTTCAACACCTAGTTGTGCAGGTGCAGTGCTGGATGTGGTAGAACTGTCTGCAGCCATAGGCTCAGATGGCATGTTTTCCTTCTCCTTCAGCTTGTTTTCCAACTCAGTGATTTTATCTTCCATTTTATGTAGCTTCATTCCTTGGTCAGTCAACTTACCATCAATCCTCATGAGCAAATTAAAAATCACTTCATTTGAAAATTTGGAGGGAGCTTCTTCAGGTTGAGCAGGTAGGCTATGTTCGTTTCTTGGACTAGTCTTTGAGGTTTTAATGAACCTTTCTCCATCAAGTACATACCCCATTTTAACCAAGCTGCCAAAATGAATAGCTTGGTCTATGGTTTTTACCAAGTCCATGTCATACCTCTTTGCCCATATTCCCTTCTTCTGCATAAGGGATGTAATCACGTTCCCATACGGTGGATTTAGCTTATCAAGTCTGCAGGCACTTCTCATTTTCTCAATCATAAATCTTCCCAAATTCAGAGACACTCCAATGAAAGCTTGCTCCATTAGCCAAAGGTCCTGGAGGCTGATGTAGCTAAGGCTTCCACTTCTGCCTTATATATTTGCTGTTACGAAATAGTGTAGAATTCTGATCTGAGGGCTGGTTATCAAACCAGAATTACTTCTTGAAGAATATTTTTCTTTCCTTCCCGTGATGATCTCTCACAATGAGGACAGATCATATTTTTCAGGCAGTTCAAATTCACCTTCTTCATACTCTATTTTCAGCAGGTTCCCTAAATCCTCAGCAGTCACAATAAACTTTTTTCCATTCAGATAAACATTCAACCCATCTTCTACATAATCATAAGAATCTATTAATTCCTTTCTTTTCAAAGCAATTCCAGAGTAAAACTCTTTTACCAGACTTGGACTGTAAGACCTATTCTTAAAGGTGCTGTAACCTTTTAGTTCTAGTTCATCAAAGTACTCAAATATACTAGTTTGGATTTTGACGTTTTCCTCAAAACTCTTCCAATCAATAAACTTTCCACAGGAGATTGGTGCATTCTCAATGTTTTTGAATTTATACTCATGCAACTTATTCCTAAATTTTGAAGAAAAAGAACTGGTACCTTTGTGGAGTGAAGGCTCTATATATTTTTTCTTGCCAGTTTTTTGCTTCTTTTCTCTTAGTTTCTCGGATATATCTTTCACTGAATCAGGCATGATTTTTAGTTTCTTCTTCAGACTTTCAGTTTCTGTTTCTTCCTCCATTGGCCTTTTCCCTTTCTTTTTCTCTGATATCTCTTTGCTTTGAGATGTTCTAGCCATATTGGTTGCAGAAAATTTTAAGGGTTTGAGTCGATTTCAGAGGCAAACAGGGAGATTTAGGTTTTTGTTTTTAGAGCAACGGGTTTTATGGGAGAAAGGAGGTGAGGCAGTCAGCAGTTATTACCAAAAAAAAACTCCTCACCTTCCTTTTAAGTGCTACCCTATTTTATTTCTTTATAATTTCAAACTTCCCTCTAAAATTTGGTTATTTACCTTTGACAGTTTTTCCTTCATTCTTTTTGCACCCTGTAAACCCAATTTTTTATCACATTTTACTCTTCTTTTTCTAAAACTCACTAAGTCTTATTTTTAAGGCTGTCAAACCACTCTTAGTTGACTGAGAAATCCTTAGTCGACTAAAAGCATTCTGTTTTCTATGTGAGAGCCTAAGGTTTTCTTATAATTCCTTCACACTAATCATCCCTAAATTTCTTCTAAACTCACAGAATTTATCTTCACTCAGAGGTTTGGTAAAAATGTCTGTTAATTGATGTAAAATATTCACAAATTCTATCTTAATATCATTTTTCACCACATGGCCTCTAATAAAATGGTGTCTAATTCCAATGTGCTTTGTCCTAGAGTGCTGCACAGGATTTTTTGATATATTGATTGCACTTGTGTTATCACAGTATATTGGTACATTATGGATAGTTATTCCATAGTCTTTTAATTGTTGCTTGATCCAAAGGATTTGTGCACAGCAACTACCTAATGATACATATTCAACCTTTGCTGTAGATAGTGCCACTAAGTTTTGCTTTTTGCTGGACCAAGACACAAGCATCCTTCATAAAAATTGGCATGTTCCACTAGTGCTTTTCCTATCAGTTCTGTTGTCAGCAAAGTCAGCTTTTGAATATCCAATTAAGCTAAGAGTTGAGTCTCTAGAGTACCATATTCCTAAATCTTGAGTGTCTATAAGGTATCTAAAAATTCTTTTAACAGCTGTTAGGTGTGATTCTTTAGGTTGTGACTGAAATCTTAGCTTAGTCCATCAAGCCCAAGCAAGCCTATTTGTGTAATTCTGCTCATCATTCCATCAACTATTCTTAAAGTCACCTTTCATACTTCCAATCTATAAGTACCTAATTAATATGCTGTAGCAATCAAAAACTGCATTTCACATTAACCCAAATAATGTTAACCATTGCCAATTCGTGATGGCATTACCGGTCACAATATACATACATTGTCTAAGACACATATCTTAATACTTTACATCACATGAACGTATTCACAAACATAATGGCTCTTGACTTCCAGCGGAATGGCCAAGGTGAAATGACGGCTACTAAATGCCAACATACCTAACAAGAAAGACGAAACTATGTGGACACCTTGACCTAGGTCCCAACTGCCTCCTTGTCACGACCCAGAATCGCCCTCGGGCCCATGACAACCGTCGCGACATCCCAATTGACACTCATTACCAGAAATGCCAATCAGAACCCCGCAAGGCTTACATATCAGTTTCTTGCCCTTTCTATGAGCAAATGTTTTTAAACATTCCATTTTAAACAATTTCCAGTAGTTTCCTGCTCAAGTAAATCAAAAGACAAAAATATTTTAAAAAGATTTATAGATAAATATCACTATTCAAAATACTGATTAAAATATAGCATTTTTTTATATAAAACAATATTTATAGAAACACGTGTAAGAAATCTTTTGTAACGTGTAAGTAAAATAAATTTACACATACAAAAATTTACAAAGTTATAATGTACAATAATGGTTACAATGACAAGTGGCCCAAAATACACCCAGTGTTGGTGCTAGAAACCTACTGTCTGCGCGGTAGAGATGTCAACTGCAATCCTCGACAAAATAGGGTATCTAGAAGCTACCATAGACCTGAAATGTTTGGAAAGGAGGTGGATGAGATTTTGCAATCCCAATGAGTAAACAGATATTATCATAAATATCTAAAGGCGAGTAATAGGGAGGCAAGTTTAAACAACAAATCACAAACCATTTCATAATGTTTTCAATTTATTTCTTAAACCATAAAATATTTGTAATTTACCAACACAGTTGTTAAGGCTTATGTCTTTTATAAAAGAAAACAAGGCTCAAGCCAAAACTAATCCTCAAGGATACCTTGGCCGAGGCATCTAACCGAGTTCGCCAAGGTTGCTATAACATTTACATGTGAAACACATTTTTATTTTTAAAACAAGCCATTCCTTGGCGTTGGCCGAGTTACACATTCACGTGGGGGTTCGACATGAAGTGAGCTCTAGTACTACCCTGGGAGTTACCCTCCTCGCCTCTACAACCGGAGTAACTATATAACCGGGTTTACCGTGCCCCTCTAATAGGCAGTCCACAAAAACTTGTCACTGCAGTGACTAACCCACCAATTTTAATAAAATTTCGACAGTATAATGTGGCTTTTATTTATTTATCCAACCTGCATAGTAAAAACAGCTTACATAAATTTCCAATGCAATTTATCAAATATAGCCACATATACTCATATTTCATAAGTCATTCATAGGAAAATATATATTTCAAAATAATTGGCAGCCTCTAATTACTCAATTTCATAATCAACACAATATATTTTTATTTGTCATATTTATTTCTAAAACATCAAAAATCCCGTTTTAATCTCATTTTCGTTTCACAAAATACATAAAGAGCATTTAAAAATAAACTCTAGATAATTTACAATAATAATAGGTTTACTCACCATTTGTACAAACTAATTGCTTTTTAGGTGCCCCGATAACTACTCGTCGGGTACGATTTTCTTGCCTTTATTGAAAGGCTCTCCTCCTATACACATTGCAAAAATTTACTCAATTCATCACATTAATGCTAAATCACTATATATTTGACTTAAATCCTATACTAATGCATGGTGTGAAATGCAATAGCCAAAAATAGCTTAAACGCGGTATTCACCTATTTTTGGCATTTTACCCGATAAATTGCTAACGCACTCCATTTTAGCTCTAAATCATTCTATTCTCTCTCCAACATTCCTAACCACTAAATATCAGCCAATAACCTTATAAAATCACCAAAATCAGTTCACTTTCCTCGGAAAATTCAGCCAAAAATGGGACATTAACTCGATAAATTTTCTACTTTGTTTTTCTATCACATTTAACCATTTTTCATCATTTTCTCTTCATTTCTCTTAGAATAAAAATCAGATCATCATCATTGTACCTCATTGCAAATTCGGCCAAGGGTGGATATTGTGAAAATTTAATGCTTTCTTGCCCAATTTAATTTCTAAACACATTTAACTAACTAAAACTACCAATTTAACTAAAAATCAAAACCTAAAAATTTAAAAATCTCTCCCCTAGAATTTCATCCAGCCCTTGATGTCACTTTTAGATCTTTCTCCTCAAGCATGCTAAATGGAAACAAAGGCATAAGAAAGGTAGAAATCAAGCTAAAGTCGAAAAATCTTACCGTTAAACGTGTAAACGGGCAAAAAACGCGAATTCCCCTTTCAATTTTCTTGTTTCTCTTTGGTTTTTCTTTTTTTCTTCCTTTCCTCTCTATTTTCTCTGTTGTTCTCCCTTATGGCCGGTCAGCACTTAAAATGGGGTTTAAATGGGCTGACTTTTCATTAAAATAATATTATATCATTTTTAAAATGCCACATGTCACTTTCCTATTGGCCCTTTTTTAAAATTTCATCCATTTGTTTCCAAATTTTCACCATACACTTGTCCCACATATCCATAGCTTAGATAAAATTCTCAGACTTATCGAAAGTCTCGGTGGAGTAATTTTTAAAATTTACACTTTTGCCCTCATAAAAGTGAAAAATTACATTTTTGCCTAAAAAACTGAAAAATTGCCCATAGACATATTTTTCATCCCTTATACTCATACCATTCTCCAATTTGTCAAATTTGATTTAAATTCTCTCAAAATCTCAAATTTTGTCCGCGGGTGGCAAAATTATGACTTTGCCCTTACACTCCAAAAATCACTAGAATTAAACTTTTTCACTTCCTATCATTAAATTATACTCCAAATAGTTAATCTTAGTCAAAAATTTCTCTCCATTATCAAATTATTATCTTAGGTGGCAAAATGATGATTTTACCCCTGAACATCAAAATTTTCAATTTTACCCCTAATGAACCCTCGAACTCTGAACAATCATTTTTAGTCATTCCTTGACTATAAAATATTAAATTTTATCCTACTATTCCCATTTGAACTAGTTCGAGGTTAAATCAACTCAAGTGTACCGTTAGGTACGATACCGAGTTTCTTCTTTTCTTAGGTGTTTTCCTAGCATAATAACATGCTACTGAGTGCATGTATGACATGACATGTGTTTATAGGGTCGGGTTTTACAATTTACCCCCCCTTAAAATAAAATTTTGACCTCAAAATTTCACTTACCAGATTCGACAAATAGATGCGGGTATTGGTTCCTCATCTGATGCTCTACTTCCCATGTCATTTCCTCCATTCGAGCACTTTTTCACAACACTTTGACCATTGAAATACTCTTGTTCCTCAGTACTCGATCCTTTCGATCCAAGATACTCACAGTTTGCACCTCAAACTTCAAATCGTGATGCAGCTCGATCGGAGGTTCTTCGAGGATGTGAGAGGGATCTGGTACATATTTCTTAAGCATGGAGATATGGAAAACATTGTGGATCTGATCTAACTCCGGAGGTAGTTCTAGTTTATGCGCCACTGGCCCAATTCTTTCAATAATACGAAAAGGTCCAATGTATCTCGGATTGAGCTTTCTTCGCTTTGCAAATCGAATCATACCTTTCGTTATCCAACAAGATATCATAATTTACCATAATAATATAATCAAATAAAACTTAATACCACAAAGCATTCAAATTATTACCTTTCCAAGGAGACACCTTAAGAAAAACTCTATCATCGACCTCAAACTCCAAGTCTTTTCTCCGTTTATCTGCATAGCTCTTCCGCCTATCCTGGGCTACCTTTAGCCTCTCTCGTATAACCTTGATCGTGTCATTAGTTAGCTCGTTCAATTCCACACTAACTAACTTCTTTTCACCCACTTCGTCCCAACAAAGTGGAGTACGACATTTCCTTCCATATAAAACTTCGTATGGTGCCATACCAATGCTAGACTGGAAGCTGTTGTTGTAAGCAAATTCTACTAACGGCAAGTGTCTATCCCAACTCCCAAGAAAATCCATAACCCAAGCCCTCAACATATCCTCCATAGTCTGGATAGTCCTCTCTGACTGACCATCCGTCTATGGGTGAAAAGCAGTGCTAAATTTCAATTTGGTTCCGAGAGCTTCTTGAAATTTTGGCCAGAATCGAGAAGTGAATCGAGGATCTCGGTCTGACACTATAGAAACGGGAACTCCATGTAGCCTCACAATCTCATCTATATAGAGCTGAGCCAGCTTCTCAATAGAGTATGTACTATGGACAGCTAAAAATTTAGCAGACTTAGTCAACCGATCTACGATCACCCAAATTGCATCCCTTCCCCTCTGTGTCCGCGGCAATCCCAAAATAAAATCCATAGTTACATGCTCCTATTTCCACTCAAGAATAGGTAAAGATTGAAGTGTACCTGCTGGCCTCTGATGCTCTGCCTTAACTTGCTGACATACGAGACACTTTGCTACAAATTCTGCTACGTCTCGCTTCATACTTGGCCACCAATAATTCTCCTTGATAGTCCTATACATCTTGGTGCTTTCGGGATGTAATGCATAGGCAGAAGAATGGGCTTCTTCCATGATCGCTTGTCTCAATTGGTTTCCCTCAGGAACACGAACTCGGTCTCTAAACGTCAAGACGTTATCCTTTCCAAATCTGAACTCACTAACTCCCTCATCGGTCAATTTTTGAATTTCTTTTCTTAACTCATCATCAGACCTCTGAATGTCCTTGATCTGATTAAGTAACAAAGGTTGCACTATGAAGCTTGCCAATAAGGATCCATCCTCACCATTTCTCAACTAGACCCCAAGAGATTTCATCTCTAATAATACTGGAAAATAACAACTCTGAAGTGCTGCTAAAGACGACGAAGACTTACGACTTAAGGCATCAGCTACAACGTTCGCCTTTCTCGGATGATAGTCTATCACCAAGTCATAATCTTTTATCAACTCCAACCATCGCCTTTGTCTCAAATTAAGCTCCTTCTGAGTGAGCAAATATTTTAAACTCTTGTGATCCTTAAATATCCGACAATGCTCACCATACAAGTAATGCCTCCAGATTTTTAAAGCAAACACCACTACTGCTAACTCTAAATCGTGGGTAGGGTAATTTGTTTCATGCCTCTTTAGCTGTCTAGAAGCATAAGCCACAACTTTTTCATTCTGCATCAGCACACACCCTAACCCCAACTTAGATGCATCACTGTATACCACAAATCCCTTACCACTCACAAGAAGTGTTCAAACGGGAGCGGAGGTTAACCGGTTCTTTAGCTCCTGAAATCGATTCTCACAAACATCATCCCACTCAAACTTAACTCCTTTATGAGTTAAACGGGTCAAAGGAGTTGTTATTAAGGAAAACCCCTGAACCAACCTCCGATAATAACCGACTAATCCGAGGAAACTACGAATCTCCGTCACTGTCTTAGGTTGCTCCCATTGTAAAATTGCCTCTATCTTCTTCGGATCAACATATATTCTAGCTCCCAATACTACGTGTCCCAAGAATACCACTTCCTGCAACCAAAACTCACACTTCGAAAACTTTGCATACAACTGTCTTTCCCGCAAAGTCTGTAATACTATACGCAAGTGGTTAGCATGCTCATCATTATCTCTCGAGTAAACCAGGATATCATCAATGAACACAATAACAAACTTGTCCAAGTAAGGGTGGAACACCTTGTTCATGAGATCCATAAAAGCTGCCGGTGCGTTAGTTAACCCGAAAGGCATGACCAAGAACTTATAATGACTGTACCGAGTCTTGAACGCTGTCTTGGGTACATCCTGTTCTTTAATCTTCAACTGATGATACCCAAACCTCATATCAACCTTAGAAAACACTGTAGCTCCTTGTAATTGATCGAAAAGATCATCAATCCTCAGTAATGGATACTTGTTCTTAATGGTCATTCTGTTAAGCTGTCGGTAATCGATACATAACCATAGTGTACTGTCTTTCTTTTTCACAAATAAAATCGGTGCTCCCCACGGAGATATACTAGGGCGTATAAAACCCTTGTCCACCAACTTTTGCAATTGTACTTTCAACTCCTTCAACTCTACCGGAGCCATTCTATATGGAGGAATAGAGATAGGTGCGGTACCCGGAAGTAAATCAATAGTGAATTCGAACTCACGATCAAGAGGAAGTCCTGGTAATTCATTAGGAAATACATCAGGGAACTCACTTACTACAGGGACATTCTCTAACTTAGGTTCCTCCCTCGATATATCGATTACTTGAGCCAAGTATACCGGATATCTCTTTCCAACCAATTTCAAAGCTTTGAGGGCCGAGATTACATAAAACGGTAATACTCGACGCTCCCCCATAAATACAACTTCTGCTCCCTCTAAACTCTGGAGAATCACTTCTTTCTTAAAATAATCCACCTTTGCTCGATGAATGGACAACCAATCCATACCCAAGATCAAATCAAAGTCTCGAATCTCCAAAGGGATTAAATCACCCATAAATTCTTCTTCCCCAACTTTAATACCACAGTCTTTATAATACGTATTTCTTACTAACCGCTCACCTAGAGGAGTATGCACTATAATCTCTTCCTCTAATGGTGACAGGTTCCTATCTGAGAATGATGCAAATGATATGCTCACGTATGATCTATCGGAGCTTGAATCTATCAAAACATGTGCATCTCTATCAAACACAATCATAGTACCTTTCATTGTGCTAGGTCGAACTCGGGCCCATCCTCAGTCATTGCAAAGACCTTGGTCGAAATCTGGGGCTGCGATCTGGAAGATGGCTGCTCTGGGGTATTACTCCCCATGCCTGACCGTATCACTAGGCCCTGTCTAGAATGTGATCTCGAAGTGTCTCTCTGCGGCATACTAAGACGAGTTGGAGGAGTAGAAGTAGCTATTGTACCCCGTCTCAACTGAGGACAATCTCTCCTAATATGCCCTTGTTGGCCGCATTGAAAACACTTTACAGGCTGTCTACATGACCCAACATGAAATCCTCCGTAATTACGACATCTGTCCAATCCTCTTGAAGTCCTCCCCTGACTACTCATCACTAGCCGATCAAATCTAAAAGATCTCGGTTGTGACTGCTAAGATGGAAGTCTAGTGGATGCCATAGACGCTGAGGTAGTTCTTCTTGCAATAGATGTCGAATCTCTACCTCTCTTTGAAGACTGACCCGGGAACGTAGGCGGATTCCTTCTTTTTGCGAACTCAGCTCGGATCCATCTATTCTCAGTGACGAGCTTCTCAGCCCGTAAGGCCATTTGCACGACTTCCTTATGTGGCTCCCTACCAGTCACTATCATCCATTCCCTAATCTCATTACGGAGCCATTCTTCAAAATAATTTGCCTGATCCTGCTCAAATTTCACCAGATCCGGCACATATAACATCAACTCGTTAAAACGAGTCTCGTACTCCTCTACAATTAGATTTCCTTGTTTCAAGCTCAGAAATTCTCTTTTCTTTTCTTTTTGATGAAAGTAAGTAAAATACTGACCATCAAATTCTCTAAGGAAGTCAGACCATGTCTGAGGAGTAATGGAACGGGACTTCACCGAATTCCACCAAGTACGAGCCCTCTTCTCTAGTAATCTAGTAGCCACCAATAGCTTCATATCGTCATCTAATCTCATATCAGAAAGAGTCTCCGAAACTTGATTAACCCAATCCTTAGCTGCGGTCGCATCCAACTCACCAGTAAACGAGATGCAACCCAACTGTCTAGCTTCCTTCAACTTCTTAGAAACGGAGACGTCCGATGTTTGGGTTGGAATAGGAGGTGGTGGTATTGGGGCTGTTACAGGGGAATCAGCGGGTGGAACTGGACCAGTCTGAGCCTGGCCCGTAAGAGCAACGAGAAAAGTCGCTAATGCCTGAGCTGCCTCGAGTGACATGGCAAGTATGCCAAGAGTAGCAACAGGTGGTGGAGGAGGTACAGGAATGTTAGTAGACTCAGTAGTAGGAACTGCTCTAAAAGAAGACGCAATCGGCTCATCTTCTATGGAATCCAGTCGACTCTATCTAGGGTGACCTTTTCCCCTACGGGTAGATCTAGTAATAGGTGGTAGCTCATGTCGAGGAGGCATAATGATCTACAAAAAGAACAGAATTGGTTTAGACAATTTAAGACTCTATATGCAACTACATGCAACTAACTAATCTTAACTAGGCCACGCTGACATTGTAAATTATTTTTAAAAAATAACTTTAAATCCAAGAACTTTAAAAATCAAAAACTTCTTTCAAAACCATAAGCTTTTAAACGAAAAGCTCTTATACCAATTGAATTGTCACGACCCGGAACCTCTCTCGAGCCCATGACAACCGTCGCGACGTCCCAATTGACACTCATTACTCGAAATGCCAATCAGAACCCCGCAAGGCTTACATATCAGTTTCTTGCCTTTTCTGTGAGCAATCATTTCTAAACATTCCATTTTAAACAATTTCCAGTAGTTTCCTGCTCAAGTAAATCAAAAGATAAAAATATTTTAAAAGAATTTATAGATAAATATCACTATTCAAAATATTGATCAAAATATAGTATTTTTTATATAAAACAATATTTATAGAAACACGTGTAAGAAATCCTTTGTAACGTGCAAGTAAAATAAATTCACACATACAAAAATTTACAAAGTTATAATGTACAATAATTGTTACAATGACAAGTTGCCCAAAATACACCCAGTGTTGGTGCTAGAAACGTGTTGTCTATGTGGTAGAGATGTCAATTGGAATCCTCGACAAAATAGGGTATCTACAAGCTACCACAGACCTAAAATGTTTGCAAAGGAGGTGGGTGAGATTTTGCAATCCCAATGAGTAAACAGACATTATCATAAATATCTAAAGGCGAGTAACAAGAAGGCAAGTTTAAACAACAAATCACAAACCATTTCATAATGTTTTCAATTTATTTCTTAAACCATAAAATATTTATAATTTACCAAAACAGTTGTTAAGGCTTATGTCTTTTATAAAAGAAAACAAGGCTCAAGCCAAAACTAATCCTCGGGGATACCTTGGCCGAGGCATCTAATCGAGTCCGCCAAGGTTCTTATAACATTTACATGTGAAACACATTTTTATTTTTAAAACAAGTTGTTCCTTGGCGTTGGCCGAGTTACACATTCACGTGGGGGTTCGACGTGAAACGAGCTCTAATACTATCTCGGGAGTTACCCTCCTCGCCTCTACAATCGGAGTAACTATATAACCGGGTTTATCGTAGCCCTCTAATAGGCAGTCCATAGAAACCCGTCACTGCAGTGACTAACCCACCAATTTTAATAAAATTTCGACAGTATAATGTGGCTTTTATTTATTTATCCAGCCTGCATAGTAAAAACAGCTTACATAAATTCCCAATGCAATTTATCAAATATAGCCACATATACTCATATTTCATAAGCCATTCATAGGAAAATATATATTTCAAAATAATTGACAACCTCCAATTACTCAATTTCATAATCAACACAATATATTTTTATTTGTCACATTTGTTTTTAAAACATCAAAAATCCCGTTTTAATCTCATTTTTGTTTCACAAAATACATAAAGAGCATTTAAAAATAAACTCTAGATAATTTACAATAATAATAGGTTTACTCACCATTTGTACAAACTAATTGCTTTTTAGGTGCCCCGATAACTACTCGTCGGGTACGATTTCCTTGCCTTTACCGAAAGGCTCTCCTCCTTGACACATTGTAAAAATTTACTCAATTCATCACATTAATGCTAAATCACTATATATTTGACTTAAATCCTATACTAATGCATGGTATGAAATGCAATAGCCAAAAATGGCTTAAACGCGGTATTAACCTATTTTTGACACTTTACCCGATAAATTGCTAACGCGCTCCATTTTAGCTCTAAATCGTCCCATTCTCTCTCCAACATTTCTAACCATTAAATATCAGCCAATAACCTTCTAAAATCACCAAAATCAGTTCACTTTCCTCGGAAAATTCAGCCAAAAATGGGACATTAACTCGGTAAATTTCCTACTTTATTTTTCTATCACATTTAACCATTTTTCATCATTTTCTCTTCATTTCTCTTAGAATAAAAATCAGATCATCATCATTGTACCTCATTACAGATTCGGCCAAGGGTGGGTATTGTGAAAATTTAATGCTTTCTTGCCCAATTTAATTTCTAAACACATTTAACTAACTAAAACTACCAATTTAACTAAAAATAAAAAACCTAAAAATTTAAAAATCTCTCCTCTAGAATTTCATCCAGCCCTTGATGTCACTTTTAGATCTCTCTCCTCAAGCATGCCAAATGGAAAAAAAGGCATAAGAAAGGTAGAAATCAAGCTGAAGTAGAAAAATCTTACCGTTAGACGCGTAAATGGGTGAAAAACGCGAATTTCCCTTTGAATTTTCTTGTTTCTCTTTGGTTTTTCTTTTTTGCTTCCTTTCCTCTCTATTTTCTCTCTTGTTCTCCCTTATGGCCGGCCAGCACTTAAAATGGGGTTTAAATGGGCTGACTTTTCATTAAAATAATATTATATCATTAAAAAAAATGCCACGTGTCACTTTCCCATTGGCCCTTTTTTAAAATTTCATCCATTTGTTTCCAAATTTTCACCATACACTTGTCCCACATATCCATAGATTAGATAAAATTCTCAGACTTATCCAAAGTCTCGGTGGAATAATTTTTGAAATTTACACTTTTGCACCCGTAAAAGTGAAAAATTACATTTTTGCCCAAAAAACTGAAAAATTACCTATAGATATATTTTTCATCCCTTATACTCATACCATTCTCCAATTTGTCAAATTTGGTCTAAATTCTCTCAAAATCTCAAATTTTGTTTGAGGGTGGTAAAATTACGATTTTGCCCCTACACTCCAAAAATCACCAGAATTAAACTTTTTCACTTCTTATCATTAAATTATACTCCAAATAGTTGATCTTGGTCAAAAATTTCACTCCATTATCAAATTATTATCTTAGGTGGCAAAATGACGATTTTACCCCTAAACATCAAAATTTTCAATTTTACCCCTAATGAACCCTCGAACTCTGAACAATCATTTTTAGTCATTCCTTGACTATAATATATTAAATTTCATCCTACAATTCCTATTTGAACTAGCTTGAGGTTAAATCAACTCAAGTGTACCGTTAAGTACGATATTGGGTTTCGTCTTTTCTTTGGTGCTTTCCTAGCATAATAACAAGCTACTCAATGCATGTATGTCATGACATGTGTTTATAGGGTCGGGTTTTATACTCCTGATCTGAAAACATGAAGTTGAAAACAGTGAGTGAACATAAGAAGGGAACAAGCAACAATAAGGAAAGTTTAAAGAAATCATGATGCACTTATTTTCAAAACAATGCAATTTAGTTTAGTTCTTATTAAAATCCCTACATTAAACCCCTGGTTATTATATCCTTTAATGATGAAGGAACCATATTCAGCATGAAATTGGAAAGAGAGGAAATATCCAGTAATCATCCAAGCAAGGTAGTATAAACCGAGTGTTTCTCGCTGCAAAAAAATCAATTTACAAGTAAATGGGAAATTTTCAAGATTCATCATCCTTATAATCACAAACACTATCATAAACTTTCTATAACATTATATATACACATACACCATCATGCATACCATCCCTCCATACTCAGCTCATGTGCACTCCCTACTCGCACATGGCCGAGTCATCATCAGCTTATGTGCACTCCTACATCGCACATAGCTAGGTCATCATCAGCTCATGTGCACTCCCACACGCACATAGTTAGGTCATCATTATCACACAAAAAGGAACATCCAATGCATAATATACATATTCATA
Organism: Theobroma cacao; assembly: GCF_053813885.1. Lineage (NCBI taxonomy): Eukaryota > Viridiplantae > Streptophyta > Magnoliopsida > Malvales > Malvaceae > Theobroma > Theobroma cacao. The sequence goes on along the minus strand of NC_142648.1, from coordinate 10,668,552 downwards.
CAAATGATAACGTAGGAACTATTTATATGGCACACTTTCATAAGATCAAAATATTTCACCAAAGGCTTGTTCCCCAGGTATTTTTATTTTTTATTTTTTAAAGAAAGAACAAATGGACTTCCAAACGATTCTTTTAAACATGTTGGTACTTCCCAATACATTTTGAAATGCAAGTTCACTCACCAGTATTTGTTAAATCCTTACTCAATTCCACTTACTCTAATGGTCCAAATGGGGCAGTGGAGCTTCGTTGGAACCTATCATCATAATAGCATCACAATTAACTCAATTCACATAAATATGGTTCTAGAAGTTATCTCCTAAATCATGTTCTACTAGTTATTCCTAACTAGTTTCCAACTACCATTAAGTGGCTATCTATTTTCACTACTCTAATCGCACTAAAATGAATAAATCTTTAACTATAAAACACTCACAAGTCTAACCACCAGCCATCCTCAACAACTAAAAATATCAACTCAATTTCAATACTCACCTTGCTAGCTTGGTAATTGAATTCCCTTTCAAAAGCTTTCAATTTCTTGTGAAAAATCTCCCTCTATCTCTCTCTAGAATGTCCAACTAGTGAGAGAAAGTATTAGGGAAAGGCTTTTGAGGGTTTTATGGTGAAAAAGTAAAAGAGCACAAAGAACTTTGTGAAAGGGTGCACAAAAACATGAAAATCAGGGTTAACTCGAGAAAATCTATGGAAGTTTCAAAGCAAGCTTCCATGGAAGGTGAGAAAACATGAGAAAGGAAGAAGAAGAAATGCTGGAAATTTGAAGAAGCTATTGGAAGAATGGGATTTTTATAGTTAAAGCTTATCTAAATCTTCATGCAATTACAATAATGCCCTTAACAAGGCCACTTGTCTTCCTCCTTTTCTTGTGCAATCTTTTACTCTTTTGACATTGGAAAAGGTCAAAAATCCTCTGAAAGAGGTCCCTTAAGTAGCCCCCAAAAGTCTTAACTTCAAAAATTCCCTAAACTTATTATTTGTTGAAATTACGGTGAGGGTCGCGGCTCTCAATTTCCAACGTCGCGGTGCTCAAACGTTCTGTCTGAATCTGTTCTCCTAGCATAGTACTTCCACTTTGATGAAGATTTGGACCACCTTTCTGTCAAAACTGGGTAAAGTGGTAAACATTAAAGTTGTAGCCCTGCCTCTTAGCTTTCTAATAGTCTAAAACTCGTGTCATTTAGACTTTTGTAGTGGGAGATGTGCTTGAAAAACCGAAACATATGCAAATAGAGCAATGGCCCACTATGCACCTTTCTTCATCAATTGAAATCATTTTTTAATCCTACTCTTATAATGACATAAAATAATTATAAGTAACATAAAACTAGCATCATTAGCTCAAATTAAACCTTTAACATAAGTTTTACCTCTAGTTACGCATCTATGAAGGTCGAGGTTTCACAAAACTTTTCCCAAAATTTTATATATCATAACTATATATTGGAGCTATATCAAAACTGATACATCATTTTCCATTTCCCTTTAAGATATTAAATTCATGTCATACTTCTCTATTTGTATACTTCATAATAGCCTAACAATTTCTAGCTCACAATTAAGCTAGTTTAGATTCCAAGCCTCTCAGGCTATATCAGAACACCAAGTTTGAGTACGATACAATAGAATTTGATGAACTTATACCGAAAGTATAAACACTTACTTTTAAGTTAACAACATCATAATCAACTTGTTCACCGCCAAAATCAGTGATAAATTATCTTAATCATTGTCTAGCACTATAACCATTGATAGAATCTCATCATTGAATCAGATTATAACTAACTCGTATGAGCTTTTGTACCAATATGCAACATATATATCCATACATATATATTTCCAAAAATTTTAACTTTGAGTAGCCTTAGGCATATCAAGCTCAATAAGCCATTTGTAGAACCAAAATTACCGACAATCAAGTTTAGAATCATTTTTTCTTATAGTTGGTTAGATCATGCTCATCATTTATGGTGAATACACAAAGCTGCTTTCAATATTCCATTCTCATACGAAAGTCAACCACCACTTGGCACCATCCCCAAACACCACATGTTTTATAGTCGATTTTCTTAGTCAAAATTCATATTGTAGTATTCCAATCCTAGGTCATGTCTCATTACCAAATCTTTACTCGTATATGAGTACTTGAATTCTCAAATCACCATCTCTTTTCTAAGTAGATCTCTACAATTTCTGTAGTGTATTTCTATTCCCTCACCAGTAGTAGTATCATTTATTCAAATCGTATCACCCTCGTTCTCTAAACATTTGAAACACAATTCAACCTTTGCCTACCTTATCAGGCACTTTCCCTTGATAATTACTCAAAATAAATTAGAACTTGTGGGGGAAGTACATTTAACAATTTATGCCTTGCGTCTACAAGTATATCGAGACCATAACCTCATCAGGTTTACTTAATGGCAAGATAATCATTCCTTAAACCAACATATCTAGGCATCTTTATATTTGCAACATATTTTTATACTTATGTGACATATCAGTCACAAGCCCCAACTTGACTATATAGCCATTTGCTCTTTGAGCTTTAATGTTTTCTCGTTGTGAAAAATCTCTCGAAATACATCATCAAGGTGTTCACAGAGTGGATACAAGTCCATAACTTATAGTCCAATGCTTGAAACAATGAATACAATCTCATCGTTAGAGTTCTATCTTTATCTACCAATCAGAGCTCCCATCATTTATCTTACTTTTCATTCACTCTTTCCTTAGCCTTTAATAGGGCTTAGTTTCTTGTCTCTTTTATTTCTTAGGACTTGACTTTAGTCTGCGTAATGTTCATCTTAATACTTCACATGGTAATTTATCTCAAGAACTCTCTAACTCCCCATTTTTCTTACATACCCTTATATAAGGCGATAAAGAAACTTTTCAATTCATTTATATAACTACATTCTAAAACCTTACAACTTCAATCAACAAAGCTAGACATCAAGTCTACTATCCATAATTCAGCTTACAAATCCGTCTCCATGACACTCACATCTTGTTCTTGCTTCTTAGCATAAGATGTCCCTAGCGCTACGACGCTGGGCGGTCAACATTGCGGTGCTACTGCCATTGGAATTTACTTTATCAAAACAATTCCCCAAACTCGTAAATTATAACCCAAGTATATGCCCACATATTGATAACCTTTATATATTTCATGATCATCAAAACTACAATTTGTAAAACTAACTTTCTATCATACGTACACTATCAGAACATTAATTTCAACATCTTTTTCACCCTTTTTGTGGTATGCCAAAATTATTGTTTAGGCATATTTCACTACTAACAATCTTATTCCTTTACCATAACATTTAGTGCAACTTTACTTAAGCACTTGTCTCCAAATAACTCTTAAATACATAAATATCAAATTGTACACCACTTAGTGTTAAAATCTTGATTTTCTTATCAATCCTTAACCAACTACATTTATAAAATAGACAATTCACTTAGTTGTCGCATCTCGCTCTTGCGGCCATAAGATCAAAATTATTCTAAACTTAGGATGCAGAAACTCCCTCTTAGAGCATATCAAAAAATCAATATTTCTAAGTCCCTTACCTTTGAAGAAATCAAATTCAAAACTAATCATTTGCACCATAGTTTGCATACTAATCCAATTAGACTCTTAAATTGATCCTTTAAAGCGATTCGTATATCCAGCTCAAATTTAAAACTCCATAAGGCATTTAGACTAGAATCAATTTTCTTAAGTCATTTAACTTTAAACTACCACATTCACCACTAGTCCTTCAATTCATTGGCTTTGTACTAAGCATAGCAAAATTTAAGTCCATCCTTAGAGCATATTTGCTTACTAACCTTTTACTTATTGGCCACACATCAATTATAATAGTCACTGATTTTCACCCTTGAGCTAATACATGCAATTATAATTATAACCCAATATAGTTCAAATCAAACCTTGAGATCTTGCAATCACTTAATTGAAATCAAAATCAGCTCCCTCTAAGCTACTATACACCTATTCATCACATATTCGCATACGAAATATTTCGAAAGCCCAACACCGTTTATATATAAGCATAGCAAGCTCAATTAACATAGTGCACTTGTTTTCGTGCACATAAGTATTGGTTTACTTCTCCCTCAATGCTTAAGTTTATAAACCTCAAGTAAATCACAACAATTACTATTTATTCCGGTCAAAGTATGCCCCATATTACCATTATCACATGTGCTCCTTTACATTTACCTCAAATGCCATCCATAGTCATCTAATTTTCTTCCCACTAACAATCATGGGCTCAAATTATAACTCCTCCAAATGAATAAGTTATTGCGAACCTATTAGTCCAGCTTCACTTTCCTCTACCTTAATCAGAGGGATTTGTTATTACATCAACCTTTCATTAGGAGCATTTGCTTAAAATCTTTCCAACAATGGCTCGTGTCTCAAATGGCATCTCAAATCCGGACAACGGCATCACTTATGACCTTTACCTAATGTTAGCAAGAGGGTAGGTTACTAGGAATAGGAGTTCATGTAGCCTCCTATCTATGACTTGTGTTGCAGTTATAACCCATAAACAAGACTCTACATTAACTCTGACAACTCCGCTGACTGACACGAGAATCCCTAGAACTCGACTAAACCTAAAGCTTTAATACCACCTTTGTCACAGCCCAGTTTTCGGGCCATGACCAACGTAAGGGCCTAATGGGCTCAACCCACTAAGCCCAAGCAAGCATCTTTGTATAATCTTATACAGTAATTCATATCCTTTTAAAATCTAAGATTCATAATGTTCAAATATAGTCCCTTTGAAAACAATTCGTAAAACCCAATTATGCATTTATAATGGCATCATCTACCATAATATACATATATAGCTTGACAAATGAATCTTAGCATTTCACCTCAAGTATTCATATACACATAATTAGGTATTGACAGTCAGCGGAGTGACTCTGGTCACGATTGCTAACATTTAATGTCATGGTAAACCTATCGAGCAATGGATAGGGAGGAGCACCTTGTCCTAGGATTTAATTACCTTTAACTCAGGAAACCTAAAACATTAATTTTAAAAACATGAGTACAAACTCAGTGAGTGAACATAGGAAGGGAACAAGCAATGACAAGGAATGGTTTAGAAAACATGATGCACTTATTTAAAAACAATGCCATTTAGTTCAAGTTCTTATTAAAATCCCTCCATTAAACCCTTGGTTGTAAAATCATTTAATGATGAAAGAGGCTTATTCAGCATGAAATTAGAAAGAAGGGAAATTTTAAGCAATTATCCAAGCAAGGCAGTACAAACAGAATGTTTCTCATTGCAACAAAATCAATTTGCAAATAAATGGCAAATTTTCAATATTCATCATGTGCATCTCACCCAGCTCATGTGCATCCCACCACATCGTGCACATAGTCGGATAGTATCACCATCCATCTCCTTCATCACCGTCATCACACTATCCATTTCATAAGGGCTTGTTCTCGTGCGAGTTTTGAAGAAAAACCAATAAAATGTTTTAGGGGGATTCAGTCAAACATATATATGTATATCCCAAAACATTTTAATGCAAGTTCACTCATCAGTCTTTATTGATGTTTCGGTGGGCTCTAACTTCGACTAATGTACTAAATAGAGGTGTGGGGTTTCTTTGGAACCTATCATACACAACAACATCACAATCAACCCAACTTGGCATTAATACCATTCCAAAGCTATTTTCTAAATAGGGTTCCACTAGTCATCCCTAGCTAGCTTTCGACTACCATTATGTGACTATCTATTTTCACTATTCTAGTCACACTAAAATGAATAAACCACCTCAACTACAAAACACTCACAAATCTAGCCATTAGCCATTCTCAACAACTTAAAAAAATCAACTCAATTCATTACTTACCTTTGCAACTTTGTAGTTGAATTCCCTTTCAAAAGCGTTCAATTTCTTGTGAAAAATCTCCCTTTCTCTCTCTAGAACGTCTAACTAGTGAGAGAAAGTATTGAGGAAAGGCTTTTAAGGGTTTTATGGTGAAAAAGTAAAAGAGCACAAAGAACTTTGTGAAAGGGTGCACAAAAACATGAAAATTGAGGTTAACTCAAGAAAATCTATGAAAGTTTCAAAGTAAGCTTCCATGGAAGGTGAGAAAACATGAGAAAGGAAGAAAAAGAAGAAGAAGTGCTGGAAATTTGAAGAACTTCCTAGAAACTTAGATATTTATGCCTTATGTTTATTCATTTTCTGACGAAATTACCAAAATGCCTTTAACAAGGTCATTTGTCTTCCTCATTTTCTTGTGCAATCTTTTTACTCTTTTGACATTGAGAAAAGGTCCAAAATCCTCTAAAAGAGGTCCCCTAAGTAGCCCCCAAAAGTCCTAGCTTCAAAAATCCCCTAAACTTATTATTTGTGAAAATTACGATGAGGGCCGCGGCTCTCAATTTCCAACGTATTGGTGCTCAATTGTTCTGTCCAACTCTGTTCTTTTGGTGCAGCACTTTTACCTTGGTAAAGGTTTTGGACCACCTTCCTGTCAAAATTAGGCAAAGTAGTAAACATTAAAGTTGTAGCCCTGCCTCTTAGCTTTCTAATGATCTAAAAATCAGGGCATTTTTACTCTTCTAATGGGAGATATGCTTGAAAAATTGAAATATATGCAAATAGGGCAACAACCAATTATGTACCTTTCTTCACCCATTGAAATTATTTTTGAATCCTACTCCTATAACGACATAAAATAATTATAAGTAACATAAAAATAGCATCATTAGCTCAAATTAAACCTTTAAACATAAGTTCCACCTCGAGTTACGCGTCTATGAAGGTTGAGGTTTCACACGTGAGCTTTATTAGTCACCATATCAAAGTACGAGATACTACACTATATGTGTTATTTGATATATGTTGCTTCCGCATTTTGAGCACATAAGTGTGCAAACTATTATGACATAATCCTATGTGATTTAATATGTTCATGCATGTTTGATGGATGATTCCATGGTGATAAGTTCCATGAGGTAAATCCGAGTATTTGATTTGAATTGTTCGTTTTAGGCTTATTTGGGTTAATAGGGTAACTCCCATCGATACCTTGGCATTGATTATGGCCCTCATTTTGGGTTGTGATAGGAACAAGCAACAACTCTAGAAACTTTGCAAACCATGTTCATTTTCTTGAAAACTTGCACATTTTTCCTGTACAAATCTGTGATGCATTTAGGTTCCACCCATAAAAATATACCAACTTAACTTGAACTCACCTATCAGTGTCAATCATAAGCAATGGCATCTTACCAATGCTTGAAACTTAAATACAGTGAAACTATAAGGTGTCAAGAGAATAAATGAGCCTAAAAGGCTTTTTAAATCTTACCTATCTTATCTTGATATCTCAGTGTAATGTGTAAGATCTTACGCACATGTATCCATTTCAAGGCCGTCCAAGCCTTTCTTATATCAATCTTTTGCACTTATAGCCTTAATTGCCATTTGCCTTTTTTTTTTTTTTTGGTTCTCTACTTGAATACATAAACCTTAAACAATTAGGTCTTATCCATCAAACATGCATAAACTTTACATAAACCATAAAACAATTGGGTCTTACTCATTAAACATACATAAACATTACATACATCATTTGCAAATTTCATAACAGAATACATACTTAACTTTCATCATCATGCATGCATCTCCAATGGTATTATCAACGCCATTAAGGTTAAATAAGCAGTTAGGGTACTCCAACCCTCACTTTAATTGGGTACTCTGCCCCATTTCTTTGATGCTTTACTTCCACCCGTCCAAGGCTGTGCAATGCATCATCAAACATAACAATCACATCACATATCATTTACATCACACAAAGCATAACGTCATACCTACATAACTTAACATTTAGTCATAAATCACCATATATCAACATGACATGTAGCTCAGCTACCATGCCCTTTAGTGGATGTAAATTCATAAACCATTCATGTCTTAGCATATATTTATGTACATAAACATTTCACCCTAACCTAGAGTTCACATAACATCATATAATTCAATTTAGAACAACTTGTTCCGATGCATTTTTTTAGAAAATCATTTACATAGCATCATAGTTTTAAAACTTCTTTCATGCTTTTCCAAAGCCATTTGGATGCAATATCCACTCACCGTGACAATTGTTGATATCATGGCTTAACTAGCATGGATGATAACACCTATGTCTATAAGGTTTAGTGCTTTAAAGTTAGTCTATCATTGAGTCAATGCATAAACATTAATAATGTACTTAATTTATTTCATTTTTGCTAACTAAATTTCTACCTAGCATTCTTCGATTCATTACTACCATAATTCTAGTCAACTTACTTGAATTTGAGGTAAGTTAAATAAACTCACCTTTAATTAGCCCATTTCTAGCTCAACAACTCTTAGAAAACCTTACTTGACTGAATTTATCTTGATCTTTGAATTGAATACCCACAAGAGCTTTAAATAAAATTCGTCAAGCTTCCTAACATTTATAAACATGCTTTTGTAAATTTCCAGCATATTAGCTAAACATGTAATTCCCTTTCCATCCCTTAAATAATAACCTAAAGTACTTTACTAATTAAAAAATCAAATCCTTACCTTATTGGGTAGCTTAAAACCATCAAAATCTCCAAAACTTTCAAACTTAATGAGGGTGAACAGTGGCTAGAACATAACCAAAACAAGCAGTACAACCGATTAAATTTAACCTCAAGCTGCAAGGAAGCTCATTCTCACCTTGTTTATAGATTTCTAAGCTTCGAATCACCAATATGGAAGCATAAAATCCATGGGGAGCAACATGCATTTTGCTGGAAGAGAGAAAACTTCAAAACTAGCTTCAAAGAAATGAAATGGATGGAATAACCAATGTTGTTGGGTGGAAAAACAATTGCCGCTTTAAAACCCATGGTTTCAGCCCTTTGTTTTCCCCCTTTTCTTTTTTTTACTCAAGGATATATTGGGTTAATTGATACTTGCATGAATATAATGGGTTAATTACCCTTTATCCTTGCTTTTTACTCTATTTACATAATTCACCCCTACTTTATTTTTCTTTTCAATTCAGTCCTCCATATATTTATTTTTCTTTCCATTTAGTCCTCTAACTTTTCTTTATTTTCAATTTAGTCCTTCCTCTAAACTTTCCTTTCTTTACAATCAAGTCCCTGTAATTGAGAATCAATTCTTTCTCTACAAGGTGTTGGTTCTTCTTACTTGAGAATCAATTTTTTCTCTACGAGGTGTTGGGTCTTCTCACTTAAGAATCGATTCTTTCTCTACAAGGTATTGGTTCTTCTCGAGCAGAATGTTTTCTGGAATCGAAGAATCAATTCTTTCTCTTCAAAAAATTTATTCGTCACAAGGAAATTCCACATTTAGGCTTTTTTTTTCCAATTTCTCTTTTATTTTTTCTTCTCTTAATCTTATTTTCCTATAAAACTCAACCTTGAACATCACCATTATCTCACTTATTTCAATCTCATCAGCCTATTTTAACCCAACATAGCATTCAGAACATTCAATATATCATATCAACCTTAAACACCAATTTCACTTATCTTCAAATTTTATAATCATACATATTCATATATTTACATATGGCCATCTAAACTCGACCATCATGGCATCAAACATGTTACTACCTTACAAGCTCATACCACACATAGTTTCTTATATTCCAATCCATGTGAAACTTAGTTTTCATGCTTGAATTCCTTTACCTAGGTCTAGGCATTACAGTGGAGTTGTGGAAGTTATACAGAATGGAGGAAAGACGTTGGAAACAATAATCTTAGGTAGAATGGATCTCGAAGGGAGATAGGAACACACAATTCTTTCATGCTATGACTTCATAAAGGAGACGGCTAAATAACATTGATTGCATTTCTGTTGATGGTGAAATTGTTAAGGAACCCTTGTTGATTAAAAAGGAAGTGGTAAAACACTTTTGAAACTTGTTCTTGGCACGTAAAACAATGAAGGTGGTGGTCATTAACTATGGGTTTCGATGTCTTAATGTAGAATCCGTTCTCACGATTGAGGCTCCTTTCTTAAAATTTGAGGTTTGTGAAATTGTAAAAGAATGTGATGGAAACAAGGCCTTAGGACCAGATGGCTTTAATCGAAACTTCTTCAAGACCTCATGGCTTGTGTTAAAAAGAGAAGTAATGGATCTTATCTATGAATTTTATAATAATGGACACTTGGGAAATGTGGTTAATGAGAGTTTTATCATATTGATCCTTAAGAAGAAAAATCCTAATTCTGTGGGGGACTCCAAACCCATTAGCTTGGTAGGCAGTATCAATAAGTTGGTGGCAAAACTTTTAGCCAATATATTGAGAAAGGTCATTGTAGAGGTAATCAGAGAGTACTACTTTGCTTTCATCTCGAGAAAGTTGATTTTGGATTCTTTTTTAATTACAAACGAGGTTGTCGATTTAATGTGTAAAAATCAAAAGGGTGGTATCCTGCTTAAGGTTGATTTTGGGAAGGCATACTATAATGTGTGTTGGGATTTCCTTAAGTGCACGATGAAAAAACTGAGGTTTAGTTCACAGTGGTGTAAATGGGTTATGGAATGTGTGAAGACAACATTAGTCTTTTATTTAGTGTATAGGTTATCAACAAAATCTATCAAAGTGCAAAGAAGGTTACAACAAGGTTGACTTCTACCTCCTTTATCATTTAATATGGTGGTGGAAGTTTTTAGTTGTATAATGGGGAAGGCGATGCAAATTGGTATTTGTAAGGGTATACGGGTTAGGAATGGTGGTCTGTAGCTAATGCATTTGCAATTTACAAATGATACATTTTTTTTTTTTGTAAATTGGAGATGGAAGACTTCCACAATATGAAAAACGTATTGCGATGCTTTCAATTGATGTCTAGACTCAAAATTAATTTTACAAAGAGTTATGTATATGGGGTTGGCATTGAAAAGGAAGTTTTGGAATCCAAGGCCATTCAAATTCATTGTAAGTTGGGTTTTTTACCAACCACTTATCTGGGGTTGCCTCTAAGAAAAAAATTATCTTCTTTGAAATTTTAGAAACCTCTTGTGGAAAGAGTGGAGAATAAGCTAGAAGGGTGAAAATCTAAATTTTTATCTCAAGGTGGTAGAGTCACTTTGTTGAAATCTGTGATAAATAATCTACTAATAACTCTATTATATAGAGTTAATTTGTCACATTTTTTGGGGCTTAAGTAGTAAAGTCTTTGAGATTTTAGGTTCGAAATTAATTATTTTAGTTATTTTTCTTCATTAAGTTTAATACATATTGAGTATTTTAGTTTAGGTTGTTTTAGTTTAATTTTATGTTAAGTTGCTTTAAATTACATTAAGTTTAGTTATTGCTAATCTCTTTTATTTCTTTTCTACGAAATTTGATGAAATACCTTATTTGGTGATAATTCGTGCAAGTATGGTGATAGCTTTGTTTGTACATGTTGCAGTATTTCAAGCATAACTCTCGTTAAAAAAGTCCAATTGACATTATTCATAAGCCATTAGAAAGCTAAGAGATAGGGATACAACTTTTTTGTTTATCAATTCGTCCAGTTCTGATTAGATCAAGGTGAAAATCACATTGGAAAAAAGATGGAATGTTGTAGTTTTTGCACAAGGCAACATGAGAAAATGAAAGCAGTGGCCTTGGAAAGAAAAAGGCCATGGCACCTTTGATGCCAAGATGCCATACAAGACACATAAAGCACGACATCGTAGCATTGGTGAAGCAAGGTCGTAGACCCAAGAAAAGTGAGGAAACATACTACCACCCAAGAACAGGGCACCCTAGCACCCAAAGAAAAAGTCTGCGGTACTAGGTTATGATATTCAAGCTTTCCTTTTTCAAATTTTGCCAAAATTAGGTCTTTTTGGAGGCTTTTATAAGGCAACTTTGAGGTAATTAAAGAAGAGGTTTTTTATTAGGTTTTCTCTAAAGAAAAACGGCTGCAAAAAAATCAAGAAAGCAAAAAAGATTATGCAAGATGAAGATTGAAGATATGATAAATCTTTAATTTTTGTTTTTTTCTTGAATTGTTACAATGGTTTAAATTTCTTTGGATTATATTTTATCTTTAGTTATGAACTAATTTACTTTTTCTAGGATTATGATTGAACTCAACATGTAATTTGAATACTTTATCTCTCTTTTACTTATTATTAGTGGAATATGAGTTGTTTATTCCAATTCTGTACTTAATGCTTTTAATTGCTTGATTATCAATTAGATTAATTCAGATATCTAAATACAACTTGACGAAGGGAGTTTAGATTAAGCCATGAATGAAATAGCATGTGTTCGAATTCACTTAGTTGATTAGGTGATTTGATTTATATATAGGATAAACATATTCCTATATGTCGTATGTAGCCAAGATTAAAGTACAAACTTAATGAATATGTCTTCAGTTGAATTTACATAGACATATAATAAATTAATTCGAAGAGATATTTTTATGGGCACCCCGACAAAGACTTATAAATAACTTAAGACTCTAGGTTAACAACAAAATCTATTGAAGTAAGTTTAGAGAGAGAAAGAGGATTTAGATAAAGTATTAAGGGATATTGTAATCTTATGCTTTTTATTAATTAAAATTTTCTAGTAAAGCATTGCTCATTAGTTTCTGATTTAATTTAGTTATTATTTAATTTAGTTTTGCTTTTATTTAATCACTATAATTCGGTTGTTTGAATAAGATTAGGTTGTGTTAATTTTGGTATTCAGCAAAAGTTTGGACAATTCTCTGTAGGATTCGACACTTTACTTGCTATTATATTACTTGTAATGATACATACATTTGCATGATAAAATCAACAACATCTACCCATCTATTATATGTCTCTCTTTAAAATTCCACATGGAATTCAAGTGGAATTGGAAAATACAATATCGCTTTCTTTGTAATATGGCTAATCACAACAAAGGTGTGCAGTTTATCAAATGGGAGAATGTTTGCCATGATAAGGAAATAGGGGGTTGGGGGATTGGTGGACCTTGAAGTGAGAAACAAGAGTCTTTTAACAAAATGGCTATAGAGGTATGGGAATGAGAGAGAGGAATTATGGAGAAAAATTATGGCAGCAAAGAACGATTATGATCTGAATGCGCTATTGCCTAAAGCTACTATTTCCAGTAATTTCTCTAAAGTATGGAATAATATCGTTTCTCCTTTAATGCCCATCGACAAATTTTACCTACAAGTTTCTTCTAAATTAGGAAGGACTGTAGAGGATGGGAAATCAATATTGTTTTGGCACAAAGCATGGTTGGGGGATTTGGTATTAAAGTTGGAAATCCCAAGATTATTTGCATTAGCATAGAACAAAGATGGAAGGCTTTGCGAAAATGGTCAGTGGACAGAGATTAATTGGCAATGGCAGATTGAGCTTATGTGACAATTATTTGGATGGGAATTTGAACAGTGGACGTGTTTTTGGAGTTATTTGCAGGAATTTACTTTAGGGGATGTAGTTAGTGATGGAGTTGTTTGGAAAGCCAACGCTAGTGGTACGTATTCCATTAAAACTTTTTGTTGAATTGCTAGTGTGCCTTACGCTGTTAATTCTTATGTATAGAAAAGGATTTGGTTAGGGTATGCTCCTCATAAAGTTGAGGTTTTTGTTTGGCAACTAATGTGGAAAAACATTGTTGTCAAATCTGAGCTAGTCAAAAGAAAATTAATTAAAGAGGACCAAATGTTGTGTGTTCTTTGTAACAAATATCCCGAGACTATTAATCACTTAATTTTTACTTGTCAAGAATCATGGTCAGTTTGGGGTTTATGGCTATCTGATTGGAATTTTAGTTGGGTATCTCCTTCTGATGCCAAAAGTGTTTTTCTAGCCTAGGATTTAGTGTGTCTCGATAAAGAGAAAAGGAAACTTTGGATGTTAGCTTTCTATGCAATATCATGGTCAATTTTTTTTTTTTATAATTGGGAGAGGAGAGATTTGAATCATACTCTTAAGGTAGGGGGATTATGCACTAACCACTAAGCTAAATGCTTAAGGTGCAAGATCATGGTCAATTTGAATATTCAAAAATGATATTATGTTTAATGGGAAGAGTTGGGATGTGAAACAATTGTATGGCGCGATTAAATTGAGAATTGTTGTTTGAAGCAAAGCTAAGTGGCTTGAATTGATAGTCATAAGAAGATATTTGTAAAAGGCTAAGTCTTGTGTCTATAGGTTCTAAACCAAAAATGGTTGAGGAGAACTTGAAGTGGGAAGCTCCAAGTTTAGGTTGGGTAAAATTTAATATAAATGGTGCCTCAGTCGGGGATCCGAGGGGTGCAGGAATTGGAGAGATTTTAAGAAATTATAAAGGTGATACACTCATGCATTTCTCCAATTTTGTGGGTGTGTGTGATGCTAATTATATTGAGGTCTTGGCTATTAAAGAAGCATTCATTTTGTTCACCAAAATTCTAAGGCAATCAAATTTTAATTTATGGGTTGAGAGTGATTCCATGAATGTAGTGATATGGGTAAAGAACCCTGCAAAGACGCCTTCGAGACATAGACAGTGCATGGTACAAATTGGTTGCTTACAAAAGTCTAATGAATCTTTGGAGGGTGACTTATGTAAGGCGAGAGGCTAATGAAGATGCTCATTTTTTGGCAAAAGACGGTGTTGGAAGGCAGCAATGATTGGTTCAGGTGTTTGGACTTAACGATGAATGTTGAAAGTGCTTGAGGATCTAGAATGAGTTTATGCCTTTCTTATACAAGTAAGGCATAATTGCTTCATGATTGGAATAATTCTCACTACTTCTTGATTGCCCATTGTATGGGAGGATGAAATTAAAATATGCTTAGCTGATTGATGAACCGTAGCCTTTAATTGTCGCATGGTGAATTAAAGGGGCCTTCATCCTTGCTATGAATATTGGATAAGCTACAGTTGTAAGGATATTTATTCATTAGTATAATTCATGATTGCATGCTGCATGATTCTTAGGATTTTTATGCTTTGATTTATTCATTAAAAAGCGATGCTGGTTGAAAGTTAATACAAGCTGTATGGTTTTGTACTTGGCCGATTTGGCTATCTTTCTTTGTTTCTCTAACTTTTAAGTAGGAGGGTGATGGGTGGCATTTTGCTATGAATGATATTGTTGACTGGTGTGTATATCCCAAGGGTTTCTATGAAATCTTATGTCATAAAAATGTTGTCTTTTAGGTATAGATATCCCAAATTTTGGACCCTAACTTGTATGGGAATTTGTTTGTCTTATTTTACTATTTTGTAACTCAAAGTCCAAAGTGTTATTTAGCTTTAGCAAATGGCAATAAAAATTGCATACTCTTCAAAAAAAAAAATTTAATTTGAGAATATAAATTTAAATATTTAATTTTTAAAAAAATTATGTTTATTTTAACTTAATTGACTTGTTACGTAAAATCTCATACGTTTACAATAATATTTGACAATGCTTCTTCCACCTTTATAATTTTTTATATTAATTCTTACAAGTTTACATTAAAGTTTTTCAATTGGTATTTTCCACTTCAAATATTTTTATCCTTATTATTATTTTTTTAAAATAAAAGTTTGAAAAATGTTAAATATTTTAAACTCGAGAATATAAATTTAAATGTTTAATTTTCTAAAAAAAAATTATGTTTATTTAATATAATTGACTTATTATGTTAAATGTAACACATTTACATTAATATTTTGATAATACTTGTTCCACCTTTATAATTTTTTTTGGCTAATTCCTATAGTTTTATGTCAAGGTTTTTTAATTACTAATTTTCACTATAAATTTTTTTATTCTTACTATCATTCATTTATAAATCAAAATTTGTAAACTATTAAATACTTTAAATTCAAGAATATAAATTTAAATGTTTAATTTTCATAAAAATTATATTTATTTTGACTTAATTGACTTGTTACATTAAATCTCACATGTTTACGTCAATATTTTGACAATGTTTGTTCTACCATTATAATTTTTTATGTTAATTCTTATAGAGTTTTTCAATTGCTATTTTTTACTATAATTATTTTTATCCTTATTATTATTCCTTTATAAATTAAAATCTATAAATTGTTAAATACTTTAAACTCGAGAATATAAAATTAAATATTTAATTTTTTTAAAAAATTATATTTATTTGACATAATTAACTTGTTGCGTTAAATCTCTTTAATTTACATCAATATTTTGATAATACTTTTCCATCTTTATAATTTTTTACGTTAATTCTTACAGCTTAACGTAAAAGTTTTTCAACTACTAGTTTTCAATATAATTTTTTTTGTTTTTACTATTATTCATTTATAAATTAAAATTTACAAACTATTAAATACTTTAAACTTGAAAATATAAAATTAAATATTTATTTTTTTAAAAAATTATTTATTTAATATAATTGACTTGTTACGTTAAATCTTATGTGTTTACGTCAATATTTTGATAATGTTTGTTCCACTTTTATAATTTTTTTACGTTAATTCTTATAATCTTATCTCGAGTTTGAAGTATGTAACAGTTTATAAATTTTAATTCATAAATGAATAATAGTAAAGGTAAAAATAATTATAGTGAAAATTAGTTGTTGAACAACTTTGACGTAAACATTTAAGAATTAATGTAAAAAATTATAAAGTTGGAACAAGAATTGTCAAAATATTAACGTAAATATGTGAGATTTAGTGTAACAAATTATAATAATAAATTTAATTGAATTAAATTAGTTGGATATAATGTTAATATTATAAATATAATATTTTTATATATTTTTTAAAAAATAATATAAAAATAAAAATTAAATAACATTTAAAATAAATAGTTAAAACCTAGAGCTACCGCTATTTTACCCAAAAAAAAAAAAAAACTGACTTGGGACATCTCTTCTCAAATGCGTGGGACTCATCCCCACCTTGCCACCTAAAAGGCAACCCAATTTGACCAATTGGATCAAACCGGGTTGTCAATGGTGAAGCCCTTAAACAACCCATTGATCGAAAAAAAGGAAAAATATTAATTAAAAAAATGCATTACTGGGTTCGGGCTTCTTCTTCTGATTTCTCCGGAACTCTTCCCCAGCCTCGCAGGTAATGCTAAATCTATGTGTTTTTCAGTTTTTTATATCATGAAGATTTATCTGACTGATTTTGTCATGGTTTCTCAGCGGTCACACCGCTGTTCCTATTGGAAAGTCCAAGGTTGTCGTTTTTGGTGGCCTTCTCGACAAGAAATTCATTAGTGACATCGCTGTTTATGACATTGGTACTTTGGGTGTAATTCTTTTTTTCATTTTTAGTTTTGTTGGGATTGTTCTTTGCTCTCTGATGAAATGTTCTTCAATTTCGCTTCATGGTCTTACTTTTGATTGAAGCATTGGAAATGCATTTGGTAGCTCATGTTAACGATTTATAGTTTAATTTGTGTGATTTCATGGTTCTTTTGCTCTTTTTTTTTTTTAATTTTATGATTGTGATCAAACCCATGTGTATTCACAAGAGTAGGTAGATACGATTGATTTCTGGTTTAGTTTTTGGATTGCAAGTAGCTTAACTCCATATAGTCTGATGCAACTATTCAGTGAATCATGTAGATAGAATCATTTTTTTGCTATTCATAAAGCATAAGGTAACTGCCAAAGTGGGTGATTAGGGATGTTGAGAAGAAAATTCAGTGCTTACCTTTGAAAAGGTACAAGTGATAAAGCAGTTGGAGCTAAGGTAAGTTGGGCTGCTTGTTTATGTTTGGCTAGGAAAGGAGGTTTGGGTTTTGGATCAGTTGAGGATTGGAGCAAAACCTCTATTTTGAAGCAGTGGGACTCTTTTCACCCAAGCTGGGTCTTTGTGGGTGGCTTGGGTCACAAGTCTAGAGCTAATTCAAATGTCATTATGTCTAGGTCATCAATCTGTTGGGGAGATGGTAATGTGAGTTGGATTCCTCAAAATTAGTGTTTTTTCTGTGGCTGCTACTCAGGAGTTTTTGAGGCTAAAATTACAATGTGGATTGGTATAAACTTGTTTTTTTCTTCCTATTCTATGCTCAAGCATTGTTTCTTTGGTTAGTTGGCCAATAGTGGTAGGCTGGCTACCATGGAGAGATTGCTTAAATGGGGTTGCAATGTTAATTGCCTTTGTTTTTTGTACTATTTAGTTTGTAAGAGCAGGGACTGTCTCTTTGGAAATGGAGTCTAACATTTATGGAAAAAGATTTTCAACCTCTGTAATGTGGATGGGGCAAATGGTGATTTTGGAATTTGAACTTAGATGAATGGTTACCCATGCCGGACGAGATCTTTGATAGATCTATTGTTCAGATCAACTTGGAATGTATCATTTAACATGCCTGGACTGAGAGGAACAAGAGAAATATGCTGGTACAGCAAATACAGAGGATGTTTGAATGATAATCTCCATACCATTAGACGTAAAGTGAGTTTGTCAAACACAGCAAGTCTAGGGATATTTGTGAGATTTATAATAATTGGGGTTTTTGGTTTGATATTCTTAGCACTCTTTAAGAGTGATTGTTGTATTGTTTTGATAGTTTTTCAGTCTTGTTCATTATGCTGCTTTGGGTGACATAATAAGTAAAACTTGTACATGCTATCACTTTCGTAGATCTTAAAAAGCTGCATTCAAAATCTGACTTTTACACCCTTTTCCTACCCTTTATTGTTTTAGAGAACAAAATATGGTTTCAACCAGAGTGTACTGGAAATGGGTCAGATGGACAAGTTGGTCCCAGCCCACGAGCATTTCACGTTGCTGTTGCAATTGATTGTCATATGTTCATCTTTGGTGGGCGTTTTGGTAGCAGAAGGTATTTAAGTATCAAATGTCTGGTACAGTCAATTTGTTTTATTACTCAAGTAATTTTAGTCACACACTATTGATTGTGATGTTAATATCCAGGTTAGGCGACTTTTGGGTCCTAGACACCGGTAAAATTCTGTTTTTGTTATCTTGTGATGTAAGCTTCTATAACGTGTTTTTCACCTGTTGGAATAATTGAATTTATATTTATTCTAGATATATGGCAATGGTCAGAGTTAACAAGTTTTGGTGACTTGCCTTCGCCACGGGATTTCTCTGCTGCTTCAGCTATTGGAAATCAGAAAATTGTTATGTGAGTATGGTAGCTTAGATTCTCAATCACGCAGATGGTTTGTTTTGTGTACAATATATTTTTCAAGCAGGAGTGAATTGGGTGCAGGTATGGTGGTTGGGATGGTAAAAAGTGGTTGTCAGATGTATATGTCTTGGACACAAGTAACTCTTTGCTCTGAGCTTTTATTTGTTTCTCCTCCATTAAGTTTATAAGTAATATGTAGAAAGATGACATTGTAAGTAACAAAAGGATGTCATTGAACAGTATCACTAGAGTGGATGGAGCTGTCAGTTACTGGATCACTACCACCACCTCGATGTGGCCACACAGCTACTATGGTTGAGAAGCGGTTGCTTGTCTACGGTGGTAGAGGTGAAGTATTGTGTATATTTGGATTTCCATCCTTCTACAGTCCTTAGTCTTTTGACCATGATGCCACTTGCTAGATGGTTACCATTATTTATTGAATTATAATGGGAAATTTATTGTATATGTTAGCAGCAAGAGGCATTGCATGTGTTCTTAATTATATGTAATCTTTGATACTGCTACTGCTCTAGTAGGAGCCTGCTTGTTTCTACAAACTGAATTTTTAGCATGTATGAAGTATAAAAACTGCTGCATATATTGCTGGTGCAGGCGGTGCTGGCCATCAAATTGCCACAAACCTCCTCCATCTGAACTTGGGCTTGTTATGTACCAGCTCTCAGTCATAAGTGGAGGAGTTATAAACATGCTGAAAACAGTCATTAGTTGCATGTTCATTGTCTTAATTTTGTCCTAGTTTATTGCAGTATCTCACTGTTCATATTCCTATGCTACATGGTTGTCAACCCGAAACCTTAAATATTATGTTACAATTATGAGTTATAGTGCATATTTTGTCACATCACTTGATGTTGTTTATTCAATTTTACCACGACATTTGGTGCTTACTAAATTGAAATGATTTTAATGCTAAATGCAAATGAAACAAATATAATTCTCCCGTTAGAACCTTTCATTGAAAGATTTCCGATGTTGGTTTTCTGGTGTGTAATGAGTCTGCTTCTCCTTTGTGTGCTTGGACAGCTTGAATAAGAAGTTCCAAATCTTAGTCAGGGGGTTAATAGCTTTGGCTTTGATGTAAGAGCACAAGGATTTGTATGTTTGAAATTTAAATGTTATAGTTTTCATTAATTCTAATTAAGCTAATATGTTTGGATGGTAAATCATTTGCATGCATGGTGCTTATATGGTGAATCTTGTCTATCTTAAAATTCTAATTTAGTTAGTATTTAAGTGCTTATTTTGTTGATAATTGTAGAGTTCCATAACTGGCTTTTGTTTAGTACACGCAAAATGCTTTTCTTCCAATTAAGTAAGCTGACATGAGCACCTTCTAACCTTTGACAGGTGGTGGTGGGCCAATCATGAGTGACTTATGGGCTTTGAAGGGTCTTATTGAAGAAGGTTTGTATTTGGTATAAATATTTGTGGTTTTATGTGCCTTATTGAACTACTAAGTTGATTTATGTTTTGCCTTTGTTGTGGAAGGAAGAGAATGAAACACCTGGATGGACCCAATTGAAGCTTCCAGGTCAAGCACCTTCTCCCCGTTGTGGGCATACTGTCACATCTGGAGGGCACTATGTAATGTCATTTCTAAACCCCTCACTGATCTAGTTGTATATCTTAACACTGTAAAATTAAAAATGCTGAAGATGCAAACTAGCTTCCTCATAAGATTTATTTGTGGTGTTGCTTAACTGTTGGATTATGTATTTACGTTGGAAAAACATTGTTAATTTTATACCCCTCTGTTAATCTTATATGGTTAAACATATAAGAAATTTTTTCTGTAATTTATGACAAAGTATGTGAATAAATGTTACTGCTTTTGCACTTTATTATTACTTGATGAGCATCAACAGCATATATCTATGTTAAACATTTATCTTATGCATCAACATTTAAATTATTCCTTAATTTTGACCTAGGGAAATCTTTTTGAAAGGTAGCTGGATCTTTACTTTATAACTGATTAGATGATATCCTAGGGTGAAGCTGGGATTCTTGTCTAGAGGGGGTCAGAACAAAACTAAGATGTCAGAGTGAAAATAATAGATTGAACTCTTTGATGAAAATATAAATAATGAATATTAGATTCAAATGAAATAGTATGTAATTGCATATAAAAGTATAAATTTATTTTAATAAGTAGACAATAAACAAATTTCAAACATCATAATCCATATTGGTACATAAAAGATTGAATAAACAGTAAATCTTGCTAATAATTCTTTTTAAAAATAAAACAGAAGTTAAACTTTGAAATGATTAAAAGGATGATAGAAAACGAAAAATGAAATTAGGAGTAAAATTATATGCACAATTGATTTTGTGTGCAAAATATAGCGGCTAAATTTTCTTTAATTGCAATAGAAACACATTACTAGTCTCAATAATTAATGTGAAAATGCTTGTTTAATTGATTGAAAGGTTAATTTTAATATAAGGTTAAAATCAACTTTAATAAGTAACATTAAAAAGAGTCAAAGAAATGATAGTTGACTAGGTCTAGAACTAAAAGTCTTAGTATATTATAAATTTTACCATATTAATTTCAAAGTTTTGTGGATGGAGGCCAAGTTATAATTTTTTTTTTTTTGGGGGGGGTGTGGGTGGGCAAAAACAAATTTTACCCTTTTTATTTAAGAGTTAATACATCTAATACCAAAATTTTGAAAGTAAAGTGGGGGCCATGGGCCCTGCCAGCCGCTCTAGGTTCCCTAATGATATCATTGTACCTTGCTGTTCAGCAGTGTTTATGAGATTGAATATTGGGCAACAAAGTATCAACATACCAAAAAAAAAAAAAAAATTATGGTAGGTGGTTGGGGCATGTGAAATAAAGATCTATAAATGACCCCAAGAGAATGTGATTTAATGGAGGATACCTATTTTAAGAGAGGGATAGGAAGACCAAACAGGACATGAACAAAATCTATAAACTGACCTTTTACCTATCTTCCTGTGGATCTGGTTTAGAGCACATGGCATAATATATGATCCTTATGGTCGACTCGACAGAGTGGGAAGGAAAAAATTTAGTTTTTTCTTGTATATAAGTTTAAGAAATATTTCCTAATAAGAACATTTTAACAAACTACTGTTTTGAAATCTTAATCCTGTATCCATGCCATCTTATTAAATTGCCCCTTCTTAGTCAAGATTTTATGTTTAAGTATTATAATGTCTGTGTGCCTCTTCAAAGTTTTTGGAAGGCTGAAGCTTAAGGATTGAGTGTCTTTGGCATTGTTATATTATTATTATTATTATTATTATTATCATTATTCTAATGCTCAAGTTCCCGTCATTTGCTTTGTGACTTATTTTTTCCCATCATTGCAGCTCTTGTTATTTGGAGGACATGGAACTGGTGGTTGGTTGAGTCGTTATGATATTTATTACAATGATTGCATTGTTTTGGACAGATGTGAGTACTTCTGGTTTTCTCAAATACATTGAATGTTGCAGCTTCATGTATTAGAGTTTTCTACATTCTTTCTAGTTTATTCTAGTCTGTGTATTTTGACAAATCGGTGGAAAGAGTTAAATACCTCATGGATTTTTTGGATCATGGTTGTCTCAAGTGGTACCATTATTGCACATCTAAACATATACCAAACCCTCCCAGCAGGCCCCGCCATACAGAAGGAAAGAAAAAAGAAAAGAGAAAAACAAAATGAAAGAGGAAAGGACATAAAGAAGGATTTCTATAGTTTTATGTGGAAGGGCCTTAAAGTGGAAGAATAGTGCTTGATGTATTCAGATTGAACATTTTTGAAGCACATTGTCTCTCCAGTTCCACAATGATGTAAGCTACAGTTGAAACTCCTGATTATTGGTAGATACAAAGTTTGACCTAATACAATAATGGACTTTAATCAGTGATTGGTTAAACACATAAAGGTTTTGGGTGTAATATGTTGAATTTGTATGCAAGAATGTTTGTGCTTAATATCTCAGCTTCCCATAACTTAAGCCTACAGCCCTTATCAGAAGATGTGGAATTAATCTTATTTTAGTACGCTATTTTGCTATTACGGCATCAGTTGATTAAGTTCTCATCTTCTTTATTGTTTTTCTTGACAATTGCCTCAACTGTTTAACACAGTATTGTTTTACAAAATTATGAGGCCCATCCTTACTCATGCCTAGTGATTTATGTGCTTTATTTGGTTCTAACTATTGGTTCAATTTCCCCAAAACTAGTGTCTGCACAGTGGAAGCGCTTACCTATTGGAAATGAACCCCCTGCTGCTCGAGCATACCATTCTCTGTCTCATATAGGTTCTCGCTATCTGTTATTTGGCGGCTTTGATGGCAAATTAACATATGGGGATATATGGTGGTTGGTTCCTGAAGGTACTAAATTCACTTTCAACTAGTATACTTTTGTATCATTTGGCTATTCTTAAGTGACAGGAAGTTGTTGCAACCTTATTCCAATGTGTGGAAAAATGGCTGAGAAAAGAAATGAAATATATAAAACGTGGGCTTCCATATACTGCAAGAAGTGGCCTTTAACTTCTTCATCACATGCATTTTGTTGTCTCTTTAAATTCCATGCCCCAATTTCATACATAATTTTAACATGTTTAAAATGCTTTTGCTTTGTCTCCTCCTTATAGAGGACCCAATTGCAAAGTGGTTCATTGAGCCCCCACCAAAAAATCTTCCTCACAAGGGCATGGCAGTGGCAAATGATAATATCCAATCTGCTTTCAAGGTATTGTTGCAAATTCATCTGGCAATGCTCCACTTGTTTATTTTGTTTATACCTTTTTAAAATTTAGCCAGTGATCTAGGAGCTCATGGCCCTTTCCTCAACTTGTTGAAGATTCAATTGGAAAATTATGTCTTCCAAGGTCATGTTAAACTTTATCTTGTTTCACATATAAAATAGCACAAGTGGGATGGACAATTAAGCCATCTTGTCTAAAAAATAAATATTCACAGTTAAATGAAATTGATCTTGTAGAATGTAGTTGTTTATAGGAGAAATCATAATTTGTTACTGTGGAGTATTGGTCGTACATGGTTGCTAGGTTTTAAACTTTTAAAAGCACTTATTGGTGAATTAGCAGATTAATAGTATTTTAAAGCTTGATATTTTATTTTAACTTCCATTGACATTTTTGAAGTCCATGGAAGATGTGTTCACTGTCCATTGTAAACATAGTTTGATTCAAAGCTAATTTTTCAGCTCACCTCTAAGGTAATTTGCCATTCAAACTGCTGCTAGTTTGGTACTATCTGATGTTTCTATATCTTCCACAGGAAAGCCAAAGAGAAGATGATGCCATTACTGAATTGCAAAGAAGGCTGGGAGTTTCAGTTTCACTCTCTGGTCCTGGGCTTCAGATAATAGATGAGTCAGATGACAAAGAATTCATTGAACTAGGATCGAAGTTGATTGGAGAAAAAGTTTCTAATAATGAACAGGGTTTGGTTAGTCAGGTATTTTTGAAATATTTTATTGTTTTCTTTCTGGGTATGTTCTGTTAATAATATTTCTTATGGTGGAATAAACAGACAATTGAGGTGCTCCGTGGTCACTGGCGGAACTCTACACCAAGTTCAATACCACTGAAGGAGCTTGGACCTTTGCTTCGTGATTACCAACGGCTGGTTACTCGTCATCACCTGTAAGACTTTAAGCTAGCAGTATTATATGTACAAAAGCATTTAGTTATAACAGATTGCTATAGTTCCTAAAGAAAAACAATTTCTTTGCTTGTTTTTCGAAATTTTCAACTCTGCTTGTTTGAAGCTTTTGATATTTTTTTAAATTCTAATTTTATTTTTAATGTCTTCCCTTCTCGGCTTTATATAAAAATTATTTGCTTATTAAACTGAAGATAGTCTGCAACTCATCTTAGGGATATTATCAAGTTATAGATCATTGTTCATGCGGAATATGAGCTCAACGCAAAAGTTAGGTATTGTTTTTCAGTAAGTGGAGAATAAAATGAAAAATTGATGATAATTAGGAAACTGAAAAACAGTTAGAAGGGTAACAAAAGAGCTACTTTGCTCCAATGCTATGTCAAACGAGAAAGAAGAGTAATAGGGTTATGGGCTAGGCTAAAGACTGGTAGACTCAAGATGATTGGTGGGGAGAAGATGTTAAACTAGGTTCAAATGGCAAAATGAGTGGAATTTTGAAGTTGCTTAGTAAGTTGTGAAGAGAATGGAGTAAATAGCCAAGACGCTTGGGAGTATCTCTTAAGAATTAAGGTTGCTGTCATGATGACGCTTTCATGATGTTGATGACTTTGGTGTGTTTTTATTGGTTTCCTTTTCTTTTATATCCATATTTAATCATCCAATTTAAATCAATCGACATTAGTAGAGATCTAATCTCAATAATAAGTAACAAAAATTCCGATCTATACCAATGTGGGATGATGCTACTTAACACCACCCTTATATTTATAGGCCTGATTGAACGATAACATGGCCTATGAAAATGGGGTAACAAACAACAAATGGGGGCAACAAATAGTTTGTGTTTTGATATTATGCTAGGCGTCTGATGTAACCAATTAGCAAGTGGACAGGCTTAAAACTGAATATTGATTTAGAATAAACTCTTCACCGAACCTATGTGGGATAATACTAGTTTAGATGCTAAGATTTTTGGTAGCATCTCTTCACTTCTTCTAAAGTCACTCCAGTTGTTAAAAGCTGGAGACTCAATCTGGAGTCTTGGATATGAATCCTGGGATGGGTATGGTGGGACCAGAAAAAATTAATCTGAAAATTACAATCATATGCTATTAAAATATTAATGAACCCTTGTCTATACTAAACATAATAAGTAGGAATCATATTCTGTTCTGAATCCTGTGTTCACCAAACGTAATGTAGGACAAGAATTGACGCAGGAGCGTCTAAGATTGTATTTTATTTAATTTAGCTTTTGCTAATTTTAGTTGATTTAAGATTTATTTTCTTTATTCTATTTAGATTATGATTCTTTTCTTATTTTTATTTTAATACTTTTAAGAATTAGTATTTAATTAGGATAGTCATGTTCTGTTTAGGAATAGAACATCTATTTTATTTAAATCTTTTGTTAATTATTTTAATTGTATTAGACAACTAGAAGTAGAGTTTTATTAGGATGTGGGCCTATATACTATAAATAGGATCCTTTGGCTTAGTTATTATTCACATTCAAGTTGAGAGTTAATAAATAATATTTTCTTAAGCAAGAGTGCTTATTTTTGTAGGTTTTTTTTAAAGAGTAAAAGGTTTTAGTATCTTTGGCCTAGCCAACCAAAGTGGGATTTTGGTTATTTTTCACCTTAGTGGGGTTTTCAACCTTGCCAAGATTGGTTATACACCTTAGTGGGGTTTTCAACCTCGCCACGATTGGTGTCTTTCATAACGCTCAGGTTTCTTTACAACGCCTCGGCTTCAAGAATCATTAGTCTTTCTTTTTTTGCTCAGTCAAAATAAGGTTTTTATTGATAATCCGAATTGGATACAATTCTGGTGAGAACTAGAAAGTTAGAAGGAACAGGTCAAGGACCTGCTTGAATAGAACAGACTCTTGATACATGACTGACTTTACACAATCAACGCTCAACAACATATCTAACTGGTAATACAAAAGTTGAAAACAAACACATACCCAACATTGAGCACAACTAGTCATACAAGAAATTGAACACATGACACAAGGACCACCATAAAGAGAGACTGCCACCAGTCAAAAAGTCATCAACCACAAAACACCATAATCCATTAGATAGAGTGCCTTCCCTGCATAACCACAAAACTCCAAAGTAGTTTCAATTGAGATGGATGGAAATTGGAATAAGACACCAACGAGCTGAAAATGAAAGAGCAGTAAACTAAAACTGGTGGCAGAGGGTCCAGAGATTAATTCATGCATAAGAGCAATTCACCATATAATCAAGAAACAAAATCAGAAACAAAACATCACGAAGATCTTATATAGAACACCAAGAGACCCACAACATCAAGCTGAGGCATCAAAGGCAACATTAAGCCATGTCAAGCCTAATCATCAAATCACCGAATCATTGACCATATTGAAGATGCTTTAACTTGTTCAATACTGATCTCATTGAGTCAGATATTACCAGAAAGGGCCCCATTTTACTAGCCATAACCCATGATAGGTAGCCAAAACCAAATCTAAAGACAAAATTAGCAACCAATTTGTGTGCATCTAATATGTGCAGAGCTGTATGAACATAATTATATAGAGTTCACCGACTATACTCAAACTCAGATCAAAATTATTTACAGAAACCATTAGTGGTTCGTCCGAGTGCAAACACGAAAATTACCTCTTCCTTGTCTGGGATCTTGTTTTCATTCGTTTGATTTTGTCCACTATATGCCCTTCAGAACAATTTGGCTTGAGCCTAAGCTGTACGCCCATATTCCACACATCATGAGCCTTTGTCGTAAGAACTTCGTTCCTATGATTTATATCATCATCAGATAATGGAACCTTAGTTGAGACTTTCTTGCTGAGGCCCTTGATTCCCTTCCTACGTAGTTTCTTTAAACTCCTACTGGCTTTAGCAATAACCCTATCTTCAAACAAATTGGCCAAGCAAATCTTCTTATTCCCATCTAAGTCCTCACTTTTCTCATCTGAAGGAGATTGGTCTGAGTCATTGGAAACACATTCTATTTCTGCTAAATGGGGCTGCATGTCACTCTGCTAATGAGACTCCGATTAAACCATTGGCTCAATGGCTCAATGTCAGTCCTAGTTGCAATTTGACTTGGGTTGTGATTTACTGATTGTGTAGCTGATGAACATGGTCTTACTTCCAAATGCAAGCTACAGACTTTTGGGTTATCAACATGCCAAGTTGAGCTTATGGAGTCCAAGGTTGTGAAAACTGGGTTAGTGGCCTCGTGGTTTGTATTTGAGCTGAACTCCATAGCATTTTGTCGTGCTAGGAGAGCTTTCCGCTCTTGCGCAGGCATACTTTTGTATTCATTGGCTGAAGTTGAAGGCCCACAAATTCGTTCTTCATCACCAGGTCCTATGTCCACTTCCATCACCCAAGGTGCTTTGTCTGAGAGTTTGTTGCAATTGTGCTCATCCACCCCACCTATTGGACTAGCAGCCTTAGCCATTGAAGTACCATCATCAGAGGAAGGGTCATATGAGGATTCGTAGTCTTTCCATTGAGACCATTCTGGATAATTCACAACACAGTCTGGAGAAAATTCCTGCACATTAATCAAGTAAATTTGAATTCCCAGAGTCAGATGAATACATTCGTCAATTGTTTGTAAAGAAGAGGGGATGATCAGCATTGCAGCTCTTTCAAAGGACTCCAACTTCATTGTGTCATTGCCTAGATGTATGAAATCTCCGCACATCTGTGCTATATTGTAAAAGGAATACATGTTCCAGGCATGGATGGGTATGCCAGAGCATGATAGCCAACATCTTCTAGCTTTGATGCCCGAATTTGGAGTCCTTATTTCTATCTTGCAAAACCACTTCTCAAGCCATGACCAATTATCTATCTGCCCTTCTTCAAATTTTGATTTGTCATCAATGGAGATTAAAGTAATGAAAACCAAGTACTCTTCTGATGGATATCCCCTTTATGCCTTCCTCATGAATCAATTTTGCAACTGTTTCAGGTTCACAGGCATTTTTACAAACACCAACCAGACTGGTTTCAAGCTAATGTAATGTTTCACCTTCAATATGACCAGAACAGAGCCTAAGGCTTGATGGGCTTAGTGGCAGTGGTGGGGTGGTGCTCGTTTGCTTATTTGTTGCACCAATCAGAGCTTGTAAATAAGATTTTCCTTTTACATCGTTCATACCAGGGTCTTGACCTGCCTTTGTTTGATCACTGCATTGATATTGTGCATCAATTGATTCATCTTTTCCATTGCTATGGCTTGTGGAAGCCCTGCCCCTTGTAAAAACTGCAGGTGGGTCTGATGTTTGATTGGCCCCCCTTTTCTGCCAATAAGTTCTATGTGAGCTTGTGTTTGTCAGAGTACCAATTGAATCTGAGATTGGTGCTTTGTCTCTCCGCCACCATTGAGATTGGCGTTGATTGTTCTTGGCCAGGTAGACTCCTAATTTGCTATTGAAAAACCAAACACCTTGTAAGCTTTTGTTTGCATTCTGAGCCGCTGTTTCTGATTGAAAACTAACAAAGGCGAAGGCTTTTCCATTAGTGGAGAGCTTATGCGGAATGAAAACATTGGAAATATCTCCATATTTCTCGAAAATTATCCTTAGCCATCAAGAAGAGGTTTTTGGGGGGAGATTCCCCACAAAGACCGTGAAGTTTTCTTCTTGTGGTATTGTTTCTGGGTGCTGCCAATCGTTAGTCACGATGGGTTCCTTCTTGCGCCAGTTCACTTTTGGGGGTATTCCCTCAACTAATGGTGGAAAATTCGAATCCTTAATTGTGTTGAGTTTCAGTTTCATGATGGGGGGCAAGGAGGAATGAAAACTTTGCGTTAGAATGCACGCGGCACCAATTGTAAATGCCCAGAAAGTGTTTGATGGAAAGCCTGTGACCGTTAAGAATCATCAGTGTTATCCTCTATTTTTTCTAATCTAAGCTTGTTCAATTCTCTTCATCATCCAACATGTCAAATGTGCCCATACTTTTTTCAAATATATGCAATTCAAACTTTCTGGTCAAGCCTGTTAAATTTTTTGACGGAAATGTATAATGTTTTTGTAAATTGCAGTTAATCTACAAAATTATTGTATGAAAATCTCAAAATAGTCAAGTGTAAACTTGAAGAACTAAGTACACCTGTTAGTTATTTAACAGATTTGGATGAGATGTATTACTCTGAAATATCTTCAATGTTAATCAATCTGGTAGTGATAGCCCAAAATTAGGACAATCTCTTAGTTAATGTGTTTAAATCATTTTACATTTTTGTAGTCATTCAATCGTGGGAAAAATGTGATAAAGTTTCAACTTAATTTTCTTTTTACCATTTTAAGACCTAATAAAATGTTACTCATTTACTTTCCATGTTTATACCACTTTTTGCTTATGAAGATTAAATAAATGAAAATACATATATGTGTAAATCTCTATGAAATGTCCTACTTGTTTTTATTCTTTATGCTTCTAACTATAAGTCATTTTCTTGGTGGTTTTGTGATCGTCCACATGGTAGAGCAAATAATGGATCTGATTTTCAGCACATTGAGTCATGGTTATCAGGAAAGGAAGCTCACAAGTTTTACCATTTGAACAATGTTTCTCAGGTATGATTCATATATATATATATATATATATGTAGATCCAGTATAGTATTTCTCATTTATGGCTGCTTTTGCACCAACTTTTGAGAATCTTAAACTGCTTTTCTGATTGGTACACAATTGAGGAAAACAAATTGTCTTTCTAGACATTGTTATGGAAGAAGTAACATTTTTTTTCTGCTTAGAGTTTATCACTTGCAATGATTACAGCTTCAAATTTTGTAGTTACCAGATAACTGGTTCAAAATATGTGAATGGCTGATTGATTGAAAGCATGGCATTTCCTTTTGATATTTGAAACATTCCCTAATCCCAAATATTCACCTGCTGGTTGACTTGTTTGTGAATCATGTGAAGTCAGCACTTGACTTTTCATTATACAATTATCTATAGAGCAATCTAATGATTAATTTATCACTTATTCAGGTAATAAATGAGCTAACTGACTGTTATTATTGGAACTACTTTTCACTTAACTGGACACGTATCATATTTGTATTATTCTTCATGCTCTAACCTATATTTGTTTACTGCATCACCTGTTGGCATTCCTTTCAATTTCACTGTTCTCTTATTTTCAGCTACGAATGGATGATATTCCGAAACTGCTAGCAGAATACAAAAAGCTTCTACCCGAGTAGAACACCTTTGGCCAAAAATCAAGATCAGAACAACACCCTTTTTGATTTTGAGAAATGAAGTAAAAGGTTTCTATGAGGCTTTTCTCTATCCTCACGATAAAAGTTTGTCAGGGTTTGCTCTCTGCCAGTTACTGGCTTTAAGCATTATCAGTTTGTTGTGCAAATTTAGTTCAAATGATATGCTCATCCATGTGAAGACCTGAGAAACCTTTATGTGTGTTTCTTACCATTATAGACCATGCTTGCTGGTTTGGTGGTAAGCTGTTAAGTATGTTATGGCATACAGTATTGTGTCATTTATGAACCTATTACAGCTCAAGTGTGTTACAGCATACAGTATTGTGTCATTTATGAACCTATTACAGCTATAGATTTGTGTAAGAATGAGTTGTGCTTGAATTCTTGTGAAGAATGCACTTTTCCTTTTTTTTTGTTTTTCTTCTGCATCCTCAGACCTTTATATCTAGCATGGAATTTCAAGGTAAACTATATGCCATCATCTTGGAACTGCACGATATAGCTGTAATTGTGGAGCTCTATGGCGAACAGCATAATGGAAATCGATGACATTAGGGTTTCAACACCCCAAGATCCTTAAACTTTCAATACGAGGAAATTGCTTAATTATTCATGCGGCAGTGACAGGACACTGGAGTCATTATAGCATAGAAATTGGAGAATGGTACTCATCAGAAAAGTGAAGTGCTAATGATGGTCTGGAGCCTGGAAGCCTAATGCGTTTGTCCACAGCTAATTGAGCTGCACCGATAATATTTATTTGCCATGTACTTGGTTTCAGATGTAGACCATAGAGGTAAACTAACTTAAAAATCCATGAAAATAAATGTCTAAAATACAATAATAAATGCTCAGGGTAAGGACATGGATCTACGGTATTGATTCAATGTTCTTACTGAGCTCCTCCAGCTTCTTCATTCTCAGCCTCTCGCTTTCAGTCAGCATCTGTTGAGAAAACATGGCCAAAAAAAGTTTTAAAGGAAAAATGTAATGAAGTAAAAGGCAAAGAAAAGGAAACATTTGAAGGAAAAGTATGAATGTTTCTCATCACCTCCATTAAAGTAGTAACCAGCTGTGCCTTTTCTTTGTTCTTTTCGTTGAAAGCTTCCAGGGCTTCTTTATATTCTTTCTCCTGCACCCAAGCAGAAATCTAACTTGGGTGGTGCATTGAATCTTCATGCTTTTCAGTTGTATTAAATATACAGCTCTAGTTCGAGTGAAATATATATAGAAAAGAAAAAGGAAAATGATGCACCTTCTTCTGGCAGCTCTGTCCAAGAGGCTTTAGCTCCCTGTTAGCCATGTCAATCTTCTTTCGTACCATGGCAACTTCTTTCCTTAGTGGATCAGACAGCACCTCAAGTTCCTAAGAAAACATTCGAAACCAAATCAAGATGATTGGTTACGATATCAAAACAAAATCCTTTCCGGATGCATTCATGCAAATAGGGTCTTGGCTGTTTTATGGAAACTTACTTCCCAAATCATTGACAAGCGCCTTGTTTCCTCCTCAGCACGACCCAGCTGGATCTCAACTTTCTCTTTCACTTCCATCTTTTTCCTTTCAATCTCTTCTTCCCTAGCTTGAAATGTGGAGATTGCCAATCTAGAAATCTCCTCATCCTCAATATTTTCTTCCATTGACGACCTCCCACTGCTGCCCATGCTTCCCAAGTTCTTCATTTTCTGCATAATTATCCCAACAGGATCAGGTTACAAGCAGCATCTAGCCCACTTCAACAGGGCTTATGTCTACCCTTTTTGTATGCACCAATCCCCTCTCTTGTTTTTTGCTTTTGCTTTAAAACTCTCTCTCTCTCTTTCATGATCACTTGCTTCCTTTTCACTAAATTCCAAAGAAAGCAACGGAATCCCAAGACTGCTCACAATGCACAACTTGCTTTCCTTTGACAATATCTCTACTCAAACCTTTATGCATTGCATGCCCACCAATCTTTTGGTAAACATTCTTTACCATTTGAGACATTTTCAGTCTCTTGTATCTATCTTGAACACTAAACTCTGCTAAATTTCACAGCTAAAGAATAATTGGTTACTGACATTTGCTCGTCTTGAATGAGGAAATGTCCAAAGTGAAGTAACTGCTTACTTAAGAAATCTACATATATCTACAAATAGAAGTGGGCAACAATCTTGATTAAGTGAAAAGAAATTAGTACAATGTGAAATCACATCGTTGAATGACATTGATGTTAATTCGTGGCTCAACTATGTTTCGTTTTTGTCTTTTAAGGAGAGGTGAGGTGGTAATTGAACTAGTTCGGGTTGAATCATTCTAGTTCGGATTATTTTGAGTTTGAGTTATTCTTAATTCGAATTATTTCAAATTTAAGTCGAGTTCGAGTGGGTTTGATGTAATTTTAGATTTTACATTAGATGTAACCATTTCAACATGAACTAAATATTCAACTCCATAGGTTATTTTTTTTTTTAAAAATAAGCTTTTTATATAATGAAATAATTTTTTTAATTATATATTTTTTGTATTTAACATTGGTAAACAAAGATATTGATGTAACATCAACTGGTTTTTATTTTTCTAAAAAAATCAATTGGTTTGAAATGGAGTAATTACAAGTGTAAAGTTTTTTCTTCTTTTTGTTACATGATTGAGTGGTGCCAACAATTAATAGTAAATATTATTCATTTAAAATAACTTAAGAAAATTTTAAAAAATTGATTATAGAAAATTATGATATATTAATCTTTAGAAGAATCAATGTCATGCACTATCATGACCCAATCTCAGGTCGTGATTGGTGTTAAGGCCAAATGGACATAGCCCTCTAACTCATGCAAGCCTTAAACACATATCACTTGTATAAGCCCTCATAAGGGCACCCAGTCAATGGATAAACACCCACATTTCATTTCTTATCTTTGCACTTATCACAGTTATGTTCTATAAGCATCCATCATGTACTCACTCATGTCATATACAAAATCATTTATCATTCTCCATTTTGTGGCTACATCATAGTGTACTAAACACTCACACATATATAACAACCCACACATATATACACAAAACCTGATAACTAAATGACCAGACGACTAGCGAAGTCACTTTGGGTGAGGAGATAACTATTGAATGCCATGGTTTTGAAGCTACCAAAAGATGTACGAGGATCCCCTTAAAGTATCTACAACCCAACTACCTTCAAATCTGAAAACATGTAATTTAAAACAGTGAGAATAACTTAGTAAGGGATGTTTGAGGGGAACAAGCAATAGGGGAGAGAGAGTTTATAAGTAATGCTCTTCTTTCTCTAAAATCATACAATTTAGATCAAAATGATCAAATCCATGATGCAATAGTAATATCTCTCTTGTAAAACAGTTATGTCCATTGAAAACCATCTTTTTTCATACTTAGTTGAGTGTTAAATACAAGTGGGAAGGCATTCCCATAAACAAACCAACCATAAACAATCATTTATCCAAAAACAGAGCACAAGTCTTGATACCTTTACTAAAGGTATTGATACGTTTGATCTAGAATACCTTAGTTACTCATTTTGAGTAACAAGTTTAGGTACCTTCTTCAAAGGTATGGATACTTTATTCGTAGTTTTACATATTTTTGTAGTTTTTAACTACCAGAGACAGGTTTACATCATTTCATTCCTAGGCTCAAACTTGTCATTTCTCTTAGAATTCAACAATAGCATGATTGGAGTACACTCACACAGTTTCCATACCTTTCCATGGGACTTACCAATCATGGGATAGTGATATTTCCCCTTCCCTACCAAAAGAATCAGGTTATTAGGTGGGACCACTCAACCATGGGATAATAATATTTCCCCTTCACTATTAAAGGACTTGTAACATTCCTAAATGTGGGATAGTGATATTTCCCTCTCACCATCAAGGGGCACAGTGCCATTTTCCAATGTTGTGAAACCCCATTCTTAGATAAAGGTTAGAATCATAACCTAATTTGGTGAGCTAGTGATTTAATGTTTCTAAATGTGATTATAAAAGCATTTTAACTATGGAAATGCATATTTTATTGAACATAAAAGTGTATTTCGGAGTTGGAGTCTTTTGGGTCAAAAGGATTGATTTTTTTGGACTTAAAATTGCATTTTGGAGTGTATCTATCGATACATGTTTATCATCTATCCTTTTGCCTTGCATATAAATAAGTTTTGACTATGTTTGTGTGGTGAACAAATGTTTCCAAGGATATTTGCGAAAACTATAGACTAGCTATATATAGTCTACTATATGGTATTTGAAAATGGGGAACAAGCCTTTCAATGTGTTTATACCTCAACATCTCATTTGTGAATGGTTGATGTGTGACGGATGGATTTTTAAAGATGCATGATAAATGTTTTCTCTTTATTGATGCCACGATGCTTATTGTGAATGTAGTCATGTTTTTTTTTTTGTTTTTTGGGAAAGGGGATTCGAACCCTACTCTTCAAGTAGGGGATCAGGCATCCACCAATGAGTTAAATGCTTGGGTGCATTGTAAATGTAGTCATCATTGTTTGACTAAAGATTGCAATTATTTATATCGATGAATTATGTTGTTCCTTGGATTATTATCCATTGTATGTTGAATTGTGTATTGTGGTTGTTGGAGCCTATAGGTATAAGGTCTTGTAGCTAGTGGCAAGGAACATTAGCCATTGTACACAATGAGAGGTAACTTGAGCCAGTTGAGAATTTCTTAAGGACTCGTTGGATTGGTAGCTAATGAAGTATTACCCTTTTTTA
Organism: Theobroma cacao; assembly: GCF_053813885.1. Classification (NCBI taxonomy): domain Eukaryota; kingdom Viridiplantae; phylum Streptophyta; class Magnoliopsida; order Malvales; family Malvaceae; genus Theobroma; species Theobroma cacao. Next base: position 10,632,689 of record NC_142648.1, on the reverse strand, counting down.
TGAATTGTTGTCGACTATATAGTAATGGACTCTTTTTATGAATTGTTGTCAACTATAGAGTAATGGACTATTTGGTTTCAGTGTGATGTCACTAAGTGATTTGATTGTCCTTGGTTAGAGCTCCATTTTACTTGATTGAATGTCTAATGTGGTGATTTAGACTAAGTATTATGATATGAATGTCTAAGGTGGTGATTTAGACTAAGCATTAAGTAGTGATTGTTTAATGTGGTGATTTTGATTAAGACATCGATGAATTCATTATTGAGGTGGTTTATTGTGTTATAGCTATTGTAAATTTACTGTATACATGTTGTATACTTGTCTATGGTTGATATATAGACTTAGTTGAGGTTCTAGTGATGATTTTTAGATTGAATTTTTGCCTCTATAGCTAATTTATCGGTACTTGTTCTAAAAGTATTGATAGATTCAACCCAAAATCTTCAGAATTGTATTCTGCCTTCTATTTATAGATAGATTTCTCAAATCTATCGATAGATGCGGTCATCTATTGATACATAGGTCCTATGTATCAATAGATCAGGCATATTTTTGAAACAAAACATTTTCAAAAGCTTTTCTAAAGAATAACTAATTTCATTTTTGAAACTAAGCCTTGAGAAAGCCTAAATTATGTTTCAACATTCTTGAAATAATGTTTTAATTGAACTTTTGATTGACTTCCAAATTTTGAAAACATTTTTCTAAAAAGGTTTATGAACTGTTTTACAACTATGTTTTATAAAAGGTATTATCCATCCTTGAACTGGTTGAAAGACATCGGTCTTGGAGTGTCAAGCCCAGCTCTACAATATGTTTATTATGCCATTCTTACATAAGAATGCATGTTTGCTTACTTCGGTACCTCGAAAATCGTTAAAGGACTATAATGTACCAAATGGTATAATTAAGTTGAATTAAGCCTTGAACTAGTCCAAATAGAGATTTTAAGATGAAATTGAGAATTTTAAAACCCCAGAATGACTTAAAATGGTGATTTGGAGTTCGAGGATCAATTTAGAGTCAAATTAGAATTTTCATGACTTAGGGGCAAAATGGTTATTTTGCTACCCGAGGTTAAGATGTGAGTGTTAGATGAAATTTTTGACTAAGATTGATCATTTGGAGTATAATTTGAGTTTGAGAAGTGAAAAATTTTAATTTCAACATTTTTCAAGCATAGGGGTAAAATAGTAATTTTGCCACCCAAGGGCAAAATTGTAATTTTACACCACCCAACACTTGTCCAACACATGGATTTTATCCAATATTATTCTGGATAATTGAGGAAATTTAAGTGGTGGAGAGAGATTGCTTAATGTGTAAGTATGACACATGGACCAATGGAATGGTGACATGTGTCAAATTTTCATCCATTTATTATTTGGCTTAAAAATTAGCACAAAATCAGCCCATTTCTCTTCATATGGCCGGCCAAAGCAAGAACAAAGGAAGAAAAGGAAGAACAAAACCCTAGGTGGAAAAATTCAAGGGAAAAGTGTGAAAATTCAAGGAAACAAGTGAAAAAAGGTAAGATTTTTCAATTAAGCTTGTGATCTATCTTTCTTAAGCATTTTTTCTTATTTTCCATGCTTGAATCACAAGATATCATGAAGGATAGTGTGCTGATCAAACCCTAGGAGAGAGAATTTGATGATGATTTAGATAGATTTTTAAGATATATGGATGTTTTTAGTTGTTTATGGTGTTAAGTGTAAGAATTAAGCTTGAAATTCACATATTCCTCATGAGTTCATCATTGGCCGAATCTTCATTGTAGAGTGTTGATGGTGGATTTGATTTTATTTCAAGTGATTTGGTTAGGAACTAGTGATTTATGGTGTGAGAATCAAGCTTGAAAAATTATAATATTGATGCACCCACCATGGCCGAATTTTCCAAGAGAAAATGTGAGGATGATTTTGCCATATTTCAAGTTATTTAATTTGTGTTTGATGATTTGGAGTATTGGGAGAAAAATAGAATTATTTGGAGTTAAATTGGACATATTGGCCAATTAATCGAGTGATAGATCGAATTAGGCCAATACCGTTTTATTTAGGTACACAATTGCATTTGTGTAGAACACCGTGTTTAGACGATAATCCGAACAATTTGCATTCCATTTCAAGCATTGGTATAGAGCCTGAATTGGTTTTATAACAATTTAGCACAAATGTAGTAAATGGCTTTTTGGGCATTATGTCTAGGTGGTGAGTATTCTGACAAAAGTAAAGAGATAGTACCCGAGGATCAAGAATCGGAGTACTCGAAATTCGATTCCCATTATAGTGAGTAACCTTATTATCATCTTAATTATCTAAAGTAGTTTTTATTCGATTTTTGTGATTTTATAGAGAATGAGTTTAAATGGTAAATCTTTATGTTTTATAAGTAAAATGTGATTAAATGAAATGATTTTATAAATTGTCTTGAAATTTAAAGATGGCTTTGAAAATGGAGTAATTGGAGACTAATTGCTGTGTTATAAATCATGGTTTGAATTGAATGGCTTATGATACTAATTACATGAATGGCTGAATTGGTATTTGTGTTGAAAATGTATGAACTGTTAATTTGCCTTGAGAGGCTGTAAAATAAAATAATTGCCATGTCATGTTATCACAAATTTTATTGTATGGTGGGTTATAAATTGGTCTCTTTAGTGGACGGGTTCCGTGGACCAGCCTATTAGAGGGGCACAGTAACCCTATTATATTCATACCTCAGTATGAGAGGCGCGGTTGGATAACTCCTGAGGTTAAAACTTTAGAGTTCACTTCACGCCAAACCACCACGTGAGGGTGAATTCAGCCAACGTCAAGGAATGACTATGCTTTCAAAATGAAAACATGATTTATGCGTACATAACTTTTTAACAGCCTTGGCGGTCTCGGTTGGGATAGCTCTCAGCCAAGGTATCCCTAATAACTGAGTATGAGAATGATTTTGGCACGAGCTAAAGTTTTAAGAAATTCATAAGCCATGTTGATTACTCGATTTATATGAATTGATTTTATTTGGTTGAAATGAGTTGAAAGGTGATGAATTACAGTATGTTAAACTATTTTATCTGTCTCCATTTACTCAACTTTAGATATTTTAGATGGTATTTGTTTACTCACTGGGATTATATAATCTCATCACTCTCTTTTTCACCCATTGTAGGCTCAGGATAGTCGGTAGATAGCTAATTTCGTTGAGGGCTACAATTGGACTTGCATTCTCAAAAACTGTAGGTTTCCCTCTTTTGATACTTTTGGTCGTTCGTGGGCCCACGTGTCACTGTAAATTAAATTTTATAATTTGGTTATCTGTATTACAGTATGTATGAATTTATTTAGCTTTTACGCTACAAAAATTATTTATTGGTAACTCTATAAATATTGTTTTATAAGAAAATAAAATATTTTATTGAATATTTTTATTATATTCAAATAGTCATAATTTCATTTTAAATGAATGTTTTAGATATCTAAACTTATTTTTGATTATGAAATATGTGTTTTCCAATCGCATACTACATTTTTAACTGGTTTCGAGATTTTTTAGGAAAAATGACCAAAATGCCCCTGTGAGAAAAAAATTATTTTTCTTTTGTTTTGATTTGGAAATAGTTTATAATCTCTCAAAACATGATACATAACAACTGTTCCTCACAAGGGAGGTGTGAAAACTGATATTAAAGTCTTGCGAGGTTCTGATTGGCATTCCGGGCGATGAATGTCTATTAAGACGTCGCGGAGGTTGTCACGGGCTTGAGGGGAGTACCGGGTCGTGACATGGAGTGAGTAAAAAGTATATGATTCTTAAGGACGTTTGAAAGATAATGAATTCTAGTGTTAAGGAATTGGTTGGGTTAACGACCAGTGATCGTTGACATGTTGGTAAGTAGAGATGTTAAGTGAAAATGCTTGGTAAGCGAGACTCAGTTTGTATTAGTGCCTAAAAAGGTGGGTTTTATAGATGTTATCTATTTTCTATTTGCATATTTCGAAAAGTGTATTTTTTTAAAATACTTTTCCCTATTTGCTTGCTCTTCTTCTTAACATCTACTCATGGAGTCTTTGTGACTCATGCGTCATTACCCACTAATGTTTTTCAGATCAGTAGACTACTTGGCTTGTTGTCCATTTGGGAGGAGTTGTCTTTCGTGGTTGATCTAGTAGGTGATCGTCATGGCATTGAATAGGCATAAGCCTTTTTATGATGTCGTACTTTGTTGGTGAGTCTATCATTATATTTTGGACTGTTATTAACTTGACTTGTTTATGTCATGTAATAATTAGAACTTTGTAATGATTATAATTGAATATTTGGCCATGAAATGGCCTATGGGTGGTATCCGCCACAAGATGGTCGATGCTCAAATTTATGTTGCTTCCACAATGTTGAGCACGCGAGAATGTAAGGTGATTAATATATTTTCTTATATATTAATTAATCATCATATCTTGGTATAGTTATGAGTACTTGATTTAATCATTGTTTAGGCTTGCTTGGGAAAATAAGGTAATTCCTTTTGATACCCTTGCTCTAGCCATGAACCCGGGATTGAGTGGTAGCAAGTGTGTATAGCCACTGACCTCAATTATACCTCGTGTGCTATCCACTAGTGATGGTGGAAATGGTGAAAAATGTTTTCCATAGGATTTTAACACACTCAATTTTTGATTTAATTTAAATAAACTAAGAATGATTTATGAATATGTGAAGTCTTGAGGACTTTGATGATATACTATGTATGCCAAGTGTTTGAGAGTGCACATGTTGACACTTAGGCAAAAATTTTGAGGAAATATGTGATAAATCTCATAGTTTAAGGTTGTGATCTAAGTTTGACGTTATAACTATGAATACATGTGTATGGGATAAAGTTAAAGGAATGATTTGAGGTGTGATATTAATAGGAAATAAAATTAAGGTGTTACACTGGAATTTTTGGAAGTTCGAGAAGTTGAAAACTCCCTACAAGGGAAAATGTATCAATACATCCCCAAATGCATCAATAAATTCTTGGCAAGATGAACAATAAAAGCCTCTAGGAGATTTTCTATTGATACATTCAAAAATGTAGCTATAGATTTGGCGAAAGATGAATATCTATTGATACATTGTCTAAATGCATCGATACATTTGAAGCAAAAAGCATTTAGGGAAAAAGTATCGTTACATTCCCCTCATGTGCCAATATGTGTTAGGGCAATGAGCATGTTACTTGAAATGTATCAATACATTGGCCTAATGTATCGATACATTTAGTTGAAATAAGAAAAATGTATTAATACATTACCAAATGTATTGACACATCACTGAAGAAAGGCAAAAATAAAACAGGAACTTGGCCATTCAGACATTTAAAGCAAAAACCCCCAAACTCTTTCTCTCTTTACCACCTCAAAACCCTAAGGCCTTAGACGGATTCTTGGAGCTATTTAGAGCTAATATGAGCTTGAGAAACACCTTTAGAGGTAAGATTAAACATTTTTACTGATTATTTTTCAATTTAATAAGTTAGATTCTAAGAAATCTAGTTTTTCTAGCTTTAGTGAATCTCCCCCGATTTAGCTAAAATTAAGACCTAAGATACATGCAATCTAACTTCTAAGGTATGGGTTTAGTGTTGGTCCCAATAATATGTGCTAGAGGGGGGGTGAATAGCACAATTTGGCTCTTTCAAAAATTATCTCTAAGTGTAGACAAATGCAAGATAAATGAAAGAAAGAAAATAAAACAAAAACAGAGTAAACAAGACAGCAGAATTTAGAGTGGTTTGGTCCAAGACCTACGTCCACTACCTTGATTATCCAACTAAGGATTTTTTAAACAATCCACTAAGAACCAGTGAAATTCATAAGCTTTCACCAAGCTTTACAATCGCTTTTACCAGGCTCAGCCAAAACTTTTTACATTAGTTTTTCCCGGGCTCAACTATAACCTAAACACTTAACTTTTAAAGGCTAAGTTAGAACCTTAACACATTCAACCAAACCTAGCTTGAAACAACCACTTAGAGTGACTCCTTCACTCTAAGAATACAAGAAAAGAGATTAAAGAAAGTACCTATGATCACAAGTTGATCTAAATGGTACAAGGTTGAGTGTAGAATATAAATACAAAGGATTGGCGTTTACGTGCAGAAAGATGCAAAGAAAAGTTTTTGGTTTTTCAACTCTATGTGACTCAAATTACTTCCAAAACTTCCAAGAACTAATTTCTAACTGTTGGAAGACCGTTTTATACTTGGAGAAACATCTCTGATGGCAGTATTTTGTAGCCATTGGAGACCGTTGGGAGTTAGCTCTAGCCGTTACTCTGTCTTTTAGTGCAGATTTCAAACTTGCAGGTAGAATGCTCTTAGTCGACTAAGTCATCTCTGTTTTTCGCTTCCTGTCTCTGGCAGTTTTGGCAATGAGCACTTAGTAGACTAACTCATTTCTTGGTCGACTAAGTTGGTTCCATCTTGAAGTCCAGATTTTGGTAGTAGCTTTTTAGTCGACTAACTCACCTCTTGGTTGACTAAGTTGGTTTTGTTTCTCAATATTCTTCAACCCGCCATTTCTCTAATTTAAATTTTAGTCAGCCAACATTCTTCATTATTTAACTAAGAACCTTTCTTTTTGTTGATCAATCGATTTTCTTCATTTTCATGATTTTGATATACACATTTGAAAGGTTGATTTATTATTTCCATATGACTATTTGTCTTGCACACTTAGGTAGAAATGTTAGACACAAATGAAATGTGAATGTTTTATTATCATCAAAAACTAATGGAGCCAACAATCTCCCCCTTTTTGATGATGACAAAACATTCCTTGATTAACAACACAATGTCTTTTAATTCTTTTAAATTTCTGTAGAAAATGAGGATTGCTCCCCCTAAGTGAGTGCTCCCCCTTAGTGTGTGCATATTTTGCTTATTCATTTCAACAAATTCTATTCATGTAGTGTAGAGATTGATACTATACACTCAAGGTATATATGTGCAAAAATATATGGTGATTTGCAGCAAATGAATGTTGACAGATTTTCATCAAAATTTTGCAGTTTCTGTCAGCAGCTTATTGTTATAAGATTTTGTCTATATCATTCATTATTCAACTGATATACTATACACAACATCCATATTCATTCACAAACACAATTTATAATAAAAATCAGTAATCAGCATACATTCCTAACATTAGTGCAGTATCAGATTTTTATCAGTAGTCAAAATACTATAATCAACTAAATATCAGTAAATATTCAACTATCAGCAGCAAACTACCATAAACATACCAGCCAAATACCATAAACATATCAACATCCATTTTTCACATAAAAATATAAACAACAAGATTAAAGTTAAGTGTTCAATTGCCATCATGGCACAAACAGTAGAAAAACAAAAGACAACAGCTGATATTCCTAAATTGCCCCTGGTTCATTTTTGCTTCCTTTTTTTCCTAACTTTCTGGTACCTCTACCCTAACATTTTTTTAATTAATTTTTTTGGTTCCTTATCCTCCTAAGGTTTTGCCATTCTACTCCCCATTTTTTTCATCATCAATTTCTAACTATCTACTGAGGAAGATGAGGGAGATGACTCATCAGTGCCATAACGGACATCTAAAGGTTGAGGAGAGGATACTGGAGGTAATTCTTGGGAAAGGGGATCAGGTAAGGGTGTGTCAGACATTTCAAGTGGTTATTGTGGAGAAGAAGCTATTGTTGACTTAGACTTTTCTGTCAGTCTGGAGGACTTCCTTCTTTTAAGAAATGTTCTTTTTGTTGCCATTGTTTTCTTCCTCATTTGTGGTGCTGTAATGGCTTTTTGTTTCCCTTTTCTAGATTTTGCTTTCACTCTAGGAGTTGATGCAGGTGTATCTTGCTGAGCTTCTGCCTTGGCAACTTCCTTTTCAGCCTATTTCTCAGCTTGCTCTTTTCTAACTATTTGGTGGAAAATCTCCATAATGGATATCTCTTCTGTATTTGGAGGGGAGGGTTGCTGTTTCTCAAGTTCTGAAGGAGCATTTTCATCTAGTGAACCTAGAACTTCTGTTCCTTATTTTGATCTGTCTTTGCTTTGGTGATCAGGTGAGGGGGCCTTAGCTGGATGATCAACACTAGGGTGAGAGTCCTCTGTCTAAAGGATAGGGATAGCAATTTTGTAAGTGGAGCCTTCAGCTTGAACACCATGACTTGCACCATGAGGAGCAGACCCTTTTGCTTGCAAAGTTGAACCCTCAACACCTTGCTGTGCTGGTGCAACACTTGGTGTTTCAGAGGAATCTGCAGCAATAGGTTCTGATGGTATTTTTTCTTTTCTTTTCATTTCATTTTCCAGTTTAGCAAGTTTCTCTTCAATTTTTTGCAATCTAGCTCCTTGATCAGTGAGCTTTCCATCCATCCTCATCAATAGATTGAAAATCATTTTACTAGAAATATATGAGGATGGTGCTTCTGTTGGTGCTGGTATTGCAGAGACCTTGGGTGTTTTAGTAAATTTCTCTCTATCCATCTTGTAATCCATTTTAGGTAGACTACCTAAGTAGATAGCCTGGTCTATACTCTTCACCATATCAAGTTCATATCTTTTTGCCTAGACTCCGTTTTTCTGCATTAAGGATGTGATAACATTTCCATAAGGCAGATTAATTTTCTCAAGCTTGCATGCTCCTTTCATCTTTTCAATCATGAATATGCCTACATTCAGAGCAACCCCATTAAAAGAATGTTCCATCAGCCAAAGATCTTGAAGGCTGATGTAGCTTAAACTCCCACTTCTGCCATAGATATTTGCTGCAACAAAATTGTGTAGAATTCTTATCTGGAGACTAGTTATCAATCCAGCATTGCTCTTTGATGAGTACTTCTCCTTTCTCCCAGTAATGATTTCCCACAAAAAGGATGGTTCATATGCCTCTGGGAATTCGAACTCTTCCACCTCACATTCAACTTTTAGCAAGTTACCAAGATCATCAGCAGTAACCACAAATTCTTTACCATTCAAAAATACATTTAGTCCATTTTCAATGTAGTCATCAGAATCATCTAGTTCTTCCTGTTCTAATGCTATACTAGCATGAAATTCTTTCACCAAGCTGGCACTACATGATCTATTCTTAAATGTGCTATATTCCTTCAGTTTCAAATCATCAAAATAATCTGATAGACTAGTCTAAATTTTTAGATTTTCACTAAAACTTTCCCAGTCAATGTATTTCCCGCAGGTAATAGGAGCATTCTTTATTTTCTTACACCTTTCTTCATGCATTTTATTTCTGAATTTAGAAGAAGAGGTAGTACCTTTCTTGGGCGTTGTATCCTTATCCTTCTTCTTCACTGATTTCTGCTTCTTTTCTTTCCGTTTTCCAGATTTCTAAGTCGTTGAAGCAGACCCAAATTTCTCTTTCTTCTTCTGCATTTCTGCTTTAGACCCTTCTTTTAATGGCCTTTTCCATTCTTCTTTTCTATTATCTCTTTGCTTTGAGAGATTTTTGCCATTTCAATTTTGAAGATTTCTGACTGAGGCTCGAGGGTTTTGGTTTTGTGTGAGTTAGTTTCAAAGGCGAGAATGTAGAGAGAATGGGTTTCAGTTTCATATGATAGAGTTTTAGGGGAGAGAGAATGTAGAAAAAGAAGTTGTCAGCAATTTTAATTTCCCTTGGAAAACTATCTGCCTCCCCCTTAAATATTGCCTCATTTTTTTTGCTTTAAATTTCAAAAATTCCCTTAAAATTGTTTTTATTCTCCTAGGCGATTTTTCTTCCTTCCTTTATTGCCCAGTACACATTATTTTATTCTTTCTTTATTTAATTGACTGAGTCTTATTATTTAAGGCTAACAGAACACTCTTAGTTGACTAAGATTCACCTTAGTCGACTAAATGCATTTTGTTTTATGTGCGCCAGCCAAAAATTTTCTCATAGCTCATGTAGACTAATCATTCCTAAATTCCTTCTAATTTTACAGAATCTATCTTCATTTAGGGGTTTAGTAAAAATATCTTCTAATTGATGCAAAGTATTCACAATTTCAATCTTAATATCACCTTTCACTACATGGTCTCTAACAAAATGGTGTCTAATCTCAATGTGTTTAGTTTTAGAATGCTGCACAGGATTTTTTAAAATATTAATTGCATTTCTATTATAACAGTATATTGGTATGTTATGCATTAATAACCCATAGTCCTTTAGTTATTGTTTATTCCACAATATTTGGGCACAACAGCTTCCTAGTGATACATACTCTGCCTCTGCTGTAGATAAAGCCATTGAATTTTGCTTTGTGCTAGACCATGACACAAACATACTACCTAGAATTTGGCATGTTCCACTAGTGCTTTTCCTATAAGTTTTGTTGCCAGCAAAGTTAGCATCCGAATATCTAACTAAGCTAAAAGTTGATTCTCTAGAATACCATATGCCTAAAGTTTGAGTTTCTAAGAGGTATCTAAAAATTCGCTTAACAGCTGTTAAGTGTGATTCTTTAGGTTGTGACTGAAATCTAGCACACAAACACACTAAACTGAATATCTAGTCTGCTTGCTGTTAAGTAAAGTAGTGAACCGATCATACCTCTATATAGCTTTTGATCTACATTCTTCCTTTTTCATCTAGATCAAGTTTAGTGGATGAACTCATTGGTGTGGAGATTGGTTTCAGCTTCAGCATATTGAACTTTTTGAGCATATCTTGAGTGTACCTTTCTTGGTTGATGAAGATTCCTTCCTCACTTTGCTTAATTTGAAGAACAAGAAAGTACTTCAACTCTCCCATCATGCTCATCTCAAATTCACCCTGCATTTCTTTAGCAAAGTTCTTGCACAAAGTCTCATCAGTTGCGGCAAATACAATGTCATCCACATAAATTTGTACAACAATTAAATCATTTAAGTATCTTTTAATGAACAATGTAATATCAACGCTGCCTCTAACATAACCTTTTTCAACTAGAAATTTTGAAAGCCTCTCATACCAAGCTCTAGGAGCTTGTTTCAAACCATACAAGGCTTTATGAAGTTTGAAAACATGATCTGGTTTTTCAAAATTTTCTAAACTTGGTGGTTGTTCAACATACACTTCCTCTTGAATGAATCCATTCAAAAATGCACTTTTTACATCCATTTGGTACAATTTGAAGTTCATGAAGCATGCAAAAGCTAACAATAACCTTGTGGCTTCAATCCTAGCAACGGGTGCAAAGGTTTCATCATAGTCTATTCCTTCCTCTTGGTTGTATCCTTGGGCTACTAAACTAGCTTTATTTCTAACTACATTTCCTTGCTCATCTACTTTATTTCTAAACACCCATTTTGTGCCAACAATAGGGTGATTTGAAGGTCTAGATACCAATGACCATACATGGTTTCTTGTGAATTGGTCAAGTTCCTCTTGCATGGCCATTATCCAACTTTCCTATTTTTCAGCCTCTTTAAAGTTTTTAGGTTCAATTTGTAATATGAAAGCTGAAAACTCACAAGTTTCTCTTGTTGCTCTCCAAAGCTAACTCTTCATCATCATCGCATGACAACTCTTTCAACTCTTCTTCAAGGATGCTAGCTTTAAGTGCAATGCTCTTTTTCTTTTCCTTAGCTTCCCTTCTATCTTCGTCTTCTTCTTTTTTAAGCTCCAGCTCATGAGTAAGGAGAGAACCACAAATCTCATCTAAGGCAATAACATTTAGGTCCTTGACCTCTCGGATTGCAGTCCCTTTAGGCTTCTAATTTTTTGGTAGGCTTCTAAGAAGTCTTTTAACTATTTCATGCTCGGGTATTGGCTTGCCTAGCTGACTCAATTTATTTGTGATGTTTGTAAATCTATCTAACATGCTAGTGATGTCTTCACTAGACTCCATTTTGAACATTTCATAGTTATGTTTCAAGAGGGCTATTTTGGACCCCTTGACTTGAGAAGTCCTTTCATGGATTATTCTAAGTTTATCCCACACTTGTTTAGCTGTTGTATAGCTTGAGACTTTGTTGAATTTAGTGGAGATCAAGGCACAATGCAATGTATTGATGGCCTTAAAATTTGTTTGAACTTTCTTAGTTTTAGCCTCGGTCCATTTAGACCTTAGCTTAGGCATCATCTCATTGGTAACCACATTCAAAGTTAAGAGAATAAAGGGTCCATCAGTTATGACGTCCCACATTTCATAATTTATAGCTCTAATGTAAATGGACATCCTAGTACTCCAATAAGGATAGTTAGAGCCATCAAACAGAGGTGGTCTGTTTATTTATTGTCCCTCAGCAACTATGGATTTTTGGAGAGCCATTTGGATCCTCCCAAAGGGTGTTAGACCTTAAGAACAGGGAACTAGCTCTGATACCACTTGTTGGTCCCAATAATATGTGCTAGAGGGGAGGTGAATAGCACAATTTGGCTCTTTCAAAAATTGTCTTTAAGTGTAGACAAATGCAAGATAAATAAAAGAAAGAAAATAAAACAAAAACAGAGTAAACAAGATAACAAAATTTAGAGTGGTTTTGTCCAAGACCTACGTCCGCTACCTTAATTATCCCACAAAGGATTTTTCAAACAATGCACTAAGAACTGGTGAAATTCACAAGCTTTCACCAAGCTTTACAATGGCTTTTACCAGGCTCAGCCAAAATCTTTTACACTAGTTTTTCCCGAGCTCAACTATAACCCAAACACTTAACTTTTAAAGGCTAAGTTAGATACTTAACACATTTAAGCAAACCTAGCTTGAAACAACCACTTAGAGTGACTCCCTCACTCTAAGAATACAAGAAAAGAGATTAAAGAAAGTACCTATGATCACAAGTTGATCTAAATGGTACAAGGTTGAGTGCAGAATACAAATACAAAGGATTGGCGTTTAGGTGCAAAAAGATACAGAGAAAATTTTCTAGTTTTTAAGCTCTATGTGACTCAAATTACTTCCAAAACTTCCAAGAATTGATTTCTAATCGTTGGAAGACCCTTTTATACTTAGAGAAACATCTCTGATGGCAATTTGACAGTTTTCTAACCATTGGAGACAGTTGGGAGTCAGTTCTAGCCGTTATTCTGTCTTTTAGTGTAGATTTCAAACTTGCAGGCAGAATGCTTTTAGTCGACTAACCGATATCTTAGTCGACTAAGTCGTCTCTATTTTGTGCTTCCTATCTTTGGCAGTTCTGGCAGTGAGCACTTAGTCGACTAACTCATTTCTTGGTCGACTAAGTTGGTTCTGTTTTGAAATTCAGATTTTGGCAATAGCTTCTTGGTCGACAAACTCACCTCTTAGTCGACTAAGTTGGTTCTGTTTCTCAATATTCTTCAGGCCGCCGTCTCTCCAATTTAAATTTTAGTCAACCAACATTCTTCATTATTTAACTAAAGACCTTTCTTTTTGTTGATCAATTATTTTTCTTCATTTTCATGATTTTTTATATACACATTTGAAAGGTTGATTTATTATTTCCATATGACTATTTATCCTGCACACTAGGTAGAAATGTTAGACACAAATGAAATGGGAATGTTTTATTATTATCAAAAACTAATGGAGCCAACATTTAGTTCTTTGTTGATGGATTTGAGTAAGTGTGGAAAAGCTGACATTTTTTGAAAGTTACGAATAATTAATAGTTTGATGTTTTTATGTGCTTAAAGGGGGAAATGGAGTTAACTTAACTCGTTGGTGAGCTAGAGGATGATTGGATGCTATTGTTTGAAGCTTGGCTGGGAGTACTTCTAATTTGTCACTGTGAGTGAGCTTAATTAAAAATGCATGTGATGCATGATGGCTTGATAGAGGCACCGCCATGGTATTAGAATAGAATGTGTGTATGTGTATATATATATATGTTTGCCTAGATGTAAGTGCTTAGACTAGAAAACCAAAATATGGATTGAGTGTTTGTGTGTTGTGATGTGAGCCACATGGGTAGCTTATGTTGTGTGTGCTTAGACTAGTATGTCTAAAGGCTATGATGAACCCCTAAGAGTAGATCACCCTAGGCGAATGAGACATTGAGAGGATTTGATCAAATGATGCCTTGGAGACATAAAGGCACTTGAAACCCTAATCAAGCTTAAGAATGATTGAAGCTCGATGAGTGTGATTTGTGGTTTGATGAGGCAATGTGAATAATAAAGGCACAATGGCCTGATTTATGGTTTGTGTTCCATTCGAGGAATGAATTTTCAGATATTGATTTGACTTATGGTTGAGTGGAGTTCCATTCCTTTGTGATTATGTGTGTATGCTTGCAATGATGGTGGTAAGTAGGGATGGTGGTATTAGTCTCGCTTGTGATTCCCACTTGTAGTGCTTTGACACCACTCATTTGATATTATTTTAGATGATGCCAACCATTAGGAGATTTCTCCAGTCGCTAACTTTGCTTATTCGTCAGTTGTTTCGGCACTGTGCATTATTTGGTTCTCCGCCTGTTGCTTTGACACGTGCGTGATTAGTTTCTCTACCAGTAGCTTTGCCCTGAGCATGATTTGATTCTCTATCGGTTGGCCATCGAGCGTTATTTGACTATGTCTAAGGGAAGACAACTCGTTGATTTGATTTGCATATGACGTAAGATAGCTGTGGGGAGGCTTAGACAATATGATATGAATTTGATATGATACTTCGGCGACTAGAGTGTGTCGTGAAAAATGATTTGAATAACTTTAATTGGCTTCAAGAGTAAGTCTAATGATGAGTGTGATAATCTTTGGAGACATTGAGGATGATGATGTGCCTTCACATTGGAGATTTTAGGGATAATGATATGCCCTATGATTGGAGATGTTTGCTAGAACATCTATATGCACGAATGGTGCATATATTTTATATATGTGCTTAATATATATGATTTTGTTTATCTACACCACTCAATGAGTATTTGAGTACTCACCCATTTGCATACCATGTGTAGATAAATAGGCCACAGAGCTATGTGGTAAAGGTCGTCTAGCAGCAGATCGATCTTGGTATTTAATATGTCTTTACCCATTGTGTCACTTCACAATGTTAGTCACAAGCTTCCACTCCATACTTAATTTGTTGTGCATATAGGCACGTTGTGCCATAAGGACTTGTGTAAGGGCTGTTCTATACGAACCCACCTTGGATGGCCAATATATGGCCTTATGTATATTTGTATGGATTGTGAGTTGGGGATAATGTAACGTACTTGAATTTTATTATGAATATTTGACCATTAATTCCCTTGGCATTTATGTTGTGTGATTTTGGACTCCGAGGCTTGCTCGGGTCTAATGGGCTTGCTTGTTAGACTTGTGTGCTAGTCACGGAGTCTCAGGTTGGGTTGTGACAAGGATGATCTAAATGATCGAAAATGTTTTTGATAGTTTATCCAAACCATAGAAAACATTAAATTTTCCTGTAAAATAATTCACACTGAAAAAATTTTCCACTAACAAGTTATTTTCAATTAGCAAATACACCCTAAGTAGTGATACTTCCTCTTCAAGTATCAATACTTTTCACATATAATGCTTCCCTAGAACAAGCATTGATACTTTTACAACAGAACCTAATTCTTTTTACTAACAAATAGCATTTTGACTTCATTCCTTCTTCCTTGTCCCATCTAACAGAAAGTCTCTCGCTTATAACATAACTTCTCAAGAAAAATCTCACTGTTAACCCCAAACACATATGGTCTCCTAAGCTCACAAGTAAGTTGAATTCTTAATCTCATTAAAAGTCAAGGGCATTGATTGCACATATGACGTTGTTGGCTTTAAAATGATTATAGTTTTGATTATGACAAAATGATCAAATTTACTTTAACGTATTTGAGTGATCCTTGGCAAATTCTTGAAATTATCTTACTCTTATACATTTGATCTTACATAATTGCAAGCTTGATTGTTTTGGTTATTTGAATTCTTGAAGTTATTGAACTCTCATAGACTTGCTTGATAAATGTCTACAAGCTTGAATGCTTTAGTTGTATGAGTATTTACCTTGCTTGAATAAGTTCCTTTTATGAACTTCCTAATTCTCACTCTTGAGATGTTAAAGTGGAAAGATAAGTTCACAAGGTGAGGAGTTTGCTTTAAGCCACTCAAGGATGATCAATTTCCACAATACCATGCTTAATTCAAGTCAATATGCTCAGTCATAGCTCAATACTTGACTACAAGGTGGACATAGTTGACTATACATGCTCAAATGTTGGGAATATGAAGGCACCAGTCGATTATAGAGCTTGGGCAGTCAATCCTTTAGCAGAATACATGAAAAACTTGAAGAAAAGGAAACATTAATCGACTATATGGCATGGGCAGTTGATCCATTAGTAGAATGCACAAAAAACTTGAAGAAAGCCAGCACCAATCGACTATAGAGGAAGGATTAATGACTGTAGAATACAAGAAGCAAAAATGAGGATCTCTAAAAAAAGGATCGACTATAGGGCTTTGAATACTCAACTATTGAAGCTAAAACTCAAAATTTTGAAAGCCATACTAGACTACAAGATCTCTATACTCGACTACAGATAAATGTTTGACATAAACTTCAAAAGACAAATGACTAGTTCCTTGTCTGATTCATCTATAATGGCTCTAAGACTTCTCCAGCTATAAAAAGGACCATTTTGAAGCATTTCAAGTAGTGGAAAGAGACGAAAAGGCAAAAATACTTGGGAATCAATGTCTTGAAAAGAAAAAAGAGAAAAACCAAGCAAACCAAGCAATCTTACTTCAGTTGAAAATTCATTTGTGCTTTCACTCCAATTTTTGTACCCATGCTTATGCATTCTTCCTTCTTTGTACTTACCTAGCAAAACCCACCTCGTAGGGGCACCCTTGCTATTCCTTGTATCCACTATTGTAAAGATTCTAACGTAACCTTGAAAAGTTAGTGTGGTTTATGCTTGCTCCCATTTAAAAGGAAAATTAAGAGTTATGCTTGATACCATTTAAAAGCAATTCGTGATTAGTTTAAGCTTGGTAAAAAGTGATTGTAAAGGTTGTGGTTACTCTCAAAAAAAGCCATATGGGTTTTTCTTGATCTCGTTAAAATGTATTTTCCCATGATGGATTGAAACTCCTTAGCTTGCTAAGGGAGAGGTCATAGGCAATTGAGAAAACCGAACCTCTATAAATTGTTTGTGTCCCTGTTTTAATTTTCTTTTACTTCTTTAGCTTGTCCATTTCTTGTTGAAAAGATTTTTGAAAATAGTTCTTGATTTGCTTTTAATTGATTCACACTTGTATTGAGTCTTTTAACAGTGATTTATAACTTATTCTCGATTGTGTAAAACTTGTTCTTGTTTGGCACTTTCATCAAATTGTTCAAGAAACCTTATTTGCATCTTTTGAAAATGATTTTTTGGTTAAAGAATGACTATTGAACCATTATAGTCAACTATAAGCTTGTTTAAGTAGCTTTAAAGAGGGTTTATCAAAAGGAATTAGGAGGATAGTCAACTAGTGTTTCTTCATAGTCGATTATAGTCAACATTTTGATCACTTGTTTATTGAGTTAACATTTCTAATAGACATGTACTTGAGCTAACATTTCTAAGAGACATGTACCTATAGTTGTACAAATTAGTATTGAAGTGAAAATGGGGTAAATGGTAAGTTGAACAAGTCTGTTTGATTAATATAACTACTTTTGTTGTGAAATATAACTTTGAAAAAGAATATTAGAGAGTAGTAGTAAGAATGTAAAAAGATCTTCTATTTCATTTTTTGTTTCAGTATATCAACCATCAACTATAATGCCTCTATTTATAGGTACAGATAAATAGAGAGGAAATGAATTTACATAAATAGAGGGGATGAACTTAGTATATAGGAATGTACATATATTGAATGAAATCAGGAGATAGCGATGTACTAACATAAATATGTACATTGGATATGGGAGATACATTGGATATTATGAAATACAATGGATATCACATATATTCATAACATTTGAATGTCCATTGTATTGCCTCATTAAAAACCTTAAGTCGAAGAAACCCAATTGGACAAAAACTGATCAGAAGGAAAAAAAAGTATAGTGCATGGTCCATAATTGCTCCCCCTCAATTGAGCCATGTTGCTACTTCCTTTGAATGTCCATTGTACTACCTCATTAAAAACCTTAAGCTGGAAAAACCTAGTGGGACAAAAATTGATCAGAAGGAAAAAAGAGTACAGTGCATGGTCCATAATTGATCCCTTTCAATTGAGCCATATTGCCACTTCAAGGGCAAATTAATTTTGCATCCTGTTAATTTTTCGCATTCCAATGCAGTATACTAATTTCTCAAATGTTGACGTTGGCAACGATTTGGTAAAAAGATCTGCAAGATTATTGGTGGAGCAAATCTATTTAACGTCAACTTGCCAACTTTCTTAGAGTTCATGAGTGTAGAAAATTTTTGATGAGATATGCTTGGTCCTATCACCTTTTTGTTGGTTTATGCCCTTGAGCCAATTGGATTAATCAAGGAATATATATTGTCATTTAATGCATATTTAATGGCATAATTATATGTGATAGAGGTTTTCCTTCTTGTCAGTGCAATAATAAGAAGTTATTAAGTACTAATTGTGTAATGCCCCATACCCCTATAGTAGTCAACATAACCTTATCAACAAGATGAAAGGTCAATTGACATAAATTTAAGTGCCAAAGAGCGGTAATGGGTGCAAGGAATATTTTGGAATAAAATATTCCATACGCGAAAAAATAATAATTAAATAATAATATTTTTAACAAGGATGGATTAGTGAGTTAAAAGGTGATTGGGAAGTGAACCGAGGTATAATAAGACATTTTGGGACCCAAGGAGACAAGTGGAGAATTTTGGAATAAAATAATATTAAAATATTAATATTTTAACTATTGTCGAAGTTAGTCAGAAAGGAGGGATATATGACTAATCAAAGTGGGGGAGAAGAAGAAGAAAAGGGTTTTGAAGGAAAAACGACGTTAGTGGGACCCGTGTGTCTTTATTAAATAAAGCTAGCGCGAGTAAGTGTATATTTAAATATTATGGTGATACTATGGTGAAGTGCGGATTTTATATTTTGTTTGTGCACATGTAAAGGAAGGAAAATAGAAAGAAATTGGAGTTTAAGAAATGTTAGAAGGACCCATTGTAAAGGATGAAAGTTGGAGGGGTCATGTGGTAAATAAAGAAAAGGTTGAGGATTTATTTGCAATTTTGATATTTGAAATTAAAAAGGGAAATTTACTAACCATGGAAGGTTAGACTATGCGGAATATGTGATGTACATGTAAAAGTTACTATTACATGCAATCATAGCATGCAAAAAGGAAAAGTTAGGGGGGACTTGTGGAACCCCCACCATGTGAAGTAAAAGAAAGAATAAGATTAAAATTTGTTTGCATGAAATGTGATTGGTGCAATGGTAGTCAAATGAAGGAAGAAGAAAGTGGGGTGAATGTGGTTTGGATGGGACAATGAATGATTAAATAAAACATAAAGTAAATATGGTGTAAGGAATAAAAAAATGAAAATGAAAAATGATGAAAAGTAATGAATAAAAATGCAAGTGCCGGATGGAAGGGTGGCAAGCTTTTGCCATGTGATTTTATCATAGAAAATAAGTGGAAAAGAAGCCAAAAAGAACCATTCAACCTTGGGCAATCCACCCATGTAAAGAAAATAAAGAAGAAAGAAAAGAAAAATAAAGGAAAAAGAAAGGTATTGGGCAATCCGCCCATGTGAAGGCAAAAACAAGAAAGGAAAACCATTTTCAAGGCTTAGCCTTGGGGAGTCCGTCCATAGCCAAAAAGGAAAGAGAAAGGAGAAGAAAGAAAGAAGAAAGGAGAAAGGAAAGGAAAGGAAAGAAAGAAAGAAAAAAAGAGAGAAAGAAAGGAAAGGCATGGTTTGCACAAAATTAAGAGAAACAGTGAGGTTTGCTCCCTCACCTTGTAAATTTGTGTTGTTTCATCAATCAAAGAGTCTTCAAATTGAAGAAAGGGAACCCGTGGAGTGTCAATAGAGGTATTAGGCTCAGTTTTGTGATTCAAGCAAGGAAAGGTAAGGATTTAGTTTTTAGCTTGAGTAATCTTTGAAAATGAGTTGATGACTAAGAGAAATGTCTTGAGGCAAAAAAGATCTGCTAGATTTGGAGGAAATTTGGTGACATGCAAGTCACCAAACCAGTGGCTGTTTAGTGGATTCAAGGTGAAAGAAAAGCGATATGCTTAACACTATGTTTTGAAGCCTACGGATAGTTGAATATTGTGAGGAATTATTGTGCAATTGTTGGCAGCTTGGTGAGTGGAATATTGGAATAACATTGAGGTTGCATGTAAGAGCAAATCCACCACAAAGGTAAGGCAAACAATGTGTAGTGTTTATGTGATGCCTTAGGTATGGTTACAAAGCAATTATGTTGGTTGAAAAGCTTGAAACATAAATGTGTGGACATGTGTTATTGTGAAAGGCTTAAAGGGTTAAGAATGTGGTGTGCATGAATGAAAATTTATGTTGTGCTTAGTGGCGACATGTAAATATGAATAGTGTTGCACATAAGCTTAGAAATTGCTTGGTGGAAATAGGTTTATAATTGCTGCCGTATGCATGATTAATGGTTATTAAAAGGATCTAAAATGAATAAGCTAGATGGACATGTTAAGTGGCTTGTTATGTTGTTGTTTGAAAGAAATGGAAAAGGAATAATATGGATGGTGGATTGAGTAAAATGGGAATGATATACACTAAAGATATTGAATTTGGATTATTGCTAGGAAGTGCAAAAGTAAAGATAGTGTGCTGTGGTGGTGTGCTGGAGGAAGTAACGAGCGATCGGCAAGTAGGAATAGCTAGATACGCCTTCGAACTAATAGCGACGTAGTATCCCACTATCCTAAAGTGAGTAGGGGGTGTCCATTTTAAAATTTCCATAGGCTATATATATATATATATATATACACGTGTTGGTTTACTTTAAATGCAAAATTGTTGAAAGCATGAACTGGTAGAATCCTAGGTATTTTGTGGATGCAAGTTGTTTTGAAAGTTGGTTTGGATATATCTATAGATAGACTATATATGTAAAGTGTTTTAGAAATCAGGAAACAAGCCCTATTACGATGTTTGCATCAAAATCCATGCCTTGTGTTTTTGTGTGATATGCATAGTTAAACGCATTCGTTAAATGATTTAAAATGCCATATTAGAGCACTGATTTTAATTCGATCTTTGTGCAAAGTATTTACATCATGCCATTTAATGTGAAAAGCAATTTGACAGGTTATCAAACCTTGTTTTCAAACGATTTAAGGAAAAAGTCTCGAAAAACTTGATTTGGTTTTGAAAACGGTTTTGATAAATTGAGAGCGTCGAGAGTAGGCCGGATGTCACTTCAGATAAGTGTGACCATTGTGCACGAGTGAGCTCTAGCTAGAGAACTTTTGGGTCACTGACGAGCCATTAGACATGGCTGGGGCCATGGTTTGTGATATACCTGGCAAGGCCACGGGTTGTTATATGGGGTAGGCCATAAGTAATATTCACGGTTACGACCGCTTGATTTCTCCGATGTCGGCTAGTATTGTCGAGACTACCATGGCATGTAGGAATCAGGTGGAAGCGTTGCTCTCGGATTGTTATTACGTGGAAGTGGGTCCACATGTTAATATTATACTTTCCTACTCGAAAGCCTTGTGAGCTTTTCGATGCATACTCTTTTGCATGGTGGAGAGTTAAGACTTTCTCTGCAGCTCCCCTTATTTGAATAAAAGCTTTCAGTGCTTATTTAACAATCATGATTTGGTTTATGTGGCTTCATAAGTTGATTTGTGTACATGCCACACATTTTGGGAGCGTGCATACTTTTAAATAATTTATCGTACTTTGATAACAAATGATGTTTTCTATGATTGAACCTTGTTTTGCTACCCTTGTTTCTAGCATCGTTTTGCCAAGTGAAATATTGCATTATGATTTTACGGCATCATTATTACAAGGCACAAACACTTTACTTGGGATTTCATTAATTTTTCTAAGTTTATTACTTTCATTCCAATTTTCTCATTCAACTTATTTGCATTATGTAAAACCCGACCCTATAAACACATGTCATGACATACATGCACTGAGTAGCATGTTATTATGCTAAGAAAGCACCTAAGAATAGACGAAACCCGGTATCGTACCTAACAATACACTTGAGTTGATTTAACCTTGAACTAGTTCAAATAAGAATCGTAGGATAAAATTTAATATTTTATAGTCAAGGAATGACTAAAAATGATTGTTCGGAGTTCAAGGGTTCATTAGGGGTAAAATTGAAAATTTTGATGTTCAGGGGTAAAATCGTCATTTTGCCACCTAAGATAATAATTTGATAATGGAGTGAAATTTTTGATCAAGATTAACTATTTGGAGTATAATTTAATGATAGGAAGTGAAAAAGTTTAATTCTGGTGATTTTTGGAGTGTAGGGGTAAAATCGTAATTTTACCACTCGTGGATAAAATTTGAGATTTTAAGAGAATTTAGATCAAATTTGACAAATTTAAGAATGGTATGAGTATAAGGGATGAAAAATATGTCTATGGGCAATTTTTCAGTTTTTTAGGCAAAAATGTCATTTTTCACTTTTACGGGGGCAAAAGTGTAAATTTCAAAAATTACTCCACCGAGACTTTGGATAAGTCTGAGAATTTTATCTAAGCTATGGATATGTGGGACAAGTGTATGGTGAAAATTTGGAAACAAATGGATGAAACTTTAAAAATGGGCCAATAGGAAAGTGACACGTGGCATTTTTTTTAATGATATAATATTATTTTAATGAAAAGTCAGCCCATTTAAACTCCATTTTAAGTACTGGCTGGCCATAAGGGAGAATAAGAGAGAAAATAGAGAGGAAAGGAAGAAAAAAGGAGAAACCAAAGAGAAACAAGAAAATTCAAAGGGGAATTCGCGTTTTTCGCCCGTTTACGCGTCTAATGGTAAGATTTTTTGACTTTAGCTTGATTTCTACCTTTCTTATGCCTTTGTTTCCATTTAGCATGCTTGAGGAAAGAGATCTAAAAGTGACATCAAGGGCTGGACGAAATTCTAGGGGAGAGATTTTGAAATTTTTAGGTTTTGATTTTTAGTTAAATTGGTAGTTTTAGTTAGTTAAATGTGTTTAGAAATTAAATTGGGCAAGAAAGCATTAAATTTTCACAATACCCACCCTTGGCCGAATCTGCAATGAGGTACAATGATGATGATCTGATTTTTATTCTAAGAGAATGAAGAGAAAATGATGAAAAATGGCTAAATGTGATAGAAAAACAAAGTAGAAAATTTATCGAGTTAATGTCCCATTTTTGGCCGAATTTTCCAAGGAAGAGAGTGAGCTGATTTTGGTGATTTTAGAGGAATATTGGCTGATAATTAATGGTTAGAAAGGTTGGAGAGAGAATGGGACAATTTAGAGCTAAAATGGAGCGCGTTAGCAATTTATCGGGTAAAGTGCCAAAAATAGGTTAATACCGCGTTTAAGCCATTTTTGGCTATTGCATTTCATACCATGCATTAGTATAGGATTTAAGTCAAATATATAGTGATTTAGCATTAATGTGATGAATTGAATAAATTTTTGCAATGTGTCTAAGAGGAGAGCCTTCCGGTAAAGGCAAAGAAATCGTACCTGACGAGTAGTTATCGGGGCATCTAAAAAGCAATTAGTTTGTACAAACGGTGAGTAAACCTATTATTATTGTGAATTATCTAGAGTTATTTTAAAAATGCTCTTTATGTATTTTATGAAACGAAAATGAGATTAAAACAGGATTTTTGATGTTTTAGAAATAAATGTGACAAAAAAAATATATTGTGTTGATTATGACATTGAGTAATTGGAGGCTATTAACTGTCTTAAAAATTATATATTTTCCTATGAATGGCTTATGAGATATAAGTATATGTGGCTATATTTTGTAAGTGCATTGGGAAATTTATGTAAGCTGTTTTTACTATGCAGGCTGGATAAATAAATAAAAGCCACGTTATACTGTCAAAAGTTTATTAAAATTGGTGAGTTAGTCACTGCAGTGACAGGTTTTCGTGGACTGCCTATTAGAGGGACACGGTAAACCCGATTTGTCACGACCCGGAACCTCCCTCAGGCCCATGACAATCGCTGCGACGTCCCGATTGACACTCATTATCCGGAATGCCAACCGGAACCCCGCAAGGCTTACATATCAGTTTCTTTCCTTTCCTGTGAGCAATCATTGTTAAATATCGAGTTTTTAGAAAATATATATTATTTTAGATCAAAAACAATCACAATAAAATTTTCGCCACACAGGGGTATTTTGGTCATTTTTTTTCTCAAAAATTTCGAAACTGGCTAAAACGTAATATACAAGTACAAAACACATAATTCATATTCAAAATGAGTTTAAAAGTCTAAAATCTTCATTTAAAACGAAATTACGGTTATTTAAATATAATAAGAAAATAAAAGAAATATTAAGGAAAATATTCTATTTTCTTATAAAACAATATTTATAGAGTTATACGTGAATAATTTTTATAGCGTAAAAGCTAAATAAATTTATACATACTGAAATACAGTAAGCCAAAATATTTAATTTAATTTACAATAACAAGAGGGCCCCTGAATAAACAAAAGTAAAGAGGACTGTGAACCTACGGTTTGAAAAATGCAGATCCAATGGTAGTCCTCGATGATATCAGCTATCTACAGTCTATATTGAACCTGAAATGGGTGGAAAGGAGTTGGGTGAGATTATAAAATCCCAATGAGTAAACAGACATTATCATAAATATCTAAAGGCGAGTAAAATGGAGGCAAGTTTAAACAACAAATTTCAACCAATTTCATAATGTTTTCAATTTATTTCTTAAACCATAAAATATTTGTAATTTACCAAAACAATTGTTAAGGCTTATGTCTTTTATTAAAACAAGGCTCAAGCCAAAACTAATCCTCGGGGATACCTTGGCCGAGGCATCTAACCGAGTCCGCCAAGGGTGTTAAAATATTCACACGTGAAGCACATTTTTATTTTTAAAAACCAGCCGTTCCTTGGCGTTGGCCGAGTTACACATTCACGTGGGGGTTCGACGTGAAGTGAGCTCTAATACTACCCCGGGAGTTACCCTCCTCACCTCTACAACCGGAGTAACTATATAACTGGGTTTACCGTGCCCCTCTAATAGGCAGTCCACGAAAACCCGTCACTGCAGTGACTAACCCACCAATTGTAATAAAATTTCGACAGTATAACGTGACTTTTATTTATTTATCCAACCTGCATAGTAAAATCAACTTACATAAATTTCCCAAATGCACTCACAAAATATAGCCACATATACTCATTTCTCATAAGCCATTCCTTGGAAAATATATATTTTTCAAGTCAGTTTGCAGCCTCTAATTACTCAATTTCATAATCAATACAATATATTTTTATTTATCACATTTATTCCTAAAACATCAAAAATCCCGTTTTCATTTCATAAAATACATAAAGGGTATTTAAAAATAAACTCTAGATAATTTACAATAATAATAAGTTTACTCACCGTTTGTACAAACTAAAAGCTTTCTAAGCGCCCCGATCACTACTCGTCGGGTACGACTTCTTTGCCTTTTTCGGAAGGCTCTCCTCCTAGACACATTACAAAAATTTACACAATTCATCACATTGATGCTAAATCACTATAAAATTAACTTAAATCCTATACTAATGCATGGTATGAAATGCAATAGCCTAAACCGGCTTAAACGCGGTATTAACCTATTTTTGGCACTTTGCCCGATAAATTGCTAACGCGCTCCATTTTAGCTCTAAATCATCCCATTCTCTCTCCAACATTTCTAACCATTAAATATCAGCCAATAACCTTCTAAAAACAACAAAATCAGCTCACTCCCTTCCTTGAAAAATTCGGCCAAAAATGGGACATTAACTCGGTTAATTTTCTATTTTGTTTTTCTATCACGTTTAATCGTTTTTCATCATTTTCTCTTCATTTTCCTTAGAATAAAATCAATTCATCATCATTGTACAGCATTGAGCATCCAGCAAAGAGTGGGTATTGTGAAAATTTAATGATTTCTTGCCCAATTTAATTTCTAAACACATTTAACTAACTAAAACTATAAATTTAACTAAAAATCAAAACCTAAAAATTTCAATTTCTCTCCCCTAGAATTTCATCCAGGCCTTGATATCACTTTTTGATCTCTCTCCTCAAGCATGCTAAATGGAAATAAAGGCATAGGAAAGGTAGAAATCAAGCTAAAATCGAAAAATCTTACCGTTAGACGCGTAAACGGTCGAAAACCGTGAATTTCCCTTTGAATTTTCTTGTTTCTCTTTGGTTTTTCTTTTTTTCTTCCTTTCCTCTCTATTTCCTCTCTTGTTCTTCCTTATGGCCGGCCAGCACTTAAAATTTGGGTTTAAATGGGCTGACTTTTCATTAAAATAATATTATATCATTAAAAAATGCCACATGTCACTTTCCCATTGGCCCATTTTTAAAATTTCATCCATTTGTTTCCAAATTTTCACCATACACTTGTCTCATATATTCATAGCTTAGATAAAATTCTCAGACTCATCCAAAGTCTCGGTGGAGTAATTTTTGAAATTTACACTTTTGCCCCCGTAAAAGTCAAAAATTACATTTTTACCCAAAAACTAAAAAATTGCCCATAGACATATTTTTCATCCCTTATACTCATACCATTCTCCAATTTGTCAAATTTGATCTAAATTCTCTCAAAATCTCAAATTTTGTCCGTGGGTGGCAAAATTACCATTTTGCCCCTACACTCCAAAAATCACCAGAATTAAACTTTTTCACTTCCTATCATTAAATTATACTCCAAATAGTTAATCTTGGTAAAAAATTTCACTCCATGATCAAATTATTATCTTATGTGGCAAAATGACGATTTTGCCCTTGAATATCAAAATTTCCAATTTTACCCCAAATGAACCCTCGAACTCCGAACAATAATTTTTAGTCATTCCTGGACTATAAAATATTAAATTTCATCCTACAATTCCTATTTGAACTAGTTCGAGGTTAAATCAACTCAAGTGTACCGTAAGGTATGATATCTGGTTTCGTCTTTTCTTAGGTGCTTTCCTAGCATAATAACATGCTACTCAGTGCATGTATGTCATGACATGTATTTATAGGGTCAGGTTTTACACGATTATATAGTTACTCCGGTTGTAGAGGCGAGGAGGGTAACTCCCGGGGTAGTATTAGAGCTCACTTCACGTCGAACCCCCACGTGAATGTGTAACTCGGCCAACGCCAAGGAACGACTTGTTTTAAAAATAAAAATGTGTTTCACATGTAAATGTTATAACAACCTTGGCGGACTCTGTTAGATGCCTCAGCCAAGGTATCCCCGAGGATTAGTTTTGGCTTGAGCCTTGTTTTCTTTTATAAAAGACATAAGCCTTAACAACTGTTTTGGTAAATTACAAATATTTTATGGTTTAAGAAATAAATTGAAAACATTATGAAATGGTTTGTGATTTGTTGTTTAAACTTGCCTCTCTGTTACTTGCCTTTAGATATTTATGATAATGTCTGTTTACTCATTGGGATTGCAAAATCTCACCCACCTCCTGTCCAAACATTTCAGGTCCGTGGTAGCTTGTAGATACCCTATTTTGTCGAGGATTCTAGTTGACATCTCTACCACACAGACAGTAGGTTTCTAACACCAACACTGGGTGTATTTTGGGCCACTTGTCATTGTAATCATTATTGTACATTATAACTTTGTAAATTTTTGTATGTGTGAATTTATTTTACTTACACGTTACAAAAGATTTCTTACACGTGTTTCTATAAATATTATTTTATATAAAAAAATGCTATATTTTAATCAATATTTTAAATAGTGATATTTATCTATAAATCCTTTTAAAATATTTTTGTCTTTTGATTTACTTGAGCAGGAAACTACTAGAGATTGTTTAAAATGGAATGTTTAAACACGATTGCTCACAAAAAAGGCAAGAAACTGATATGTAAGCCTTGCGGGGTTCTGATTGGCATTTCGGGTAATGAGTGTCAATTGAGACGTTGCGGCGGTTGTCATGGGCCGGAGGGAGGTTCCAGGTCGTGACACATTAAGCTTGTTTCCCATCAACTCCCTACTCATGGAGCCAATGATCACTAAGTCTGTGAGACTCACCCCTTTATTTCCCTTTTGCAGATAATGTTTAGCCTAGTGTGTGTTCATCGGCACATGTTGTCTATTGCAGAAAGGTCAAGGCATCTTGTAGCACTTTTTTTTTAGTCGCTCCGCTGCTAAAGGTCGAGTCAATTGTAAACCACTTTGATTGTAAATAGTGTTAGTGTAAATATATGATTTAATATTAAACACCTTGATGTACTTTTACAATCATGTTGAATAAAAGTTGAGTTGTTTTATCATAGTTATTGTTCAAGTTATGTTACGTAAAGGATGCATGGTTCAAGAAATTAAATAGATCGGTGGAATGGATTCATTGTTACATAAAGGTTTCGAATAAGGCTTATTCTAGACTTGGTGGGTTCTCTCATGAGACTTGGGCACCGGTAGCGATCGAGGAGCAATCATTACAAATTGGATGAAGCCCATGGAACATAAAAGCCTTGCATGAGAATTGTAAAGTTGTTACAATTATGAGATCACTATGCATCAAAGCCATGTTCCTAAAATTGTTCCTAGTCATTGTATTGTTAAGATAGGGCATTGACAATGCTCAAAAACAGGTACATGTTAAGCCTCCTTACTTGGAAAATAAGCAATCGATCTCATAGATTGAAGTATATGGGATACTTGAGGATAACATGTAGGTGCTTGTTAAAGAACAAGTTCATTGAACATGACCCGCTATGAGAACTCCATTTGGTATTTCACTCAAATGTCTATGAAAAATGTTCTCATGTGATAGTTGTGCAACTAGTCCTCGGACTTGAGACACTAGGTCATCTTGTATGGGGAATGACATACTTTGATTTCACCCTTACGGGTCTGGAAGCGACCAGATGCCTAAACAGGGTGTTTTTGGGTATTCCATGAAGTATGCGAAGGTGAATGAGTGGTCAAGAGAGGATTCATCACCCCAAGTGATATGAAGGGATGTATCTCACTTGTTCTCAATTCTTGATTAACTTGTATAAAGTCTTTGGCCAAAGCATGATGAATTTGAGGAAAGTTAGTTTCTTAAATTCATAAAGTTAGTCTTGAATTATGAGAACTAATATGGAATGTCATAAGTAGACACCGAGCCATACTTAATGACATATTTGAGATATATGATGAAAGGACCGTATTGCATTGAGAGGCTTATCATTGAAAGGCTTTGTCAAATTCTTTAATTGACTCTTAAACATTTGGGTGGTTATGATGTATTGCTAAATGTCGCTCATGTTCTATAAATATAAATTAATTATCAAATTGATATTTGATTATCATTTATATTTATTGCCAACATGTTAGAAGCCTAATAGGTCTCACACATTAAGTGACATGATTGGGATTAAATAAGGATAATTAATTAAGTTGGACTTAATTAAAAGAGTCCAAAATAAAGTGAGAAATCAATTGAGTTCTTAGAGACTTAATTAAATTAAAATACAACTGTTCATATTTAGAGTTACAACTTAGTTTGGCTATATAAATATGTTATATTAGCAAACTAAAAACTCTAAGCCTCAAGCCACTTCTCAGTCGTTTCATAAAATAAGAAAAGAAAAATAGTTTTTTTTGTCTAACAAAAATAAGATTCGGCAATAACTTTTGGTCTTTTGTTTTAAAAACAAAATTGGCTAGCACAAGTAAAAATCCTAACTTGGAGAAGGTCTAATTTAGTCACTGTGTGGATTACTGTTGAGGCCAAACACTTAGGTGGCTGAAGATTTGACAAATCCTAAAGGTGAAGAAGCAAATATTTTGATTTAATTGGCTCTTGATTACAATATCTAGAGCAAGGTATGTAACTCTTAAACTCATAAGTGTTCATAATTAATTAGAAAGTTACATGAAAAATACAAATATTGATCCTATAGGATTCGCCTGTTACTCTGATTTAATACTAGTTTATTATTCTGTTGCGTTATAATTAATTTATTGATTATTTTCATGTTTGAGCATGAGGTCGAATCCCAGCAGCGGTATCAGAGCCTTTGTTTGATGTTTTTATGTAAGAAGCATGCTTGATTCTTGGTTATGATTAATAGGATTGATTAGTGTGTTGATTTGGTGTATATCTATTTTAAAGGCTTTCTTTAAAATTTGTTTTTCTATTTTAATTCAAATCTGGACAGCATATAATTAATTCATTAAAACATGTTTTAAAAGGTTTAAAATCATGTTTAGTTGAAGAATTAATGAATGGATTAAAAGGCTTGCGAAGCCAAGTTAAATCGAATAGTTTTGAGGTGTTTTGTGGACTAATGTGCCAATCATATTTTTTTACTAATATTGGGTAAGTGTTATAAATAGCTTTTAATTGTTAAAAAATTAGTTTCATCAAATTAAATTACTGCATGTTCCAACTAGACTTGATTTAGTATGAAAAGGGGTCATAAAAATCATGTTTTCGAGTTCCAAAACAACAAAGATTCAATATAAAAAATTTTGGACAGCTATGATCGGTTTTGGTAGCTTAATTCTTCATGAATTTTGTGTTTAACTGTTAAACACACTTGCTGGAAATTTTTAGCAGCTTTTTCATGAGTTTGACTCATGATTTATGGAGTTTTAAGAGAACTTAAATACCATCTATTTTAATTTAAGGTGATCCATAAAAAATAGGAAATTGTTTCCTACTTTAAAAGTAATTCCTAAAACTAAGGATAAAATTTTAATTTTGGGTGATTCATAAAAAAATAGGAAATTGTTTCCTACATTAAAAGAAATTCCTAAAATTAAGGATAGTATTTTAATTTGGGAAATTCATAGGAAATAGTTTCCTTCTTCAAAAGAAGTTTCTAAAGTTATGTGATAGCATTGAACTTTCCTTAAAATTTTGGTTTGACTAGAAGTTTCCAAAAATTTGTTAAGTCACCATTTAGGTAACTTGAACAACATACAATTTAGGAAACTAATCCATGTTCTAAATGTTAGAAATTAAAAATATTGTCTTAGATATATTTTAGGAAGTTTACCTAAAATAAAGAAGTTTCCAAGATTAAAAGGAGTTTTAATTATGGAAAGAATTAAAATGGAAAGTCTTAAAAAGGAAAGATTTATTTCAATGAATTTCTAATAAGAAACAAGGAGTAAAATGTTTACTTTAAGTGTTTTGAAAAGAAGAATTTTTTAAACACTAAATTAAAATAAAACAATACCAAATAATTTGAGTCTAGCACTTTCAGTGAATTAATTGATGTTTTTCTCAAATAACACACAAGATCACCAACTGATATTGAGCTTGCATTTACTTCTATGCTTTTGATTATGATTATAAAGCATGAGGATGATTATGGACTTAGACCTTAAAAGATTAGGTCATGGATGGTTAAATTTATTTCTTATGGTATTTATTTTAAAATAGGGTTTGCGCACCCTGCCTTATCTCTATTTTCTTTGGTTTGTGAAATTCTTTTGTCGCCTAACTCTTCTCGAATGTAACTCGAGGATTCTTGATTATAAAATGTAATTAGTTACATCAAAGTGTAAAACTAGGGTTGATAGAAAAATTTTTGTAACTTGAAGATGGAGACCCAAATGAGCCATGGAGATTCAAGGAGATTACAAGAAAAGCTTGAAGATGATGTTTGTGTGAATCCCCTAGGAATTTGACCAACTAATTTCCTTAATGGCTCAAGGAAATTAGAATTTGTAAAGTCCATAATCATCCTAGTAGTTGGCATGAGATAGATTTATTTTTAGTTTATATATATGATATATATGAAATGTGACAAATCCTATGTATGTCAACAATGCCAAATCAATGAGACCTTAATTAATGAATTAATAAATAAAATCCCTCATTAAAATATTGAGTCAAAAAGTTACCTTCCACCATATAACAAGATAACCATGCTGCTCTTTTAATTGGAGGCTTGTTGAGTTACTTAAGGCCAAACTTTTACACGAATACGTTTGAGTTATTGGTGGGCCTTACTCAACTAGTACTATATTGTTCGGATGTGTCACAGATGACCGCATAGTATTAGAGGCATAGTTAGGCAAAATGTATATGATACGTTTAGACAAGGGGTTGTCACCTAACTAATCTAGGAGTTGTATAAGATACAATTGGTAAGTTAATGTCACAACCCAAATCCCGGGCGATGACAGGATCATGGGCTCAATGGGCATAGCCCACTAGGCCCAAGCAAGCCTCTTTATGAGATCCTGTTCCTCATTCCATCCATCATCTTTAAAACCATGTGTTGTAATTCTTAACGGTAAATGTTTCAGTAATATTTTATAGCAATTGAATATTCATATTTGTATTATCTCAAAGTACTGGCATTCATTGCCGTCTCATAAAGGCATCATCATCAATCCAATATATTCATACTTCATTTATAACATGACTCCTAGTAGTTTACATTACATATACGTGTACACAGACAAAAGACTCTCAACCATCAGCGGAGTGACTTTAAGTGAAGGTACCGCTACTGAGATGCCATAGTACCTACCAAGAAGACGAGCATACGTGGACACTCAATCTAGGTCCCAACTGCCTCTGAATCTAAAAACATGAAGTTTTTAAAAAAAGGTGAGTATAAAACTCAGTGAGTGAACATAAGAAGGGAACAAGCAATGACAAGGAATGTTTTAGAAAACACGATGCACTTACGATAAACCATGTAGTTTAGTCAAATTTTTTTGGGTTAAAACCCCTCATTTCAAACTTTGAATGTTTAATCCCTTAATGTTACAAGATTCATGATGAACCATAAAGTTGAATAGAATGAAAATTTCGGCAATAACCAAGCAAAACAAGCAAATAGAGGGTTTTCCCGCTGCAATGAAAGGCAGTCTTGGTCTGCATATGCTTTGATTTTCAGGCATAACTCCCACTACAGAAGTCCAATTGATATGATTTTTTGGTAATTAGGAAGCTAAGAGGCTGGGCTACAAC
Source organism: Theobroma cacao (assembly GCF_053813885.1). Taxonomy (NCBI): domain Eukaryota; kingdom Viridiplantae; phylum Streptophyta; class Magnoliopsida; order Malvales; family Malvaceae; genus Theobroma; species Theobroma cacao. Next base: position 10,599,638 of record NC_142648.1, on the reverse strand, counting down.
TTTTCTGTTTATCAATTTGCCCAGTTCTGATCGGAAGGTGGCCAAAATCTTTGTCAAATTTAAAACACTACACCAAAATCTTGGAACCACCCGAGAGTTTCTCGCTGCAGCGAGAACTAGGCTATGTAACCCCCCCGAATCCTAGAGTTTCTCTGTCAAGCCTAGCTCTACAATATGTTTATTATGCCATTCTTACATAAGAATGCATGTTTGCTTACTTGGGTACCTCGAAAATCGTTAAAGGACGACAATGTACCAAATGATACAATTAAGTTGAATTAAGCCTCGAACCAGACCAAATAGAGATTTTAAGATGAAATTGAGAATTTTAAAACCCCATAATAAATTAAAATGGTGATTTGGAGTTCGAGGACCGATTTGGAGTCAAATTGGAATTTTCATGACCTAGGGGCAAAATGGTCATTTTGCCACCCGAGGTTAAGATGTGAGTGTTGGATGAAGTTTTTGACTAAGATTGATCATTTGGAGTATAATTTGAGTTTGAGAAGTGAAGAATTTTAGTTCTGACATTTTTTCGAGCATAATGGGCAAAATAGTCATTTTGCTGCCCATGGGCAAAATTGTAATTTTACACCACCCAACACTTGTCCAGCACATGGATTTTACCCAATATTATCATGGATAATTAAGAAAATTTAAGTGGTGGAGAGAGATTGCTTAATGGCTAAGTATGACACATGGACCAATGGAATGGTGACATGTGTCAAAATCTCATCCATTTATTATTTTCCTTATAAATTAGCACAAAATCAGCCCATTTCTCTTCATTATGGCAGGCCAAAGCAAGAACAAAGGAAGAAAAAGGAAGAACAAACCCTAGGTGGAAAAATTCAAGGGAAAAGTGTGAAAATTCAAGGAAACAAGTGAAAAAAAGTAAGATTTTTTCAATTAAGTTTGAGATCTATCTTTCTTAAGCATTTTTTTCTTATTTTCCATGGTTGAATCACATGAAAGCATGATGAATCCCTTGCTGGCCGAACACTTAGAGAGAGATTTTGATGCTTGATTTAGTTAAATTTCAATGTATTTTAGTGGTTTTAGTTAGTTAGTGATGTGTAGCTTGAAAATCAAGCAAGAAAAATTCATTTTTTCCCATCACCCATCATTGGCCGAATTTTCCATGTAGAGTGTGGATGATGATTTTGATTTTATTTCAAGTGAATTGGTTAGGAAATGATGAATTACGGTGAGAAAATCAAGTAGGAAAAATCATAGTATTGATGCACCCACTATGGCCGAAATTCTCAAGAGAAAATGTGTGGATGATTTTTGCCATATTTCAAGTTATTTAATTTGTGTTTGATGATTTGGAGTATTGGGAGAAAATGGAATTACTTGGAGTTAAATTGGACATATTGGCCAATTAATCGAGTGATAGATCGAATTAGGTCAATACCATTTAATTTAGGTACACAATTGAATTTGTGTATAACATCGTGCTTAGTTGATAATTCGAACAATTTGCATTCCATTTCATGCATTAGTCAAGAGCCTAAAATAGATTTATAATGGTATGACACAGTATATTGAATTATGTGTCGTGTATTGTATATAGGTGGTGAGCCCTCTAACAAGGGTAAAGATGTTGTATCAAAGGACTGAGAATAAGAGTATTTCAAACTCCTGATACTGTGAGTAACCTTACTATCGTCTTAATTATCTAAAGTGGTTTTTATTCGATTTTGTGATTTTGTGGAAAATGAGTTTAAATGATAAATCTTTATGTTTTATAAGAAAAATGTGATTAAATGAAAATGATCTTATAAAATTGTCTTGAAATTAAAAGATTGTTTTGAAAATAGAGTAATTGGAGACTAAATTGTTGTGTTATAAATCATGGTTTGAATTGAAAGGCTTATGATAATATTGGCATGAATGGTTGATTTGGTAAATGTGTTGATAATGTATGAACTGCTAATTTGCCTTAAGAGGCTATAAAATAAAATAATTACCATGTCATGCTATCGCAAATTTTATTAAATTGATGGGTTATAAATTTGTCGCTGCAGTGGACGGGTTCCGTGGACCAGCTTATTAGAGGGGCACGGTAACCCTATTATATTCATACCTCAGTATGAGAGGCGTGGATGAATAACTTCTAAGGTTAACACTTTAGAGTTCACTTCACGTCAAACCACCACGTGAGGGTGAACTCAGCCAACGCCAAGGAACGACTATGTTTTCAAAATAAAAACATGATTTATGCGTACATAACTTTTTAACAACCTTGGCGGACTTGGTTGGGATAGCCCTAGATCAAGGTATCCCTAATAATTGAGTATGAGAATGATTTTGGCAGGAGCCAAAGTTATAAGAAATTCATAAGCCATGTTGATTACTCGATTTATATGAATTGATTTTATTTGGTTGAAATGAGTTGAAAGGTGATGAATTACAGTATGTTAAACTATTTTATCTGTCTCCATTTACTCAGCTTTAGATATTTTAGATGGTATTTGTTTACTCATTGGGATTATATAATCTGAGCAGCCTCTTTTCCACCCATTTTAGGCTCAGGATAGTCAGTAGATAGCTCATTTCGTTGAGGACTACAGTTGGATTTGCGTCCTCCAAACTGTAGGTTCACAGTCTTTCTTACTTTTAGTTATTCGGGAGCCCACTGGTTATTGTAAATTAAATTAAATACTCTGGCTTATTGTATTACAGTATGTATGAATTTATTTTGCTTTTACGCCGTAAAAATTATTTACGTATAACTCTAAAAATATTATTTTATAAAAAAATAAAATATTTTATTGAATATTTCTTTTATTTTTTATTATATCCAAATAATCATAATTTCATTTTAAATGAAGGTTTTAGATGTTTAAACTTATTTTTGATTATGAATTATGTGTTTTGTACTCGTATACTACATTTTTAGAGGATTTTGAGATTTTGAGAAAAAATGACCAAAATGCCCCTATGAGAAAAAAAAATTGTTTTTCTATTGTTTTGATTTGGAAATAGTTTATAATATCTCAAAACATAATTTTAGTGACTAATACTCATAGGGGAAGCGAGAAAAACTGATGTTAAGTCTTGCGAGGTTTCGATTGACATTTTGGGTAATGAATGTCTATCGGGACGTTGCAGAGATTGTCACGGGCTCGATGGGAGTTTTGGGTCGTGACATTCTCGCTACAGTGAGAAATAAAAGCAACTTAGTTAAAGGGGTCTTGTTACATCAAAAGCCATTTTCTTGCTGAAATGAAAAGCAATTTGGGAACAATTAACAATGCCAACATACAACACAATCATAAATATTTTCATAAACTTTTTATAACATTTATATATATACATACATCATCATGCATACCATCCCGCCACACTCAGCTCATGTGCACTCCCTACTCGCACATAGCCGGGTCATCATCAGCTCATGTGCCCTCCCACACTGCACATAGATGGGTCATCATCGACTTATGTGCACTCCCTACTCGCACATAGCCGGGTCATCATCAACTCATGTGCACTCCTACACTACACATAGCTGGGTCATCATTATCACACAAAAGGAGCATCCAAAGCATAATGCACATATCAATATAATGTGACAACACATGAACTATTCATATTGCACAATTCACAAAATAGAAACATTTCATCAAAAGGCTTGTTCCCTAAGTATATTTTTGAAGCAAAAACAAATGAAACTTTCAAATGATTTATTTAAACATGTGGACACTCCCCAAAACATTTTTGAAATGCAAGTTCACTCACTAGTATTTGTTAAATATTTACCCAACTCAAACTTCCTCTAATGGTCCAAATGGGGTAGTGGGGCTTTGTTGGAACCTATCATCACAATAGCATCACACTTAACTCAATTCACATAACTATAATTTCTAAAAGCTATCTCCTAACTAGCTTCCAATTGCCATTAAGTGGCTATCTATTTTCACTATCCTAATCAATTTAAAATGAATAAACAACTTCAACTACAAAACACTTAAAATCAACTCTACTTCATAAATCACCTTGGTAGCTTTATAAGTGAATTTCTTTCCAAAAATTTTCAAGCTATTATAGAAGCTCCCTCTCTCTTTCTCTAAAACACCTAGCTAGTGAGAGGAAGTATGGAAGTAAGACTTGTCAAGGGTTTAAAAGTGAGAGAGTGAAAGAGCACAAAAGGTTCTATGAAAGAGTGCACAAAAGTATGAAAATTAGAGCTAACTTGAGAGAAGTTATGGAGGTTTCAAAACAAGCTTCCATGGAGAATGAAAGAAATGTGAGATGGGAGGATGAAAAAGAAGAAGCTACTGGAGAAATGAAGAAGTTGCTAGAAGAAATGTTATATATAGCTAAAGCTTATCCAAACTTTACTTAAATTATGAAAATGCCCTTAACAAGTTGGCTTGTCTTCCTCCAATCCTTTGTGCAATCTTTTTACTTCTTTGACACTGAGACAAAGTCCATGGTAGTTTAAAAATGCTCCGGCTCAAGAAAACTTAAAAATTTTGACTCCAAATGAAAAATGACCATTTTGCCCCTATTATGGAAATCATGGTTATTTCTATTTCCTTCATCATTTTATCCTTATTTTCATAATTCATTTATGCCTTAGGCCTACTTAGACCTTAATAATGTTTGAAAGCATACTTCTAGGGGCTCATTAAAGAAATGATGAAATTACCCTTAGTTTGTGATATCATGTCTACTTCTAGCTATGAGTCTATAAAGATCAAGGTCTCATAGTTAAGTTACCTACCTAATTAGTTTCATTATGGCTTGTTGAGTCGCTCAAGGTCATGGGGGGATGAAAAGGGTCCTAGCTCAGTAAGAAGTTTAAAAGTTAAATTTCTAGAATAGTAGAGGATGGCTATTATTTTGATAAAATATTAAGAATAATCATATAAGATTCTAAAACCTTGTGTTTATGATTATATAATTTGTGTTAATGACTAATAATCATTTATGTTGATTTATATAGGATATAAATCTATCATGGCGAATAGTTTGTCACTTAGAAGCATATTTGATGCAAACAAGTTGATAGGCCCAAATTTCATTGATTGGTTTCATAATATCAAGATTGTCTCGAAACAAGAGAAAAAAGCTTATGTCTTAGATGGTCCTGCTCCCGAGGTACCTAGCGATGATGCTACAAATGAGGAAAAAGAAGCTTATAGAGTTTATATGGATGATCTCGATCAAGCCACATGTGTGATGTTGGCTAGTATGGCTCCAAATCTTCAAAAGCAACATGAAGCTATGGATGCTCTATATATTATCCTAAACCTTAGAGAAATGTTCTATAAGGAAAGTCGCACAGAGAGATTCAACATTTCAAGAGAATTGTTCCAATGTAAGATGTCTGAAGGAAGCTCAATAAGGCCTCATGTGCTTAAGATGATAAGATATATCACTCAACTTGAGCAGTTGGGTTGGGTTATGGATCATGATTTGAGCATATACCTTGTACTTTCTTTGTTACTAGAGAGCTATTCACAGTTTGCGTTGAACTTCAACATGAACAAGATTGAGGTAACCCTTTCGGGCTTATTGAATATGCTTACACAGGTTGAGAACACCATTGCGAAGGAGAAGCCTTAAGTTCATCTTGTCTCTTCTAAGAAAAATAAAAATAAGAAAAAGAAAATTTTCTAAGAAAGACAAGGATGAAAGGGCATCAACTTCAAAAGGTATAAAGTCTACTAGAGGAGTGAAAAAGGATAAAGACAATGACAAATGCCATTTCTGCGGCAAACTAGGGCATTGGAGGTGCAATTGCAAGGATTATCTTGAATCCATTGAAAGGAAGAAACAAAAGGAAGCTTCCACATCAGGTATGAATAATATGATGATTTATTTTTCACTACTCGGTATATGATACCTTACTTTTTATTAATGGTTTTAATATGTATGATATATTGAAGGAACAAATGACAACGAGTAATGAAGAATAGGATTATGAAGGGGACAACTTTAGTTGATGGTGATCAAGCTTGTCGACCTAGATTAGATTATGGGACAATAAATAATTTTAGAACATTGAATGTTTTCATGGCATGATTGTCAAGATGAGATGTTTTTGGTTTTGGACCTATGGCTAAATATTTATTTTATGTTTAGGAAACATAGATTTATATTTTACTAGCATGAGGTGCTTAACTTATATATATATATATTTATATATTTACATTATGTAAAACCTGACCCTATAAACACATGTCATGACATACATGCACTGAGTAGCATGTTATTATGCTAGGAAAGCCCCTAAGAATAGACGAAACTTGCTATTGTACCTAATGATACACTCGAGTTGATTTAACCTCGAACTAGTTCAAATAAAAATCGTAGGATGAAATTTAATATTTTACAATCCAAGAATGACTAAAAATGATTGTTCGGAGTTCGAGGGTTCATTTGGGGAAAAATTGAAAATTTTGATGTTTAGGGGCAAAATCGTCATTTTACCACCTAAGATAATAATTTGATCATGGAGTGAAATTTTTGACCAAGATTAACTATTTGGAGTATAATTTAATGATAGGAAGTGAAAAATTTCAATTCCGACAATTTTTGAAACATAGGGGCAAAACGATAATTTTGTCACCCCGGGGTAAAACCATAATTTTCACCACCCAAAACTTGTCAAAATCATAGAATTTATTTATTTTTGGTATGAATAACTATGGTATTTTAAGTGGTGAAAAATTGAAGTTTAAAGGATGAAATTTTAAAAACGAGCCAATGGAAAAGTGATACATGGCACTTTTTAATGATTTAATATTATTTTAAAGGAAAATCAGCCCATTTAAATCCCACATCAGCTGATGGTCGGCCATAAGGAGAAAATAAGAGAGAAAATAGAGAGGAAAGGAAGAAAAGAGAAAAACCAAAGGAAAACTAGAAAATTCAAATGGGAATTCGCGTTTTTCGTCCGTTTACGCGTCTAACGGTAAGATTTTTCGACTTTAGCTTGATTTCTACCTTTCCTATGCCTTTGTTTCCATTTCACATGCTTGAGGAGAGAGATCAAAAAGTGATACCAAGGGCTGGCCGAATTTCAAGGGGAAGGATTTTGAAATTTTTATGTTTTGATTCTTAGTTAAATTGGTAGTTTTAGTTAGTTAAATGTGTATAGAAATCGAATTGGGCAAGAAAGTATGAAATTCTCACAATACCCACCTTTGGCCGAATATTCAGTGATGTACAATGATGATGAACTGATTTTTATTCTAAGAGAAATGAAGAGAAAATGATGAAAAATGGTTAAATGTGATAGAAAAATAAAGTGGAAAATTAACCGAGTTAATGTCCCATTTTTGACTGAATTTTTCAAGGAGGAAAGTGAGCTGATTTTGGTGATTTTAGAGGGTTATTGACTGATATTTAATGGTTAGAAATGTTGGAGAGAAAATGGGACAATTTAGAGCTAAAATGGAGCACGTTAGCAATTTATCGGGTAAAGTGCCAAAAATAGGTTAATATTGCGTTTAAGCCGTTTTAGGCTATTGCATTTCATACCATGCATTAGTATATGATTTAAGTCAATTATATAGTGATTTAGCATCAATGTGGTGAATTGTGTAATTTGTGCAATGTGTCAAGGAGGAGAGCCTTCCGATAAAGGCAAGAAGTTGTACTCGATGAACAGTGATCGAGACACCTAGAAAGCATTTAATTTGTACAAACAGTGAGTAAACCTATTATTATTGTAAATTATCTAGAGTTTATTTTTAAATGCTCTTCATGTATTTTATGAAACGAAAATGAGATTAAAATGGGACTTTTGATGTTTTAGAAATAAATGTGACAAATAAATATATTGTGTTGATTATCTGAAATAAGAAACTTTTGATTATGAAATTGAGTAATTAGAGGCTGCCAATTGTCTTGAAAAATATATTTTCCTATGAATGGCTTATGATATATGAGTATATATGGCTATATTTTATAATTACATTGGGAATTTATGTAAGTTGTCTTTTACTATGCAAGCTGGGTAAATAAATAAAAGCCACATTATACTGTCGAAATTTTATTAAAATTGGTGGGTTCAGTCACTGTAGTGACGAGTTTCCGTGGACTGCCTATTAAAGGGGTACGGCAAACTCGGTTGCATAGTTACTCTGGTTGTAGAGGCGATGAGGGTAACTCCCAAGGTAGTGTTAGAGCTCACTTCACGTTAAACCCCCACGTGAATGTATAACTCGGCCAACCCCAAGGAACGACTTGTTTTCAAAACTAACATGTGTTTAACATGTAAATATCTTAACAACCTTGGCGGACTCGGTTAGATGCCTCAGCCAAGGTATCCTCGAGGACTAGTTTTTGGCTTGAGCCTTGTTTTTAATAAAGGTCATAAGCCTTAATAACTATTTTGGTAAATTACAAATATTTTATGGTTTAAGAAATAAATTGAAAACCTTATGAAATGGTTTGTGATTTATTGTTTAAACTTGCCTCCATTTTACTCGCCTTTAGATATTTATAATAATGTTTGTTTACTCATTGGGATTGCAAAATCTCACCCACCTCCTTTCCAAATATTTCAGGCTTGTGGTAGCTTGTAGATACCCGATTTTGTTGAGAATTCTAATTGACCCCTTTATCTCACAGACAGTAGATTACTATCACCAACACTTGGTGTATTTATGGGCCACTTGTCATTGTAATTATTATTGTACATTATAACTTGTAAATAATTCTATGTATGAATTTATTTTACTTCCACGTTACAAAAGATTACTTACATGTGTTTCTATAAATATTATTTTATATAAAAATGCTATATTTTAATCAATATTTTGAATAGTAATATTTGTCTATAAATCCTTTTAAAAAAAATATATTTTTGGCTTTTGATTTACTTGAGCCTGAAACGACTGGTAATTATTTAAAATGGAATGTTTAATAACGATTGCTCACAAGAAAGGCAAGAAACTGATACGTAAGCCTTGCGAGGTTCCGATTGGCATTCCGGGTAATGAGTGTCAATCGGGACATCGCGGCCGTTGTCATGGGCCTAAGGGAGGTTTCGGGTCGTGACACATTACATCTCATTTCATTTTGGAATTGTTCTAAATTATTTATGCTTAAAGTATAACCTTGCATATATGATAATCAATACTAAGTCATAATGATAAGTTTATTGTGATATTATTCTTTCAATTATGAATCAAAAAGGAAAGTAATAGTTGACTTAAGATAAAATTGAGTCATAACTCAATGAATTCATAAAAGGATTATGAATATATTTAGTAAAAGAGCATTTTTAATGAAATCTTTGATTTAAATTAAGATTGCTTAAAACTAAATAGCAATTGATTATCATAATGAATTCATAAGAGATGAATTACAATGCATTCCAAACCCAATTAATCGCATGAACTAACCTTTAAAAGGATTTCTGTAAAACCCGACCCTATAAACACATGTCACGACATACATGCACTGAGTAGCATGTTCTTATGCTAGGAAAGTCCTAAGAATAGACGAAACCCGGTATTGTACCTAACGGTACACTTGAGTTGATTTAACCTCGAACTAGTTCAAATAGGAATCGTAGGATGAAATTTAATATTTTATAGTCCAGGAATGACTAAAAATGATTGTTCGGAGTTCGAGGGTTCATTTGGGGTAAAATTGGAAATTTTGATGTTCAAGGGCAAAATCGTAATTTTACCATCCGCGGACAAAATTTGAGATTTTGAGAGAATTTAGATCAAATTTGATAAATTGGGGAATGGTATGAGTATAAGGGATGAAAAATATGTCTATGGGCAATTTTTCAGTTTTTTGGGAAAAATGTAATTTTTCACTTTTACGGGGGCAAAAGTGTAAATTTCAAAAATTACTCCACCAAGACTTTGGATAAGTCTGAGAATTTTATCTAAGCTATGGATATGTGGGATAAGTGTATGGTGAAAATTTGGAAACAAATGGATGAAATTTTAAAAACGGGCCAATGGGAAAGTGACACATGGCACTGTTTAATGATTTAATATTTTTTTAATGAAAAGTCAGCCCATTTAAACCCCAAATTAAGTGCTGGCCGGCTATAAGGAAAGAACAAGAGAGAAAATAGAGAGGAAAGGAAGAAAAGAGAAAAACAAAGGAAAACTAGAAAATTCAAAGGGGAAATCGCGTTTTTCGTCTGTTTACACGTCTAACGTTAAGATTTTTCGATTTTAGCTTGATTTCTACCTTTCCTATGCCTTTATTTCCATTAAGCATGCTTGAGGAGAGAGATCAAAAAGTGAAACCAAGGGCTGGCCGAAATTCTAGGGGAGAGATTTTGGAATTTTTAGGTTTTGATTTTTAGTTAAATTGGTAGTCTTAGTTAGTTAAATGTGTGTAGAAATTAATTTGGGCAAGAAAGCATGAAATTTTCATAATACCCACCCTTGGCTGAATATGCATTGATGTACAATGATAATGAACTGATTTTTATTCTAAGAGAAATGAAGAGAAAATGATGAAAAATGGTTAAATGTAATAGAAAAACAAAGTGGAAAATTAACCGAGTAAATGTCCCATTTTTGACCGAATTTTCCAAGGAGGAAAGTGAGCTGATTTTTGTGATTTTAGAAGGTTATTGGCTGATATTTATTGGTTAGAAATGTTGTGGAGAAAATGGGATAATTTATAGCTAAAATAGAGCGCGTTAGCAATTTAATGGGTAAAGTGCCAAAAATAGGTTAATACCACGTTTAATCCGTTTTAGGCTATTGCATTTCATACCATGCATTAGTATAGGATTTAAGTCAATTATATAGAGATTTAACATCAATGTGGTGAATTGGGTAAATTTTGCAATGTGTTTAGGAGGAGAGCCTTCCGATAAAGGTAAGGAAGTCGTACCCGACGAATAGTGATCGGGGCACCTAAAAATCAGTTAATTTGTACAAACGGTGAGTAAACCTATTATTATTGTAAATTATCTAAAGTTTATTTTTAAATGCTCTTCATGGATTTTATGAAATGAAAATGAGATTAAAATGGGATTTTTGATGTTTTACAAATAAATGTGACAAATAAAAATATATTGTGTTGATTATGAAATTGAGTAATTGGAGGTTGCCAATTATTTTGAAATATATATTTTCTTATGAATGGTTTAATGATATATGAGTATATGTGGCTATATTTTATAATTACATTAGAAATTTATGTAAGTTGTCTTTCACTATGCAGGCTGGGTAAATAAATAAAAGCCACGTTATACTGTCAAAATTTTATTAAAATTGGTGGGTTTAGTCACTGTAGTGACGGGTTTCTGTGGACTGCCTATTAGAGGGGCACAGTAAACCCGATTATATAGTTACTTCGATTTTAGAGGCGAGGAGGGTAACTCCTGGGGTAGTGTTAGAGCTCACTTCACATCGAACCCCCACGTGAATGTTTAACTCGGCCAATGCCAAGGAACGACTTGTTTTAAAAATAAAAATGTGTTTCACATGTAAATATCTTAACAACCTTGGCGGACTCGGTTAGATGCCTCGGCCAAGGTATCCCCGAGGATTAGTTTTGGCTTGAGCCTTGTTTTTAATAAAAGTCAGAAGCCTTAACAACTGTTTTGGTAAATTACAAATATTCTATGGTTTAAAAAAATAAATTGAAAACATTATGAGATGGTTTGTGTTTTGTTTAAACTTACCTCCATTTTACTCGCCTTTAGATATTTATGATAATGTCTGTTTACTCATTGGGATTGCAAAATCTCACCCACCTCCTTTCCAAACATTTCAAGTCTATGGTAGCTTATAGATACCCGATTTTATCGAGGATTCTAGTTGACCCCTCTATCTCACAGATAGTAGGTTACTAGCACCAACACTGGGTGTATTTTGGGCCACTTGTCATTCTAATTATTATTGTACATTATAACTTTGTAAAATTTTGTATGTATGAATTTATTTTACTTTCACGTTACAAAAGATTATTTACACGTGTTTCTATTTTATATTGTTTTATATTAAAAAATGATATATTTTTGTCTTTTGATTTACTTGAGCCAAAAACGACTGGTAATTGTTTAAAACGGAATATTTAAAAATGATTGCTCACAAGAAAGGCAAGAAACTGATATGTAAGCCTTGCGGGGTTCCGATTGGCATTTCGAGTAATGAGTGTCAATCGGGACGTCGCGACGGTTGTTATGGGCCCGAGGGAGGTTCCGGGCCGTGACAATTTCGTCCCCATAACCAATGATGAATGACTAATGACATGTAAGTATACATAAAAGTTATGGATATAGAACCCCAAAGGAAAGTAAATAAGTTTACTTGGCAAGATTTCTATACATGATAGAAATAGTGGAAACTAATGACACTTTAAAAGTCAAAGGTTATGAAGTTATGAAATCCAATAGATAAGATCTATGCACAAAAATTGATTTAATGGGATGCATAAAGATGCATAATTCATGAGATGAATCCATTAATTACAAACCATTAGTAGGATGCATATTGATGCACTACTCATGTAAGATGAGTTTACTAAATAATCCAACATGAATGATTGAATAATAATCTTTGTTCAATGTAATAAATACAAAGTAGTTGAATACATTGAATAAGGTACACATATTTTGTGCACATCATAAGGTTAGTGGGAGTAAGATAAGTTACTCATTAAAAGTGTATAAGACACATTTTCAGTTTAAGAAAAACAAAATGGGACTAAAGAGTTAGAGCCTAAAAAGGGATTCAACAAAAGAATTTAAGATTACATGTTAAAAGAGTTTAACATAGAGAGAGTCCTAAATGTTAAAAGTGATATAAAGTCATGATTGAGCAATTGTATTGGACTGGTTCCAAAACAAGAGATAACTGCATGGTTATATCTATAGTCGGATACAAATCTTTTGTTTAGGCTACAGAAAAGGAGATATTTGGATCATTGGTTTAATGAACTAATAAATGATTCTGAGTTGTTAAAATAACAACAAGAGCCATAATAATGGAATCAAGGTCTCGTTGTGATCTAAATTAGTATTTCAATTTTGACAATGGAGATTGTCAAACATATAAATTAACATATTCTTAAATATTGCAATTTGAGTTGTCCTAGTAGAGACACAATTGCTAAGCAAAAGAGTTTGATATTGGATACATTAGCAATTGACTCAAGTGAAAGTGGGAGATTGTTGGTATATGCCCTTGAGTGAATTAGATTAATCAAGGAATATATATTATCATTTAATGCATATTTAATCATATAATTATATTTGATAGAGGTTTTCCTTCATGTTAGTGCAATAATAAGGAGTTATTAAGTACTAATTGGATAAAGCCCATGGAACATAAAAGCCTTGCAAGAGAATTGTAAAGTTGTTACAATTATGAGATCACTATGCATCAAAGCCATGTTCCTAAAATTGTTCCTAGTCATTGTATTGTCAAGACAAGGCATTGACAATGCTGAAAGACTGGTACATGTTAAGCCTTCTTACTTGGGAAGTAAGCAATTGATCTCATAGATTAAAGTACATGGGATACTTGAGGATAACATGTAGATGCTTGTTAAAGAACAAGTTCATTGAACATGACCCGCTATGAGAACTCTATTTGGTATTTCACTTAAGTGTCTATGAAAAGTATTCTCATGTGATAGTCATGCAACTAGTCCTTGGACTTAAGACACCAGATCATCTTGTATGGGGAATGACATACTTTGATTTCATCCTTATAGGTCTAGAGGCGACTAGATGCCTAAACAAGGTGTTTTTGGGTATGCCATGAAGCATGCGAAGGTGAATGACTGGTCAAAAGAGGATTCATCACCCTAAGTGATATGAGGGGATGTATCTCACTTGTTCTCAATTCTTAATTAACTTGTATAAAGTCTTTGGCCAAAGCATGATGAATTTGAGGAAAGTTAGTTTCCTAAATTCATAAGGTTAGTCATGAATTATGAGAACTAATATGGAATGTCATAAGTAGACACCGAGCCACACTTAATGACATATTTGGGATATTTGATGAAAGGACCGTATTGCATTGAGAGGCTTATCATTGAAGGGCTTTGTCAAATTCTTTAATTGACTCTTTAACATTTGGGTGGTCATGATGTATTGCTAGATGCCATTCATGATCTATAAATACAAATTAATTATCAAATTGATATTTAATTATGATTTATATTTATTGCCAACATGTTAGAAGCCTAATGGGTCACACACATTAAGTGACATGATTGGGATTAAATAAGGATCATTAATTAAGTTGGACTTAATTAAAAGAGACCAAACTAAAGTGGAAAATTAATTGAGTTCTCAAAGACTTAATTAAATTAAAATACAACTGTTGTCTTTAGAGTTACAACTTAGTTTGGCCATATAAATATGTTATATTAGCAAACTAAAACTCTAAGCCTCAAACCACTTCTCAACCATTTCATAAAATAAGAAAAGAAAAATAGTTTTCTATGTTTGATAAAAATAAGATTCGGCAAGAACCTTCGGTCTTTTGTTTTAGAAACAAAACTTGCTAGTACAAGTAAAATCCTACCTTTGAAAAGGTCTAATTCAGTCACTATGTGGATTACTGTTAGAGGCCAAACACTTGGGTGGCTGAAGATTTGACAAATCCTAAAGGTGAAGAAGCAAAGATTTTTATTTAATTGGCTTTTGATTACGATATCTAGAGCAAGGTATGTAACTCTTAAGCTCATGAGTGTTCATAATTAATTTGAAAGTTACATGAAAAATAAAAACATTGATCCTGTAGGATACGACTATTTCTATGATTTAATACTAGTTTATTATTCCACTGCAGTATAAATTTAATTTATCGATTATTTTGATGTTTAATCATGAGGTCGAATATAGCACTTTTATCCTTCTCTTACTTGTGCAACACAAGCATCATTATCTTCATAAATTATAGTGGGAGAATTTGTAACCATTGTTAAACAACAAGAATTATGAATATGTGTTATAACAGGTCTCAACCAAACATACTTTCTTCCAGCTTCATATAAGGTGATAATCTCGAAGTGGTTAGAAGATGTAGCTACTAGCGTTTGCTTAGTAGAGTGCCAAGAAATGGCGATGTTGTAGTAGAAAAATAAATAACCAGCTTGAGAGCAAGCTTTGTGCAGAATAGATTTATATCTCACATCAACGTATCCAACTAAACTACAGTTAGTGTAACCCTTGGACTAATATAATCCCAAATCTATGGTTCCTTGGAGATAACGAAAGATATGTTTTATTCCATTTCAATGTCTCTGAGTTGGCTCAAAACTAGAACATGCCAACAAATTTACCGCAAAAGTGATATCCGATCTCGTACATTGTGCCAAGTACATCAAAGCCCCAATTGCATTGAGATATGGTACTTCAGGACCAAGTATTTCCTAATTAGCTTCTCTAGGTAGAAACAGGTTTTTTTGGGGATCAAGAGACCTTACAACCATAGGGTTGCTTAATGGTTGAGCATTGTCCATGTTAAAACATTTAAGCAATCTCTCAATATATGCTGATTGATGGATAAGTATTCCATTTGCTTAGTGCTCAAACTCTAGATCAAGAAAAAGTTTGGTTTTACCCAAATCTTTAACTTCAAACTCCCTTTTCAAATATTTAGCAGGTTTAGATAAATCTTTTAGAGTTCCAACCAATTCATATCGTCAACATAAACTGCTATCATAGCAAATCCAGTTTCTGATTTATTAATAAACACACATGAACAAATAGGATCATTTTGAGAATAAGTTGCTAACAGTGTATGCTTTAAGCATTTTGAATCCCTCAGGAATTTGATACAAATATTGGATTCTAATGAACCATATATATATGCTGTCACAACGTCCATAAGTTTTATTTCTAGTTTTTTAGAAACTACTAGGCTAATAAGAAAATGAAAGGTAATCATATCCATCACAAGTGAATATATCTCATCACAATCAATCCCAGGTTTCCAAGAGAGGCCTTGGGCAACGAATCAGGCTTAATACCTCATGACCTCGTTTTCCTCATTTCATTTTCTAACAAAGACCCACTTGTATCCAATAGGTTTTAAATTGTTAAGGGTTTGAGCTACAGACCCGAAAACTTTTTATTTAACTAGGGAATCTAATTCAGCCTAGATTGCTTCCTCCCACTTGGGCCAATCTTGCCTTTGATGACGTTTGATAATAAATTGCTATTCATAATCATCGTTTATAATCTCATGAGCAACTGAGAGTGTAAAAACGTCATCAATGATTATCTCATTTTGATCCCAAATCTTATTCTAATATGTAATGAAAATCTCAATATTCCCAAGGTCGGTGGTCTTTTCATGGGTTTATGCCTCTTTAGGGGTAATAGGCTCTCCTGGAGCAAGCTCAACACTAGGCTCTTTTGGAGTGGATTCCTGATTCCTCCCCTTTTGTTTTTGAGGGACAATGTCTTTTGATCCTATCGGTTTGCCATACTTCAGGTGTGAGCCATTTTGATCCATTTCAACTTGTTTTTCAAGAACAACAATCCTAGCTGAAACATTCACAGCTAGAATATGAGACTTTGTAAACCTTGGTAGCATCATTAAATGTGTAAGAAAGTCCATTAGCAATAGCTTGGAAATGGACTATATGTTGCACCTCATTTTCACATTCAATAGTGCTTAGGTCTAAATAAGATAGATTTTTCTCATTTTGAAAGAAAATCTCAATTGGTTTCTACTTCTAAGCCATGGAAGCCTTAAGCATCCCAATCGATGGAAACATTGTTTCATCCAAATGACAATCCGCAAATTTGGCGGTAAAAAGATCACCCGTTGTTAGTTCCAAGAACTTACTAATGAATGGTGAATCAAACCCAACATAAATGCCCAAAGGGCATTGGGGACCCATTTAATCCTTTTTTACGATGCTACAAGCACTTGTACAGTGCAACCAAAGGTGCATAAATGTGAAATGTCTAGTTTATAGTGTAGAATCAATTACATGGGAGACTGCAAGAGACTAGTAGTGGGGTGTAATTTAATTAGTGTCGCTACATGCAAAACAATAGGACCTTATGCTGAATAGTTAAGCTTTGTCCTCAATAATAGAGTTCGAGCGATAATTTGGATGCGTTTAATTAGGGATTCTGCCAATCTGTTTTGAGTATGAACATATGTGGAATCGACTACACAACCTAAATTCCTAGTGAAGCATAATACGCATCAAAGCTTTTTTATGTAAAGTCATAAATATTATCCATCCTTATGCTCTTGATTAGATAATTCAGGAAATGTGCTCAGAGTTTTATAATCTATGCAAGTAAACGTGCAAAGACGACGTTACACATAGATAACAAGTAAACATGGGACCATCTGCAGGATGCGTCCCTTAATACCATGAAATATTGGAACGACTCGTAAATTTTATTGGTCCATAAATATCAGCTTGGATTCTTTGCAAGAATGAAGGTGATTCAAGATTCACCTGTCATAGAAGGTTTAGAAATGAGCTTTCTTAGTGAACAAGTTTCACAAGTATAATCTTTGGACAACAAAACCTTTTTATCCTTTAAAAGGTATGCTCTAGTATTTTGAATTATCCTTTGCATCATTGTAGCTCCCAGGTGACCTAGGGGATCATGTCAAAGTCCAAACTCATCGAGATTTACCAGTTTCTAGAACATGGTAGTGTAGGATTCAACAGCTCTAATAGTGACACAATATAATCTTGTAGTTGAAGCTTCCAGCTTTTCATGGATGGTCTTCTAGCCTATTTTATATGAAGTGATGCAGAGACATTCCTTATTTTGTTCATAAATTGTCTTAAGATGGTACCATTAAGTCATACTTCTTTGAAGCTAAGTAAATTCCTCTTCGATCTGCTACTTAGCAATGTATCCTCTATATGCACGGTGGTGTCATTTGGCAAAACAATTGTGCCATTTTTGGAGCCATCAATAATCCCAACGGGACTTGATATTTTATGGATATTTGCCTTATGCAATGTCACTCTTGAGAAAAATTGCTTGCCACAAAGTGTGGTATGTGTCATTGCACTATCAAGCAAACATACATCTTTCCTTTTTATCGGTGATTCCTATTTTCAATTGTATTGACAACTTCAAGTATCAAGTATGATAAACAATTTGTAAATTAGTCATGGGACTGGAAATAATTTCAAATAAAAAATATGAAATCTTCATACTTTAAGTCTGGGTTGTCCTCCACCAATCTGATGCCTTATCTTGGCAATCAAGGTCCTTGAAGAAATCAAAGAATTCCAAGGTTTTTTTGCTTCTACAGAAGTAGGGGGAGTCATTTCAATGAAGGAATTATTAGCCTCAACACTGGTCATAGTAGTAGGATTCTCAGTGGGGTGAGTTTCAACACGTTTGCTCTTATCCTTTAGGGATCCTTGGTATAGATCAGCAAAATACTTTAGCGCACGACAAGTACGTGACCAATGTCCAACCATGCCACAGCCATGGCAAATACTTTCATCATACTCCTTGTTGGATTTCTTGCCTTTGCCATGATTCGCGTCAAGATTGGATTGTCTAGGGCGGTTAAACCTCCTGCCACCCTACCTCCTGCCACCCTACGTGGGTTATGCCCTTGACTATGCTCACGGCCCTTTAATCGGCTTGTATTCTTACCAGAGCTATCATTTGCTTTAAGCAAGGCTTTCGAGCTAGTAGGTCTAAGATCACGGTTCTTGAGCAATAGTTCATTAGTCTGCTCGACAGTCAAGAGAACAGAAATTAACTTTGAGTATGCCTGAAATAAATGCTACCAATATTGCTATTGTAATATAATATTTGAAGCATGGAAGGTGGAGAAAGTTTTGTCTAATTGCTCTAATTTAGAGAGCTTAACACCACATAACTTTAGTTGAGATACAATATAAAAACAGGTTGAGTTATAGTTGGACATTGATTTGAAATCTTGCAGCCTAAGATGCTGGTAGTCATATTGTGCTTGAGGGAGGATAACAGTCTTGGTATGATCATACCTCTCTCTTTCAACCTTGTCCACAAGATATCAAGGTCTCGGATGGATAAATATTGAGTCTTCAAGCTCTCATGCCACTGACGGTGAAGGAAAATTAGTGCATACGCCTTATCTTTGTCATTTACATTCTTGTATTTAATAATTGCATTAACAAGATTTTACCCTTGGAGATGTATCTCCACATCAAGGCACCGGGGCAAATAATTGCTTCCACTCATTTCCAAGGTGTGGAACTTGGGCTTTTCAATATTGGCCATAATTCTGGGCACAAAAATTGGACTGTTAAAATAATTATGACAACTACAAGGATTCTGTGATACTAGTACCCTCGTATTGTGAAACCTCGACCTCTATAGACCCATAACTAGAAGTAGACACGATAACATGAACCAAGGGTAATTTCGTCATTTCTCATGGTGAGCTCATAGAAGTAGTTTTCTAATGTTATTAGGGTCTAAGTAGGCCTAAGGAATACCTGAATGATGATAAAATAAATGAAAAAGATAGAAAGACTGATAATTTCGTAGTAGGGGCAAAATGGTCATTTTGCATCTCGAGTCTAAATTTTTACGTTTTTTATGAACCCAATATTTTTAGACTATTATGGACTTTGTTTCAGTGTCAAAAGAGTAAAAAGGTTGCACAAAGGATGGGAGGAAGACAAACCCAATATTATGGCATTTCGGTAAATTCAATGAAAATTTGGATTAACTTGAAGCTTAATTGTCTAAGCTTCAGCAGCTTCCAACAACTTCTCCTTATTTATCTCAGCCCTTCTCTTCATTTCACATTTTCTTCATTCTCCATGGGAGGAAAACCTTGAATCCTCCATAAATCTCTCATAGAAAGTCCAAGTTTCATGCTTTTGCCCACTCCTTCATAGGGTTTTTCACGCTCTTCCACTTTTACACCTCAACAGCCTTCAAAAGTCTTTCCTTAGTACATTCACTCACTAGCTGGAGGTGTAGAGAGAGAGAGAGAGAGAGAGTGAGTGATTTCCCTTATTAGCTTAAATAATTTTGAAAGAGAATTCAACTACAAAGACCATCAAGGTTCCAACGAAACCCCACACCTCCATTCGGAACATTAGACGAAGTTAGAACCCACCAAAACATCAACAAAGACTGGTGAATCAACTTGCATTTAAAAATATTTTGCGAATGTGTTGGTATTTGGATTGAAGCATGTGAACGATTTGTATTTGATTTTCCTTAAAGATTATGCATGGGAATAAGCCTTTATTAAAACGTTTTATGTTGTGAGTGTGCAATATGATGAATCCTTGTGCTCCTATAGGTTGTTGATATATATATATATATATATATATATGTTGTGTAGTGATAGATAATATTATGCAATAAATGGAACCCTGCGTGTGCACAATGTAGGGGAAGCACATGTCGGTGATGACGGGTACGGGAGTATGGATGATGAGATTATCTGTGCACGATGTGGAGGGATGCACATGGCGGTATTAGTTGTGGATGATGTGGGGGGATGCACACAATGACTTTAGCTATGTGCACGATGTGGGGGTTGCACATGAGCTGGGTGAGGTGGTGGTGGTATTGGTGTTTATATATGTATATATATATGTTTATGCAATAGAAAGTTCATAAATATGGTACATGGTTGTAACATATTTGAAATCTCGCATGTTGAACCTGGGAAATTGTTGAGTATTTTCAAGTTGCTTTTTGTTGCTGCAGCAGAATGGCCTTTTCTTGAGATAATGAAAATTTTTCTTGGTGTCCTGTTTCTCACTATAGCTAGAAACTCTCAGGTTTGGGAGGCTGGTTGCAGCCCTGTAACTCGCTAGAGCGAGATGTCTCTAAGAAATTTCACTACAGCGAGAAACCTTCTGTTGTGCTTGTTACCTTATTTAGTTGCTGCCCTATTTTCCACTCCTTTAGAGCCATAGTTGATTATGGACTTCCAACATTAAGAAATTAATTAATTAAGTTTGCAATGAGGGGTTTTAGTGAAAAACCCTCGACCCGTTGAGAAACCTTCGGCTAGCTGATACTTTGAGCCCAAATTTCGCTGTAGCAGAAAGGCATTCTCGCTACAGAGTTTCACTTGACTTGCTTGAATGATATTAAAGTTTTCACTTTTTAAACTCTTTGTTATGTATGGATCCTCATCATCAAGTGATTAACCAATTAAGGGTTTAAGGAGGGGTTTTATTAAGAATTAAACTAAATTGCATTGTTTTTGAAAATAAGTGCATTAGGATTTCTTAAACATTTCTTATCGTTTGCTTGTTTCCTTTCTTTGTTCACTCACTGGGTTTATACTCACTGTTTTCAACTTCATGTTTTCAAATCAAGAGGCAATCAGTAACTAGGTTGAGGTGTCCTTGTAGATTCATCTCTTGGTAGGTATCTTGGTATTCAATAGCTATACTTTCGCTCAAGTCACTCCACTGCTCGTCAGAAGTCTTTTATATGAACACATGTACATTAAATGTAAATTGCTAGGAATCACTCTGCTAAAGATGCATGTATAGTTTTGAAATGATGGTGCCATTATGAGATGGCTATGAATAACCTTATTTTGAGATCATACAAAATTGTAAATTTTCAGTTTCTACATTGTACTCTGAAGATACGTCTAGTTGAAAGTTACAAATGGTGGTCTAGTAATGGTGATGAAAAATTGATGGGATAGTGTATAGGATTACGTAAAGAGGCTTGCTTGGGCTTAGGGGGCTACGTCCACTGGGCCCATGCGTCGATCATGGCCTGAAAATTGGGCTGTGATAGACTCTTAGAGATCCACCATTGTTTCAGAGGACGAAATGAGGCTTAAGGTTTGTTGTCGGCTTTGAGCTAGTTGGACAGTATACAAAATTAAAATCTAAATGATTGGAGAATTTAAAAGAAATTACCTTCTCAGTTGGTTAGAGACTCGTGCTATAACGTGTTGTAAATTATAACTTTCAAAGAGAATATTAAAAAGAAGTAGTAAAAATGTAAGAAGATCTTCTATTTCATTTCTTGTTTCAATATATCAATCATCAGCTATAAGGCCTCTATTTATAAGCACACATTGATGGATGGAAAATGAATTTACATAAATAAAGGGGATGAACTTAATAAATAGGAATGCACATACACTAAATGAAATCAAGAGATAGGGATGTTCCAACATAAATATGTACATTGGATATTATGAGATACAATTGATATTCACATAAATTCATAACAATTTTTAATATTTAGAAATTATATTTGATAATTAAAATGAATTGATTTAATATTATCAATTTACCTCTTATATATATTTTAAAATTAATAGTTAATATTTTATTTTTATAAATAAAAGGTAATAAAATAATCAAAATTCAACTATAAAATTAAATTAAATAATTAATTGACCTTTCGACTTTTTCCTTCCCTAAAAAGAATGAAAATGTTAAAAATAAATACAATGCTGCAAGCTAAATGGTTAATGAAAGAGTTGAAAAGAAAATTTCCACCAAGTAAAAAACCCTCTCAAAATTGTCTTAACTCGCCATTTGCTCTAATTAATGACCAATTGGCTATGATGTGAAATAGTGCCATCGTGAGAGACCAATTAAAAGAAAAAAATTCTTATATTACTTTTTTTTTGTTATACTACTTATATATATATTATATGAAATTTTAAATTTTGGTTAAAGAAGAGAAAACAAGTTTAGAATAAAGTTTTAAATTAAATTTTGCATTTTGGAAAAAATCATTACAAACAAATTCTACCATTTTAACTTTTAGTATTAAGTTAAGATTATTACGAGTTTGGATTAATCGATCGACAGTTCAGATTATCTTGAATTTAGGTATCATATTCGAATATCTTTGAATTCAAGTCTTTGACTCTTTGTTTATTTGGATATAGTTAAATTCTAGTTCATGTTTTCTCGAGTGTGTTTTGGGTCCGGATATATTCTGTCAGCTTTAGTGCTAAGATACTTTACAAATTTTAAGATTTGTTTATAAATTTGATTTTGGACTATTTATAAATTTGTTTATAAATTTGATTTTTTTTTGTAATTAAAATTGAAAAGAAAATTCAGAATATTATTTATGTTTTTGGCATGTTACTATTTTATTAAATTCACATGCACTATATATAGTTAATTAATATGTTAATTAACCACATTTTTTTCTTATATGTTGTATATTAGAAATTATTTTTCTTCTAAAACATATATATGGTTTGAGTGAATTTAGTAAAAGTTTGTTAATTTAATTATTTTACATATGTTGTAAAATTCTATGTGCGATATAAGCATATTTTGTTTGATTTTACTGATTTGTTAGGTAAAATTTATAAAATGCATGATGTAATTATTTTACTTATTTGTTAAGTAAAATTTTATGCAAAAAGGCAGTACGGTGATTATATGTCTAAGTAGTTTTATCAAAGGAGACTGGGTTGTCGACTCTATATGTTTTTGATGATAACAAAACATTCCTCAGTCATTAATGTCTAACTTCACTATTTAAGTGTGCAGGATTTAATTTAATACCCCTAACAAAGCTGTTAATTAAAAGCAAGTCATGCAGTTTGCTAAGTTTAAAAAGAGTTAATAAGTTAAGAGGGAAAGAGCAAGTAATGAACAAACAAAGAACCTTAGTAAATAATTATCAAGGAAGGGATCTTAATTAGTTAAGGCATGTGTCATAGCCCAATTTTCGGGCCATGACCGACGTAAAGGCCCAATGGGCTCAGCCCACTAAGCCCAAGCAAGCCTCATTGTATAATCTTATATAGTAATTCATATACCTTTAAAATCCAAAATTCATAATGTTCAAATATAGTCCCTTTGAAAACAATTCATATACACATAATTAGGCCTTGACCGTCAGCGGAGTGACTGTGGTCCCGGTTGCTAACATTTAATGTTCTGGTAAACCTACCGAGCAATGGATAGGGAGGAGCACCTTGTCCTAGGATCCAATCACCTTTAACTCAGGAAACCTAAAACATGAATTTTAAAAACGTGAGTACAAACTCAGTGAGTGAACATAGGAAGGGAACAAGCAATGACAAGGAATGGTTTATAAAACATGATGCACTTATTTAAAAATAATGCCATTTAGTTCAACTTCTTATTAAAATCCCTCCATTAAACCCTTGGTTGTAAAATCATTTAATGATGAAGGAACCGTATTCAGCATGAAATTGGAAAATAGGGAAATTTCCAGCAATTATCCAAGTAAGGCAGTATAAATAAAATGTTTCTCGTTGCAATAAAATCAATTTGCAAATAAATGACAAATTTTCAAGATTCATCATGTGCATCTCACCCAGCTCATGCGCATCCCACCACATCGTGCACATAGCCGGACAGTATCACCATCCATCTCCCTCACCACCGTCATCACCGGCAAGTTCACACTCACCCCGCACATGCACAGTTGCATTTGTCACACAATGGTACCATTATATATATATATATATATATCAACATTATACAAAAACATATGGGTTCATCCTTTTACACATTTCACATTTCACAACATCAAACATTTTATCAATTGCTTGTTCCTAGGAAATTTTAAAGCAAAAATCGATAAAATTCCCAAATGATTCATTGAAACACGTAAACATTTCCCCAAAACATTTTGAAATGCAAGTTCACTCACCAGTCTTTATTGATGTTTCGGTGGGCTCTAACTTCGACTAATGCTCTGAATGGAGGTGTGGGGTTTTGTTGGAACCTATCATACACAACAACACCACAATCAACCCTACTTGGCATTAATTCCATTCCAAAGCTATTTTCTAAATTGGGTTCCACTAGTCATCCCTAGCTAGCTTCCGACTATCATTAAGTGACTATCTATTTTCACTATTCTAGTCACACTAAAATGAATAAACCACCTCAACTAGAAAACACTCACAAATCTAGCCACTAGCCATTCTTAACAACTTAAAAAAAAATCAACTCAATTTCATTACTTACCTTTGTAGCTTTGTAGTTGAATTCCCTTTCAAAAGCTTTCAATTTCTTGTGAAAAATCTCCCTCTCTCTCTCTCTAGACCATCCAATTAATGAGAAAAAGTATTAAGGAAAGGCTTTTGAGGGTTTTATGGAGAAAAAGTAAAAGAGCACAAAGAACTTTGTGAAAAGGTGCATAAAAACATGAAAATCGGGGTTAACTCGAGAAAATCTATGAAAGTTTCAAGGCAAGCTTCCATGAAAGGTGAGAAAACATGAGAAAGGAAGAAGGAGAAGAAAAGGTGCTGGAAATTTGAAGAACTTCCTAGAAACTTAGATATTTATCCCTTATGTTTATCCATTTTTTTACGAAATTACCAAAATGCCCTTAACAAGGTCACTTGTCTTCTTTATTTTCTTGTGCAATCTTTTTACTCGTTTGACACTGAGAAAAGGTCCAAAATCCTCTAAAAGAGGTCCCTTAAGTAGCCTCCAAAAGTCCTAGCTTCAAAAATCCCCTAAACTTGTTATTTGTGGAAATTACAGTGAGGGCCACGGCTATAAATTTCTAGTGTCGCGGTGCTCAAATGTTCTGTCCAACTCTGTTCTTCTAGTGCAGTACTTTTACCTTGACAAAGGTTTTTGATCACTTTCCCGTCATAACTAGGCAAAATGGTAAACAAAAGTTGTAGCTCTTCCTCTTAGCTTTCTAATGATCCAAAAATCATGTCATCTGAACTTTTCTAGTGAGAGATATTCTTGAAAAATCGAAACATATGCAAATAGAGCAACAGCCCATTATGCACCTTTCTTCACCCATTGAAATTATTTTTGAATCCTACTCCTATAACGACATAAAATAATTATAAGTAATGTAAAACTAGCGTCATTAGCTCAAATCAAACCTTTAAACATAAGTTCCATCTAGAGTTACGCGTCTATGAAGGTCGAGGTTTCACACGTAAGCTTTATTAGCCACCATATCAAAGTACGGGATACTACAGCATGGCTGTGTGATAAGCTAAAGCAAAATAGAAATATGGTAATCGATTAAGAGGTCTAGTTAATCGGTTAGAGCACAAGGTCCTAGTATCTTTAAGTGCCAAAAACAAATTTGAAAATATAGTTGACCGTTAAAGGGAGTCAAAATGATCTTCTAGTCGATTATAGCTTATTTTAATCGGTTATGGTTGAAGGAAGTAAAGCTTCAATCAATTAAGGGAGGAGCTAACCAATTAGAGGAAGATTGCTGTGTAGAGAACAAAAAACAAAAAGTTTGTAATCGGTTAGAGGCTGCCATAACAAGTTAGAAGAAGTCCATTGTAGAAGAGAAGTTTGAAGATAGAGAACTCTTAATCAGTTAGTGTCAAGCCCAACCTTATAAAGTACTTACCATGTCGTTCAAGTGATTGACAATATACTTGCATACTTGGAAAGCCCCGAAAAATTGTCAAAAGTCGATATTATACCAAATGGTACTATAAAGTTGAATTAAGCCTCGAACTAGTCTAAATAGAGATCTTAACATAAAATTGAGAATTTTAAAATCTCAGAATGACTTAAAATGATGATTTAGAGTTCAAAGGCTGAATTGGAGTCAATTTGGAATTTTCATGTTTTAGGGGTAAAATGGTAATTTTATCACCTGAGGATAAAATGGGAATTTTTAGAAAAGAGTTTGATCACATTTGACTCATTGGAGTATGATTTGAGTTTGAGAGGTGAAAAATTTAAATTCTGACATTTTTGGAGTCCTAGGGGCAAAACAATAATTTTACGAGTTTATGGGGGCAAAGTTAGAATTTTGGAATTTTACACCACGTAACACTTGTCATGCCCATGGATTTCGGCCATTAACATTTTACATTTTTGATAATTGAAACATTTTATGTGGTGGAGAGAGATTTCTTAATGGATAAGTATTACACATGGACCAATGGAAACATGCCATGTGTCAAGCTTGGATTGTTCTTGAATTTCCTTGTAAAATCTATTTAAAACTCTCTTAGTCTCACCCATATGGCCGACCAAAGTATGAAGTGAAGAGGAAAGGAAAGAACACAAACCCTAGGTGGGAAAATTGAAGAAAAAGTGTGGGATTTCGGGGATTAAGCTAATAAAGGTAAGATTTTGTGATTTTATCTTGATATTTACACTACCCATGCTTTCTTTTTCATTTTTCATGCTTAGAACTCAAGTTTGCATGATGAAACCATGCTAACCGAATTTGAGAGGAGAGGTTTTGAGCATTGATTTTGCTAGATTTCAAGCTAATTAAGTGTTTTTAGTTGTTTGGTAATGGAAAGTAAGAAAATCTAGCAAGGAATCACTTTGTTCTTCACAAACCCACAAGAGGCCGAATTTTCTAGGGAGGATATTGAGGCTGAAATTGATGATATTTCATGATATTTTGGTGGTATTTAATAATTGGTGAGGCTAGAAATTTAATGGGAAATTTTGGCATGAAAATCTAAATTTTTACCTAATGTATAGACATGTGCGATTTATGGTTCATACTGATAAATTGAATCATATTCACAGTCATTGAGGTATTTTAAGTATAATTGGAGTGTAGAAAGTGAAAGAAATCGTTTTGGAGTTAAATTGGAGGTTTTAGCCAATTACATCGAAAATAGTGCTAATTAGGTCGAATACCGTATTTAAACGGCTATTCGGACATTTTGCATCACATTTCGTGCTTTCATATAGATTTATAGAGCCTGAAATAGTTTATGATAAATTGACACAATTTATTGAAATTCGTGTCACGTATGATGTATAGGCAGTGAGCCCTCTAATAAGGGTAAAGAGATTGTGTCTGAAGATAGGGAATAGGAGTATATCGAACTCCTAGTACTGTGAGTAACCTTATTATCGTCTTAATTATCTAAAATATGTTTTATCCGATTTTGTGAATTTTATGGAAAATGAATTAAATGATTAATTTTTTGGTTTTATAAACAAAATGTGATTTAGTGAAATGATTTCATAAAATTATTTTAAAATTGAATAATGACTTTTCAAATAGAGTAATTGGAGACCATTTGATGTATTATGAATTTATGGTTCTAATTGATTGGCTTATGACAATATTGGCATGAACAGTTGAATTGGTATTTGTGTTGAAGTGTATAAACTATTGTTTGCCTTGATAGGCTGGATAATGATAAAATTGCCATATCATGCTGTTGAATTTTTATTGTATGGTGGGTTTAGCTTGCTGCAGTGGGCTGGTTCTGTGGACAAACTTATTAGAGGGGCACGGAACCTGGTCATATATATGTACCTTGATTGGAGAGGCGCGTAGGGTAACTCCCGAGGTCAAACTTTAGAGTTCACTTCATGTCTAACCACCACATGAGGGGAACTCAGCCAACGCCAAGGAACGACTATGTTTTCAAAACAAAAACATGATTTATGCGTACATAACTTTTTAATAGCCTTGGCGAACTCGGTTTGGGATAGCCCTCGGCCAAGGTATCCCTGATGACTGAGTATGTAATGATTTTGGCACGAGCCAAAGTTTTAAGAAATTCATAAGCCATGTTAATTACTCGATTTATATGAATTGATTTTATTTAGTTGAAACAAGTTGAAAGGTGATGAATTTCAGTATGTTAAACTGTTTTATCTGTCTCTATTTACTCGACTTTAGATGGTTTAGATGGTATCTATTTACTCACTGGGATTTTATAATCTCACCACCCTCATTTTCAACTATTTCAGGTCCAAGGTAGCCTGTGGATAGCAAATATTGTCAAGGATGATAGTCGGCTTTACTATTCCAAAAACTGTAGGTTTACTGCCTTTGTGCACTTTTGTTCCTTATGGGCCCACGAGTCACTGTAAAGTAAATTTCATATCCCGGTTATCTGTATTATAGTACGTATGAATTTATTTAGCTTTTACATTACAAAAATTATTTACCGATGACTCTATAAATATTGTTTTACAAGAAATTAGAATATTTTATTGAATATTTTTATTTTATTCAAATAATTGCAATATCATTTTTAATAAATCTTTTAGACACCCAAATTTATTTCAAATCATGAAATATGTGTTTTCCACTCATCTACTACATTTTTAGTCGGGTTTAGAAAATTTTGAGGAAAAATAAAGAAAACGCCCCTGTGAGCCGAAAATTATTTTTCCACAGTTTTGAAAGGGAAAAAGCTTAAAATTCTTTAAAAACGAAGTTTGGCAATGATTACCTATAGGGGAGATGAAAAAAAATGGTAGTAAAGCCTTGCGGGGTTCCAGTTGGTACTTTGGGTAACGAATGTCTATCAGGACGTCGCGATGGTTGTCACGGGCTCGAAGGGAGTATCGGGTCGTGACAGTTAGAGCCTCCTGTAATAGGTTAAAGTAGAGAACATAGCAATAGGATAATGCAAGGCAAAGAAATTGTAATTGATTAGAGCTGCTTGAAATCAATTAATCAAAGTCTATTTGCCTATTTGAATTTAAACACTAGAGGACAAAATAATGGCTAGAAGTGCATTAGAGTTGTTTTTAACAGATAGAAATTGTCTCCAATAGAAATATCTAACTCCTTAGGTATAAAAGGAAGCTCTAACAGTAAAAGAAAGTAGATTTGAAAAGAGAAGAGCTACTTTGAGGAAAAAGGCAAATATTCTTCACCAAAAACACTTGTCTTTCATTCCATATCTAGAAAAGTTGTTTGAGCTTGATTGTAATCTATCTAAACTTGTAAAGGTATTTAGTTGTACTTCGTTTTCTTTTTTTTCTTAGGAAATTAGAGTGTGGGAAGCACTCTAAAGCTTGTTGTAAAGGATTATAGCTTGGGTTAGAAGCTCACTTTGTAAAAGCTTGGTGGAAGCTGCTAATTCCACTGTATAGTGAAGTTGGTTTAAAAATCCTTGATTGGAAGATCAAGGTAGCAGATGTAGGTCAAGGGGACCGAACCACAATAAGCTCTATAAGCTTATAGAGCATTGTCCACTTCTCTTTAGTATTCCTTACTCAGTGTCTTGTAATTCTAACAAGTTCTAATCTTTTCCTTCATCTAGTTGATTAAGAGCTCTATAAGCTCTAAAGGGCTGAACAAAATTTTGAGTGCTATTCAACCCCCTCTAGTACTCCAACAGGACCAACAAGTGGTAGCAAAGCCATACCTTCAAAATTAAGGCTTAATATCCTTAGGGAACATCCACATGGCTTTGCAAAAGTTAGTTGTTACTAAGGGTCAATCCACAAATAGAGCTCCTCTATTTGATGGATCAAATTATACCTATTAGAGTATTAGGATGTCCATATACATTAGAACCCTTGACTATGAAATATTGGATGTTATTATGGAAGGACCTTATGTTCTTACCTTACCTAGTTTTGTCATTGGTGAGAAAATACCTAAGCCTAGAGCGGAGTGGACTGAGATTGAAGTCAAAAAGGTTCAAACAAATTTTAAAGCCATCAACACCCTTCATTGTGCACTACTCCTTTAGATTTTGACAAAATCTCTAGTTGTGCAATAGCCAAAATGATTTGGGAAGAACTTAAAGTCATTCATGTGGGGACTAGGTAAAAGAGTCCAAAATTGCCTTACTTATAATTATGAAATGTTTAAAATGGAACTAGGTGAAGATGTCACTACCATGTTTGATGGGTTTACCAATATTACAAACAAGCTCAATCAATTTGGTAAAACCATTTCTAAACATAAGCTAGTCAAAAGATTACTTAAATGTCTTCCCAAGAGTTAGAAACCCAAAGTCATAGCTATTCAAGAGGCAAGATCTCAATGTGGTCACACTTGATGAAATTTGTAACTTATTCCTCACACATGAACTTCACATGAAAGAAGAAGAATAAGAGGAAAAGAAAGAAGCCAAAGAGGAGAAGAAAAATTTGGCGCTCAAGATTAGTTTACTTGAGGAGGAATTAGAAAAGCTATCAAGTGATGATGATAAAGAGCAAGCCATAATGGCCAAACGATTTAGAAAGCTAATGGGACAGAAAGGCAAAAAGTTTGGAAGAAAAATTACAAGAAAGATCAAGGTCCCTCTTGGAAAAACAAGCACAAAGGCAATTTTAGCAAGAAGGATGAGATGGTGTGTTTTGAATGCAAAAAACTAGGACATTTCATATCAGAATGCCAATTACTCAAAGAAAAAACCACAAAGAAAATAAAAAAAAAACAAAAAGAGCAATGGTGGTAGCAACATGGTTTGATAGTGATTCATCAATTTCCAAAGAAGAAAAAGAAAAATTAGAAACAAGAGTCAATTTCTGCTTGATGGAAAAGGAAGAAGAAATTGAGGTAACTTCTAATTCATGTGATATTTCCTATAATGATTTGCAAGATGAATATGACTGTCTATATGCTAAATTTGAAAACCTTGCTCTAAAATATAAGACTACGAAGAAAAAGGCTATTGTGTTGAATGAAGACTTAGAAAAAATCAAGCATGAGTACAACTTTGTTTTTGATAAAAGGAACATGCTTCAAATTGAACCAAAACAATCCAAAACTGATTCTAAATTCTTGAAGCTTGAATTGGAAAACAAAAGTTTAGAATTACAAGGAGTTGTTGATGAAAATGCTACACTTAAAGTTGATAGAGAAGAAAGACTAAAATTAAAATCAAAAGATGAAGAAGAATTTAAAAGAAAAACAAGCCTTAGAAAGAAAATTAATGCTATCTCATGTCACTGTGATGTGTGTGGTAGGAAAAGTCATTTGTCTTATGAATCTTTTATTTTAATAGAATCTTTCCTAAAATGAAATTGGTTTGGGTTCCAAAAGGATCCCATGTGATTGCTAACCCCAATGACTCATTAAAGTATGGGTACCTTAAAGAAAAACTGAAAATCTGTTTTGTAGGTTGAGTAAGGGCAAAAGGATCAATGTTTTGAAGCGCAACCAAAGAAAAGGCAACTTTGGTACTGGACAATGGCTACTTAAGACACATGATCGGTAATGAAAACTTATTTGCTAAGCTTGATAGGAAAAGGTGTGGTAGTGTTTCCTTTGGTGATGACTCCAAGGGTATTATCCAAGGAATTGGAACTATTGGTAACACATCTCAAACACAAATCAAGTACGTCTAATTTGTTAAAGGTTTAAAACATAATTTGCTACGCATTAGTCAACTTTGTGATAGAGGTTTTAGAGTATGGTGTGATTCCTATGCATGTCAAGTAATTCATGTTAACATTAACAAAGTAGCATTCATTGGCAAAAGAATTAAAAATATGTATGTCATTTTTCTTAATGAAATTAATACTAGTGAATAATGCTTTATTGCCAATGATGTTTGTGATAATTGGTTGTGGCATAGAAGGTTAGCTAGTATGCCCACAATTTCAAAAATTTTTGAGAAAAGAGTTAGTCATTGGACTTCTAAAGATATCATTTGAAAATGACAAGGTTTGTAATGCATGTCAACTTGGAAAACAAGTTAGAAGTTCCTTTACATTTAAGAAAGTCATATCAACTTCTAGGCCATTTAAACTATTACATGTTGACTTGTTTAGACCAATCACTATTGCTACTCTAAGAGCCAAGTCATATGGCTTTGTTATTGTTGATGATTACTTTAGATAAACATGGGTATATTTTCTTGCTCATAAAGATGATGCATTGTCAAGTTTTGTTAAACATTGTAAAAGAGTTCAAAATGAAAAAGGCCTCACCATTGTTTGTGTTAAGAGTGATCATGTTGGTGAATTTGAAAGTGATAATTTTGAAATTTTTTATAATGAAAATGGTTTTGATCACAAATTTTCTACTCTTAGAACTCCACAACAAACTGAAGTTGTGGAAAGGAAAAATAGGACCTTGAAAGAAATGGCAAGGACAATGCTTTGCGAAAACAACTTGCCAAAATACTTTTGGGCTGAAGCAGTAAATATTGCAGCTTACATTCTGAACAGAGTTTCCATTAGAGCCATGATTTCTAAAACCCCTTATGAGCTTTACAAAGGAAGAAAACCAAATATTTCTCACCTAAGGAGTTTTCGATGCAAATGCTTTGTTTTGAATAATGGAAATCACACCTTAGGAAAATTTGATGATAGGTGTGATGAGGCAATCTTTTTAGGCTATGTATTGAACTCTAAAGCATATAGAGTGTTTAACAAAAGAACTCTAGTAATAGAAAAGTCAATTCATATTTTTTTGATGAGACTAATGCTACACGAAGAAAGGTAGTACTTGATGATGATGATGATGCAGATGACATTGAGAAGAAAATGGAAAAGATGAGCTTGGATAGCAAATAAAATGATGAAGAGAGTTTAAAGGAAAATGATGATGATGAACCACCATTAGAAGACTTACAAAGAAATGAGAAATAACACAATGACCTTCCTAAGAGCTGGAGATTTGTAAGTAACCATCCTCAAGAACTCATCATTGGTGATCCCTCAGAAGGTGTCAGAACTAGAAAGGGATTAAGAGAAGCTTGTGGGTATCTAGCATTCATATCACAAGTGGAACCAAGGAACTTTGAAGAAGTTGAAAAGGAAGAGAGTTGGATTATTACAATTCAATAAGAAGTGGGCTAATTTGAAAGGAACAAGGTTTGGACCTTAGTTCCAAGGCCAACCAATTATCCAATTATTGGAACAAAATGGGTATTTAAGAACAAAATGGATGAGTTAGGAAATGTGGTAAGAGATAAGGCAAGGGAGAATTTGAAATGAGCATGATGGGAGAAATTAAGTTCTTCCTTGGTTTAAAAATCAAGTAATGTGAAGATGGAATATTCATTAACCAAGAGAAGTATACCAAAGAAATGCTGAAAAACTTCAGTGTGATGAATATGAAGTCAATTTGAACTCCTATGAGCCCCTCTACAAAGCTTGACAAGGATGATAAAGATGTGGACCAAAAACTCTATAGAGGTATGATTGGTTCACTTCTTTATCTTACTACAACTAGACTTGATATATTATTTACTGTGTGCTTATGTGCAAAATTCCAATCATGTCCCAAGGAATCACATTTAACTACAGTGAAAAGGATTTTTAGATATCTCTTGGATACTCAAAGCTTAGGCTTCTGGTATCCAAAAGGTTCATCTTTCAATCTCTTTGGCTATTCCGATGCTGATTTTGCTGATAGCAAAACTAATCGGAAAAGCACTAAGGGTACTTGTTAATTCCTTGGAAACATGCTTGTGTCTTGGTCTTGTAAGAAACAAAATTCTATTGCTCTATTAATTGCTGAAGATGAGTATATATCACTAGGTAGCTGTTATACACAAATTCTTTAGATTAGGCAGCAATTAAATGATTTTGGAATGATTATGCATAAAGTTCCCATTTACTGTGACAATATGAGTGCCATAAATATCTCCAAAAACCTTGTACAACATTCTAGAACCAAGCACATTGAAATTAGACATCATTTCATTAGAGATCATGTGCTTAAGGGAGATATTGAGATAGACTTTGTAGACACCTTTCATCAACTAGCTGACATTTTCACAAAACCATTGAATGAAGAATAATTTTGTAGAATTATGAAAGATTTAGGGATGATTAATGCTAGTGAAATCTGAATTATGTTG
This sequence comes from Theobroma cacao, assembly GCF_053813885.1. Lineage (NCBI taxonomy): Eukaryota > Viridiplantae > Streptophyta > Magnoliopsida > Malvales > Malvaceae > Theobroma > Theobroma cacao. Next base: position 10,565,253 of record NC_142648.1, on the reverse strand, counting down.
AAGTGATGATGTTTTTGATGATATATGTATTGCATGATGATTATGTCTATTAGTTGGTGTAATTGATTAGTGAATATTTTTGGTTAGCAGAAGGACCCTACATGAAAGATAAGATTCATTCTAATCAGCTAAGGATCTCCCTAATCAATTAAAACAGTTTTGTGTTATGGGAGTTAACTTGAGTCAGTAAGAAAATAATTAGTTAACAACTCCCTTAACCAATTAATGCAAGTCTAGTAGTTAAAGGGCTTTCAAGTCAGAAACACAGTAATCGATTAAGGCTTCTTCTAATTGATTAGAGGATAATTGTGAAAGAGAAAAGCTATCGCGTAGAAATATTTCCAAAAAAAAAAACTAAACAGGTGGTACGGGATAGTTCCCATTCGAAACGTGGGTAACCAGTTATAATTCCCCATAAAAGACCCCCCACCTACTAAGTGAATCAGTTACATTGAAAATCAAATGCCCACGAGACCTTAGATTTTCTTTTTCATATTTTCCTCTGAAACTCGAGAAACTTAGGAAAGAAAAACCCATGGCAAAAACTTCTTTCACTCACAAGGCAGTCGAAAAGGGGAAAGGCAGAAGGAAAACTGATGATTCTTCATCAAATTTTCCCAAAAAGAAAAGAAAAATCAAAGGACATTTAGTAGAGAAAAAAAAAGGAAGCAAAAGGAAAATGATAGAGATAGAGAAAGGATCAACGATGCAAGAGCTACGGCAGTGAAAGGTACTGGTTCTTCTTTTTCTCGATTTCAGAATGACATACATGCTGACAGATTTAGGAGAATCGAGAATGCCACAATTCCTGTGAAATTTTTTTTGATTGGGATAGCTTTAGTGATTCATAGGAAGTAAAAAAAGATTTGGAGGAATATTTTGAATCACTGAAATTAAGATATATGAGAATATTTAGAATTCTAACTCTGATTAAGGAACTATTTTCTAGTATAGCTATTGACAAAACTAAACTGGAAGAAGAAGTGGAATTTGCAGATGATAGATTAAATGTGTTTTTAAACAGTGAAGTTTTTGAAATTAGTGCTCAGGTTCTAAAAGAATTCCTTAAGACTGAATTTGAAGTAGGACAATACAAAATGCAAGAGAAATATGAACCGAACCATTTATGGGAAGTTATCACTGGAAAGAGGGAGAAGTTTCCCTTAGGAAGCTATACAGTGAGATAAAAAATGCTCAGCTCATAATTCTTCATTATTTCATAACAACTACTCTCCATGGAAGAAGTAGTAGCTTCAGTTATGTGACTGCACAAGATTTATGGCTAATGAAGGTTGTCTTCAATGAAATCCCACTGAATGTGGGAAGATACATGGTGGAAAGAATCAGACCAACTACACTAGAGGATAAAGCAAATCTTTCGTATGGCAATATTCTTACAGCCTTAATGGAAAAGAAGGGAATTTGTAGTGAAAGATTTTAGTCTGATCTCATGAAGAACAAAGATTACAGAATATTCTTGGGTAGTGTACTGAGAATGGGGTACAAGACAAAGAGGAATGTATGCATTAATGTCACAGCCCAATTTTTGGGCAATGATCAATGCATGGGCCCAATGGACATAGCCCATTAAGCCCAAGCAAGCTTCTTTATGTAATCCTGATCGTCATTTCAACAATCATTCCTAAAGTCACATTTCGTAATTCTCAATTATAAAATATTCAATGATATAATATGGCAATCAAATACTTACATTTAGATCATCCAACATGATATCACCCACTGCCAACTCATAGTGGCATCATCAATCAAAATATACATATATTGTTTATACTATAAATCTTAGTGATTTACATCACGTGTATGTATACATAGGCAAAAGACTATTGACTACCAGCGGAGTGACTTTGGGTGAAGGTACAACTACTGAATGCCATGGTACCTACCAAAAAGATGAATATACATGGACACCTCAATCTAGGTCCCAACTGCCTCTAAATCTGAAAACATGAAGTGTAAAAAAGTGAGTATAAACCGAATGAGTGAACATAGGATGGGAACAAGCAAACGATACGGAAAGTTGTAGAAAACATGATGCACTTATGTTAAAAACAATGCAATTTAGCTTAATTTCTTGTAAAGCCCCTTAATTCAACCTTTGGTTATTTAATCCCGTATAGTGAAGGATCTATGATCAACAACAGAGTTGAAAAGAGTGAAAACTTTAGCAAATATCCAAGCAAGATAGGCAAGGCAGAAAGTTTCTCGTTGCATTGAAAATCAATTTGGAAGCAATTAACAATTTCAACATTCAACATTCATTGTAATCACATAATATTTTCTCTAACATTTCTATTGTATGTGTAAAACATGTATACAACCACTGGCTCATCAACTTATGTGCACTCCCACACCACACATAGCTGGAATCATCATCCACTAGTCATCAGCTCATGTGCACTCTCACCTCGCACATAGCTAGAATCACCAGTCATCACCGGTATGTGCATTCCTATACCGCACATGCGCAGTTACAATTATCGTACAATATTATCATTCAAAGCATAACATATATATCATCAAAATATAGGAACACATGGGCCATCACATTACACATTTTACAACATAAAATGTTTCATCAAGGGCTTGTTTCCAAGCATGATTTGGAGAAAAAAAAAGTCAAATATAATCATTTAAGTGCTTCATCTCAACACATATGTATTTCTAAAAAATAATTTAATGCAAGTTCACTCACTTGTCCTTATTGATTCTTTTGATCGACTCTAATTGTGAAACCTCGACCTTCATAGATGGGTAATTAAAGGTAGAACTTATGTTTAAAGGTTTAATTTGAACTAATGATTCTAGTTCTATGTTACTTATAATTATTTTATGTTGTTATAGGAGTAGGATTAAAAAATGATTTCAATTGGTGAAGAAAGATGCATAATGGGCTGTTGCTTTATTTATATATATTTTGGTTTTTCAAGCATATCTCCTACAAAAAAAGTCCAAATAGCATGAATTTTAGACCATTAGAAAGCTAAGAGGCAGAGCTACAATTTTGATGTTTACCACTTTGCCCAGTTCTAACGGAAATGTGGTCAAAAGCTTTGTTGAAGTGAAAATACTACGCTAGAAGAATAGATTTGGACAGAACATTTGAGCACCATGGCGCTGGAAATTGAGAGTCGCGACCCTCATCGTAATTTCCAAAATATAACAAGCTTAGGGGATTTTTGAAGCTAGGGCTGATGGGGGCTACTTAAGAGACCTTTTTAGAGGATTTTGGACCTTTTCCCAATGTCAAAAGGGTAAAAAGATTTGTGAGACCCTGCCAAGCTCGATTAAAAGACGGTATTGTACTGAGTGGTACAACTAAGTTAAATCGAGCCTTGAACTAGTTCAAATAGAAATTCTAAGAGGAATTTGAAAATTTTGAAACCCACAGAATGGTTTAGAATAGTGATTCAGAGTTCAAGGTCCAGTTTGGAGTCCATAAGGAAAATTGACCGATTAGGGATAAAACGATCATTTTACCATTTGATGATAAAATGGAGATTTTTAGCCAAGATTTGATCACATTTGACCAAGAATAACTATATGAAATATAATTATGATTATTGGAGTATAAAATGATGTTTAGTAGTGAAAAATTATGATTCCCGGTATTTTTGAAGCACAAGGGCAAAATGGTAATTTTGCCACTAAAGGACTAAAAGGGAATTTTTATAAAATGATTTTTGCCCCATTTGGTTAATATTGATCAATATTAGTGTTATTTTCAGTTGAAAAGTAGAAAGAATGTGATTCCGGTACATTTCGGAGTATAGGGGCAAAATCGTAATTTTTCTATCCCGAGGGCAAATTGGTAAATTTTTCGCCCCAGCACTTCTCAAGACCAAGGGATTTTAATTGTGGTAGGATTGGATAAATACCAGAAAATTTATGGTGGAAAATTAAGAAGAAAAAGTCAAAAAGTTAAAAAAAATTAGGCCAATAAGCATGTGACACATGACATGCTTGATTATTTTATTATTTTCTATAGAAATCAGCTCGTTAAATCCCCAATTCTCTCACCATATTCGGCCTAGGCAACCAGCAACAAGAACAAAGGAAGAACAAAGGAAAAAACAAGAAAAACCTAGGTGGAAATTCAAAGAAAAAGTGAAGAAATCAAGAAAACAAGCTAGGTAAGTTAGAATTTCTTTAATTCTCCTTGATACCTAGCTTACTCATGCTTTTGTTCTTGATTTTCATGGTTGAATATTGAGTTATCATGATGAATTCAATTCTGAAAAATCGATATGGAAGAGGAATTGTTGTTGGAATAATTTGATTTTAGACTATGTTAGTGTTTAGGGATAGTTAAGCATGGTTATGAACAAAAACACAAAATAAATATTCAATTTCTCTAGGGTTCCTTGTTGTTCGAACCATGAGGGCTGCATATCAATGGGGGATTGTTTTTATTTCAAGGAAAATGGCTTGGAAAATGATGAATTAAGGTGAAACGGTTACGTAGAAAAAATTTCATTGCTAGTGCACCAAATGACCGAATTTTTCTATAAGGAATTGTGAGGGTTCTAATGCTGAATTTGGCTTTATTTAAATGGTATGTGGTAAATTAAGGTATTAGAGGAGCAATGGATTAATTTGGAGGTGATTTGGACACAATCGCCAATTAATCAGTGATTAGTCGAATTTAATCGATATCGTGATTAAGCGGTAATCGGATGTATTTTTGCGTTTACATATCAAGCATTAGTAATTTAAATTAGTTTATATCAATTTAGGGACAATATAGTAAATTCCTTGACTTTATTATTTGTCAAGGTAGCGAGACGTCCGAAAAAGGCAAAGGAATTACGCTTGACGACTATTAGTCCGAGTGCACCCGAAATCTGAATTTTCTATATCGGTGAGTGGACTTGCATTTCAAACTTGTTTTGGGGAATATGAAAGATTCTATCCAACTTGTCTTAGAAAATGTACCTTGGAAACAAGCTTTTGTTAAATGGTTTGATGTTATGATATGTCATTGCTATGGATTCATGCATTATTGCAATATGATGATATATATATATATATGTGTGTGTTGTGCATGATGAATAATATTGTGTATAATGACTGTAACCATGTGTGTGCACGATGTGGGGGGATGCACATGCCGGTGATGATGGTGGCGTGAGAGATCGATGATGATAGTGCTCGTGTGCACGATGTGGGGGGATGTACACGATGGCACTGATTGTGCATGATGTGGGGGGATGTACATGAGCCGGGTGTGATTATGATGATATTGATGTTTGTCTATCAAATTATGCATATCTAGACTTATGAAATGAAAGCTCATGAATGTGATTTATGGTTGACATATCTGTGAAATTTGATACATTGCACTTTAGGAATTTTCATGAGTTTTATGTTGATTTTGTTGGTTTAGTAGGATGGCCTTTTTGTTGAGTGAAGGGAAACTTTTCTCATGTTGCTCTGTTTCGCTGTAGCGAGAAACGTTTTGTCCATTTTGCTAACTTGTGGGTTTTTGCCATATTTCCCATTTCTTTGGTACCATAGTTGAGCATGGATTTTTGTAAAGTGATTTACTCATGTGGGGTTTACATGAGGGGTTTAAAAGAGCTAAAACAATGGCATGGTTTTGAGAAAATGAATGCATCATGATTTCGATAAACATTCCTTATGGTATGCTTGTTCCTTTCTTGTCAACTCACTGAGTATTGTACTTACGTTTTATAAAAATTCATGTTTTTAGATCAGGTGACTATTGGACCCTAGATCGAGGAGTCCCCGTAGTGCATCTCCTGGGTATGTGTCTGGCATTCGATAGTAATCCCTTTTATTGTAAATGTCTCCGCTGAAAGTCATGGGTCCTTTTGTATTGTGAATACAATCTAACAATGTGAATATATGTATGCAATGTAAATTGCTAAATACATGACTGGTATAGTGTATGTATATTATTATTGATAATGCCATTGTGTTTTGGCTATGTTTACACTCAAGAAAAGGTGTGTGTGTATGCATGATATGATAAATTTGTTAAGCAAAGGCAAATGGATAGGCTTGCTTGGGCTTAGTGAGCTATGCTCATTGAGCTCATGCGCATGTCATGGCCCGAGAAATTGGGTCGTGACAAGATTGCACAAGAAAAAGAGGAAGACAAGTGGCCTTGTTAAGGGCATTATTGTAATTGCATGAAAAATTAGATAAGCTTTAACTATAAATATCTACTCTCCAACAACCTTCTTCATTTTTTTCCAACAGCTTCTTCTTCCCATCTTTCTCTTCATCTCACGTTTCTTCATCCTCCATGGGGGTTCTCTTCAAGCTTCCATAACTTTCTCAAGTTAGTCTCAAACTTCATGCTTTTGTGCACCTTTTCACAAGCCCTTTGTGCTCTTTTACTCTTTCACCTTAAAAATACCCTCCAAAGTCTTAAACTGATACTTTCTCTCACTAGCTAGGTGTTTTAGAGAGAGAAAGAAAGACTCCCTATAATAGTTTCAAAATTCTTGAGGAGGAATCCAATTACAAATCTAGCAAGGTGAGTATTGAAATTGAGTTGATATTTTTAGTTGTTAAGAATGGCTGGTGGTTAGATTTGTGAGTGTTTTGTAGTTAAGATGATTTATTCATTTTAGTGTGATTAGAATAGTGAAATAGATAGCCACTTAAAGGTAGTTGGAAACTAGTTATGAATAACTAGCAGAACATGATTTAGGAGATAGCTTCTAGAACTATATTTATGTGAATTGAGTTAATTGTGATGCTATTATGATGAAAGGCTCCAACGAAGCTCCACCGCCCCATTTGGACCATTAGAAGAGGTTGGAATTCAGTAAAAATTTAACAAATACCGATGAGTGAACTTGCATAAAAATGTTTTGGGATTAGGGCATATGTGTTTGATTAAATCCATTGAAATATTTCATCTGTTTTCTCTAAAATATGCATGGGAACAAGCTTTTGAATGAAACGTTTTGCGTTGTGGAACGCAACTGTGATGAATCCATGTGCCCTGTATTATGTTGATATATATATATCTAAATATATATGATATGTATTGATAGTAATATTGTTGTAATTATAACCGAGCATGTGCGTGATGTGGGGGAGCACATGCTGGTGATGACAATTGCGGGAGTGTGAATGATAATATTGCCTATGCGCGATGTGGGGGAGGCACATGGCGATATTAGTTGTGCACGATGTGGGGAATGCACACGATGACTCTAGCTATGTGCATGATGTAAGGTGTAAAACCAAACCCTATAAACACATGTCATGACATACATGCATTGAGTAGCATGTTATTATGCTAAGAAAGTCCCTAAGAATAGACGAAACTCGGTATTGTACCTAACGGTACACTTGAGTTGATTTAACATTGAACTAGTTCAAATAGGAATCGTAAGATGAAATTTAATATTTTACAGTCTAGGAATGACTAAAAATGATTGTTCGGAGTTCGAGGGTTCATTTGGGAAAAAATTGAAAATTTTGATGTTCAGGGGCAAAATCGTCATTTTGCCACCTAAGATAATAATTTGATCATGGAGTGAAATTTTTGACCTATATTAACTATTTGGAGTATAATTTAATGATAAGAAGTGAAAAATTTCAATTCCGACAATTTTTGGAACATAGGGGCAAAACGGTAATTTTGTCACCTCGGGGTAAAATCATAATTTTCACCACCTAAAACTTGTCAAAATCATAGGATTTATTTATTTTTGGTATGAATAACTATGGTATTTCAAGTGGTGAAAAATAGAAGTTTAAAGGATGAAATTTTAAAAACGTGCCAATGGAAAAGTGACACATGACACTTTTTAATTGTTTAATATTATTTTAAAGGAAAATCAGCCCATTTAAACTCCACATCAAGTGATTGTCGGCCATAAGGAGAAAATAGGAGAGAAAATAGAGAGGAAAGGAAGAAAAGAGAAAAACCAAAGGAAAAATAGAAAATTCAAAGGGGAATTTGCGTTTTTTGACCGTTTACGCGTCTAACGGTAAGATTTTTCGACTTTAGCTTGATTTCTACCTTTCCTATGCCTTTGTTTCCATTTAGCATGCTTGAGGAGAGAGATTAAAAAGTGATACCAAGGGCTGGCCGAATTTCAAGGGGGAGGATTTTGAATTTTTTAGGTTTTGATTCTTAGTTAAATTGGTAGTTTTAGTTAGTTAAATGTGTATAGAAATCAAATTGGGCATGAAAGCATGAAATTTTCGCAATACCCACCCTTGGCCCAATATTCAATGATGTACAATGATGATGAACTGATTTTTATTCTAAGAGAAATGAAGAGAAAATGATGAAAAATGGTTAAATGTGATAGAAAAACAAAGTGGAAAAGTTATCGAGTTAATGTCCCATTTTTTACCGAATTTTCCAAGGAGGAAAGTGAACTGATTTTGGTGATTTTAGAGGGTTATTGGCTGATATTTAATGGTTAGAAATGTTGGAGAGAAAATGGAACAATTTAGAGCTAAAATGGAGCGCGTTAGCAATTTATCAGGTAAAGTGCTAAAAATAGGTTAATACCGCGTTTAAGCCATTTTAGTCTATTGCATTTCATACCATGCATTAGTATAGGATTTAAGTCAATTATATAGTGATTTAGCATCAATGTGGTGAATTGTGTAATTTGTGCAATGTGTCTAGGAGGAGAGCCTTCCGGTAAAGGCAAGGAAGTCGTACCCGACGAATAGTGATCGAGGCACCTAGAAAGCATATAATTTGTACAAACGGTGAGTAAACCTATTATCATTGTAAATTATCTAGAGTTTATTTTTAAATGCTCTTTATGTATTTTATGAAATGAAAATGAGACTAAAATGGGACTTTTGATGTTTTAGAAATAAATGTGACAAATAAATATATTGTTTTGATTATCTGAAATAAGAAACTTTTAATTATGAAATTGAGTAATTGGAGGCTGCCAATTGTCTTGAAAAATATATTTTCCTATGAATGGCTTATGATATATGAGTATATGTGGCTATATTTTATAATTGCATTGGGAATTTATGTAAGCTGTCTTTTACTATGCAGGCTGGGTAAATAAATAAAAGCCACGTTATACTGTCGAAATTTTATTAAAGTTGGTTGGTTTAGTCACTGCAGTGGCGGGTTTCCGTAGACTGCTTATTAAAGGAGCACGGTAAACCCGGTTGTATAGTTACTCCAGATGTAGAGGCGAGGAGGGTAACTCCCGAGGTAGTATTAGAGCTCACTTCACGTCGAACCCCCACATGAATGTGTAACTCGGCCAACGCCAAGGAACGGCTTGATTTCAAAACTAACATGTGTTTAACATGTAAATATCTTAACAACCTTGGCGGACTCGGTTAGATGCCTCGGCCAAGGTATCCCCGAGGACTAGTTTTTGGCTTGAGCCTTGTTTCTAATAAAAGTCATAAGCCTTAACAACTGTTTTGGTAAATTACAAATATTTTATGGTTTAAAAAAATAAATAAATAAATTGAAAACCTTATGAAATGGTTTATGTTTTGTTGTTTAAACTTGCCTCCATTTTACTCGCCTTTAGATATTTATGATAATGTCTGTTTACTCATTGGGATTGCAAAATATCACCCACCTCCTTTCCAAATATTTCAGGCCTGTGGTAGCTTGTAGATACCCGATTTTGTTGAGGATTCCAGTTGACCTCTCTATTTCATAGACAATAGGTTACTATCACCAACACTTGGTGTATTTACGGGCCACTTGTCATTGTAATTATTATTGTACATTATAACTTTGTAAATTATTGTATGTATGAATTTATTTTACTTCCACGTTACAAAAGATTACTTACACGCGTTTCTATAAATATTGTTTTATATAAAAATGCTATATTTTAATCAATATTTTGAATAGTAATATTTGTCTATAAATCTTTTTAAAAAATAATAATAATAAAATAATTTTTGTCTTTTGATTTACTTGAGCCGGAAACGATTGGTAATTGTTTAAAACGGAATGTTTAACAATGATTGCTCGCAGGAAAGGCAAGAAACTAATACGTAAGCCTTGCGGGGTTCCGATTAGCATTTCGAGTAATAAGTGTCAGTCGGGACGTCGCGACAATTGTCATGGGCCCGAGAGAGGTTCCGGGTCGTGACATAAGGGTTGCACATGAGTTGGGTGAGGTGGTGGTGGTATTGGTGGTTATGTATGTATATATATATATTTACGTAATATGTGAAATCTTGCATGTTGAACCTTGGAAATTGTTAAGTATTTTCAAGTTGATTTTGTCATTGTAGCAAGAAACATTCTGTTTTGCTTGCTACCTTGTTTTGTTGCTACCCATTTTCCATTTCTTTAGCACCATAGTTGAACATGGACTCTCAACATTAAGGAATTTATTTAATCAGGTTTGAAATGAGGGGTTTTAATAGGAACTAAACTAAATTGCATTATTTTGAAAATAAGTGCATCATGATTTCTTTAAACTTTCCTTATCGTTTGCTTGTTCCCTTCCTTTGTTCACTCACTAGGTTTATATTCACCATTTTCAATTTCATGATTTCAGATCAGGAGGCAGCCGGTAACTAGGTCGAGGTGTTCTCATATATTTGTTTCCTTGGCAGGTATCTTGGCATTCAATAGCTAAACTTTCTCCCAAGTCTCTCTGCTGGAAGTCGAGTATCCCTTTTGTTGTGTATAGACAAACTTGATGTAAATTATTAAGATATATGTTTTAGACAATATATGTATATTTTTATTGGTAATGCCACTATGAGATGTTAGTGGTTAGCATTATTTTGAATTGGAATTATGAAATATAACTTTAGCAACTTTTGATGGAATGTTGAACAAGTCATATAGATAAGCTTGCTTGGGCTTAGTGGGCTATGTCCATTAGGTCCATGTGCCGGTCATGGCTCAAAATTTGGGTCATGACACTAACTTCCACTAATGCTCCAAATGGACAAGTGGACCCTCATTAGAACCTATCATGCACAATATAACCATAAAAAATAGAACAACCCACAAATCTAATCATTAGCCATCTTTGACAACTTAAAATTAACCCTAACTCATTTCTCACCTTGGTGGACCTGTAGTTGAATTTTCTTAATGAGAATTAAAAGGGGAAAACTCTTTCAAGAGTTTTGAAGCTAAATTTAAAGAGTTTCCTTTTCTAAAAAATGTTTGGCTAGTGAGAGAAAGTGCAGAGGAAAAGCTTTTTTTAAGGATATTTGAGGTGAAAAAGTGAAAGAGAATGAAAAACCTTATGAAAAAGTGTGCAAAAATATGAATTTTGGAGTTAGTATGAGAAGGTTATGGAGGTTTTAAGGTTCCTTTCCATGGAGGATGAAAAGTTTTGCAAAAGGATAGAAGAAATGAGAGGAAGATGAATAAGGTGCTGGAACTTTAGATATTTATCTCTAAAGTCAATCAAAGTTTCACGTAATTTGCAAAAATGCCCCTTTTTGTTCTTCTAGTGCAGTGCCTTCACTTTGACAAAGATTTTGACCATTTTTCGATCAGAAATGGGAAAGTGGTAAACATCAAAGTTGTTTCCCTGCCTCTTAGCTTTCTAATCGTCTAAAAATCATGTCATTTGAATTTTTATAGTGGGAGATATGCTTGAAAAACCAAAACATATGCAAATAGAGCAATAGTTCATTATGCACCTTTCTTCACCAATTGAAATTATTTTTTATCCTACTCCTATAAAAACATCAAATAATTATAAATAACGTAAAACTAACATCATTAACTTAAAATAAACATTTAAACATAAATTAAACTAAACTAATAAAATAAATAAAAAGACCTAAATTCAATCCTAAATCTAGTCAAACTTAGACTAATTAGGTATTTAATCTCCCATTAAATATGTTAATTTGATGCACTCGTCAGTCTACCTCTAGTCACACATCTATGGAGGTTGGGGTTTCACATTCTCCCCCACTAAAACAAAATTCGGTCCCTAAATTTAAATCCAACTATAAGGTTGCGTACGTTTATGTATTAAAGAGGTGCGGATACTTGGTTTGCATCTCCTCTTCAGCTTCCCATGTTACCTCTTCACTGGTGTGGTTTTGCCATAACACTTTCACTAAGGCTACATCCTTTGAACGGAGCTTTTTGACTTGCTTATCAAGGATAGCCACCGGTTGCTCTTCATAGGTTAAGTCATCTCTCAACTGAATGGTTTCATACCGTATTACATTTGATAGATCTGGGTTATACTTCCTAAGCATTGACACATGAAACACTAGATGAATATTCGAGAGGTCCGATGGTAATGCCAATCAATATGCTACTGCTCCAACCGTATCTAATATCTCTAAGGGTCCTGTATACCGAGGACTTAATTTTCCCTTTTTACCGAACCTCATTACCCCTTTTATTGGTGAGACTTTAAAAAATACATGATCCCCCACTTGAAACTCTAAGTCTCTCCATCTGTTATGAACATATGACTTTTGTCTACTTTGCGTTGATAACATCCTCTGACAAATCATTTGTATCTTCTTAGTGGCGTCCTGTACCAACACTGGCCCCAAGAGTTTCCTTTCTCCCATTTATAGCCACCCAATGGGTGACCTGCACCTCTGTCCATATAATGCCTCAAATGGTGCCATTTGGATGCTAGCTTATAAGTTATTGTTGTAAGCAAACTCCACTAAGGGTAGATACCGATCCCATCTAACCTTAAGGTTTATTACACATGCCCTCAGCATATCTTCCAATGTCTATATTGTTCGTTTAGACTGTCCCTTAGTCTGAGGGTGGAAAGCTATGCTGAAATCCAACTTAGTGCCCAATGTTTTTTGCAACTTTCCCCAGAACCTATTGGTGAACTATTTCCCTCTATCAGATACTATAGAAATAAGAATACCATGCAGTCGTATTATCTCGTCCACATAAACTCAAGCGTACTAGACAGCCTTGTATGTAGTTTTAACCTAAAGAAAATGAGCTGACTTCGTTAATTGGTCTACTATAATCCAAATCGAGTTGTAGCCCCTACTAGTTCGAGGTAAGCCCGTTACAAAGTCCATTACAACATGCTTTTACTTCCATTCGGGGCACTAGTAATGGCTGTAGTAGCCCTGCAGGCCTTTGGTGCTTTGCCTTAATGTGCTGACAAACTAGGCACTTAGAAACAAACTCAACTACGTCTTTCTTAAGTCTTTCCCACCAATATACTTCCCTCAAATCTTGGCACATCTTTTTAGCTCTTACATGTACCACGTACGCTGCCATATGCGCCTTTTCCAATATTTTTCTCCTCAATCCATCACTATCGGGCACATAAGTCTTGTCCCATACCTTAATACTCCATCTGTGCTTTCAGTAAACATTTTTCCTTTCCCTCCCTGAGGGTCCTCTTAGGCTTTAGTTACGAACTCATTTTTGCTTTGGGCTTTTCTAATCTGGCCTAGTAAGATAGGTCTAACTCTAAAATGTGCTAACAATGCATTTGTCTCTGAAACTTCAAAATGCACACCCATATCTCCTAAACCCTGCATCTCCTGAATCAAGGATCTCCTATCTATAGATATATGTGCCAGACTCCCCATCGACTTTCAACTTAAGGCATCCGCCACTACATTAGCCTTACTAGGATGATAGAGAATAGTACAGTCATAATCCTTAAGCAACTCCATCCACCTACGTTGCCGTAAGTTAAGATCCCTCTGCTGAAATATATACTTTAAACTCTTGTGGTCTGTATGTATCTCGCAAGTCTCACCATACAAATAATGTCTCCAAATCTTTAAGGCAAACACAATTGTCACCATTTCCAAATCGTGCGTAGGGTAATTTTTCTTATGCCTTTTAAGTTGTCTCGATGCATATGCAATCACCTTCCCATGCTGCATTAATACACACCTTAAACCAATTCGTGATGCATCAAAAAATACCGTATAACCCCCTGTACCTTGCGGTAGGCTTAATACTGGAGTAGTGGTGAGACAAGCCTTAAGCTTCTCAAAGCTATCCTCACAAACGTCTAACCACTCAAATTTTGTATCCATATGTGTCAGCCTAGTCAGAGGTGCAGCTATTTTGGAGAAATCCTTCATAAAACGACAGTAATAGTCGGCCAAACCCAAAAAGCTCATAATCTCCGTAACTGATGTTGGCTTTGGCCACTTTTCCACTACCTCAACTTTCTTTGGGTCGACTTGTACCCCATCCTTAGAGTCCACATGTCCTACAAATGTAACACTTTCGAGCTAGAACTCACAACTTGGCATGCAATTGATGTTTTCTCAAAATTTGGAGCACTATCTTAAGGTGTTGCTTTTGCTCCTCGAGTATATCAAGATGTCATCAATAAATACTACCATAAATTTGTCCAAATAAGGCTTGAACACTTAGCTCATCAAATCCATAAATGCTGCAGGGGCATTCGTAAGTCCATATGACATTACTAAAAACTCATAATGCCAATACCTTGTTCGAAATGCGGTCTTGGGTATGTCTTCATTCCTTATCCTTAATTGATGGTACCCAAACCATAGATCGATTTTTGAGAAACACTATGCTCCTTGTAGTTGGTCAAATAAATTATCTATTCTCGGAAGGGGGTACTTATTCTTCATCGTCACTTTATTAAGCTGTCGGTAGTCAATACACAATCTAAGTGACCCATCCTTCTTCTTTACAGATAACACTAGTGCTCCCTATGGTGAGATGCTAGGGCAGATGAAGCCTTTATCTAACAAATCGTCTAACTGATCCTTAAGTTCCTTAAGCTCCTCAGGTGCCATTCGAATGAAGCCTATGGAATTGGCCTATGAAGATGGGTCTAGTGTCGGGAATCAAGTCTATACAGAATTCAATCTCTCACTTAGGAGGCAAACCTGGTAGTTCATCTGGAAATACATCTATAAACTCATTCACTACTAATACTTGGTTTATATCCCTAACTTTCGCTTGGGTATCTCTCACAATAGCCAAATAACCTGGACAACCCTATCTTAATAGCCTTTTAGTAGACATGATAGATATCAAATTAATTAGAGCACTAATTTCATCCCCTTGAATACTAAATTATGGCTCTCCTAGAAAATCAAATCTAACCGATTTATGATAACAATTCACATTGGCATGGCAAGGCGACAGCCAATCCATTCCTAAAATCACATCAAATCTAACACCACTGATTGACCAAAGTATCTTTATCCTTGACCCGAACTACACAGGACCTATATTCCTATTTTGCCATAAATACCTCTCTTAAAGTGGTAGACACCACTAATTGTTCTTCTCTCATAACATGATCTTTACCCAATCGGGGTACAAAACATAGAAAAATAAAAGAGTTTGTAGAACTAGGATCAAACAATACTCGAACATTCATATCACAAATAGAAAGAGTACCTTAGACCACTACATTGGATGTTTGGGCCTTTTGTGGTGTTAAAGTATACACCCTTGCATGGCCCTTATCGGCAGAACTTTGACGTCTAAACTCAAATAGCCTGCTCTGAGAGGAAGTAATAGCACCTCTACCTCTTGATCTGCTAGCCTCCTGGTTAGGTGAAGCAGTTGTTGAAGGAGCAGATGAAGCTGGCTGGATAAAGTCACGAGCAGAACCTTGTGATTGATAAGCCATTAGGTAATTCCTTTTAATATGTTTAGGTTAACCACATGTATAGCATGTTGGTCCCAATAATATGTCCTAGAGGGGGGATGAATAGCACACTTTGGCTCTTTCAAAAGTTGTCTCTAAGTGTAGACAAATTTAAGACAAATGAAAGAAAGAAAACAAAACAAAACAAAAATAGAGTAAATAAGGCAACAAGATTTAGAGTGGTTCGATCCAAGACCTACATCCACTACCTTGGTTATCCAACCAAGGATTTTCCCACAAATCCACTAAGAACCGGTGAAATTTACAAGCTTTCACCAAGCTTTACAACGACTTTTAGAAGGCTCAGCCAAAGCCTTTTTCACTAGTTTTTCACGGGATAAACTAAAACCCAAATTGGTTTTTCTAAGGTTCAACCACAACCTACAACAATCAAGCTGTCCCAAGCTTGAATAACCCCTTAGAGTGATTTCTTCACTCTTAAGAATACAAGAAAAGTAGTAAAAGAAAGTACATATGATCGCTGGTTGATCTGAGTGGCACAAGATTGAATGCAAATTACAAATGCAAAGAATAGGCGTTTAAGTGCAGACAAGTGTAGTGAAGATTTTCTGGTTTTTCAACTATTTATAGATCAATTCTCATTCAAGGCTTCTAAAAACTTGTTTCTAATTGTTGGTAGACCCTTTTATACTTGAAGAAATATCTTTGATGGCAGTTTGACAGTTTTTTAGCCGTTGGAGACAGTTGGAAGTCGGTTCTAGCCATTACTCTGTCCTTTGGTGAAGATTTCAAACTTAGAGGCAAAATGCTCTTAGTTGACTAACCGATATCTTAATTGACTAAGTTGTCTCTGTTTTCTGCTCCTTATCTCTAGCAGTTCTAGCAGTAAGCACTTAGTCGACTAGCCCATTTCTTGGTCGACTAAGTTGGTTTTATTTCTGAATATTCTTCAGCCCGCCATTTCTCCATTTTGAATCTTGGTCAACCAACCTTCTTCCTTATTCAACCAAAAAGTTTCCTCCTTGTTAAGTAGTCATGTCTCAATATTTTTATCACCCTTTATCTTTTGATATTTATTTGAAAGATTGATTTATTAATTCATACACTAATTTTTTCTGCACACTCAAGTAAAGCCATTAGACACAAATGAATGGGAATGTTTTACTATCATAAAAAACTAATGGAGTCAACAATCTCCCTCTTTTTATTGATGACAAAACATTCCTTGATTAACAGTATAGTATCTTTTTACTCATTTTAGTTTTCTGCAGAAAATGAGGATTGCTCCCCCTAAGCATATGCTCCCCCTTAGTGTATGCATATTTAATCCAGCAAATTTGATTCTTGTCATGTAGAAAATGACATTGTACATTTAAAGTACACATATGTGCAGAATTTTGGTGTGATTCATAGTAATGAATGTTGACAGTTTTTCATAGAAAATTCAGCAAGGTCTGTCAACAGCATATAGTCATCAGATTTTGTCTATTCCCTTCATAATTTAATCAACTCACTATACACAACATTCATAATTATTTACAAATGAAATTTGTTTAATTTTCAGCATACAGTAGTAGCTATCAGCATGCAGTCAAATATGGAGTAGCATCAGATTTTGTTAACAACAGTTAAAATATCATGAATAGTAAACTATCAGCAAACATTCAATAGACATATAAGCATTCATGTCTTACACTACCATATAAACAACAAAATTAAAATCGAGTGTTCAAGTGCCCCCATGGCACAAATAGCAATTAATCAAAAAGATGTTCCGAAATTGCCCATAGACTATTTTTGCTTCCTATCCCCTATTTTTCTAAGTTCCTGCTCCTTGTTCATTTCTTTTTTCTTTCTTTCTTAAGTTCCTTCCTGGTTCCTCCACCCTAACATTTTTTTTTAAATTATTTTTCGATTCCTGGTTCTTTCTTCCTTGGTTTTATCATCCTACTCCCTCTTTTTGTTAGCATCAAAGCAAGGGGTCCCTAGTCATCTGATGTGTTAGAGAGGGTGGACTTAGTACCATAAAAAGGGTTCAGAGGAAAATGAGAAAGCTTTCGGAGAGGAGATGACTTTTTAGGGGAAGGTTTTGGTGATGACTTGTTTGAGATAGGGACTGAACTCTGAGGAGAAGAGGCTGAAACTGGTCTGGATTTCTCTGCCAACCTGGAAGACTTTTTTCTCCTGAGAAAGGCTGTTTTGGTGGCCATGGTCTTCTTTCCCTTGGTTGGTGGTTTTGCCTCTGTTGGTGGTGCTGCAGTGGCTTTTTCTTTCCCATATTTTGCCTTTACTGTAGGAGCTAATGCAGGTTTCTTTTCTTTTCCTATATCTCCACCATATTTTTGAGTTTTTGTCTTGGCAGTGCCCTTTTCAGCTTGTTCCTCTCTAACCATTTAGTGGAAGATATCCATAATGGAAACTTCCTCTGATTTTGGAGTAGAGGGCTGTTGTTTCTCAGATCTTGAACCAATAACTTCTGTTCCTTGGTTAGATTTGTCCTTGCTTTGGTGTTCAGGAAATGGTGCCTTAGTTGGTTGCTCCACATCAGGATGAGAATCTTCTGCTTGAATGCCATGACTTGCACCATGAGCAGAAGGCCCTTTTGCTTGCAAGGCTAAGCCTTCAACACCTTGCTGTGCTGGTGCAACACTTTGTGTTTTAGAAGAATTTGCAGTAGCAGTTTTTTAGGGCACTTTTTTTTTCCTCTTCAATTCATTCTCAAGTTCAGCAATCCTTTCCTCAATCTTCTGAAATTTGGCTCCTTGATCAATGAGTTTACCATATATCCTCATCAAGAGATTAAATATCATTTCACTAGAGAATTGAGAGGATGATGCCTTGGTTGGTGCTGGTATAGTAAAGACTTTGGGAGTTCTAGTGAATTTCTCTCCATTCAGCTTGTACCCCATTTTGATTAAAATGCCATAGTAAATGGCTTGATCTCTAGTCTTCACTATGTCTATTTCATACCTCTTTGCCCTAACACCCTTCTTTTGCACTAAGGATGTAATGACATTTCCATACGCCAGATTTACTTTCTCAAGTTTGCAAGCACTTCTCAGTTTTTCAATCATAAATCTGCCTATATTCAAAGCTACCCCATTGAATGCATGTTCCATCAGCCAAAGGTCTTGAAGGCTAATGTAACTTAGACTTCCACTTTTGCCTTGGATGTTAGCTGTAACAAAATAGTGTAAAATCCTAATCTGGGGGCTGATTATCAGACTTGAGTTACTCTTTGAAGAACACTTTTCCTTTCTCCCGGTGATGATTTCCCATAATGATGAGGGATTGTATTTTTTTGGGAACTCATATTCACCTTCTTCAGACTCAACTTTTAGTAAACTACCTAAATCATCAGTAGTGACAACAAATTCTTTCCCATTTAAATACACATTCAGACCATTTTCGACATAGTCATCAGAATCCTTTAATTCTTTTTCTCCTAAAGCAATGTTGGAATATAACTCCTTTATCAAACTTGCACTGTAAGACCTATTCTTAAAAGTGCTATATCCTTTCAGTTTCAGTTCATCAAAATAGTCAAATAAACTAGTCTGTAGTTCTAAGTTCTCATCAAAACTTTTCTAGTCAATATATTTGGCACAAGCAATGGGTGCATTCTTAATTTTTCTGAACCTTAGTTCATGCATCCTATTTCTGAACTTAGAAGAAGAAGAGCTAGTACTTTTCTTGAATGTGGATTCCTTATCCTTCTTCTTTTTTGTTTTCTGTTTCTTTTCTTTCAGTTTCTCCGATATCGCTTTCACTGAAGCAGACATGATTTTCTATTTCTTCTTTAGTATTTTTGCTTCAGGCCCTTCTTCCAATGGTCTTTTCCCTTTTTTCTTTTCAGTAATTTCTCTATTCTGTGAAGTCTTTGCCATTCTGATTCTAAAGGTTTCTGACTTAGGTTCGAGGGTTTTGGTTTTGGTATGGGTCGATTTCAAAGGCAAGAATGTGGAGAGAGAGGGATTTTGGCTTCAGATTTTTTGAGTTTTAAGGGAGCGAAAATAAAGTAAAGTAGTTATCAGTAGTTTTAATTTCTCTTAGAGAACCGTTCACCTTCCCCTTAAAAACTACCTCACATTATTTGCTTAAAAATTTTAAAACTCCCTCTAAATTTAGGTTATTCCTTTGGGTGGCTTTTTTTTTTCTTTATTGCTCGGTACACATTATTTTATTCTTTCTTCATTTAAAAGACTGAGTCTTATTATTTAAGACTAACAGACCACCCTTAGTTGACTAAGATTCACCTCAGTCTACTAAATGCATTTTGTTTTATGTGTATGAGCCAAATATTTTCTCACAATTCTTGCAGACTAATCATACCCAGATTCCTTCTAATTTCACAGAATCTATCTTCATTTAGGGGTTTGGTAAAATATTTGCTAACTAATACAAAGTATTTCCAAATTCAATCTTAATATCATCTTTCATTACATGGTCTTTAACAAAATGATGTTTAATCTTAATATGCTTTGTCCTTGAATGCTGCACAAGGTTCTTTGAGATATTACTTGCACTTGTATTATCACAGTATATTGGTATATTATGCACAGTCATTCCATAGTCTTCCAATTGTTGTTTAATCCAAAGAATTTGTGCACAGCAACTACCTAATGATACATATTCTGCCTCTGCTGTAGATAATGCCACTGAGTTTTGCTTTTTGCTAGATCATGACACAAGCATGCTACCTAGAAATTGGCATGTTCCACTAGTGCTTTTCCTATCAGTTTTACTACCAGCAAAGTCAGCATCTGAATATCCAACCAAGCTAAAAGTTGATTCTCTAGAATACCATATGCCTAAAGTTTTAGTTTCTAAGAGATATCTAAAAATTCTCTTAACAGTAGTTAGGTGTGATTCTTTAGGTTGTGACTGAAATTTAGCACACAAACACACACTAAACTAAATATCTGATCTACTTGCTATTAAGTATAGTAGTGACCCAATCAGACCTCTATATAGCTTTTGATCTACATTCTTTCCTTTTTCATCTAGATCAAGTCTTGTGGATGGACTCATTGGTGTGGAAATTGGTTTCAGCTTCAACATATCGAAGTTTTTGAGCATGTCTTGAGTGTACCTTTCTTGGTTGATGAAGATTCCTTCCTTACTTTACTTAATTTGAAGACCAAGAAAGTACTTCAACTCTCCCATCATGCTCATCTCAAATTCACCTTGCATTTCTTTAGCAAAGTTCTTGCACAAAGCCTCATTAGTTGCACCAAATACAATGTCATCCACATATATTTGTACAACAATTAAATCATTCAAATATCTTTTAATGAATAATGTAGTGTCAATGCTACCTCTAACATAACCTTTTTCAACTAGAAGTTTTGAAAGCCTTTCATACCAAGCTCTAGGACTTTGTTTCAATCCATACAAGGCTTTTTATGAAGTTTAAAAACATAATCTGATTTATCAACATCTTCAAAACTTGGACTTTGTTCAACATACACTTCCTCTTGAATGAATCCATTTAAAAATGCACTTTTTACATCCATTTGGTACAATTTGAAATTCATGAAGCATGAAAAAGCTAGCAATAAACTTATGGCTTCAATTTTAGCTCAATTTTAGCTACGGGTGCAAAGGTTTCATCATAATCTATTCCTTCCTCTTGGTTGTATCCTTGTGTTACTAATCTAGCTTTATTTCTAACTACATTTCCTTACTCATCTACCTTATTTCTAAACACCCATTTTGTGCCAATAATAGGGTGATTTGAAGGTCTAGGTACCAATGACCATACACGATTTCTTGTGAATTGATCAAGTTCCTCTTGCATGGCCATTATCCAACTTTCCTCTTTTTCAGTTTCTTCAAAGTTTTTAAGGTCAATTTGAGATATAAAAGCTGAAAACTCACAAGTTTCTCTTGTTGCTTTCCTAGTTTTAACTCCTTGTGATATGTCACATATTATTTGGTCTTGTGGGTGATCTCTTACAAATCTCCAACTCCTTGGAAGATGATCATGTTGATTTTTTGCTCTTTGTAGATTTTCTAGAGGTGAAGTTTCAATTTCTCTTCTAGGTGAGCTTTCTTCATTATTTTTGTTGTTTTCTAAGCTCATTTCCTCCATTTTTTTTCTAGGATTTCTACATCATCATCATCATTATGAATTTCTATTTGTAAAGCATTTGACTCATCAAAAACTACATGGATTGATTCTTCTACCACTAGAGTCCTTTTGTTAAAAATCCTATAAGCCTTTGAGTTTAATGCCTAACCTAAAAATATTGCCTCATCACTCTTTGCATCAAACTTCTATAAGGGCTATTTTCCATTGTTCAATACAAAACATTTACAGCCAAAACTCCTAAGGTGAGAAATATTTGGTATCCTACCCTTGTAAAGTTTATATGGTGTCTTAGATATCATGGGTCCTATTGAGACTCTATTAAGTATATAAGCTGCTATGTTTACTGCCTCAGCCCAAAAATATTTTGGTAGGTTATTCTCATATAGCATAGTCCTAGCCATCTCTTTTAAGGTTTGGTTTTTCCTTTCTACAACTCCATTTTGCTAAGGTGTTCTAGGCGTAGAGAAGTTGTGATCCAACCCCTTTTGATTGCAAAATTCCTCAAATTCATCACTTTCAAATTCTCTTCCATGATCACTCCTTATGCTAACTATGGCTAATCCTTTCTCATTCTCTACTTTCCTACAATGACTTATGAAAGCTAATCAAGCAAGAAAATAAACCCAAGTGTACCTAGAATAGTCATCAACTATAACAAAGCCATAAGATTTTTCTCCTAAGCTAGTTGTGTTTATTGGACTAAATAGATCAATATACAACATTTCAAGAGGTCTAGATGTTGACACAATCTTCTTAGACTTGAAAGATGTTCTAACTTGTTTTCCTATTGGCAAGCATCACATATTTTGTCACTTTCAAATTTTATATTTGGCAGCCCAACAACTAGATTTTCCTTGACTAATTTTGACATGGTATGCAAGCTAACATGTCCTAATCTCCTATGCCATAACCAGCTATCACTATCAGCATTTGCAACTAAACATATTTCATTATTTATTTCAAGATCCTCAAGAAATATCACATACATATTCTTCAATCTCTTTCCTATAAATGAGACTTTGTTTGTACCTATGTCAATTACTTCACACTTATTTGAATCAAAACATACTTTAAATCATTTGTCACATAATTAACTAATGCTTAATAAATTATGCTTCAAACCCTTAACTAATAACACATGACTAATTTGAGTTTGGGAGTTCTTACCAATCGTACCTATCCCATGAATCCTACCTTATGAATCATCACCAAAGGATACGGTACCTCCCTTTCTTTTGTCTAGTCTTAATTGATTAGAAAATTAGATATGTGCGTAATTAAATCTTATGCAATGATGTAATGATATGGCTTCAAAATAAATTATTACTACTTTGACCAAAGGTGCCAAACTGGATGGCAAAAACTATGAGATTTGGCATAAGAAGGTTCAGTATCTTCTTAATGACCAAGAGTTGCTCGATCATCTAACCAAATAGATGAACCCACCTGAAGTTGGAAACACTACCCAGCATCTCTGTGACCAAGAGGCCTACGACACTTGGTATAAGAGAGACAGTAGTGCATGCTTTGCCATGTTAAGCTACATACATAATGATCTCTTTGCGGAGTTTAAGAGCTTCCAAACTGCTAAATAGTTATGGGAACAATTGAAATTCAAGTATAGTGGAACCATAGCTATGAGGCTTCGCGCCTTGACACTTAAGTTCAATCAATATGTGTTGGATTCCAAGCAAATTATGGCTGAACACTTAAGCGCTATGTCAACCATGATAAGAGAGATGAAAGCTGCTAGCTATGTGTAATACCACGTACTTTGACATGGTGGCTAATGAAGCTTATCGGATGCCAAATGAGGTTAATTATAATGTTTAAAGGTGAGGAAAGGTGAAAAGAGTATTTTAAGATAAAATATTTCACATGTAAGGAAATGATAATAAAATAATAATATTTTTATCATGAAAAAATTTGTGAGATGAAAAGTGATTTGGAAGTGAATTGAGGCATAATAAGGTATTTTGGGTACCAAGGAGACAAGTAGATAATTTTGGAATAAAATAATAATATTTTATTAATAAAATAATAATATTTTATTAATAAAATAATATAAAAATATTAATATTTTATTCAGTGTCGAAATTTTTCATGAAGAAGGAGTATACAATTAATCTAAGTGGGGGAGAGGAAGAACAAGAAAATTTTGGAGAAAATTGAAGCTAGTGGGGGTCGCGCGTTATTAAATAAAACTAACGCAGGAAAAATAAATATTTTAAATATTACGGAGATGCCGCGTTGGAGTACAAGCTTTATATTTTGTTTGTACATTTGTAAAAGAAGATAATAGAAGGAAATTGGAGTTAAAAGAATGTTGAGAGAACTAAATTAAAAAGGGAAGAAACTTGGAGGGTAAAACGGTAATTTTACATAAAGTTTGGTCAAAGCTTCCAAATGAAGCTTTGACTCTCATTTTGACCAGCCATGACCATCCTTATCTCCTCTAGCAAGATATTTTCATCTTCTTCTTGAAGCTTCCAATGCCATTTTCATTTCAAGTTCATGAAAATCAAATTTTTTCATGTGATTTCCCTTGTTTCTTTTCACTTCCTTTCTTTTCTTATTTCTTTCTGCTCCAAACTTCTTGGGCACTAAACTTGCAACTTCTAACCCCAATTTCTAGCACATCTAAACCCTAGGAGAAGAAGAAAGAAAAATAAAGAAAGGAAGAAAAGCTTGGTTTTGTAATTCAAGCAAGCTAAGGTAAGGATTTTTGTGTTTTAAGCTCATGGTTGGTTAAATCTTTGGAGAAATAATGTGTGAATCATTTTGGCAGCTTGATGATTAATGTTTTGAAGGAATATTGGAGTGCAAGTACGGGTCAAGCAACCATAAAGGTAAAAACAAATGATGTTTTAAGTGTAGTTGAGGAATCTTGAGAAAATGGGTATTGTTGTGTAGTTAACATTTTAAGTGGCATATTGTGAGAAATTGTGGTTGTTGTCGAAAGGATGATTGAACTTGATAAATATCCTTAGAAAAGATTAATATATGTGTTGGAGTCATAAACAAGTTGCCGGTAATCATAATTTAAAGAATTACACAAGCAAGGGATAAAAGCAACTTTGGTAAAAATTGTGTCAAGATAAGTTAAGTTGAATAAGGATTAGTGATTGACAAAAAACAAGGAAGTATAAATGATGTATGCTAAAGATATTGAATTGGGATTGTTGCTAGGAAGTGCAACAGTAAAGGTAGTGTACTGTGGTGGTGTGCTGGGGGAAATAACGAGCGACCGAAAAGTAAGAATAGCTAAATACACCTCCGAACAAATAACGATGTAATATTCCGTTATCGTAAAGTGAGTGAACTTGCATTTCAAAATGTTTTGGGAAGTGCCTGCATGTTTAAATAAATCATTTGAAAGTTTCATTTGTTTTTGCTTTAAAAATATTCCTGGGGATCAAGCCCTTGATGAAATGTTTCTATCTTGTGAAATGTGCAATATGAATAGTTCATGCATTATCACATTATATTGATATGTATATTATGCATTGGATGTTCTTTTTGTGTGAAAATGATGACTCAGCTATGTGTGGTGTGGGAGTGCACATGAGCTGATGATGACTCAGCTATGTGCGTGTGGGAGTGCACATGAGTTGATGATGACCTAGCTATGTGCAATGCGGGAGTGCACATGAGTTGATAATGACCCAACTATGTGCGGTGTGGGAATGCACATGAGTTGATGATGATGATATTGCATTGTGCGTGTAGGGAGTGCGCATGAGCTGAGTGTGGCGGGATGGTATGCATGATGATGTATGTATATATATATCTGTTATAGAAAGTTTATGAAAATATTTGTGATTGTGTTGTATGTTGGCATTGTTAATTGCTCCAAAATTGCTTTTCATTTCAGCAAGAAAATGGCTTTTTGATGTAACAAGAACCCTTCAACTAAATTGCTCTGTTTCTTGTTGCAGCGAGATTCATTTTCGCTGCAGCGAGAAATTCTCGGTTAGGCAGCCTTAATCCATGCTCTGAATTTTGCTGCAACGAGAAACTCTTGGGCTTGGTTCAGAAACCTGTGTTCTGAATTTTGCTGCAGCGAGAATGCCTCTTCGCTGCAGCAAGAATCCTTCTATCATGTTTACCTTGTTTACATCTTGCTATGGTTTTCACTCATTTATCTTCATGGTTGATCATGGGTTTTTCAACACTAAGAGCTTGCTAATCAAAGTTTTGAAATAGGGGGTTTTAACAAGAAATTAAGTTAAATTGCATTATTTTAGCAAAAGTGCATCATGATTTTAAAACTTTCTGTATCGTATGCTTGTTCCCTTCTCATGTTCACTCATTGAGTTCATACTCACTCTTTTAAAACTTCATGTTTTTAGATTTGGAGGTAGTTGGGACCTAAATTGAGTTATCCACGTATGCCCTTCTTTTCGTAGGTACTACTGCATCTCAGTAGTTATACCTTCACACAAAGTCACTCCGCTGACAGTCAAGAGTCTGTTGTGTCAAGCCCGACCTTATAAAGTACTTACCATGTCCTTCAGGTGATTGACAATATGCTTGCATATACTTGGAAAGCCCTGAAAAATCGTCAAAAGTCGATATTGTACCAAATAGTACTACTAAGTTGAATTAAGCCTCGAACTAATCTAAATAGAGATCTTAAGATGAAATTGAGAATTTTCAAACCCCATAATGACTTAAAATGATGATTTGGAGTTCGAGGGCTGAATTAGAGTCAATTTGGAATTTTCATGTTCTAAGGGTAAAATGGTAATTTTGTCAACTGAGGACAAAATGGAAATTTTTAGAAAATATATTGATCACATTTCACTCATTGGAGTATGATTTGAGTTTGAGAGGTGAAAAATTTAAATTCTGACATTTTTGGAGTCCCAAGGGCAAAACGATAATTTTACGAGTTTACGAGGGCAAAGTTAGAATTTTGAAATTTTACACTACCTAACACTTGTCATGCCCATGGATTTCAGCCATTAACATTTTACATTGTGGATAATTGACACATTTTATGTGGTGGAGAGAGATTGCTTAATGGATAAGTATTACACATGGACCAATGGAAACATGCCATTTGTCAAGCTTGGATTATTCTAGAATTTCCTTGTAAAATCTATTTAAAACTCTCTTAGTCTCACCCATATTGCCGGCCAAAGCATGAAGTGAAGAGGAAAGGAAAGAACACAAACCCTAGGTGGAAAAATTGAAGAAAAAGTGTGGGATTTCAAGGGATTAAGCTAATAAAGGTAAAATTTTATGATTTTATCTTGTGATTTACACTACCCATGCTTTCTTTTTCATTTTTCATGCTTAGAACTCAAGTTTGCATGATGAACCCATGCTGGCCAAATTTGAGAGGAGAGGTTTTGAGCATTGATTTTGCTAGATTTCAAGCTAATTAAGTGTTTTTGGTTGTTTGGTAATGGAAAGTATGAAAATCTAGCAAGGAATCACTTTGTTCTTCACAAACCCACTAGCGGTCGAATTTTCTAGGGAGGATATTGAGGCTGAAATTGATGATATTTTATGATATTTTGGTGGTAGTTAATAATTGGTGAGGCTAGAAATTTAATGGGAAATTTGGCATGAAATTCTGAATTTTTACCTAATGTATTGACATGTACGATTTATGGTTTGGACTGATAAACTGAATCATATTCATAGTCATTGAGGTATTTTAAGTATAATTGGAGTGTAGAAAGTGAAAGAAATTGATTTAGAGTTAAATTGGAGGTTTTAGCCAAGTACATCGAGAATAGTGCGAATTAGGTCGAATACCCTATTTAAAAGGCTATTCGGACATTTTGCATCACATTTTGTGCATTCATATAGATCTATAGAACCTGAAATAGTTTATGATAAATTGACACAATTTATTGAAATTTGTGTCACGTATGATGTATAGGGGATGAGCCCTCTAACAAGGGTAAAGAGATTGTGCCCGAAGATCAAGAATAAAAGTATATCGAACTCCTAGTATTGTGAGTAACCTTACTATCATCTTAATTATCTAAAGTGGTTTTTATCCGATTTTGTGAATTTTATGGAAATTGAATTAAATGATTAATTTTTCGATTTTATAAACCAAATGTGATTTAATGAAATGATTTCATAAAATTATTTTAAAATTGAATAATGGCTTTAAAAATAGAGTAATTGGAGACCATTTGATGTATTGTAATTTATGGTTCTAATTGATTGGCTGATGACAATATTGGCATCAATGGCTAAATTGGTATTTGTGTTGAAATGTATAAACTGTTGTTTGCCTTGATAGGCTGGATAATGATAAATTGCCATGTCATGCTGTTGAATTTTTATTGAATTGGTGGGATATTGATTAGCTTACTGTAGTGGGCGGGTTTCCGTGGACTAGCCTATTAGAGGGGCACGGTAAACCTCGTTATATCTTACCTCAGTATGAGAGGCGTGGTTGGATAACTCCTAAAGTTAACACTTTAGAGTTCACTTCACGCCAAACCATCATGTGAGGGTGAACTCAGCCAACGCCAAGGAACGACTATGTTTTCAAAATAAAAACATGATTTTTGCATACATAACTTTTTAACGGCCTTGGCGGACTCGGTTTGGGATAGCCCTCGGCCAAGGTATCCCTGATGACTGAGTATGATAATGATTTTGGCACGAGAAAAAGTTTTAAGAAATTCATAAGCCATGTTAATTACTAGATTTATATGATTTGATTTTATTTCGTTGAAACAAGTTGAAAGGTGATGAATTTCAGTATGTTAAATTGTTTTATCTGTCTCCATTTGCTCGACTTTAGATGGTTTAGATGGTATCTGTTTACTCACTGGGATTTTATAATCTCACCACCCTCATTTTCAACCATTTCAGGCCTGAGGTAGCCTGTGGATAGCAGATATCGTCAAGGATTATAGTCGGCTTTACTACTCCAAAAACTGTTGGTTTACTGCCTTTGTGCACTTTTGTTCCTTGTGGGCCCACGAGTCACTGTAAAGTAAATTGCATATCCCGGTTAACTGTATTATAGTACGTATGAATTTATTTAGCTTTTACATTCCAAAAATTATTTACCGATGACTATAAATATTGTTTTACAAGAAATTAGAATATTTTATTGAATATTTTTATTTTATTCAAATAGTTGCAATATCATTTTTAATAAATGTTTTAGACACCCAAATTTATTTAAAATAATGAAATATGTGTTTTCCATTCATCTACTACATTTTCAGTCGAGTTTGAAAAATTTCGAGGAAAAATGATAAAAACGCCCCTGTGAGGCGAAAATTATTTTTCCACGGTTTTGAAAGGGAAAAAGCTTAAAATTCTTTAAAAATGAGGTTTAGTGATGATTACTCACATGGGAGATGAAAAAAAAAATTGGTACTAAAGCCTTGCGGAGTTCCGATTGGCACTCCGGGTAACGAATGTCTACCGGGACATCGCGACGGTTGTCACGGGCTTGAGGGGAGTACCGGGTCGTGGCATGTTGCCTGTGAACACGTATATATAATGTAATCCGCTAGGATCCATGTTAGAAGTCAAATATGTATACTTGATTACTGATGTCACTATGAGTTGGCAAATGGGTGACATTATTTTGGCAAAATACAAATGTGAGTATTTGATTGCCATAGTATGTCATTGAATATTTGATAGTCGAGAATTATGACATGTGACTTTAAGAATGATTACTTAAATGACGATCAAGAGTGCATAACAAAGCTTGCTTGGGCTTAGTGGGCTATGCCTATTGGGCCCTTGAGCCGGTCATGGCTCGAAAATTAAGATGTGACAAATGTGCTATCAGAGCTCTAGGTTTAGTCGAGTCTTAGGAATTCTGATGTCAGTCAGCGGAGTTGTCAGAATTAATGTAGAGTCGTGTTTATGGCTTGTGATTGCAGCACAAGTTATAGACAGGAGGCTATATGAACTCCTATTCTTAGTATCCTACCCTTTTCACTAACGTTACATAAAGGTCATAAGTAGTGCCATTGTCCAGGTTTGAGATGCCACCCAAGACACGAACTGTTGTTGGAAAGATTTTAAACAAATGCTCCTAATGAAAGGTTAATGTAATGATATATCCCTCCGACTAAAGATGGAGGAAGGTGGAGCTGGACTGATGGGTCCATAATAATTTATTCATTTGGTGGAGTTATAAGTTGAACCCATGGTTGTCAATCGAAAGAAAATTAGGGGACTGTGGATTTTATTTAAGGTCAATATAAATGAGGACATATGATAATGGTAATAAAAGTCGTACCTTGACTGGAATGAATAGTGATTCTTGTGACCCCCTTGAGGTTTATAAATCTAAGTATTGAGAAAGGTCTAAACCAATGTTTATGTGCACGGAGGTAAGTGCACTGTGTTAATTATAGACTCAGAGGGAAGCCACACGGTTGAGAATGATTAGTGTTGTAGCCTTAAAAGTGGCAGAATCCATTTAATAAAGTAAATTCCAGCAGCTGCAACGTCACAGCGCCGACTGCCCAACGCTGTTGTGTTAAGAACCTCTTATGGCTAGAAAGCATGAGCAAATTATGAGTAGCATGAAGATGAAACTCACTAGTTGAAGTATAGTCATTGGTCTTGATGTTGAGCTTTATTAATTGGTGTTTTAAGAGCGTTGGGAAAGTGTTTATATGAGTGAATTGAAAAGTTTCTTTATTGCTTTATATATATTGGCATGTGAGTAAAAGAAAAGTTAAAGACTTCTCGAGACGGCTACATTGAGACAAATTACCATGTGAAGCATTAAGATGAATAATATGTTGACTAAAGTCAAACCCTAAGAAATAAAGAGGACAAGAGATTAAGCCTTGTTAAAGGCTAAGGAAAAGTGAGTGAAAAGTTAGATGAATATATGAGATATGGATAAGGGATGTCAATACCAAGTGATGAAAGTGTGAATAACGGATTACAAAGGTGGTACAGCAAATGAGTTTATCTAGAAAATCGTTACGAGAATTTGCAATTCTTGTCTTGACTCAATTAAATGAAAAGGGTTAGTAACAACACAAGGCCAATTGTGTGGCACACTAGAAACCTATGAAGATAAATTGGGGATTGAATAGACGAGTATGTATTTATATATCTTGAAGAATAAGTGCATGTCTACAAAACAATATGCTCGAGATGTTAAAGAGCAAATAAGATACTAAGTGTTTCAGGAATGCATAAACATCTTTGAGAAGGAATTACCAATCATTCATGGCAAGTATAAAATGTGGGATTTTTGAAACTTGCTGAGGAGCCTAACGGCTAAGCCACGAGTTAAGTGATCACATGTGGTGAGACATAAGTTTAAGACAGGTATCCCTAAGGAAATACTCAAGAGGAGTTTTGCTATGGATCTTGTGAAAGCAAGCATTCAGTTATGTAATTATAAAAAGGATGCCGTAAGCTGAAAGTGATATTCATAGCGACATTGAAAAGTACTTGAGGAGGACCTTGTTTCAAGTCTTGCAGTTTCAAGTACAAACTGTAGATTGGTTCGAGATAATGATGTCACATTAATATGGAAGAATAGAACAAAGGATGATTGAAGATAATCTGGATAATGAAGTTCGATAATGAAAACTTCCTAATGTAGTATGGAAATTGGAATTCGAAAATGCTTCAGGCATGCACGATTTGAATGAGTCTAAGTTTTAACTGACTCATTAAAGTCGAAATGCAACAAGGATATAATATATATATATATATATATATGTTAGAGGTATGAAGAATAATTGAGAAATAAGGATGACTTTTAGGGATTGTGGTATTGCATAAGATGCAATGATCCAATAAAGATAAACCTTTGAAAGATCAACGAGATTATAAAGTATATACGAATACTGGATTGCAATTTAATGAAAATGACATTTAGAAAGTGAGATGTGATTAATGACATTATGATGCAAGGATATACTTAAGCATATAATTGGAAGTGATAAGAAATGAGTATAGGCATGTAAATGATGTGAAGTTATGCATAGGCATAATGAGAATTTGTATGGATTACATAAGGGATAACTTGTGGTAGACACAAGTGGAATGGTGATTTAAACATATAAAAAGGGTAATCTAAAATTGATTATGCCTAGTGATTGTACATTAGACATGAGAATGTTGACACTTAAATGTGCATGTACATACATATGTGTGGGGCTGATGATGTGTCCAACTAAAGTGAAGAATTGTTTTTAGTGGTTCAAGATTTGAACTCAATACATTTGATGAGTTGTATAGATGGTACAACAATAAGAAATACTATCAAAAGTTGAGCTATGTTGACATAAGAAATTTTGGGAAATAGTCAAGGAAATGATAGTAAGGAAATGTAATCTATAGCGTGGTTAAGTCATACAAGATGGACTAATATGATTAAGAAGATTGAAGCTACATAAATGTGAGGTAAACATGAAGTATGTGGGAATAATTGAAGCCATTAACCTTCCCCGACATTGAGGATACGTACAGGAATGAATATGGCATGTTTATAAGCTACATAATAGTGTAGGGGGGTAAAATGAATGAAAGAATGTTGAGAAGTTTGATAAGGAAGGAAGTAATAAGATGGTGATTAAGTATACGTAAGTAAATATAAAACATGATCGAAATCTGTATGATTAAGATGGAGTTTCGACTCAGATTTAATTGTTGGCTCCATTAGTTTTTGATGATAATAAAACATTTCCATTTATTTGTGTCTAATTCCTTTATTTGAGTGTGTAGAAAATTAGTATATGAATTTAATTTCTTAAGTCTTCAAAAAGTATTTTTGAAAGAAAAAGAGGGATAAAATCAACAGGATGTAACTAAATAACAAGGAGGAAGCTTATTGGTTAAACAAGGAAGAACACTAGTTGTCCAAAAATTCAAATTAGAGCAATAGTGGGTTGAAAAGTTTGAGAAACAGAACCAACTTAGTCAACCAAGTCAGTCGACAAAGTGCCTTCTGTCAGAATTTGTAAACTAGAAATAAAATCAACTTAGTCAACCAAGTTAGTCAACTAAGAGCTCTTTGTCTGTAATTTGAACCAGAGCACTATAAGATAGATTAATGGCTAGAACTCATCCTCAACTATTTCCAACGGATATAAACTGCCAAACTACCATCAAAGTTGCATCTCCAAGTATAAAAGGGTCTTCCAACAATAAGAAATAAGTTTTTTTAAGCCTTGAATGAGATTTGAGCTTTAGAAAGAAAAAAACCAGAAAAGCTTCACTACATTTGTCTACACTTAAACACCTACTCTTTGTCGTTGTATTTAGCACTCAATCTTGTACCAATAAGATCAACTTGTGATCATAGGTACTTTCTTTAACTTCTCTTCTTATATACTTAGAGTGAGGAAGTCACTCTAAGGGGTTGTTCAAGCTTGGGAAAGCTTGAATGTTATAGGTTGTGGTTGAGCATTGGAAAACCATTTTGGGTTTTAGTTGAGCCCGTGAAAAACTAGTGTAAAGGTTTTGGCTGAGCCTATGAAAAGCCATTGTAAAAGCTTGATGAAAGATTGTGAATTTCATCGAATTCTTAGTGAATCGTTAGGAAAATCCTTGGTTGGATAATCAAGGTAGTGGATGTAGGTCTTGGACCGAACCACTCTAAATTGTTGTGCACCTTATACTCTGTTTTTATTCTTAAGTTCTGGAAATTAGTTCCACATTTTGTCAAGAGCCAAATTGTGCTATTCACCCCCCCTCTAGAACATATTAATGGGACCACAATTGGTATTAGAGCTAGTTCCCTGTTTTTAAGGCTTAACATCCTTTGGGAGGATCCAAATGGCTCAACAAAAAACCATAGTTGCTGAGGGATAATCAACAAACAGACCACCTCCTTTGGATGGCTCTAATTACCCTTATTGAAGCACTAGAATGTCAATTTATATTAGAGCTATAGATTATGAAATGTGCAATGTCATAACTGATGGACCCTTTATGCCCTCAACTGTGAATGTAGTTACAAATGAGTTGATGCCCAAGCTTAGGTTTGAATGGACTGAGGCTGAAACTAAGAAAGTTCAAATAAACTTTAAGGCCATCAACACATTACATTATGCCTTGACCCTGACTGAATTTAACAAAGTCTCAAGCTGTACAACAACTAAACAAGTGTGGTAAAAACTTAGAATAATCCATGAAGGGACTTCTCAAGTAAAGGAGTCCAAAATTGCTCTCTTAACACATAGTTATGAAATGTTCAAAATGGAGCCTGGTGAAGACATTACCAGCATGTTTGATAGGTTTACAAACATTACAAATAAATTAAGTCAGCTAGGCAAGGCTATCCCTGAACATGAATTAGTTAAGAGATTGCTTCGATGCCTACCAAAATCCTGAAAACAAAAAGTGACTGCCATTAGAGAGGCTAAAGATCTAAACATCATCACTCTCGATGAGATATGTGGTTCTCTTCTCACTCATGAGCTCGAGCTTAAGGAATAAGAAGAAGAAGAAGATCGAAGGGAAGCAAAGGAAAAGAAAAAGAGCATTGCACTTAAAGCCAGCATTTTTTAAGAAGAGCTGGAAGAGCTTTCCTATGATGATGAAGAAGATTTAGCTCTAGTTGTAAGAAAATTCAGAAAACTAATGAGCAGAAGAAATCGAAGGCTAACTAGAAGAGGTTTCAGGAAAGACCAAAGTGCTTCATGGAAAATAACAAACAAAAATGACTCCAACAAAAAGGAGGAACTGATATGCTACGAATGCAAGAAACATGGTCACTTTAAGTCCGAGTGTCCATTGCTGAAAGATGAAACACCAAAGAAAATTAAGAAATCCAAGAAAGCAATGGTGGCTACTGCATGGTCGGACAGTGACAATTCAAGCTCTAAAACTGATGATGAAAAATATGAGGAAAGAGCAAACATCTATTTAATGTCATAAGAGGATGAATAAGAGGTATCCTCATCCCCCTCCATTAATTCTTATGATGATTTACAAGATGAATATGAATGCCTTTTATGATAAATTTGAAAAAAAAATTTCAAAATACAAATCGTTGAAGAAAAAGGTTGCATTACTTGAAAATGATTTGGAACAAATCAAACAAGAGTTCACCTCTATTTTTGAGCAAAGAAATATTTTGCAAGCTGAGTTAGAACATTCAAAAATAGACTTTGAGTTTCTAAAATAAGAGCTGGAAAACAAGTCTGAAGCCTTGCAAATAACTCTTGATGAAAACACAGCTCTTAAATGTTTGAAAAATGAATCTTCAAAAAGAGAAGCATACCACAATAAATATTCAGCTAAAGCATTACCTAAATGTTATAATTGTGGTAAACATGGTCATTTGTCATATGACTATTTTAAAAGAAGAAAAGTATAGAAAGTTAAGAAAATTTGGATTTCTAAGGGATCCTTTACTGCAACTAACATTCAAGGACCCATCAAAGTATTGGTACCTATAAAGAAAACTGAAATTCTGTTTTGTAAGTTGAGCTGGACTTAAAAGAGACATGTTCAAGAGCTCAACTCAAGAAGAAATAGCCTTGGTATTTGGACAATGGCTATTCACGGCACATGACAGGATATGAAAT
The DNA here is from genome assembly GCF_053813885.1 of Theobroma cacao. Classification (NCBI taxonomy): domain Eukaryota; kingdom Viridiplantae; phylum Streptophyta; class Magnoliopsida; order Malvales; family Malvaceae; genus Theobroma; species Theobroma cacao. Next base: position 10,530,091 of record NC_142648.1, on the reverse strand, counting down.
GCTGTTTGCACAGTTGGATAAGAGAAAGGGAGGAATCGTATCCTTTGGAGATGATTCAAAAGGCAGAATACATGGTATAGGTACGGTTGGTAAGAGTTCCCAAACTCAAATTAGTCATGTGTTGCTAGTTAAAGGCTTAAAGCATAATCTGCTAAGTATTACTTAATTATGTGATAAAGGACTTAAAGTATGTTTTGATTCAACTAAGTGTGAAGTGATTGACACGAGTACAAATAAAATCTCATTTATAGGAAAAAGGTTGAAGAATATGTATGTAATCTTTCTTGAAGACCTTGATGTGAATAGTGAAGTATGTCTTACTGCAAATGTTGAGAATGATAGCTAACTATGGCATAGGAGATTAAGACATGTGAGCATGCATACTATGTCTAAATTAATAAAGAAAAATCTTGTTACTGGACTACCGGAATTGAAATTTGAAAAAACATAGGATATGTGATGCTTGCCAACTAGGAAAACAAGTTAGAACATCCTTTAAGACTAAGAAATTATTGTCAACATCGAGACCTCTTGAATTGTTGCACATTGTTCTATTTGGTCCAATAAGCACAACTAGCTTAGGAGATAAATCTTATGGCTTTGTAATAGTTGATGACTACTCTAGATATACTTGGGTATACTTCTTTGCTCATAAGAATGATGCTCTACAAGCATTCTTAAGTTATTGTAAGAAAGTAGAAAATTAAAAAGGACTAGCCATAGTTAGCATAAGGAGTGACCATGGAGGAGAATTTAAGAATGATGAGTTTGAAAAATTTTGTAATGAAAAGGGGTTGGATCACAATTTTTCTGTGCCTAGAACACCCCAGCAAAATGGAGTTGTAGAGAGGAAAAACATAACATTAAAAGAAATGGCTAGGACCATGTTATTGTTGGTCCCATTAATATATGCTAGAGGGGGGGTGAATAGCACAATTTGGCTCTTGACAAAGTGTGGAACTAATTTCCAGAACTTAAGAAAGCAAAAATAGAGTATAAAGTGCACAACAATTTAGAGTGGTTCGGTCCAAGACCTACATCCACTACCTTGATTATCCAACCAAGGATTTTCCCAACGATTCACTAAGAATTCGGTGAAATTCACAAGCTTTCACCAAGCTTTTACAATGGCTTTTCGTTAGCTCAGCCAAAACCTTTACACTAGTTTTTCACTGGCTCAACTAAAACCCAAAGTGGTTTTCCAAGGCTCAACCACAACCTATAGCATTCAAGCTTTCCCAAGCTTGAACAACCCTTTAGAGTGACTCCCTCACTCTATGTATACAAGAATAGAGGTTAAAGAAAGTACCTATGATCACAAGTTGATATGAATGGTACAAGATTGAGTGCTAAACACAATTACAAAAGATGGGCATTTAAGTGAAGATAAATGCAGTGAAGCTTTTCTGGTTTTTCAACTTTCTATAGCTCAAATCTCATTCAAGGCTTCTGAAAACTTGTTTCTCATTGTTGAAAGACCTTTTTATACTTGGAGATGCAACTCTGATGGCAGTTTGGTAGTTTATATCCGTTGAAAACAATTGAGGATGAGTTTTAGCCATTAATCTGTCTTGTAGTGTTCTGGTTTAAATTGCAGACAGAGAGCTCTTAGTCGACTAACTTGGTTGACTAAGTTGATTTTATTTCTTGTTTGCAGATTCGAGCAGAGGGAACTTAGTCGACTGACTTGGTTGGCTAAGTTGGTTCTATTTCTCAAACTCTTCAGCCCACCATTTCTCTAATTTGAAATTTGGTCAACCGATGTTCTTCCTTGTTAAACCAACAAGCTTCCTCCTTGTTATTCAGTTACATCTTATTGATTTTATCCCTCTTTTTCTTTCAAAAATACTCTTTGAAGATTTAAGAAATTAATTTCATGTAATAATTTCCTACACACTTAAGCAAAGGAATTAGACACAAATAAATGGGAATGTTTTATTATCATCAAAAACTAATGGAGCCAACAATCTCACCCTTTTTGATGATGACAAAACACTCCTTGATTAACAGCATAGTGTCATTTTAAATTTGTTTTAGTTTTATGCAGGAATTAAGGATTGTTCCCCCTAAGTATAAGCTCCCCCTTAGTGTGAGCATATTTTGCTTATTTTATTTCAGCCAGTTTTATTTTCATCATATAGAAAATGATATTGTATATTTAGAGAATATATATGTCAGCAGCATAGAGTGATTTGCATCCAGAGATTTTCAGCTGCAAGTTTTGACAAATTTTTATTTATGTTCCAGCAACTGTCAACAGTCAATTGATTTCAGATTGTGTCTACATCATCCACATTTCAATTGATATGCTATATGCTTCATCTATAACTCATTTTCATTAGACATTATATAAACATTATCTATCAGCGTGTAAGCCATATTAGCATATTAGCAGTAGATTTTGTTTATGACAGTCAACATATCAAAACATCAGCATACTTTAGTTTACAGCAGTTAAATATCATAAACATATCAGCATTCATATTTCACATACATCCATATAAATAATAAAATTAAAGCTAAGTGTTTAAGTGCCACCAAGGCACAAATAACAATTGAATAAAAAGTATTTCAAAAATGCCCCTGGACTAGTTTTGCTTCCTATCTCCTATTTCTCTAATTTCATGTTCCCCTGGTTCTGCTTTATTTCTTTTCCTAGGTTCTTGGTTCCTCTACCCTAATATTTTTAATTTTTTAAACATTATTCTCTGGTTCCTGCTCCCCTGGTACCATACTACTCCCCTTGTTTGTCAGCATCAAAGGAGGGGGATTCTACTCATTGGATGAAGCAAAGGGAGAGGATTCATTTCCATAGAAAGAGTTAAAAGGAAACAGAGAGGGTTTTCGAAGAGGAGATGACTTTCTAGGATAGGAGTTTGGAGAAGATTTGTCTGAAACATGAATTGGACTGTGAGGAGAAGAGGTTGAAACTGGTTTGGACTTCTCTGCCAATCTGAAAGACTTTCTTCTTTTGAGAAAAGTAGTCTTGGTTACCATAGTCTTCCTTCCTTTGGTTGGTTGTTTTGCCTCAATTGGTGGTGCTGTGGTAGCTTCTGGTTTCCCTGTTTTTACCTTTAGTTTAGGAGTTGAAGCAGGTTTATTTCATTTTCTTACATTTACACCATCATTTTGAGTTGCTGTCATGACAGTGTCTTTTTCAACTTATTCCTCTCTGACCATTTGATGAAAAATGTTTATAATGGAAACTTCCTTTGAATTTAGAGAAGAGGCCTGCTGTTTTTCAGTTTCTACACCAACTACTTTAGTCCTTTGTTTTGAGTCATTTTTACTTTGAAGTTTAGGGGAGGGTGATTTGGTTGGCTGTTCAACTCCTTGTGGGGAGTCCTCAGTTTGTAGAACAGGACTGGTAGACTTGTAAGTAGAGCCTTCTGCTTGAGTACTAGAACTTGCAGACTTCTTTACTGGCTCTGCTGAACCTTCAGCACCTTGCTGTGCAAGTGCAGTGCTAGATGTGGCAAAACTGTCTACAACCACTGATTTTATCTTCCATTTTTTGTAGCTTCACTCCTTGGTCAGTCAACTTACCATCAATCCTCATAAGCAAATTAAAAATCATCTCATTCAAAATTTTGAAAGGAGCTTCTTTAGGTTGAGCAGGCAGACTGTGATCTTTTCTTGGGCCAGTTTTGGAGGTTTTGATAAACTTCTCTCCATCGAGCACATACCCCATCTTAATTAAGTTGCCATAATAAATGGCTTGGTCTCTGGTTTTCACCAGATCCATATCATACCTTTTAGCCCATATTCTTTTCTTCTGCACAAGAGATGTAATCACATTCCCATATGGCATATTTACCTTATCAAGTCTGCAGGCACTTCTCATTTTCTCAAGCATAAATCTCCCCAGATTTAAAGACATTCCATTAAAAGCATGCTCCATTAGCCAAAGATCTTGGAGGCCGATATAGCTAAGACTTCCACTCATTCCTTGAATATTTGTTGCAATGAAGTAATGCAGTATCCTAATATGTGGATTGATTATTAGACCTGAATTACTTTTAGAGGAGTATTTTTCTTTCCTTCTAGTGATGATCTCCCACAGTGAGGACGGATCATATTTTTCTGGAAGTTCAAATTCACCTACTTCACCCTCTAATTTCAGCAAGTTCCCTAAATCTCCAACAGTCACAATAAACTCGTTTCCATTTAAATAGACATTCAGGCCATCTTCTACATAGTCATCAGAATCTACTTATTCCTTTTCTTTCAAAGCAATGCCAGAGTAGAATTCTTTAACTAGACTTGGACTATATGACCTATTCTTAAAGGTGCTATAACCTTTAAGTTTAAGCTCATCAAAGTACTCAAATAGACTGGTCTAGATTTCTGCATTTTCCTTAAAACTCTTCTAATCAATAAACTTTCCACAATAGATTAGTGCATTTTCTATATTCTTGAATCTATACTCATGCAGCTTATTTCTAAATTTCGAAGAAAAAGAGGAACTGATACCTTTTTGGAGTAAGGGTTCTATATCTTTCTTCGTGTGTATTCTCTGCTTGTTTTCTCTTAGTTTCTCTGCTATTTCCTTCACTGAGGTAGGCATAATTTTTTTTTTCTTCTTCTGACTTTTTGTTCCAGTTTCTTCCTCCATTGGCCTTTTCCTTTCTTCTTCTCTGATACATCTTTACTCTGAGATGCTTTAGCCATTTTGGTTCTAGAGATTTCTGAAGATTTGAGTTGGTTTTAGAGGCAACTAAGAAGATTTAGGTTTTTGTTTTTAGAGAGCAACGGGTTGCAGAGGAGAAAGAAGAAGAGGTTGGCAGCAGTTATTGCTCAAAAAACTTCTCATCTTCCTTTAAGAACCGCCCTACTTTTATTTCTTTATATTTTCAAATCTCCCTCTGAAATTTTGATTATTTACCTTTGGCAACTCTGTTCTATTCCTCTTTACACCTGGTAAATCAAACTTTTATCATAATTTACTCATATTTCATTAAACTCACTAAGTCTTATTATTTAAGGATGTCAGTCTATTTTTAGTTGACTAAGGATTCTTTAGTCGACTGATTGCATTCTATTTTCAATGTGAGACCCGAAGATTTTCTTATAATTCCTTCACATGAACCATCCCCAAATTTCTTCTAATCTCACAAAATCTATCTTCACTCAGTGGTTTGGTAAAACTGTCAGCTAATTGATTTAGAGTATTCACATAGTCTATTTTAATGTCATTTTTCACTACATGGTCTCTAATAAAATGGTGTCTAATTTCAATGTGTTTAGTCCTAGAATGTTGCACAGAATTTTTTGATATATTGATTACACTTGTGTTATCACAGTATATTGGTACATTATGCATAATTATTCCATAGTCTTTTAATTGTTGCTTGATTCAAAGGATTTGTGCACAGTAACTACCTAATGAAACATATTCAGCCTTTGTTGTAGATAGTGCTACTGAGTTTTGCTTCTTGCTGGACCAAGACAAAAGCATCCTTCCTAAAAATTGGCATGTTCCACTAGTGTTTTTCCTATCAGTTCTGCTACCAGCAAAGTCAGCATCTGAATATCCAACCAAGTTAAGAGTTGAGTTTCTAGAGTACCATATTCCTAGTTCTTGAGTGTCTATGAGGTATATAAAAATTCTCTTAACAACTGTTAGGTATGATTCCTTAGGCTGTGACTGAAATCTAAGGAAGTACTTCAAATTTCTTGAGCATATCATGAGTATATCTTTCTTGATTGATGAAGATTCCTTCCTTATTTTGCATAATTTGAAGACCAAGGAAGTACTTCAACTCTCCCACCATGCTCATCTCAAATTCACCCTGCATTTCCTTTGCAAAGTTCTTGCATAAAGCTTCATTAGTTGCACCAAATACAATATTATCCATATATATTTGCACAATAATTAAATCATTTAGATATCTCTTAATGAACAATGTAGTATCGATGCTGCCCCTATCATATCCTTTTTCAACTAGAAATTTTGAAAGCCTCTCATACCAAGCTCTAGGAGCTTGTTTTAATCCATAAAATGCTTTGTTAAACTTAAAGACATGATCAGATTTTTCAAAATCTTCAAAACCAAGTGGTTGTTCTACAAAAACTTTTTCTTGAATTAGTCCATTTAAGAATGCACTTTTTACATCCATTTGGTACAACTTAAAATTCATGAAGCATGCAAAAGCTAGCAACAACCTTATGGCTTCAATCCTAGCTACGGGAGCAAAGGTTTCATCATAATCTATTCCTTCTTCTTGGTTGTATCCTTTTGCTACCAGCCTAGCTTTTTTTCTAACTACATTTCCTTGTTCATCTATTTTATTTCTAAATACCCATTTAGTACCAACAATAGGATGATTTGAAGGTCTAGGTACCAATGACCATACATGATTCCTAGTGAATTGATCAAGTTATTCTTGCATGGCCATTATCCAACTTTCCTCCTTTTCAGTTTCTTCAAAGTTTTTAGGTTCCATTTGAGATATAAAGGCTGAAAACTTACAAGTTTCTCTAGTTTCTTTCCTAGTTCTAACTCCTTGTGAAATGTCACCTATTATTTGGTCTTGTGAGTGATCTCTTACAAATCTCTAACTCCTTGGTAGATCAACATGCTAATTTTCTGCTCTTTGCAGATTTCCTAGAAATGGAGTTTCATTTTCTCTTCTAGATGAGTTTTCTTCATTATTTTTATTGTTCTCTAAGCTCATTTCCTCCATTTGTTTTTCTAGGATTTATATTTCATCATCATCATCATGAACTTCTTTTTGTAATGCATTTGACTCATCAAAAACTACATGGACTGATCCTTCAACGGTTAGTGTCCTTTTGTTAAAAGCTCTATAAGCCTTTGAGTTTAATGCATATCTTAAAAATATTGCTTCATCACTCTTCGCATCAAACTTCCCTAGGGGCTGTTTTCCATTATTCAATACAAAGCATTTACAGCCAAAACTCCTAAGGTGAGTAATATTTGGTTTCCTACCTTTGTAAAGTTCATATGGAGTCTTTAAAATCAAGGGTCTTATTGAGACTCTATTAAGGATATAAGATGTTGTATTTACTGCCTCAGCCCAAAGATATTTAGGTAGGTTGTTCTCACATAACATGCTCCTAGCCATTTCTTTTAATGTTCTATTTTTCCTCTCTACAACTCCAATTTGCTGGGGTGTTCTAGGTGCAGAAAAATTGTGATCCAACCCCTTTTCATTGCAAAATTTTTCAAACTCATCATTCTCAAATTCTCCTCCATGGTCACTCCTTATGCTAACTATGGCTAGTCCTTTTTCATTTTTTACTTTCTTACAATAACTTAAGAATGCTTGTAGAGCATCATTCTTATGAGCAAGGAAGTATACCCAAGTATAACTAGAATAGTCATCGACTATTACAAAGCCATAAGATTTACCTCCTAAGCTAGTTGTGCTTATTGGACCAAATAAATAATGTGCAACAATTCAAGAGGTCTCGATGTTGGCACTATTTTCTTAGTCTTAAAGGATGTTCTAACTTGTTTTCCTAGTTGGCAAGCATCACATATCCTATCTTTTTCAAATTTCAATTATGGTAGTCCAGCAGCAAGATTTTTCTTTATTAATTTAGACATAGTATGCACGCTTACATGTCCTAATCTCCTATGCCGTAACCAGCTATCATTCTCAGTATTTGCAGTAAAACATACTTAACTATTCACATTAAGGTCTTCAAGAAAAATTACATGCATGTTCTTAAACCTTTTTCCTATAAATGAGATTTTATTTATACTTATATCAATCACTTCACACTTAGTTGAATCAAAACATACTTTAAATCCTTTATCACATAATTGACTAATACTTAGTAGATTGTGCTTTAAGCCTTTAACTAACAACACATGACTAACTTGAGTTTGGGAACTCAAGTACCAACCGTACCTATACCATGGATTTTGCCTTTTGAATCATCTTTAAAGGATACGGTTCCTCCCTTTCTCTTTTCCAACTGAGCAAACAGCTCTTCATGTCCTGTCATGTGCCGTGAACAGCCACTATCCAACTACCAAGGCTGTTTCTTCTTAAGGTAAGCTCTTGAACATGTCTCTTTTAAGTCCAGCTAAACCTACAAAATAGAATTTTAGTTTTTCTTTATAGGTACCCATACTTTGATGGGTCCTTGAGTGTTAGTTGCAGCAAAGGATCCCTTCAAAACCCAAATTTTCTTAACTTTCTGCACTTTTTTTTTCTCAAAACAGTCATATGACAAATGACCATGTTTACCACAATTATAACATCTAGGTAATGCTTTAGCTGAATATTTATTGTGGTATGCATATCTTTTTGAAGATTCATTTTTCAAGCATTTAAGAGCTGTGTTTTCATCAAGAGTTATTTGCAAGGCTTCAAACTTATTTTCCAGCTCTTGTTTTAAAGACTCAAAGTTTGTTTTTGAGTGTTCTAACTTAGCTTGAAAAATATTTCTTTGCTCAAAAACAGAGGTGAACTCTTGTTTGATTTGTTCCAAATCATTTTCAAGTAATGTAGCCTTTTTCTTCAATGACTTGTATTTTGAAAAAAGTTTTTCAAATTCATCATAAAGGCATTCATATTCATCTTGTAAATCATCATAAGAATTAATGCAAGAGGATGAAGGTACCTCTGTTTCATCCTTTTGTGCCATTAAACAGATGTTTGCTCTTTTCTCAGATTTTCATCATCAGTTTCAGAGCTTGATGTGTCACTATCTGACCATGCAGCAGCCACCATTACTTTCTTGGATCTCTTATTTTTCTTAAGGGTTTCATCTTTCAGCAGTGGACACTCGAACTTGAAGTGACTAGGTTTCTTGCATTTGTAGCAGATCATCTCTTCCTTTTAGTTGGAGTCATTTTTGTTCCTTATTTTCCATGAAGCACCTTGGTCTTTCTTGAAACCTCTTCTAGTTAGCCTTTGATTTCTTCTGCTCATTAGTTTTCTGAATTTTCTTGCAACTAGAGCTAAATCTTCATCATCATCACAGGAAAGCTCTTCTAGCTCTTCTTCAAGAATGATGGCTTTAAGTGCAATGCTCTTTTTCTTTTCCTTTGCTTCCCTTCTGTTTTCTTCTTCCTTAAGCTCCAACTCATGAGTGAGAAGAGAACCACATATCTCATCGAGGGTGATGATGTTCAGATCTTTAGCCTCTCTAATCACAGTCACTTTTGGTTTCCAAGATTTTGGTAGGCATCTAAGCAGTCTTTTAACTACTCCATGTTCAGGGATAAGCTTGCCTAGCTTACTTAATTTATTTGTAATGTTTGTAAACCTATCAAACATGCTGGTGATGTCTTCACCAAGCTCCATTTTGAACATTTCATAACTATGTGTTAAGAAAGCAATTTTGGACTCTTTTACTTGAGAAGTCCCTTCACGGATTATTCTAAGTTTTTCCCACACTTGTTTAGCTGTTGTACAGCTTGAGACTTTCTTAAATTCAGTGGGGGTCAAGGTACAATGTAATGTGTTGATGGCCTTAAAGTTTACTCGAACTTTCTTAGTTTCAGCCTTAGTCTATTCGGACCTTGGCTTGGGCATCAACTCATTTGTTACTACATTCACGGTTGAGGGCATAAAGGGTCCATCAGTTATGACGTCCCACATTTCATAATCTATAGCTCTAATATAGATTGACATTCTGGTGCTCCAATAAGGATAATTAGAGCCATCAAATAGAGGTGGTCTGTTTGTTGATTATCCTTCAGCAACTATGGTTTTTTGTTGAGCCATTTAGATCCTCCCAAAGGATGTTAAGCCTTAAAAACAGGGTACTTGCTCTGATTCTAATTGTTGGTCCCATTAATATGTGTTATAGTGGGGGTGAATAACACAATTTGGCTCTTGACAAAGTGTGGAACTAATTTCCAAAACTTAAGAAAGTAAAAACAGAGTATAAGGTGCACAACAATTTAGAGTGGTTCGATATAAGAGCTAGATTCACTACGTTGATTATCCAACCAATGATTTTCCCAACGATTCATTAAGAATCTGGTGAAATTTACAAGCTTTCACTAAGCTTTTACAATGGCTTTTCGTAGGCTCAACCAAAACCTTTACATTAGTTTTTCACGGGCTCAACTAAAACCCAAAGTGGTTTTCCAAGACTCAACCACAACCTATAACATTCAACCCTTCCCAAGCTTGAATAACCCCTTAGAGTGACTCCCTCACTCTAAGTATACAAGAATAGAGGTTAAAGAAAGTACCTATGATCACAAGTTGATCTGAATGGTACAAGATTGAGTGCTAAACACAATTATGAAAGATGGGTGTTTAAGTGCAGACAAGTGCATTGAAGCTTTTCTGGTTTTCCAACTTTTTATAGCTCAAATCTCATTCAAGGCTTCCAAAAACTTGTTTCTCATTGTTGAACCCTTTTATACTTGAAGATGCAACTCTGATGTCAGTTTGGTAGTTTATATCCGTTGGAAACAGTTGAGGATGAGTTCTAGTTGTTAATCTGTCTTGTAGTGTTTTGGTTCAAATTGTAAACAAAGAGCTCTTAGTCGACTAACTTGGTTGACTAAGTTGATTCTGTTTCTGGTTTGCAGAGGCACTTAGTTGACTGACTTGGTTGACTAAGTTGGTTCTGTTTCTCAAACTCTTCAACTCGTCATTTCTCCAATTTGAAATTTGGTCAACCAATGTTCTTCCTTGTTAAACCAACAACCTTCCTCCTTATTATTTAGTTACATCTTATTGATTTTATCCCTCTTTTTCTTTCAAACATACTCTTTGAAGATTTAAGAAATTAATTTCATGTATTAATTTTTTGCACACTTAAGTAAAGGAATTAGACACAAATAAATGGGAATGTTTTATTATCATCAAAAACTAATGGAGCCAACAGTTATGTGAGAACAACCTACCTAAATATCTTTGGGCTGAGGTAATAGATACAACAGCTTATATCCTTAATAGAGTCTCAATAAGACCCGTGATTTCAAAGACTCCATATTAACTTTACAAAGGTAGGAAACCAAATATTTCTCACCTTAGGAGTTTTGGCTGTAAATGCTTTGTATTGAACAATAGAAAACAGCCCCTAGGGAAGTTTGATGCAAAGAGTGATGAAGCAATATTGTTAGGATATGCATTAAACTCAAAGGCCTATAGAGCTTTTAATAAAAGGACCCTTACCATTGAAGAATCAGTCCATGTAGTTTTTGATGAGTCAAATGCATTACAAAAAGAAGTTCATGATGATGATGACGATATAGAAATCCTAGAAAAACAAATGGAGGAAATGAGCTTAGAGAACAATAAAAATAATGAAGAAAGCTCATCTAGAAGAGAAAATGAAACTCCATTTCTAGGAAATTTAAAAAGAGTAGAAAATCAGCATGATGATCTACCAAGGAGTTTGAGATTTGTAAAAGATCACCCACAAGACGAAATAATAGGTGACATTTCACAAGGAGTTAGAACTAGGAAAGCAACTAGAGAAACTTGTGAGTTCTCAGCTTTTATATCTCAAATTGAACCTAAAAACTTTGAAGAAGCTAAAAAGGAGGAAAGTTGGATAATGGCCATGCAAGAAGAACTTGATCAATTCACTAGGAATCATGTATGGTCATTTGTACCTAGACCTTCAAATCATCCTATTGTTGGTACTAAATGGGTATTCAGAAATAAAGTAGATGAACAAGGAAATGTAGTCAGAAACAAAGCTAGGTTGGTAGCAAAAGGTTACAACCAAGAAGAAGGAATAGATTATGATGAAACCTTTGCTCCGTAGCTAGGATTGAAGCCATAAGGTTGTTGCTAGCCTTTGCATGCTTCATGAATTTTAAGTTGTACCAAATGGATGTAAAAAGTGCATTCTTAAATGGATTAATTCAAGAAGAAGTTTTTATAGAACAACCACCTGGTTTTAAAGATTCTGAAAAATCTGATCATGTCTTTAAGCTTCACAAAGTATTGTATAGATTGAAACAAGCTCCTAGAGCTTTGTCACGACCTGAAACTCCCCTTGAGCCCGTGACAATCGCCGCAATGTCTCGATCGACACTCATTACCCAAAATGTCAATCGGAACCCCACAAGGCTTTAATATCAGCTTCTCATTTCCCTTGTGAGTAACCGTTGTCAAATATTACGTTCTAAAATATTTTAAACTATGTCCAAATCGAAACAATAGAAAATTATTTTTTTTCTCACCAAGGAATTTTGGTCATTTTTTCTCAAAAATCTCGAAATCCACTAAAAATGTAGTATGCGAGTACAAAACACATAATTCATAATCAAAAATAAGTTTAAACATCTAAAACCTTCATTTAAAATGAAATTATGATTATTAGAATAAAATAAAAATATTGAATAAAATTTTCAATTTTCTCATAAAACAATATTTTTAGAACACTGCATAAATAATTTTTACAGTGTAAAAGTAAAATAAATTCATATATATTGTAATACAGTAAGCCAGAGTATTTAATTTAATTTACAGTAACAAGTGGGCCCATGAACGACCAAAAGTATTAAAAGCATTAAACCTACAGTTTTGAGGGTGCAAGTCTAATTGTAGCCCTCAACAAAATGAGTTATCTACCGACTATCCTGAGCCTGAAATGGGTGGAAAGGAAGGTGGTGAGATTATATAATCCTAGTGAGTAAACAAATACCATTTAAAATATCTAAAGTCGAGTAAATAGAGACAGATAAAATAATTTAATATACTGTAATTCATTACCTTTTAACTCATTTCGACCAAATAAAACCGATTCATATAAATTGAGTAATCAACATGGCTTATGAATTTCTTAAAAGCTTTGGTTTGTGCCAAAATCATTCTCATACCCAGTTATCAGGGATACCTTGATCGAGGGCTATCCCAACCGAGTCCGCCAAGGCTGTTAAAAAGTTATGTACGCATAAATCATGTTTTTATTTTGAAAACATAGTCGTTCCTTGGCGTTGGCTGAGTTCCCCCTCACGTGGTGGTTTGACGTGAAGTGAACTCTAAAGTGTTAACCTAAGGAGTTATCCACCCGCGCCTCTCATATTGAGGTAAGATATAACGGGGTTAATCGTGCCCTTCTAATAGGTTGGTCCACGGAAACCCACCCACTGTAGTAAGCTAATTGATATCCACCAAATCAATAAAAATTCAACTGCATGACATGGCGATTTCATTACTATCCAGCCTATCAAGGCAAACAACAGTTTATACATTTCAACACAAATACCAATTCAGCCATTCATGCCAATATTGTCATAAGCCAATCAATTAGAGTTATGAATTTACAACACATAAAAACAATCTCCAATTACTCTATTTTCAAACCATCATTCAATTTTAAAACAAATTTATAAAATCATTTCATTAAATCACATTTTGTTTATAAAACCAAAAAATTAATCATTTAATTCATTTTCCATGAAATTCACAAAATCGAATAAAAACCACTTTAGATAATTAAGACGATAGTAAGGTAACTCATAATGTCTAGAGTGCGGATTTTCAAAGTACTCTGACTACTGGTCCTCAGATGCAAATTCCTTGCCTTTATCGGAGGACTCACCACCTTGACATAGTACAAAATCGAGAAACTTACTACATTGGTACTAAATCGAAATTAAACTAATTTAGACTACTAATGCATGATATAGAATGCAAAATGCACGGGTAACCATCTAAACCCGGTATTGGCCTAATTCATCTTATCACCCGATTATTTGGCCAACGCATCCAATTTAGCTCCAAATTGCTCCATTTCTTTTCCAATACCTTAATTCACCAAACACAAGTCAAATAACCTAAAATTTGGCAAAACCATCTTCACTTTTTTTCTTAGAATTTTCGGTCAATAATGGTGCATTAACACTGTGATTTTTCCTACTACTTTTCCACACCATAATTCATCATTTTCTAACCAATTCTCTTAAAATAAAAATCAAATTCATCCTCACTCAATACAAGGTAGGTTCGGCCATTGATGGGTGATGGGGAAAATGAATTCTTTTCTTGTTGTTTTGCTTCTAGACATGGTAAACTAACTAAAAACACTAACATAACTTGAAGTCAAATCAATCCAACATCATTCTCTCTCCATACCCATTCGGCTAGCCATGAATTCTTCATGATATCTTGTGATTCAACCATGAAAAATGCAAAATAATGCATGAGAAAGGTAGATCACAAGTCAAAATCAAGAAATTTTACCTTTGATTGCTTGATTACTTGGAATCCACCAATATTTCTCTTGAATTTTCACCTTAGGGTTCTTGTTCTTTCTTTTCTCCCTTTGTTCTTCTTTGGTTGGCCATATGAATGAGCAATGGGCTGATTTTATGCTAATTTATAAGGAAAATAATGAATGGATGAGATTTTGATACATGTCACCATTTCATTGGTCCATGTGTCATACTTAGCCATTAAGCAATCTCTCTCTACCACTTAAATTTTCTCAATTATCCATGATAATATTGGGTAAAATCCATGTGCTGGACAAGTGTTGGGTGGTGTAAAATTATAATTTTGCCCCTAGGTGGTAAAATGATTATTTTACCCTTATGCTCGAAAAAATGCCAGAATTAAAATTCTTCACTTCTCAAACTCAAATTATACTCCCAATGATCAATCTTAGTCAAAAATTACAGCCAACACTCACATCTTAACCTAGGGTGGCAAAATGACCATTTTGCCCCTAGGTCATGAAAATTCTAATTTGACTCCAAATCGGTCCTCGAACTCCGAATCACCATTTATGTCATTCTGGGATTTTAAAATTCTCAATTTCATCTTAAAATCTCTATTCATACTAGTTTGAGGCTTAATTCAACTTAATTGTACCATTTGGTACAATATCGTCCTTTAACGATTTTCAAGGTACCCAAGCAAGCAAACATGCATTCTTATGTAAGAATGGCATCATAAACATATTGTAGAGTCGGGCTTGACAAGCTTGGTATGAGAGGCTTTCAAAATTTTTAGTTGAGAAAGGATATGATAGAGGCATCATCGATACTACATTGTTCATAAAAAGATATCTAAATGATTAAATTGTTGTGCAAATATATGTGGACGATATTGTATTTGGTGTAATTAATGAAGCTTTACGCAAGAACTTTGCAAAGAAAATGCAGGGTGAATTTGAGATGAGCATGATGGAAGAGTTGAAGTACTTCCTTGGTCTTTAAATCAAACAAAGTGGGAAGGAATCTTCATCAACCAAGAAAGATGTACTCATGAAATGCTCAAGAAGTTCGATATGGTCAAGCTGAAATCAATTTCCACACCAATGAGTACATCCACCAAACTCGATTTAGATGAAAAAGGTAAAGATGTAGATCAAAAGCTCTATAGAGGTATGATCGACTCTCTTCTTTACTTAACAGCAAGTAGACCAGACATTCAGTTTTATGTGTGCTTGTGTGCTAGATTTCAGTCACAGCCTAAAGAATCACACCTAACAGCTATTAAGAGAATTTTTAGATACCTCATAGACACTTAAGAACTAGGAATATGGTACTCTAGAAACTCAACTATTAGCTTAGTTGGATATTCAGATGCTGACTTTCTTGGGAGCAGAATTGATAGGAAAAGCACTAGTGGAATATGCCAATTTCTAGGAAGGATGCTTGTGTCTTGGTCCAGCAAGAAGCAAAACTCAGTAGCACTATTTACAACAGAGGCTGAATATGTATCATTAGGTACTTGTTATGCACAAATCCTTTGGATCAAGCAACAATTAAAAGACTATGGAATAACTATGCATAATGTACCGATATATTGTGATAATACAAGTGCAATCAACATATCAAAAAATCCAATACAACATTCTAAAACAAAGCACATTAAAATTAGACACCATTTTATTAGAGACCATGTAGTGAAAAATGACATTAAAATAGATTTTGTGAATACTCTACATCAATTAGCAAACATTTTTACCAAACCACTGAGTGAAGATAGATTTTGTGAGATTAGAAGAAATTTGGGGATGGTTAATGTGAAGGAATTATAAGAAAATCTTTGACTCTCACATTGAAAACAGAATGCATTCAGTCGACTAAGGAATTCTTAGTCAACTAAAAGTGGCCTGACATCTTTAAATAATAAGACTCAGTGACTTTAATGAAATAGGAGTAAATTGTAGTAAAAATTTGATTTACTAGGTGAAAAGAGGAATAAAGCAGAGTTGCCAAAGGTAAATAATCAAAATTTTAAAGGGAGATTTGAAAATATAAAGAAATAAAAGTAGGGCGGTTCTTAAAGGAAGATGAGAAGTTTTCTGAGCAATAACTGCTGCCAACCTTTTCTTCTCTCTCCTCTGTAACTCGTTGCTCTAAAAACAAAAACCTAAATCTTTTTTGTTGCCTCTAAAACTAACTCAGATCTTCAGAAATTTCTAGAACCAAAATGGCTAGAACATCTCAGAGTAAAGATGTATCAGAGAAGAAGAAAGGAAAAAGGCCAATGGAGGAAGAAACTGGAACAGAAAGTCAGAAGAAGAAACAGAAAATTATACCTGCCTCAGTGAAGGAAATAGTCGAGAAACTAAGAGAAAACAAGTAGAGAATACACAAGAAGAAAGATACAGAACCTTCACTCCAAAAAGGTATCAGTTCTTCTTCTTCTTGAAAATTTAGAAATAAGTTGCATGAATATAGTTTCAAGAATATAGAAAATGCACCAATCTCTTGCGAAAAGTTTATTGATTGGAAGAGTTTTAAGGAAAATGTAGAAATGTAGACCAGTCTATCTGAGTACTTTGATGAGCTGAAACTTAAAGGTTACAGCACCTTTAAGAATAGGTCATATAAGCCAAGTCTGGTTAAAGAATTTTACTCTGGCATTGCTTTGAAAGAAAAGGAATTAATAGATTCTGATGAGTATGTAGAAGATGGCTTGAATGTCTATTTGAATGGAAAAGAGTTTATTGTGACTGTTGGAGATTTAGGGAACCTGCTGAAATTAGAGGGTGAAGTAGATGAATTTGAACTTCCAGAAAAATATAATCCATCCTCATTGTGGGAGATCATCACTAGAAGGAAAGAAAAATACTCTTCTAAAAGTAATTCAGGTCTAATAATCAATCCACAGATTAGGATACTGCATTACTTCATTACAGCAAATATTCAAGGGAGGAGTGGAAGTCTTAGCTACATTAGCCTCTAGGATCTCTGGCTTATGGAGCATGCTTTTAATGGAATGTCTCTAAATCTGGGGAGATTTATGATTGAGAAAATGAGAAGTGCCTGCAGACTTGATAAGGTAAATCTGCCATATGGGAATATGATTACATCCTTTATGCAGAAGAAAGACATATGGGCTAAAAGGTATGATATGGACCTGGTGAAAACTAGAAACCAAGCCATTTATTATGGCAGCTTAGTTAAGATGGGGTATGTGCTCGATGGAGAGAAGTTCATTAAAACCTCCAAAACTGGCCCAAGAAAAGATCACAGTCTGCTTGCTCAACCTGAAGAAGCTTCTTCTAGATTTTTGAATGAGATGATTTTTAATCTACTTATGAGGATTGATGGTAAGCTGACTGACCAAGGAGTGAAGCTATAGAAGATGGAAGATAAAATCACTAAGTTGGAAAACAAGCTAGAGGAGAAAGAAAACATGGCGTCTGAACCTGTGGCTGCAAACATTTCTTACACATCCAGCATTGCACTTGCACAGCAAGGTGCTGAAGGTTCAGTAAAGCCAGCAGAGAAGTTTGAAAGTTCTGGCACTCAAGCTGAAGGCTTTACCTACAAGTCTGCCAGTCCTGTTATGCAAATTGAGGACTCCCCACAAGGAGTTGAACAGCCAGCCAAATCACCCTCCCTTGTACCTCAAAGCAAAAATGACTCAAAACAAGGGACTGAAGTAGCTGGTGCAGAAACTGAGAAACATTAGGCCTCTTCTCCAAATTTAGAGGAAGTTTCCATTATGGACATTTTTCATCAAATGGTTAGAGAGGAACAAGCTGATAAAGACACTATCAAGATAGCAACTCAGAAGGATGGTGCAAATGTAAGAAAAGGAAAGAAACTTGCTTCAACTTCCTAACTAAAGGCAAAAACAAGGAAACCAGAAGCCACCACAGCACCACCAACTAAGGCAAAACAACCAACCAAAGGAAGGAAGACTATGGCAACCAAGACAGCCTTTCTCAAAAAAAGAAAGTCTTCCAAATTGGCAAAGAAGTCCAAACTAGTTTAAGTCTCTTCTCTCCAGGAACATTCTACGTTTCCTCTTAAACCTTTCTTTGGAAGTGAATCCTCACCCTCTGCTTCATTCGATGAGTAGAATCCCCCTCTTTTGATGTTGACAAAAAATGGGAGTAGTATGGTACCAGGGCAGCAGGAACTAGAGAATAATGTTTAAAAAATAAAAAATATTGGGGTAGAGGAACCAAGAACCTAGGAAAGGAAAGAAAGCAGAACCAGGGGAGCATGAAATTAGAGAAATAGGAGATAAGAAGCAAAACTAGTCTAGGGGCATTTTCGGAATACTTTTTATTCAACTGTTATTTCTGCCTTGATGGCACTTAAACACTCAGCTTTAATTTTGTTATTTATGTGGATGTATGTGAAACATGAATGCTGATATGTTTATGATATTTAACTATTGTAAACTAAAGTCTACTTATATTTTGATATTTTGACTGTCATAAACAAAATCTGCTGCTAATATGCTGATATGGATTTATATGATGAATAGATGATGTTTATATAGTGGTTTATGAGAATAAGTTATAGATGAAGCATATAGCATATCAATTGAAATGTGGATGATGTAGACATAATCTGAAATCAATTGACTTTTGACAGCTGCTGGAACATTGATAAAAATCTGTCAAAACTTGTAGCGAAAAAATTCTGGATGCAAATCACTCTATATTGCTACACATATATATTCTCTAAATATACAATATCATTGTCTATATGATGAGAATAAAACTGGCTGAAATAAAATAGGCAAAATATGCACACACTAAGGGGGAGTTTATACTTAGGGGGAGCAATCCTCAATTCCTGCAGAAAACTAAAAAGAATTTAAAATGACACTATGCTGTTAATCAATGAGTGTTTTATCATCATCAAAAAGGGGGAGATTGTTGGCTCCATTAGTTTTTGATGATAATAAAACATTCCCATCTATTTGTGTTTAATTCCTGTATTTGAGTGTGCAGGAAATTAATATATGAATTTAATTTCTTAAATCTTCAAAGAGTATTTTTGAAAGAAAAAGAAGGATAAAATCAACAGAATGTAACTGAATAACAAGGAGGAAGCTTATTGGTTAAACAAGGAAGAACACTGGTTGACAAAAAATTCAAATTAGAGCAATGGCGAGCTAAAGAGTTTGAGAAACAGAACCAACTTAGTCAACCAAGTCAGTCGACTAAGTGCCCTCTGTCAGAATCTGCAAACCAGAAACAGAATCAACTTAGTCAACCAAGTTAGTCGACTAAGAGCTCTCTGTCTGCAATTTGAACCAGAGCACTACAAAACAGATTAACAAGTAGAACTCATCCTTAACTATTTCCAACGGATATAAACTGCCAAACTGCCATCAGAGTTGCATCTTCAAGTATAATAGGGTCTTCCAACAATGAGAAAAAAGTTTTTTGAAGCCTTGAATGAGATTTGAGCTTTAAAAAGAAGAAAAACCAGAAAAGCTTCACTGCATTTGTCTGCACTTAAACCCCTACTCTTTGTCATTGTATTTAGCACTCAATCTTGTACCAATCAGATCAACTTGTGATCATAGGTACTTTCTTTAACTTCTCTTCTTGTATACTTAGAGTGAGGGAGTCACTTTAAGGGATTGTTCAAGCTTGGGAAAGCTTGAATGTTATAGGTTGTGGTTGAGCCTTGAAAAACTACTTTGGGTTTTAGTTGAGCCCGTGAAAACTAGTGTAAAGGTTTTGGCTGAGCTTGAGAAAAGTCATTGTAAAAGCTTGGAGAAAGCTTGTGAATTTCACTAGATTCTTAGTGAATCGTTGGGAAAATCCTTGGTTGGATAATCAAGGTAGTGGATGTAGGTCTTTGTCACGACCTAGAACTTTCATAGGGCCTATGACAACCGCCGTGATGTCCCGATAGGCACTTATTACCCAGAATGTCGATTGGAACCCCGCAAGGCTTAGCATCATCTTTCGCATCTCCCTGGTGAGCGACAATTATTAAATCTCACGTTTCAAGAAATCATAAGTCGTTTCCAAATCAAAACAATATAATAGTATTTTCTGGCTCACAAGGGCATTTTCATCATTTTTCTTCGAAAATACCGAAACCCGCAAAAAACATTATGTCTGGGCGAAAAACACATGTTTCATAATTAAAAGTAAATTTAGATGTCTAAAATAATTATTTGAAATGAAATTATAATTGTTTGAATAAAATAATAATATTTAATAAAATATTTTATTTTTTAAATTAAAAAATAATATTTATAAAGAAATCCGTAATTAATTTCTATAGTGTAAAAGCTAAATATATTCATACGTACTTTAAAGCAGATAACTGAAGTATAAAATTACTTTTACAGTGACACGTGGGCCCCCAACTAACAAATAAGGTGCAAGTCTGTGAACCTACAATTTTGTCGATGCAAGGCTAACTGAAGTCCTTGATGCAATCGGCTATCTACCGGCTATCTTGAGCTTGAAATGTGGGGAATTGAGGGTGATGAGATTATGATATCCCAGTGAGTAAACAGACACCGTCTAAACTATCTAAAGGCGAGTAAATGGAGATGAATTAAAATATTCTTTTCCAATATGTGCTTCATAACATGAATATTCAGTTTACTCAATTAATCAACATGGCTTATATAGCTCGCAAAACTTGACTCCTTCCAAAATCATTTCCGGGGATGCCTTGGCCTAGGCATCTGATCGAGACCACCAAGGCTGTTAAATGTCTTTACATCCGAAATTCTAGCCATGCCTTAGCGTTGGCTGAGTCTCACTCTCACGCGGTGGTCCACGTGAAGTGCACTCAAATCTTTACCTCTAAAGACACCTTTCACACGGCTCTCCGATTGAGGTAAGGTATATTTGATACTGTGCCCCCTCTCTTAGGCTGGTCCACATAACCTCCACTACAGGGATTATGGATTATTTTATCTACCACCTGATTTATAAAATCTTTATTGCATGACATGGCAATTTATCGCAATCTAGCCTCTCAAGGCTGAATATATAGTATATATAATTTTGATACAAATACCGACTTTGCCATTCATGCTCACATATTGCTATAAGCCATTTAATTTAAAACACAATTTATAACACAAGCAAGCAATCGCCAATTACTCTATTTTCAAAACCAGTATTCAATTTTCCAGAAAATTTATAAAATCATTTTATAAAATCACAATTTCTCCTAAAACATAGCAATTTACTATTTAAACCCATTTTCTATAAAATTACACAATTGTATAAAACTAATCTAGATAATTAAGACGATAATAAATTTACTCACAGTTCTAGGAGTCGATGTACTTCTAATCCCAGTCTTCAAGCACAATCTCTGTACTTTTACTAGTGTAATTTGCTCACCACCTATCCACAATATACAATACATAATTCACCACAGTAATGCTTGACCATTATAAAATCAATTCAGGCTCGGTGTATTGCATGATATGATATGCAACTTATCCGACTACCGCTTAAATGCGATGTTGACCTAATTCGGCCTATTACCCGATTAAATGACAATTGTGTCCAATTTGGTTCCAAATTGCTCCATTTCTTTTCTAATACCTCAATTCACCAAACATTATTCAAATAACATCAATTTCAGCATCAAAACCTTATCATTTCTTCATGGAAAAATTCGGCCATTATAGTGCACTAACACCATGATTTTTCCTACTTAATTTTCTCACCATTATTCATCATTTTCTAAGCCATTTCTCTTGAAATAACAACAATCTATCTCCCACACACATCAAGGAAGATTCGGCCAATGAAGATTCATGGGGAAAATGGATTCTTTTCTTGTTGTTTTGCTTTTAAATATGCTAAACTAACTAAAAACACTAACATATCTTAAAATCAATTCAATCCAACATCTTTCTCTCTCCATACCCATTTTGACCAGCCATGAATTCATCATGAAAACATGTAATTTAAGCATGAAAAATAAGGAGAAATGCTTAAGGAAAATAGATTTCAAGCTTAAGTTGAAAAATCTTACCTTTTCCACTTATTTTCCTTGATTTTCCACACTTTTACTCTTCAAATTCCCCACCTACAGTTTGTTCTCTTCCTTTTGCTCTTGGTGTGGCCGAATATGTGCGGAGAAATGAGGGGCTTATAGGCTGATTTTTATAGAAAATAATAAAATATTCTAAGTTTGACACATGGCATGTTTCCATTGATCCATTTTTAAAACTTTAAAAATTTTAAACCTTTTATCTCCACCACATGATTACTCAAAGGTCAAAATGAGGATAAGGGAAGACCATGTGCTGGACAAATGTCTTGGTGGTGAAAAATTACTGTTTTGCCCATGGGGTGGCAAAATTACCATTTTACCCCTATGCTCCAAATTATACCCAAAATTAAAATTTTTCACTTCTAAACCTCAAATCATACTCCAATAAGTCAAATGGAGCCAAAAAATCTTTTCTAAAATTTCCATTTTGTCCCTAAGTGGCAAATGACCATTTTGCCCATAGATAGTGAAAATTTCAATTTGACTCCAAATTGATCCTCGAACTCTGAATTACCATTTTGAGTCATCCCTGCACTGTGAAACTCTTGATTTCACCTTGAAATTCCTATTTGAACTAATTCGAGGCTTAATCGACTTAATGATACTATTATGGGCAATATCGTCTTTTAACGATTTCTCAAACTTCATAAATATGCAACCATTCTATTGAGCATGTAAATGACGTCGTAATTATTTTATAGAACAGGGTTTGACAGTCTTGGACCGAACCACTCTAAATTGTTGTGCACCTTATACTCTATTTTTACTTTCTTAAGTTATGAAAATTAGCTCCACATCTTGTCAAGAGCTAAATTGTGCTATTCACCCCCCCTAAGCACATATTAATGGGACCAACATTAATAAAGGATGATAATAGACATAAGTGAGATATTCTAGTCGAACTAGAGGTAAACAAGATGATAATAGACCTTGTAAAGTGTTCTAGTCGAATAGAAGGTAGCAAAGTGCATAAATCAAAATTCCCTACGAAGAAGGAAATGGAATATGATCATTAAGTGAGATTAACAACTCGATATTGAGGAGAATTCAAGGACGAATTCTATTTAACTAGGGGAGACTGTAATACCACGTACTTTGACATGGTGGCTAATAAAGCTTATCGGATCCCAAATGAGGTTAATTATAAAGTTTAAAGGTAAAAAAAGGTGAAAAGAGTATTTTAAGATAAAATATTTCGCACTCGAGAAAATGATAATAAAAGAATAATATTTTATCAAAGAATAATTTGTGAGATAAAAGGTGATTTGGAAGTGAATTGAGGCATAATAAGGTATTTTGGGTACCAAGGAGACAAGTGGAAAATTTTGGAACAAAATAATATTTTATTAATAAAATAATATTAAAATATTAATATTTTATTCAGTGTCGAAATGTTTCATGAAGAAGGAGTATACGGTTAATCTAAGTGGAGGAGAGTTAGAACGAGGAAATTTCAGAGAAAAATGAAACTAGTGGGGCTCGCGCGTTATTAAATAAAACTAACGAGGGAAAAAAATATATATTTTAAATATTATGGAGACGCCGCGTTGGAGTACAAGCTTTATATTTCGTTTGTACATATGTAAAAGAAGATAATAGAAGGAAATTAGAGTTAAAAGAGTGTTGGGAGGACTAAATTAAAAATGGAAGAAACTTAGAGGGTAAAATGGTAATTTTATGTAAAGTTTGGTCAAAGCTTCCAAATGAAGCTTTGACTCTCATTTTTATCAGCCATGACCATCCTTATCTCCTCCAACAAGACATTTTCTTCTTCTTCTTGAAGCTTCCAATGCCATTTTCATTTCAAGTTCATGAAAATTAAATTTTTTCATGTGATTTCCCTTGTTTCTTTTCATTTCCTTTCTTTTCTTACTTCTTTCTTCTCCAAACTTCTTGGGCACTAAACCTATAGCTTCTAACCCGAATTTTCAGCACATCTAAACCCTATGAGAAGAAGAAAGAAAAAGAAACAAAGGAAGAAAAGCTTGGTTTTGTAATTCAAGCAAGCTAAGGTAAGGATTTTTGTGTTTTAAGCTAATGGTTGGTTGAATCTTTGGAGAAATAATGTGTGAATCATTTTGGCAGCTTCATGATTAATGTTTTGAAGGAATATTGGAGTGCAAGTACAGGTCAAGCAACCATAAAGGTAAAAACAAATGATGTTTTAAGTGTAGTTGAAGAATCTTGAGAAAATGGGTATTGTTGTGTAGTTGACATTTGAAGTGGCATATTGTGAGAAATTGTGGTTGTTGTGGAAAGGATGATTGAACTTGATAAATATCCTTCGAAAAGATTAATATATGTGTTGGAGTCATAAACAAGTTGCCGGTAATCATAATTTAAAGAATTACGCAAGCAAGGGATAAAAGCAACTTTGGTAAAAATTGTGTCAAGATAAGTTAAGTTGAATAAGGATCCATAATTGAAAAAAAAAAGGAAGTATAAATGATGTACGCTAAAGATATTGAATTGGGATTGTTGCTAAGAAGTGCAACAGTAAAGGTAGTGTACTGTGGTAGTGTGTCGGGGGAAATAACGAACGACCGGTAAGTAGGAATAACTAGATACGCCTCCGAACAAATAGCGATGTAATATCCCACTATCGTAAGGTGAGTGAACTTGCATTTCAAAATATTTTGGGAAGTGCCTACATGTTTAAATAAATCATTTGAAAGTTTTATTTGTTTTTGGTTTAAAAATATTCCTGGGGAACAAGCCCTTGATGAAATGTTTTTATCTTGTGAAATGTGCAATATGAATAGTTCATGCAGTATCACATTATATTGATATGTATATTATGCATTGGATGTTCCTTTTGTGTGAAAATGATGACCCAGCTATGTGCGGTGCGGGAGTGCACATGAGCTGATGATGACCCAGCTATGTGCTGTGTGGGAATGCCAATGAGTTGATGATGATGATATTGCATTGTGTGTGTAGGGAGTGCACATGAGCTGAGTGTGGCGGGATGGTATGCATAATGATGTATGTATATATATATATATATATGTTATAGAAAGTTTATGAAAATATTTGTGATTGTGTTGTATATTGGCATTGTTAATTGATCCCAAATCGCTTTTCATTTCAACAAGTAAATGGCTTTTTGATGTAACAAGACCCCTTCAACTAAATTTCTTTGTTTCTCGTTGCAGCAAGATCCATTTTCACTGTAGCGAGAAACTCTCAGGTAGGCAACCTTAATCCATGGTCTGAATTTCGCTGCAACGAAAAACTCTCGGGTTTGGTTCAGAAACCTCTGCTTTGAATTTCGCTACAGTAAGAATGCCTCTTCGCTGCAGCAAGAATCCTTCTTTCATGTTTACCTTGTTTACATCTTGCTATGGTTTTCACTCATTTATCCTCAAGGTTGATCATGGGTTTTTCAACACTAAGAGGTTACTAATCAAAGTTTTGAAATAGGGGGTTTTAACAAGAAATTAAGTTAAATTGCATTGTTTTAGCAAAAGTGCATCATGATTTTAAAACTTTTCGTATCGTATGATTGTTCCCTTTTAATATTCACTCACTGAGTTCATACTCACTCTTTTAAAACTTCATGTTTTCAGATTCGGATGCAATTGGGACCTAAATTGAGTTGTCCACATATTCCCATCTTTTGGTAGGTTTTACGGCATCTCAGTAGCTGTACCTTCACCCAAAGTCACTCTGCTGACGGTCAAGAGCCTGTTGCCTGTGAACACGTATATGTAATGTAATCCGCTAGGATCCATGTTAGAAGTCAAATATGTATACTTGATTACTGATGTCACCAAGGGTTGGCAAATGGGTGGCATTATTTTGGCATAATACAAATGTGAGTATTTGATTGCCATAGTGTGTCATTGAATATTTGGTAGTCGAGAATTATGACATGTGACTTTAAGAATGATTACCGAAATGATGATCAGAAGTGCATAACAAGGCTTGCTTAGGCTTAGTGGGCTATGCCTATTAAGCCCTTACGCTGGTCAGGGCCTAGAAATTGGGTGTGACACTATGATCTCATAGATGAGCAACAGGTCTTAGCTATTATCAGGTCACTCTCTGAGTCCTCATGGTAATATGTTAAACTTGTATTAACACACAATGAAGGGATAAAGACTTTTGATGACATTTCACGCCATCTAGAGCTTGAAACAAAGCGTAGAGGAGCTATCCCCAACATTGCCCTAATAGCTCAAGCTGGAAATCACAAAGGGTATGTTCCTCAATGAAATAGGGAACAAAAGAAGGGAAATACTAGAAATATAAGGCCAAAAAGTGATGGAGTCACCAAGCACCAAAAAGGCAAGCATGGTGGAAAGAAGGATAAGTCCAAGTTGAAATGCTTTAACTATGGTAAAAAGGGACATTTTGCTTAAGAGTGCATTAGGCCTACGAAGGCTCATCCTCTAATCCGTTGTAGAACTTATGTATGTTATCATGTGTTTATAGCTCATTTTTTCCTTGGTTGGATTATAGAGACAAGAGCAACCAAGCACATAACTTGCAACCGTGCAGGATATGTAGATTACTATCATTTACCAATGGGTAGACACTTTGTCATGATGGGGAACAGAGAACAGGAAGAGATCCTAGGAGTAGGAACTTA
Source organism: Theobroma cacao (assembly GCF_053813885.1). Lineage (NCBI taxonomy): Eukaryota > Viridiplantae > Streptophyta > Magnoliopsida > Malvales > Malvaceae > Theobroma > Theobroma cacao. The sequence goes on along the minus strand of NC_142648.1, from coordinate 10,503,347 downwards.
CCAACTCACAATGCACAATGGGCGAAAATGGCTTTTACATGATGTGCTTCATACTTTATCCGTACAATGTAATCTACTTTCAATTTTAGCATTGATAGGCTTAGGATTTAATTTTACCTTGGAGAATTATAGTTTGTCTATTTTTCTCCAAAACATGTTTTTTGGTCATGGTTATTTTAAAGATGGTTTGATTATATTAGATTTGGATTCTAATAATGATGTTGTTTTTGTTTCAAATTCTTCTTCTGATTTTATAAATGATTATGTGAAATGACATGCTAGATTAGGACATATTGGGAAAAATTGAATTTCCAAATGGTTAGAAAAAAGCTATTGGGCTCACTCACCAATGATAAACTTCCTACATGTTAGCTATGTCGTGCTAGTAAGTCCAGCAGAAACCCTTTTAGGAAGGCTAAAAGGGCTACCAATCTTCTAAAGCTTGTCCATTCGGACATTTGATGGTGCTTCAAGAATGAAGAGAAAAAAAAGAGAAAAGAGTTTTTGGTTTTTCTGACTTACAAAACAACTCACATTCACTCTTGATTGTGTGAAAAAGCCAGTACATTTATTTACTATTTATAGATGTGTCAAGGATAAAGATAAGATATATTACTTTTAAATTCAAACAAATTAAATTTAAATATAATGGATAGATAATTCTTATTTAAATTTAAACAAATTACATTTAAATTTATATCCTATCTCAAACATATTTTTAATTATTCAATCAAGAAACATCAGAATAATATCCAACATTAATTAATTGAATATTTGGTAATTATTCACAAATAATTAACAAAGTTGCATGCCATGTGGACACACCGCATTTAAATGCAACATCTCCCACTCGTACACATTGGCATCAACTTAGGCCATTCTCAATTTAACTCATTCTCCATCATTGTCATGTAGGGAAAACGGAATGTGTGACCAACGAGAAAATAGAGGTACTTGTGAGCAGTGAGATATCAAGTTATTTTCTTACTAACATAACATCACTCAAGTTCTTGTCATACCCCAAATCATTTTAATCACATAAGATTTTGCATCTTTGATCCTTTTTACATGTAAGAGCTATGCAGAATCTCTTTATGTGTCTAAACTCATAGTTATATCTAACAATTAATGTTTTTATAACTGCCTAGGCAATGAGTTATAGACCATGTATGTGAGATGTAAAATGACTTTTCCTTGGATACTCATATCAATCCATTAAAATATGATTGCTTTCCTAGTCATGTTTCGTTAGATCACATCAATTTTTGACCCTTTGAAATCATGCTAACGTAGCAACTCCAAATCTCAACTTCATATCATAGATCCAAGTCCCAAAGCGTATAAAATTTGGACTACATAAGTCCTTAGGGCGCACACAGTGATGAAGTAGGGATCTATTCAATCACTCCCTTCCATCGGTCTAATCCCTCCAAAAAAGATTGACTTAAATCCCCAAAGATTCAAATCCGATTATCACTAGCTCCATGGAGTGTGGATAATCTCCATGTTTGACTCTTACGAGCCTCATCTTGACTTTAAGTTAAGGTGACATTACTAAGATCCTTTTTCACAACTCATGTGATAAGGAAAACACAAAACGCTAGGTACCTTGTGATCATTTAAGTTTCATCCCACACACTATTGTAGCATTGGGATGATTATCCCCCTGTGAAAAGAATAATCTATACAACTAGGTGACAATAATTACCTTATATATGTGCCCTAATTAATTAACAACATTTGCTCAAATAATTCAAAACAGACTTAATTTATACATTATTCAAAAAATAATAGTACATGAATAGCAAATGTGTAATAACCCTAAACCCCTAATATGCTTTTGGAATGCATTTCTAGTAATAGGTTTAGTGAATGGGTCTGCTAACATTGGCATGCCAAGGTATAATGATCTCAAAACATGGATTTATGTGAGAACAATTTCGAATTTCATTTCAACCATGTTAAAACATCATTTTGGACATGTATGATCAAAGATTCTTCAAGAAAAACATGTGAACTCAAATTTTGGCTTTTATTGCTCATTGTTCACAAGTGCTAAAAAGTTGAAATGCTCATTTGAAGAATCATGCCTTTAATATGCTCAAACATATTCAATTTACATCATTATGCGTGACTATGACTTATAACATGTACAACAAGCATTTAAACAATGTTTAAGCATAATAAGCATCAAATTTAGCATTTTCTACAATTTTCCAGCATATGGAAAAAAATGCCCTTGAGGTCATTCAAGCATTCATTTGCAATAAGATCACGTTATAATAGCATTTTCAACATAAAGCACACTTGTTCAAGTTTTATATCATTAAAATCATTATAGCCTCAAGCATCACAAGAAGATTTGTTCCTTTGCTTGAAAAATGCCATCAATGCCACATTATCACACTCAAAATCATGCTTAAGAAATCCCTTTCAATCAATTTCACCATTCATGAGAGAAATAAATGGGATTTATGCAATTCATGTATCAAATTGATTTTGCTCAACCATGCTATATCATCAAAAACAATGAATCAATTTCAATCAAAGAGAATAAAAAGATTTTGCAAGAAAATCACTTGATAAAGATTTAATCTTTCTTTACAAACTTTTTAACTTGAAACATTCAATATTAGACTTGCTTTGTGAAAAATCATAAGCTCAATGTCACTCAATTTTGTTTCATTATGCTCTAAATGATTTATGAAATATGTAATGGGCATAATGAATCATGTATATGCATGTCAATGGTCATTTGCAAATATCTCACAATCATGTGTCAAAAATACCCTTATGGCCATTCAAGCTTACAAGTAAGCATGCACATCCAATAAGAACAAGTCATAAGTATTTTCATTGTGAAACAAACTTGTTCAATTCATAAATCATTCTAAACTTAAAAGATGACAAAATTTTTCTCATATAAGCTCATTTTGCTTTAAAAGTACCAATCAAAGTAGTCAAAACTTTCAACCTCATTATCAACCATCTTGAACTATTCAAAGAAGTTCTAGAATGTAAATCAAGATTGTTCAAATTGTGAGACCCTGTCAAGCTCGATTAAAAGACGGTATTGTACCGAGTGGTACAACTAAGTTAAATCGAGCCTTGAACTAGCTCAAATAGAAATTCTAAGAGAAATTTTAAAATTTTAAAACCCACAGAATGACTTAGAATAGTGATTCGGAGTTCAAGGTCCAATTTGGAGTCCATCAAGAAAATTGACCGATTAAGGACAACACGGTCATTTTACCATTTGATGATAAAATGGAGATTTTTAGCCAAGATTTGATCACATTTGACCAACAATGATTATATGAAATATAATTATGATTATTGGAGTATAAAATGATGTTTAGCAGTGAAAAATTATGATTCTCGGTATTTTTGAAGCACAAGGGCAAAATGGTAATTTTACCAGTAGAGGACTAAACGAAAATTTTTATAAAATGATTTTTTTGCCCCATTTGGTTAATATTGATCAATATTAGTGTTATTTGAGGTTGAAAAGTAGAAATAATGTGATTCCGATACATTTCGAAGTATAGGGGTAAAATCGTAATTTTTTCGCCTTGAGGGCAAATCGGTAAATTTTTCACCCCAGCACTTGTCAAGACCAAGGGATTTTAATTGTGGTAGGATTGGATAAATACCAGAATATTTGTGGTGGAAAATTAAGAAGAAAAAGTCAAAAAGTTAAAAAAAATTGGGCCAATAAGCATGTGACACGTGGCATGCTTGATTATTTTATTATTTTCTATAGAAATTAGCCCATTAAATCCCCAATTCTCTCACTATATTCGGCCTAGGCAACCAGCAACAAGAACAAAGGAAGAACAAAGGGAAAAACAAGAAAACCTAGGTGAAAATTCAAAGAAAAAGTGAAGAAATCAACGAAACAAGCTAGGTAAGTTAGAATTTCTTTAATTCTCCTTGATACCTAGCTTACCCATGCTTTTGTTCTTGATTTCCATGGTTGAATATTGAGTTATCATGATGAATTCAATTCTGAAAAAATGGGTATGGAAGAGGAATTATTGTTGAAATAATTTGATTTTAGACTATGTTAGTGTTTAGGGATAGTTAAGCATGGTTATGAACAAAAAAACAAAAGAAATATTCAATTTCTCGAGGGTTCCTTGTTGGTTGAACCATGAGGGCTGAATATCAATGGGGGATTGTTTTTATTTCAAGGAAAATGGCTTGGAAAATGATGAATTAAGGTGAAACAGTTATGTAAAAAAAAATTTCGGTGCTAGTGCACCAAATGATCGAATTTTTCTATAAGGAACTGTGAGGGTTCTAATGCTGAATTTGGCTTTATTTAAATGGTATGTGGTAAATTAAGGTATTAGAGGAGAAATGGATTAATTTGGAGGTGATTTGGACACAATCGCCAATTAATCGGGTGATCGGTCGAATTTAATCGATAACGCGATTAAGCGGTAATCGGACGTATTTTTGCATTTACATATCAAGCATTAGTAATTTAAATTAGTTTATATCAATTTAGGAACAATATAGTAAATTCCTCGACTTTGTTATTTTTCAAGGTAGTGAGACGTCCGGAAAAGGCAAAAGAATTGCGCCTAAGGACAATTAGTCCGAGTGCACCCGAAATTTGGATTTTTGACACCTGTGAGTGGACTGCCTTCAAAACTTGTTTTGGGAAATATAATGAAATTGCCACCCATTTGAATGAATTACCAAGCTTTTCATGAAAATAAGTACCTAGGAAACAAGCTTTTGAAAAATGGTTTTATGTTGTAATATGTGATTGCTATGGATTCATGCACTATTGTATTATGATGATATATATATATGTGTGTTGTGCATGATGAATGATATTGTGTATAATAACTGTAACCATGTGTGTACATGATGTGGGGAATGCACATGCCGGTGATGATGGTGGCGTGAGAGATAGATGATGATAGAGCCCGTGTGCACGATGTGGGGGGATGTAGACGATGGCACTGATTGTGCATGATGTGGGGGATGCACATGATGGTCCTGGCTATGTGCACAATGTGGGGGGATGTACATGATCCTAGCGTAATTATGATGATATTCATGTTTGTCTATGTAATTATGCATATCTAGATTTATGAAATGAAAGCTCATGAATGTGATATATGATTGACATATATGTGAAATTTGACACATTGTACTTTGAGAATTTTCATGAGTTTTATGTTGATTTTGTTAGTTTAGCAGGATGGCTTTTTGTTGAGTGAGGAAAAATGTTTCTCTTGTTGCTCTGTTTTCACTGCAGCGAAAAACTTTCTGTTTTTTCTCCTATCTTGTCCAATTGCTGCCCTATTTTTCACTTCTTGCTACCATATCTGAGCATGGACTTCCAACATTTAGGACTAAATGAGTTAAGTTTAAAATGAGGGGTTTTTAATATGAATGGAACTAAATTACATTGTTTTGAAACAAGTGCATCATGATTTTAAATTCTCCCTTGTTATTGTTGCTTGTTCCCTTCCTTGTTCATTCACTGGGTTTATACTCACCATTTTCAAATTCATGTTTTCAGATCACGAGGCAGCCGGTAACTAGGACGAGGTGTCCTTGTAGACTTGTGTCCATCTTTTGGTAGGTGTCTCTGCATTAGTAGCTGTATATTCATCCGAGTCACTCCGTTGGAAGTCGAGTATTATTTTGTTTTGTATAAACGAACTTAATGTAAATTATTAGAATAATGTTGTAGACATTGTATGTAAATTTTTAAGGAGTAATGCCAGTACGCGTTGGCAATGTATATCATTATTTTGATTCAAAATTATGAAATATGACTTAGTGATATTAGATGGAATTATAAGTAAGATAAATAATAAGCTTGCTTGGGTTTAGTGGATTACGTCCATTGGACCCTTGTGCCAGTCATGGCCCAGAATTTGGGTCGTGACACAAATGGTCGACTTATGTTAAGCACAAGGAAATCAAGGACAATTTTTTTTTTAACTCAATTTTCCTTGTCTTAAGCTACTTGAATAAGTGAGTGTAAGTCATCAAGTATGCTCATATTTCTATCACATTATCCAACCTTTTATATTTCAAAATTATGCACAAAAATCATTTTTCCTCAAAGAAGTAGTATGGAAACAATTTCACAAAACATGAGGAAATTTTATAGAAACAATTTTCCATAATCAAGCAATCTTAATGAAACAATTTTCTCAAAATAAGGATGATGATATATTCAAGATCAAATATAAGTACATACTCAATCTTTAGATTCTTCCTTGCAACTTATAGCATGTATCATATCAAATCAAGTTGCATAACCAAGATTGATCAATAAAGCTCAAAGAATTATGCACTTAATATTCAAGCAAGAGTAGGCAACTAAAATTTTCAATGTAAAAAAGCAAACAATTTTAGAAACCAAGCCAAATGAATGAAACATTCAATAAATAAGCAATCAAGATTCTCATAAAAAAATTAGCATAAAAATCACTCATTTTCCTTTACGTGTGACTAAAGAGCATCCATTCTTCAAGAATTGTTCCTCTTTGCTCTAGCATACCTACATGAGATATTTTGTGAGACGTTGACCTTTATAGACTCGTAAACGGAAGTATACGCGATATCCCTGATTAGGGGTAATTTCGTCATTTCTTTAGTAAGCCCATAAAAGTCAGATTTTTAAACAATATTATGGCCTAAGTAGGCCTAAGGCATAAATGGATGGTGAAATTAGGGGTAAAATGGAAAGGAAACCAAAATTTTGAAGATTTTTATGGTAGGGGCAAAATGGTCATTTTTCACCTCGAGTTAGAATTTTAAGTTTTCATAAACCCGAGCATGTCTAGACCATTATGGACCTTGTCTTAGTGTCAAAAGAACCAAAAGAGTGCATAAAAGATTGGAGGAGAATAAGCTAAATTGTGGAGGGGCAATTTGGTAATTTCAAGGGAATGGATACGCTTGGGTTATAAATATCTTCTCCTTCCAGCAGCTCCTTGAATTTCTAGCAGCTTGTCTTTTTCTTCTTCTTCCATCTCACGTTGCTTCCAACCTTCATGGAAGCTTGATATGGAGCTTGCATAATTTTCTCTCTCTAGCTTTAGTTTTCATATCTTTGTACCCTTTTGACTAAAACCCTTGTATTCTTTCACTCTCTCACTTCAAAACCCTTGATAAATCTTATTTCCATACTTTCTCTCACTAGTTGGGCATTTTAGATAGAGAAAAAGAGAATTATGCCATTTGTTTGGAAGCTATTGGAAGAGAATTCAACTACAAAGAAACCCTAGGGTGAGTGATGAACCAAGCTTGATTTTTAGCTGTGAATAATGGCTAGTAATTAGGATTATGAGCTATTTTATTGTTGAGTATGTTCATTCCTTTTATAGTGATTAAGATAGTGAACATAAATAGCCATTTAATGTGGCACTTGAAAGCTAGCTAAGAGATAGCTTTTAGGGTTTATAGTGTGTGAATTGACCTATTGCTTATGCTAATGTGATTCTAGGTTCTAACGAAGTCCCATCCTTCCAATTAGATCATTAGGGGAATTAGAGTCAGCTAAAGGCTCAACAATATACCGGTGAGTGGACTTGCATTTCAAACTTGTTTTGGGGAATGTGAATGATTTTATCCAACTTGTCTTTGAAAATGTACCTTGGGAACAAGCCTTTGGTGAAGTGATTTTATATTGTGAAAATGTGCTATACAGTGGGCTATGTGTTATCAAAATATGATAGTATGCATGATATGCATTGGGTGCTTCTTTGTATGTTGATATGGACCCGGCTATGTGCGAGTAGGAGTGCACATAAGCCGTTGCTAACCCGGCTATGTGCGAGTGGGAGTGTACATAAGCCGTTGTTGACCCGGCTATGTGCGGTGGGAGTGCACATAAGCCATTGCATATGAGATGATGATGGGAGGGTGTATATGATGATTGATATCTATATATATATATATATAGATACATATATGGTATATGGTTGTAAATGCAAAAATGTGAGCATTTGATTTGTTGAAATTTGGGAATTTGCATGTGTTACATGTTGCTTTTGTTATATATATATATAGATACATATATGGTATATGGTTGTAAATGCAAAAATGTGAGCATTTGATTTGTTGAAATTTGGGAATTTGCATGTGTTATATGTTGCTTTTGTTATTCAGCAGGATGGCTTTGTTTTAAGGGAAAAGGAAACTTTTTCCTTGATGTTCTGATTCTCGCTGCAATGAGAAACTCTCGGGTTTGGAAGGGTGGTGTTGGCCAAGAATCTCACTGCAGCAAGAATGTTACTATAGCTTTTCGCTGTAGTGAGATTCATTCTTGCTGTAGCAAGAAACTTTCTATTTTGAAGCCCAAAATTTTGCTATAGTGAAAAACTTTCTGTTTTGCTCCTCATTTGGTTCGGTTGCTACCTTATTTTCCATTTCTTTGGTACCATAGTTGAGTATAGATTTCCAACATTAAGGGATAAATGAATTAAGTTTAAAATGAGGAGGTTTGATGAGAAACCCTCAGCCAGTTAAGAAAGCCTCGGTTAGTTGATAATTTAAATCAAGTGTCACTGCAACGGAAAGGCATTCTCGCTATTAAAGTGTTCACTCTCCAAATCCTTTGTTGAGCATGGACTTTTTCCAATAAGTGATTTTTCTCATGTGGGGTTTATATGAGGGGTTTAATAAGATCAAAAACAAATTGCATTGTTTTGAAAAATAATGCATCATGATTTCGTTAAACATTCCTTATGGTATGCTTGTTCCCTTTCTTGTTCACTCATTTGGTTTATACTCACCGTTTTCAACTTCATGTTTTCAGAACACGAGGCAGTCGGTAACTAGGATAAGGTGTTCTTGTAGACTTGTATCCATCTTTTGGTAGGTGTCTCGGCATTCAGTAGTTGTACATTCGTCCAAGTCCCTTCGCTAGAAGTCGAGTATTCTTTTGTTGTGTATAGACAAACCTAATGTAAATTATTAAGATACATGTTGTAGATAATGTATATACACTTTTTTGGTATGCCAGTATGAGTTGGAAAATGTTTAATATTATTTTGACCCCAAGTTATGAAACGTGACTTAGCAGTTTCTGATGGAATGATGAACATGTCAGATTAATAGGCTTGCTTGGGCTTAGTGGATTACGTCCATTGGGCCCATGCGCTAGTCATGACCCTGAATTTAGGTCGTGACATATTTTTCATTTGATCTTTGGTATCGAAATTGCTTTTGGATCCTTGAACGTTAGTCTCATTGCATAAAGTTCCTTTTGGAACCCACACTTTTCTAAATTTGTAAGCCACACATTTTTTAATTAGACAAGTGTATGAACAATAACTATAAAATGTGCAATAATTGTATTTGGTCATTTTGGAAGATGAGGAATTCATGGAAGCCTTTTGTTTCTCATTCAATAAATCTTCAAATTTCATTTCCATATCAAAATTTCCTTTTTCCAAAGTATCAATTTTCTTTAGGTAAGCTTTAAAATTCTTTTCCAAATTTTCATTTTCTTTTTCCAAGTCAATTTTTGTTTTCATCAAAAATTCATTTTCAACATCGAGTACGGAAATAATTTTCTTGTTCTTCATATTCATTTTCTCAAACTCAAATGCTAAATCCTCAAAAAGATCATGTAATTCATAAAAAGCATATGAATCAAGTTCACAAGATAAGGAAGTTATCTTTATCTCTTCAAGAGTCATAAAACATAATTTAATTTGATTTGAGGATTCATCATCACTTGATTCCTTGTCTGCATTTGCCATGTTGCTTGTCAAGCATTGACTCTCGCAAGAGTTGTCTTCCAATTCCTTTTCCATATTTGTTTCTCCATAAAACTCTTCTAATTTTTACCAAATTTCCTTGGCACTTTTGCACATGAACACTTTATCATATTCTCTATAATCAAGTGCACAAATGAGAGTATGCATGGCTTTAGAGTTGATTTGTACTCTCTTTACTTCAGTTTCTATCCACTTACTTCTATGTTTGGGAGTTTTCTCACCATTTACCGAATTTGTAATCATTGGAAAGAAAGGACCATCGGTAATGACATCCCATATCCCGCAGTCTATTGCCCTAATGTATATGGACATCCTAGTACTTTAATATGGGTAATTTGAGCCATCAAACAGAGGTGGTCTGTTTGTTTATTGTCCTTCAGCAACTACTGATTTTTGAATAGCCATTTGGATCTTCCCAAAAGGTGTTAGACCTTAAGAATAGGGAACTTGCTTTGATACCACTTGTTAGTCCCAAATAAATGTGCTAGAGGGGGGTGAATAACACTTTTTGGCTCTTACTAAACTTGATTTTGAATTGGGGGCAAATTGAAGTTCAAAGATGAGAAATTTGATGTAAGATGAAGTAATAATTTTAGAAAGAATGGAAATGAAAAATAAATAAGAGGAAACAATACTCAAAGATTTATAGTGGTTCGGTCAAAGACCTACATCCACTACCTTGATTGTTCAACCAAGGATTTTCCAAACCAAATCACTAAAACCAGTGGAATTCCCAAGCTTCCACCAAGCTTTTCCAATGGCTTTTGTCATAGCCATTGTAAACACAAGACAAGCAAAACAAAGAGCTTCTCGCTACCGCGAAAACAGAGCCAGTGCCCAACCTCCCAAACTCAAGACTTTCTCATTGCAGAGAAAACAAAGCCAGATGAGGTTAGGGGAAATTTTCACTGCTATATAAATCCAATCCTGTTGCAATGAAACTCAACTTAAACACATTTAACAATAATCATGTTTCAATAGTCAATGCAATCACATATTAATTCCAAACATTTATATATAGTAAATATATATATATAAGCATATACACCACCACCGCCTCACCCAGCTCATGTGCACTCCCACACCGCACATAGTCGAATTCATCGTGTGCATCCCCCCACATCGTGCACAGCTAATACCATCGCGTGCATCCCCCCACATCGTGCACAAGCAATATCATCGTGTACATCCCTCCACATCATGAACAAACAATATCATTGCCCACACTCCCACACCCCGTTATCACCGGCATGTGCATCCCCCCACATCGTGCAAACGCACGGTTCTATTTATTACATAATATTAACTATCAATACACAATATATATTTATCGACATCATATAGGGGCACAAGGATTCATCATATTGCGCACTCACAACATGAAACGTTTTGATAAAGGCTTGTTCCCATGCATAATCTTTAAGGAAAAATCAAATAAAAATCATTCACATACTTCATCAAAATACCAATGCATTTTCCAAAACATTTTAAATGCAAGTTCACTCACCTTATGATAGCGGGATTTTACATTGCTATTTGTTCGGAGGCGAATCTAGCTATTCCTACTTGCCAGTCACTCGTTAATTCCTCCAGCACGCCACCACAGTACATTACCTTTACTACTGCACTTCCTAGCAACAATCCCAATTCAATATCCTTAGCATACATCATTTATACTTTCCTTTTTCATTCAATCACAAATCCTTATTCAACTAACTTATATCTTGACACATTTTTACCAAAGTTTCCTTTATCCTTTACTTGTGTAATTCTTTAGATTATAGATACCGACAACTTATTTATAACTCTACAAATATATTAATCTTGTCTAAGGATATTTATTAAGTTTAACCATCATTTCCACAATAATTACCTAACATATGGCAGCAACTACAAATTTACTTCCATCAAACACTTTCTAAGGTTACATGTAACACTATTCTCATTTACATGTTGCCACCAAGCATAACATCAATATCGATTCATACGCACCAACATCCATAACCTTTTAAGCTTTTCCTAACAACACATATATCCACACAATTCATTTCGTTTCCAAACTTCTAATCAATATAATTGCCTTCCAACCATACCCATGACACCACAATAACACTACATATTGCACACAATCATTCGCACCATAGTAAACAAATCATAGGCTTCAAATTATAGCATGAAGCTTACCACTTGGTTTTAGCTTGGATTTCACCCAACAAAATTCATAATTCCCGCACACCCATGGCCACCATAGCTGACACAAAATGATTCACTCATTATTTTTCCAAGGATTTAACCAACCATGAGCTTAAAAACACAAAATCCTTACCTTATGTTTCTTGAAGTACAAAACCAAGCTTTTTCTTCCTTCCTCTATTTTTCTTTCTTCTTCTCCTAGGGTTTAGATGTGCTGGAATTTGGGGTTAGAAGCTGCAGGTTTAGTGCCCAAGAAGTTTGGAGAAGAAAGAAGTAAGAAAAGAAATGAAATTAAAAGAAAACAAGGAAAAGAATTTGAAAAACTCCATTTTCATGATGGTGAATGAGAAGATACCATTGAAAACTTCAAGAATGAAGAAGAAAATATCTTGTTGGGAGGATAAGGATGGTTATGGCTGATAAGAATGAGAGTCAAAGCTTCCTTTCGAAGCTTCGACCAAACTTTATGCAAAATTACCGTTTTTCCCTCCAAGTTTCTTCTTTTTTTTCATGTAGTCCTCCCAACACTCTTTTAACTCCAATTTCCCTTTTATTATCTTCTTTTACATAGGTATAAATGAAATATAAAGTTTGTGCTCCAACACGGTGTCTCCAAAATATTTAAAATATTCATTTACCCGCACTATCTTTATTTAATAAAGACACGCGGGCCCCATTAACATCATTTTTCTCCAAACTTCCTTGTTCTTCCTCTCCCCTACTTAGATTGACCATATACTCCTCCTTCATGAAAAATTTTGATACTGAATAAAATATTAATATTTTAATATTATTTTATTAATAAAATATTATTTTATTCCAAAAATTTTCTCTTGACTCCTCTTGTCTCTTTGGTACCCAAAATACCTTATTATGCCTCAATTCACTTTTGATTCACTTTTTATCTCGCAAATTCTTCCTCGATAAAAATATTATTATTTTATTATTATTTTCTCGCATGCGAAATATTTTATTCCAAACTATTCCTTTCATCTTTCATAACTTTTAAACATTATAATTAACCTCAATTGGCATCCGATAAGCTTTATTAGTCACCAAATCAAAGTACGGGGTATTATAGTCTCCCCCACTTAAATAGATTCGTCCTCGAATTCACGTCGGTGTCGAGTTATCAATCTCACTCTATGATCTTATTCCATTTCTCCTTTTATAAGGAATTTCGATTTATTCACCTTGTTCACCTTCAATTCAACTTGAATACTTCACTTATGTCTATTATTATCCTTTAGAATCAAATCAGCAGTACCTTTAACAATCATGATCTTTTATATTGAGACACCAAGCATGCCTCTATCACTATCATTAAATTTGAACCATAACTCGATCTTAATCATACCGATTTTGATTATGTTTTATACTTACTTAAATATGCCTAATCACCATCTTATTACTTCATTCCTTATCAAACTTCTCGACATTCTTTCATTCCTCTTACCCCCCCTACACTATTATGTAGTTTATAGACATGCCATATTCATTCTTGTATGTATCCTCAACGTTGGGGGAGGTTAATGGCTTCAATTATTCCCACATACTTCATGTTTACGTCACATTTATGCAGCTTCAATCTTCTTAATCATATTAGTCCATATTGTATGACTTAACCACGCTATAGATTACATTTCCTTGACTGTTTCCCAAAATCTCTTATGTCAACATAGCTCAACTTCTGATAGGATTTCTTATCATTGTACCATCTATACAAATCATCAAATGTATTGAGTTCAAATCTCGAACCACTAAGAACAATTCTTCACTTTAGTTTGGCACATCATCAACCCCACACATGTGTATGTATACGCACATTTAAATGTCAACATTCTCATGTCTAATGTACGATCACTAGGTATAATCAATTTCAGATTACCCTTTTTATACGTTTAAATCACCATTCCATTTGCGTCTACCACGAGTTATCCCTTACGTAATCCATACGAATTCTCATTATGCCTATGCATAACTTCACATCATTTACATGCCTATATTCCTTTCTTATCACTTCTAATTATATATTCAAGTATCATTTTACTATATATATCCTTGCATCATAATGTCATTAATCACATCTCACTGGCTAAATGTCATTTTCATTAAATTGCAATCCTGTATCCGTATATGCTTTATAATCTCGTTGATCTTTCAAAGGTTTATCTTTATTGGATCATTACATTTTATGTAATACCATAATACCTAAAAGTCATCCTTATTTCTCAATTATTCTTCATACCTCTAACATATATATATATATATTATATCCTTGTTGTATTTTGACTTTAATGAGTCACTTAAAACTTAGACTCATTTGAATCATGCATGCCTCAAGCATTTCTGAATTCCAATTTCCATACTACATTAGGAAGTTTTCATTATCGGACTTCATTATCCAGATTATCTTTAATCATCCTTTGTTCTATTCTTCCATACTAATGTGACATCATTCTCCCTAGACCAATCTACAGTTTGTAGTTGAAACTACAAGACTTGAAACAAGGTCCTCCTCAAGTACTTTTCAATGTTGATACGAATATCACTTTCAACCTACTGCTTCCTCTTTATAACCACATAACTTAATGCTTGCTTTCACAAGATCCATAGCAGAACTCCGCTTGAGTATTTCCTTGGGGATGCTTATCTGAAACTTATGTCTCATCGCATGTGATCACTTAACTCGTGACTTAGCCGTTAGGCTCCTCAACAAGTTTAAAAAATCTCACATTTTATACTTACTGTGTATGATTAGGAATTCCTTCTCAAAGATGTTTGTGCATTCCTGAAACACTTAGTCTCTTATTTGCTCTTTAACATCCCGAGCATATCGTTCTATAGACATGCACTTATTCTTCAAGATATATAAATACATACTCATCTATCCGATCCCTAATTTATCTTCATAGGTTTCTAGTGTGCCACACAATTGGCCTTGTGTTGTTACTAACCCTTTTCATGTAATTGAGTCAAGACAAAAATTGCAAATTCTCATAACGATATTCTAGATAAACTCATTTGTTATACCACCCCCTGTAATCCTTCATTCACACTTTCATCACTTGGTATTAACATCCCTTATCTGTATCTTATATATTTATCTAACTCTTCACTCACTTTTCCTTAGCCTTTAACAAGGCTTAATCTCTTGTCCTCTTTATTTCTTAGGGTTTGACTTTAGTTAACATATTATTCATCTTAATGCTTCACATGGTAATTGTGAGACCTCGACCTCTATGGACTCGTAATTAGAAGTAGACACAATAACACGAACTAAAGGTAATTTCGTTATTTCCTCTAATAAGCTCCCAGAATAAGGTTTCTAATATTTTTAAGGTCTAAGTGGGAATAAAGACCGAATGAATGATGTATAATGATGAAAACACGAAGAAAACTAGAAGTGACAATAATTTTCACATCATGGGCAAAATGGTCATTTTGCACCCCGAGTCAAAGATTTTAAGTTTTGTGAACTCGAGTACTTTTAGACTATTATGGACCTTGTCTTTGTGTTAAAAGAGTGAAAAGATTGCACATGGGAAAGGAGGAAGACAAGTGGCCTTATTAAAGGCATTTCGATAATTAAGTTGGATAAACTTTGACTATAAAGATCTCATTTTTTCCAGCAGCTTCTTCATCTCACTAGCAACTTCTTCTTCTTTTTCCTCCCATCTCACATTTCTTTCATCCTCAATGAAAGCTTCTCTAAAAGCTTTCATTACCCTTCCAAGCTAACATTAAATTTCATACTTTTGTGCACTTTTTCATAGAACCTTTGTGCTCTTTCATTCTCACTTTAAAACCCTTGGAAAGTCTTACTTCCATACTTCCTCTCACTAGTTAGGTGTTTTAGAGAGAGAAAGAGGGAGCTTCTATAATAGCTTGAAAATTTTTGGAAAGAAATTCAATTACAAAACTACCAAGGTGAGTAGTTAATTAGAGTTGATTTTTAAGTGTTGAGAATAGCTAGTGATGAGACTTGGGAATGTTTTGCAATTGAGGTTGTTTACTCATTTTAAAGTGATTAAGATGGTGAAAATAGATAGCTATTTAATGGCAATTAAAAGCTAGTTAGGAGATAGCTTTTAGAATTTATAATTATGTGAATTGAATTAATTGTGATGCTAATGTGATGATAGGTTCCAACGAAGCCCCATAGCCCCATTTGGACCATTAAAGGAAGTTGGAGTTGGGTAACGATTTAACAAATATCGGTGAGTGAACTTGCATTTCAAAATATTTTGGGAAGTGCTTACATGTTTAAACGAATCATTTGAAAGTTCATTTGTTTTTGCTTTAAAAATATACTTGGGGAACAAGCCTCTGGTGAAATATTTATATCTTGTGAAAATATGCCATATTAATGGTTCCTGCGTATCATATTGTATGGATATGTATATTATGCATTGGTTGTTCCTTTTTGTGTGATAATGATGACCCAGCTATGTGAGTGTGGGAGTGCACATGAGCTGATGATGACCTAGCTATGTGCAGTGTAGGAGTGGACATGAGCTGATGATGACCCTGCCATGTGTGAGTAGGGAGGCACATGAGCTGAGTGTGGAGGGATGGTATTCATGATGGTGTATGCATATATATCAATGTTATAGAAAACTCGTTGCAGCGAGAAACTTTTGTTTTGCTTCTTGAATCTCATTGCAGCGAGAAACTTTTTGTCCTGCATGCTCCCTTGTTTGGTTGCTGCCCCATTTTCTATTTCATTAACACCATAGTTGATCATGGACTCCCAACATTAAGGAATTTATTTAATTAAGTTCGAAATGAGGGGTTTTAGAGAGAAACCCTCGACCAACTGATAATTTGAGCCTAAATTTCGCTGCAGCTGATAATTTTAAAGAAAATACCTTTCCGCTGTAGCGAGGACCCGTCGTTTCATTTGACTTGCTTGAATGTTACTAAAGCTTTCATTCTTTAAATCCTTTGTTATACATGGATCCTTCATCATCAAGTGATTTACCAACTAAGGGTTTAATGAGTGATTTTAATAAGAACTAAACTAAATTGCATTGTTTTAAAAATAAATGCATCATGATTTCTTTAAACTTTACTTCTCGTTTGCTTGTTCCCTTCTTATGTTCACTCATTGAGTTGTACTCACCATTTTCAACTTCATGTTTTTAGATCAAGAGGTAGTTGGAACCTAGGTCGAGGTGTGCACATAGTTTCATCTCCTTGGTAGGTATCTTGGCATTCCGTAGCTGCACCTTCACCTTGGTCACTCCGCTGAAAGTCCAGAGTCATTTTTGTTTGTAAATACGTACATGTGATGTAAAGTACTAAGATGTATGCCTTAGACCATATATGTATATTTTGATTGGTAAAGCCACCATGAATGGAAATGGTTAATGTTATTTTGGGCTAATATAAATGCAGTTCTTGATTGTTATAACTTACTATTAAAGTACTTAAGGGTTAAGATTATGAGATGTAAATATAGGAATAGTTAACGGGATGATGAGCAGGATTATATAAATAGGCTTGCTTGGGCTTAGTGGACTATGTCCATTGAGTCCATGCGCCGATCATGGCTTGGAAATTGGGTCGTGACAGTAATTTATCTCAATGTAGCCGTCTTAAGAAGTCTTTAACTTATCTTTTACTCACATGCCAATATATAAGGCAATAAAGAAACTTTTCAATTCACTCATATAAACATTTTCCCAACGCTCTTAAAACTCCAATTAATAAAGCTCAGCATTAAAACCAATGACCATACTTTAACTTGTGAGTTTCATCTTCATGCCACTCACAATTTGCCCATGCTTTCTAGCCCTAAGGGGTTCATAATGCGACAGCGTTGGGCAGTCAGCGTTGTTGTGAGACCTCAACCTCTATAGGCTCATAACTACGCATAGATACAATAACACAAGCAAGGGGTAGTTTCGTCATTTTCTCTAAAAAGCTCCCAGAAGAAGGTTTTATGATATTTTAAGATCTAAATAGGCATAAGACCAAATAAATAATGTGTAATGATGAAAACACGAAGAAAACTAGAGGTGGCATTATTTTTCACAATAGGGGCAAAATGGTCATTTTGCACCTTAAGTCAAAATTTTAAGTTTTCGTTAACCCGAGTAGTTTAGATCATTATGGACCTTGTCCAAGTGTCAAAAGAATAAAAAGATTGCACAAAGGATTGGAGAAGAACAAGTTAACTTGCTAAAGGGCATTTTTGTAATTTCAAAGGGAATTGGATAAGTTTGAGTTATAAATATCTTCTCCTTCCAGCAGCTTATTCAATTTTCAGCAGCTTCTTCAATTTTCAGCAGCTTCTTCTTCTTCCTCCTTCCATCTCATGTTTGTTTCCCCCTCCATGGAAGCATGGTATGAAAACTTCATAACTTTCTCTCTCTAGCGCCAATTTTCATGCCTTTGTGCACCTTTTCATGGAACCCTTGTGCTCTTTCACTCTTTTACTTTAAAACCCTTGAAAAATCTCACTTTCATACTTTCTCTCACTAGTTAGGTATTTAGAGAGAGAAAGAGAGAGAAAGCTCCCATAATAGCTTGAAAAAATTTATTGGAAAGAATTTCAAAGTTTTAAGCTACCAAGGTGCGTAGTGAATTAGAATTTATTTTTAGTGTTGGGAATGATTAGTAAGTAGACTTGTGAATGTTTGTAGTTGAGGTTATCCACTCATTTTAGAGTGCTTAGGGTAGTGAAAAATAGATAGCCATTTAAATGGCAATTGGAAGCTAGCTAAGAGAAAGCTTAGATTTTACAAGTATGTGAATTGACAAATTGGTGATGCTAATGTGATGATAGGTTCCAACGAAGCCCCATCATCCCATTTGGACAATTAGGGAAGTTAGGATCAACTAAAGGCTTAAATAATACCGGTGAGTGAACTCGCATTTCAAACTGATTTTGGGAATGTGAATGTATTGTACTAAACAATGGATGATTTTACCTAACTTTTCTTAAAAACTAGTGCCTTGGGAACAAGCTTTTGATAAATGGTTTTGTGTTGGGATATGTGGCTGTTATGGATTCATGCACTACTACATTATGATGATATATATATATATATGTTGTGCATGATAGTTGATATTGTGTATGATGAATATAACCTTGTGTGTGCACAATGTGGGGGGGATGCACATGCCGGTGATGATGGTGGTGTGGGAAATGGATGGTGATAGTGCCCGTGTGCACGATGTGGGGGAATGTACATGATGGCACTGATTGTGTACGATGTGGGGGGATGCACACAATGACTCTGGCTATGTGCATGATGTGGGGGGATGCACATGAGCTGGGTGTGATGATAGTGATATTGGTGTTTATCTATGCATTTATGTATATATCTATGTTTATGAAATAAAAGCTCATGAGTATGGTATATGTTTGTAATGCATGTGAAAATTTGACATGTTGAACTTTGGAAATTACATGTGTTTCATGTTGCTTTTGTCATTTTAGCGGGATGGCCCTTATTGAGGGAATGGAAATCTTGTTCTAGGTGCTCTGTTCTTGCTGTAGCGAGATTCATTCTTGTTGTAGTGAGAAACTCTCGGGTTTTTGAGGGCCTTATCAGCTTGGTTCTCGCTGCAGTGAGATAGTCATTGTGCAACGAGAAGCTCTCTGTTCCATCATTTGGATTTCGCTGCAGCACGAAAGAATGTCTTTCCGCTGCAGCGAGGACCCGTCGTTTTCTTTACTTGATTTGCATGAATGCTATTAAAGTTTTAACTCTCCAACTCCTTTGTTGAGCATGGACCTTTTCATTAATGGATTTACTCATTGGGGTTTAAATGAGGGGTTTTGATAAGAATGAAACTAAATTGTATTGTTTTGAAACAAGTGCATCATGATTTTCAAAATTTTCCTATTGATTGCTTGTTCCCTTCTTGTGTTCACTCATTGGGTTTATACTCACCGTTTTCAACTTCATGTTTTCAAATAAAGAGGCAGTTGGTAACTAGGTCAAGGTGTCTTCGTATATTCAACCCTTGGTAGGTGTCTCGACATTCAGTAGCTGTACATTGTCCGAGTCTCTTTGCTGGAAGTCGAGTACTCTTTTTGTTGTGTATAGATAAACCCAATATAAATTATTAAGACTTATGTTTTAGACAATATATATATATAGTTTGATCAGTATGCCATTATGAATTGGCAAATGGTTAACCCTATTTTGATTTAAAGTTATGAAGTGTGACTTAGCAATATTTGATGGAATAATGAGCAAGATAATATAGATAGGCTTGCTTGGGTTTAGTGGGCTACGTCCACTAGGCCCTTACGCCGGTTATGGCCCGAGATGTGGGTTGTGATAGTTGTGACATTGCAACTACTGGAATTTACTTTATTAAATGGATTCTGCCACCTTTAAGGCTAGACACTAATTGTTCTCAACCGTGTGGCTTCCCTCTGAGTCTATATCACAATTAGCAAAACTAACTTTCTATCACAGGTACACAATTGGAACATTGATTTCAACATATCTATTTCAGCTTTTGCGGTATGCCAAAATCGTCCTTTGGGCATATTTCACTACCAGCATTCATATATCTTTACCATAACATTTTAATGCAAACTTGGTTAGACAATTGCTTCTAAATAACTCTTAAATACATAAACATCAAGTTGTATACCACTTAATGTTAAGATCTTAGCTTTACTCACCAATCCTTAATCAATTACATTCATAAGATGGACATTTCACTTAATTGTTGCATTTCGCCTTTACGGTCATAAGATCAAAATTTCCTAAACTTAGGATGCAGAAGCTCCCTCTTAGAACTTATCCAAAAATTGATATTCTCCAAATCTTTTACCTTTGGGAAGATCACATTCAAAACTGACCATCTTTATCATAGATTGCATACTGAACCCAATAAACTTTTAAATTGTTCGTTAAAGCAATTCGTATATCAAACTCAAATATAAAACTCCATATGGCATTTAGACTAGATTCGACATTTCTTAGTCATTTAACTTTAAGCTATCAAATCCACAACTAGTCCTTTAATCCTTTGACCTCACGTTAAGCATAACAAAGTTCAAGCTCCTTCTTAGGGCAAATTCGTTTATTAACCTTTCAGTTGATGACCACGCATCAATCATAATAATCATTGATTTTCACCATTAGCTAATTCATGTACTTATAAGTATAACCCATAATAATTCAAATCAAACCTTGGGATCTCACAATCACTTAATTGAAATCAAACCCAGCTCCATCTAAGCTGTTATACACATATTCGACACTTATATGCTTATAAAACGTTTCAAAAGGCCACACCATTTTTATAAGGGCATGTCAAGCTCAATTAACATAGTGCACTTACCTCCATGTACATAAACATTGGTTTAGATTGTAATACTCCGTACTTTGTTATGGGGACTAATAAAGCTTACCAGATGCCAATTGAGGCATAATAAGGTGTTTTGGATACCAAGGAGATAAGTGAAAATTTTTAAAATAAAATAATATTTAATCGGATGTCAAAATTAGTCATGAAGAAAGATCAGATGGTCGATCCAAGTGGGGGAAAAGAAGTACGAATGAATTTTGGAGATAAACGACATAAATGAGACCTACGTGTTATTGTTAAGTCGAGCCAACGCTGGTAAGTAAATATTTAAATATTATGATAATATCGCGTTAAAGTACAATTTCAATATTTTGGTGGTACACGTACAGAGGAAGGAAGATAGATGAATATTGGAATTTTTAGACGTGTCGGAAAGATCGAATTTTACAATATGAAAGTTGGAGGATTATGTAGTGAAATTAAACGGAAGAAATAAAATAAACAAATAGTAAAATAATAATACAAGTATATATATAAAAAAAAAAAGAGAGAAAGACCAATATGGGCAACCACCCATGTGGTCAATTAAAGAATCAATACATATTTTTTTATGGTGGTAGGGGCCGGCCAAGTTGGTAAGAAAGAATGAGATAAAGATGAAAGATAGAAAAGATAAGAAAGAAGAAAAAAAAAGAAAAGTCAAAGTTGGTTAAGTGAATAAGGAAAAAGGAAAGAGAGAAGTCAGTTGTGAGAGAAAGCAAAAGGAAAGCAAAAGAACAAAGGAAAGAAAAAGGAGAGAAACAGCCAAGGGAGAGAAAGAGAAAGAAGAAAGGAAAGAAAAAAGAAGAGAAAAGTCGAGAGGTGAGGAAAAGAAAAGAAAGAAAAGGAAGGGAGAAGGAGCTGAGTTTGAAGGGCCGATTTTGCTGCCATTTAGGGAGGAAATGAGAGCTATTTTTCTGCCATTTTAAGGGAAAGAAAGGGCCAATTTTTTAAGGCTGAAAGGAGTAGCTTTGGCTGCTTATTTTTGAGGTTTTGGCTGTCAATTTTGAAGGTGAGATGAGCAGCTTTAGCTGCTGATTTTTGAAGGCGAAAGGAGTAGCTTTCGCTACTGATTTTTGAGGTTTTGGCTACCGATTTTGAGGGGAGATGAGCAGCTTTAACTACTGATTTTTGAAGGCTGAAAGAAACAACTTTGGTTGCTGAGTTTTAAGGTTTTGGCAGCCGATTTTGAGGGTGAAATAAGCAGCTTAGGTTGCTGATTTTTTAGGTTGAAAGGGACAGAAATTTGCTGTCAACAGTGAGAGAGAGAGATGAGGAAATGGTGGCCGACTTGTGAGTGTAAGGAAAGAAAAATAATAATAACAAACAATGGAAAGAGCCCATGAGAGGAGGCCCAATGGCAATAAGAAAGGGTAGGCCCAAAAGAAAAGAAAGGTGGAGACTTGGGCTTGGGTCAACCTAGCCCAAAAAGGTAAAAAAAAAAAGAAAATTTCCTTGCTTTTTTTTGGGCTTGTTATGAAGTTAAATTAATTAGGGCTAGCCCACTTGTTTAGTTAAATTTTGGTTATTAGTGATATGAATTAAATTTAAATTACTTTAATACAATAGTTAAAAAATTCTTTTATGATTTCTCATAGGACTAAAGTAAAGAAAACAATATGAAATTAATGAATAGTGCTCAAGTGAAGTTAAGAAATTTTAAATGATACGTTGTAAAGAATTATTATTGTCGAAGGAATTTATTTGCACAATTTAGTTGAAAGTGTTAAGTTGAGCGGTATAATATTTGGAAGAAATACGGAGAAATAATGTGGGTTGAAATTCGAAAATAATTGGATAGATTTGAAATGACTGTGGTTGCCATAAATATAGTTAATACTGTGGAAATCTAAGATGGATTTGGGCGGAAATTATTTTGAAAGGTTGAAGTTGGCACATGGCATCATAAATAAGTTGTCAAATATATAATATAAGGAAATACGCAAGCAACTGATATAAGTAATTTCAGTAAAAATGTATTAAGATGTGAGTTAATTGAAGATGGTTTCATGATAGGATGAAAAATATAAATTTGAGTAAGGATTAATTGATTGAAGTGCTACCCGTATACGTATGTAATTAAATATATTGAGTTGTAATTATTGCTAGGAAGTGCAAAGGCAAGGTTAGGTTACTGTGGTGGTGTGCCAGAGTAAATAACGAGCGATCGGGCTATGAAAATAGTTAGAGACACCTCCGAACAAATAGCGACTTAATATCTCATTGTTACAAAGTGAGTGAACTTGCATTTCAAAAATGCTTTGGGAAATATAATTATATTTGGATGAAACATTTGAATGATTTTATCCAACTTTTCTTTAAAAATGTGTGCCGGGGAACAAGCCCTTGATAAATTGTTTTGGTGTTGTGAAAATGTGAAATGTGCGAAAGGATGAATCCATGTGCTCCTATATTATGTTGGTATGTATATACATGAATATATGTTGTGCATTGATGAATAATGTTGAATGATGATGATGACCCGGCTATGTACAAGAAGGGAGTGCACATAAACCGATGATGACCTGGCTATGTACGAGTAGGGAGTGCGCATAAGCCGATGATGACCCAGCTATGTGCGAGTAGGGAGTGCACATGAGCTGATGATGATGACCGGGCTATGTGCGAGTAGGGAGTGCACATGACGATGAATGAAGTGGGGGTGGTGTACGTGTTTATATATGTTCATATAGGTATATGTGATAGAAAATTTATGATTATGATATGTGATTGAAATGAAGAACGAGAAACATTTCTTTTATACTGCCTTGCTTGGATAATTGCTGGAAATTTCCTTTCTTTCCAATTTCATGCTGAATACAATTCCTTCATCAGTAAATGATTTTACAACCAAAGGTTTAAAGGAGGGATTTTAATAAGAACTTGAACTAAATGGCATTGTTTTCAAATAAGTGCATCATGCTTTCTAAACCATTCCTTGTCATTGCTTGTTTCCTTCCTATGTCCACTCACTAATTTTGTACTCACGTTTTCAAAATTCATGTTTTAAGTTTCCTGAGTCAAAGGTGGTTGGATTCTAAGACGAGGTGTTCCTCCTTATCCATTGCTCGGTAAGTTTACCACAACATTAAATGTTAGCAACCGTGTCCAGAGTCACTCTGCTGATGGTCAAGTTCTAATTAAGTGTATATGAATACTTGTTGTGAAACGATGAGATTCATTTGTCAAACTATATATGTGTATTATGGTTGATGATGCCATTATGAATGCATAGTTGGGGTTTATGAATTGTTTTCAAAGGAACTATATTTGAACGCTATAGATTTTGAAATTTGAATGAGTATGGATTAATGTATAAGATACTATAAAGAGGCTTGCTTGGGCTTAGTGGGCTGAACCCATTGAGCCCTTACGCCAGTCATGACCCGAAAATTTAGGTTGTGACAAACGTGGAATCAGAGCTCTAGGTTTAGTTGAATCCCAGAGTTTTTTGTATTATCGGCGTAGTTGTTGGAGTCCGTGTAGAGTCTTGTCCTTGGATTGTGGGTGCGCAATGCAAGTCAAGGACAAGAGGCTGCATGGGCCCTTACTTCATTAGAAACCTACCTGTTCTTATGATGTCTAGATGGATGAGTAATTAATACTTGATTACGAATAGTTCGAGATGCGCCGGTTGCACACGCCATCTCTAGAAAAGACGATAGTCCTAATACCCCTCATAGTACAAGCGAGGGATCGCTAAATTCCACTGCCAAGAGCCAATGGTGCCCTGATCTAGGTAATCTAGAAGGTGACTTGTCCCAAATTCCTATTAACTGGATTCCTCCAAAATTAGAAGAATGGTTTCGTATTAAGGAAAGCCTTGAGAGTAGCAAGAGTCTTGAAAGTGAGGACAGCTTTGACATTCAGGAAGCTGTAAGAAATTTTCTTTTGAAAAGATCTGAAAAATGGCATAGGGAAAAGACGAATGAGGCAGTTGCAAAGGGGAATATTCATCCCAAGAAAGTATCTGTTGTCCGAAACTTTCCTCCTAGTTATGGAATAGGTGATGCATCTGTGGGTTGTGAGGAATACAAGAGGATACAGCAAGCTTGGGTTGAAGATAAAATGAGAAAATCTCAAGAGGAAGAAGAGGACCCAGAAGAGGATCAGTTGATGTGCTCAGATCAAGGCGACGAGGATCCTAAAGATACTTAATACCTTCGTTGAATTTTGTATCACTCTAAGTCTAAGCAGATGCGGTGTAAAGGAAATAGTAGTAGTTATCTATACAAAAGAGTTAACAGCTGGCTTATATTTTGTATGACTTGAACAGATTATAAAGTAGCCGTTTAAATGACTGGATGTGTATGGGAATCTTTTGGTATGACAGAGGTAGACTAGCAATACAATTATTGAGGAAGGATATTCACCTTAATGGCGTGGTTGGCCGCCTTAGATAATTATTAAGGATTGATGTAGAAAGTCATTAATGGTACAAACAACTACGAGGCCTAAGAAACGATTACCAATTAATGGTGGAAAGGTGAAATTTGAAATCACAGTTGCATTTACAATTCAGAAGGATATGGGAGAAATCAATTGAGTCTATAGGTGACATTTAGAATGGATGATGTGATTAAGTTAAGGATTGTAAAAAAATATATATCTAGGTATGGAGGGAACTACAAAATGATGCCATGACATTATAAGATGATAATTTGGCACAAATATAGACTAAGGGAGGTAAATTATGGAACTTGGGAGAAGGTGAATCCTGGATTTAATAAAGATTGTGAATGTCAAATGTGGAAAAAGATGAACTATTTTCATAGCCATTTGTACTGAAAGTCAACAAAACTATTTGAGTTACAAGACAAGAAAGACAAATAATTGTGAATGTTAAGGAATTGTGGAATGTCATAAATGGTCAATAATTTTGTGTGTTGTTTTATATATTGAGAATTTGATGCACAATATGGCAATATTTTCTTAAGGTGGGACTTATTGGTTGAAGGTAAATGTTAAAGGATAAAAATGAGTTTGAAAATATTGACTCGGCTTAGTGCATGTGATAAGCAAAATAGATGATACACATGGTCATGAAAAATGTGAGATTTTTTTTAAAAAAAAAAACTTGCTGAGGAGCCTAACGGCTAAGTCACGGGTTAAGTGATCACGTGCGGTGAGACATAAGTTTAAGATAGGTATCCCTAAGAAAATACTTAAAGGAGTTCTGCTAGGGATTTTGTGAAAGCAAGCATTAAGTTATGTGGTTATAAAGAGGAAGCCATAAGCTGGAAGTGATATTCGTATTGACATATAAAAGTACTCGAGGAGGACCTTGTTTCAAGTCTTGTAATTTCGAGTACAAACTGCAAATTAGTCCAGGGAGAATGATGTCACATTAGTATGGAAGAATAGAACAAAGGATGATTAAAGATAATCTAGATAATGAAGTCCAATAATGAAAACTTCCTAATGTAATATGGAAATTAGAATTCGGAAATGCTTAAGGCATGCACAATTCGAATGAGTCTAAGTTTTAGGTGACTCATTAAAGTCGAAAGGCAACAAGGATATAATATATATGTTAGAGGTATGAAGAATAATTGAGAAATAAGAATGACTTTTAGGGATTGTGGTATTGCATAAGATGCAATGATCCAATAAAGATAAACCTTTGAAAGATCAACGAGATTATAAAGCATATATGAATACTAGATTGCAATTTAATGCAAATGACATTTAGCAAGTGAGATGTGATTAATGACATTGTGAAGCAAGGATATATGGTACGAGGAAACTCAAGCATATAATTAGAAATGATATAAACGATATGAAGTTATGCATAGGCATAACAAGAATGCTGACATGCACTATGAGGATTATTATATTGAATCTTGGATAGGGATAAGGATGAATAAAAGGAAATGTAGTCCAAGGCATGCAAACACATTGATCCCTATGCGTAACGAGGAATGTTGACATTTTGAATGCATGTACATACATAAATGTGAAATTGATGACTTGACCAACTGAGGTGAAGAATTGTTCTCAATAATTTAAGATTTGAACTTTATGTGTTTAATGAGTTGTATAAATGGCACAATGGCAAGAAGTCTCATTAGAAGTTGAACTATGATGATATAAGAAATGTTGGAAAATAATCAGAGAAATGAGATTAAAGAAATGTGATCCATAGCGTAGGAATAATTGAAGTATGTGGCATAAATGCAAGATAAACCTAAAGTATGTGGGAATAATTGAAGGCATTAACCTTCCTCAATGTTGAAACCATGTACAGAAATGAGTATGGTATGTTTATAATGCTATAGGCTACATAATAGCATATGGGGATAAGATGAATGAATGAATGTCAAGAAGTTTGGCCAGGAGCGAAATAATAGGATGGTGATTAGGTATACACAAGTAAGTATAATATGTGATCGAAATTGGTATGATTGAGATGAAGTTATGGTTCAAATTTAATGATAGTGATAAAGGCATGCTTGGTGTCTCGATATAAGAGATCATGATTGTGAAAGGTATTACTGATCTGTTCTAAAGGATAATATTGACATAAATGAAGTATTCAAATTGAACTGGAGGTGAACGAGGTGAATAAATCGAATGTCCCTATAAAGGGGGAAAACGAATAAGATCATAGAGTGAGATTGATAACTCGACACCGACATGAATTCGAGGACGAATTCTATTTAAGTGAGGGAGACTGTAATACTCTGTACTTTGATATGGGGACTAATAAACCTTATCGGATGCCAATTGAAGCATAATAAGGTGTTTTGGATACCAAGGAGACAAGTGAAAAATTTTAAAATAAAATAATATTTTTACTAATAAAATAATATTAAAATATTAATATTTAATCAGATGTCGAAATTAGTCATGAAGAAGGATCATATGGTCAATCCAAGTGGGGGAGAAGAAGTACGAATGAATTTTGGAGATAAACGACGTAAATGAGACCCGCGTGTTATTGTTAAGTCGAGCTAGTGTAGGTAAGTAAATATTTAAATATTATGGTAACACCGCGTTGAAGTACAATTTCGATATTTTGTTGGTACATGTACAGAGGAAGGAAGATAGATGAAAATTAGAATTTTTAGACGTGTCGAAAAGACCGAATTTTAAAATATGAAAGTTGGAGGATTATGTAGTGAAATTAAATGGAAGAAATAAAATAAACAAATAGTAAAATAATAATACAAGTATATATATATAAAAAAAAAAAAAGAGAAAGACCAACATGGGCATCCACCCACGTGGTCAATTAAAGAATCAATACATATTTTTTTTATGGTGGTAGGGGCCGGCCAAGTTGGTAAGAAAGAATGAGATAAAGAAGAAAGATAGAAAAGATAAGAAAAAAGAAAAAAAAGAAAAGTCAAAGTCGGTTAAGTGAAGAAGGAAAAAGGAAAGAGAGAAGTCGGTTGTGAGAGAGAGCAAAAGGAAAGCAACAGAACAAAGGAAAGAAAAAAGAAAGAAACAACCAAGGGAGTGAAAGAGAAAGAAGAAAGGAAAGAAAAAAAAAGAGAAAAGCCGAGCGGTGAGGAAGAGAAAAGAAAGAATAGGAAGGGAGAAGGAGTTGAGTTTGAAGGGGCGGTTTTGCTGCCATTTAGGGAGGAAAGGAGAGCTATTTTTCTGCCATTTTAAGGGAAAGAAAACGACGATTTTGGAAGGCTGAAAAGAGCAACTTTGGCTACTGATTTTTGAGGTTTTGGTTGCCAGTTTTGAGGGTGAAATGAGCAGCTTTAGCTACTAATTTTTGAAGGCTGAAAAGAGTAGCTTTGGTTGTTGATTTTTGAGGTTTTGGCTGCCAGTTTTGAGGGTGAGATTAGCAGCTTTACCTGCTGATTTTTGAAAGCTGAAAGTAGTAACTTTGGCTGCTGATTTTTGAGGTTTTGGCTATCAATTTTATGGGTGAAATGAGTAGCTTAAGTTGCTGATTTTTAAGGTTGAAAAGGATAAAAATTTGCTGCCAGCAGTGAGAGAGAGAGAGGAAGAAATGGTGGCCAGCTTGTGAGTGTAAAGAAGGAAAAAAAAGAATAAACAATGGAAATATTCCATGAGAAGAGGCCCAATGGCAACAAGGAAGGGTAGGCCTAAAAGAGAAGAAAGATGGATACTTGGGCTTGGGTCAACCTAGCCCAAAAAGGTAAAAAAAAAAGAAAATTTCCTTGCTTTTTTTTGGGCTTGTTATGAAGTTAAATTAATTAGGGCTAACCCACTTGTTTAGTTAAATTTTGGTTATTAGTGATATGAATTAAATTTAAATTACTTTAATACAATATTTAAAAAATTCTTTTATGATTTCTCATAAGACTAAAGTAAAGAAAAAAATATGAAATTGATGAATAGTGCTCAAGTGAAGTTAAGAAATTTTAAATGATACATTGTGAAGAATTATTGTTGTCGAAGAAATTTATTTGCATAATTTAGTTGAAAGTGTTAAGTTGAGTGGTATAATATTTGGAAGAAATAAGGAGAAATAATGTGAGTTGAAATTGGAAAATAATTGGATAGATTTGAAATTACTATGGTTGCCATAAATATAGTTAATACTGTGGAAATATAAGATGGATTTGGGCGGAAATTATTTTGAAAGGTTGAAGTTGGCACATGACATCATAAATAAGTTGTCGAATTTATAATATAAAGAATTACGTAAGCAATTGATATAAGTAATTTTAGTAAAAATGTATTAAGATGTGAGTTAATTGAAGATGGTTTCATGATAGGATGAAAAATATAAATTTGAGTAAGGATTAATTGACTGAAGTTCTACCCGTATACGTATGTAATTAAATATATTGAGTTGGTATTATTGCTAGGAAGTGCAAAGGCAAGGTTAGAGTATTGTGGTGGCGTGCCAGAGTAAATAACGAGCGATCGGGCAGTGAAAATAGTTAAAGACACCTCCGAACAAATAGCGACTTAATATCTCGTTGTTACAAGGTGAATGAACTTGTATTTCAAAAATGCTTTGGGAAATATAATTTTATTTGAATGAAACATTTGACTGATTTTATCTAACTTTTCTTTAAAAATGTGTGCCGAGGAACAAGCCCTTGATAAAATGTTTTGATATTGTGACAATGTGAAATGTCTGAAAGGATGAATCCATGTGCTCCTATATTATGTTGGTATGTATATACATGAATATATGTTGTGCATTGATGAATAATGTTGTGTGATGATGATGACCCGGCTATGTGTGAATAGGGAGTCCGCATAAGCCGATGATGACCTGGCTATGTGCGAGTAGGGAGTGCACATGAGCTGATGATGATGACCAGGCTATGTGCGAGTAGGGAGTGCACATGACGATGAATGAAGTGGGGGTGGTGTACGTGTTTATATATGTTCATATAGGTATATGTGATAGAAAATTTATGATTATAATATGTGATTGAAATGAATAACGAGAAACATTTTGTTTATACTGCCTTGCTTGGATAATTACTGGAAATTTCCTTTCTTTCCAATTTCATGCTGAATACAATTCCTTCATCATTAAATGATTTTACAACCAAAGGTTTAATGGAGGGATTTTAATAAGAACTTGAACTAAATGGCATTGTTTTCAAATAAGTGCATCATGCTTTCTAAACCATTCCTTGTCATTGCTTGTTCCCTTCCTATGTTCACTCACTGAGTTTGTACTCACATTTTCAAAATTCATGTTTTAGGTTTCCTGAGTCAAAGGTGGTTGGATTTTAGGACGAGGTGTTCCTCTCTATCCATTGCTCGGTAGGTTTACCACAGCATTAAATGTTAGCAATCGTGTCTAAAGTCACTCCGCTGATGGTCAAGTTCTAATTAAGTGTATATGAATACTTGTTGTGAAACGACAAGATTCATTTGTCAAACTATATATGTGTATTATGGTTGATGATGCCATTTTGAATGCATAATTAGGGTTTATGAATTGTTTTCAAAGAAACTATATTTGAAAGCTACAGATTTTGAATTTTAAATGAGTATGGATTAATGTATAGGATTCTATAAAGAGGCTTGCTTGGGCTTAATGGGCTGAACCAATTGGGCCTTTGCACCGGTCATGGCCTAGAAATTTGGGCTATGACATAGACCTTCCTCAATACTTAGATTTATAAACCTCAAGTGGGTCACAACAATCACTATTCATTCTAATCAAGGTACGGCTCTTATTACCATTATCATACGTCCTCCTTACTACCATTATCACACGTGTTCCTTTATATTGACCTTAAATACAATCCATAGTCCCTTAATTTTCTTCCCATTGACAACCATGGGTTCAAATTATAACTCCACCAAATGAATAAATTATTACGGACCTATCAGTCTAGCTCCACCTTTTTCCATGCTTAATCGGAGGGATATATCATTACATTAACCTCTCATTTGGAGCATAAGCTTAAAGTCTTTCTAACAACAGCTCATGTCTTGGGTGGCATCTCAAACTCGGACAACGACACTACTTATGACCTTTATGTAACGTTAGTGAAAAGGGTAGGTTACTAAGAATAGGAGTTCATATAACCTCTCGTCTATGAATTGTGCTGCAGTCACAAGCCATAAACAAGACTCTACATTAACTCCGACAACTCAGCTGACTGACATGAGAATTCCTAAGACTCGACTAAACCTAGAGCTTTGATATCACGTTTGTCACAGCCCAATTTCTAGGCCATGACCTATGCATGGGCTCAATGGGTATAGCCCATTAAGCCCAAGCAAGCCTTTTTATGCAATCTAGATCATCATTCCCAACTATCATTTCTAAAACCACATATTGTAATTCTCAACTATAAATATTTTAGTAACATTTTATAGCAACCCAATATTCACATTTGTATTATGTTAAAATAATGTCACCCGTTTGGCAACTCATATTGGCATCAGTAATCAAGTATACATAATTGACTTCTAACATGGGTCCTAGCGGATTACATTACATATGCGAGTTCACATAAACAGACTCTTGACAGTTAGCGGAGTGACTCTAAGTGAAGGTACAGCTACTGAGACGCCGTAATACCTACCAAAAGATGGGCATACGTGGACAACTCAATTTAGGTCCCAACTGCCTCTGAATCTGAAAACATGAAGTTCAAAAGAGTGAGTATAAAACTTAGTGAGTGAACAGGCAAGCGGTACGAAGAGATTTTGAAACCATGATGCACTCTAATTACAAACTGCAATACCCCATACTTTGATATGGTGGCAAATAAAGTTTATCGGATGCGAATTTAGGCCAATTATAATGTTTAAACGTGATGGAAGATGAAAGGAGTAGTTTAAGATAAAATGATCTATACGTAAAAAAATAATAATAAAATAATAATATTTTATAGGAAGAGAATTTGTGAGATATAACGGTGATTCGGTAGTCAATTGAGGCATAATAAGGTATTTTGGGTACCAAAGAGACAAGAGAAAAATTTTAAAATAAAATATTATTTTATTAATAAAATAATATTAAAATATTAATATTTAACCGGATGTCGAAATCAGTCATGTAGAAGGATCATATGGTTGATCCAAGTGGGGGAGAAGAAATACAAGCAAATTTTTGGAGAATGAGCGACATAAGTAAAATACGCGTGTTTTGCTAAGTCGAGCCAACGCAGATAAGTAAATATTAAAATATTATGATAATGCTGTGTTGAAGTGCAATTTTGATATTTTGGTAGTACACGTACAGAGAAAGGAAGATAGTTGAAAATTGAAATTTTTAGACGCATCAAAGGGATCGAATTTAAAATATAAAAGTTGAAGGATTATGTAGAGAAATTAAATGGAAGAGATAAAATAAACAAATGGTAAAAATAATAATACAAGTATGTATATATATGTATAAAAAAATAATGGAAGACCAACATGGGCAGCCGCCCATGTAGTCAATAAAAAAAGTCAAAAGACTCTTTAATTAAATAAATGGAAGGGGGCCAGCCATGTGGAACAAAGGGGAAAGAAAGAAAGGTGTGGGGGGCCTGCCAAGTTGGAACAAAATGGAGAATAATATATATATATATATATCTAATTGAATAAGTAAAGTGAAGAAGAGAAAGAAGAAGAGAGAAGTTGATTAGTGAAGAAAAGAAAACGAAAGAAAAAGAAGGTCGAGAGGTCAGGAAGAAAAGGAAGGTGGAAGAGTTGAGTTGAGGGGGGCGATTTTGCTACCATTTAAGGAGGAAAAGAGAGCTATTTTTTTGTCAATTTAATGGGTGAGAGGAGCAGTTTTTGCTGCTAATTTTGAAGGTTGAAAAGTGTAATTTTTCTTGCTGATTTAAAGGCTGAACGGTATGCTTTTGTTGTTGATTTTGAAGGCTGAAAGGTGCAGTTTGGTTGTTAATCTTTGTGGCTTTGGCTACTGATTTTTGAGGGACAATAGTGCAGTTAAGCTGCTAATTTTTTAGGAGAAATAGAGCAGCTTAGCTGCTGATTTTGAAATCAATATGAGCAGTTTTGGCTACTGAAAATTATCGATTGAAAGAAGTAAGAAATTGTGGCCGGCGGTGAGAGGGAGAAAGAGGAAGAAATTGTGGACAGCTTTTGCATGTGAGAAAAGAAAAGAAAGACAAGCAAGGTATGGCTGAACAGTGAAAGAAAGAAAAAAGAGAAGAGAAAAAAAAAGAAAAGTAAAGAAAAAGAAAAAGTGGGCATGGCCCAATAAGAAAAAATAATGGGCATGGCCCAATAGAAAGAAGTTAGGGAGAGACCATAAAAAGGGCCCAATAGCCATAAAGGAGGAAAAGCCCAAGAGAGAATAAAGGTGGAAAAAATTGGACTTTGACTAACCTAGTCCAAATAGGTAAAGAAAATTTTCTTTGCTTTTATTTGGCCTATTATGAAATTATATTATTTTAAGTTAGCCATTTGTTTAATTAAATTTTTGATTATTAGTGATATGTATTAAATTTAAATTACTTTAATATAATATTTAAATATTTTATTAGGAGGTGTCATAGGACTAAAGTAAAGAAGAAAATGTGAAATTTACGAATAGTGCTCGAATGGAGTTAAGAAATTTTAAATGATTCATTGTGAAGAATTATTGATGTCGGAGGAATTTAGATGCATAATTTGGTTAAGAGTGTTAAGTTGAATGGTAAAATATTGGAAGAAATGAGGAAAAATTACCAAAATGCCCTTCTGAGAAAAAAATTATTTTTCTATTGTTTTGATTTGGAAATAGTTTATAATATCTTAAAACATAATTTTAGTAACTAAAACTCACAGGGGAAGCGAGAAAAACTGATGTTAAGCCTTGCGAGGTTTTGATTGACATTTTGGGTAATGAATGTCTATCGGGACGTAGCGGCGATTGTCATGGGCTCGATGGGAGTTCCGAGTCATGACACAAACAATGCAATTTAGTTTGATTTCTGGTAAAGCCTCTTAATTCAACCCTTGATTGTTTAATTCCTTAGCATTGAAAATCCATGATAAACCATGAAGTTGAAAAGAATGAAAATTTCGACAATGTCAACACAAGACAAGCAAAACAGAGAGCTTTTTGCTGCAGAGGAAAGGTGTCACAGCCCAAATACCGGGCCATGACCGGCGCATAGGCCCAATGGGAATAGCCCACTAAGCCCAAGCAAGCCTAATTATGCAATTCCGATTATCATTCCCATCCATCATCTTTAAAATGAAGTGTTGTAACTCTCAAAAGTAAATGTTCCAGTAATATTTTATAACAACTAAATATTCATATTTATATTATATCAAAGTACTGTCATCATCAATCCAACATATACATACTTCATTTATAACATGACTCTTAGTAGTTTACATTACATATACATGTTTACAAGTAATAGACTCGAGACCGTCAAGGGAATGACTCTGGGTGAAGATACAACTACTGAGATGCCATAGTACCTACCAAGAAGACGAGCATATGTGTGCGACTCAATCTAAGTCCCAACTACCTCCAAATCTAAAACATGAATTTTAAAAACGTGAGTTCGAAACTCAGTGAGTGAACATAAGAAGGGAACAAGCATTCAATAGGAAGAATTTGGAAATCATGATGCATTTGATTTAATTGATTTAATTTCTTACTAAAAACCCCTCATTTCAAACTTTGATTAACAACCTCATAGTGTTGCAATAATCCATGATCAATCCATGAAGTTAAATGGGTGAAAAATATGTCAAAAACCAAATAGGGTAGCATGTAGGACAGAATGTTTCTCGCTACAGCGAAGTTCATTCTCGCTGCAATGAGAAATAGTATCAGTTTACATGTGTTTCATTTTTTCTAGAATATCTCCCGCTACAGAAGTCCAATTGACCTGATTTTTAAACTATTAGAAAGATAAAAGGCAAGGCTACAACTTTGATGTTTACCACTTTTCCCAGTTCAATAGGAAAGGAGTCAAAATCTTCATCAAAGTGAAGGCACTACATCAAAACCTGAGAGTTTCTCGCTACAGCGAGATTTATTTTCGCTGCAACGAGTTTCTGGCTGCCAAAATAGACTGTTTCTGGCTGCAGCGAGAAGCAGGGCACCTAAGTGAAAAAGGGGCCTCATTTGCACAAAAAATCCATTTGGTGCTGCAATAAAGATCAATTTGCAAGAAAATGGGAATTTCTCAAGATTCATCATGCCAAATTTCACATGCGTTTCAATCATATATCATATTCATGAACTTTCATTTTATAAGCATAGATATGCATAAATACATAGATAAACATCAATACATAGATAAACATCAATATCATCATAATCACACACGGCTCATGTGCATCCCCCCACATCGTGCACATAGTCGACGCCATCGTGTGCATCCCCCCACATCATGCATAATCAGTGCCATCGTGTACATCCCCCCACATCGTGCACACGGACACTATCATCATCCATCTCCCACACCACCATCATCACCGACATGTGCATTCCCCCACATCGTGCACACACACGATTATAATCATCATACACTATCAACTATCATGTACAACATATATATATATATATCATCATAATGCAATAGTGCATGAATCCATAACAACCACATATCACAACATAAAATCATTTAACAAAAGCTTGTTCCCAAGGCACTTGTTTTAAGAAAAAGTTGTATAAAATCATACAAATGCTTTGTACAAAATAGTCACATTCCCAAAACAATTTTGAAATGCAGTTCACTCACCGGTATTGCTAAACCTCTAATCGACTCTAACCTTCACTAATGGTTCAAATGGGCAAGTGAGGCCTTGTTGGAACCTATACACACACAACATCACAACCAATCCAATTTACATTAATATCACTCTAAAAGCTAGTTTCTAATTCAAATTCTTCTAGTCATTCTTAATTAGCTTCCAACTATATCAAATGGCTATTCCTTGCACTACTCTAATCACACTAAAAGTGAATAAACCACTCAACAATAAAACAACTCATAATCCCAATTACTAGCCATTATCAACAACTTAAAACCAAGCCTAGTTCATCACTCACCTTAAGGTTTCTTTGTAGTTGAATTTTCTTCCAATAGCTTCCAAACAATTGTGAAAAATCTCTCTTTCTCTCTTTAAACCTCCAACTAGTTAGAGAAAGTGCTGAACAAGGACTTTTTGAGGGTTTTAAAGTGAAAGAGTGAAAAAGCACAAGGGTTCTAGTCAAAAGGGCACAAAGGTATGAAAATTAGAGCTAGAGAGAGAAAGTTGTGAAAGTTTCATATCAAGCTTCCATGGAGGATAGAAGCAACACGAGATGGAAGAAGAAGAAAGAGAAGAAGCTGCTGGAGAATGAAGAAGTTGCTGGAAGAAAAAGATATTTATAGCTTAAGCTTATCTATTCCACTTGAAATTACGAAAATGCCCTTAGCACATTAACTTGTTCTCCTTCAATCCTTGGTTCAATCTTTTTACTCTTTTGATACTAAAACAAGTCCATAATGGTCTAGACATGTTCGGATTTATGAAACTTAAAAATTTTGACTCGAGGTGAAAAATGACCATTTTGCCCCTATGGTGAAAATTATTGAAACTTCTAGTTTTCTTCGTGTTTTCATCATTACACATTATTTATTCCATCTTATGCCTATTTAGACCTTAAAATATCATAAAACCTTATTCTGGGATCTTTTTAGAGGAAATGATGAAACTACCCCTGGCCCGTGTTATTGCGTCTATGCGTAGTTATGAGCCTATAGGGGTTAAGGTCTCACAAAAGGCATTC
Organism: Theobroma cacao; assembly: GCF_053813885.1. Classification (NCBI taxonomy): domain Eukaryota; kingdom Viridiplantae; phylum Streptophyta; class Magnoliopsida; order Malvales; family Malvaceae; genus Theobroma; species Theobroma cacao. The sequence continues at coordinate 10,465,922 of NC_142648.1, read as the reverse complement.
TCGCTGCAGCAAAAACAGAGCCAGTGCATAGCCTCCCAAACTTGAGACTTTCTTGGCGCAGCAAGAATGCATTCTCGCTGCAGCGAAAACAGAGCTAGATGAGGTTAGCAAAAATTTTCACTACTATATAAATCTAATCCTGTTGCAATGAAATTCAACTTAAACACATTTGACAATAATCAAGTTTCAACAATCAATGCAACCATATATTAATTCCAAACCTCTATATATAGTAAATATATATATAAGCATATACACCACCACTGCCTCACCCAGCTCATGTGCACTCCCACAACGCACATAGCCGAAGTCATCGAGTGCATCCCCCCACATTGTGCACATCTAATACCATCGTGTGTATCCCCCCACATCGTGCACAAGCAATATCATTATGTGCATCCCCCCACATTGTGCACAAATAATATTATCGCCCACACTCCCACACCTCGTCATCAACGGCATGTGCATCCCCCCACATTGTGCACACGCACGGTTCTATTTATTACATAATATCAATACACAACATATATATATTAACATCATATAGAGGCACAAGGATTCATCATATTGCGTACTCACAACATGAAACGTTTTAATTAAGGCTTGTTCCCATGCATAATCTTTAAGGAAAAATCAAATAAAAATCATTCACATACTTCATCAAAATATCAATGCATTTTCCAAAACATTTTAAATGCAAGTTCACTCACCTTATGATAGCAGGATTTTACATCGTTATTTGTTCGGAGGTGTATCTAGCTATTCCTGCTTGTCGATAGCTCGTTAATTCCTCCAGCATGCCACCACAGTACATTACCTTTACTGTTGCACTTCCTAGCAACAATCCCAATTCAATATCTTTAGCGTACATCATTTATACTACCCTTTTTCATTCAATCACGAATCCTTATTCAACTAACTTATATCTTGTCACATTTTTACCAAAGTTGCCTTTATCCTTTACTTGCGTAATTCTTTAGATTATAGATACTGGCAACTTATTTATAACTCCAACACATATATTAATCTTGTTTAAGGATATTTATCAAGTTTAACCATCATTTCCACAACAATTACCTAACATATGGCAACAACTACAAATTTACTTCCATCAAACACTTTCTAAGTTTACATGTAACACTATTCTCATTTACATGTTGCCACCAAGCATAACATCAATATCCATTCATACGCACCAACATCTATAACCTTTTAAGCTTTTCCTAACAACACATATATCCACACAATTCACTTCTTTTCCAAACTTCTAATCAATATAATTGCCTTCCAACCATACCCATGACACCACAATAACACTACATATTGCACACAATCATTCTCACCATAGTAAACCAATCATAGGCTTCAAATTATAGCATGAAGCTTACAACTTGGTTTTAGCTTGGATTTCACCCAACAAAATTCATAATTCCCTCACACCCATGGCCACCATAGCTGCCACAAAATGATTCACTCATTATTTTTCCAAGGATTTAACCAACCATGAGCTTAAAAACACAAAATCCTTACCTTATGTTTGTTGAATTATAAAACCAAGCTTTTTCTTCCTTCCTCTCTTTTTCTTTCTTCTTCTCCTAGGGTTTAGATGTGCTGGAATTTGGGGTTACAAACTGCAGGTTTAGTGCCCAAGAAGTTTGGAGAAGAAAGAAGTAAGAAAAGAAAGGAAATGAAAAGAAAACAAGGAAAAGAAATTGAAAAACTCCATTTTCATGGTGGTGAATGAGAAGATGGCGTTGGAAGCTTCAAGAATGAAGAAGAAAATATCTTGTTAGGAGGATAAGGATGGTTATGGCTGATAAGGATGAGAGTCAAAGCTTTCTTTGGAAGCTTTGACCAAACTTTATGCAAAATTACCATTTTACCCTCCAAGTTTCTTTTTTTTTTTTTTAATTTAGTCCTTCCAGCACTCTTTTAACTCTAATTTCCCTTTTATTATCTTCTTTTACACAGGTACAAATGAAATATAAAGTTTGTGCTCCAATGCGATGTCCCCATAATATTTAAAATATTCATTTACCCGCGTTATCTTTATTTAATAAAGACACGCGAGCCCCATTAACATCATATTTCTCGAAAACTTCCTCGTTCTTCCTCTCCCCCACTTAAATTGACCATATACTCCTCCTTCATGAAAATTTTCGATACTAAATAAAGTATTATTATTTTAATATTATTTATTAATAAAATACTATTTTATTCCAAAAATTTTCTCTTGTCTCCTTTTGTCTCCTTGGTACCCCAAATACCTTATTATGCCTCAATTCACTTCTGATTCACTTTGTATCTCGCAAAATCTTCCCCGATAAAAATATTATTATTTTATTATTATTTCCTCGCGTACGAAATATTTTATTCTAAACTATTTATTTCATCTTTCATCACTTTTAAACATTATAATTAACCTCAATTAGCATCCGATAAGCTTTATTAGTCACCATATCAAAGTACGGGGTATTACAGCTTTTCACAAGCTCAACCACAACCTTTCACAATGATTTTTCACGGGATCAACCAAAACCCAAAATGGCTTTTCAAAGGCTCAACCACAACCTTTAACAATGGTTTTTCATGGGATCAACCAAAACCCAACACTAACTTTTCTAACGCTAAGTCAAAACCTACTACAACTGTCATGACCCAATACTCTCTTCAAGCTCGTGACAACCGTCGCGATGTCCCGATAGACATTCATCACCCGAAATGCCGATCGGAACCTCGCAAGGATTTAATATGAATTTTCTCACCTCCCTTGTGATCAACAGTTGTATAATAACATGTTTTGATAGGAAATAAACTATTTCCAAATCAAAACAATAGAAAATTAATTTTTATCTTATAGGGGCATTTTGGTCATTTTTCCACACTAATCTTGACACCAGTTAAAAATATAGTATACAAGTGGAAAACACATATTTCATAATCAAAAATGAATTTAGATGTCCAAAACATTCATTTATAGCGAAACTATATCTATTTGAATATAACAAAAGTATTCAATAAAATATTCTATTTTCTTATAAAACTATATTTATAGAGTTACTGGTAAATAACTTTTGTAGCTTAAAAGCTAAATAAATTCATTCATACTGTAATACAGATAACCAAAGTATAAGATTTAATTTATAATGATACGTGGGCCCATGAATGACCAAAAGTATCAAAAGAAATGAACCTACAGTTTTTGGATGATGCAAGTCCAACTATAGTCCTCGACGATATCAGCTATCTACAGTCTATTCTGAGCCTAAAATACGTGGAAAGGAGGGTGGTGAGATTATAAAATCCCAGTGAGTAAACAAACATCATTTAAATCAGTTAAAGCCGAGTAAAAGGAGACAATCAAAATATCCCATCACATTACGTATTTCACAATTTGAAAATTCATCCCAACCTATGTAAACGGTTGTATTTCATTTAATTTCTCATTAAGGCTTATGAGTTTCATAAACATTTGGCTCACGCCATCAAATAGTACTCGATGACACCTTGATCAGAGGCGTACACTCGAGCCCACCAAGGCTATTAAAATTTTCGTATACACGTAAAACATATCTTTATTTCGTTTTGAAACACAGTCGTTCCTTGGCATTAGCGGAGTTCATCACCACGAGGTGGTTCGACTTGACATGAACTCTAAGCATACCCCAGGATATACCCTACGCGCCTCTCCGATCGAGGTATGAATATAACCGGATTTCGTGCCCCTAGAATAGGCTGGTCCATAGAACTCGCCCACTGCAGCAAGTTAAACCCACCATACAATAAAATTTGCAATAGCATGAAATGGCATGTCACGACCCGAAACCTCCCTCAGGCTCATTACCCGTCGCGACGTCCCAATTGACACTCATTACCCGGAATGCCAATCAAAACCCTGCAAGGCTTACATATCAATTTCTTGCCTTTCTTGTGAGCAATCGTTTTTAAATATTCCATTTTAAACAATTATCAGTCGTTTCTGGCTCAAGTAAATCAAAAGACCAAAATATATCATTTTTTATATAAAACAATATAAAATAGAAACACGTATAAATAATCTTTTGTAACGTGTAAGGAAAATAAATTCATACATACAAAAATTTACAAAGTTATAATGTACAATAATAATTACAATGACAAGTGGCCCAAAATACACCCAGTGTTGGTGCTAGTAATCTACTGTCTGTGAGATAGAAGGGTCAACTGGAATCCTCGACAAAATCGGGTATCTACAAGCTACCACAAGCCTGAAATATTTGGAAAGGAGGTGGGTGAGATTTTTCAATCCTAATGAGTAAACAGACATTATCATAAATATCTAAAGGCGAGTAAAATGGAGGCAAGTTTAAACAACATATCACAAACCATTTCATAAGGTTTTCAATTTATTTCTTAAACCATAAAATACTTGTAATTTACCAAAACAATTGTTAAGGCTTCTAACTTTTATTAAAAATAGGGCTCAAGCCAAAATTAATCCTCGGGCATACCTTGGCCGAGGCATCTAACCGAGTCCGCCAAGGTTGTTAAGATATTTACATGTGAAACACATTTTTATTTTTAAAACAAGCCGTTCCTTGGCGTTGGCCGAGTTACACATTCACGTGGGGGTTCGACGTGAAGTGAGCTCTAATACTACCCCGGGAGTTACCCTTGTCACGACCCAGAACCTCCCTCGGGCCCATGACAACCACCGCGACGTCCCAATTGACACTCATTACCCGAAATGCCAATCAAAACCCCGCAAGGCTTACATATCAGTTTCTGGCCTTTTTTGTGAGCAATCATTTTTAAACATTCCATTTTAAACAATTTCTAGTCGTTTTCGACTCAAATAAATCCAAAGAAATTTTTTTTAATAAAAAGATTTATAGACAAATATCATTATTCAAAATATTGATTAAAATATAGCATTTTTATATAAAAGAATATTTATAGAAACACGTGTAAGAAATCTTTTGTAATGTGTAAGTAAAATAAATTCATACATACAAAATTTTACTAAGTTATAATGTACAATAATGGTTACAATGACAAGTGGCCCAAAATACACCCAGTGTTGGTGCTAGAAACCTACTGTCTGTGTGGTAGAGATGTCAACTGGAATCCTCAACAAAATAGGGTATCTACAAGCTACCATAGACTTGAAATGTTTGGAAATGAGGTGGGTGAGATTTTGCAATCCCAATAAGTAAACAGACATTATCATAAATATCTAAAGGCGAGTAACAGAGAGGCAAGTTTAAACAACAAATCACAAACCATTTCATAATGTTTTCAATTTATTTCTTAAACCATAAAATATTTGTAATTTACCAAAACAGTTGTTAAGGCTTATGTCTTTTATAAAAGAAAACAAGGCTCAAGCCAAAACTAATCCTCGGGGATACCTTGGCCGAGACATCTAACCGAGTCCGCCAAGGTTGTTATAACATTTACATGTGAAACACATTTTTATTTTTAAAACAAATCGTTCCTTGGCATTGGCCGAGTTACACATTCACGTGGGGGTTCGACGTGAAGTGAGCTCTAATACTACCCCGGGAGTTACCCTCCTTGCCTCTACAACCGAAGTAACTATATAACTGTGTTTACCGTGCCCCTCTAATAGGTAGTCCACGGAAACCCGTCACTGTAGTGACTAACCCACCAATTTTAATAAAATTTCGACAGTATAACGTGGCTTTTATTTATTTATCCAGCCTGCATAGTAAAAACAGCTTACATAAATTCCCAATGCAATTTATCAAATATAGCCACATATACTCATATTTCATAAGCCATTCATAGGAAAATATATATTTCAAAATAATTGTCAGCCTCCAATTACTCAATTTCATAATCAACACAATATATTTTTTATTTGTCACATTTATTTCTAAAACATCAAAAATCCCATTTTAATCTCATTTTCATTTCATAAAATCCATAAAGATCATTTAAAAATAAACTCTAGATAATTTACAATAATAATAGGTTTACTCACCGTTTGTACAAACTAATTGCTTTTTAGGTGCCCCGATAACTACTCATCGGGTACGATTTACTTGCCTTTACCGGAAGGCTTTCCTCCTAGACACATTGCAAAAATTTACTCAATTCATCACATTAATGCTAAATCACTATATATTTGACTTAAATCCTATACTAATGCATGGTATGAAATGCAATAGCCAAAAATGGCTTAAACGCGGTATTAACCTATTTTTGGCACTTTACCCGATAAATTGCTGACGCACTCCATTTTAGCTCTAAATCGTCTCATTCTCTCTCCAACATTTCTAACCATTGAATATCAGCCAATAACCTTCTAAAATCACCAAAATCAGTTCACTTTCCTCCTTGAAAAATTCAGCCAAAAATGGAACATTAACTCGGTAAATTTTCTACTTTGTTTTTCCATCACATTTAACCATTTTTTATCATTTTCTCTTCATTTCTCTTAGAATAAAAATCAGATCATCATCATTGTACCTCATTGCAGATTCGGCCAAGGGTGGGTATTGTGAAAATTTAATGCTTTCTTGCCAAATTTAATTTCTAAACACATTTAACTAACTAAAACTACCAATTTAACTAAAAATCAAAACCTAAAAATTTCAAAATCTCTCCCCTAGAAATTCATCCAGCCCTTGATGTCACTTTTAGATCTCTCTCCTCAAGCATGCTAAATGGAAATAAAGGCATAGGAAAGCTAGAAATCAAGCTAAAGTCGAAAAATCTTACCGTTAGATGCTTAAACAGGCGAAAAACGTGAATTCCCCTTTGAATTTTTCTAGTTTCCCTTTGTTTTCTTTCTTTTCTTCCTTTCCTCTCTATTTCCTCTCTTGTTCTTCCTTATGGCCGGCCATCACTTAAAATGGGGTTTAAATGGGCTGACTTTTCATTAAAATAATATTAAACCATTAAAAAAATGCCATTTGTCACTTTCCCATTGGTCCGTTTTTAAAATTTCATCCATTTGTTTTCAAATTTTCACCATACACTTGTCCCACATATCCATAGCTTAGATACAATTCTCAAACTTATCCAAAGTCTCGGTGGAGTAATTTTTGAAATTTACACTTTTACCCCGGTAAAAGTGAAAAATTACATTTTTGCCCAAAAAATTGAAAAATTGCCCATAGACATATTTTTCATCCCTTATACTCATACCATTCTCCAATTTGTCAAATTTGATCTAAATTCTCTCAAAATCTCAAATTTTGTCCACGGGTGGAAAAATTACAATTTTGCCCCTAAACATCAAAATTTTCAATTTTTCCCCAAATGAACCCTCGAACTCCGAACAATCATTTTTAGTCATTCCTTGACTACAAAATTTTAAATTTCATCCTACGATTTCTATTTGAACTAGTTCGAGGTTAAATCAATTCAAGTGTACCGTTAGGTACAATATCGGGTTTCGTCTATTCTTAGGGACTTTCCTAGCATAATAACATGCTACTCAGTGCATGTATGTTATGACATGTATTTATAGGGTCAGATTTTACAACCCTCCTCGCCTCTACAACCGAAGTAATTATATAACTGGGTTTACCGTGCCCCTCTAATAGGCAGTCCACGGAAACCCGTCACTGCAGTGACTAACCCACCAATTTTAATAAAATTTCGACAATATAACATGGCTTTTATTTATTTACCCAGCCTGCATAGTAAAAACAGCTTACATTTATTCCCAATGCAATTATAAAATATAGCCACATATACTCATATATCATAAGCCATTCATAGTAAAATATATATTTCAAAATAATTGACAACCTCCAATTACTCAATTTCATAATCAACACAATATATTTTTATTTGTCACATTTATTTCTAAAACATCAAAAATCCAGTTTTAATCTCATTTTCGTTTCATAAAATACATAAAGAGCATTTAAAAATAAACTCTAGATAATTTACAATAATAATAGGTTTACTCACCGTTTGTACAAACTAAATGCTTTCTAAGTGCCCCGATCACTGTTTGTCGGGTACGACTTCCTTACCTTTACTGGAAGGCTCTCCTCCTAAACACATTGCAAAATTTACCCAATTCATCACATTGATGTTAAATCACTGTATAATTGACTTATATCCTATACTAATGCATGGTATGAAATACAATAGCCTAAAACGGCTTAAACGCGATATTAACCTATTTTTGGCACTTTACTTGTTAAATTGCTAACGCACTCCATTTTATCTCTAAATTGTCCCATTTTCTTTCCAACATTTCTAACCATTAAATATCAGCCAATAACTCACTAAAATTACCAAAATCAGCTCACTTTCCTCCTTGGAAAATTCGGCCAAAAATAGGGCATTTACTCGGTTAATTTTCCACTTTGTTTTTCTATCATATTTAACCATTTTTCATCATTTTCTCTTCATTTCTCGTAGAATAAAAATCAGTTCATCATCATTGTACATCAATGCATATTTGTCCAAGGGTGGGTATTGTGAAAATTTCATGCTTTCTTGCCCAATTTGATTTCTATACACATTTAACTAACTAAAACTATCAATTTAACTAAAAATCAAAACCTAAAAAATTCAAATTCCTCTCCCTTGAATTTCATCCAGCCCTTGATATCACTTTTTGATCTCTCTCCTCAAGCATGCTAAATGGAAAAAAAGGCATAGGAAAGGTAGAAATCAAGCTAAAGTCGAAAAATCTTACCGTTAGACTCGTAAACGGACGAAAAACGCGATTTCCCCTTTGAATTTTCTAGTTTCCCTTTGGTTTTTCTCTTTTCTTCCTTTCCTCTCTATTTTCTTTCTTGTTCTCTCCTTATGGCCGGCCATCACTTAATATGGGGTTTAAATGGGCTGACTTTTCATTAAAATAATATTAAATCATTAAAAAAATGCCATGTGTCACTTTCCCGTTGGTCCGTTTTTAAAATTTGGTCTTCTAAACTTCAAATTTTCACCACTTACAATACCATAGTTATTCATACCAAAAACAAATAAATCCTATGATTTTGACAAGTTTTGGGTGGTGAAAATTACAATTTTTACCCCAAAACGATAAAATTACCGTTTTGCCCCTATGTTTCGAAAATTGCTAGAATTGAAATTTTTCACTTCCTATCATTAAATTATACTCCAAATAATTAATCTTGGTCAAAAATTTCACTCCATGGTCAAATTATTATCTTAGGTGGCAAAATAACGATTTTGCCCCTAAACATCAAAATTTTCAATTTTACCCCAAATGATCCCTTGAACTCCGAACAATCATTTTTAGTCATTCTTCGACTATAAAATATTAAATTTCATCCGACGATTCCTATTTAAACTAGTTCGAGGTTAAATCCACTCAAGTGTACCGTTAAGTATAATACTGGGTTTCGTCTATTCTTAGAGACTTTCCTACCGTAATAACATGCTACTCAGTACATGTATATCATGACATGCGTTTATAGGGTTGGGTTGTACATGGCAATTATTTTATTTTGCAGCCTCTCAAGGCAAATCAATAATTCGTGCATTTTCAGCACATTTAGCAATTCAACCATTCATGCCAATATTGCCATAAGCCAATCAATTAAAACCATAAATTTACAACATATCAAGTGGTCTCCAATTACTCTATTTTCAAATTCATCATTCAATTTCAAGATAATTTATAAATTCATTTCATTTAAACAGATTTTCCATAAAATTCACAAAATCGAATAAAAAGACCACTTTAGATAATTAAAATGATGATAAGGTTACTCACTTCACAATAGCAGGATTTTTACGTCACTATTGATTCATACTTGTATAATTATTCTTAGTTGTCAGTCACCTACGTCGTTCGGCACACTCCCACAACAATTTTCCTAGCAACAATTTAAATCCAATATACTTAGTGCATCAATTCCACTTCTCTCTCTCATTCTCTCATAAATCTACATTATTTCTCCTCATTTCTTCCAATATTTTACCATTCAACTTAACACTCTCAACCAAATTATGCATCTAAATTCTTCCGACATCAATAATTCTTCACAACGAATCATTTAAAATTGCTTAACTTCATTCGAGTACTATTCATAAATTTCACATTTTCTTCTTTACTTTAGTCCTATGACACCTCCTAATAAAAATTTAAATGTTGTATTAAAGTAATTTAAATTTTATTCATATCACCAAATAACCAATGTATAATTAAATAAAATGAGCTAGCCTCCAAACAATCCAATTTCACAATAAATCATGGAGTAGAGTAAAGAAATTTTACCCAATTAGGCTAAGTTGGCCCAAGTCTCCACCTTCATTTTCTTTTGGAATTTTCTTCTTTTGTTGTTTTTGGACCCTTTTTCATGAACTCTTCCCATCTCTTTCTAATTGGGCCGTGCCCATTCTTTCTTTATTGGGTCATGTCCATTTATATGCATATATGTAGATATATATATATATATATATTTTTTCTTTTCTTTTCTTTTTCTCTTCTTTTCTTTTCTTTTCTTTTCTTTTTCTTTTTCCCTTCCTCTTCTCTCCAGTTGACCAACAGCTTCTTGCTTATCTTTCTTTTTCCTTTCCCACGTACAAGAGCTGTCCATAATTTTTTCTCTCTCTCTCTCTCTCTCTCACCGCTGGCCATAACTTCTTGTCTTTCAACCAAGAAATTTTTAGCAGCTAGAGCTGCTCATATCCACACCAAAATCAGCAGTTAAGCTGCTCTATTTCTCCTCAAAGTTAGTAGCTAAGCTGCTCTATTTTTCCTTCAAAAATCAACAGCCAAAGCTACAAAAATTAGCAACCAAAACCATACCATTCAGCCTTCAAAATCAGTAGCAAAAATTGTACTTTTCAGCCTTTAAATCAGCAGTTAAAGCTTAAAAAATCAGCAGCCAAAGCTACTCCTTCCTTCCTCAAAATTAGTTCTATCCTCCTCCAAAATTTACAGCAAAACCGCCCCTCAACTCAGCTCTCTCTCATCTCACTTTCTTTCTCACGCTCGGCTTTCTCTTTTTTTCTTTTTTCTCTTTTCTCTCGGTTGCTTCTTTCTTCTTTCTTTCCTTTGTTCTTTTGTTTCTCTTTTATTCTCCCTCACAACCGACTTCTCTCTTCTTCTATGTCTTCTTCACTTTACTTTTTTTTTTTGTTTCATGAATCTTCCAATTTGTTTTCTTTCAATTTGGCCAGCCCCCCCATTTTTCTTTCCTTCTCCATTTTATTCCACATGGCGGGCCTCCCTCCATCAAGCAAATCAAAGAGTCTTTTGACTCTTTTTATTGACCACATGGGCGACTGCCCATGTTGGTCTATCTTTATCTATATTTTTTTTATATACTATTATTATTTTACTATATGTTCATTTTATTTCTCTCATTAATTCCATTACATATCCTCCAATCTTTATATTTCAAATTCGATCCTTTTAATACATCTAAAAATTTTAATTTTCATCTATCTTCCTTCCTCTGTACGTGTACTACCAAATTATCAAAATTGTACTTCAATGCAGTATTACCATAATATTTAAATATTCACTTATTCGCGTTGGCTCGACTTAGCAAAACATGCGTATTTCACTGTCGTCGCTCATTTCGAAAAATTTATTTGTATTTCTTCTCCCCCACTTGGATCAACCATATGATCCTTTTTCATGACAAATTTTGATTTCGACATCTGGTTAAATATTAATATTTTAATATTATTTTATTAATAAAATATTATTTTATTTTAAAAATTTCCTCTTGTCTCCTTGGTACCTAAAATACCTTATTATACCTCAATTAACTTCCGAATCACCTTTTATCTCCCAAATTCTCTTTCAATAAAAATATTATTATTTCCTCGCATGCGAAATATTTTATCCTAAACTATTCCTTTCATCTTTCATCACTTTTAAACAGTATAACTGACCTCAATTTGCATCCAATCAACTTTATTAATCACTGTTTCAAAATATGGGGTATCACAACAACAACCAAGCTTGCCCAAGCTTGATCAACCCCTTAGAGTGTCTCTCACACTCTAAGTAAACAGAAAATAGAGAAACGATGAAGTACAATTAATCACCTAGCTGATCTAAGATGTACAAACTTAAGATCAAACACTTTTTCAGAGGATGGGAGTGAAATACAAGTGTAAAGAGAAGGATTTTGGTCTTCTAAGATCAAAATCACTATGGATGGCTTTTCTCTCTTTTTTTTTATTGTTAGAGAGGCTTTAAATACTTGCAAAATCAATTTTGGCCGTTAGAGAAAAAAACTAGCTATTTCTAGTTGTTATTTTATCTTCTAGTGCTCAATTCAAATTTTCTAACAGAATGATTTTAGTCGACTAATTGCTCTCTTAGTCGACTAAATTGTTTCTGTCTTCTAATCCCAATTTTTGGTAGTGAGCATTTAATCAACTAACTTATTTCTTAGTCGATTAAATTGTTTCTGGCTCGAAATCCAAATTTCTAGCAATAAGCTCTTAGTCGACTAACTTACTTCTTGGTCAACTAAGTCTTCTCTGTCTCTCAATCCTCTTGAGCTCGCCAATTTCTAATTTGAATTTTAGCTAACCAGCACCATTTATTATCCAACTAAGAGGCTTCTGTTTTGTTGACCAATTGTGGCTCCTTATTCATATGATTTTTGATATGTGCCTTTGAATAATTAATTTATTCTTGGCATACAATTTTTGTCCTACACACTCAAGTAGAGATCTTAGACACAAATGAGTGGGAATGTTTTATTATCATCAAAAACTAATGGAGTCAACATTCTCTATCTCTTATTTTTGATGATGACAAAACACTCCTAGATTAAGAGTGCAATGTCTATGTTCAATATGAATACTTCAAATCTTTGTGTGTAATGAGTTGCTCCCCTTTAGTCAATGCATCTAGTTTTCTTTACATAACATTGAACAAAACCAAAATTGAGCATCACACACATAAATTAAACATGAAGACCTATTTAACTCTATTTAACTTAGTCTTCCTTTTCTCTTTTTTTTCCATCATTAAAAAAGATATTCAAAACTCCCCCTTATGAGTGCATCTAGATTTTCCTTTAATCTTTAAATCAGACTTTAATAAATAGGAACCATAAGCACTCATATACTTAAGTCATACAAGCTTATAGATATAGTTCAATAACTTCAAGAGTCAAGCTTGTGTCTATGTAAGAACAAATGTATGGGAGTTAAAACATTTCAAGAAATTGTCAAAGATTACTCAAATAAAGTTCAAGCAAATTTGATCACTTTTTCATAATCAAAACTATAATAATTTTAAAGCTAACATTGCGTAGGTAAATGGTATCCCCTAGCTTTCCTTTGTGTCACTTGATAATTATTAAATATTAGCTAAGTCCTTAATTTTCAATTATAATTTAGTTATTTTTTATTATTTTTATAATTAGTCTATTTTTAAGTAAGTTGTTTTAATTTTATGTTTATTTCTTTTAATTTGGTTATTATTTATTAGTTTTTATATTTTTATAGGAACTAAGGGAATTTGGCTTAATTTTGGAAAGTAAGGTATTAAAAGACTCGAAAGTTTGCTTGCATATGCTTCAGTGTTTTAACCATAATATGCATTACAGAACTCCAAATGCTGCTATTCTTAGACCACTGTAAAGTTAAGAGATAGAGCTAAAACTTTTATGCTGATCATTTTGCCTAGTTCTGCCTGTAAGATAGAGAATATGGCATCGAAAAATAGTTGGGTGTACTATTGTAGGAATGGCAATTTTAAGACTGACAATTAATGTTTAGGCCTCATTACTCTATTAAGCCCAATATTTAGAATTACTAGGTTAATTTAGGGACTTATAGGTTAAGTTTGTTAGTATAAATAGGATATTTTTAAAAGACATTAGGGAGACAACTTTTGGAGATTCAAAAAGCTAGAAGTTGAGGCTGAAACTTGGAGAGAAAGGTAGCAAATATTTGTTTTGTTTTCTTCCTTAGCTTCTATTTTTCTTGTTACTCTCAATGGTTGAAATTTGTATAATGTTATTTGTCTTTACAATTATGAGTAGCTAATTTTCTTTTCCTAGGATTGCAATTGAACTCACATGTAATCTGAATTTTTAATCTCTTTCTTGCTTGTCTTTAATGGGATTTAAATTATTTATTCTAATTTGTTCTTAATGCTTTCAATTGCCTGATCACCGACTAAATTGATTTTGGAATCTAAACAAACTTAGGAAAGGGAGTTTAGTTTAAACTAAAATTAGGATAGCATATGATCATATTAATCGGTTTGCGTCTAGGATGGGGATGTACCTATAGGCTATATGTAGCTAGATTAGAGCCTAAACTTAATGATTCTATTTTACTTTCAATTCACATAGGGATATAGTGTTTTGGTTAAAATAGATTGTGACACCCAGTACCCTCGTATAGAAATCAATATGACCTTATCAACGAGACAAAGGGTTAATAGATGTTGATTTAAGTGCCAAAGGATGGAGATGGGTGAAAAGAGTATTTTAAGATAAAATATTTCATACGTGAAGAAATAATAATATTTTTATCAAGGAAAAATTTGCAAGATAAAAGGTGATTCGGATGTGAATCGGGACAAAGTAGGATGTTTTTGAGCCCTAAAAGGCCAGTGGAAAGTTTTGGAATAAAATAATATTTTATTAATAAAATAATATTAAAATATTAATATTTAATTTGGTGTCGAAATTTTTCATGAAGAAGAAATATATAGTCAATCTAAGTGGGGGAGAAGAAGGACGAGAAAATTTTAGAGGAAAACATGACGTTAATGGTGCTCACTTGTCTTTATTAAATAAAGCTAGCGTGGGTAAGTAAATATTTAAATATTACAGTGTTACCGCGTTGAATCATAAATTTGATATTTTATTGGTACAAGTGTTAAGGAAGAAAAATGGAAAGAAATTGGAATTAAAAGGTTGTGGGAGGATACAATTAAAAAAGGTGAAAACCTTGGAGGGCAAAACGATAATTTTTCATAAAGCTTGGTCAAAGCTTCCAAAGGAAGATTTGACTCTCCATCCTTATCCCATGGCCGGCCATTGTGTCCAAGGCATCATCTTCCTCCTTCATCTCCTCCCAACGCCATTTTTGTTCCTCCACTATAAAAATCAAGATTTTCATTTTCTTTTCCTTGTTTTTTTTTCTCTCCTTTTCTTTTCTTACTCCTTCCTTCTCCTAACTTCTTGGGCATCAAACCTGGAGCTTCTAACCCCAATTTCCAGCACATCTAAACCTTAGGAGAGAGAAAGAAAAATCTCTTTTCCTTTCCTTTATTTTCTATTTCTACTCCACTTTCAATAACAGTTGGATTTTTGGCTTAAAATCTTCATTTTTAAGGCTAAAAGGTATATATTTTCAAACCTTGAAATTTTGAATTTATGGGTTTGTAATTTTTAGACTTTATTTTTTAAGTTTCTTCAAATTTCCTTTCCTTGAAATTTGCTAGGTTTGGTTGATCTTTATACCTTCAAGCACCAAGCTAAAGAAACTTCAAACTTGAACAATTAGTTTAATGGATTTGTGAATTAGACTAGAATTCTAGGTTACAAGTTGGGTTAGAGTGTAGATTGTATAGAGTATATTTATTAGAATTATTAAATTCAATTATGATGTAGTACCCTGTACTTTGATATAGTGACTAATAAAGCTTAGAGGATGACAATTGAGGTTAATTATATTGTTTAAGAGTGATGAAAGATGAAAGGAAGAGTTTGAGATAAAATATTCTGCACACGAGGAAATAATAATAAAATAAATATATCTTATCGGGGAAGAATTTGTGAGATAAAAACTGATTCGGAAGTGAATTGAGGCATAATAAGGTATTTTGGGTACCAAGGAGACAAAAAGAGACAAAAGGAAATTTTTGAAATAAAATAATATTTTATTAATAAAATATTATTAAGATATTAATATTTTATTCAGTGTCAAAATTTTCCATGAAGGAAGGGTATATGGTCAATCTAAGTGGGGAAGAGGAAGAACAAGGAAATTTCGGAGAAAAATGAAGTGAGTGCAGCCCACATGTTGTTATTAAATAAAACTAACGCGAGGTAAAAATATATTTTAAATATTATGGTGACACCGCGTGTCACGACCCGGTACTTCCCTCGAGCCCGTGACAACCGCCACAACGTCCCAATAGACATTCATTGCTTGAAATGCCAACCGAAACCTCGCAAGGCTTTAATATCAGTTTTCACACCTCCCCTGTGAGCAACAGTTGTTAAGTATCATGTTTTGAGAGATTATAAACTATTTCCAAATCAAAACAATAGAAAAATAATTTTTTTTCTCACAGGGGCATTTTGATCATTTTTCCTCAAAAATCTTAAAACCAGCTAAAAATGTAGTATGCGAGTGGAAAACACATATTTCATAATAAAAAAAAGTTTAGATGTCTAAAACATTCATTTAAAATGAAATTATGACTATTTGGATATAATAAAAATATTCAATAAAATATTCTATTTTCTTATAAAACAATATTTATAGAGTTATCGGTAAATAATTTTTCTAGCGTAAAAACTAAATAAATTCATACATATTGTAATACAGATAACCAAAGCATAAGATTTAATTTACAGTGACACGTGGGCCCACGAACGACCAAAAGTATCAAAAGCGGTAAACCTACAGTTTTTGAGGATGCAAGTCCAACTGTAGCCCTCAACGATATGAGCTATTTACCGACTATCCTGAGCCTAAAATGGGTGGAAATGAGGGTGGTGAGATTATATAATCCCAGTGAGTAAACAAATATCATCTAAATTATCTAAAGTTGAGTAAATTGAGACAGATAAAATAGTTTAACATATTGTAATTCATCACCTTTCAACTCATTTCAACCAAATAAAATCAATTCATATAAATTGAGTAATCAACATGGCTTATGAATTTCTTAAAACTTTGGCTCGTGCCAAAATCATTCTCATACTCAGTTATCAAGGATACCTTGGCCGAGAGCTATCCCAACCGAGTCCGCCAAGGCTGTTAAAAAGTCATGTATGCATAAATCATGTTTTTTATTTTGAAAACATAATCGTTCCTTGGCGTTGGCTGAGTTCACCCTCACGTGGTGGTTTGGCGTGAAGTGAAGTCTAAAGTTTTAACCTCAAGAGTTATCCAACTGCACCTCTCATACTAAGGTATGAATATAATAGGGTTACCGTGCCCCTCTAATAGGCTGGTCCACGGAACCCGTCCACTGCAGCGACCAATTTATAACGCACCATACAATAAAATTTGCGATAACACGACATGGTAATTATTTTATTTTACAGCCTCTCAAGGCAAATTAACAGTTCATACATTTTCAACACAAATACCAATTCAGCCATTCATGCAAATATTATCATAAACCATTCAATTCAAACCATGATTTATAACACAACAATTAGTCTCCAATTACTCCATTTTCAAAACCATCTTTCAATTTCAAGACAATTTATAAAATCATTTCATTTATTCACATTTTACTTATAAAACATAAAGATTTACCATTTAAACTCATTTTTTTATCAAATCAAAAAAACTAATAAAAACTACTTTAGATAATTAAGACGATAACAAGGTTACTCAGTGTAATGGGAATCGAATTCCAAGTACTTCGATTCTTGATCCTCGGGTACTATCTCTTTACTTTTGCCAGAAAGCTCACCACCTAGACATAATGCACAATAAGCCATTTACTACATTTGTGATAAATCGTTGTAAAACCAATTCAGGCTTTATACTAATGCATGAAATGGGATGTGAAATACTAGGGTAACTATCTAAATACGGTGTTCAATATAAATTCAATTATGTACCTACATAAAATGGTATTGGCCTAATTTGATCTATCACTCGATTAATTAGCCAATCTGTCCAATTTAACTCCAAATAACTCCATTTTTCTTCCAATTCTCCAAACCATCAAACACAAGTCAAATAACATAAAATTTAGCAAAATCATCTTCATATTTTCTCTTGGAAAATTCGGCCATGGTGGGTGCATCAACACTATAATTTTTCAAGCTTGATTCTCTCACCATAAATCACTAACTCCTAACCAAATCACTTGAAATAAAATCAAAATTATCATCAATATTCCACATGGAGAATTCGACCAATGATGGGTGATGGGAGGAAGTGAATTTTTCTTGTTGGCTTTTCATGCTACACATCACTAACTAACTAAAAACACTAAAATACATTAAAATCTAACCAAATCAAGCATCAAAACCTCCCTCTAAGTGTTCGGCCAGCAAGGGATTCATCATGATTTCATGTGATTTAACCATGAAAAATAAGAAAAAAATGCTTAAGAAAGAGAGATCTCAAGCTTAATTGAAAAAATCTTACCTTTTTTCACTTGTTTCCTTGAATTTTCACACTTTTTTCTTGAATTTTTCCACCTAGGGTTTTGTTCTTCCCTTTTCTTCCTTTGTTCTTGCTTTGGCCAGCTATATGAAGAGAAATGGGCTGATTTTGTGCTGATTTTTAAGCCAAATAATAAATGGATGAAAATTTGACACATGTCACCATTCCATTGGTCCATGTGTTATACTTACCCATTAAGCAATCTCTCTCCACCACTTAAATTTTCTTAATTATCCATGATAATATTGGGTAAAATCCATGTGCTTGACAAGTGTTGGGTGGTGTAAAATTACAAGTTTGCCCTTGGGGTGGCAAAATGACTATTTTACCCCTATGCTCAGAAAAATGTCGAAATTAAAATTTTCACTTCTTAAACTCAAATTATACTCCAAATGATCAATTTTAGTCAAAAATTTCATCCAACATTCACATCTTAACCTCAGGTGGCAAAATGACCATTTTGCCCCTAGGGCATGAAATTTCTAATTTGACTCCAAATCGGTCCTCGAACTCCGAATCACCATTTTAAGTCATTCTGGGGTTTTAAAATTCTCAATATCATCTTAAAATCTCTATTTGGACTAGTTTGCGGCTTAAATCAACTTAGTTGTACCATTTGGTACATTGCCTTTCTTTAACGATTTTCGAGGTACCCAAGTAAGCAAACATGCATTCTTAGGTAGGAATGGTAAAATAAACATATTGTAGAGCCGAGCTTGACACCGCGTTGGGGTACAAACTTTATATTTCATTTCTACATGTGTAAAAGAAGATAATAGAAGGAAATTGGAGTTAAATGAGTGGTGGGAGGATACAATTAAAAAAGGTAAAATAAGACTATAGAGGGTAAAATGATAATTTTGCCATTTTACTTGGTCAAAGCTTCCCAAGGAAGCTTTGACTCTTTTCTTTATCAGCCATAACCATCCTTATCTTTTCCCACCATAGTTTTCTTCTTCCTCCTCATCCATTCCAACGTCATTTTCATGGTGAAGTGAAAAACTAAAATTTTCTTCATTTTGTTTTCCTTGTTTTCTTTTCCTTTCCTTTCTTTTCTTACTCCTTTCTTCTCCAAACTTCTTGGGCATCAAACCTGCAGCTTGTAACCCCAATTTCCAGCACTTCTAAACCCTAGGAGAGAAAGAAAAAATCTCTCTTTCTTTCCTTTATTTTCTATTTCTACTCCACTTTCAACCATACTTGGATTTTTGGCTTCAAATCTTCATTTTTAAGGCTAAAAGGTATATATCTCCAACTTTTGAAATTTTTGAATTTGTGGTTATATTTTCAGATTTTATTTCCTAATTTCTTCAAATTATTTTTCTTGAAAATATTAGGTTTTTGTTGATTTTCATGCCTTTAAGCTCACCAAGGTAAAGAATCTTTACATTGAAAATTGTTGATATGATGGGTTTGAGAATTAGACTAAAAATTTCGTTAAATGTTAGGTTAGAAGGTCGACTACCTAATGTAAATTTATTAGAATTATTAGATTTAAATTTATGACTTAACTAAGGTTGTTATGGTTTATTGATAAATATAGGTTTAAATGGTATTTCGGGACTACCTGGATTAGAACCTTGTTGGTGTTAGCTTTGTCAGATGAGTGAACTTGCATTTCAAAATGTTTTGGGGAAATGCTTACATGTTTTAATGAATCATTTGGGAATTTTATTTGTTTTTGCTCTAAAATTGCCTGGGAACAAGCCCTTGATAAAACATTTTATGTTGTGAAATGTGCGATGTGATGAATCCATGTGCACCTTTGTTATGCTGATATATATATATATATATATGGATATATGATATGTATGGATAAGTAATATTGCATGGTAATTATAACCAAGTGTGTGCAGTGTGGGAGGGCACATATCGGTAATGACGATGATTCCAGCTATGTGCGAATGTGGGGGTGCACATGAGCTGAGGACTATTGGGGGATTCTTGCTATGTGCGGATGTGGGGGTGCACATGAGCTGATGACTAGTGGTGGTCTATATCCAGTTATGTGCGGTGGGGGAGGGCACATGAGCTAAGGACCGTTGGGCGTATACATGTTTGTATATATGTATATATGCCTTAGAGATGATCATTTATGTTATGAAATTATTTGCATATGTTATGAAAAGGTTGTGAAAATAATATGTGATTACACTGAATATTGAGGAAACTTGAGCATTGTCAATGCGTTCAATTTAATGTACAATGTGGCATGAGTGGATTTTCCTTGTGGTAATGAAAACCCTTTAGATTTTATCTGGCCAGAATTTCGTTGCAGCGAAAATACCTTTTCACTGTAGTGAGAGTCAATCTATTATACTTGACTTGCTTGAATTCTACTAAAGCTTTTAGTTTTCAACTTCTTTGTTGTTCATGGATCTTTCATCATCAAGTGATTAAACAACCAAGGGTTTGAATGAGGTGTTTTTAATGAGAAATAAACAAAATGGCATTGTTTTTGAACTTAAGTGCATCATGATTTCAAAACCTTCCTTAACGTTGCTTGTTCCTTTCTTATGTTCACTCACTAGGTTTATACTCATGTTTTTAAACTTCTTGTTTTAGGTTTTCTAAGTTAAAGGTGACTGGGTCCCAGGACGAGGTGCTCCTCCCTATCCATTGCTCGGTAGGTTTACCATGACACTAAATGTTAGCAATCGTGCCCAGAGTCACTCCGCTAATGGTCAAGGTCTAATTATGTGTATATGAATACTTTATATGAAATATTAAGACTCATTTGTAAAGCTATATATGTATATTATGGTTGATGATGCCACTATGAATACATAATTGGGTCTCTTGAATTGTTTTCAAAGGAATTATATTTGAACATTACGAATTTTGGATTTTAAAGACATATGGATTAATGTATAAAATTATATAAATAGGCTTGCTTTGGCTTAGTGGGCTGAGCCCATTGGGCCCTTGCGTCGGTCATGGCCCCAGATTTGGGTTGTCACATATGACTTGATGGAGGTTGTTATGGCTTATTGGTAAATATAGGTTTTAACGATATTTCGGGACTACTCGGATTAAGATTTTGTGGGCACTAGTCTTGTAAAGTGGCATTAAGGTGAGTGAACTTGCATTAAATGTTTTAGGATAAATGCATATGTATTTGATTGAATCACTTGAAATATTTTTATTGAACTTTTCTCTAAATATGCATGGGAACAAGCCCTTGATGAAATGTTTTTATGTTGTGAAATATGAATGTGATGAACTCATGTGGTTCTACGTTATGTTGACGTAAATGTTATGCATTGAATGGCACTATTGGGTGACAATTGTAACCATGCGTGTGCTGTGTAGGAGTGCACATTACGATGATAGTGGTGTGCTATGTGAGTGCACACGCTGATGATATATGCCATGTGCGTGATAGTGGTGTGATGTGTGAGTGCACACATTGATGATATATGCCATGTGCGAGTGGGAGTGCACATGATGATATTGCCTTGTGCGGTGTGAGAGTGCACAAGATGATTCTAGCTATGTGCGGTGTGGAAATGCACATGAGATGGTGGGTTGGGAGTTGTATACATGTATAAACATACATAGAGACGTTAGGGAATGTATTATGTGTTTGCATTGAATATTGAATGTTAAAATTTGACAAATGCTTTCCAGTTGATTTTCACTGCAGCGAAAATGGATTTTTGTTGTGACAAGAATTCTTTTAATTTCATTGCCCTATTTCTTGCTGCAGTGAAATTCATTCTCGCTGTAGCTAGAAACTCTCGGGTGTTGGGGGCTTGAGGAGCCCAGAATTTTGCTACAACGAAAATGCATTCTCACTGCAGCGAGAAACTCTCGTGTTGTTGGGTCAAAATTTTGCCCTGAAGTTCGCTGCAGCAAGAATGCCCTTCCGCTACAGCGAGATTCGCCTTGCTATGCTTACCTTGCTTGAACTTCCTAAATGTTTTAAAATGAGTTGAAAAACAGCACGACATCAGGTTTTGTTCATAATATACATTGCATTGTTTTTAAACAAGTGCATCATGTTTTCGAAAAGCTCTCCATATCGTTTGCTTGTTCCCTTCCTATGTTCACTCACTAGGTTTATACTCATCCTTCTCAACTTCATGTTTTAGTTTTCAGTGTCATTGCCTAATTTTTGGGCCATGACCGACGCAAGGGCCCAATGGGCTCAGCCCACTTAGCCCAAGCAAGCCTATTTATATAATCTTGTACATTAATCCATATGTCTTTAAAATCCAAAATTCGTAATATTCAAATATAATTCCTTTGAAAACAATTCATAAGACCCAATTATGTATTCATAATGGCACCATCAACCATAATATACATATACAGTTTGACAAATGAGTCTTAGCATTTCCCATCAAGCATTCATATACATATAATTAAACCTTGACAGTAAGCGGGGTGACTTTGGGCACGGTTGCTAACATTTAGTGTCATGGTGAACCTATCGAGCAATGGATAGGGAGGAGCACCTCGTCCTAGAACCAGTCACCTTTAACTTAGAAAACCTAAAACATGAAGTTTAAAAACGTGAATATAAACCTAGTGAGTGAACATAAGAAGGGAATAAGCAACGTTAAGGAAGGTTTAGAAATCATGATGCGCTTAAGTTAAAAAACAATGCAATTTAGTTTATTTCTTATTAAAAACTCCTCATTCAAACCCTTGGTTGTTTAATCACTTGATGATGAAGGATCCATGAACAACAAAGAAGTTGAAGAGTGAAAACTTTAGTAGAATTCAAGCAAGTCAAGCGTAATAAATTGATTCTCACTGTAGCGAAAAGGCATTCTCGCTACAACGAAATTATGGCCAAATAAAATCTAAGGGGTTTTCACTGTCACAAGGAAAATCCACTCATGCCACATTGTACATTAAATCAAGCACATTGACAATAATCAAGTTTTCTCAATATTCAATGTAGTCACATATTATTTTCATAACCTTTTCAATAGCATATAAACAAACATATTTATAGCATATATATATACAAGCATGTATACAACCACCACCTCACCGAGCTCATGTGCACTCTGCATAACACATAGTTGGAGTCATCGTGTGCACCCCCACATCGTGCACATAGGCAATCTCATCATCTACACTCCCTCACCCCATCATCATCGACATGTGCAACCCCCACATCGAGCACATGCGCAGTTATAATTATCACACAATATTAACTATCAACACACAACATATATATATCAACATAATATAGGAGCACAAGGATTCATCATATTACACATTCATAACATATAACGTTTCATCAAGGGCTTGTTCCCATGCAAATTTTAAGAAAAACCAGTAAAATAATTCAAGTGGTTCAATCAAGCATATAATCATTTATTCCAAAACATTTTAATGCAAGTTCACTCACCTTACGATAGCGGGATGTTACATCGCTATTAGTTCGGAGGTGTATCTAGCCATTGCTATTTGCCAATCGCTCGTTATTTCCTCTGGCACGCTACCACAGTACACTACCTTTACTTTTGTACTTCCTAGCAATAATCCAAATTCAATATCTTTAGTGTAGCTCATTTCTACTTTTTTTTTTCTTTCAATCATTAGTCCTTATTCAACTAACTTATATCTTGACACATTCTTTACCAAAGTGGCCTTTATCCTTTACTTGTGTAATTCTTTAGATTATGGATACCGACAACTTATTTCTGACTCTAGCACATATATAAATTTTGTCTAAGGATATTTATCAAGTTTATCCATCATTTCCACAATAATTACCTAGCATATGGCATCAACTATAAATTTACTTCCATTAAACATTTTCTAAGTCTACATGTACCACCATCCTCATTTACATGTTGCCACCAAGCATAACATTAATATTCATTCATGCACACCAGCATCCATAACCTTTCCTAATAACACATATCTACACACCAAACTTCCAATTAATATAATTGCCTTCTAACCATACCCATGACATCACAATAACACTACATATGCATACAATCATTCTCACAATATTAAACCAATCATAAGCTTCAAATTGTAGCATTAAGCTTACCACTTGGTTTTAGCTTGGATTTCACCTAACAAAATTCATAATTTCCTCACACCTATGGTTACCATAGCTGCCACAAAATTATTCACACATCAATTTTCCAAAGATTTAACCAACCATGAGCTTAAAACACAAAAACCCTTACCTTACATTTCTTGAATCTTAAGACCCACTTGATATTTCTTCAATTACTTTTGAATCACTTACTACGCAAGCCTTCAACCTTTCTCTCATTTCTTTCCTTAGCTGATTCTCTCTGATTTTCTCTTCAATTGCATGGGAGTCAAGTGAAAATGGAGTGGAAGTATGGAAATGGCGTGGGAGGAAGGAGATGGGGAAGCAAAAATGCCATCTTGAAGAGATAAGGATCAGCCAAGGATAAAGATGAAGAGTTAAAGCTTCCTTTGGAAGCTTTGACCACTTTAATGGTAAAATTATAATTTTGCCCTCCAAGGTTTTTACTCTTTTTAATTGTATCATTCCACAATCTTTTAATTCCAATTTCTTTCCATTATCTTCTTTTACATATGTACAAATGAAATATAAAGTTTTAATTCCAACACGGTGTCTCCATAATATTTAAAATATTTATCCACCCGCACTATCTTTATTTAATAAAGGCATGCGAGCCCCATTAACGTTATTTTTATCTGAAATTTCCTCGTTTGTCTTCTCCCCCACTTAGATTGACCATATACTCCCTTTTCATGGAAAATTATGACACTGAATAAAATATTAATATTTTAATATTATTTTATTCTAAAATTTTTCACCTGTCTCCTTGGCACCCAAAACATTATTATTATACCTCGATTCACTTCTGAATCACTTTTTATCTCACTAATTCATCCTCAATAAAAAACATTATTATTATTCTATTATTATTTCCTCGCGAGCGAAATATTTTATCTTAAAATACTCTTTTCACCTTTCATCACTTTTAAACATTCCAATTAACCTCAATTAGCATTCGATAAGCTTTATTAGCTACCATAACAAAGTACGAGATATTACATTCAGGTTCGAAGATATTTGCATCTTAGGTAGAGGCGCTTCCTCCTGCTCATCTTACGGTAGGTTACCAGAATACTGCATGATAGTATCCACAGTAGAGTCACTCCACTGATAGTCAAGGTCTTTTGTATGTATGGTTATTTAAATGTAATTCATGAGATTTGTTGTAAACACTATATGGGTTTGCATGATAATATCGCCACAGGTGGGCACATGGTAATATTATTTTGTGAAATGTATTGTTTAGTTGCCATGATTTATTTTTGAAAGGAAATTATTTTTTAAAACAATGAATTAAGAACTTTAGAGGTAAATGAAGAACAAAAGGTCTAATGAACAAGTTTTCATGGAAAGGCTTGCTTGGGCCTAGTGGGCCATGCTTATTGGGTCCATGCGCTGGTCATGGCTCAGGATTTGGGCTGTGACATAGATATTTTTATGAGATGAGTCGGGAGACCCTTACAAATAATTGAAGACTCTAGGTTAGCAATTCAACCCATTGAAATAAGTTAAGGAAGAGAGGCAAGATTTAAACGAAGTGTGAGGGATATTGTAATCCTAGGCTTGTTTGATTTGATTCTTATCCAAGTTATTATTATTTTGATTTTTCTTTTTAGTTTAAATTTTGGTTAATTATTTTTAGTTAATTATTTCAGTTATTTGATATTGATTGTTTGGATAAGATTAAATTGTTCTAATTTTGGTACTTAGTAAAATTTTATATCAATTTTTTGTGGGATCGATACTCTACTTGCTTATATACTATCTATTCGATACGTATTCTTATGTAGTAGAATTTTAACTAATAATTTTTTGGTGCCGTTGCTTGGGAATTGTTTCTAGAATCTTTATTAATACTAATACCAAGCAATTTAGTCTTACTTCAAAATTTATTTTTCTTGTTTTAATATTAGTTTTGTTTACTTGTAGATATCTTTGGTCATTGTATGCAAAAAAGAAACAACGTGAATCTTGTTTCTTTTAATCTTGAGATAGGAAAAACTTTCAGACAATGGCTGAGGATAACAACAGTAATGGCAATAATGCCATTAATCTGGTTCCTGAAGCAAATAGAGCATTGTAGGATTATGCTGTTCTATTTTTGCAAGGTTTGCACCAAAGCACTTCCATCCATGCAAATAATTTCGAAATTAAACCATTACATTCATATGATTCAGTCTTCATTCCAGTTTGGTGGGTTACCCAATGATGATCTTAATTCTCATTTGGTGAAATTCCTAGAGATTTGTGATACCTTTAAATCTAATGAAGTACCTAATGATGCTATTAGATTGAAACTGTTTCCGTTTTCTTTGAGGGATAAAGCAAAGAGCTAGCTTAATCCACTACTTAATGGGTCTATTACTACATGGGAGGACTTTGCTCAAAAGTTTCTTGCAAAATTCTTTTCGCTGGTCAAGACTGCAATTATGAGGAACGATATCACCTCATTCACACAATTTAAAGGCGAATCCTTGTATGAAGCATGCAAGAGATTTAAAGAACTACTGAGAATATGTCCACATCATGGGATTCTTGATTGGTTGCAAGTTCAGACATTCTACAATGGTTTAGTTGGGTCAATAAAAACCACAATTGATGTTGCTGTTGGTGGGGCATTAATGAGTAAGAATGCTACAGATGCTTATAATCTGTTGGAACAGATGGCCTCAAATAATTATCAATGGCCTTCAGAAAGGTCTGGTCCAAGAAAAGCTGTTGGAGCCTTTGAAATTGATGCATTTAACACATTAACAACCCAAGTAGTTGTACAAGTGGCTACACTATCCAAAAAGTTTGACACACTAAGAGTTCATGCAGTTCAAAATTCATTTGTAGTTTATGAGATGTGTGGAGATGGCCATTCAAATGATCAATGTCCATACAATTCTAAATTAGTCCAATTTATGGGGAGCTTCAATAGACAGCAGAATAACCCATATTCTAATACTTCTAATCGTAGATGGAGAAACCACCCAACTTTTCATGGAACAATGATGTAGGGCCTTCCAATCCAAAACCCATCATGACCCCTAGTTTTCAACAACAAGCTAGACCACCAATTCCTGAAAAGAAGTTCCTATTGGAAGAACTTCTCTTGATATATATATCAAAGATTGATGCTATAATTCAAAGTCAATGAGCCTCATTGAGAAATCTTGAGACCCAAATGGGACAACTTGCAAATTCCATCAACAATAGACTTTAAGGTGCCTTACCCAGTGACATACAAATCAATCCTAAAGGCAAAGAACAATGCCAAGCAATCACTTTAAGGAGTGGAAAATAAACTGAGGGGGTGAATGCCAAGCAATTGAATTTGAGAATAAACATGTTGGTAAGGAATGAATGTGTGAGAATGAAATTGAAGTTGAACTAAAAAAAGATGAAAAGGTTGAAAATCAAGGAACTTCACAAGTCATCCATCATCCACCACCTTTTCCCCAAAGGCTCTAAAAGCAAAAGCTAGAAAAGAAATTTCAAAAGTTCATCAATGTCTTCAAGAAATTACACATAAATATTCCTTTTGCTAAAGCTTTAGAACAAATGCCAAGCTATGTTAAGTTCTTGAAGGATATCCTCTCTAAAAAGAGAAAGCTAGGTGAGTTTGAAACTGTCTCCCTTATAGAGGAATGTAGTGCAATTCTCTAAAATAAACTACCAACGAAACTCAAAGATCCAGGTAGCTTCACAATCCCTTGCACAATTGGTAATTTATTTTTTGCAAAAGCTTTGAATGATTTAGGTGGAAGTATCAATTTAATACAAACCCACTTCTGTTACTTTGCAATTGGCTGATCACTCTTATGTGTACCCAAGGTGAATTATTGAAGATGTTCTTGTCAAGGTAGATAAATTTATTTTTCCAATTGATTTTATAATTCTTGACATGAAAGAAGATAGGCAAATTCCAATCATCCTTGGGAGGCCATTCTTAGCAACTACTAAAGCCTTGATTGATGTTGAAAAATGTGAGCTCACTTTGAAAGTCCAAGACCAACAGGTAATTTTTAATATTTTCAAAGCTTTAAAATTGCATGTGACATCTGAAGACTATTTTTCTATGAGTATGGTAAACAATGTGACAAAAGATGCCTTCTTAGAATAATATCCTTATGATCCTCTTGAAGCATGTTTAGTTGCTAAATCTGATAGGGATGATGATAAATTTATTGAATATTCAAATTTGTTAAATGCTCACTCCAAACTTAAACCAAATCATTAATTTGATTCTTTAGATGTTTCAGCTTTTTTGATGCCGGCTTCTAAGCCTTTCATTGAGGAACCACCTACTTTGGAACTCAAACCTCTATCCGCACACTTGAGGTATGCTTTTCTTGGAAAATCCTCTGCTCTTTCAATTGTTATTTCTGCTTCTCTTTGTAACATGCAAAAGGGGAAGTTATTAAGGACACTTAGAGAATTCAAGAAAGCAATAGGGTGGACAATAGCTGATACTAAGGGAATTAGCCCTTCGTTTTGCATACACAAAATTCTCTTTGAGAAAAATCACAAAACCACAATTGAATAGCAAAGAAGATTGAATCCCATCATGAAAGAAGTGGTCAAGAAAAAAATCATCAAGTGGTTAGATGCTGGAATAATTTATCTCATTTCTAATAGCTCATGGGTAAGTTCAGTCCAATGTGTTCCTAAGAAAGGTATGATGATTGTGGTCACTAATGACAATAATGAGCTCATTCCAACAAGAACGGTGACGGGGTGGAGAGTTTGCATGGACAACCACAAGCTCAACAAAGCTACAAGGAAATATCACTTCCCTCTTCCATTCATTAATCAAATATTGGATCGCCTGGATAGTAAGGAATATTATTGTTTTCTAGATGGCTATTCTGGTTATAACCAAATTGTTATTGCCCTTGAAGATTAAGAAAAAACTACATTTAGATGCCCTATTACACTTTTGCTTTTAGAAGAATGCCATTTGGATTATGTAATACACCTGCCACTTTTCACAGATGTATAATGGCCATCTTCACAGACATGGTGGAGACATGTTTAGAGGTATTTGTAGATGATTTTTTTGTCTTTGGAAATAATTTTGATGATTGTCTTTTAAATCTTGCTAGGATACTCAAGAGATGTGAAGAAACAAATTTGGTGCTTAATTGAGAGAAATGTCACTTCATGGTGTAATAAGGTATTGTTCTTAGGCACAAGATCTTTAGTAATGGCATTGAGGTAGATAAAGAAAAAATTGAAACAATTGAAAAGTTATCACCTCCAATAAATGTC
This sequence comes from Theobroma cacao, assembly GCF_053813885.1. Taxonomy (NCBI): domain Eukaryota; kingdom Viridiplantae; phylum Streptophyta; class Magnoliopsida; order Malvales; family Malvaceae; genus Theobroma; species Theobroma cacao. The sequence continues at coordinate 10,436,335 of NC_142648.1, read as the reverse complement.
AAAGGTATTAAAAGTTTTCTTAATCATTCTGGTTTTTATAGAAGATTTATTAAAGACTTTTCAAAAATTTCTAAACCACTTTGCAATTTATTGGAAAAAGATGTGCCATTTAAGTTTGATAACAAATGTCTTGTTGCTTTTGATGAACTAAAGAAAAGATTAATTTTTGCACCTATCATAATTAGTCCTGATTAGACTCTCCCTTTTGAACTAATATGTGATGCGAGTGATTATACGGTGGGAGCTGTTTTGGGACAAAGGAAGGATAAAATCTTTCATTCCATCTATTATGCTAGCAAGACTTTGAATGAGGCCTAGAAAGATTATACCACAACAGAAAATGAGCTTTTCGCTATAGATTTTGCTTTTGACAAATTTCGCTCCTATCTAGTTGGGACAAAGGTGATAGCATACACTTACCACTCAACTATCAAATATTTGATTCCCAAGAAGGATGGTAAGCCAAGATTGATAATGTGGATTATTTTGCTTCAGGAATTTGATCTCGAGATTCGTGATAGAAAAGGAACAGAAAATCAAGTGGCAGACCACCTTTCAATATTGGAGATTAAAGCTCAAGGTAAAGATTCAACCTTAATCAAAGAGACTTTTCCTGATAAAAAATCCTTCAAGTTGGTAAGAAATCACTTCCTTGGTATGTTGATCTTGTGAATTATCTGGTAAGCAATATTATTCCCCCTAATTTAAATTTTCATTAGAAAAAGAAATTTTTGGATGATTTTAAATTCTATTTTTGGGATAAGCCTTACTTGTTTAAGTATTGTAAAAACCAGATTTTTAGAAAATGTGTCTCGGGAGAAGAAATTCAAAGCATGCTTCACCATTGATATTCTTTAGATTATGGAGGACACTTTGGAGGAAAAAGAACTACTGCTAAAGTCCTTCAATCAAGATTGTACTATCCTACATTATTTAAAGATTCTCACAATTTTGTTTTGCATTGTGACAGGTGCCAAAGAGTGCGAAATATCTCAAGGCGACATGAGATGCCTCTCAACAACATCCTTGAGATAGAAGTTTTTGATGTATGGGGTATGAACTTCATGGGTCTGTTCATATCTTCATACAACAACAAATACATCTTGCTTGCTGTTGATTATGTTTCCAAGTGGGTTGAAGCGGCAACTTTTCCTCATAATGACTTAAAGGTGGTGATGAATTTCATCAAGAAGAATATTTTCACTCGATTTGGCACTCCAAGGGCAATTATTAGTGATGAAAGGAGTCACTTTTGCAACAAGTATTTTGATGCACTTCTAGCAAAATATGGAGTTAAACACAAGGTTGCAACTATGTACTATCCTCAAACTAGTGGCCAAGCGAGAGTGTCAAATAGAGAAATCAAGCAGATCTTGGAGATAACGGTGCGTCCCACAAGAAAACATTGGGCAAGAATATTGGATGATGCACTATGGGCATATCGGACTGCTTACAAGACCACTAATTGGTATGTCTACATACAAGCTGGTCTTTGGCAAAGCTTGTCACTTACTGGTGGAACTTGAGCACAATGCTTATTGGGCCATGAAGAAGTTAAATTTTGATTTACAAGTAGCAGGTAAGCAAAGGTTGTTACAATTAAATGAACTTGATGAATTTCGCCTTCAAGCTTATGAGAATGCTAAACTCTATAAGGAGAAAATAAAGCAATGCCATTATAAAAAGATAATGGAACGAAGCTTTGAGCCGGGACAATCAGTGTTGCTTTATAATTCTAGCTTGAAATTATTTTTGTGGAAGCTTAAATCAAGGTAGTTTGGTCCTTTTATTATCAATGAGGTATTTCCACATGGAGCAATCAAAGTTAAGGGGACAGATGGTTAGAAATTTAAATTCAATGGACAACGATTGAAGCATTATTGGGGAGGTGAAATTAATTGTCAAAAGTCCTCAATACACTTGCTTGACATGGCCTAGAGTCCAAGTCATTCTAGCCAAAGACTATAAATGAAGCGCTTTTGCCAAGGTAACCTAAGCTCCTCAACCTTACTCATTTTAATCTTTATTTTATTTAATTACAATTTATTCCTTTTGATATAATTTTTTTATTCTAATTAATTTATGTTTCCTTTTGCAAGTATTTGGTTTCAAAAAAAATTCAAAAAAATTTTTAAAAAATTTCAAAAAAAATTAAAACAAAAAAGTCAAAGTCATAACCCTTCAGCTGAGCGTCACGGCCCTAAAAGGAGGCAAAGAATGGCTCAAGACAAAATGTTTGAGCATCATGGCCTTCTAATTAAGGGCTGCGACACTGGAAAAAGTAAATATGGATGGCTAACATAGAATATGTGAGCATCGCGACATTGAAACCCGAAAAGTACTACTTCAGGTTCCAAACAAATGAGGGCCGCAGCACTAGATCGGAGCCTAGCCCCACCCTTATAAAACCCTTGCTTTTACTACTTATTCATTCTTCTTATTCTCCATCCACCTTCTCCTTTTCTTCTTTCAAATATTTTGCTTCCCTTCTTCACATACATAAAAAAAAAAAAAAAGCTAGTTGCATTTTTTTTTCTTTTCTTTTTCATTCACAATTTCTACATCTTTTCTCTACTTGGGTTTTGTCTTGCATTCACTCCTCCCTCAAGGTAAGTTCTTTTTCTCTCTCTCTCTCTCTCTACCACATATTTGAGCTTTACTACTTTCAACTTTTGTGTAATGAGAGAAAAATTGTTGTGTTGACAATAAGGCCATTGTGAAATTTTATGATTTTTGCTCATTGAATGAGTCCATTGTGTAGGTTTGTTAATGGGTTTTACTATTCTCTCATGTATTATGTTTGGAGTGCAAAAAATTTTTGTGATTAGTGGCAAATTCTTGTTGCCCATAGGATGAGTTCATAGCCTTTGTAGTGGCTACACATCATATTGTTGAATGCTTGCTTACTATGAATAGTTTATAGCTAATGGGCATATGAATTTATTTATGAACCTTTGATTGGGCAAGTAGAAGTAAATTTTAGAATTGTTGGTGCAAAAAAAAAATTCTACACAACTTGGTAATGTTTGATGAATACAATTTCATAATATTTTCTTTTGAATGATAAGCATGAGAACTTTTTGCTATGTATAATATGTGTCTGGAATAGGATTATTGAAAGGAATAAATAAATTCTTGACGACGGTGGTGTTAGATTGTCTATTTTAAGACGTTGCAATAGAATTGTGGCATTGGGTTTCTTGAATTGGATAGAAATTAATTAAATTAGTGCCTTTGGATTTTTAATACTTTCCTTGTTGTGCACGCAACACTACTTGCATACTTTTACTTTGGATTTGTTTTGATAATTGAATTTCTTTTGTAGGAATGGTACCCAAATGATCCAAAACAAGCTCAAGTGGTTGTTTTGATAGATCAAAGTTCATCTCGGGCGATGCGTCTGTGAGATATCATACGTCATTGATCAACAAAGTGCCAAGTGTTGAATGAGGGATAGATATCCCCATCCTCCCTTATGAGGAAATTCATCAGACGCTTCGAGACTGATATTGACAGTTATTTAGTAACCAACCTAAAGCTGCGGTTGTACCAGTGGTCTGGGAGTATTATGCAAATGCAGTTGAGTATGTTGATGGCATTGCTTTTGTCCATGGCAAACAAGTCCCTTTTCACAGTCAAGCTATCCACGTATTCTTTGGAACTCCCAATATTGAGAGTGATGAATATGGGCAGTACTTGGGCGATCATCAAGATTGTAATGAGATTATATCGATGCTTTGTGTTGAGGGAGCCCAATGGAAGACATCACATGGTGAGCCCGTTTCATTTAAACGAAGTGCCATGAAAAAGGAGTTGAAAGTTTGGTTACTGTCATAGCCCAATTTTCGGGCCATGACCGGCACATAGACCCAATGGGCATAGCCTACTAAGCCTAAGCAAGCCTATTTATATAACCTGTTCATCATTCTATCAAATGTTCCTAAAGTCACATTTCATAATTCCAACCTACAAGTACTTTAATAATGTGCTACAGTAATCAAATACTTGCATTTATATTAACCCAAAATAATGTTAACCATTGCCAACTCATAATGGCATTACCAATCAAAATATACATATATTGTCTAAGACATATATCTTAGTAATTTACAACGCTTTTATCTATTCACAACAAAAAGGCACTCGACTTCCAGCGGAGTGACCTTAACAAAGGTACAGCTACTGAATGTTGAGATACCTACCAAGAAGACGAATCTACGAGAACACCTCGACCTAGGTTCCAACTACCTCCTGATCTGAAAACATGTAGTTGAAAACATTGAGTATAAACCCAGTGAGTGAACATAATAAGGGAACAAGCAAACGATACAAAGAGATTTTGAAAACATGATGCACTTTAGTTACAAACAATGCAACTTAGTTTAATTTCTTGTAAAGCCTCTTAATTCAACCCTTGATTATTTAATTCCTTAGCATTGAAAATCCATGATAACCCATGAAGTTGAAAAGAATGAAAAATTTCAACAAATATCCATGTAAGACAAGCAAAATAGAGGGTTTCTTGCTGCAGCAGAAATTCATTCCCGTTGCAGTGAATTTGGACCAAAATCTCAAATCACCTGAAAGTTTTTCACTGCAGCGAGAATGCGAAAACAGAGCCAGTGCACACCCTCCCCTAACCCGAGACTTTCTCGCTGCAGCGAGATTCATTTTCGCTACAACGAGAATCTGACCAAATGAAGTTAGGGAAAATTTTCATTGCTATATAAATCCAATCTTGTTGCAACGAAAATCAGCTTAAACACATTTAACAATAATTAAGTTTCAACAATCAATGCAATCACATACTAATTCTAAACCTCTTTATAAAGTAAATATATATATAAGCATATACACCACCACCGCCTCACCTAGCTCATGGGCATTCCCACACCACACATAGCCGGAGTCACCGTGTGCATCCCCCACATCGTGCACAGCTAATAACATCGTGTGCATCCCCCACATCACGCATAGACAATATCATCATCCACACTCCCGCACCTGTCATCACCGACATGTGCTCCCTTACATAGCGCACATACATGGCTATATTTATTACACAATATCACCTCTCAATGCACAACACAAATATGTTTATGTCAATATAATAAAGGAGTACATGGATTCATCACAGTCACATTTCACAACACAACACAAAAATAAACGTTTCATCAAGGGCTTCTTCCCGTGTGCATTTTGAAGAAAAATCGATTAAAATATTTCAAATGATTCATTCAAGCATATATAGATTTACTCAAAATATTTTAATGCAAGTTCACTCACTTGTTTTTGTTAATACTTTTGGATCGAGTCCAACTTTGACTAATGCTTTGAGTGAAGGTGTGGGGCCTCGTTGGAAGCTATCACACACAATAATATCACAACCAAGTCAATTTACATAAATGTTACTCCAAAAGCTATTTTATATATTAAACTTTACTAGTTATTCCTAACTCACTTCCAATTACCATTTAACTGGCTATCTATTCTCCCTACTCTAGTAACACTAGAAATAAATAAACAAACCTCAAAAAAATAAAACAACTTACAACTCCAATTACTAGTCATTATCAACAACTTAACATCAATCCTAATTCATTACTCACCTTGGTAGATTTATAGTTGAATTCTTTCTCAAGGGTTCTCAAGCTATTATGGATAATTTCTCTCTTTCTCTCTAAAATGCCCAACTAGTGAGAGAAAGTATTGAGTTAAGACTTTTGAGAGTTCTTGAAGTGTAGAAGTGAAAGAGTATGAAAAATCTTATGACAAGGTATATAAAAACATAAGTTTTGAGATTACCATGAGAAAATTTATTGGGGTGTCAAAGCAATCTTTTCCATGGAAGGTGAGAAAATGTGAGAAAGAGAGAAGAGATGGAAAGAATAAGAACAAGCTACTGGAAGTTAAAAGAAGTTGTTAGAAATTAAATATTTATATCTAAAGTTTATCTAATTTCTCACATAAATTATCAAAATACCCTTAACAAGATCATTTTGTCTTTCTTCTATCTTTTATGCAATTTTTTTACTTTTTTTAAAGCTAAAAACCAAAAAAAAAAAGTGAAAAATGCTCTTAACTTTTCAAACTTTCCCCCTCTTCCTCACCCCCTGCCGGTTGCTACTTCCTCTCCTAAACAATTGGGATCCACCAATAACCTCCTAGCAGCAAAAAACATCCTGCTGCCTCCCCCCCAAGCTCACTTGCAATGTTCCCACAGTGAAAACCAGCCACCAATATCCCCCAGTGCTCAAAAGAAATCCTTCTTGACAGTGGCGGCCAGAGGGAAAGCGACCCTTATTCCTCTAAATCGTGAACCTTTTTTGTATAAGGATCGACCGACGGTTTCCTTCTATGAAGATGAAATTTCTGCGTTAGCACAGCCTTTCCGTTTTTCTATGGTTGGTAAATTTTCTAGGATGCAGCATATGCAGGAGATCCGGACGGCTTTTAAAGGGATAGGGTTGGTCGGCGCCTATGAGATTCGACGGCTTGACTACAAGCATATCTTGATTCAACGAGCAAGATCTCAGCAAGATATGGTTAAAGCAGATCTGGTTTATTTCGAACCAAAAAATGCCTGTATTCAAGTGGAATCCGGATTTCCAGCCGGAGAAGGAATCCTCTATAGTGCTTGTGTGGATTTCCTTTCCTAACCTGAGGACTCATCTATATGAAAAATCTGCCCTACTGGTGATTGCAAAGACGGTCTGGCGCCCCTGATGGTTGATGAAGCTACGGCTAATGGCACTCGCCCAAGTGTGGCAAGGGTGTGTGTCGAGTATGACTGTCAAAAGCCCCCTATAGAACAAGTATGGATAGTCATACGGGATAGCCAAACAAGATCGATCACTGGAGGCTATATGCAGAAAGTCGAGTTTACTAAACTTTCGGAGTTTTGTTCACACTGCTGTCACGTAGGGCATGGTGTAGCATCGTGCATGGTAATGGGATACAGACCGAAAAAGAAACTGCAGACTACGGAAAGGAAAAAATAGTCAAAGGAAGACGAAAATGACAGTGAGAAACCGAAAGAAAGAAATCAGAAGCCATCGGAGGAAAACAAGACAGATTTGGAAAAAGGAAAAAATTCGCACCGTGAGGAGCCAATAAAACAAAATTTACAATGGCATGTGATCGGAAAAGCTGGAACTAGTGGTATAAAGGATACGGTGGGCAAAGCAGCGGAACCCCAAAAGGAAACCCAGCATACTAATGTTCCAATTCACAACAACTTCCAGATGATAATGGTTGAGGAAAAACGAAGAACAAAATCTGGTGGAAAAACAGGGACAAACAGTAAGGTGGATAGCTACAGCAGGTGATGCCCAGTTCGCGAAAAAAAGAACAAATGTAAGGGCAGAGGGAGAGCAATGAGGATTAAACAATGAACGAAATGGGAGCGACGCCCAAGCAGCAGGCGGAGAGAAGGTGGCGAGTGCAACTCAACCTCAGTCGCTAGAAGGGGATACACGTGACAGTCACGTGAATGAGGAACGGTCACTTAATGGAACGCATGCAAATGACAAGGATATCGAGGTAACAGTGCCCATCGAGGGAAATGAAGCACCTGCAGCAGGCTGGGCAACCTGTCAGCTTTCCTTTTACGTGCATGGAAATAGGGATCACATGAACAAAGTCACGGGTGCAAAGGATAAAAAGCTGGCAACTACAGTAAAAGAGGATAGGACGTCACTGCATGAGTCTGCGAAGGCAGCAGCAGGCCAGAAATTAAAAATAAATTATACTGCCCCACCAGTACAGGCAGCAACTCTACGGTAGGCGGAGGGACATTTGTTGGCAAAGAATGGGTCGAGTAACTTGCAAATGGAGAATGGGATTTTAGCAGCAACAATAAGCAGCATTGACAAGGGGTCCGGCACGGGAACCCGGAGCCACAGCAGCAAACCAGGAGGTGCGAAGAGGGTGGCAGAAATTTTAAAAATTCTTCTTTAAAACCTTCAATGCCAACAGGGCAAGGGAATGGTCAGCGGAGGTCTGAAAGTGGGGCATGGGTCACAAATGAGTCAGTGGATTTTCTGATAGGCAGCGGAGAACACAGTCCAATGGGGGAACAGAATGCAAATCTAACCAATAGCTTAGTTGGAAATAATCAATCTTCTCCAACAATTGCATGGCCACGGGAAAGGATGGAAGACCATGTTGACAATCCTCCCACTCAAGAGTCTGTCTCGGGTAAGTGCATGCACAATAAAAAACTAAGTGATGTTCCTTCTGATCCCTCTTTCTTCGAAACAAAATTCACAAAAATCGAAGTCCATCTTAGGATACGACATAGGAAACATTCAGACGCTGAAATTTTAATTGATAAAATATTAAGTTTAGTCTCAGACAACCGTGGATATGTGGGAAAATGATGAGGCTTTGGATGAAGATGCCATCTCGGTGAACTTTGCAGCTAGTTGGGAACGCAAGAGGTATTTCTAGTGCACTATTTTAGGTTTCGCAAAGTACATTTTGGATTTAAAATTTTTCCTCTAGGTGCATCTTCAAAATTTTCTTATGTTCATGTAACTTGGAGGATCGGTTCATGTTCTCTCCTTTGTACTTTATATTTCGTAATTAATAAAATTTAACAGGGTAGCTGAGCCCTACGTGTTTTTTTTCCAGAAAAAAAAAATCTTTTTACTCTTTTGACACTAAGACAAACTCCATAATAGTCTAGAAATACTCCGGTTCATGAAAACGTAAAAATTTAAATGCAAGATGAAAAATGATCATTTTACACCTATTATGAAAATTATTAGTATTTCTATCTTTTTCATTCATTTTACCATCATTTATCTATTCCTTAGGTCTACTTAGACCTTGATAATATTAGAAAGCTACTTCTAGGAGCTCACCATGAGAAATAACAAAATTACCCTTGATCCGTATTATGGAGTCTACTTTTAGTTACGAGTCTATAGAGGTCGAGGTTTCATAGTTACACTTTGTAGCGACACGATTGCTCCCATCTACTCATATCAGCGATGTCAAGAGGGATTGCATAGTTCTAATTTTTGCCATTGTAACTTATAAATCCATTGACATTGGTAAGGTTATCTCTCATGCCATCTTATATACGGGTTGCGCTAAACAAGGTGGTATCAATTTTTTTGCTTTGATCACTACATTATGTACAAAAGCTAGTGTGCAATGGAGCGATAAGAAGGAGTTGCAACAACCGAAAATTCCCATCACCATGGGTATTCTTAATCGATTAGAAGAGTCTGCACCAGTGGCTGGTAGTTCTTCTCTAGCAACCTCCCCACTTTCACAGGTGGCTCCCACACGTAGTGTTGCTTAATGGATGGAACACATTGATATTTGACTAGACAGCCACGAAAGGTAAAATCAGGGAATTGAACAAATGATGAGAGCCTATGTCGAACACATTGGGATGGATATGACTACTTTTCCTTCGTTGCTTACGAATTCAGACTCTGAGAACGATTTTGGTGGTCATGATGAGGAGGACCTGTAGACTACAATTTGAGAGTTAAAGGAGTATTCTTGTCTTTTTTTTTCTAATTCTCTTTTCTCACATTGAAGACAATGTTTTGTTCAAAGTTTAGGAGAGTATTTTAGAATTTCGTTGGTTTATTCTTTTCATTATGTTAAGTTTAGTTAGTTTTATTTTAAGTTATGTTTTGCATGTTTTATTTGTGTTCAAAAAAATTTTTTTTTTGATATAGTTGCACCTCATCCTAGGATGAGATTTTGATTATCTTGTAATTCTTAGCTTTTGGGAAACATATAGTTATGACTTAATTTTATGTGATATTCTTGTGTTAGCTTTATTTTAGAATGTGACTTCCAATAATTTGAGCACTATATTCCTCTACTTAGAATTTTTATGTGATTTAGAGAAAGTTTATGTTGATGAAAAAGTATAGTGAAGTTAAGAATTCTAGAATTTGTTTGATTCTCTCTCAAGGTGAAATCTTAAATAATACTTAGGATAGAAAGTGATTTAGGCCATCTTTAGATTGTTTGAGCCTTTTTGAGCTTACCTTGTTATGTTTATCCTTAGTCACCCTTTCTTAGCCTAATTTACCTTTTCTTTGTAAATACGCAATTGTGTTAGCCTTAACCTATCTATTTAAATCCAACAATTTGAACCTTTCACCCTTTAAGTAATTTAATCTTTCTATGGAATGATTTAAGCTTAAGGATAAATTGAGGGAGAAAAGTGAGAGAAAAAAAAAGGGTGATAGTTGTTAGGAAAATTACCCCTTGTTTATAATTGTCAAAAATAAGTTTGAGGGTTGAAAGAAAAAAAGAAAGAAATAAAGTGTGTTGTACAAAGGAAAGTATACTTCAAGTTTGGGGGTGCTATAAAATTTTTTTTTAGCTCTTTATAGGTCCTAGATTGATTAAGTGCTTAGGGTGAATTTGAGCCTAAATATATGCTTTATCATACCTAAACTCTAGCCTTACATTATAAGCTTGATAAAGACCTATTGATCCTTGAATAAGTGTTAATCTACATTAGAGGAGACAGAGATGAAAAGCAAAGTTATGGGATCCTAGTATTACTATATGCTTAGATTTGGCATAAACTAATCCAAATTGCATGATATTCTTTGTAAGAAATTATTCAGACACACAGAGGAAGTCCATTTGAAAAATAAGTTTTCACTTGAATTGATGCATGACTTTAAGAATTAGTTGTATGTTACTTTAAGCTGAAATTTGAATTAATTTTTGATGGAAAAATTGGGGAATCATGATTTGGTACTTCTATCTTTCGTTCAATGATTTTTATGTTCAGTTTTCTTTTTGTGATTTTCTTTTGCTCTAGGACTAGCAAAATCTTAAGTTTGGGTGTGTGATAATTCTATTTTATAGAATTATTTTAGTATAATTTTGTTATTAAATATTAGCAAAGTCCTTAATTTTCAATTATAATTTAGTTATTTTTTGTTGTTTTTATAATTAGTTTATTTTTAAGTAAGTTATTTTAATTTTATGTTTATTTCTTATAATTAGGTTATTATTTATTAGTTTTTATATTTTTATAGAAACTAAGGGAATTTGGCTTAATTTTGGAAAGTAAGATACTAAAAGACCTAGAAGTTTGCTTGCATATGCTTCAATGTTTTGACCATAACATGCATTACAAAACTCCAAATGCTGCTATTCTTGGACCATTGGAAAACTAAGAGACAAAGCTAAACCTTTCATGAAGATTACTTTGCCCAGTTTTGCCTCGAAGATAAAGAAAATTGCATTGAAAAATGGATAGATGTACTATTGTGGGAATGGCAATTTTAAGATTGACAATTGATGTTTGGGCCTCTTTACACTATTAAGCCAATAGTTAGAATTAGTAGGTTAATTTAGGGACTTATAGGTTAAGTTTGTTAGTATAAATAGGATATTTTTGAGAGACATTAAGGAGACAACTTTTGGAGATTTAAGAAGCTAGAAGTTGAGGTTGAAACTTGGAGAGCCAGGCAGTAAATATTCATTTTGTTTTCTTCCTTAGTTTATATTTTTCTTGTTACTCTCAATGGTTGAAATTTATATAATGTTATTTTGTCTTTGCAATTATGAGTAGCTAATTTTCTTTTTCTAGGATTGCAATTGAACTCTCATATAATCTTAATTTTTAATCTCTTTTTTGCTTATCTTTAATGGGATTTTGCCACGACTCGATTTCGAGCCGTGAACGGCGCATGGACTCAATGGACGTAGTCCACTAAGCCCAAGCAAGCCTATTTACGTAATCTTGCTCATTATCCCATCGATTATTCTAAAAATTTCATCTCACAATTCTACCCTTAAAGTACTTTACTAATAAACTATAGTAATCAAAACTGCATTTATATTAACCTAAATTAATATTAACCATTGCCACTCATGATGGCTTACCAATCAAAATATACATATGTGGTCTAAGGCATGCATCTTAGTGCTTTACATCACATGTACGTATTTACAAACAAAAATGACTCTGGGCTTCCAGCGAAGTGCCCAAGGTGAAAGGACAACTACTGAATGCCAACATACCTACCAAGGAGACGAAACTACATAGACACCTCGACCTAGGTTCCAACTACCTTCTGGTCTGAAAACATGAAGTTGAAAACAGTGAGTACAAACTCAATGAGTGAACATAAGAAGGGAACAAGCAACGATAAGGAAAGTTGATAATCATGATTCACTTATTTGAAAACAGTGCAACTTAGTTCAAGTTCTTATTAAAATCCCTCCATTAAACTCCTGGTTATTAAATCCTTTAATGATGAAGGAACCAAATTCAGCATGAAATTGGAAAGAGAGAAAATTTCTAGCAATCATCCAAGCAAGGCAGTATAAACAGAATATTTCTCGCTGTGATAAAATCAATTTACAAGTAAATGAGAAATTTTCAAAATTCATCATGCCGTATAATCACATATTATAATCCTGATCTTTATATTGCATATACATATACTTAAGCTTATATCAATTAGTATACCACCACATCTCATCCAGCTCATGTACATCCCGCTACATCGTGCACATAGCTGGACATCCCATCTCACCCAGCTCATGTGCATCCCTCCACATCATGCACATAGCCTGACATCCCATCTCACCCAGCTCATGTGCATCCCCCCACATCGTGCACATAGCCGGAGTCATCATGTGCATCCCCTCACATCGTGCATAGTTAATGCCATCGTGTTCATCCCCCCACATCGTGCACATGGGCAGTATCACCATCCATCTTCCTCACCACCATTATCACTAGCAAGTGCACACTCACCCCGCACAAGCATTGTTGCATTTGTCACACAATGCTATATATATATATATATATATATATATATATCAACATTATGCATAAACGTATGGATTCATCACACTATCAATTTGATAATATAAAAACATTTCATAAGGGCTTGTTCCCATGTGAGTTTTGAATAAAAACCAATAAAACATTTGAGAGGGATTCAATCAAACATGTATGTGTATATCCCAAAACATTTTATGCAAGCTCACTCACCGGTATTTGTTGAACCTTTAATCGACTCTAACTTCCCTAATGGTCCAAATAGGGCTGAGGGCCTCGTTGGAACCAATCACGCATAAAAACATCACAGCCAATCCAATTTACATTAATATCACTCCAAAAATTGTTTTCCCCAAATCAAGCTTCATTAGCCCTTCTTATCTATCTTCCATTACCATTTGATTAGCTATTCAGTTCTCTACTTTAGTAGCACTAGAAATAGATAAACAACTTCATCAATACACAATTCATAACTCTAATTATTAGCCTTTATCAACAACTTAAAACCAGTCCTAATTCATCACTCACCTTGATGGATTGTAATGAAATTTCTTCCCAAGAGTCCTCAAGCTATCATGAACCTCTCTTTCTCTCTCTTTACAAAGTTCAGCTGGTGAGAGAAAGTATTGGAGAAAGATTTTTAAGGGTTTGTTTAAGGTGAAGGAGTAAAAGAGTATGAAAAACCCTACAACAGGGTGTGTAAAGCACGAAAATTGAGGTTAGTTTGAGAGAGTGATGAAAGCTTAAGATAAGCTTTCATGGAAGAGAAGAGAAACGTGAGATGGAAGGAAGAAGAAGAAGAAGTTGCTGGAGAAATGAAGAAGCTACTGGAAGAATGAGATTTTTATAGTTAAAGTTTATCTAAATCTTCATGCAATTACAATAATGCCCTTAACAAGGCCACTTGTCTTCCTCCTTTTCTTGTGCAATCTTTTTACTTTTTTGACATTAGAAAAAGGTCCAAAATCCTCTAAAAGAGGTCCCTTAAGTAGCCCCCAAAAGTCTTAGCTTCAAAAATCCCCTAAACTTGTTATTTGTGGAAATTACGGTGAGGGCCGCGGTACTCAATTTCCAGTGCTGCGGTGCTCAAATGTTCTGTTCGAATCTGTTCTTCTAGCATAGTACTTCCACTTCGACAAAGATTTTGACCACATTCCCTTTAAAACTAGGCAAAGTGGTAAACATCAAAGTTGTAGCCTTGCCTCTTAGCTTTTCTAATGGTCCAAAGATCATGTCATTTGGACTTATGTAGTGGGAGATATGCTTGAAAAATTGAAACATATGCAAATAGAGCAACAGCCCATTATGCACCTTTCTTCATCAATTGAAATTAATTTTGAATCCTACTCCTATAACGACATAAAATAATTATAAGTAATGTAAAACTAGCATCACTAGCTCAAATTAAACCTTTAAACATAAGATTCACCTCGAGTTACGTGTCTTTGAAAGTCAATGTTTCACATTCTTCCCCACTAAAAGAAATTCGGTCCCCGAATTTAAATCGAATTATAAGGTAGCGTACCTCTACATATTAAAGACGTGTGGGTATTTTGTTCACATCTCCTCCTCGGCTTCCCACGTTACCTCTTCACTGGTGTGGTTTCACCATAACACTTTAACTTAGGCTACATCCTTTGAACGGAGCTTTTGACTTGCCTATCAAGGATAGCCATGGGTTGCTCTTCATAGGTTAGATCATCTTTCAGCTAGATGGTTTCATACTGTATTACATGAGATGGATCCGAGTTATACTTCCTACGCATTGACACATGAAACACGGGGTGAATATTCGAAAGGTCTGGCGGTAATGCCAAGCAATATGCCACTGCTCTAACCCTTTCTAAAATCTCGAAAGGTCCTATATACCGAGGGCTCAATTTTCCCTTCTTGCCAAACCTCATTATCCCTTTTGTTGGTGAGACCTTCAAAAATACATGATCCCCCATTTGAAACTCTAAGTTCATCCATTTGTTATCAGCATATGACTTTTGCCTACTTTGTGCTGACAACATCCTTTGACAAATCATGCGTATTTTCTCGGTGACATCCTACACCAACTCAGGCGCCAAGAGTTTCCTTTCTACCACCTCTAGCCATCCAATAAGTGACCTGCACCTCTGTCCATATAATGCTTCAAATGGTGCCATTTGGATGCTAGCTTGGAAACTGTTGTTGTAGGCAAACTTTGCTAAGGGTAGATATTGATCCCACCTGACCCCAAGGTCTATTACACAGGCCCTCAACATATCTTACAATATCTGTATCGTTCATTCAGACTGTCCATCAGTCTGAGGGTGGAAAGTCGTGCTAAATTTCAACTTAGTGCCCAACGCTGTCTGTAACTTTTCCCAGAACCTACTAGTGAATTGTGCCCCCCTATTAGATACTATAGAAACAGGAATGCCATGTAGCGGTATTATCTCATCTACATAAAGCTGGGCGTACTAGGCGGCCTTGTAAGTAGTTTTTACCCAAAAAAAATGAGCTGATTTCGTTAACCAATCTACTATGACCCAAATCGAGTCATAACCCCCACTAGTTCGAGGCAAACCCATTACAAAATCCATTGCAATATGCTCCCACTTCCATTTGGGCACTAGTAATGGTTGTAGTAGCCTTGCAGGCTTTTGATGCTCGACCTTAACCTGTTGACAACCTAAGCACTTGGAGATGAACTCAGTTACATCTTTCTTAAGTCCTTCCCAGCAATATACCTCTTTCAAATCTTGATACATCTTTGTAGCCCTTAGATGTACCACATAGGCTGCCATGTGTGCTTCCTCCAATATTTCTCTCCTCAATCCATTACTATCGGGGCACATAAAGTCTGGTTCCATACCTCAATACTCTATCTGTGCCTTTAGTAAACATCTTTCCTTTCTTTCCTTGAAGGTCCTCTAAGGTCTTAATTACGAACTCATCTTTACTTTGTGCTTCTTTAATCCGGTCCATTAAGATAGGCCTCACTCTAAAATGTGCTAACAATGCATTTGCCTCTAAAACTTCCAAATGTATGCCCATGTCTCCTAAGCTATGCATTTCTACAATCAAAGATCTCCTATCTGTAGAGATATATGCCAAGCTCCCCATTAATTTTCGACTCAAGGCATCCACCACTACATTTACCTTAGTGGGATGGTAAAGAATAGTACAATCATAATCCTTTAGCAACTCCATCCACCTACGTTGTCGCAAATTAAGATCTCTCTGTTGAAATATATACTTTAGGCTTTTGTGGTCTGTATATATCTCGTAAGTCTCACCATACAAGTAATGTCTCCAAATCTTTAAGGCAAACATGATTGCTGCCATCTCCAAATCATGTGCGGGGTAATTCTGCTCATGCCTTTTAAGTTGCCTTGATGCATACACATCACATTCCAATACTGCATTAATACATGTTGGTCCCAATAATATGTGCTAAAGGGGGGTGAATAGCACAAATCAGCTCTTAACAAGATGAGGAACTAATTTTCAGCACAAAGAAAATAAAAACAGAGCAGACAATGCATAGCAATTTAGAGTGGTTCGGTCTAAGACCTACATCCACTACCTTGATTATCCAACCAAGGATTTTCCCACAAATCCACTAAAAAAAGATGAAATTCACAAGCTTTCACCAAGCTTTACAATGGCTTTTACAAGACTCAGCCAAAAACCTTTTACACTAGTTTTTCATGGGCTAAACTAAAACCCAACACCTAACTTTCAAGGCTAAGTTAGAACCTTAACAAATTCAAGCAATCCTAGCTTGAAATAACCACATAGAGTGACTTCCTCACTCTAAGAATACAAGAAAAGATGTTAAAAGAAAGTACCTATGATCACACGTTGATCTAAATGGTACAAGGTTAAGTGCAGAATATAAACACAAAAGATGGACGTTTAAGTGCGGTGAGGTGAAGAGAGAATTTTTAGGTTTTTTAGCTCTTTGTGACTCTAATCTCTTCCAAAACTTCCAAAAAATGATTTCTAATTGTTGAACCCTTTTATACTTGGAGAAATAACTCTGATGGCAGTTTGACAGTTTTCTAACTGTTGAAGACAGTTGGGAGTCGGTTCTAGCCGTTACTCTGTCCTTTAGTGCAGCTTTCAAACTTGTTGGCAGAATGCTCTTAGTTAGCTAACCGATATCTTAGTTGACTAAGTTATCTCTGTTTTCTGCTCCCTGTCTTTGGCAGTAAGCACCTAGTTTACCGGCTCATTTCTTGGTCAACTAAGTTGGTTCTGTTTCTCAATATTCTTCAGCCGGCCATTTCTGTAATTTGAATCTTGGCCAACCAACATTTTTCCTAATTCAACTAATGAGCTACCTTCTTGTTAAGCAGTCATGTTTTATTATTTTTATCTCTTTTTTCTTTTGATATACACTTTGAAAGATTGATTTATTAATTTTATACATTGATTTTCCTACACACTTAAGTAAAGGCATTAGACACAAATGAATGGGAATGTTTTATTATCATTAAAAACTAATGAGCCAACAATCTCCCCCCTTTTGATGATAAGAAAACATTCCTTGATTAACAACATGGTGTCTTTTTACACTTTTTGGGTTTCTGCAGAAAATGAGAATTGCTCCCCGTAAATATATGCTCTCCCTTTGTGTGTGCATAGTTTGCTTACTTTATTCTAGCAAATTTTATTTTTGTCACATAGAAAATGACATTGTACATTAGAGTATACATATGTGCATCAATATAAAGTGATTTGCGCCAAGTAAGTATTAACAGATTTGTCATTAAACTTTCAACAGTGAGTGTTGATAGATTTTCATTAAAGTTCCAGCAGCTGTCAACAGTTAATTTAAATCAGATTTTGTCTTCACCATTCATGTTTCAATTGATACACTATATACAACATCTATATCTATTCACAACCAGAAATTATTCACAGAAATCAAATGTCAGCATATAATTCAATATTAATACAGCAGTAGAATTTGTCAACATCAGTAAAAATACCAAGGATAACAAAATATCAGTAACTTTCAATTTTTAGCAGTTAAATATCATAAATATATCAGCATCCATGTCTCACACTACCATATAAACAACAATATTAAAATCGAGTGATTAAGTGCCACCATGGCACAAATAGTAGTTAAACAAAAAGATGTTTCGAAATTACCCCTAGATTGTTTTTCTTCCTATCTTCCCTAAGTTCCTACTCTTGGTTCCTCTACCCTAACATTTTTTTTTATTTTGTGATTCCTCCTCCCTTTAGGATTCTACCATACTCTCCCTTTTTGTCAGTATCCAATTAAGGGGTTTCTAGTCATCCGAGGTGTCAGAGAGTGAGGATTCAGTGCCATAAAAAGGGTGTAGAGGAAAAAGAGAGGGCTCTAGGAGAGGTGATGACTTTTTAGGGGAAGGTTCTGGTGAGGACTTCTCTGAGACATGGATTGGACACTGAAGGGAAGAGGTTGGAGCTAGTCTGGATTTCTCAGCCAACCTGAAAGACTTTCTTCTATTGAGAAAGGTTGTCTTGGTGGCCTTAGTCTTCTTTCCCTTGGTTGGTGATTTTACCTCTGTTGGTGGGATTGCAGTAGCTTTTCCTTTCTCTTTGGTCTGTGGCTTTAATGCTACAGTAATTTTTTGTTTTCCTTTTCCAGATTTTACCTTGACTTTAAGAGCTGATGCAGGTTTCTTTTCTTTTCCTATATCTCCACCATCCTTTTGAGTTTCTGCCCTGATAGTGTCCTTTTCAACTTGTTCCTCCCTAACCATTTGGTGGAAGATATCCATAATGGAAACTTCCTCTGAATTTGGAGTAGAAGGTTGCTGTTTTTCAGATCCTAAACCAATAACGTATGTTCTTTGGTCTGACTTGTCCTTGCTCTGGTGTTCAGACGTTGGAGCCTTAGCTGGTTGTTCCACACCAGGATGAGAATCTTCCGCTTGAATGCCATGACTTGCATCAGGAGCAGAAGACCCTTCTGCTTGCAAGGCTAAGCCTTCAGCACCTTGCTGTGCTGGTGCAACACTTGGAGTTTCAGATGAGTATACAATAGCAGGTTCTGAGGACACTTTCTCTTTTCTCTTCAATTCATTCTCAAGTTTAACAAATTTGTCCTTGATCTTTTGTAGTCTGGCTCCTTGATTAGTGAGTTTACCATCTATCCTCATTAAGAGATTAAAAATCATTTCACTAGAGAATTGGGAAGATGATGCCTTGGTTGGTGCTAGTATAGCAGAGACTTTGGGTGTTCTAGTGAATTTCTCTCCATCTAGCTTGTACCCCATTTTGATCAAACTGCTATAGTAAACGGCTTGATCTCTGGTCTTTACCATGTCCATTTCATACATCTTGGCCTAAACTCCCTTTTTCTGTACAAGGGATGTTATGACATTTCCATAAGGCAGGTTAACTTTATCAAGTTTGCAAGCTCCTCTCATCTTTTTTGTCATGAACTTGCCTATATTCAAAGCAACCCCATTGAGGGCATGTTCCATCAGCCAAAGATCCTGAAGGCTGGCATAACTTAAACTTCCACTTCTTCCTTGGATGTTTGCTGCTACAAAGTAGTGCAAAATCCTTATCTAGGGGATGATTATAAGTCCAAATTGCTTATTAAAGAATATTTTTTTCCTCCAGGTGATGATTTCCCATAATGAAGAGGGATCATATTTCTCTGGGAACTCATATTCACCCTCTTCACATTCGATTTTCAGTAAGCTACCTAAATCATCAGTAGTGACAACAAGTTCTTTCCCATTCAAATACACATTCAAACCATTTTCTACAAAGTCATCAGAATCTTCTAATTCTTTTTCTCCTAAAGCAATGCTGGAATAAAATGCTTTTACCAAACTTACACTGTAGGATCTATTCTTAAAAGTGCTATATCCTTTCAGTTTTAGTTCAGTAAAATAGTCAGATAAACTAGTCTGTAGTTCTAAATTCTCATCAAAACTCTTCCAGTCAATATATTTGCCACAAGTAATAGGTGCATTCTCAATTTTTTTTAGCCTCAGTTCATGCATCCTATTTCTAATCTTAGAAGAAGAAGAGCTAGTACCTTTCTTGAGTGAGGATTCCTTGTCCTTTTTCTTTTCTATTTTTTGCTTCTTTTTTTTGAATTTCTCAGATATTTCTTTCACTGAAGCAGATGCGATTTTCTGTTTCTTCTTCAGTATTCCCATTTCAGACCCTTCTTCCACTGGTCTTTTTCTTTTCTTCTTTTCAGTAATTTCTCTACTCTGGGAAGTTTTTGCGATTCTGATTCAAGGGATTTTTCTAACTGGGGTTTTGTCTAAATGGCAAGGGTTTGAATTGATTTTAGAATAAAATGTGAAGAGATGGGTTTCAGTTTCAAAAGCTCAGGTTTCAGGGGAGAGAAAAAGAGAAGTTGTTAGCAGTTAATTTCTAGTAAAACTGTCCTCCTCCCCCTTTGATGTTGCCCTATTCTATTTACTCAAAATTTCAAAACTCCCTCTAAATTTTGGTTATTCACTTAGATAGTTTTTCTCCTTTCTTTATTACCCAATAAATACATTATTTTCATTATTTTATTCCTTCTTCATTTTAATGACTGAGTCTTATTATTTAATACTAACAGAACACTCTTAGTTGACTAAGATTCATCTTAGTCGACTGAATGTTTTTTGTTTCATGTACATGAGCCAAAGATTTTCTCACAATTCCTGCAGACTAATCATACCTAGATTTCTTCTAATTTCACAGAATCTATCTTCATTCAATGGTTTAGTAAAAATATCAACTAGTTGATGCAAAGTATTCACAAATTCAATTTTAACATCATTTTTCACTACATGGTCTCTAACAAAATGATGTCTAATCTCAATGTGTTTTGTTCTAGAGTGTTGCACTAGGTTGTTTGATATATTAATTGCACTTGTGTTATCACAGTATATTGGTACGTTATGCATAGTCATTCCATAGTCTTTCAATTGCTGTTTGATCTAAAGAATTTGTGAACAGTAGCTACCTAGTGATATAAACCCTGTTTCAACTGCAGATAAAGCTACTGAATTTTGTTTCTTGCTGGACCATGACACAAGCATGCTACCTAAAAATTGCAATGTTCCACTGGTGCTTTTCCTATCAGTTTCGCTGCCAGCAAAATCAACATCAGAGTATCCAATTAAGCTAAATGTTGATTCTCTAGAATACCATATACCTAAAGTTTGAGTCTCTAAGAGGTATCTAAAAATTCTTTTAACAACTATTAAGTGTGATTCTTTAGGTTATGACTAAAATCTAGCACACAAACACACACTAAACTGAATATCCGGTTTGCTTGTTGTCAAATAAAGTAATGAACCGATCATAACTCTATAGAGCTTTTGATCTACATTCCTTCCTTTTTTATAAGGATCAAGTCTTGTGGATGAACTCATTGGTGTGGAGATTAGTTTTAGCTTCAGCATATCGAAATTCTTGAGCATAACTTGAGTGTACCTTTCTTGGTTGATGAAGATTCCTTCCTCACTTTGCTTAATTTGAAGACCAAGAAAGAACTTCAATTCTCCCATCATGCTCATTTCAAATTCACCCTGCATTTCTTTTGCAAAGTTCTTGCATAAAGACTCATTAGTTGCACCAAATACAATGTCATCCACATATATTTGTACAACAATTAAATCATGTAAATGTCTTTTAATGAATAATGTAGTATCAATGTTGCCTCTAATATAACCTTTTTCAACCAGAAATTTTGAAAGCCTTTCATATAAAGCTCTAGGAGCTTGTTTCAATCCATACAAGGCTTTATAGAGTTTGTAAACATGGTCTGGTTTTTCAAAATCTTCAAAACCTGGTGGCTGTTCAACATACACTTCCTCTTGAATAAATCCATTTAAAAATGCACTATTTACATCCATTTGGTATAATTTAAAATTCATGAAGCATGTAGAAGCTAGCAACAACCTTATGGCTTCAATTCTAGCTACGGGTGCAAAGGTTTCATCATAATCTATTCCTTCCTCTTGATTGTAGCCTAGTGTTACTAATATAGCTTTCTTTCTAACTACATTTCCTTGCTCATCTACCTTATTTCTAAACACACATTTTGTGCCAACGATTGGGTGATTTGAGGGTCTAGGTACCAATAACCATGCACAGTTTCTTGTGAATTGGTCAAGTTCCTCTTGGATGGCCATTATCCAACCTTCCTCTTTTTTAGCTTTTTCAAAACTTTTGGGTTCAATTTGCGATATGAAAGTTGAAAACTCACAAGTTTCCCTAGTTTCTCTTCTAGTTTTGACACCTTGAGAAATGTCACCTATTATTTGATCTTGTGAATGGTCTCTTACAAATCTCCAACTCCTTGGAAGATCACCATGTTGATTTTCTGTTCTTTGCAAATTTTCAAGAGATGGAGTTTCATTTTTTCTTCTAGGTGAGCTTTCTTCATTATTCTTATTATTTTCTAAGCTCATTTCATTCATTTGCTTTTCAAGGATTTCTACATCATCATCATCATCATGAATTTCCTTTTGTAAAGCCTTTGATTCATCAAAAACTACATGGATTGATTCTTCTACCGTTAAAGCCCTTTTGTTAAAAATCCTATAAGCCTTTGAGTTTAATGCATAACCTAAAAATATTGCCTCATCACTCTTTGCATCAAACTTCCCTAAGGGCTGTTTTTCATTGTTCAATACAAAATATTTATAGCCAAAACTCCTAAGATGAGAAATATTTGGTTTCCTACCCTTGTAAAGTTCATAAGGTGTCTTAGATATCATAGGTCTTATTGATACTCTATTAAGTATATAAGCTGCTGCGTTCACTACCTCAGCCCAAAAATATTTTGGTAGGTTGTTCTCGCATAGCATAGTTCTAGCCATCTCTTTTAAGGTTCGGTTTTTCCTTTCTACAACTCCATTTTGCTGGGGTGTTCTAGATGTAAATAAATTATGATCCAACCCCTTTTCATTGCAAAATTCCTCAAATTCATCACTTTCAAATTCTCCTCCATGATCACTTCTTATGCTAACTATGGCTAGTCCTTTTTCATTCTCTACTCTTCTACAATGACTTATAAAAATTGATAAAGAATCATTTTTATGAGCAAGAAAATAGACCCAAATTTACCTAGAATAGTCATCAACTATCACAAAGCCATAAGATTTTCCTCCTAAGCTAGTTGTGCTTATTGGACCAAATAGATCAATGTGTAACAGTTCAAGAGGCCTAGATGTTGACAGAACTTTCTTAGCTTTAAAAGATGTTCTAACTTGTTTTCGTAGTTGGCAAGCATCACATATTTTATCATCTTCAAATTTTAAATATGGTAGCCCAACAACTAAGTTCTTTCTAATCAATTTTGACATAGTATGCAAACTTACATGTCCTAATCTCCTATGCCATAACTAGCTATCATTATCAGCATTTGGAACAAGACATATTTCACTATTTATCTCAAGATCCTCAAGAAAAATAACATACATATTCTTTAATCTCTTTCCTATGAATAAGACTTTGTTTGTACTTATGTCAATTACTTCACACTTATTTGAATCAAAACATACTTTAAATCCTTTGTCACATAATTGACTAATGCTCAATAAATTATGCTTCAAACCCTTAACTAATAACAAATGACTTATTTGAGTTTGGAAATTCTTACCAACCGTACCTATCCCATGAATTCTACCTTTTGAATCATCACCAAAAGATACGGTACCTCCCTTTTTCTTGTCTAGCTGAGCAAATAACATTTCATCTCCTGTCATGTGTTGTGAATAGCCACTATCCATGTACCAAGGCTACTTCTTCTTGAGTTGAGCTCTTGAACATGTCTCCTTTAAGGGCAGCTCAACCTACAAAACAAATTTTCAGTTTTTCTTTACAAGTACCCATATTTTGATGGGTCCTTGAGTGTTAGTTGCAATATAGGATCCTTTTGGAACCCAAATTTTTCTAACTTTCTACAGGTTATTTTTTTTAAAGCAATCTTATGATAAATGTCCATATTTACTGCAACAATAACATTTAGATGATGCAAAAGCAGAATTCTTCTTGTGGTATGCATTTTTTTTTTGGAGTTTCAATTTTTAAACATTTGAGAGCTGTGTTTTCATCAAGTAATTTTTGCCAAGCTTCAGTTTTATTGTCCAGCTCTAGTTTTAAAACTTCAAAATCTGTTTTTGAGTGTTCTAACTCAATTTCCAAAATATTTCTTTGCTCAAAAATAGAGTTGAACTCTTGTCTCATCTTTTCCAAATCATTTTCAATAGATGCAGCCTTTTTCTTTAATGTTTTTTATTTTGAGAAAACTTTTTCAAATTCATCATAAAAGCACTCATACTCATCTTGTAAATCATCAAAAGAATTAATGCAGGGGGATGAGGATACGTCTGTTTCATCATCTCGTGCCATCAGACATAGGTTTGCTCTTTCCTCAGATTTTTCATCTTTAGCTTCAGAGCTTGATGTGTCACTATCCGACCATGCAGCTGCTACCATTGCTTTCTTAGATTTCTTATTTTTCTTTGGAGTCTCATCCTTCAGCGATGGACATTCAGACTTGAAGTGGCCAGGTTTCTTGCACTTTTAGCATATCAACTCCTCCTTTTTGTTGGAGTCATTCTTGTTTCTGATTTTTCATGAAGCACTTTGATCTGTTATAAAGCCTCTTCTAACTAGTCTTCGGTTTCTTCTGCCCATAAGCTTTCTTAATTTTCTTGCAACCAGAGCTAACTCTTCATCATCATCGCATGACAACTCTTCCAGCTCTTCTTCAAAGATGCTGGCTTTAAATGCAATGCTCTTTTTCTTTTCCTTTGCCTCCCTTCTATCTTCTTCTTCTTCCTCTTTAAGCTCCAGCTCATGAGTAAGGAGAGAACCACAAATCTCATCTAAGGTGATAACATTTAGATCTTTTGCCTCTCGGATTGTAGTCACTTTAGGCTTCCAATTTTTTAGTAGACTTCTAAGCAGTCTCTTTACTAATTCATGTTCAGGGATAGGCTTGCCTAACTGACTCAATTTATTTGTGATGTTTGTAAACCTATCAAACATACTGATGATGTCTTCACCAGGCTCCATTTTGAACATTTCATAGTTATATGTCAAGAGGTCAATTTTGGACTCCTTGACTTGAGAAGTCCCTTCATGGATTATTCTAAGTTTCTCCCACACTTGTTTAGCTATTGTACAGCTTGAGACTTTGTTAAATTCAGTGGGGGTCAAGGCACAATACAATGTGTTGATGGCCTTAAAATTTACTTGAACTTTCTTAGTCTCAGCCTCGACCCATTCAGACCTTGGCTTAGGCATCAACTCATTTGTCACCACATTCAAAGTTGAGAGCATGAAGGGTCCATCAATTATGACATCCAACATTTCATAATCTATAGCTCTAATATAAATTGACATCTTAGTGCTCTAATAAGGGTAATTAGAGCCATCAAACAGAGGTGGTATGTTTGTTGATTGTCCCTCAGCCACTACTGATTTTTAGAGAGCCATTGGGATCCTCCCTATGGATGTTAAGCCTTAAGAATAGGGAACTAGCATTGATGCCACTTGTTGGTCCCAATAATATGTGCTAGAGAGGGGTGAATAGTACAAATCGGCTCTTGACAAGATGAGGAACTAATTTCCAATAGAAAGAAAATAAAAACAGAGTAGACAATGCACAACAATTTAGAGTGGTTCAGTGAAAGACCTACGTCCACTACCTTGATTATCTAACCAAGGATTTTCCCACAAATCCACTAAAAATCGATGAAATTCACAAGCTTTCACCAAGCTTTACAATGGCTTTTACAAGGCTCAGCCAAAAACCTTTTACACTAGTTTTTCACGGGCTAAACTAAAACCTAACACCTAACTTTCAAGGCTAAGTTAGAACCTTAACAAATTCAAGCAATCCTAGCTTGAAATAACCACTTAAGAGTGACTTCCTCACTCTAAAAATACAAGAAAAGATGTTAAAAGAAAGTACCTATGATCACAAGTTGATCTAAATGGTACAAGGTTAAGTGCAGAATATAAACACAAAAGATGGGCATTTAAGTGCAATGAGGTGAAAAGAGAATTTTCAGGTTTTTTAGCTCTTTGTGACTCTAATCTCTTCCAAAACTTCCAAAAGATGATTTCTAATTGTTGGAGAACTCTTTCATACTTGGAGAAACAACTCTGATGGTAGTTTGACAGTTTTCTAGTTGTTAGAGATAGTTGGGAGTCGGTTCTAGCCGTTACTCTATCCTTTAGTGCAGCTTTCAAACTTACAGGCAGAATGCTCTTAATCGGCTAACCGATATCTTAGTTGACTAAGTTGTCTCTGTTTTCTGCTCCCTGTCTCTAGCAGTTCTGGCAATAAGCACTTAGTCGACTGGCTCATTTCTTGGTCAACTAAGTTGGTTCTATTTCTCAATATTCTTCAGCCCGCCATTTCTGTAATTTGAATCTTGGCCAACCAACATTCTTCCAAATTCAACTAATGACCTTCCCTTTTTATCAAGCAGTCATGTCTAATTATTTTTATCTCCTTTTTCTTTTGATATACACTTTGAAAGATTGATTTATTAATTTTATACATTGATTTTCCTGCACACTTAAGTAAAGGCATTAGACACAAATGAATGGGAATACTTTATTATCATCAAAAACTAATGGAGCCAACAATACACAACCTAAACCAACTTACGATGCATCACAGAATACCGTATAACCCCCTGTGCCTTGCGGTAGGCTTAATACTGGAGCTGTGGTGAGACATGCCTTAAGTTTCTTAAAGCTATCCTCACAAGCATTTGACCACTCAAATTTTGTATCTTTACGTGTCCGCTTGGTCAGAGGGGAGACTATTTTGGAGAAGTCCTTCACAAAATGACGATAATAGCTAGGCAAACCCAAAAAGCTTCTAATCTCTGTAACTAATGCTAGCCTTGGCCACTTTTTCATTGCCTTAACTTTCTTTGGGTTGACTTGTATCCCATCCTTGGAAACCACATGTCCTAAGAATGCGACACTTTCAAGCCAAAACTCACACTTGGAGAACTTGGCATACAATCGATGTTCACTCTAAGTTTAGAGCACTATCTTAAGATGCTGCTTGTGCTCCTCTCGGCCCTTCGAGTAGATCAAGGTGTCATCAATAAACACCACCACGAACTTATCCAAATAGGGCTTGAACACTCCGTTCATCAAATCCATAAAGGCCGCAGGGGCATTAGTAAGCCCAAATGACATCACCAAGAATTTATAATGCCCATATCTTGTTCGAAATGCAGTCTTAGGTATGTCCTCATTTTTTATCCTCAGTTGATGGTACCCAGATCGCAGATCTATCTTAGACAAACATTGTGCCCCTTGTAGCTGATCAAATAAATCATTTATTCTTGGAAAAGGGTACTTATTCTTCATCGTTACTTTATTAAGTTGTCGGTAGTCAATACATAATCTAAGTGACCTATCTTTCTTCTTTACAAATAACACCGGTGCTCTCCATGTGAGACGTTGGGGCAAATAAAGCCTTTATCTAACAAATCCTCCAACTGATCCTTAAGTTCCTTAAGCTCCATCGGTGCCATTCGGTATGGGGGTATGGATATGGGTCTAGTGTCAGGAATCAAATCTATACAAAATTCAATCTTTCGCTCAGGAGGTAAACTTGGTAGTTCTTTGGGAAATACATCCATAAACTCATTCATTACCGACACTTAGCCTATATCTCCAACCTTCGCTTGGGTATCCCTCACAACAGCCAAGTAACCTTGACAACCCTATCTTAATAGCCTTCTAGTAGACATGATAGATATCAAATTGGTTGGAGCATTGCTCCTATCCCCTTGAATAATAAATGAGGGTTCATCGAGAAATCAAGTCTAGCCAGTTTATGGTAACAATCTACACTGGCATGACAGGGTGATAGCCAATCCATTCCCAAGATCACATCAAAATCTAAGGTGTCTAACACCACTAGATTTACCAATGTGTTTTTGTCCTTGACTTGAACTACACAGGATTCATATTCCCATTCAGCCACAAATACCTCTTTTAAAGGAGTAGACACCACCAATTGTTCTTCTCTTCTAACACGATCCTTACCCAAACAAAGTGCAAAACATGGAGAAATAAAAAGAATGGGTAGCACCAAGATCAAACAATACTCGAGCATCCATATTACAAACAGAAAGAATACCTGAAACCACTACATTTTAGGCCTTTTAGGGTGTTAAAGCATACTCTTAGGGTGTTAAAGCATATACCCTCGCTTGGCCTCTACTGGTGGAACTCTGACGTTCAAACCTAGAAAGCTTGCCCTAAGAGGAAGTAACAGCACCTTTACCTCTTGATCCACTAACCTCTCGATCAGATGAGGCTGCAACTGAAGGAGCAGACGAAGCTGGCTGGGTCAAGCTGCAAGTAGAACCTTGTGATTGATGAGCCATCGGGCAATTCCTACGCACCCATAGCAAACTCTCATAGTACGTAAGCATCGTCCACTATGTCGTCTCCCACAAATATTACAAAGGTGTGGATAACTTGACTACCCTGTCTAGAATCTTGCTGCCTTCCTCCATTAAAAGTTTGCTGCCTTGATCCAACGTTAACACTAGTGACGTCACTCCCCTTTTAGGGAATCGTGAGTCCCTTTGTGGACCCTGACGGCTAGAAGATGAAATACCACTGCTGAAATCTCTGTGACCTTGATAACCCTCTATCTTGGCCTTGTTTGCTCTATCCCTCATAGCCTTACTCTCATTGGTCTTTATCTCAATCCGTTGAGCGTAATCCACTACTGCGGAGTAGGTATTGAAATCTCGGGATGCCACAGCTCTAAACAATGGCTCCATTAGCCCATCCACAAACCTTGGAATCTTCATCTCCTCAATAAAAACTAGATAGGGCGCATACTGGGCCAATTGTGTGAATTTGATGTCATATTCCGACACCATCATTCTTGGGATTTGTACTAGTGCCTCAAACTCCCTAGCTAGTGCATTACTTACACTGAGCGGTAAGAATCAATCTAAGAAGGTTGTACTAAACTCCTTCCAAGTCAATGGTGTTGCATCTATTGGCCTACCTCTACGTAAGGAGCTATACCACTCTTGTGCCACGTATTCTAATTGGAAGGCAACTAGCTTGATTGATCTAATACTATAGCATCCCAGGGCCTCACAAATTTTCTCCATCTTATCTAAGAAAATCTAGGGTTTCTCTGATGCATCAAACCCTGAAAATGATGGAGGCTTAAGCTTGAGAAAATTAGGAAAAGAAATCTCTAAATGACCCCTCTCGACCTCAAGATGTTGGCAATCGGCATGCCCTTGGGAACTAAGGGATTCTTGTACTGTAGGTCTCCCCTCCATTATCCTATGTATATCGTCCATAAGGGCTACCATCATCTCTACAACCCGATTAACTCCTTGCAAGCCTGTCGCCAAGTCCTCGATGGTAATGCCCCTAGTTGGTTGTCTATCCACATAACTCGAAGACTGTCCCTCATCTCGTCTACCCATAAGTGTATCCACCCTCACCGGCCTAGTGGCTCTGCCATGTATACCACGCCTCCTAAGGGTGGATGCTTGTGGCCTATCTATCATCTCATTAGAAGCATCTTGCTCCCCCATCCGTCTTGAGGCGGCTCGTGTCTTAGGCGGCATTCTTACCAAGATAAAAGCAAACACCTGTTATTAAACACATTTATAATCATATTTAAGGGAAAAAGGTGGTTTCCAAGATAGAGAGTCTATGCGGTCCCTTGGTTGTAAAATGTGCCGCGATTCACACTTCACAACCGAAGTTTCCACATAAAGACCCAACACTCCACTAGACCAACAAAAGGAAGTCCTAGGACCTAGACAACCTAGGGCTCTGATACCAACTTTCTCATGACCCAATTTTCGAGCTGTGATCGATGTATGGACTCAATGGACGTAGTCCATTAAGCCCAAGCAAGCCTATTTATGTAATCCTGCTCATCATCCCATCAATTATTTTGAGAATTTCATCTCATAATTCTACACTTCAAGTAATTTACTAATAAACTATAGCAATCGAAGCTGAATTTATATTAACCCAAATTAATATTAACCATCGCCACTCATGATGGCTACCAATCAAAATATACATATATGGTCTAAGGCATGCATCTTAGTACTTTACATTACATGTACGTATTTACAAACAAAAATGACTCTGGGCTTCTAGAAGAGTGCCCAAGGTGAAGGGACGGCTACTGAATGCCAACATACTTACCAAGGAGACGAAACTATGTAGACTCCTTGACTTAGGTTCCAACTGCCTCCTGGTTTGAAAACATGAAGTTGAAAACAATGAGTACAAACTTAGTGAGTGAACATAAGAAGGGAACAAGCAACGATAAGGAAAGTTGATGATCATGATGCACTTATTTGAAAATAATGCAACTTAGTTCAAGTTCTTATTAAAATCCCTCCATTAAACCCCTGGTTATTAAATCATTTAATGATGAAAGAACCATATTCAGCACGAGATTGGAGAGAGAGGAAATTTTCAACAATCATCCAAGCAAGGCAGTACAAACAGAATATTTCTCGCTGCTATAAAATCAATTTACAAGTAAATGGGAAATTTTCAAAATTCATCATGCCATTTAATCACATATTATAATCATGATCTTTATATTGCATACACATATACTTAAGCTTTATCAATTAGTATACCACCACATCTCATCCGGCTCATATGCATCCCCCCACATCGTGCACATAGCCAGACACCCATCTCACCCAGCTCATGTGCATCTCCCTACATCGTGCACATAGCCGGACATCCCATCTCACCCAGCTCATGTGCATCCCCCCACATCATGCACATAACTAGACATCCCATCTCACCCAGCTCATGTGCATCCCCCCACATCGTGCACAGAGTTGGAGCCATCATGTGCATCCCCTCACATCATGCACAGTTAATGCATTGTATACATCCCCCCGCATCGTGCACACAAGCAGTATCACCATCCATCTCCCTCACCATCGTCATCACCGGCAAGTGCACACTCACCCCGCACATGCACGGTTGCATTTGTCACACAATGGTATATATATATATATATCAACATTATGCAGAAACGTATGGATTCATCACACTATCAATTTGATAATATAAAAACATTTCATAAGGGCTTGTTCCCATACGAGTTTTGAATAAAAACCAATAAAACATTTTAGGGGGATTCAATCAAACATGTATATGTATATCCCAAAACATTTTATGCAAGTTCACTCACCTTTATTTGCTAAACCTTTAATCGACTCTAACTTCCCTAATGGTCCAAATGGGGCTGAGGGCCTCGTTGGAACCTATCACGCACCAAAACATCACAGCCAATCCAATTTACATTAATATCACTCCAAAAGCTATTTTCCCCAAATCAAGCTTCACTAGCCCTTCCTATTTATCTTCCATTACCATTTGATTGGCTATTCAGTTCTTTACTTTAGTAACACCAGAAATAGATAAACAACTTCAACAATACACAATTCATAACTTTAATTATTAGCCTTTATCAATAACTTAAAACCAGTCCTAATTCATCACTCACCTCGGTGGATTGTAATGAAATTTCTTCCTAAGAGTCCTCAAGCTATCATGAAACCTTTCTCT
The DNA here is from genome assembly GCF_053813885.1 of Theobroma cacao. NCBI lineage: Eukaryota > Viridiplantae > Streptophyta > Magnoliopsida > Malvales > Malvaceae > Theobroma > Theobroma cacao. The sequence continues at coordinate 10,404,966 of NC_142648.1, read as the reverse complement.
CTCTACAAAGTTTAACTAGTGAGAGAAAGTATTGAAGAAAGATTTTTAAGGGTTTGTTTAAGGTGAAGGAATAAAAGAGTTGAAAAACCCTGCAACAGGGTGTGTAAAGCATGAAAATTGAGGTTAGTTTGAAAGAGTGATGGAAGCTTGAGAGAAGCTTTCATGGAAGAGGAGAAAAACGTGAGATGGGAGGAAGGAGAACAAAAAGTTGCTAGAGAAATGAAGAAGGTGCTGAAAGAATGAGATTTTTATAGTTAAAGTTTATCTAAATCTTCATACAATTACAATAATGCCCTTAACAAGGCCACTTATCTTCCTATTTTTCTTGTGCAATTTTTTTACTCTTTTGACATTGGGAAATGGTCCAAAATCCTCTACAAGAGGTCCCTTAATTAGCCCCCAAAAGTCCTAGCTTCAAAAACCCCCTAAACTTGTTATTTGTGGAAATTACGGTGAGGGCAGCGACTTTCAATTTCCAGCGTCGTGGCACTCAAATGTTCTATTTGAATCTGTTCTTCTGGCACAGTACTTCCACTTCGACAAAGATTTTGACCACCTTCCCTTCAAAACTAGGCAAAGTGGTAAACATCAAAGTTGTATCCCTGCCTCTTTACTTTTCTAATGGTCCAAAGATCATGTCATTTAGACTTTCGTAGTGGGAGATATGCTTGAAAAACTGAAATATATGCAAATAGAGCAATAGCCCATTATGCACCTTTCTTTAACAATTGAAATTATTTTTGAATCCTACTCCTACAACAACATAAAATAATTATAAGTAACTTAAAAGTAGCATCATTTGCTCAAATTAAACCTTTAAACATAAGTTCCACCTCGAGTTACGTGTCTCTGAAGATCGAGGTTTCACATATTTGAATTGTTTATTCCAATATGTTCTTAACGCTTTTAATTGCCTGATCACCAATTAAAATGATCTAAGAACCTAAACAAACTTGGAAAGGAGTTTAAAGTAGACTAAAATTAGGATAGCATATGATCATATTAATTGATTTGCATATAGGATAAGGATATATCTATAAGCCATATGTAGCCAGATTATAGCTTGAACTTAATGAGTCTATTTTAATTTCAATTCACATAAGAATATAGTGTTTTGGTTAAAATAGATATTTTTAGAAGATGAGTCGAGAGACCCTTATAAATAATTGAAGACTCTAGATTAGCAATTCAACCCATTAAAATAAGTTGAGGAAGAGATGTAAGCTTAGATGAAGTGTGAGGGATATTATAATCCTAAGCTTGTTTGATTTGATTTTTACCTAAGTTATTATTATTTTAATTTTTTTTAATTTAAATTTTGTTTAATTAGTTTTAGCTAATTTATTCAATTATTTGATATTGACTGTTTAGATAAGATTAAATTGTTCTAATTTTAGTACTTAGTAAAATTTTAGATCAATTCTCTGTGAGATGGATACTTTGCTTGTTTATATACTATCTATTCGATACGTATACTTGCGTAGTAAAATTTTAACTAACATCACTCCACTGTCTAGTCGTTGAGTCGTTTTTAAAATTAATGTGTTTAAAACTATTTTGGGCTGGGGCCCTTGGATGTTTTAAATTAATTATTTAGAATTGTGCTATTTAGTACTAATGCTTGGTAATTTCTAGTATGATATTTGAAGTGTGGTGATGAATTTTAGTTATTATTATTTTGGTGCATATTATTGGTGATATAAACGTATTGGTGTCTAATAAGATTAATTGGAGTAGTAAGGATGATATAAGGAAAGGAAAATATTGGTAAAGTAAAAATATTTATAAAGCTTGCCAAGTTGTGTGAGCTAGCCTACATGACTCGTGCACCGATAACGATTGTAGGAGAAGGCCATTACAACATTGGTATCAAATCCCTAGGTTTAGAAGAGTCCTGGTAATTCTAGAGTTTGTGAGTAGAGTGTCGGGACTAGTGTAAGGTCTTATCCATGGTTCGTGACTATAACACAGAATATGGATTAGAGGCTGCATAAGCTCCCAAGTTTTAGTAAGCCACTTTTACTAAAAAACATTGATGTGAATTTGAAAGGTGATTGTTACTATCTAGGTTCGAGATGCCACCTAAAACGTTAGCCACCTCTTGGAGAACTAGGGGGCAAGACACCTCAAATGACACTACGATTAGACTATGAAGTTCTATATCTAAGAGTCGTGGGAGGAGTAGGTCTAAAGGTAAGCCTGCTAGGCCTGTTAGTGAACAAGGCGTTAGTGAGAGACATGTTGGTATGGGTTTAGACGAAATTGGAGGTAACTATTAAATTGTAGGAAATGTTATCTTAGACGAGTTAGCAGCTAGACTACAAAGGTTAACACAAGAATTTGTGGCATTTAGGAGATAGGAGTGGAGTACCCTAATAAGTTAATGGGTACTAGTTCTAAGGACCTAGAATATCAGCCTTATGAAGAGATGGATCGAGGGAATGTTATGGTGACTTTAGGTGATTTTATGAAATTGAGACCCCCATTTTTTACCGGTACTAATCCCAAAGAATATTTGAAAGTGTCTTTAATTGTTGGATAGTTGAGTTGATGGGTTTTAAATTGTTAGAGGTAGTGCAGATCTAGTTCACTATGATCAAACACTGTAGACCTCATAGTTTCACTTCATTTACTTGGGAAAAGTTTTCCCAAGCGTTGATGGATAGATTGCTGCTTGAAAGCTTGAAGGATGTTAACACACAAGAGTTTAAAACTCTAATGCAGACGCTTGGAATGTTAGTGGCAGACTATGACATTTAATTTACTCAATTATTGAGGTATGCCTTATTTTTGGCTCTAAATGAAAAATAGAGAATCAAGAGATTCATTAAGAGATTAAATGAGTCGATTTACAAAATATGTGAAACCTGTAGTTTCTATTATATGGATAAATTAGATAAATAACTTGGTGAGCTTAAGAAATGCAAGGACTAGCCAAAAACCTTAATTTCATCCTTGTGAATTCAAAGTTAAAGGTCAAGTAGGTTGTGGAAGGGAATTAGAATGGAATTAGGCTTTAAAAGGGATAATTTTTGCAAGTTTGGACATGAAAAGTCGACCCTAATGCATAGAGGGTCAATCTTGCGAAGTAAAAATAGGAGAAATACAACCATTCTTGTCATAGCCCAAATCCCAAGCCATGACCGACGCATGGACCCAATAGGCATGGCCCACTAGGCCATGTCACAACCCAATTTTTGGGCCCTGATTGGCACATGGGCTCAATAGGCATAGCCCACTAAGCCCAAGCAAGACTTTTTATATGATCTTGTTCATCATTCCATCCATCACTTTAAATGCCATATTTCGTAATTCTCAAGTATAATTATTTCAACAATATAACATGGCAGCCAACTACTTACATTTATTTATCCAAAATAATGTCACCCATTGCCAACTCATAGTGGCAACGTTAATCAAAATAAACATATATTGTTTATGACATGTATCTGAGTGATTTACATCATGTGTACATATACACAGGCAAAAAGACTCATTGACTTCTAGCGGAGTAACCTTGGGTGAAGGTACAGTTACTGAATGTCATGGTACCTACCAAAAGGTGAGTGTAAATGGACGCCTCAGTCTAGGTCCCAACTACCTCTGAATCTGAAAAACATGAAGTTGAAAAGAGTGAGTATAAACCCAATGAGTGAACATAAGAAGGGAACAAGCATCAATACAAAAAGTTTTAGAAAACGTCATGCACTTATGTTGAAAACGTCATGCACTTATGTTGAAAACAATGTTATTTAGCTTAATTTCTTGTTAAAAACCCCTCAAGTCAACCCTTGATTATTTAATGCTTTAGTATTGAAAGATTCATGATCTACAATGAAGTTATAGAGTGAAAACTACGATAAAGTCCAAGCAAGGCAAGCATGGTACTGCAGCGAGAATGAAATTTCACTATAGAAAAATTCGAGGCAAAATTTTGAGCTAACCACTCGAGAGTTTCTCGTTGTAACAAAAATGAATTTCGCTACAGCGAAAACCCAGCAAAGCATTTTACTCAACCCCCCGAGAGTTTCTTGCTACAACGAGAATGAATTTCACCGCAGTGAAAAATAGGGCAATGAAATTAAAAAAATTCTTGTCACAACGAAATCCATTTTTACTGTAGTGAAAATCAATTGGAAAGCATTTGTCAAATTTTAACATTCGATAGTCAATGCAATCACAATATATTTTCCATACCCTCTCTTTATATATAACATATATAAACATATATACAACGATCAGCATCACCCCAACTCTCCCTCAACTCATGTGCACTCCCACACCGAACATAGCTAGGTCATCATGTAGTACCCCGTACTTTGATATGGTGGCTAATAAAGCTTATGGATGCCAATTGAGGTTATTTACAGAGTTAAAAAGGTGATTCGGAAGTGAACCTATGAAACCTCAACCTCCATAGACACTTAACTAGAAGTAGACGCGATAACACGGATCAAGGGTAATTTCATCATTTCTCATGGTGAGCTCTTGGAAGTAGCTTTCAAATGTTATTAAGGTCTAAATAAGCCAAAGGAATAAATGAATGATGGTAAAATGAATGAAGAAGATAAAAATATCGATAATTTTCATGATAGGGGCAAAATGGTCATCTTGCATCTCGAGTCGAAATTTTTAAGTTTTCATGAACTCGAGTATTTCTAGACTCTTATGGACATTGTCTCAGTGTCAAAGAAGTAAAAAGATTGTATAAAGGCAATGGAAAGACAAATGACCTTGTTAAGGGCATTTTGGTAATTACGTGAGAAAATGGATAAACAAAAGGCATAAATATCTAAGTTTCTAGCAAGTTCTTCAAATTTCCAGCAACTTCTTCTTCTTCTTCTTCCTTTCTCACGTTTTCTTACCTTCCATGGGAGCTTGCTTTGAAACCTCCGTAGATTTTCTCAAGTTAACTCCAATTTTCATGCTTTTGTGCACCTTTTTGCAAAGTCCTTTGTGCTCTCTTACCCTTTCACCTTAAAACCCTTAAAAGCCTTTCCTTAATACTTTCTCTCACTAGTTGGACATTTTAGAGAGAGAAAGGGAGATTTTTCACAAGAATTCGAAAGATTTTGAAAAGGAATTCAATTACAAAGCTACCAAGGTGAGTTATGAAACTAAGTTGATTTTTTTTAGTTTTTTAGAATGGCTAGTGGCTACAATTGTGAGTGTTTTGTAGTTGAGGTGGTCTATTCATTTTAGTGTGACTAGAATGGTGAAAATAGATAGCCACTTAATGGTAGTTGGAAGATAGCTAGGAATAACTAGTAGAGCATGATTTATGAGATAGCTTTTAGAAATATGGTTATGTGAATTGAGTTGATTTGTGATGCTATTGTGTGTGATAGGTCCTAACGAGATCCCACATCTCCATTCGGACCATTAGTGGGTGTTGGAGTCGATTTAAGAATCAACAAAGACACTGTGAGTGAGCTTGCACTAAAAATATTTTGGGAAATATATTGGTATTTGGACGAAGCGTGTGATTGATTTTTATTTGATTGTTCCTTAAAGATTATGCATGGGAACAAACCTTTATTAAAACATTTTACATTGTGAGTGTGCAATATGGTGAATCCTTGTGCCTTATATGATGTTGATATAAATATATATGTTGCGTATTGAAAGTTAATATTGTGTAATAAATATAACCGTGCGTGTACGTGATGTGGGAGATGCACATGTCGCTGATTACAAGGTGCGGAAGTGTGGATAGTGATGTTGATGTGTGCGAGTAGGGAGTGCACATGATAATGTTGATGTGTGAGAGTAGGGAGTGCACACGATGATGTTGATGTGTGCAAGTAAGGAGTGCACACCATGATATTGCCTTGTACGTGTAGGTAATGTACATTGGCTGAGTGAGGTGGTGGTATTCGTGTTATATATGTATATATACATGTGTAAGAGAAAGTTATGAATATAGTAGGTGGATGTAATATATGTGAAATCTTGCATGTTGAACCTTGAAATCTTGCTAATTATCTTCAAATTGAATTGTATTGTAGCGAGAGACTCTTGGGTTATTGCCGCTCGAATCTCACTATAGCGAGAATCCACTCTCACTACAGCGAGAAACCTTTTGTCATGTTTACTACCTTGCTTGGTTTCTACCATATTTTCTACTTCTTGAACCTCACGGTTGATCATGGATTTTCAACATTGAGGGATTAGTTAATCAAGTTTGAAATGAGGGGTTTTAATAAGAATTAAACTAAATTGCATTGTTTTTTAATCTAAGTGCATCATGATTTTTTAAAAACTTTTCTTATCGTCACTTGTTCCCTTCTTATGTTCACTCATTGGGTTTATACTCACTGTTTTCAACTTCATGTTTTCAGGTCAGGAGGCAATTGGAAACTAGGTCGAGGTGTCCTCGTAGATTCATCTCCTTGGTAGGTATCTCGGCATTCAATAGCTATACCTTCGACAAGGTCACTCCGCTAGAAGTCAAGTATCTCTTTTGTTGTGTATAGATAAACCCGATGTAAATTACTAAGATATTTATCTTAGACAATATATGTATACTTTGAATGGTAATGCCACTATGAGTTGACAATGGTTAACATTATTTTGAGTTGGAATTATGAAATGTGACTTTAGGAACATGTGATAGAATGAAGAACAGGTTATGCAAAATGGCCCGAAAATCGGGCTGTGACAAAATTGGTATCAGAGCTCTAGGTTTAGTTGAGTCTTAGGGGTTCTAGTGTCAGTCAGCGGAGTTCTTGGAGTGAATGTAGAGTTTTCTTTATGGCTTGTGACTGCAGCACAAGTCATAGACAGAAGGCTATATAAACTCCTATTCTTAGTAACCTACCCTTTTGCTAACCTCATATAAAGGTCATAAGTGGTGTCGTCGTCCGGGTTTGAGATGTCCCCTGAGACACGAGCTGTTGTTGGAAGATTTTAAGTAAACGTTCCTAATAAAAGGTTAGTGTGATGGTATATCCCTCCGATTAAGGATGGAGGAAAGTGGAGTTGGATTAATAGGTCCATGATAACTTGTTCATTTGGTGGAGTTAAAAATTTGAGCCCAAGATTGTCAATGGGAAGAGAATTTGATGACTATGAATTGTATTTAAGGTCAATATAGAATAGCACGTGTGATAATGGTAATAAAGGGCATACTTTGACTAGAATGACTAGTGGTTGTTGTAAATGAGGTGTGGTCATCAAGAAAAAGGCTAGTAAACCAAACTGCTTTAAAGATGAGCTTGAATTTTTCTATGTTTAGCGTTAAGCCAAAGGATTAAAGGATTAGTTGTGGATTTGGTAGGTTGAAGTTAAATGATTTAGAAGCATTGATTTTAGTCTAACTGTCATATGGAGTTCTATGTTTGAGTTTAGTATATAAGTTGCTTTAAAGATCAATTTAAAAGTTTATATGGTTTAGTATACAACCTATGATGTAAATGATTAGTCTTGAATTTGAGTTCTCCAAAGGTAGGAGATTTAGAAAATGTTGACTATTGGATAAGCTCGAAAAGGGAGCTTTTGCAGCCCAAGTTTACGAATTTGGAATCTTATGGCCACCAAGGTGAGACGCAAAAATTAAGTGAATCACCTATCCTATAGATGTAATTGGTTAAGAATTGATGAGTAGAGTCAAGATCTCAACACTAAGTGGTGTACAATTTGATATAGGTGTATCTAAGAGTAAATTTGGAGATCATTGTTTAATCAAATTTGTGCCAAATGTGATGGTAAGGGTATATGAATGCTAGTAGTGAACTATGCCCAAAGGATAATCTAGGCATACCACAAAGGGTGAAATGGGGAATAGATATGTCAAAATTGAGGAAAGTAAGAAGGGGTTCTTACACGTGGTAAGGGATGTTGACATTTAAATGGATGTATATATGTATATGTGGAGTTACTCATGTCATCGGTGGGAATAAAGAATTATTCTTAACGATTTGAGATTTGAACACAATGTGCTTGATGGGTTGCATAGGTGGTACTATAAGATACTAATTGACATAATATACATTATTGGAAATAATTATGAAAATGGGGGAAGATTAAATTCTAGAATTTCAATGTAATAATGTGAACATAAGTAGAATGATCAAGATAGACAAAATTCATGATGATATTAAGTTGAAGTGGTTAAACCATTTGAGTTATAAGATAAGAAAGACAATTAGTTGTGAATACTAAGGAATTGTGGAACACTAGAAACAGTGAATAATGATGTGTGTGGTGTTATACGTATATGGTGAAGTCATTATACAATATGAAAACAATGTTCTAATGTGGGATTTATTGATGGTTGACTAGCGTTAAAGAATTAGATGAATTTGAAAATATTAGCTTGGTCTATTATATGTGATAAGCACAAGAGAATATAAATGGTTTTGGAAATTGTGACGTAAGCCTGGAGGAACACCAAACGGTTAAGGATGATTAATGTAGTAACGTTAAATGTAGACAAAGCGTTGATTAAGTAAACTTCAACAGTCACCGTGCCGTAGCGCTAGGAACACCTCATTTTTAAGACGCATGAATAAGAGGTGAAAGGCATGAAATTGAACTTACGAATTGAATTAAGGTCATTGGACTTGATGATAAGCTTCGTTAATCAGAGTTTTAAGGTTTTGGAAGGTATTTATATGAATGAATTGGGAAGTTTCTTTATGGCCTTATATATTGGCGTGTAGGTAACTGATAAGTTGGAGAGTTTTTTTATATAAATTACCATGTGAAATATTAAGATAAACTTTCTGCTAACTAAAGTCAAACCCTAAGAAATAAGGGAGACAAGAGATTAAGCCTTGTTAAAGACTAAGGAAAGAGTGAACGGAAAGTAAGATAAATGATGGGAAAAATGTGGATGTTGTTATAACGAACATAATAAGCTTAAGGATAATCAATGCAAGTATACTAAGTTAGATGGTATGGTCAGGATTAAGAACACAAACACTTTGGAAGATCTTTAAATAATGTCTCTTGAGGTCAATGAGCAAAAATTAAGCATACATTAAATTGTTAAAGTTATGAGTGGCTTTGAAGATAAGCCTTTGATTGTTTAAGTTCTTAATAAAACCCTATTAAAGGAAGTGTTTAAGCGTTTTGGAAGTGTATTGAAAAGCATAAGGGAATATACTAGCTTAACTTGCTATAAGAGGTCGAATTTAGATGGCCTTGAGTGGCTTGTGAGTAACCCAGCAATGTATAGGTAAATGTGCAGTGGAGCTATGATTGATAGATAAGGATAGAACTTTAACGATAAGATGGCGTTCACTGCTTTAGGCAAAGGTTGAATTGTGTTTCAAATGTTTAGAGAACGAGGATGATACAATTTGATTAAATGATACTACTACTGGTGAGGAATAGAAATACTCTACAAGAATTGTAGAGATCTACTTAGAAAAGAGATGATGATTTGAGAATTCAAGTACTCATATACGAGTAAAGATTTGGTAATGAGAGATGAACTAGAATTGGAATAATACAATATGAATTTTGGCTAAGAAAATCGACTATAAAACACGTGCTATTTAGGGATGGTGCCAATTAGTGGTTGACTCTCGTATGAGAATGGAATATTGAAATCAGCTTTATGTATTCACCATAAATGATGAGCATGATCTAACCAACTATAAGAAGAAATGATTCTAAACTTGATTGTTGGTTATTTTGGTTTTACAGATGGCTTATTAAGCTTGAATGCCTAAGGCTACTCGAAGTTAAAATTTTTGAAAATATATATGTATGGATATATATGTTGCATATTGGTACAAAAGCTCATACGGGTTGGTTATAATTTGATTCGATGATGATATTCTATCAATGGTTATAATGATAGACAATGATTAAGATAATTTATCGTTGATTTTGGTGATGAACAAGTTGATTATGATGCTGTTAACTTAAAAGTAAGTGTTTATACTTTTGGTATAAGTTTATCAAATTCTATTATATCGTGATCAAACTTGGTTTTTGATATAGCCTGAGAGGCTTAGCATATGAACTAGCTTAACTGTGAGCTAGAAATTGTTAGGCTATTATGAAGTAAACAAATAGAGAAGTATGACATGAATTTAACATCCTAAGGAGCAATGGAAAAAGATGTATCAGTTTTGGTATAGCTCCAATATATAGTTTTTATATATAAAGATTTGGGGAAAAGTTTATAGCTTATGCCTGAAGGTGTGCATTTGAATTCATGTAAGTAAAAGTGTAAAATCTGCCTTGATTGGCATAAAGCCCATGATTCAAAATGAATGATTATGGATTTAATTTTCTAAGGTAAAAAGGGCTAAAGAAGTTAATTTCGGAAAGGTCTTAGTAAATGATTCCTTGATTTTAAACTGTACTTTAGGAAAGATCAATGTCTAATTTCATCCTCAGATTGATAAACTAATGAGGCAATAAGATTTGACATTTGGAGTAAATTTGAGGAATATCAAGTTAGATATGTTATATGTGGTTGATGACGAACAAATTAGCTATGACATTGGAAATATAGAAATGATTAATAATCAAGAAGAGACTAGGAAAGGAACTTTAAAGGAAAAATTTTGAGCAACTTTAACCTTTAAAGGTTGAGTTATTGATTAAAGAGATTGGTTAAGATCATAAAAAGGTATGTGGGATGTCATGGTTTATTAAAATGCCTAGTGGTATAAGTTGAGATTTATCTAGTGAGCACTCGATCATGAAGTATTGGAATTTGTTTTTGGGAATATGGTTACTACTGGTTATTATACTTGAATCATCCATGATGTTAAATATATCTGAAACAAATAAAGCATGTTTTGACCTTTACGTATTATGAAATGCTTGAATGTGGGAAGGTTTGATAAAAGACCAAGGTAGAGGAATTGTGGATGCTTAAGTAAACATGCACAATTGATGATTTAAGGATGATTTGATTGAGGTGTGATCAGAATTAATAGCATATTTAAATTCTCTTCATAAGATGAAGAATGATATTGTTTTGATCCAACAAGAGTAGTACCCATGATTAAATGTATTATGACATTGTCAAGTTTTTTATAAAGATTGGAAGTCGATATAATGCATAAACCAAGATCTTATGTTAAGAATGCTCGACAAAAGTGACGTGGCAAAATTTTAGAACTTTGACTATTCACTCTACTCTGATTTGAATTCGAGGATCAATTCATTTTAAGTAGGGGAGATTGTAGTACCCCGTACTTTGATATGGTGGCTAATAAAGCTTACGGATGCCAATTGAGGTTAATTATTGAGTTAAAAAGGTGATTCAAAAGTGAACCTGTGAAACCTCGACCTCCATAGACACTTAACTAGGAGTAGACGCGATAACACGGACTAGGGGCAATTTCATCATTTCTCATGGTGAGCTCTTGGAAGTAGCTTTCAAATGTTATTAAGGTCTAAATAGACCTAAGGAACAAATGAATGATGGTAAAATGAATGAAGAAGATAGAAATATCGATAATTTTCATGGTAGGGGTAAAATGGTCATTTTGTATCTTGAGTCGAAATTTTTAAGTTTTCATGAACCCAAGTATTTCTAGACTATTATGGACCTTGTCTTAGTGTCAAAGAAGTAAAAAGATTGTATAAAGGCAATGGAAAGACAAAATGACCTTGTTAAGGGCATTTTGGTAATTATGTGAGAAAAATGGATAAACATAAGGCATAAATATCTAAGTTTCTAGCAAGTTCTTCAAATTTCCAGCAACTTTTTCTTCTTCTTCTTCCTTTCTCACGTTTTCTTACCTTCCATGGGAGCTTGCTTTGAAACCTCCATCGATTTTCTCAAGTTAACTCCAATTTTCATGCTTTTGTGCACTTTTTCGCAAAGTCCTTTGTGCTCTCTTACTATTTCACCTTAAAACCCTCAAAAGCCTTTCCTTAATACTTTCTCTCACTAGTTGGAAGTTCTAGAGAGAGAAAGAGAGATTTTTCACAAGAATTTGAAAGCTTTTGAAAAGGAATTCGATTACAAAGCTACCAAGGTGAGTAATGAAATTGAGTTGATCTTTTTAGTTGTTGAAAATGGCTAGTGGCTACAATTGTGAGTGTTTTGTAGTTGAGGTGGTCTATTCATTTTAGTGTGACTAGAATGGTGAAAATAGATAGCCACTTAATGGTAGTTGGAAGCTAGCTAGGAATAACTAGTAGAGCATGATTTAGAAGATAGCTTTTAGAAATATGGGTATATGAATTGAGTTGATTTGTGATGCTATTGGGTGTGATAGGTCCCAACGAGACCCCACATCTCCATTCGGACCATTAGTGGGTGTTGGAGTCGATTTAAGAATCAACAAAGACACTATGACTAAACTTACACTGAAAATATTTTAGGAAATGTATTGGTATTTGGACGAAGCGTTTGAATGATTTTTATTTTATTGTTCCTTAAAGATTATGCATGGGAACAAGCATTTATTAAAATGTTTTACGTTGTCAGAGTGCAATATGATGAATCTTTGTGCCTTATATGATTTTTAAATATACATGTTGCGTATTGAAAGTTAATATTGTGTAATAACTATAACAGTGCGTGTGCGCGATGTAGGGGATGCACATGTCGGTGATGATGAGGTGCAGAAGTGTGGATAGTGATGTTGATGTGTGCGAGTAGGGAGTGCACACGATGATGTTGAAGTGTGTGAGTAGGGAGTGCACACGATGATATTGCCTTGTACATGTAGGGAGTGCACATTGGCTGAGTGAGGTGCTGGTATTCGTGTTTATATATGTATATATACATGTGTAAGAGAAAGTTATGAATATAGTAGGTGGATGTAATGTATGTGAAATCTTGCATGTTGAACCTTCAAATCTTGCTAATTATCTTCAAATTAAATTGTATTGCAGCAAGAAACTCTCGAGTTCTTACGGCCCGAATGTCACTGCAGTGAGAATCCTTCTGTCATGTTTACTACCTTGCTTGGTTTCTACCATATTTTCTACTTCTTTAACCTCACAGTTGATCAGGGATTTTCAACATCAAGGGATTAGTTAATCAAGTTTGAAATAAGGGGTTTTAATAAGAATCAAACTAAATTGCATTGTTTTTGAATCTAAGTGCATCATGATTTTTTTTAAACTTTCCTTATCTTCGCTTGTTCCCTTCTTATGTTCACTCACTGGGTTTATACTCACTGTTTTCAACTTCATGTTTTCAGATCAAGAGGCAATTGGAAACTAGGTCGAGGTGTCCTCGTAGATTCGTCTCCTTGGTAGGTATCTCGGCATTTAATAGCTATACCTTTTCCAAGGTCACTCCGCTGGAAGTCAAGTATCTCTTTTGTTGTGTATAGATAAACCCGATGTAAATTACTAAGATATTTGTCTTAGACAATATATGTATACTTTGATTGGTAACGCCACTATGAGTTGACAATGGTTAACATTATTCTGAGTTGGAATTATGAAATGTGACTTTAGGAACATGTGATAGAATGAAGAACAGGTTATGCAAATAGGCTTGCTTGAACTTAGTGGGCTATGCCCATTGGGTCCATGAGCCGATCATGTCCCGAAAATTGGGCTGTGACACATCATGTGCACTCCCACACCGCACATTATAAATATCATCATCAGCATCATGTGCTCCCCCACACCGCACATTACAATATCATCATCAGCATCATGTACTCTCCCACACCGTACATGGCATAAATCATAGGCGTGTGCACTCCCACACCGCACACTACTGGCACCATCATTTACACACGCACAATTAAGATTATCACACAATAATACCATTTAATGCATAACATACACATCAACATAATGTGGGAACACGTGAACTAATCACATTGCACATTTCACAATATAAGAACATTTCATCAAGGGCTTGTTCCCCAGGTATATTTTAAAGTAAAAGCAAATAAAATTTTCAAATGATCCATTCAAACACATATGCATTTCCCAAAACAATTTAGATGCAAGTTCACTCACTTGTCTCTGTTGGTTCTTTAATCCACTCTAACTTCCACTAATGCTCCAAGTAGAGATATGGGGTCTTGTTGGAACCTAGCACACACAATAGCATCACACCAACTCAATTAACATGAATATTATTCCAAAAGCTATTTTCCTAAATCAAGTTTTGCTAGTTATTCCTAACTAGCTTTCAATTACCATTTGATTAGCTATTTATTCACACCACTCTAGTCACACTAGAAATAAATAAATAACCTTCAGAAATAAAACAATCTACAATTTAATTATTGACCATCATCAACAACCTAAAAATCAACCTTAACTCAATACTCACCTTGGTGAATTTGTACTTGAATTCCTTTTCAAGAATTTTCCTCAAGCTATTATGAAAAGTCTCTATCTCTCTCTCTCTCTAAAATGTCCAACTAATGAGAGAAAATATTGAGGAAAGACTTTTGAGGGTTCTTGAGGTGTAGAAGTGAAAGAGCGTGAAAAATCCTATGAAAAGTGTACCAAAGCATGAGAATTGAAGTTACTTTGAGAAACTTATGGAGGTTTCAAGGGATGACTTCCATAGAAGATGGAAAATGACCGACTGCTAGAAAGAAAGCTACCATCACAACAAAACCTATAGACTTAAGGACATTGCCCCTAGAAGGGATTGTTATCTCTACAAAAGGAAGCTTATTCTTCAATGTCGACATTACCGAAGAAGAAGAAGCTGCTAGTAGTGAGGAGAAAGTGTTGGAAAAATTTTATATTTATCCTATAGTTGACTAAAGTTCCACTTATTTACAAAATGCCATTGCATAGTTGACTTTGCCTTATTCTTTCCTTTGGCTCAAACTTTTTACTCTTTTAACACTGAGAAAAGGTTCACAATAGATTAAAGGTACTTGAGTTCATGTAAACCTAGAAATTTAGACCTGAGACCCAAAATGACCATTTTACCCTTATCATGGAAATTATCATTATTTTTATTTTCTTCACTTATTTCATTATTATATACATCATTCATTTATTCCTTAGGCCTACTTAGGCCTTAATAATATTAGAAAACCCATTTCTAGGAGCTCAACAAGGAAAATGACAAAATTACCCCTAATCTATGTAATTGTGTCTACCTCCATAACACGTCTATGAAGGTATAGGTTTCACAAGCCCAAGGAAGCCTTTCAATGAAAACTTGTTCATTAGACCCTCTGTTCCTCATTTATCTCTAAAGTTCTTAATTCATAATTTTCAAAAATAATTTCTTCTCAAGAATAAATCATGGTAAATGAACATATACCATTCACAAAATAATATTACCATTTTCCAACTTATGGCGACATTATCATGCAAACCAAACATATAGTGTTTACAACAAATCTCACGAATTACATTTAAATAACCATATACACATACAAAAGACCTTGACTATCAGGGGAGTGACTCTAGCGTGGGTACTATCATGGAGTGTCCTGGTAAACCTACCGTACGATGAACAAGAGGAAGCACCTTTAGCTAGGATTCAACTACCTTCGAATCTGAAAGCTAAAACACGAAGTTGAAAAGAATAAGTATAAACCTAGTGAGTGAACATAAGAAGGGAACAAGCAAACAACAAGGAAAGTTGTAGAAAACATGATGCACTTATGTTAAAAACAATGCAATTTAGCTTAATTTCTTATAAAGCCCCTTAATTCAACCTTTGGTTATTTAACCCTTTAGTGTTGAAGGATCCATGATCCAAAATGAAATCGAAAGTGAAAACCACAGTAAATATCCAAGCAAGACAAGCAAGACAGAGAGTTTTTTTTTTTTGTTGAATTGAAAATCAATTTGGAAACAATTAACAATTTCAACATTCAACATTCATTGCAATCACATAGTATTTTCTCTAACATTTCTATGGTATGTGTAAACATGTATACAACTACCGGCTCATCAGCTCATGTGCACTCCCACACTGCACATAGCTGGAATCATCATCCACCGGTCATCAACTCATGTGCACTCCCACACCGCATATAGCTAGAATCATCACCCACCGGTCATCAGTTCATGTGCACTCCCACACTGCATATAGCTAGAATCATCACCCACTGGTCATTAGCTCATGTGCACTCCCACATCGCACATAGCTAGAATCACCCATCATCAACAGCATGTACACTCCCACACCGCACACACACGGTTACAATTATCAGACAATATTATCATTCAAAGCATAACCTACATATCGCATAATATAGGAACACATGAGTTAATCACATTGCACAATTTCACAACGTAAAGACATTTCATCAAGGGCTTGTTCCCAAGCACATTTTAAAGCAAAGGCAAATAAAGTATTCAAATGATTCATTCGAACACATGTGCATTTATCCCAAAACATTTTTAAATGCAATTTCACTCACTTTAACAATGTCACCTAAGAAGACTAGCACCCACAAGATCTTAATCCAGGTAGTCCCGAAATACCATTGAAACCTATAATTGCCAATAAATAATAATAGCTTCAAATATATCATAATTTAAACTTAATAATTCTAATAGGCATACACTTGATAAACTACTTTCTAACCTAATTTTTATCCTAGAATTCTAGTCTAATTCTCAAACCCATCATATCAACTATTCCAATTTAAAGGTTCTTTACCTTGGTGACCTTGGAGGCATAAAGATCAACAAAAACCTAATATTTCCAAGAAAAAGAATTTGAAGAAATTAGGAAATAAAATATGAAAATATAACCCATAAATCCATAAATTTCAAGAGTTGAAAATATATACCTTTTAGCCTTAAAATGGAGATTTAAAGTTGAGAATTCAAGTGTTAGTGATGGTGAAGTAGAAATAGAAAATAAATGAAAGAAAGAGAGATTTTTCCTTCTCTCTCTTAGGGTTTGGTTGTGCTGGAAAATAGTGTTGGAAGCTGCAGGTTTGGTGCCCAAAAAGTTAGGAGAAGAAAGAAGTACGAAAATAAAGGAAAGGAAAAGAAAACAAAGAAAAGAAAATGAAAGAAAATTGATTTTTTCATGGTGGAGGGAGAAAATGGCATTGGGTGGGTGAGGAAGAAGAAGAAAATATCTTTTCGTGAAGATAAGAACCGGTCATTTGATGAGGATGAAGAGTCAAAACTTCCTTTGGAAGCTTTGACCAAACTAATGGCAAACTTACCATTTTGCCCTCCAAGGTTTTCACCCTTTTTAATTGTATCCTCCCACAATATTTTAATTCCAATTTCTTTCCATTTTTCTTCCTTAACACTTGTACCAATAAAATGTCAAGTTTATGCTTCAACGCGGTATCACCGCAATATTTGAATATTTGCTTACCCGCGCTAGCTTTATTTAATAAAGACACGCGAGCCCCATTAACGTCATTTTTCTCCAAAATTTCCTTGTTCTTCTTCTCCCCCACTTAGATTGACCATATACTCCTTTTTCATGAAAAATTTCGACATTAAATAAAATATTAATATTTTAATATTATTTTATTAATAAAATATTATTTTATTCTAAAATTCTTCACTTGTCTCCTTGGTACCCAAAATATCTTATTATGCCCCGATTCACTTCCAAATCACTTTTTATCTTGTTAATTCATCCTCAATAAAAATATTATTATTTAATTATTATTTCTTCACGTGCGAAATATTTTATTCCAAACTATTCCTTTCAACCTTCATCACTTTTAAACATTCTAATTAACCTCAATTGGCATCCGATAAGCTTTATAAGGTACCATATCTATGAGACCTTGACCTTTATAGACTCGTAAAGGGAAGTATACGCGATATCCTTGATCAGGGGTAATTTTGTCATTTCCTTAGAAAGCCCATAAAAGTAAGATTTTTAAACAATATTATGGCCTAAGTAAGCCTAAGGCATAAATGGATGGTGAAATTAAGGGTAAAATGGAAAGGAAATCAAAATTTTGATGACTTTCACTATAGGGGCAAAATGGTCATTTTTCACCTCGGGTTAGAATTTTAAGTTTTCATGAACCCAAGCATGTCTAGACCACTATGGACCTTGTCCCAGTGTCAAAAGAGCAAAAAGATTGCATAAAAGATTGAAGGAGAATAAGCTAATTTGTGGATGGGTAATTTGGTAATTTCAAGGGAATGGATAAGCTTGGGCTATAAATATCTTCTCCTTCCAGCAGCTTTTTGAATTTCCAGTAGCTTGTCTTCTTCTTCTTCTTCCATCTCACATTGCTTCCAACCTCCATGGAAGCTTGATATGGAGCTTGCATAATTTTCTCTCTCTAGCTCTAGTTTTCATACCTTTGAGCCCTTTTGACTAGAACCTTGTATTCTTTCACTCTCTCACTTCAAAAACCCTTGATAAATCTTATTTTCATACTTTCTCTCACTAGTTGGGCATTTTAGAGAGAGAAAGAGAGAATTATCCCATTTGTTTGGAAGCTATTAGAAGAGAATTCAACCACAAAGAAACCCTAGGGTGAGTGATGAACCAAGTTTGATTTTTAGCTGTGGATAATGGCTAGTAATTGAGATTATAAGTTGTTTTATTGTTGAGGATGTTCATTCATTTTATAATGATTAAGATAGTGAACATAGTTAGCCATTAATGTGGCAATTGAAAGCTAGCTAAGAGATAGCTTTTAGGGTTTATAGTATGTGAATTGACCTATTTCTGATGCTAATGTGATTTTAGGTTTTAACGAAGCCCCATCACCCCAATTGGATCATTAAGGGAATTAGAGTCAGCTAAAGGCTCAACAATAAATCGTTGAGTGAACTGCATTCAAAACTTGTTTTGGGGATATAATGTATTTGCCAAACATTTGAATGGATTATCTAGCTTTTCATAAAAACAAGTGCCTTGGGAACAAGCTTTTGATAAATTGTCTCCATGTTATGACATGTGACTATTATTGATTCATGCACTACAACATTATGTTGATATATATATATGAATACATTGTTGTGTAATGACATTGACTCGGCTATGTGCAAGTAAGGAGTGGGCATAAGTCGATGATGACCCGGTTATGTGCGAGTAGGGAGTGCGCATAACCTGGTGATGACCTAGCCATGTGCGAGTAGGGAATCCGCATGAGTTGGGGATGATGGGTTGATGTGCATGATGATGACGGGATGGTGTACATGATGATTGATATATATATATATATATATATATATATATATATATATACATATATGGTATATGGTTGAGATGCAAAAGTGTGAGCATTTGATTTGTTGAAATTTGGGAGTTTGCATGTGTTACATGTTGCTTTTATTATTTAGCAGGATGGCTTTGTTTTAAGGGAAAAGGACATTTTTTTCTTGATGTTCTGATTATCGCTATAGTGAGATTCATTTTCGCTGCAGCGAGAAACTCTCGGGTTTTTGAGAGCCTCACCAGTTTGATTCTTGTTGTAGCGAAAATGCATTCTCGTTGCAGCAAGAAAGGTACTGTAGCTTCTCGCTGCAGCGAGATTCATTCTCACTGCAACGAGAAACATTCTGTTTTGGGATCAAAATTTCACTGCAGCAAGATTCATTCTCGCTACAACGAAAAACTTTCTGTTTTGTTTCCTCTTTGGTTCGGTTGCTGCTCCATTTTCCATTTCTTTGGTACCATAGTTGAGCTTGGACTTCCGACATTAAGGAATAAGTGAATTAAGTTTAAAATGAGTAGGTTTGGTGAGAAACCCTCGGTCAGTTGAGGAACCCTCATTCGGCTAATAACTTAATCCCAACGTCGCTGCAGCAGAAAGGCATTCTCGCTGTAGCGAAAATTCGTTGTCACATTTGACTTGCTTGTGTATCACTGAAGCCTTCATTTTTCAAATTATTTGATATGTATGGGTTCATCATTATCAAGTGATTAATTATTTAAGGGTTTAATGAAGGGTTTTCAATATGAATGAAATTAAATTGCATTGTTTTAAAACAAGTGCATCATGATTTTAAATTTTCCCTTATGGTTGCGTATTCCCTTCCTTGTTCACTAACTGGGTTTATACTCACCGTTTTCAACTTCATGTTTTCAGATCACGAGGCAGCCGGTAACTAAGACGAGGTGTCCTTGTAGACTTGTATCCATCTTTTGGTAGGTGTCTCGACATTCAGTAGCTGTACATTCGTCCAAGTCCCTCCGCTGGAAGTCAAGTATTCTTTTGTTGTGTATAGACAAACCTAATGTAAATTATTAAGATACATGTTGTAGATAATGTATATACACTTGTTTAGTATGCCAGTATGAAGTGGCAAATGTTTTATATTATTTTGATCCTAAGTTATGAAATGTGACTTAGTAGTTTATGAAGGAATGATGAACATGTCAGATTAATAGGCTTGCTTGGGCTTAGTGGACTACGTCCATTGGTCGTGACCCAGAATTTAGGTCATGACAATATCGAAGTACAGGGTATTACAGACTCCCCCACTCAAATAGAATTCGTCCTCGAATTTATTTTAGTGTCGGGTTATCAATCTTACTCTATGATCTTATTCCATTCCTCCCTTTGTAGGGAATTTTGAGTTATTCACCTCGTTTACCTCCAGTTCGAATAGAATACTTCACTTATGTCTATTATCATCTTTTAGAATCAAATCAGTGGTACCCTCCACAATCATTATCTCTTATATTAAAATGTCGAGTATGTCTCTATCACCATCATTAAATTTGAACCATAACTTCATCTCAATCATACCTATTTCAATCATATATTATACTTACTTATGTATACCTAATCACCATCTTATTACTTCAGTCCTTGCCAAACTTCTCAACATTCATTCATTCATCTTGTCCTCATTCAGTATTATGTAGCCTGCAGCATTATAAACATACCATATTTATTCTTGTACGTATGCTCAACATTGGGGAAGGTTAATGCCTTCAATTATTCCCACATACTTCAGGTTTATCTTGCATTTATGCCACTTAAATCTTCTTAATCATATTAGTCCATCTTGTAAGGCTTAACATGCTATAGATTACATTTCTTTAATATCATTTCTTTGACTGTTTCTCCAAAATTTTGTATATCATCATAGCTCAACTTCTAATGGGATTTCTTATCATTGTACTATCTAAACAACTCATCAAATACATAAAGTTTAAATCTCAAATTACTAACTCCACATATACGTATGTACACGTACCTTTAAGCGTCAACATTCCCTATTATGTGTGGGAATCCTTGTGTTCAAGTGCCTTTGGACTAATTTCCCTTTATTCATTCCCATCCATAACCAAGATTCAATATAATAATTCTGATAGCATATGTCAACATTCTCATATTAAATTTATGAACATTGAGGTATAGTCAATTTCAGATTGCCCCTTTTTAGTTGTTTAATTTACCATTCAACTTGCATCTTACCACAAGTTATCTCTTACGTAATCCATACGAATTCTCATTATGCCTATGCATAACTTCATATCATTTATATCATTTCCAATTATATGCTTAAGTTTTATCGTACTATATATCATTGCATCACAATGTTGTTAACCACATCTCTTGCCAATTGTCATTTTCATTAAATTGCAATCCAGCCTCCATTTGTGCTTTATGATCTCATTGATCCTTCAAAGATTCATCTTTATGGGATCATTGCATCTTATACAATACCACAATTCCTAAAAGCCATCCCTATTCCTCGATTATCTTTCATACCTTTAACATATATAAATATATTATATCCTTATTGCATTTCGATATTAATTTGTCACTTAAGAAGTAGACTCATTCGAATCCTACATGCCACGTGCATTTCCAAATTCCAATCATACATTAGGAGGTTTTCATTATCTGACTTCATTATCAAGATTACCTTCAATCATCTTTTGCTCTATTCTTTCATACTAATATAACGTCATTCTCCCTTGGCCAATTTACAATTTGTACTTGTAATTGCAAGACTTGAAACAAGGTTCTTCTCAAGTACCTCTCAATGTCAATGTGAGTATCACTTTCAGCTTACGACTTCCCTTTTGTAACAACATAACTTAATGCTTGCTTCCACAAGATCCATGGCAGAACTCCTCTTGAGTATTTCCTTGGGGATACCTATCTTAAACTTATGTCTCATCACATATGATCACTTAATTAGTGGGTTAGCCATTAGGCTCCTTAGCAAGTTTCAAAATCACACATATTATACTAGCCACGTATGATTGGTAATTCCTTCTCAAGGATGTTCATGCATTCTTTAAAATTCACTTCTAATCTAGGCAAATCAAGACACTAAAACTCATATTAGTATATCACAATTAAGATTTAAAATTCACTAATTAAATTTATCAAGAAAATTGAAACAATTGCCAAACAGATTTTAAAAAATTTTAAATCCTTACTAGCTTAAACCCAAACACCTCATATCAAATATAAAGATTTAATCAACAACAATGAGACATCGTTTGTATTAAAATGAGCCAAGGGAGGCTTTGATACCATTGCTAGAATGGCATGAAACTCATAGATAACAATTATCATATACAGCGAAAAATAAAAATTTTAAATGTACCATGCCATGCCACCACTCATGGATCACCTTGGTTATTTTAATACAAACAACATTTAAGAGGAGTAATAAAAAATATTACCTAGCCAAATGATGTCGTAATCACAATGGCAAATCATCCTTATTAAGAAAAGATATGACACTACTCCTGTTTCTACTAAAGCTTGTGTACACAACAAAGGGAGGAAGAACCTAAGCCACCCAAGCGTTTGGCCTCCAATGGTTGCACACACAATTGCACTTGAACCTTAACAAGGAGGGAGCTTTCTCAACTATGCCTTCTTGCTAGCAAGGTGGACAACAACTTGTCCTCTCCACACAATGACACTCCTCTTAGTCAAATAACAAAGTTGAAAAAGTATTTTTCAAGTCACTCACGAAAGTGTGCGGTTAGGCTTTCTTGTTAGTTTTCTGACGACTCAAAAAACTAACTTTTGTGTCCCACTTGTATTATGAGGAATAGCTAAAAAGTAATATTTATATCTAGGTTAATTAACTTTTTAAATTGCAAATAAGGCCTCAATATTATGACCCTTATAATGTTGGCCCAACACTTAATTAAACCTTTTTAATTAAGTCATTATAAATTAAAATTTAATTTAATTTACTTTATTTGTTTACAATTGAGGCTTTAATATTATAACAAATTATAATATTGGCCTTATACTTAATTAAACTAGTTTAATTAAGTCTTGAAAAGTTAAAAACCTAGTGTATGATTTAACTCCAACTTAAATCATCAGACTCCTAATTTAATTCATAATGCAACTTATTGTGTGTGACCCATTAGGTTCCTAACATGTTGGCAATGGAATTGAATTATAATTTTTATTAAATTAATTAATTCAATTTCATAGACCAAGATTGGCATCTAACAATGCATTATGGCCACCCAATTGTTAAGAGAGTCAAAGGGTTCTTGGACAACCTTTCAGTGTATAATTTATCAGTGTAATTCATTCCCTCATCATATATCCTAGAGATGATAAGAATATGGTGCAATGTCTACTCTTTTTGACCTCCATATTCATTCATACAGTTAGATCATTAGCTTTATAGAGACTTATGAAACTCTTTTTCAGGATCTCTAAGTCACTTTGGCCAAAGACTTCAACAAGCTAATATCAATCCAAAACTATTAGGATATATCCCCTAAATCACTTGGGGTGATGATTCCTTTCTTGACCACTCATTTTCCTTCACATGCTTCATGCTATACCCAAAAGCATTCTGTTTTGACATCTTTGGTTAGGCACCTGTAGGGATGAAGTCAAAGCATAACACTCCACATATAAGACAATCTAGTGTCTCAAGTTTGGGGAGTATTTACACAACTAACAAATGAGAAGTATTCCATATAAACTTAAGGAAAATACAAAATGCACTTCTCATGGCAAGTCATGTTCAATAAACTTGCTCTCCTAAGCAAAAACCTATATTCTAGTTCTAAATATCTCTATACTTCAACCTATGAGATTGGTTGCTTACTTCTTAAGTAAAAAACATAATGTACCAATCTTTAGGCATCATTGATGTCTAGTCTCAATGATACATCAACCAAGAACATTTAAAGATTATACTTTCATGCATAGGGATCTCATAACTGTAACCCATTACAGTGCCCTTGCAAGGCATATTAATCTCATGGAATGCATCCAATTAGACTTATAACCCATTATAATTAACGTCTTATTGATGAAGGAAAACCTCTAATCATCCAACATGAATGATATTGTTACATGATTGGAATGCAGCCTTAACCAATCCCAATTAGCTACAGGGCTCATCCCAACAGACTAAGATGAAGGTTGGAAAGAAAAGGTAAGCTTGAGCATCTCTCTTGGGTTTTCAAATGAAGTGTTGATCTTTTCTTACTTCAAAATGACTCAATGACCTCTTTTTATAGTCACAAAGATGTTTAGAGACATTAGACATAAGTTTGAATTAAACATGGTTGTTGCTAAAGCTTAAAGATTGACTACAATGCTCTTAAGGTTAACTATGTTTTTCAAAAATCATGAACTAGGGCTTTTATACCCGACCCTTAAAGTCTGATACTCGATCCTCTTTCAGAAACTCATGTTTTTTAAGTTTGCCCAAGTGTAGTTGACTATGGTGCCTTCAAGGTCGACTATGGCTCTTTAAATCTTCGAATTTCTTGAGTGTTCTACCTTAAGGTCAACTAAACCTTTTTAGGGTTAACTATGACTGTCCAAATGTTGAATTGTGCTTTATAATCTACCTCAAGTCAATTATGCGTTTTATAGGGTCAACCATGTCTTCTCTATTTAATAATTCTTTGTTCATTTTTCAACCATTCTGCCATTGAATCAACTTGAGCTTCTCTAGGGTTGACTCTCGCCTTTTGTCTTCAAGATTTCTTAACAATTTTGGTACCTCTCTTCATTTATTTCTTCCTTACCTCTTTCTTGTAATCAAATATTAATTCAAGGCATGTTTGCTTTATATTTACTTTGCTGAAGATTCATTGTTTGAAAGCTTTGTGATGTTTTCTAATCATGCATGGCTTTTCAAACAAATGTCTGCTTTAGGGAATGAAAAATATGATGGAGACAATTCAAATGCTGAACGTTAAATGCAAGATCTCATATAATTTTTATCAAATCAAAACATAATATAACTCAAGGCTAACAATAGAGATGGTGAATGGCCCGGTTTAAAGCATATCCCTTTCCAAATTTTTTGGTCAAACATTATTTTTCTTTGATAAGAATGATGAGTTCTAGAACTTTCCTCCTCTTTACTCTTATAGTTGTTATTGTTTTTCTTATCTTTTCAGGGGTGGCAACTAGACACCTTGTTGAAACTACCACAGAAATCAATAATGCTAAGTTAGCTTCTTAATTTATCCCCTGCTCTAAATAATCTTTGCATTTGTTGAAATATGTAAACAACCAACTTTAATAATCTAACATGTTTGAACATGAGTTTACAATTGAGGTGGCTACTCAAACAATTGAGGTTGAGGTGGATGATGCCAACTACAATGGATATGGAGGCTATAAATTTGGTTTCTATAAATTTAATCAGCTTGGAATCAATTTCAAGAGGTGTTGCACATACGCTAGCGACAAGGTCGATGTTGAAACTCATGGCCATCCTCACAACTAATGTAGCATTTGCATGTGCCTAATTACATGGGACTAAACTGTACTTTGTTCTGTCCTAAATGAAAATGTAAAGTATAAATGAATAAAATTGAGCTTAATTATCTTAAATTTGTATTGCTTTGTTGGCATGTTCTTTACATCATTGAGTACAATTTGAAATATTTTACTGTTAACTTGACTTATTTGGACAAACAAATCACTTGTGGAGTTGGTAATCATCTGTCTCATCTTCCTGCCTCTTGTTTGTGCCCCTAAAGACTTTTCGCACATAAAAACTCATTAATTTTAAAAGAAAATTTTTGTTAAACTTACACATCATTATTACTTAATTGAATAATTTATTGAAAAGGAGGAAGACTAATTTTGTTTACACAAAAAGCTTAAATTCATGTCCTTTAAGACATGGTAATTTATCCATAATACTTTTGAATGCTCACACCTATACGTAGGGACATTGATAACGCTAATGAAAAGGTTGAGGAACATTGCTTTTGAATGAATGTTAATGTTGTTGTTGCTAAATTATTACCTATTACAGAGACAACCTTCTTGTTTAATAACTTAAAGTATCGAGATAATGTTGTTAATTAACTGAGAAGGTTAGGGATTAATATAAAGTATTCAAATAATGTTGATATTCATTATTACTAATTAGTAATAAAATAAGGAAATGAAATGAAATGATTTCAATGTATAACACTTTGTCCATTAACAGTTGCCACAACACTCAACACTTCAAGCATATTTTAATCTTCCTCTCAATCACCTCCCAACAAATCATGTTTTACTTGTTTGTAACACTATCTCTCTCCCTATTATAGAAAAATCCCTCTTTTGATCTTCTTGGAGAAAAGGTTTCCTTAGCTGTTAAAGATTTTTCTATCTGATTGTCATGATTCAAATCTAGGGGCCATGATCGACGCAAAGGTATCAATGGGCATGCAAGTCTAAAAATGTGCAAAGCAAAACTAATATTTAGAATTACCTCATAGGAGTCATCACCATGGAACCGTATATCATACATGAATGAACATATTATAACATAAAAGATATGTATATATCACATCAAATTTGCACTCTCCCGTGCTCAAAATGCAAACGCAACATATTGCAAACTAACAAATATGGCCATCCCGTGGCAAATACAAAGTGTAGCCATCTCGCAGCAACTATCAAAATACATGTCATGAAATACAAGACATAAACAAAATATTATCCATAGTAGCCAGACATAACAAACCACCCCAAATAAGATTGACGAAGTATGACCCAAAAACAAAAGGGCTAATGCCTACTGGATTCCATATGTTTACCTACCTGAGATTGATTGAAGTATTGGCTTATCCTAACAAACAATGAGCCAAGCAACTATGGATCTACAAAACAATTGCATCTTACATGTATGAGTTATAAATAACTCCGTGAGCAAATATGGGGAGGGGGAACAAGCTAAACGGGAGAGTATTTGTCAAAAATACTTTTAAAACAAATGCAAGTAATCCAAAGCAAAGTCCAAAATTCAAGCAAATATCAAGTTCCAATTTCATAGTATCAAGTATCATTTCACATATGTGAGACCTTTATCTTTATAGACTCGTAGCTAAAAGTAGACGCGATATCACTGACTAGGGGTAATTTCATCATTTCTTTAGTGTGCCCCTAGAAGTATGCTTTTAAACATTTTTAAGGCCTAAGTAGGCCTAAGGCATAAATGAATGATGAAAATAAGGATAAAATGATGAAGGAAATAGAAATAATGATGATTTCCAAGGTAAGGGCAAAATGGTCGTTTTGCACCTCGAGCCTAAATTTTTAAGTTTTCATGAACTCGAGTACTTTTAGACTATTATGGACTTTGTCTTAGTGTTAAATGAGTAAAAAGAGTGCATAAAGGAAAGGAGGAAGATAAGTGGCCTTGTTAAGGGCATTATTGTAAATTGTATGAAAATTGGATAAACTTTAACTATAACTATCTAATCTCCAGTAGCTTTTCTTCAGTTTTCCAACAACTTCTCTTCTTCTTTTTCCTCCTATCCTCCTCTCCATTCCATGTTTCTTGGCACCTTTCATGGAAGTATCCTTTGAAACCTTTAAAACTTCCCCAAATTAGCTTTATTTCTCATGTTTTTCTACACCCTTTCATAGGGTTTTTCATGCTCTTCCATTTTTACACCTCAATAGCCTTCAAAAGTCTTTCTTAGGTACATCCACTCACTAGTTGGACGTGTAGAGAGAGAGAGAGGGTGATTTCCTTTATTAGCTTTGAAGAATTTTGAAAAGAAATTCAATTGTAAATCCACTAAGGTGAGTGAACTTGCATTTAAAACATTTTTGGGAAATGTATTGGTATTTGGATGAAGCATGTGAATGATTTTTATTTGATTTTTCCTTAAAGATTATGCATGGGAACAAGCTTTTATTAAAACGTTTTATGTGGTGAGTGTGCAATATGATGAATCCTTGTGCTCCTATAGGATGCTGATATATATGTATACATGTTGTGTATTGATAGTTAATATTGTGTAATAAATATAACCGTTCGTGTGCACGATGTGGCGGATGTACATGCCGGTGATGACGGGTGCGAGAGTGTGGATGTTGATATTGCCTGTGCACGATGTGAGGGATGCACACGACGATATTAGTTGGGCACGATGTGAGGGATGCACACGATTACTCTAGCTATGTGCGCGATGTGGGGGTTGCACATGAGCTAAGTGAGGCGGTGGTGGTATTGGTGGTTATGTATGTGTATATATATATATATATATATATATATATATATATATTTATGAAATAGAAAGTTCATGAATATGGTATATGGTTGTAATGTATGTGAAATCTTTCATGTTGAACCTTGGAAATTGCTAAGTATTTTCAAGTTGATTTTGTCATTGCAGCAGAATGGCCTTTTCTTGATATAATGAAAATTTTCTCTTGGTGTCCTGTTTCTCGCAGCAGTGAGAATCATTCTCGCTGCAACGAGAAACTCTTGGGTTAGGAGGCTGGCTACAGTCTCGTAACTCGCTGCAGCAAGATGTCTACAGGTGGTTTCACTGCAGCGAGAAACATTCTGTCGTGCTTGCTACCTTGTTTGGTTTCTACCCTATTTTCCACTTCTTTAGCATCATAGTTGATCATGGACTTCCAACATCAAGGAATTAATTAATTAAGTTTGAAATGAGGAGTTTTAGTGAGAAACCCTTGGCCAGCTAATGATTTGAGCCCAAATTTTGCTGCAGTGAAAATTCATTGCTGCAGCGAGAATGCCTTTCCACTGCAGTGAGGATCAGTCATTTCGCTTGACTTGCTTGAATGCTACTAAAGTTTTCACTCTTCAAATTCTTTGTTATGTATAGATCTTTCATCATCAAGTGATTAACCAATTAAGGGTTTAATGAGGGGTTTTAATAAGAACTAAACTAAATTGCATTGTTTTTGAAAATAAGTGCATCATGATTTCTTTAAACTTTTCTTATCGTTTGCTTGTTCCCTTCCTTTGTTCACTCACTAGGTTTATACTTACGGTTTTCAACTTCATGTTTTCATATTAGGAGGCAGTCGGTAACTAGGTCAAGGTGTCCTCATAGATTCGTCTCCTTGGTAGGTATCTCAACATTCAATAGCTGTACTTTCGTTGGGTCTCTCCACTGGAAATCGAGTATCCCTTTTGTTGTATATAGACAAACCCAATGTAAATTATTAAGATATATGTTTTAGACAATATATGTATATTTTGAATGGTAATGCCACTATGAGATGGTAATGGTTAGCATTATATTGAATTGGAATTATGAAATGTGACTTTAGCAACTTTTGATGGAATGATGAACAGGTCATATAAATAGGCTTGCTTGGGCTTAGTGGGCTATGCCCATTGGGTCCATGCACTGGTCATGGCCCGAAATTTAGGTCATGACAACATAGTTGTGGAGCACTAAGTAGTATGAACAACCAAATCGAAGTGTGTTGTAGCACTATCGTGGTCGGATAAATGATATCCATCGACCATATATCAAAGGTGATATGACTGTATCAACTACCACAAAACCAAATCAAGGGTAAGACTATGTCAACTACCAATCAAAGTCATATCAAAGGGGTAGGACCATGTCAACTACCCAATCAAGCTAAGCATTGTGCACAATGGTTTATGTCTACTATTACTAGCTACAGGTCCATAACTCAAGTGGGCTCCATTGAAACATTTTTATGCTATGATTCCAAATATCTAAACATTCATTTACAAATGAATAAATAAATCCACTTGCCATCTAAGGACAAAGATTCAAATAAAATAAATGCAAGTGAACAAGGTTCATCTCAAGCAAGTATATTCTTGATCATCAACTAGTCACAAACAAACATGGGTTTTCTTAAAGGTATCAAACACTTGGAAGGCTTGTTCCCCATGCTCAAAACTAAATACATGATAACTTATTTACATATTTTATCTAGCTTTCTTAAAACAAGCTTGAAATCATTTTTCACATCACAAACTTCACCAAAATACGTTTTCATGCGAGGTTGTAGAGTAGGCATCCTTACTTATACTAAAATAATTAAAAATGCCATATCTACCCCCTCTTGAAGCGTGCTTTTTCCATTTAGCACCTTTCATCGAAAGCTTGGCTTCTACAGCAAGCTCAAATTACTCCAATAACACCTAAAAATGATATTCAATCATCAATACTCTCAAGGTCCCAAAAAAATGAAATTTAATCATCAATATTCTTAAAAAAACCTAATAATTTTGAAATACTTCAAATACCCACTTCTAACCATTTAATCTTCATTTATTTCCAATTATTTCCACCAAACTTTCATCCAAACCTCATATCCATTAAGTAACAACTTATTTTACCTATTTTTCCTCCTTGGTGAGCTTTTAGTGGAGAGATCTAGCCAAATCTTGAAAACTTAGAAAATTTTCTAGCTTTTAGAGAGATAAACAAAATCCATAACAGGCAAGCTTTTGGGAGTGAAAATCCTTACCTTTAGTGATGAGTTTGGCTATAGATGGCATGCTTAAAATACACAGCGGAAAGAAAATTAAAACTTTATAACTAAACAACCAAAACATACCTCCACCCATGGATCGCCTTGGTGATATTTAACACATAAAAGCTCAAAATAAATTATTATTCAAAAAGTTACCTTGCCAAGTAATTTCATAATCGCAATGGCACTTCCAAAGCAATCTCGCGAACACCACGAAGAGCAAAAACCCTAGCCAATCAAGTGCTTGGCCTTCAATAGTAGTACACATGATTGCACTTGAACCTTCAACAAAGGAGGGAGTTTTTAACTATACTTTGTGCTAGCAAAGAGGACAACAATTGTTCTTTTCTTTTTTTTCACAATCTTAGCCAAACCTCTCTTGAAAATTGTGTCATAAGCAATTTTCTTTTTCACACAAAGGGATGGTGGCAAAGAGAGAAAACACTTTTCTTTTTCTGACAAAAACTAAGTTTTCTTCAATTGTGAAAAACTATCATATGGAAAATAGTTAAAAGGTAACATATATAGTTAGGTTAAAATAACTTCAATTTTGCAATTAAGTCCTCAATATTATAACACATTATAATATTGGGCCCATTACCTAATTAAACTCTTTTAATTAAGTCCTTGAAAATTAAAATCAAAATTAATTTCCTTTATATTTTGCAATCAAGGCCTTATAATTATAACTATTTATAATTATGCCTAAAACTTAATTAAACTCTGTTAATTAAGTTTATAGAAGTTAATTACCTAGCATGTGATTTAAGTCTAACTTAAATCATCACTCTCCCAATTTAATTCAAATGCAATCATTGTGTGTGAACCATTAGGTTCCTAACATGTTGGCAATGGAATTAATTAATAACTTAATTGATTAATATAAATTTCAATCAATTAATTTAGAATCAATTCCATAGACCAAGATTGGCATCTAGCAATGCATCATGGCCACCCAATTGTTAAGAGAGTCAAAGGGTTCTTTGACAACCTTTCAGTGTATAATCTATCAATATAATTCATTCCCTCATCATATATCCCAGAGATAATAAAAGCTTGGTACAGTGTCTACTCTTATTGACCTCCATATTCATTCTTGTAGTTATAGCATTAGCTTTATAGAGAGTTATGAAACCTTTTTTCATAATCTCCATGTCGCCTTGACTAGTGACTTCAATAAGCTAATGTTAACCAAGAACTAATAAGATATGTCCTCTAAAACACTTGAGGTGTTGATTCCTATCTTGACCACTCATTTGCCTTCACATGCTTCATACTATACCCAAAAGCATCTTATTTTGGCATCCTTGGTTAGGCACTCGTAGAGATGAAATCAAAGCATAGCACTCCTCACATAAGATAACCTAGTGTCTCAAGTCTAGGGAGTATTTACATAGCTGACACATGAGAAGTGTTGCATAAACACTAAAGTATATTACAAAATGCACTTTTCATGGCGGGTCATGTTTAGTGAACCTGCTCTCCTAGGCAAGCACCTATATTCTAGTTCCAAGTATCTCTATACTTCAATCTATGATATTGATTGCTTACTTCCAAAGTAAGGAACATAGAATATACCACTCTTTAAGAATCATTAATGCCCAGTCTCAATCGTACATTGACCAAAAACATTTTGAAATTATGCTTTGATTCATAGGGATCTCATAAGTGCAACCCATTACAGTTCCCTTGCAAGGCATATTAATCTCATGGTCTTCATCCAATTAGACTTATAACTCATTATAATTGATGTCTTATTGATGAAGAAAAACCTCTAATCATTCAACATGAATGATACTATTGCATGATTGGAATCAAGCCTTAACCAATCCTAATTAGCTGTAGGGCTCATCCCAACATTTAGCAATTAGAATCCAAGATTTGTTGATGGAGTTCGAAGGTTTTGGAAGGTAGGAAATTTGAGAGAAAATGGGTTGGAGAACAAAGGAATAGGTGAAAAATGAAGTAAGTTTCGGTTCTAGGGCTTTTAAACTCATTTTAAGCTGATTGGGCAGCCTAGGATTGACTATGGAGAGTTTATATCGATCCTAAACAAGTAGGTTTGATAGAATGTCCATTTTTTACTCGATTTTCCTTTACAAGATCGACTATAGAGGATCTATAGTAGATCTTGGACCAGTAGGTTGGCATTTTACCCATTTTTCTTTCCTTGGATTTACTATAGAGGGCCTATAGTCGATCCTTGGCCCGAAACCTTGACTCCCCCTACTTTTTACTTCACATGATCGACCTTCTATGCACTAGGATCAACTTATAAAATCCAAACTTGTGAAAATTGTTTCTTTTAAGGCCTAATCTCATTCTAAATCTCTCGCACAACCTTCAAGACTTTTATTTATGAATTTTCAAGGATAAAATTGAGGTTTTAAGTCAAAAAAAGTATTTCTTAATCTCACCAAGTTAATTGTCCAAGTGACAAATTTTACATGTTTCACCCTAATTTTTTACTACTGGAGATTAATGGTACTTTTTTTGTGCTGATCTCTAATAAATTTAAGCCTAGAATAATAGTTGAATGAAAACCAATTAGTCTTTGTAATGTTTTGTATAAGATAATCACAAAGATATTAGCCAATAGAATGAGACTTGTTTTGTCAAAGATCATTTCTCCCTTGAAAATTGTTTTTGTCCCAAAGGCCTATTAATTATGACTATTTTCTTGCATATGAGTTAATGCATCTATTGGTCATTGGAGAAGGGACAAAAATGGTCTTTTAGCTTTCATAATGGATATGAGTAAGGATTACGTGTGCATTGAATAGAGTTTCATTTATAAAATTTTGATAAAATTGGGCTTTCTCCTACATTGGGTAATTAGATATACATAAATTTTATATAAATTTAGTTTGAGAAACAAAATTAAAATTTTACAATTTCAAAACAATAATGAATTCAAGGTTAACAAATCGAAATCCAAAATGACACGGTTTTTCTCTGATTCAAAATTAATGTGAAATAAATCTAAATTTTTATGGATTTTTTTTTTTGTAGAAAAATCTACATCAACCTCTTCATTCTAAGGTGAAGTTAGTAATATCTCTTTGGGAGTTGATAAAGACAACTTACACTTTATTATAATTAATTAATAGTCAAAATAGTAAAAAAACTTTTTTAATTAAAATTACATTAAAAAAGTAAGCTAGATTCAAAGAAATACTAATGTAATTGAAATGTAAATAGTAACATAATTGTGTAAAAATATGAATTTATTTTATTAAGCAAAAAAATAATATTCAATATTGCATATGAATGATTAAATAAAAGTCAAAATCTTTTTTTTTTTATGTTGGAAATTCGTACAGGGCCAACTACCCTATAAACATTTTATTAATAATCGAAAGAATTAAGTACATTAGGGAGGGGGAAATAAAATAAAAGTCAAAATCTAACTAATAATTCCTTTTTTAAAAAAATAGAATAAACCTTAGGAAGTTTAAAAAATAGTAAAGATTTTCTTTTTAAAAAAAGGAAAGTTACATGTGAACTTGATTTTGTATACAAAAGATGCACCGACATAGTTATCATTATTGCATGATATGCAATAATGTATCGTACAATACAAAACAATACTAGTAGAAAACGATATGTATCTATAGTTGTATCGCATTTGATCAAATATCAAAAACGTATCGTATGATACGTGACACGTATCTTATGATACGGGAATGTATTGTATGATATAGTCAATATACTTTTTATGTGCTTAATCTAATTATGTCACGACCCGAAACTCCCATCGAACCCGTGACAACCGTCGCGACGTCCCGATAGACATTCATTACCCGGAATGTCAATCGAAACCTCGCAAGGCTTAACATTAGTTTTTCTCGCTTCCCCTGTGAATATTAGTCACTAAAATTATGTTTTGAGAGATTATAAACATTTTCCAAATTAAAACAATAGAAAAACAATTTTTTTCTCACAATGGCATTTTGGTCATTTTTCCTCAAAAATCTTGAAATCCACTAAAAATTTAGTATGCGAGTACAAAACTCATAATTCATAATCAAAAATAAGTTTAAACATCTAAAACCTTCATTTAAAATGAAATTATGATTATTTGGATATAATAAAAATTTTTAATAAAATATTCTATTTTCTTATAAAACAATATTTATAGAGTTATATGTAAATAATTTTTGTAGCGTAAAAGCTAAATAAATTCATACATACTGTAATACAGATAACCAAAGTATAAAATTTAATTTACAGTGACACGTGGGCCCACGAATGACCAAAAGTATCAAAAGAGGTAAACCTACTGTTTTTGAGGATGTAAGTCCAACTGTAGCCCTCAACGAAATAAGCAATCTACCGACTATCCTGAGCCTGAAATGGGTGGAAATGAGGGTGGTGAGATTATATAATCCCTGTGAGTAAACAGATACCATCTAAAATATCTAAAGCTGAGTAAATGGAGATAGATAAAATAATTTAACATATTGTAATTCATCACCTTTCAACTTGTTTCAATCAAATAAAATCAATTTATATAAATCGAGTAATCAACATGACTTATGAATTTCTTAAAACTTTGGCTCGTGTCAAAAATCATTTTTATACGCAGTTATTAGGGATGCCTTGATCGAGGGCTATCCTAACCGAGTCCGCCAAGGTTGTTAAAAAGTTATGTACGCATAAATCATGTTTTTATTTTAAAAACACAGCCGTTCCTTGGCGTTAGCGGAGTTCATCATCACAAGGTGGTTTGGCGTGAAGTGAACTCTAAAGTTATATCTCGAGAGTTACCCTACTCGCCTCTCCAACCGAGGTAATAATATAACCAGGTTCCGTGCCCCTCTAATAGGCTAGTCCACAGAACCAGCCCACTGCAGCAAGCTAAACCTACCATATAATAAAATTCAACAGCATGACATGGCAATTTTATCATTATCCAGCCCATCAAGGCAAACAACAGTTTATACATTTCAATACAAATACCAATTCAGCCATTCATGCCAATATTGTCATAAGCCAATCAATTAGAATCATGAATTTACAACACGCAAAAATAGTCTCCAATTGCTCTATTTTCAAACCATCATTCAATTTCAAGACAATTTATTAAAATCATTTTATTAAATCATATTTTGTTTATAAAATCAAAAAATTAATCATTTAATTCATTTTTCATGAAATTCACAAAATTGGATAAAAACCACTCTAGATAATTAAGACGATAGTAAGGTTACTCACTATTTCGGGAGTTGAATTCCAAGTACTCCGATTCTTGATTCCTCGAGTACTATCTCTTTACTTTTGCCAGAATGCTCACCACCTAAACATAATGCACAATAAGCCATTTACTATATTATTCTAAATTGTTATAAAACCAATTTAGGCTTTATACTAATGTATGAAATGGGATGCAAATTGTTCGGATTACCGTCTAAGCACGGTATTCTACACAAATTCATTTGGGTCCCTAATTAAATCGGTATTGGCCTAATTCGATCTATCACTCGATTAATTGATCAATATGTCAAATTCAACTCCAATTAACTCCATTTTCTCCCAAAACTCCAAATCATTAAACACAATTTAAATAACTTGAAATGTGGCATAATCATCCTCACATTTTCTCTTGAAAAATTCAACCATTTTGAGTGCATCAACACCATGATTTTTCCTACTTGATTCTCACACCACAAATCACTAATTCCTAACCAAATCACTTGAAATAAAATCAAAATCATCATCAATATTCTACATAGAGAATTCGGCCAATGATGGGTTATGGGAGAAAATGAATTTTTCTTGTTTGATTTTCATGCTACACATCACTAACTAACTAAAAACACTAGAATATCTTAAAATCTAACCAAAACAACCATCAAATCTTCTCTCTCTAAATTCGGTCAACCATGAATCCTTCATGATATCTTGTGATTCAACTATGAAAAATGCAAAATAATGCATTGGAAAGGTAGATCACAAGTCAAAATCAAGAAATTTTACCTTTGATTGCTTAATTACTTGAAATCCACCAATTTTTCTCTTGAATTTTCACCCTAGGGTTCTTGTTCTTTCTTTTCTTCCTTTGTTCTTCTTTGGCCGGCCACATGAATGAGAAATAGGCTGATTTTGTTCTAATTTATAAGGAAACAATAAATGGATAAGAATTTGACACATATCACCATTCCATTGGTCTATATGTCATACTTAGCCATTAAGCAATCTCTCTCCACCACTTAAATTTTCTCAATTATCCATGATAATATTGGGTAAAATCTATGTGCTGGACAAATGTTGGGTGGTGTAAAATTATAATTTTACCCTTGGGCGACAAAATGACTATTTTACCCCTATGC
The DNA here is from genome assembly GCF_053813885.1 of Theobroma cacao. Taxonomy (NCBI): domain Eukaryota; kingdom Viridiplantae; phylum Streptophyta; class Magnoliopsida; order Malvales; family Malvaceae; genus Theobroma; species Theobroma cacao. The sequence goes on along the minus strand of NC_142648.1, from coordinate 10,368,113 downwards.
TCAAAAAATATGCCCGAATTAAAATTTTTCACTTCTCAAACTCAAATTATGTTCTAAATAGTCAATCTTGATCAAAACTTCTTCCAACATTCCAATTTTAACCTCGGGTGGCAAAATGACCATTTTGCCCCTAGATCATGAAAATTTCAATTTGACTCCAAATCGGTCCTCGAACTCCGAATCACCATTTTAAGTCATTCTAGGGTTTTAAAATTCTCAATTTCATCTTAAAATCTCTATTTGAACTAGTTCGAGGCTTAATTCAACTTAATTGTACTATTTGGTACAATACCGTCCTATAACGATTTCTGAGGTACCCAAGTAACCAAACATGCATTCTTATGTAAGAATGGCATAATAAACATATTGTAGAGTTGAGCTTGACAAATTAATTATTAAAAATTTTATTTTTTTTAATTTTTTTGAATTGAAACATGAAAAATTATATTTTATGAGTTTCCATCTTTAAATTTTAAACAAAAAATACTAAAAAAATTGAATTCCTTTTTAATTTTAACATGATAAATGTTTTTTATTTTCAAATTAAAAAATTAATATTAAAATGTATATTTTATTTAAAATTTTATATTATTAAGGAATATGTTGAAAATTTAAATTAAAAAATAATCATCTTTTCAATTTACAACCTATAATCTTCAATTTTGTTAAAAATATATTATTTTTTAATTTTTTTCTTTATTTCACATGTATAAATATCATTTATAATTAATTTTAAAATTTTTTACTGTACCTTACGATGCAATACTCGATACTAAAAAAATAAGATTTTGATACACTATCCGTATCTTGATTTAACAACTATGTGCACTAGCTAAATTTTCTTTAATTAATGTATTTTTTTATATCTTTAATTAATTAATGTAACATATTTACTAATAAATTTTCATTAATTAACGGTATAGTTGGCACTTTTATGCCACGCCATCTGTCATGTGGTAGATTAACGTATCATTTCATTGATGTCATTGTCATATGGCAAATGACATGGCATTAAATGTTGTTGATTAGGAATTATATGTTTACCTATTTGCCCATCCATATGTCCAAAAATGATTGACTTAAAAATTTAAAACAAAATAAAAAAACCAAGCACTTTCTTCCCTAATTTGTAAGTTTAAGGATTTAAAACAAAAAAATAACCTAATTACTTTCTTCCCTAATATAATAGAACAAAGGTTTTGTGTCCAAACAAACTAAATCATCTAATTTACGGTTTAAACTCAAAACTTATTAAATCATCTTAGAGATCAAAAATCAAATAAATCTCTGAAAAATTGTTGTCTTCAAGTTATTGTTCATTACCTGAAGGGCACATGCCTATTTTGTTCTCTTTAGTTTTTTAAAGTGCAATAACAGCTTAATTGATGAATCATATATTTTCAAGTGGTTGTCAATCCTTTTCAGTATTTGTAAGGATATGATACAGATTAGTACATGATTATCTTGTCATTAATGTTTAGAGAAATCCAGCCTAATGATGCTGATCCCTTCAATTTAACAAGGAATATAGTGTATAAACATACAAATTTTGAACAATATTTTGTGTTCCATCTATCTTGGGTTATCAGTAATAAAAATTTATGGATAAAGACTTTATCTTTTTCCATAATTTTCATTTCTAGCTCTTTGAAAGTTTTAATGTTTCATTCCTCGTCACTTAGGCTTTGGCATTGCATGTTTTTAGTATGGCAGATCAGACCCATTTGCTTTTATCAATTGTTTCAGATTTGTGGCATTTACTTTTAAATTGTAGTCAATGATAGTCAAATTATACAATTAATTCTTGTACTCCAATGAATTTAATTCTTATACAATAATTTATAAAAATTGAATTCTTATAGTTTCCAAAATTAACAAGGTTAATTCAATCATTAATAACGTTAATATTTTTCTGTTATTGGACATAATGGATATTTAACTGTATGGTGTGAAATTATCTCTTATTGATATGATATTTAATTGTATTAATGTGGTACCAAATCTAATGACGTTATATTAATTTAATGATGATGCCATATCCAAAAATGATATACTGATTTTATCTCTAAACAATAATTATTACATTATTTTTGAATTATTTTTCAATGCCAATCAATACAGTCTAACATCACGTCATATAGCGAAAAAGTTTCAACATTACTAGTGATTGGATTAATCTTATTAATTTTGAAATGCGTGGTGAGTACTTTTTACAAATTATTATACAAAAATTAAATTTACTTTTGACAAAGTATAAAGACTAATTGCTGACTGCAAAACATAAAACAGACTGATACCTAGAATCAACTGCATATGCTTCGACTCCATCAGAGCCTTGCATTTCATCCTATAATTGCTATCAGAAATATATGCAGTTATTTTATGACAGAAAAACTTGAATTGCCCAGAAGCAGCTCTTACACCATACACGTAACAACCAATTTTATGTTAGTTAAATTTCATACTTCTTTCTCAATAAAGAAAATGTCAGCTTCAGGATGCATCCAGTACACTATAATGCCCCATTGGGAGGAACTCAGGCCTCAAATGCTAGAAATATAACCAGAAAAGGGTGTGTTATAATCAACCTGTCGCCATGGAGTTCATCCGAGTAATGATTTCCCAGAGAATGGATTTGATTCTCAACTCTCCAGCACACAATAAATTAATTCTATATATCACAAAACGTAACAATGACAACACCAATATCATGAACAACCCAAAATATTGACCTTCATCCAAATAAAATTTTGTTAAAAGGCAGGTGATAGAAATTAGTTAGCAGAAACTTCCAAATCAAAAGCTCTTCCAACTGTTTGATGACAAAGGCAAAGCGCTATTACCGATGAAAACCCCGACAAATCATAATCTCAAACATGGTAAACAAAACATAACGTATAATCCCCGAAATACAAAATAAGAATTCTACCAACACTGATAGAGGATAACTACCAAGTTCTACAAAAGACAAATTAAAATTTTTTCAGAAATTTGTCTCAATAGAAAAAGCCAAGAACTTTCCCACCAACATTCTTTCTTCTGGCTTCTTCATGGTCCATGATTCCAGCAGATGTGGTGAGCACAATATATCCAAACTGCATGAAGAAAACACATAAAACTCACAACATAGCACTCTCATTTCAATTGAATAAACCTTCCCTAAACTAATGAAAATAAGAACAGGACATGCCACTCAATAAAGAGGCAAAATAATGATACATATATCAAAATTTGTTTCCACCTTCAAGTGCCTTCTGTTTCTTTCTTCTGACAAATTTCTTACAAAATCATTTCCATTAAAGAAATGAAACATCTTATGAAAACATTATACAGAGATTAAAATTCCAAGAAGTTTCTAAGCTAACCTGTCTTGAAGGAAGTAACCTCGCAGTCCAACCCTCAATCTCTTTGACTCCTACATCAAAACGAGGACTGATCACACCGCACTTATTCAGCCTTCCATTCAGTTCAACCACAATTTTACCAGCTCTGTGATCATCGACATACTCAAACTCTCCAATGTAACCTGTAAAGCAAATAAAAAAGAGTTCACATACCAGCATCTTCATATTACATTAGATCAAATTAACACTTGAAAAAGGGAAGAGATTATGGTCAAACCATGCTTCTGCATGACCAAAAGGAACTTGATGATCACTTTTGAGGAAGGCCTGATCATGACCTGTCGTTTGCCTCTCTTCTCCGCATTGTACATGCTCTTGAGTGCATCATTCAAGACGCTGACCCTCACCATCCTTCCAAATACAAGCTGCTGCTTATTTTACATTAACTAAGTGAGAAATAAGGGCTTATTTATAGTTTTTAAAAAATCACAAACAATTCAAAAATCATGACCATAAAAAAGAAGATCATCCTTGCATTCGTTTCTAGCAAACACTGATTTCCTCCCTGTGCCCAACCATCTTATTCAAATCGGCACATAAAAACTAAAGAATTTCATTCCAACCAAATCCCAAAATTTTATTCTAACCTAACATATTGCCTGTACGTTAAGGGAGCCAAACATTTTGAAACATCAGAATTAAGAAATGATTGATTCTTAACTTGCCGAGAAGCCCAAGATCAAGAAAAAAATTCAATGAAACACAACGAAGAAGTTTGAAGATCTAAACATTGGAGAAGCGCAGGGAAGAAAACGAAACGAGTGTTTCTTACCTAAAAGCCAAAAAGGCAGCCGCGTCTGGGTTGCTCGGGGAGAGTGGAGAGAAAAGAAGGGTGAATTAGTTAGGGTTTCGGCTTTTTATTTGGGTTTTTAGGAAACACCATTCTTCTAGGGCTTGGGATCTATGGGCCCTTAAAAGCTCGCCCAATTACCCTCTTTCGGCCCAAAACACAATAGAGATGTTTTTTTAACATAAATAGAAAATTAATTAGGCTTTTAATTTATTTAGATTTGTATTGTTAAAATTAAATTGTTTATATATTTTATTTAGGTTGATAAATATAAATTATCACCTTATTATATGCTAAAATTACATCCATCGAATAAGTCAATGCTTTTAAACCACACTTTCTACTTACAGTGTTTAAGTTTGATATTTGAAATTATAAATTAAGTATTTAATTGAGTGCAATTTTGAGATAATTAATTTCTAATTTATTTATAAAATCGTTTAACACTGTTAAGCTTCTTTACCAACTAAAAGAAGAATATCACATGACTCAAGCATTAATAAACATTCTTCAATTTTCATCAAACATAAATTTCCAAAAAAAAAATTCATCAAACATAACTATTAAGCATCATCCAGCATTATCAACCAAGGAATATTAATCATTTCATAAGAATTCTCCAACTTAGGATCTGTTTGGTAACCATAAAATAAGTTGCTAAGAAAAAATCTTTTATTTATAAAATATTTTACAGGAAAATTTAATATTTTCTGTTATTTAGATAAACTGTCGAAAATATTTTCCATTGTTTAAATCATCTTTTGGAAAATATTTTCCCCATCACTAAAACTATAAAAATTATATAAATACCAATTCTCTAACATCCTTAGAGATATGAAAATATTAATATTCATTAATTGTATATAATATCTAAAACTTAATTTTCAACATTAAAAATATGATATAACCATAAAATACCCCAAAAATCTATGCATCAATCAAAATTAATAATCATACATAAGAAAAACATTCTACATTAATAATAAAACATATCATTAATCATGTTACAAATTCATACTGCATACATAATTAAAAACATCCAACAAATATCCAATAAACATCTTACAAATACTATCCAAAATAATAAAACCTACTCCTAATATAATTAATCATCCTATATAAACTTACTAGCAATATAATTTAATCATCCTTCATCAAACCTACTAGGAATATAATTAATCATCCTACATTACAACTCCTACATTTATAATCAATCATCCTACATTACGGTTCTTACATATATAATTGAGCATCTTATAAATATCCAACATGCATCTTGCAAATCAGAAAATCTAATCATTAGCCCCGTAAAACATGAAATTATCTAGCCAAGCTCTTTCCAAATTATCACTCCTGACCATGAATTCCCTTACTTGATTCTCATGCTCCATGAAATAATCAAATGCAAAGATAAAAAAAAGTGCTCATCATACCCATCCATACTCATCACTTAAGCATAGAGAAAACTATGAAAACCCACTACCACTACCCTTTCCTCAACTAGTAATAGTGGTTAGAAAAGTTCAAGTTAATGAAGTTGAGCAAAGGGAGAAAGGAATGTCTAATATACTTAATTCAACCAAATATCCTTCCTCTACAAATACTTACTATAGAGCAAAAGCAGTTGATGTTGATAAAGGGAAGCCCACTCCATTACCTCCAGCGAAACAAGCACAAACTTTGGAGTCAGAACCACCACCTCCACATCTTACAACTAAGCAATGGTATAAGGAGCATATCCTATTACCTTCCTTTCATAAGTCACTTCTTAATCTTTTTCCATGGAAATAGAAATCAAAGTGGTTAAGTCCTTCATAGTGACTATGTAACACCCCGTGACCTCATTTAGTAGTCAATAAGACCCTATCGACAAGACGATGGGTCACTTGATGTAAATTTAAGTGTCAAAGAGTGGTAACGAGAGAAAAAAATAATTTAGAATAAAATAATATTAAAATATTAATATTTTATTAATTAAGGGAATCAGTCTGAAGAAGGATCATATGATCAATTTAAGTGGGGGAGAAGAAGAACGAATGAATTTTGGAGATAAATGACGTAAGTGAGACCCATGTGTTTTATTAAATCGAGCTAGTACGGGTAAATAAATATTTAAATATTATGGTGATACCGAATTGAAATGCAATTTTGATATTTCGATTGTATATGTGTAAAGGAGTAAAGATAAAAGCAAAATAAAATTTTTTAAACGCGTCGAAAGGATCGAATTTTAAAATACGAAAGTTGGAGGGTTATGTGGTAAATAAAATAAAATCAAGGATTAAGTGCAAATGTGTTAATTGAAGTTAATAAAATATATATATAATATAATAATGTAAATATATGGGAAGAAAGGGCAGCCTCCCATGTGATCAATATGCAACGTAAAAAAAAAAAAAGAAAATAATAAGAAGAGAAGAGAATGATGGGGGCCGAACAATAATAAAAGAAAATGGTAAAAGTTGATGGGCAGTTGCCCATGTGTGCATTAAAAAGGGTCCTAAATTCATTTTTAATTAAGTGAAGGAGGTAGGGGTCGGCCTAAAGGAACCATGAAGAAAGAAAGAAAAGAAATGGTGGAGGGGCCGGCCAAGAGAGCTAAGAGAGATGAAAGAGAAAAAAAAATAGAGAAAGAACAGAAAAGTCACAGCTGGCTATTTGAAGGAGAAAAAGGAAAGAGAGAAGTCGGTTGCGAGGGAGAGAACGAAGCAGACCAAAGCTGAGCCGAAAAGAAAGAAGAAAGGAGAAAGAAATGGAGGAAAAGAAAGAAAAAGAGGAAGCAGTCGGTTGTGAGTGAGAGGGAAGAGGTGCCGCCGGTTTTGGGTGAGTTAAAGGGAGGAAAGGAAGCAGCTTTTAGGATAATGAGAGAGAAGAGATGCCGTCGGCTTTGGGTGAGGAAGAGAGAGGAAAGGTAACTGCTTTTGGGGTGAAAGAGAAGATCAATGGAAGCTATTAATGTTAGAGAGAAAAGGGAGTAGCCAGATTTTAGGAAAAAAAAAGGAGAAAAAAATGGTAAGTTAATATTATATTAAGGTTTATGGGTGGTTTAATATTGTGCATATTTTGGATGAAAAATATGCAATTTGGTTAAGGAATTTTTATTAAGCTGCTTTCCATACAAGTGTGTGATTAAGTATATTGGGTTTAAATTGTTGCTAGGAAAGTTTGTGTGAAAGCGTGCCGGACGAAGTACGTGACTGGTAAATAGGAATAGTTATACACGCGTACGAATCAATAGCGATGTAGTAATCCCACTATTGTGAGGTGAGTAGGGGGTGTCAATTTTAAAATTTTCGTAAATATATACCTATACGTATGATTTATTTTAAACGCGAAAATTATGGATAGCATGTGTTGGTAGCGATCTTAGAAAATTATGATTGCAAATTATGTTTGGAAATCATTTTGAATATATATATGTATAAATTATATGTAAAGAGTTTTGAAAATGGGGAAACAAGCCCTTCACATTGTTTTGCCTAAAAATCTGTGCCTTATATATTTGTGCAGTGTGCATTCATGATTATATTGCTTACTCACCACGCAAATCACTATTTGAAATTCATGCATAAATTTTATTTTGAGAAAATGATAGATTTTATAATACCCAATATTTGATCCTTTGAAAATAATTCGGCATGAATTTCAAAGACGCAATGTAAATTTTTTTAAAAAACATTTTGGACAAACCGAGACCTTCGAGAGTAGGCCGGATGTCACATCGATTAAGTGTGACCCTGTGCACGAGTGAGCTCTAGCTAGAGAACCTTTGGGTCACCGACGGGCGGTTAGGCGTGATGGGGACCACGGCTTGTGATATATGTATGCCTAGTTAGGCCACCGGATGATTACGCGGTTGCGACCGCTTGATTCTCCGATGTCGGCCAACATCGTTGAGACTGCCATGGCATGTGGGATCCGGTGGAGTAAGGCTCCCGGATGTTATTACTTGGTAGCGGGACCACAAGTTTATTTTCATTCCCTACTCGAGAGTGGCATCTCCGGGTTTTCAAACTCATATTTCTTTGCATGGTGAAAGCGAAATTTAACGATTTTTTTGCAACTCTCCTATTTTTATGGTGAAATGAATTTTAACTCCTTGAGTGCGAGGTGATTTGTGATTTACGTATGAGTTTGATTAACATTCGATTTCATGGGAGCTTGCCGAATATATTAATTTATTTGAGAAAAATGTCAATTGATCTTGACGGCAGAATTTTCTTTATGTAAAATTGTTTTAATTCAATATTTCAAATGATTGACTTGAACAAGGTTATTGATCTATTTTGTAGCGAAAATTTTTATCTGCCTTGGTTAATTTACCAATTGAAGTGTTTATAATCCGCAAGAAATCCTTAGTTTTTCATATAAGCCACAAACTCCCGTTTGAAATAAATTATTTTTATAATCCTGCATTTTAACATTCAACTGATATGTTGTTTACTTGTTTCCCATCTACGCCCTACTCACGGAGTCGATGATCACTGAGTTTGTGAGACTTACGCCCTCTTTTTCACTTTTTGCAGATAGAGATCAACATAGCATGTAATCATCGATATGTACGGTCCACCGCAAATAGGTAAAGGCATCTCATAGCATTTTATCCCGAGTCACTCCGCTGTTAGAGGTTGAACCGTAGCACTTTGTTTATTAACTTGTAAACGGATATTGATGTTTATATAAGTAAATAATTGGAGATTATGGATTTCAATGTATATACTTGTGAATAAATGGTTTAAAGATTGAATTGATTATTACGTTATAGCTCAAGTCATGATATGATAGAATAATGTTTTAAGTATCCATATGGAATGGTGATTGTATATAGTGAACTAACGGGCATTTCTAGTCAGGCTTGTTCGGGACTTGACGGGTCTTTCCCTAAGGTCTCGGATGCCGGTAGTGACCGGGAGGGGTCGTTACAAAGTTGATATCAGAGGTCTAGGTTTAATCAAGTCTTAGGAATTCTCATGTTAGCTAGCGGAGTTGTAAGAGTTAATGTAGAGTCTTGTTTATGGTTTGTGATTGCAACACAAGTCATAGATAGGAGGCTATATAAACTCTTATTCCTAGCAACCTACCTTTCTTCTAATGTCATGTAAAATTCATAAGTGGTGCCGTTGTCCGGATTTGAGATGCTACTCGAGACACAAGCTGCTGTTAGAAAGATTTTAAGCAAATGCTCCTGAGGAAAGGTTAATGTAATGATATACCTTCTGACTAACAGTGGAGGAAAGTGGAGTTAAAAAATTTGAGCCATGATTGTCAATGGGAAGAAATTTGATGACTATGAGTGGCTATTACAATTGATGTGTGGCCAAGAAGTACAAAAGAAAAAAAAAGGTTAGTAAGCAAATATGCTCTAAGGATGGACTTGAATTTTGTTATTGTCACGACCCGGTACTCTCCTCGAACCCGTGTCAATCGCCGCGATGTTCCGATAGACATTCATTACCCGAAATCCAATCGAAATCCCGTAAGGCTTTAATATAAGTTTTCTCACCTCTCTTGCGAGCCACAGTTGATAATATCATATTTTAAAAGATTATAAGCTATTTCCAAACCAAAACAATAAAGAAAATAATTTTTGTCTCACAAGGGTATTTTGATCATTTTTCCCTAAAAATTTCAAAACCATCTAAAAATGTAGTATATGAGTAAAAGATACATATTTCACAACCAAAAATGAGTTTAGATGTCTAAAACATTCATTTAAAGTGAAATGATAGCTATTAAGATAAAATAAAAATATTGAATAAAATATTCTATTTTCTTATAAAATAATTTTTATGGAACTACGCGTGTCACGACCTGGAACCTCCCTCGGGCCATGACAACCGTCGCGACATCCCGATTGACACTCAAAAGACAAAAATTATTTTATTTTATTTTTTAAAAAAGGATTTATAGACAAATATTTCTATTCAAAATATTGATTAAAATATAGCATTTTTATATAAAATAATATTTACAGAAACACGTGTAAGTAATCTTTTGTAACGTGGAAGTAAAATAAATTCATACATACAATAATTTACAAAGTTATAATGTACAATAATAATTACAATGACAAGTGGCCCATAAATACACCAAGTGTTGGTGATAGTAATCTACTGTCTGTGAGATAAAGGGGTCAATTGGAATCCTCGACAAAATCGGGTATCTACAAGCTACCACAGGCCTGAAATATTTGAAAAGGAGGTGGGTGAGATTTTGCAATCCTAATGAGTAAACAGACATTATCATAAATATCTAAAGGCGAGTAAAATGGAGGCAAGTTTAAACAACAAATCACAAATCATTTCATAAGGTTTTCAATTTATTTTTTAAACCATAAAATATTTGTAATTTACCAAAACAGTTGTTAAGGCTTATGACTTTTATTAGAAACAAGGCTCAAGCCAAAAACTAGTCCTTGGGAATTCATTGGCTGAGGCATCTAACCGAGTCCGCCAAGGTTGTTAAGATATTTATATGTTAAACACATGTTAGTTTTGAAAACAAGCTGTTCCTTGGCGTTGGCTGAGTTACAAATTCACGTGGGGGTTCGAAGTGAAGTGAGCTCTAACACTACCCCGAGAGTTACCCTTGTCACGACCCGGAACCTCCCTCAGGCCCATGACAATCGCCGCGACGTCCCGATTGACACTCATTATCCGGAATGCCAACCGGAACCCCGCAAGGCTTACATATCAGTTTCTTTCCTTTCCTGTGAGCAATCATTGTTAAATATCGAGTTTTTAGAGAATATTTACTATTTTAGATAAAAAACAATCAAAATAAAATTTTCGCCACACAAGGGTATTTTGGTCATTTTTTTCTCAAAAATTTCAAAACTGGCTAAAACGTAATATACAAGTACAAAATACATAATTCATATTCAAAATGAGTTTAAGAGTCAAAAATCTTCATTTAAAACGAAATTACGGTTATTTGAATAAAATAAGAAAATAAAAGAAATATTAAGGGAAATATTCTATTTTCTTATAAAACAATATTTATAAAGTTATACGTGAATAATTTTTATAGCGTAAAAGCTAAATAAATTTATACATACTGAAATACAGTAAGCCAAAATATTTAATTTAATTTACAATAACCAGAGGGCCCCCGAATAAACAAAAGTAAAGAGGACTGTGAACCTACGATTTGGAAAATGCAGATCCAATGGTAGTCCTCGATGAGATCAGCTATCTACAGTCTATACTGAACCTGAAATGGGTGGAAAGGAGTTGGGTGAGATTTTGCAATCCCAATGAGTAAACAGACATTATCATAAATATCTAAAGGCGAGTAAAATGGAGGCAAGTTTAAACAACAAATTTCAACTCATTTCATAATGTTTTCAATTTATTTCTTAAACCACAAAGTATTTGTAATTTACCAAAACAATTGTTAAGGCTTATGTCTTTTATAAAAACAAGGCTCAAGCCAAAACTAATCCTCGGGGATACCTTGGCCGAGGCATCTAACCGAGTCCGCCAAGGGTGTTAAAATATTCACACGTGAAACACATTTTTATTTTTAAAACCAGCCGTTCCTTGGCGTTGGCCGAGTTACACATTCACGTGGGGGTTCGACGTGAAGTGAACTCTAATACTACCCCAGGAGTTACCCTCCTCGCCTCTACAACCGGAGTAACTATATAACTGGGTTTACCGTGCCCCTCTAATAGGCAGTCCACGGAAACCCGTCACTGCAGTGACTAACCCACCAATTTTAATAAAATTTCGACAGTATAACGTGGCTTTTATTTATTTATCCAGCCTGCATAGTAAAACAACTTACATAAATTTCCCAATGCATTCACAAAATATAGCCACATATACTCATTTCGCATAAGCCATTCCTAGGAAAATATATATTTTTCAAGTCAATTTGTAGCCTCCAATTACTCAATTTCATAATCAATATAATATATTTTTATTTGTCACATTTATTCCTAAAACATCAAAAATCTCGTTTTAATCTCGTTCTCATTTCATAAAATACATAAAGGGCATTTAAAAATAAACTCTAGATAATTTACAATAATAATAAGTTTACTCACCGTTTGTACAAACTAAAAGCTTTCTAAGCGCCCCGATCACTACTTGTCGGGTACGACTTCTTTGCCTTTTCCGGAAGGCTCTCCTCCTAGACACATTACAAAAATTTACACAATTCATCACATTGATGCTAAATCATTATATAATTAACTTAAATCCTATACTAATGCATGGTATGAAATGCAATAGCCTAAAACGACTTAAATGCGGTATTAACCTATTTTTGGCACTTTGCCCGATAAATTGCTAACGCGCTCCATTTTAGCTCTAAATCATCCCATTCTCTCTCCAACATTTCTAACCATTAAATATCAGCCAATAACCTTCTAAAAACAACAAAATCAGCTCACTCCCTTCCTTGGAAAATTCGGCCAAAAATGGGACATTAACTCGGTAAATTTTCTACTTTGTTTTTCTATCACGTTTAATCGTTTTTCATCATTTCTCTTCATTTTCCTTAGAATAAAATCAATTCATCATCATTGTACAGCATTGAGCATCCAGCCAAGAGTGGGTATTGTGAAAATTTAATGATTTCTTGCCCAATTTAATTTCTAAACACATTTAACTAACTAAAACTATCAATTTAACTAAAAATCAAAACCTAAAAATTTCAATTTCTCTCTCCTAGAATTTCGTCCAGCCCTTGATATCACTTTTTGATCTCTCTCCTCAAGCATGCTAAATGGAAATAAAGGCATAGGAAAGGTAGAAATCAAGCTAAAATCGAAAAATCTTACCGTTAGACGCGTAAACGGTCGAAAACCGCGAATTTCTCTTTGAATTTTCTTGTTTCTCTTTGGTTTTTCTTTTCTTCTTCCTTTCCTCTCTATTTCCTCTGTTTTTCTTCCTTATGGCCGGCCAGCACTCAAAATTTGGGTTTAAATGGCTGACTTTTCATTAAAATAATATTATTTCATTAAAAAAATGCCATGTGTCACTTTCCCATTGGCCCATTTTTAAAATTTCATCCATTTGTTTCCAAATTTTCACCATACACTTGTCTCATATATTCATAGCTTAGATAAAATTCTCAGACTCATCCAAAGTCTCGGTGGAGTAATTTTTGCAATTTACACTTTTGCCCCCGTAAAAGTCAAAAATTACATTTTTGCCCCAAAAATTGAAAAATTGCCCATAGACATATTTTTCATCCCTTATACTCATACCATTCTCCAATTTGTCAAATTTGATCAAAATTCTCTCAAAATCTCAAATTTTGTCCATGGGTGGCAAAATTACGATTTTGCCCCTACACTCCAAAAATCACCAGAATTAAACTTTTTCACTTCCTATCATTAAATTATACTCCAAATAGTTAATCTTGGTCAAAAATTTCACTCCATGATCAAATTATTATCTTAGGTGGCAAAATGACAATTTTGACCTTGAATATCAAAATTTCTAATTTTACCCCAAATGAACCCTCGAACTTCGAACAATCATTTTTAGTCATTCCTGAACTATAAAATATTAAATTTCATCCTACAATTCCTATTTGAACTAGTTCGAGGTTAAATCAACTCAAATGTACCGTTAGGTACGATATCGGGTTTCGTCTTTTCTTATGTGCTTTCCTAGCATAATAACATGCTACTCAGTGCATGTATGTCATGACATGTATTTATAGGGTCGGGTTTTACAATTCTACCTCCCTTAAAATAAAATTTTGACCTCAAAATTTCACTTACCTGATTCGACAAATAGATGCGGGTATTGGTTCCTCATCTGATGCTCTACTTCCCATGTCATTTCCTCCATTCGAGCATTTTTCCACAATACTTTGACCATTGAAATACTCTTGTTTCTCAGTACTCGATCCTTTCGATCCAAGATACTCACAGGTTGTACCTCGAACTTCAAATCGTCATGCAACTCGATCGGAGGTGCTTCGAGGACGTGAGAGGGATCTGGTACATATTTCTTAAGCATGGAGACATGGAAAACGTTGTGGATCCGATCTAACTCTGGAGGTAATTCTAACCGATAAGCCACTGGTCCAATCCTTTCAATTATTCGGAATGGTCCAATATATCTCGGGTTGAGCTTTCCCCTCTTCGCAAATCGAATCACACCTTTCATTATCCAATAAAACACCATAATTTATCATGATAGTATAATCAATAAGATTTAATACTTCAAAGTATTCAAATTATTACCTTTCCAAGGAGAAACCTTAAGAAAAACTTTATCATCGATCTCAAACTCCAAGTCTTTTCTCCGTTTATCTGCATAGCTCTTCTGCCTATCCTGGGCTACCTTTAGCCTCTCTCGTATAACCTTGATCTTGTCATTAGTTAGCTCGATCAATTCCACACCCACTAACTTCCTTTCACCTACTTCATCCCAACAGAGCGGAGTTCGGCACTTCCTTCCATACAAAGCCTCGTATGGTGCCATCCCAATACTAGACTGAAAACTGTTATTATACGCGAACTCCACCAATGGCAAATGTCTGTCCCAACTCCCAATAAAGTCAATGACACAAGCCCGTAACATATCCTCCAAGGTCTAGATAGTCCTCTCTGACTGACCATCCGTCTGTGGGTGAAAAGCAGTGCTAAATTTCAATTTGGTTCCGAGAGCTTCTTGAAATTTCGGCCAGAATCGAGAAGTGAATCGAGGATCTCGATCTGACACTATAGAAACGGGAACTCCATGTAGCCTCACAATCTCATCTATATAGAGCTGAGCCAGCTTCTCAATAGAGTATGTACTATGGACAGCTAAAAAATGAGCGGACTTAGTCAACCGATCTACGATCACCCAGATCGCATCCTTTCCCCTCTGTGTCCGCGATAATCCCAAAACAAAATCCATAGTTACATGCTCCCATTTCCACTCGGGAACAGGTAAAGACTGAAGTGTACCTGCTGGCCTCTGATGCTCCGCCTTAACTTGCTGACATACGAGACACTTTGCTACGAATTCTGCTACGTCTCGCTTCATACCCGGCCACCAATAATTCTCCCTGATAGTCCTATACATCTTGGTGCTTCCGGGATGCAATGCATAGGCAGATGAATGGGCTTCTTCCATGATCGCTTGTCTCAACTGGTTTCCCTCAGGAACACAAACTCGATCTTTAAACATCAAGACGTTATCCTCTCCAAATCTGAACTCACTAACTCCCCCATCGGTCAGTTTTTGAATTTCTTTTCTTAACTCATCATCAGACCTCTGAATGTCCTTGATCTGATTAAGTAACGAAGGTCGCACAATGAAGTTTGCCAATAAGGATCCATAAAAGCTGCCGGTGCGTTAGTTAACCCGAAAGGCATGACCAAGAACTCATAATGACCGTACCGAGTCCTGAACGCTGTCTTGGGTACATCTTGTTCTTTAATCCTCAACTGATGATACCCAGACCTTAGATCAACCTTGGAAAACACTGTAGCTCCCTGTAATTGATCGAAAAGATCATCAATCCTCGGTAACGGATACTTGTTCTTAATGGTCATTCTGTTAAGCTGTCGGTAATCGATACATAACCGAAGTGTACCGTCTTTCTTTTTCACAAATAAAACCGGTGCTCCCCATGGAGATATACTAGGGCGTATAAAACCCTTGTCCACCAACTCTTGCAATTGTACTTTCAACTCCTTCAACTCTGCTGGAGCCATTCTATATGGAGGGATAGAAATAGGTGCGGTACCTGGAAGTAAATCAATAGGGAACTCAAGCTCTCGATCAGGAGGCAGTCCCGGTAAATCATCAGGAAATACATCAGGAAACTCACTTACTATCGGGACATCCTCTAACTTAGGTTCCCCCTTTGAAGTATCAATTACGTATGCCAAATAAGTCGGATACCCTTTCTGCACTAATTTTGAAGCTTTGATGGCCGAGATTACACAGGACGGTAATACTCGACGTTTCCCTACAAACACAATCTCTGCTCCCTCCGAATTTCGAAGAACAACTTCCTTTCGGAAACAATCCACGTTCGCTCGATGTGCAGTTAACCAGTCCATACCCAATATTAGATCAAAATCTAGGATCTCTAGAGGAATTAAGTCACCCCTAAATTCTTCCTCGCCTACCCTTACCCCACAGTCTCTATAACAACTATTTCTAACTAGCTTTTCTCCTAAAGGGGTGTGAATTACAATTTCTTCCTCTAATGGTGACAAGTTTCTATCAGCAATTGATGCAAATGTGGTGCTCACATAAGACCTATCTGAGCCAGAATCTATCAAAACATAAGCATCTTTATCAAATAAAGACATAATACCTGTCACTGCTCCAGGTCGAACTTGTGCCTCATCTTCCGTCACAGCGAAAACTCTTGTCGAGGTACGAGTCTGTGGTCTCGAAGGTGGATGTGCCGGGGTATTACTCTCCACACCGGACCGTATGGCCACTCCCTGTCTCGGTGGCAACCCAGAAGAATCTTTCCTCTGTATATCAGTGCGAGCTGGTGAAGATGATGCAACTACCGTGGCTCGTCCTAACCGTGGGCAATTACTCCTAATATGACCCGTTTGTCCACATTGGAAACATCTTGTTGGCTCTCTACATAGCCCACTATGATAATTCCCACAATTTCTGCATCTGTCAGAACCTCCGAAACTCTTCCCAGAACCAGTCATAGCAGATCTGCTAAACCTCGAAGGTCTCTGTTGTGATGGTGGAAATGGAGGTCGAGGAGATGTCACGGAAACAGAAGTAGTACTCCCTGAAATCGCTGAGTCCTTGCCTCTTTTTACTGACTGACTATAAGACATACCAGGATTCCTCCTTTTTGCAAACTCAGTCCGAATCCTCCTATTCTCAGTCGCGAGCTTCTCAGCTCGTAAAGCCATCTGTACCACCTCCTTATGCGGCTCCCTACCAGTCACTGTCATCCGCTCTCTAATCTCATTACGGAGCCCTTCCTCGAAATAACTGGCCTGATCCTGCTCAGATTTTACCAGATCTGGCACATATAACATTAACTCGTTAAAACGAGTCTCGTACTCCTTTATAGTTAGATTTTCCTGTTTTAAACTCAGAAATTCTCTCTTCTTTTCTTTCTGATGGAAATAAGTGAAATACTGACCATCGAATTCCCTGAGAAAATCAGACCATGTCTGAGGAGTAGCGGAACGGGACTTCACCGAATTCCACCAAGTACGAGCCCTCTTCTCTAATAATCTCGTAGCCACCATCAGCTTCATGTCGTCGTCTAATCTCATATCAGAGAGAGTCTCTGAAACCTGATTAATCCAGTCCTTTGCCACAGTGGCATCCAACTCACCCGTGAAAGATACACAACCCAATTGCCTAGCCTCCTTCAGCTTCTTGGAAATGGATACATCCTGTACTGGTGGTGGAACTAAAGGAGTAGTTGGAGGCACTACAGGTGGAACTTGACCAGTCTGAGCTTGACCAGCCATTGCTGCAAAGAAAGCTGCCAATGCTTGTGCTGCCTCAGTAGGCATGGCGGGAATACCCGTAGGTGGCTGAGGAGATGGAGGATGTGGAGGACTATCGGCCTGCTCAGCAGCAGGTGCTGCCCGAATGGTAGATGCAGCTGATTCCTCCTCTACTATATTTGGCTGATGACGTTGGGAACGACCTTTTCCCCTCCCAACCGATCTAGTGAGAGGTGGACGTCCGCGTCTAGGAGGCATTGTAATCTATAAAAAATACGAGCAAGTTTAGGTAACCTTAGGCTCTATATGCAGATGCATGCATTCTATTCAACCTAACCTAACTTAACTTAATCCGGGGCCACACTGATATTGTAAATTTTTAAAACAACTTTAAAACTAAAAACTTTGATCTTTAAAACCAAAAGCTCTGATACCAATCGAATTGTCACGACCCGGAACCTCCCTCAGGCCCATGACAATCGCCGCGACGTCCCGATTGACACTCATTATCCGGAATGCCAACCGGAACCCCGCAAGGCTTACATATCAGTTTCTTTCCTTTCCTGTGAGCAATCATTGTTAAATATCGAGTTTTTAGAGAATATTTACTATTTTAGATAAAAAACAATCAAAATAAAATTTTCGCCACACAGGGGTATTTTGGTCATTTTTTTCTCAAAAATTTCAAAACTGGCTAAAACGTAATATACAAGTACAAAATACATAATTCATATTCAAAATGAGTTTAAGAGTCAAAAATCTTCATTTAAAACGAAATTACGGTTATTTGAATAAAATAAGAAAATAAAAGAAATATTAAGGGAAATATTCTATTTTCTTATAAAACAATATTTATAAAGTTATACGTGAATAATTTTTATAGCGTAAAAGCTAAATAAATTTATACATACTGAAATACAGTAAGCCAAAATATTTAATTTAATTTACAATAATCAGAGGGCCCCCGAATAAACAAAAGTAAAGAGGACTGTGAACCTACGATTTGGAAAATGCAGATCCAATGGTAGTCCTCGATGAGATCAGCTATCTACAGTCTATACTGAACCTGAAATGGGTGGAAAGGAGTTGGGTGAGATTTTGCAATCCCAATGAGTAAACAGACATTATCATAAATATCTAAAGGCGAGTAAAATGGAGGCAAGTTTAAACAACAAATTTCAACTCATTTCATAATGTTTTCAATTTATTTCTTAAACCACAAAGTATTTGTAATTTACCAAAACAATTGTTAAGGCTTATGTCTTTTATAAAAACAAGGCTCAAGCCAAAACTAATCCTCGGGGATACCTTGGCCGAGGCATCTAACCGAGTCCGCCAAGGGTGTTAAAATATTCACACGTGAAACACATTTTTATTTTTAAAACCAGTCGTTCCTTGGCGTTGGCCGAGTTACACATTCACGTGGGGGTTCGACGTGAAGTGAACTCTAATACTACCCCAGGAGTTACCCTCCTCGCCTCTACAACCTGAGTAACTATATAACTGGGTTTACCGTGCCCCTCTAATAGGCAGTCCACGGAAACCCGTCACTGCAGTGACTAACCCACCAATTTTAATAAAATTTCGACAGTATAACGTGGCTTTTATTTATTTATCCAGCCTGCATAGTAAAACAACTTACATAAATTTCCCAATGCATTCACAAAATATAGCCACATATACTCATTTCGCATAAGCCATTCCTAGGAAAATATATATTTTTCAAGTCAATTTGTAGCCTCCAATTACTCAATTTCATAATCAATATAATATATTTTTATTTGTCACATTTATTCCTAAAACATCAAAAATCTCGTTTTAATCTCGTTCTCATTTCATAAAATACATAAAGGGCATTTAAAAATAAACTCTAGATAATTTACAATAATAATAAGTTTACTCACCGTTTGTACAAACTAAAAGCTTTCTAAGCGCCCCGATCACTACTTGTCGGGTACGACTTCTTTGCCTTTTCCGGAAGGCTCTCCTCCTAGACACATTACAAAAATTTACACAATTCATCACATTGATGCTAAATCATTATATAATTAACTTAAATCCTATACTAATGCATGGTATGAAATGCAATAGCCTAAAACGACTTAAATGCGGTATTAACCTATTTTTGGCACTTTGCCCGATAAATTGCTAACGCGCTCCATTTTAGCTCTAAATCATCCCATTCTCTCTCCAACATTTCTAACCATTAAATATCAGCCAATAACCTTCTAAAAACAACAAAATCAGCTCACTCCCTTCCTTGGAAAATTCGGCCAAAAATGGGACATTAACTCGGTAAATTTTCTACTTTGTTTTTCTATCACGTTTAATCGTTTTTCATCATTTCTCTTCATTTTCCTTAGAATAAAATCAATTCATCATCATTGTACAGCATTGAGCATCCAGCCAAGAGTGGGTATTGTGAAAATTTAATGATTTCTTGCCCAATTTAATTTCTAAACACATTTAACTAACTAAAACTATCAATTTAACTAAAAATCAAAACCTAAAAATTTCAATTTCTCTCTCCTAGAATTTCGTCCAGCCCTTGATATCACTTTTTGATCTCTCTCCTCAAGCATGCTAAATGGAAATAAAGGCATAGGAAAGGTAGAAATCAAGCTAAAATCGAAAAATCTTACCGTTAGACGCGTAAACGGTCGAAAACCGCGAATTTCTCTTTGAATTTTCTTGTTTCTCTTTGGTTTTTCTTTTCTTCTTCCTTTCCTCTCTATTTCCTCTGTTTTTCTTCCTTATGGCCGGCCAGCACTCAAAATTTGGGTTTAAATGGCTGACTTTTCATTAAAATAATATTATTTCATTAAAAAAATGCCATGTGTCACTTTCCCATTGGCCCATTTTTAAAATTTCATCCATTTGTTTCCAAATTTTCACCATACACTTGTCTCATATATTCATAGCTTAGATAAAATTCTCAGACTCATCCAAAGTCTCGGTGGAGTAATTTTTGCAATTTACACTTTTGCCCCCGTAAAAGTCAAAAATTACATTTTTGCCCCAAAAATTGAAAAATTGCCCATAGACATATTTTTCATCCCTTATACTCATACCATTCTCCAATTTGTCAAATTTGATCAAAATTCTCTCAAAATCTCAAATTTTGTCCATGGGTGGCAAAATTACGATTTTGCCCCTACACTCCAAAAATCACCAGAATTAAACTTTTTCACTTCCTATCATTAAATTATACTCCAAATAGTTAATCTTGGTCAAAAATTTCACTCCATGATCAAATTATTATCTTAGGTGGCAAAATGACAATTTTGACCTTGAATATCAAAATTTCTAATTTTACCCCAAATGAACCCTCGAACTTCGAACAATCATTTTTAGTCATTCCTGAACTATAAAATATTAAATTTCATCCTACAATTCCTATTTGAACTAGTTCGAGGTTAAATCAACTCAAGTGTATCGTTAGGTACGATATCGGGTTTCGTCTTTTCTTATGTGCTTTCCTAGCATAATAACATGCTACTCAGTGCATGTATGTCATGACATGTATTTATAGGGTCGGGTTTTACAACCCTCCTCGCCTCTACAACCGGAGTAACTATGCAACTGGATTTACCGTACCCCTTTAATAGGCAGTCCACAGAAACCCGTCACTACAGTGACTAAACCCACCAATTTTAATAAAATTTCGACAGTATAACGTGACTTTTATTTATTTATCCAGCCTGGATAGTAAAAGACAGCTTACATAAATTCCCAATGCAATTATAAAATATAGCTACATATACTCATATATCACAAGCCATTCATAGGAAAATATATTTTTCAAGACAATTGGCAGCCTCCAATTACTCAATTTCATGATCAAAAGTTTCTTATTTCAGATAATCACCACAATATATTTATTTGTCACATTTATTTTTTTAAACATCAAAAGTCCCATTTTAATCTCATTTTTGTTTCATAAAATACATAAAGAGCATTTAAAAATAAACTCTAAATAATTTACAATAATAATAGGTTTACTCACAGTTTGTACAAATTAAATGCTTTCTAGGTGCCCCGATCATTGTTCGTCGGGTACGACTTCCTTGCCTTTATCGGAAGGCTCTCATTCTAGACACATTGCAAAAATTACACAATTCACCACATTGATGCTAAATCACTATATAATTGACTTAAATCCTATACTAATTCATGGTTTGAAATGCAATAGCCTAAAACGGCTTAAACGCGTATTAACCTATTTTTGGCACTTTATCTGATAAATTGCTAACGCGCTCCATTTTAGCTCTAAATTGTCCCATTTTCTCTCCAACATTTCTAACCATTAAATATCAGCCAATAACCCTCTAAAATCACCAAAATCAGCTCACTTTCCTCCTTGAAAAATTCGGTCAAAATGGGACACTTACTCGGTTAATTTTCCATTTTGTTTTTCTATCACATTTAACCATTTTTCATCATTTTCTCTTCATTTCTCTTAGAATAAAAATCAGTTCATCATCATTGTACATCACTGAATATTCAGCCAAGGGTGGGTATTGTGAGAATTTCATGCTTTCTTGCCCTATTTGATTTCTATACACATTTAACTAACTAAAACTACCAATTTAACTAAGAATCAAAACATAAAAATTTCAAATCCTTCCCCTTGAAATTCGGCCAGCCCTTGGTATCAATTTTTGATCTCTCTCCTCAAGCATGCTAAATGGAAACAAAGGCATAGGAAAGGTAGAAATCAAGCTAAAGTCGAAAATTCTTACCATTAGACGCGTAAACGGATGAAAAACGTGAATTCCCCTTTGAATTTTCTAGTTTTCCTTTGGTTTTTCTCTTTTCTTCCTTTCCTCTCTATTTTCTCTCTTATTTTCTCCTTATGGGCGACCATCACCTGATGTGGGGTTTAAATGGGCTGATTTTCCTTTAAAATAATATTAAATCATTAAAAAGTGCCATGTATCACTTTTCCATTGGCCCGTTTTTAAAATTTCATCCTTTAAACTTCAATTTTTTCACCACTTAAAATACCATAAATATTCATACCAAAAATAAATAAATCCTATGATTTTGACAAGTTTTGAGTGGTGAAAATTACCGTTTTACCCTAGGATGACAAAATTACCGTTTTGCCCCTATGTTTCAAAAATTGCCGAAATTGAAAATTTTCACTTCCTATCATTAAATTATACTCTAAATAGTTAATCTTGGTCAAAAATTTCACTCAATGATCAAATTATTATCTTAGGTGGCAAAATGATGATTTTTGCCCTTAAACATCAAAATTTTCAATTTTTCCCCAAATGAACCCTCGAACTCCGAACAATCATTTTTAGTCATTCCTAGACTATAAAATATTAAATTTCATCCTACGATTCCTATTTGAACTAGTTCGAGGTTAAATCAACTTAAGTGTACCGTTAGGTACAATACTGGATTTCGTCTATTCTAAGGGGCTTTCCTAACGTAGTAACATGCTACTCAGTGCATGTATGTCATGACATGTGTTTATAGGGTCGTGTTTTACAATTATCCATCCATCCACTCATGCCCACATTATCATAAGCTATTTAATTCAAACCATGATTTATAACACAGCAAATAGTCTCCAATTACTCCATTTTCCAAGCGATCATTCAATTTCAAGACAATTTTATAAAATCATTTTGTTTAATCACATTTTGCTTATAAAACATAAAGATTTACCATTTAAACTCATTTTTCTATAAAATCACAAAAACGAATAAAAACTACTTTAGATAATTAAGACGATAATAAGGTTACTCACAATATCGAGAGTTTGAAATACTCCTATTCTTGGTCCTCTGGCACAATGTCTTTGCCCTTGTTAGAGGACTCACCAACTATACACAATACACGATAAATAATTCAATATATTGTGTCATATCGTTATAAATCTATTTCAGGCTCCATATGAATGCATGAGGTTGTTTGGATAGTCACTTAAAAATGGAATTCACGTTGGTTCAAGGGTGATCGGAATGGATCAGTTTTCGACTTAATTTGAACTCTTCACTTTTGATTTAACCAAAACATCCAAATTGACTCCAAATAAATTCATTTCACTTCCAATACTCCAAATCATCAAATATAAGCTAGATAACATGAATTATAGCAAAATCATCCTCAACATTTTCTCTTGAAAAATTCAGCCATGGTGGGTGCATAAACACTATGGTTTTTCACACTTGATTTTTGCACCATAAATCATTAATTCCTAACCAAACACTTGAAATAAAATAAAATCCACCATCCACATACCATAAGGAAGATTTGGCCAATGAGGGTGATGTAAGAACATGAATTTTTCTTGTTTGCTTTTTATACTACACATCACCAACCAACTAAAAACACTAGAATAACATGAAATCTAGCTAAATCCAACATCAAAACTCCTCCCCCCATGTCCGGCCGGCAAAGGTATCCTCATGCAAACTTGATTCTCAACCATGGAAAATGCAAAAGAATGCATAGGAAAGGTAGATCACAAGCTAAAATCAAGAAATTTTACCTTTACTTGCTTAATTCCTTGAAATCCACCAATTTTCTCTTGAATTTTCTAACTAGGGTTTTGTTCTTTCTTTCTTTCCTCTTTTCGTTGGTGAGGCCGAACATGAAGAATGAATAAGAGAGGTGTGTGCTAGTTTTTAATGTAAATTATAAAGAAATGAAAACTTGGCACTTGTCACCATCCCATTGGTCCATTTTTGAACTTAATAATTAAGCATTCTCCCATCACCACATAAAATATCTCAATTATTCAAAGTATAATAGGTAAAATTCAAGGGCTTGACAAGTGTTGGGTGGTGTAAAATTCCAATTTTGCCCTTGGGTGGCAAAATGACCATTTTACCCTTACGTCATGAAAATTTCAATTTGACTCCAAATTAATCCTCGAACTCCGAATCACCATATTAAGCTATTTTGGGGTTTTAAAATTCTCAATTTCATCTTAAAATCTCTATTTGGACTAGTTCAAGGCTTAAATCAACTTAATTGTACCATTAGGTACAATATCGTCTTTTAACGATTTCTGAGGCATTCAAGTATGCAAACATTCTATCAACTACCTATACAATATGGCAAATATATTATAGAGTTGGGCTTGACAGCACTACCCCCCTTAAAATAAAATTTTGCCCTCAAAATTTCACTTATCGGACTCGGAGAAAAGATGGGGCTATTAGCTTCCCATCTGGTGCTTGACTTCCCAAGTCATCACATTTTATAGGGAATTTCGATTTGTGCACCTTATTGACCTCCAGTTCAACTTGAGTACTTCACTTATGTTTATCATTATCCTTTAGAATCAGATCAACAGTAACCTTCACAATCATGATCTTTTATATCGAGACATCAAGCATGCTTCTATTACTATCATTAAATTTGAACCATAACTCCATCTCAATCATACCAATTTCGATTGTATTTTATATTTATTTATGTATACCAATCACCATCTTATTACTTCATTCCTTATTAACCTTTTCGACATTCATTCATTCATCCCCTCCTCATACAATATTGTGTAGTTTACAGTATCATTAACATGCCATACTCATTCCTATATATATCCTCAACATTAGGGAAGGTTAATGGCTTCAATTATTCACACATACTTCATGTTTACCTTGCATTTAGGAAATTTTAATCTTCTTAATCCTATTAGTCCATCTCATACGACTTAACCGTACTATAGATTACATTTCCTTAACTATTTCCCCAAAACTCCTTAGGTCGCCATAAGTCAACTTCTGACAGGATTCTTGATTGTTACATTATCTATGCAACTCATTAAATATATTAAGTTCAAGTCTCGAACCACTAAGAACCACTCTTCACTTTAGTTGGGTACATTACTAACTCCACACATACATATGCACACGCACATTTAGATGTCCATATTCCTCATTATGTACAAGGGTCCTTGTTCTCAAGTGCCTTCAGACTAATTTCCCTTTGTTGATTCCCATCCATAACCAAGATTCAATAGAATAATCTTCATAATTCGTGTCAAAATTTTTCATATTTAACTTAAGAACATTGGGTATAATCCATTCCAGATTGCTCTCTTTATGTCTATACTTAGCTTCACGTCATATACACATTTTTACTCTTTTCTTATCATTCCCAATTATATACTTAAGCTTCCTTGTACTATATATCATTGCATCATAATGTCATTTTCATTGAATTGCAATCTAATATGCATGTATGCTTTATAATGTCATTGATGCTTTAACAATTTTTTCCTTGACTCGATCATTGCATGTTATGCAATACCAAAATTCCTAAAAGTCATCCTTATTCCTCAATTATCTTTCATGCCTCTTAAATGTATTGTATCCTTATTGCATTCCGATATTGATTTGTCACTTAAGACTCAGACTCATTTGAATCATGTATGCTTCAAGCATTTTTCAAATTCCAATTCCCATAATATATTAGAAAATTTTCATTATCTGACTTCATTATCAAGGTTAACTTCAATCATCTTTTGTTCTATTTTTCCATACTAATGTGACATCATTCTTCTTGGACCAATCTGCAGTTTGTACTTGGAATTGCAAGACTTGAAACAAAGTTCTTCTTAAGTACTTTTCAATGTCAATACTAATTTCACTTTCAACTTACGGCTTCCTCTTTATAGCCACATAACTTAATACTTACTTTCACAAAATCCATAGCAAAACTCCTCTTAAGTATTTCCTTGGGGATACCTATCTTAAACTTATGTCTCACAACATGTGATCATTTAACCTGTAACTTAGCCGTTAGGCCCCTCAGCCAGTTTTAAAAATCTCACATTTCATACTTGCCGTGCATGATTAGAAATTTCTTCTCAAAGATGTTTGTGCATCCCTGAAACATTTAATCTTTTATTTGCTCCTTAATATCTCGAGTATGTCGTTCTATAGACGTGCATTTATTCTTATAGGTATATTAATACGTACTCATCCATTCAATCCCTAACTCATCTTCATATGTTTCTAGGGTATCACACAATTGGCCTTGTGTTGTTACTAACCCTTTTCATTTAACTGAGTCAAGACAAGAATTGTAAATTCTTATAACGATATTCTATATAAACTCATTTTCTGTATCGCCCTTGTCATCCTTCATTCACACTTCCATTACTTGGTATCTTATCTCAATGTAGCCATCTCAAAAATCTTTCAATTTCTCTTTTAATTATATACCCATATACAAGGAGATAAAGAAACTTTTCAATTCATTCAAATTAACATTCCCCAGAACATTTAAAACTCCCAAATAACAAAGCTCAATGACCAATGACCGAAATTCAACTTGTAAGCTCATTATCATGTCACTCCCATCTTGCTCGTGCATCATAGACATGAGATATTCGTAGCATTGCAACGTGGCAGTCAGTGCAGTAGCACTGTGATTACTAGAAATTCCCTCATCAAAGCTATTTGTCTGCATTCAAGGTCACTACATCAATCATCCTCAACCTTTGGGTTTCCCTTCTAGGCATATATCATGAATTCCATAAGCATAGGTACCTTCTATTTGCTTGTCATACACAGTAAGCCAAGTTAATACTTTCAACTCATGTCATATTTTGACTTTCATCATCATTCATGAAATCCTACCTTAAAACATCATTTCCATATGGTGTAATGAATTCAAGATACATATACCACCCCACACATAATTTGTTCACTATCCACAACATTCTTTAAATTTATTGTTGTCCATATCTAATTATCTTCCTTGTCTTGTACTCCAATAATTTATTGACTTTCAATATAATAACTACGAAAACAGTTTGTCTTTCTCCACACTTTACACTTGCAATCCTTATTAATCAAGAATTTATCTTTCTCAAGTTCCATCATTTACCTCCAATGGACCATATTTGTGTCAGATTATCATTTCATAATATTATGGCATCATTTTATAATTCCCTCCATACTTAAAGTTATGATCCTTAACTTAATCACATTAATCACTCAAAGTGTCGTCTAGAGCCTCATTAATCCCTTCTATATCTTTTCGAATTGTAACTACAATTAATACTCCCAATTTCACATCTCCATGATTGATTGTTAGTCTTACCACGCTGTTTCCCAATATCTTATGCAATTACCACACACTGAACCCACTTATTATAACATAGTCCCCTAGTTCAATGTGTTTGCTCGGGAATCATCTTCTTTGATACAATTTGTCCCATAAACCAAAATTTTATTTAGCTTTGCATTCGGAATCATATCAAAAACTCACATACTACGATAAGCAATAATTTTCAACAAACATCATCAATTCAAATGGTCTTTTTTACCTCGTCAAAATCTAGGATAATCACCCCAAAAGTTCATCACGTTAATCGGTATCCATTTCTTAGTACTGCAAAATATATTCATTGTTAATTAGGGTAATTGCTTGAATCATTAATGACTTTCCACATCAGTCTTCAATAATTATCTAAGATGATCAACCTTGCCACTAAGATAAATATCTTTCCTTAAAAGCCATAATGCTAATCCATTTTTGTCTTACCAAAAGATTCCCATATACATCCAGTGTCACGACCCGGAACCTCCCTCGGGCCCATGATAACCGCCGCGATGTCCCAATTGATACTCATTACCCGAAATACCAATCGGAACCCTGCAAGGCTTACATATCAGTTTTAAACAATTTTCAGTCATTTTCGACTCAAGTAAATCAAAAGACAAAAATATAGCATTTTTATATAAAACAATATTTATAGAAACACGTGTAAGTAATCTTTTGTAACTTAAAAGTAAAATAAATTCATACATACAATAATTTACAAAGTTATAATATACAATAATAATTACAATGACATGTGGCCCATAACTACACCAAGTGTTGGTGATAGTAACCTACTGTCTGTGTGATAGAGGGATCAACTGGAATCCTCAACAAAATTGGTATCTACAACCTACCACAGGCCTGAAATATTTGAAAAAGAGGTGGGTGAGATTTTACAATCCCAATGAGTAAACAGACATTATCATAAATATCTAAAGGCGAGTAAAATGGACACTAGTTTGAACAACAAATCACAAACCATTTCATAAGAACCATAAAATATTTGTAATTTACTAAAACAGTTGTTAAGGCTTCTGACTTTTATTAAAAACAAGGCTCAAGCCAAAACTAATCCTCGGGGATACCTTGGCCGAGGCATCTAACCGAGTTCGCCAAGGTTGTTAAGATATTTACATGTGAAACACATTTTTATTTTTCAAACAAGTCGTTCCTTGGCGTTGGCCGAGTTACACATTCACGTGGGGGTTTGAAGTGAAGTGAGCTCTAACACTACCCCAGGAGTTACCCTTCTCGCCTCTACTACTGGAGTAACTATATAACCGGGTTTACTGTGTGCCTCTAATAGGCAGTCCACGGAAACCCGTCACTGTAGTGACTAAACCCACCAATTTTAATAAAATTTCGATAGTATAATGTGGCTTTTATTTATTTATCCAACCTGCATAGTAAAAGACAGCTTACATAAATTCCCAATGCAATTATAAAATATAGCCACATATACTCATATATCATAAGCCATTCATAGGAAAATATATTTTTCAAGACAATTGGCAGCCTCTAATTACTCAATTTCATGATCAAAAGTTTCTTATTTCAAATAATCAACACAATATATTTATTTGTCACATTTATTTCTAAAACATCAAAAGTCCCATTTTAATCTCATTTTCGTTTCATAAAATACATAAAGAGCATTTAAAAATAAACTCTAGATAATTTACAATAATAATAGGTTTACTCACCATTTGTATAAACTAAATGCTTCCTAGGTGCCCCGATTACTGTTCGTCAAGTACGATTTCCTTGCATTTACCGAAAGGCTCTCCTCCTAGACACATTGCAAAAATTACACAATTCACCACATTGATGCTAAATCACTATATAATTGGCTTAAATCCTATACTAATGCATGGTATGAAATGCAATAGCCTAAAACGGCTTAAACGCGGTATTAACCTATTTTTGGCACTTTACCCGATAAATTGCTAACGCGCTCCATTTTAGCTCTAAATTGTCCCATTTTCTCTCCAACATTTCTAACCATTAAATATCAGCCAATAACTCACTAAAATCACCAAAATCAGCTCACTTTCCTCCTTGGAAAATTAGGCCAAAAATGGGACATTAATTCGGTAAATCTTCCACTTTGTTTTTCTATCACATTTAACCATTTTTCATCATTTTCTCTTCATTTCTCTTAGAATAAAAATCAGTTCATCATCATTGTACATCATTGAACATTCAGCCAAGGGTGGGTATTGTGAAAATTTCATGCTTTCTTGCCCAATTTGATTTCTATACACATTTAACTAACTAAAACTATCAATTTAACTAAAAATCAAAACATAAAAATTTCAAATTCCTCCCCCTTGAATTTCATCCAGCCCTTGATATCACTTTTTGATCTCTCTCCTCAAGCATGCTAAATGGAAACATAGGCAAAAGAAAGGTAGAAATCAAGTTAAAGTAGAAAAATCTTACCGTTAGACGTGTAAACGGTTGAAAAATGTGATTTCCCCTTTGAATTTTCTAGTTTTCCTTTGGTTTTTCTCGTTTCTTTCTTTCCTCTCTATTTTCTCTCTTGTTCTCTCCTTATGGTCGGCCATCACTTAATATGGGGTTTAAATGGGCTAACTTTTGATTAAAATAATATTAAATCATTAAAAAGTACCATGTGTCACTTTCCCATTGGCCCGTTTTTAAAATTTTATCCTTTAAACTTCAATTTTTCACCACTAAACATACCATAGTTATTCATACCAAAAATAAGTAAATCCTATGATTTTGACAAGTTTTGAGTGGTGAAAATTATTGTTTTTACCCCGAGGTGATAAAATTATCGTTTTACCCCTATGTTTCGAAAATTGCCGGAATTGAAAATTTTCACTTCCTATCATTAAATTATACTCCAAATAGTTAATCTTGGTCAAAAATTTCACTCCATGATCAAATTATTATCTTAAGTGGCAAAATGACAATTTTTCCCCTAAACATCAAAATTTTCAATTTTTCCCCAAATGAACCCTCGAACTCCTAACAATCATTTTTAGTCATTCTTGGACTGTAAAATATTAAATTTCATCCTACGATTCCTATTTGAACTAGTTCGAGGTTAAATGAACTCAACTGTACCGTTAGGTAAAATACCAGGTTTCGTCTATTCTTAGGACTTTCCTAGCGTAATAACATGCTACTTAGTGCATGTATGTCATGACATGTGTTTATAGAGTCGGGTTTTACATCCAGTCACTTAAACAGGTACTTTATAATACATTCTAGTAATACACTTTAAAAGCCAAACTATTAACTTCTTTGTACAAATAAGTATTACATTTTCCCTTAAATGACACTTGCCTAGACTTACGGTGATACGAACTTCAACGAAGGTATTAAGTATCTTTAGGATCCTTTTCCGGATCTTCCTTTTCCTTATGAGATTTTCTCCTTTGTTCCTCAATCCAAGCTTGCTGTATTCTCCTACATTCCTCATAACTCACAGGTGCAGCATTTTTTCCACAACCGAGAGGAAAATGTCATACAACAGATACCTTCCTAGGGTGGTGATTTACAACAGTTACTTTCTCCTTATTCTTTTCTTGTTGTTCCCTTACATTACTTCCACAACCTGGAGGAAAGTGTTGAACAACGGATACAAGTACCTTTCTAGGATAATAATCCCCTTTGGCTATCATTATTTTCTCCCTTTCTTCAGCCTATTCCTTAGACTTTTTCAAAAGGGAATTTCTCATACTTACATTAATGTCATTACTATCAGCACTTTCTGGACTACTTGGTTCGGGTTGCCATCGGCTCCTAGCAGTAGAATCTAATGATCCCTCACTAATACTATGAGAGGCATCGGGACTACCATCTCTCCTAGACATGGTGTGTGCAACCAATGCACCTCAAAACCTATACGCAATCAAACAGTAATTTCTTAATTATTTATGCATCACAAGAATAGGGAGGTTTCTATATGCAACTGCATGCATTCGATTCAACCTAACCTAACTTAACTTGGGGCCATACTAACACTGTAAATTTTTAAAATAATTTTAAAGATAAAAGCTTTGATACCACTTAAATTGTCACGACCCGGTACTCTTCTTGAGCCCGTGACAACCGCCATGATGTTCCGATAGACATTCATTACTCGAAATTCCAATCGAAACCCCACAAGGCTTTAATATCAGTTTTCTCACCTCCCCTGCGAGCAACAATTGATAATATCATATTTTAAAAGATTATAAGCTATTTCCAAACCAAAATAATAAAGAAAATAATTTTCGTCTCATAGGAGTATTTTGATCATTTTTCCTCGAAAATTTCAAAACCATCTAAAAATGTAGTATATGAGTAAAAGATACATATTTCATAACCAAAAATAAGTTTAGATGTCTAAAACATTCATTTAAAGTGAAATGATAGCTATTAAGATAAAAATAAAAATATTGAATAAAATATTCCATATTCTTATAAAATAATTTTTATAGAACTACGCGTAAATAATTTTTGTAGCGTAAAAGCAAAATAAATTCGTACATACAGCAACACAGATAACCAGAATACATAATTTAATTTACAATGACGTGTGGACCCCCAAATGACCAAAAGTAACGAAGGTTGTGAACTTACGATTTTTGAGGATGCAAATCCAACTGTAGCCCTCGATGAAATCAGATATCTACTAATTATCCTGAGCCTCAAATGAGTGGAAATGAGGGTGGTGAGTTTATATAAACTTAGTGAGTAAACAAACATCATCTAAAATATTTAAAGCCGAGTAAATGGAGACGATTAAAATAGATCATCATAAGATGGTTCATAACCTCAAAACACATTTCAAATCATCTAAACCAGTTACATTTCATCCAAAATATACAACGAGGCTTATGAATCTCTTAAAAACTTGGTTCGTGCCAAAACTCATTCTCGAGGATACCTTGATCAGAGGCATCCAATCGAGACCGCCAAGGTTGTTAAAGAAAAGTTCATATACACACAAAACAAATTTTTATGTTTAAAAGCACAGTTATTCCTTGGTGTTGGCTGAATTCACTCTCACGTGGTGGTTCGACGTGAAGTGAACTCTAAAATTTACCTGAGGAGATACACTCTGCACCTCTCGTACTAAGGTAAAATATAACGGAGTTTACCGTGCCCTTCTTTAATAGGCTGCTTCACGAAAACCCACCCACTGCAGTAAGCTAATTGATATATCACCAAATCAATAAAATTCCAACAGCATGACGTGGCAATTATTTTACAAAACAGCATGTCAAGGCAAAACAACAGTTCATATATGTTTAGCACAATTACCCATCCAACAACTCATGCCCACATTATCATAAGCCATTTAATTCAAACCATGATTTATAACACAGCAAATAGTCTCCAATTACTCCATATTCCAAGCCATCATTCAATTTCAAGACAATTTTATAAAATCATTTCGTTTAATCACATTTTCCTTATAAAACATAAAGATTTACCATTTAAACTCATTTTTCTATAAAATCACAAAAACGAATAAAAACTACTTTAAATAATTAAGACGATCATAAGGTTACTCACAATATCGGGAGTTCGAAATACTCATATTCTTGGTCCTCTGGCATAATGTCTTTACCCTTGTTAGAGGACTCACCACCTATACACAATACACGATAAATAATTCAATTTATTGTGTCATACCATTATAAATCTATTTCAGGCTCCATATGAATGCATGAGGTTGTTTGGATAGTCACTTAAAAATGGAATTCACGTTGGTTCAAGGGTGATCGGAATGGATCAGTTTGCAACTTAATTCGAACTCTTCACCTTTGATTTAACCAAAACATCCAAATTGACTCCAAATAGATTCATTTCACTTCCAATACTCCAAATCATCAAATATACGCTAGATATAATGAATTATAGCAAAATCATCCTCAACATTTTCTCTTGGAAAATTCGGCCATGGTGGGTGCATAAACACTATGGTTTTTCACACTTGATTTTTACACCATAAATCATTAATTCCTAACCAAAACACTTGAAATAAAATCAAATGCACCATCCATATACCATAAGGAAGATTCGGCCAATGAGGGTGATGTAAGAACATGAATTTTTCTTGTTTGCTTTTTATGCTACACATCACCAACCAACTAAAAACACTAGAATAACATGAAATCTAGCTAAATCCAAGATCAAAACTCCTCCCCCCATGTCCGGCCAACAAAGGTATCCTCATGCAACCTTGATGCTCAACCATGGAAAATGAAAAAGAATGCATAAGAAAGGTAGATCACAAGCTAAAATCAAGAAATTTCCTTTACTTGCTTAATTCCTTGAAATCCACCAATTTTCTCTTGAATTTTCTAACTAGGGTTTTGTTCTTTCTTTCTTTCCTCTTTTCGTTGATGAAGTCGAACAGGAAGAATGAATAAGAGAGGTGTGTGCTGGTTTTTAATGTAAATTATAAAGAAATAAAAACTTGCCACTTGTCACCATCCCATTGGTCTATTTTTAAACTTAATAATTAAACATTCTCCCACCACCACATAAAATATCTCAATTATCCAAAGTATAATAGGTAAAATTAAAGGGCTTGACAAGTGTTGGGTGGTGTAAAATTTCAATTTTGCCCTTGGGTGGAAAAATGACCATTTTGCCCTTACGTTTGAAAATTTCAATTTGACTCCAAATTAATCCTCGAACTCTGAATCACTATATTAAGTCATTATGGGGTTTTAAAATTCTCAATTTCATCTTAAAATCTCTATTTGGACTAGTTCGAGGCTTAAATCAACTTAATTGTACCATTAAGTACAATATCGTCTTTAACGATTTCTGAGGCATTCAAGTATGAAAACATTCTATCAAGTACCTATACAATATGACAAATATATTATAGAGTTGGGCTTGACAGTTATGCTTAACGTGAAGCTAAGGGATTAAAGGACTAGTTGTGTATTTGGTAGTTTGAAGTTAAATGACTTAAAAAAAATGTTGGTTCTAGTCTAAATGCCATATGGAGATTTTTATTGAAGTTTGATATACAAATTATTTTAAGAATCGATGAGTTAAGTTAATAACTTAATATTAAGTGATGTATAATTTGATATATATATATTTAAGAGTTATTTGGAGACAATTGCTTGAACAAATTTATATTAAATGCTATGGTAAAGGTATATGAATGCTTGTAGTGAAACATGCTCAAAGGATAATCGACGCATACCACAAAGGGTGAAATGTGGGATAGATATGTGGAAATTGAGGAAAGTAAGAAAGGATTCTTACCTGTGGTAATGGATGTTGACATTTAAATAAACGTATTTATGTATATGTGGAGTTACTCATGTCATCGGTGGGAATAACGAATTATTCTTAGTGATTTGAGTTTGGACCACAATGTACTTAATGGGTTGCATAGGTGGTACTATAAGATACTAATTGATATAATATACATTATTGGAAATAATTATGAAAATGGGGGAAAAATAAATTCTGGAATTTCGAAGTAATAATGTGAACATAAATAAGATGATCAATATAGACAAAATTCATGATGATACTAAGTTGGAGTGGTTATGTCAAGCCCAGCTCTACAATATGTTTATTATGCCATTCCTACATAAGAATGCATGTTTGCTTACTTGGGTACCTCGAAAATCGTTAAAGGACGGCAATGTACCAAATGGTACAACTAAGTTGAATTAAGCCTCGAACTAGTCCAAATAGAGATTTTAAGATGAAATTGATAATTTTAAAACCCCAGAATGACTTAAAATTGTGATTTGGAGTTCGAAGATTGATTTGGAGTCAAATTGGAATTTTCATGATCTAGGGGTAAAATAGTCATTTTGCCACCCGAGGTTAAAAATTGGAATGTTGGAAGAAGTTTTTGATCAAGATTGACTATTTAGAACATAATTTGAGTTTGAGAAGTGAAGAATTTTAATTTTGGCATTTTTCGAGGATAAGGGCAAAATAGTCATTTTGCCACCCCAAGGGTAAAATTGTAATTTTACATCACCCAACACTTGTCCAGCACATGGATTTTACCCAATATTATCATGGATAATTGAGAAAATTTAAGTGGTGGAGAGAGATTGCTTAATGGGTAAGTATGACACATGGACCAATGGAATGGTGACATGTGTCAAATTTTCATCCATTTATTATTTAGCTTTAAAATCAGCACAAAAGCAGCCCATTTCTCTTCATATGGCCGGCCAAAGCAAGAACAAAGGAAGAAGAAAGTAAGAAGAAAGGAAGAAAAGGAAGAACAAAACCCTAGGTGGAAAAATTCAAGGGAAAAGTGTGAAAATTCAAGGAAACAAGTGAAAAAAAGGTAAGATTTTTCAATTAAGCTTGAGATCTCTCTTTCTTAAGCATTTTTTCTTATTTTTCATGGTTGAATCACAAGATATCATGAAGGATAGTGTGCTGATCAAACCCTAGGAGAGAGAATTTGATGATGATTTAGATAGATTTTTAAGATATATGGATGCTTTTAGTTGTTTATGGTGTTAAGTGTAAGAATTAAGCTTGAAATTCACATATTCCCCATGAGTTCATCATTGGCCGAATCTTCCTTGTAGAATATTGATGATGATTTTGATTTTATTTCAAGTGATTTGGTTAGGAATTAGTGATTTATGGTGTGAGAATCAAGCTTGAAAAATTATAATGTTAATGCACCCACCATGGCCGAATTTTTCAAGAGAAAATGTGAGGATGATTTTGCCATATTTCAAGTTATTTAATTTGTGTTTGATGATTTGGAGTATTGGGAGAAAAATGGAATTATTTGGAGTTAAATTGGACATATTGGCTAATTAATCGAGTGATAGATCGAATTAGGCCAATACCGTTTTATTTAGGTACACAATTGAATTTGTGTGAAACACCGTGTTTAGACAATAATCCGAACAATTTGCATTCCATTTCATGCATTAGTATAGAGCCTGAATTGGTTTTATAACAATTTAGCACAAATGTAGTAAATGGCTTATTGTGCATTATGTCTAGGTGGTGAGCATTCTAGCAAAAGTAAAGAGATAGTACCCGAAGATCAAGAATTGGAGTACTCGAAATTCGACTATCGAAATAGTGAGTAACCTTACTATCGTCTTAATTATCTAAAGTGATTTTTATCCGATTTTGTGATTTTATGGAAAATGAGTTTAAATGGTAAATCTTTATGTTTTATAAGCAAAATGTGATTAAATGAAAATGATTTTATAAAATTGTCTTGATATTGAAAGATGGTTTTGAAAATGGAGTAATTGGAGACTAATTGTTGTGTTATAAATCATGGTTTGAATTGAATGGCTTATGATAATATTGGCATGAATGGCTGAATTGGTATTTGTGTTGAAAATGTATGAACTGTTAATTTGCCTTGAGAAGCTGTAAAATAAAATAATTGCCATGTCATGCTGTTGGATTTTATTGAATTGGTGGGTTATATATTGGTCGCTGCAGTGGATGAGTTCCGTGGACCAGCCTAGTAGAGGGGCACGGTAACCCTATTATACTCATACCTCAGTATGAGAGGCGCGGTTGGATAAGTCCTAAAGTTAAAACTTTAGAGTTCACTTAACGCCAAACCACCACATGAGGATGAACTCAACCAACGCCAAGGAACGGCTATGTTTTCAAAATAAAATCATGATTTATGCATACATAACTTTTTAACAGCCTTGGCGATCTCGGTTGGGATAGCCCTCGGCCAAGGTATCCCTGATAACTGAGTATGAGAATGATTTTGGCACGAGCCAAAGTTTTAAGAAATTCATAAGCCATGTTGATTACTCGATTTATATGAATTGATTTTATTTGGTTGAAATGAGTTGAAAGGTGATGAATTACAGTATGTTAAACTATTTTATCTGTCTCCATTTACTCAACTTTAGATATTTTAGATGGTATTTGTTTACTCATTGGGATTATATAATCTCACCAACCTCTTTTTCACCCATTTCAGGCTCAGGATAGTCGATAGATAGCTCATTTCATTGAGGGCTACAGTTGGACTTGCATCCTCAAAAACTGTAGGTTTATCTTTTTTGATACTTTTGGTCGTTCGTGGGCCCATGTGTCACTGTAAATTAAATTTTATACTTTGGTTATCTGTATTACAGTATGTATGAATTTATTTAGCTTTTACGCTACAAAAATTATTTACCGGTAACTCTATAAATATTGTTTTATAAGAAAATAGAATATTTTATTGAATATTTTTATTATATTCAAATAGTCATAATTTCATTTGAAATGAATGTTTTAGACATCTAAACTTATTTTTGATTATGAAATATGTGTTTTCCACTCGCATACTACATTTTTAGCTGGTTTCGAGATTTTTGAGAAAAAATGACCAAAATGCCCCTGTGAGAAAAAAAATTATTTTTCTATTGTTTTGATTTGGAAATAGTTTGTAATCTCTCAAAACATGATACTTAACAACTGTTGCTCACAGAGGAGGTGTGAAAAACTGATATTAAAGCCTTACGAGGTTCCAGTTGGCATTCCGGACAATGAATGTCTATCGGGACGTCGCGACTGTTGTCACAAGCTCAAGGAGAGTACCGGGTCGTGACAATTAGAGTGGTATCAGAGTTTTTGGTTTTAAAGATCAGAGCACAGAGTTTTTGGTTTTAAAGTTAATTTAAAAATTTATAGTGTCAGTGTGGCCCCAAGTTAAGTTAGGTTAGGTTAAGTCGAATGCATGCATTTGCATAAAAAAACCTACATGCTTTGGTGATGCGTAAATAATTAAGTAATTACTACTTGGTTGCATATAGGTTTTAAGGTGCGCTGGTGACACAAACACCATGTCTAGAAAAGGCAATAGTCTTGATACCCCTCATAGCGCTAATGAGGGATCATTAGATTCCACTGCTAGGAGCCAATGGCGCCCTGATCTAGGTTTTTGATGAAATGTAATGTTTTATATGGTTGAAATTAGTTTTAATGTTATGAATCATATTATGAAGAAATGTTTTAATTGTCTCCATTTACTCGGCTTTAGATGTTATAGATGAACTTTGCTTACTCTCTAGGTTTATAAAAACTCACCCCCTTTTTTTCACCCATTTCAAGTTTAGAGCAGTCTGTAGATAGTCGATTTTGTCGAGGGTTTGTTTTTGGTTTTGCACCCTTAGAAATCGTAGGTCTACAGTCTTGTTTATTTCTGTTATTTTAGGGGCTCACATGTCATTGTAAAATATTTTTGTATACCCTAACGCTGTGTGCTATTATGTATATGAATTTATTTTGTTATTACGCTATAATAATTGTTTACATAGAATTTTATAAATATTGTTTTATATGAAAATGAAATATTTTATCCAATATTTTTAGTTAGTTCTATTAGTTATAAATTCACTTTAAATGGATGATTTA
The DNA here is from genome assembly GCF_053813885.1 of Theobroma cacao. Lineage (NCBI taxonomy): Eukaryota > Viridiplantae > Streptophyta > Magnoliopsida > Malvales > Malvaceae > Theobroma > Theobroma cacao. The sequence goes on along the minus strand of NC_142648.1, from coordinate 10,329,067 downwards.
GATACCTAAATTTATTTTTAGATATGAAATGTATATTTTTCATTTATATATTATATTTTTAGCAAGTTTTGAAATTTTCGGGTAAAATGACCAAAAATAGCCTTGTGCGATAGAAATTACTTTTTGATTGTCTTTGATTTGAAAATAGTCTATATTCCTTTAAAACATGATATTTAGTAATTGTTGCTCACAGGGGAGGCGAAAAACTGATGCTAGAGCCTTGCGAGATTTCAGTTGATATTTCGGGTAAGGTATGTCTATCGGGACATCGCGACGGTTGTCACGGGCTCGAGGAGAGTACCGAGTCGTGACAAGAATAATGTTTTAAGTATCAATATGGAATGATGATTGTATATAGTGAACTAACGGGTATTTCTAGTCAAGCTTGTTTGAGACTTGGCGGGTCTTTCCCGAAGGTCTCGGACGTCGGTAACGATCGGGAGGGGTCGTTACAGACTAATGCTTATCCGTGTGGTATAATGGAGATTTATTGTGAGGATATTGAAGCAAGCATGGTCAATGAGCAAAACTTCAAACCTTACTTTGTGGGTGAAGAAGTGAAGGAAGGGGTGAAATAGTCTAGCTAATGACTATAAAGAAGCACTGCTTGGGAAACGACCCAAGTTTTATTTCCTTAAATAATTTTTGATTATGCATTAAATATTTTTGTTAGAAAATAGTAATATCATTTTTATTTTTCACATTACTAATCACTTATTTTTATTTTCTTTTTGTAGGTAAGAAATATTAACAAGAATAATTATTATGGTTTATTCAAAAAAAATTGCCAACGTTGTGACATTGGAGGGCATCCCTCAAGTTCCATATTAAAACTTGAGGCTATAGCACTACGACACTACCTCAAGGGCGTTGCAGTGCCCCACAACAAAAAAAAAAAATTTGCATAAGGCATGGGCCAATGGAGCACTACGACACTCCAAGCTTGGCACCATGACAGGCCCATGACCCTATATAAACCCCTTTTACCCCATTTGTTCAACTCTAGGCTCAAATTCTCATTCTCTCTCTACCCTACTTGAAAAATCTCACTCATTTTCACTTACCCATTACTAAATCTCTTCCAAACACGAATTATTTTGCATCAAACTTTGAATTTTGAAGATTTGAGAGCATTTTCACTTTCTTATAGGCATTTGAGTGGAAGAAACTGTGGTAAGTGCGTTACTTCCTTTCTCTAATGATTCTGATGATTGGTGTTGTCTTTTAAAGATGGGTATTGCTTAGAATTAATAGGTATAAGTATATTTAACAATGTAGTATATGGATTTTGTTAATTTCTAAGTTTTGTACTTAAATTAAAATTTTTGAATGGTGGGTATGTTGGGTGAGGGTTGATCATGCATCAAATACAAATAAAACGAAGCAAAAATAAATTTAAACTAATTAAATTACGACTCACCTTCTTAGGATCTCTTTCATGTCAAATTGAGTACAGAATTAAATTAAAATAAAGGTATGTGATCATATCACTTTATCTAAATAACAAAGGTTGATGAATCCTTTGTTAAACCACCAAATCAGCCTTCAAAAAGCTCAACCACCTCAGCCCAGTTGTTGCAAACCAAAGCTGTCTAAGGAATCCTTATGAAGCCTCTAATGGTGATCCACACCAATGAATGAGAAAATCCTTTTTTGAGGATTGGGAGTGCTATGCCTTGACAATGTGCTAGCAAAGATGAGTTTCATAAACTCATAATCCACAAAATATTGTGGGGTTGAACACACAAAAAATGAAGTGAATGAAAAACTATTTTTCTTCACACAATGAACGGCAAGACAAAAGAATTTCTAATGTGCCGTTCACTTCTTTTTTTTTTTTTTAGCCGTTTCCACTCTCTTGTTTGGAGGCTACAGCAAGGTATTTATACCTTGGATTAATTTTAAACCCCAATTACAAAACTATTTTATAATTACCAATTAATCCAATAATTTGATTAAATAATTTAATTAAGTCTTTAAGAAGCCCAATTAACTTAATTGTTTAATTTAATCAATTAGGCCCAATAACTTAATTAAATAATTTAATTAATTAAGCCCAACAATTTAATTAAACAATTTTAATCAATTAGGCCCAATGACTTAATTAAACAAATTTAATCAATTAGGCCCAATGATTTAATTAAACAATTTAATCAATTAGGCACAACTTAATTAAACAATTTTAATCAAGTGCTTGATAAGCTCATAACTTCTAATATGATTAAGTCCAACTTAATCACCTCTCCCATTTTTTTTTCAACATTCATTTTAGGTGTATGCCCCATTAGGCTTCTAACATGTTGGCAATGAACTCAACATATAATTCCTAAGTTAAACTTAGAATTAGATAAATTTAAACTACTTTAAATTTATCATTAATCAAGTTAACTACCTAGAGTTCATAGACCAAGATTGGGATCTAGCAATCCATCATGGCCACCCAAATGTTAGAAGAGTCAAGATGGTTTGACTCAACCTTTCAGTGATCAGTCTTTCAGTGTAATTCATTCCCTCATCATATATCCCGGAGATGATAAGAGCATGGTGTAGTGTCTACTCTTATTGATCTCTATATTCGTTCTTAAAGTTTGATCATCAGCTTTATAAAGACTTATGAAACTCCTTTCATAATCTTTAAGTCACCTTGGCCAAGGACTTCAATAAGCTAAAATTAACTAAGAACAGTTAGGATATGTCCCCTGTATCACTTGGGGTGATGATTCCTATCTTGACCACTCATTTGCCTTCACATGCTTCATGTTATACCCAAAAGCATCCTGTTTTGGCATCTTGGTTAGGCACCCATAGGGATGAAATCAAAGCATAGCACTCCACACATAAGACAACCTGGTGTCTCAAGTCTAGGAAGTATTTACACAACTAACACATGAGAAGTATTGCATAGAAACTTGAGTGAAATACCAAATGCACTTCTCATGGCGGGTCATGGTCAGTGAACTTGCTCTCCTAGGCAAGCACCTGTATTCTAATTCCAAGTGTGAAACCTCGACTTTCAAAGATGCGTAACTAAAGGTAGAACTTATGTTAAAGGTTTAATTTGAGCTAATGATACTAGTTTTATGTTACTTATAATTATTTTATGTCATTATAAGAGTAGGATTAAAAAATGATTTCAATTGGTGAAAAAAGGTGCATAATGGGCTGTTGCTCTATTTGCATATATTTCGGCTTTTCAAGCATATCTCCCACTGCAGAAGTCTAAATGACATGATTTTTAAACCATTAGAAATGTAAAAGGCAGGGCTACAACTTTAATGTTTGCCACTTTGCCCAGTTTTGACGGGAAAGTGGTCAAAATCTTCATTGAAGTGAAAGTATTGCGCTAGGAGAACAAATTCGGACAAAACATTTGAGCACAACGGCGTTGGAAATTAAGAGTCGCGGCCCTCATCGTACTTTCCACAAATAATAAGTTTATGGGATTTTTGAAGCTAGGACTTTTGGGGGCTACTTAAGGGACCTTTTTCAGAGGATTTTGGACCTTTTCTAGTGTCAAAAAAGTAAAAGATTGCACAAGAAAAGTAGGAAGACAAGTGGCCTTGTTAAGGGCATTATTGTAATTGCATGAAGATTTAGGTAAGCTTTAACTATAAAAATCCCATTCTTCTAGCAGCTTCTTCAAATTTCCAACAGTTCTTCTTTTTCCTTTCTCATGTTTTCTCACCTTTCATGGAAGCTTGCTTTGAAACTTCCATAGATTTTCTCGAGTTAACCCTGATTTTCATGTTTTTGTGCACCCTTTCACAAAGTTCTTTGTGCTCTTTTACTTTTTCACCATAAAACCCTCAAAAGCCTTTCCCTAATACTTTCTCTCACTAGTTGGACATCTTAGAGAGAGAAAAAGAGATTTTTCACAAGAAATTGAAAGCTTTTGAAAGGGAATTCAATTACCAAGCTAGCAAGGTGAGTATTAAAATTGAGTTGATATTTTTAGTTGTTGAGGATGGCTGGTGGTTAGATTTGTGTAATACCTCGTATTTTAATACGGTGGCTAATAGAGTTTATGGATGCCAATTGAGGTTGATTACTGAGTTAAAAAGGGTAATTCAGAAGTTAACTTGTGAAATCTCAGTCTCCATAAGCACATAACTAAAAGTAGACGCGATAATGCAAACCAGGGATAATTTCGTAGTTTCTCTTGGTAGGCTCCTACGAGTGGGTTTTTTTATACTATTAAGGTCTAAATAGGCCTAAGAAATGAATGAATTATGTTTATGATGGTAAATAAATGAGGAAGATAAAAATAATAATAATTTCCACGATAGGGGTAAAATGGTCATTTTGCATCTCAGGTTTAAATTTTTAAGTTTTGTAAACCCGAGTACCTTTAGACTATTATGGACTTTGTTTCGGTGTCAAAAGAGAAAAAAGGTTGCACAAAGGATGGGAAGAAGACAAAGCCACCATGTTAAGGGCATTTTGGTAATTTTAGTGGAAATTTGGATTTACTTGAAGCATAAATATCTATGCTCTAGCAGCTTCTCCTTCTTCATCCCAGCCCTTCTCTTCATTTCACATTTTCTTCATTCTCCATGGGAGGAAAACCTTGGATCCTCCATAAATCCCTTATGGAAAGTCCAGATTTCATGCTTTTTGCCCACTCTTCATAGGGTTTTTCATGCCCTTCCATTTTTACACCTCAACAGCCTTCAAAAGTCTTTGTTCATCACTTTCTCTCACTAGTTGGAAGTTTTAGAGATAGAAAGAGAGACTTGCCATAGTAGCTTGAAAACTCTTAAAAAGGAGTTCAACTACAAGTCCACAAGGTGAGAAATGAGTTAGAATTTGATTTTAAGGTGTTAGAGATGGCTAGAAATTATATTTACAGGTTGTTATATTTTTTATAGTTATATTGTGGGTGATGGTTTCCAACAAGGCCTCACCTGCCCATTTGAACCATTAGTCGAGGTTAGAGTTGATTAGAGGTTCAACAATACCGGTGAGTGAACTTGCATTTCAAAATTTGTTTTGGGAATGTGAATGTAATTGCACAAAACCTTTGAATGATTTTATCCAACTTTTCTTAAAAATGGGTGCCTTGGGAACAAGCCCTTGATAAATTGTCTCTATGTTGTGACTTGTGGCTATTATGGATTCATGCACTATTACATTGTGTTTGTATATATATACATATATGTTGTGCATGGATGGTTGATATTGTGTGATAATTATAACCGTGTGTGTGTACGATGTGGGGGGATGCACATGCCGGTGATGACTGTGGTGAGGGAGATGGATGATGATAGTGCCCGTGTGCACGATGTGGGGGAATGTACACGATGGCACTGATTGTGCACGATGTGGGGAGATGCACATGATGACTCCGGCTATGTGCACGATGTGAGGGGATGCACATGAGCTGGGTGAGATGATGGTGGCATTGGTGTTTATGTATGTATATAAGTATATATATGTTTGTGAAATAAAGTTCATGAATATAGTATACGGTTGTAATGCATGTGAAATTTTGGCATGTTGAACTTTAGAAATTTTTTAGTATTTCATGTTGAAATTGGCATGATGAATCTTGAGAATGTCCCATTTTCTTGTAAATTGAGTTTATTGTAGCACCAAATGGATTTTTAGTGCAAAGGAGGTCCTTTTTACACTTAGGTGCCCTGCTTCTCGCTGCAGCGAAAAACATTCTGTTTTGGCAGCCAACAACTCGCTGCAGCGAGAAACTCTCAAGTTCTGATGCAGTTTTTTCACTTTAGTGAAGATTTTAACCATTTTTCTGTCCGAACTGGGAAAAGTGGTAAACATAAAAGTTGTATCCCTATCTCTTAGCTTTCTAATGGTTTAAAAATCAGGTCAATTGGACTTTTGTAGCAGGAGATATGATTAAAAAACTGAAATACATGGAAACTAACACTATTTCTCGCTGCAGCGAGAAACTTTCTGTTTTGGCCCCTAAATCTCGTTGCAGAGAGAATGAACTTCACTGCAGCGAGCAACTTGCTGCCATGCTTGCTACCTTGCTTGATTTTGACCTACTTTTCACCCATTTAACTTCATGGATTGATCATGGGTTTATGAAACACTATGAGGGTATTAATCAAGGTTTGAAATAAGGGGTTTTTAGTAAGAAATTAAATCAAGTGCATTGTTTTTGAAACAAGTGCATCATGATTTCCAAATTCTTCCTATCGATTGCTTGTTCCCTTCTTATGTTTACTCACTGAGTTTTATACTCACGTTTTTAAACTTTATGTTTTCAGATTCAAAGGCAGTTGGGATCTAGAATGAGTCGCACACATATGCTCGCCTTCTTGGTAGGTACTATGGCATCTCAATAGTGGTACCTTCACTTAAAATCACTCCGCTGACGGTTGAGAGTCTTTTATCTGTGTACGTGTATATGGAATGTAAACTACTAGAAGTCATGTTATAAATGAAGTATGTATATGTTGGATTGATGATGATGCCTTATGAGACAACAATGAATGACAATACTTTGAGATAATACAAATATGAATATTCGATTGCTATGAATTATTACTGAAACATTCATCATTGAGAACTAAAATATGTGGTTTTAGAAATGATGGTTGGGATTAATGATCGGGATTGCATAAATAGGCTTGTTTGGGCTTAGTGGGCTATGCCCATTAGGCCCATGCATCGGTCATAGCTCAAAATTTGGGTTGTGACAATCTGTGAGTGTTTTGTAGTTAAGGATTTATTCGTTGTAGTGTGATTATAGTAGTGAAAATAGATAGCCACTTAATGGTAGTTGGAAACTAGATAGGAATAACTAGCAGAACATGATTTAGGAGATAACTTCTAGAACCATATTTATGTGAATTGAGTTAATTGTGATTCTATTATGATGATAGGTTCCAATGAAGCTCCACCGCCCCATTCGAATCATTAGAGGAAGTGGAATTGAGTAAGGATTTAACAAATACTGGTGAGTGAACTTGCATTTCAAAATGTGTTGGGAAGTACCTACATGTTTAAATGAATCGTTTGAAAGTCCATTTGTTCTTGCTTTAAGAAAAAATAAAAAATAAAAATACTTAGGGAACAAGCCGTTGGTGAAATATTTTTATCTTGTGAAAGTGTGCCATATAAATGGTTCCTACATTATCATATTGTATGAATATGTATATTATGCATTGGATGTTCCTTTTTGTGTGATAATGATGACCCAGCTATGTGCGTGTGGGAGTGCACATGAGTTGATGATGACCCGACCATGTGCGAATAGGGAGTGTACATGAGCTGAGTATGGAGGGATGGTATGCATGATGGTGTATGTGTATATATAAATGTTATAGAAAGTTTATGATAGTGTTTGTGATTATATGGCATGATGAATCTTGAAAATTTCCCATTTACTTGTAAATTTATTTTATTGCAACAAGAAACACTCGGTTTATATTGCCTTGCTTGGATGATTGCTGGAAATTTCCTCTCTTTCCAATTTCATGTTGAATATGGTTCCTTCATCATTAAAGGATTTAATAATCAGGGGTTTAATGGAGGGATTTTAATAAGAACTAAACTAAATTGCATTGTTTTGAAAATAAGTGCATCATGATTTCTTTAAACTTTCCTTTTCGTTGCTTGTTCCATTATTATGTTCACTCACTGTTTTCAACTTCGTGTTTTTAGATCAGGAGGCAGTTGGAACCTAGGTCGAGGTGTCCACATAGTTTCGTCTTTCTTGGTAAGTATGTTGGCATTCAATAACCGTCCTTTCACCTTGGCCATTCCGTTGGAAGTCAATAGTCATTTTGTTTGTGAATACGTTCATGTGATGTAAAGTATTAAGATATGTGTCTTAAACAATGTATGTATATTGTGATAGGTAATGCCACCACGAGTTGGCAATGGTTAACATTATTTGGGTTAATGTGAAATGCAGTTTTTGATCGCTACAACATATTAATTAGGTACTTATAGATTGGACATATGAAAGGTGACTTTAAAAATAGTTGATGGAATGATGAGCAGAATTATACAAATAAGCTTGCTTGGGCTTGATGGGCTATGCCTATTGGGTCCATGCGCCTGTAGCGGATCGAAAATTGGGTTGTGACAGACTTGGTATCAGAGCCCTAGGTTGTCTAGGTCTTGGGATTTTCTTTTATTGGTCCAGCGGAGTGTCGGGTCTTTATGTGGAAACTTCAGTTGTAAAGTGTGAACTGTGGCATATTTTACAACCAAAGAACCACATAGATTCCCTATCTTAGAAACTACCTTTTTCCTTATATATGATTATAATTGCAAAAATGTGTTTAATAATGGGTACTTTCTCTTGTCTAGGTAAGAATGTCGCCTAAGACACGAGCTACCTCAAGACGAATAGGGGAGCAAGATGCTCCTAATGCAATGATAGATAGGCCACAAGCATCCACCCTTAGGGGGTGAGGTAGACTTGGTGGGGCCACTAGACCGGTGAGGGCAAATATCCCTGTGAGTACACAAGAGGAAGGACAGTCTTCGGGTGATGAATATAGAAACCAACCGGGGGTATTACCATTGAGGATTTGGCGGCAGGTCTACAAGGAGTTAATCTGGTTGTAGAGATGATGGCAACCCATATGGACGATATATAGAGGATAGTGGAGGGGAGACTTATAGTACAAGAATCCCCTAGTTCCCAAGGGCAGGCCAAACGTCAACATTTTGAAGTTGAGAAGGGTCATTTAGAAATTTCCTTTCCTGATTTCTTGAAGCTTAAGCCTCCATCATTTTTAGGGTTTGATGCATCGGAGAAGCCTCAGATTTTCTTAGATAAGATGGAGAAAATTTGTAAAGCCTTGAGATGTTCCAATGTCTGATCAATCGAGCTAGCCGCCTTTCGATTAGAGGATGTAGCGCAAGAGTGGTATAGTTCCTTATGTAGAGGCAGACCAACGGATGCAGCACCGTTGACTTGGAGTGAATTCAATACAACCTTCTTAAATCGATTTTTACCACTCAGTGTACATAATGCCAGAGCCAAGGAGTTTGAGGCTTTGGTACAGACCTCGAGTATGACAATGTATGATTATGACATAAAATTCACACAGTTGTCTCGGTATGCACCTTGTTTAGTTTCTACAGAGGAGATGAAGATACAGAGGTTTGTGGATGGGCTAGTGGAGCCATTGTCTAGGGCTGTGGCATCCCAAGATTTCAATACCTACTCCGCAGCAGTGGATTACGCTAAGAGGATTGAGATGAGGACCAGTGAGAGTAGGGCTGTGAGGGATAGAGCAAAAAGGGCCAAGACAGAGGGTTATCAAGGTCGCAGAGATTTCAGCAGTGGTATTTCATCTTCTAGTCATCAGGGCCCACAGAGGGACTCACGATTACCCCAACAGGGGAGTGATTCGCCTAATGCTAGTATTGGGGTGGGACAGAGAACTTTTAGTGTTGGGAGGTAGCAAGATTCGAGGCAGGGAAGTCAAGTTATCTGTCGTTGTGATACTTGTGGGGGACAGCACAAAGGAAAATGCCTCCGTGCTACGGGAGTTTGTTTATCATGTGGTCAACCTGGACATATTAAGAGGAATTGCTCGACGACTCATCAATCTCAAGGTTCTACTCGCGATTACGCCCAACCAGCCTCGTCTGCTCCTTCAGTAGCTGCCTCATCGGATTGGGAGGCTAGCGGATCTAAAGCTAAAGGAGCTGTTACTTCCTCTCAAGGCAGCCCTTTTAGGTTCGAATGTCAGAGTTTTGTCGGTAAGGGTCAAGCAAGGGTGTTTGCTTTAACACCGCATGAGGCCCAAACATCCAACGCAGTGGTATCGGGTATTTTCTCAGTTTGTAATATGAATGCTCGAGTATTGTTTGATCCTAGTGCTACCCACTCTTTTATTTCTTCATGTTTTGCATCTCGTTTGGGTAAAGATCGTGTTAGGAGAGAAGAACAATTAGTGGTGTCTACTCCTTTAAAGGAGGTATTTGTGGTCGAATGGGAATATAAGTCCTGTGTAGTTCGAGTTAAGGACAAAAACACTTTGGTGAATCTAGTGGTGTTAGACACCTTAGACTTTGATGTGATATTAGGAATGGATTGGCTATCACCCTACCATGCTAGTGTGGATTGTTATCATAAACTGGTTAGATTTGATTTCCCGGATGAGCCATTATTTAGTATTCAGGGGGATAAAAGCAATGCTCCAATTAATTTGATATCAGTCATGTCTACTAGGACACTATTAAGACAGGGTTGTCAAGGTTACTTGGCCATTGTGAGGGATACCCGGGCGAAGGTTGGAGATATAAGCCAAGTGTCGATGGTGAATGAGTTCATGGATGTATTTCCTGAGGAACTACCAAGTTTGCCTCCCGAGCGAGAGATTGAATTTTGCATAGATTTGATTCCCGACACTAGACCTATATGCATACCCCCATATAGAATGGCACCTGTGGAGCTTAAGGAACTTAAGGATCAGTTAGAAGATTTATTGGATAAAGGCTTCATCCATCCTAGCGTCTCATCATCGGTGTTATTTGTAAAGAAGAAAGATAGGTAACTTAGATTGTGCATTGACTACTAACAGCTTAATAAAGTGACAGTGAAGAATAAGTATCCTCTTCCAAGAATAGATGATTTATTTGATCAACTACAAGGAGCACAATGTTTCTCTAAGATAAATCTACGATCTGGGTACCATCAGTTGAGGATCCAAAATGAAGATATACCAAAGACTGCATTTCGAACAAGATATGGGCACTATGAGTTCTTGGTGATGTCATTCGGGCTTACGAATGCTCCTGCAGCCTTTATGGATTTAATGAACTGAGTGTTCAAGCCATACCTGGACAAGTTCGTGGTGGTGTTAATTGATGACATTTTGATATACTCGAAGAGCCGAAAGGAGCATGAGCAATACCTTAAGACAGTGCTCTAAACTTTAAGAGAACATCCATTGTATGCCAAGTTCTCCAAATGTGAGTTCTGGCTTGAAAGTGTTGCATTCTTAGGACATGTGGTCTCTAAGGATGGGGTACAAGTCGATTCAAAGAAAGTTTAGGTAGTGGAAAAGTGGCCAAGGCCAACATTGGTTATAGAGATTATAAGCTTTTTGGGTTTGGCTAGCTATTATCGTCGTTTTGTGAAGGATTTCTCCAAAATAGTCGCCCCTCTAACTAAGCTGACACATAAAGATACCAAATTTGAGTGGACAGATGCTTGTGAGAATAGCTTTGAGAAGCTTAAGGCATGTCTCACCACAGCTCCAATATTAAGCCTACCACAAGGGGTTATACGGTATTCTGTGATGCATCGCGAGTCAGTTTAGGGTGTGTATTAATGCAGCATGGGAAGGTGATTGCATATGAATCAAGGCAGCTGAAAAGGCATGAGTAGAATTACCCCACACACAATTCAAAGATGGCAGCAATCGTGTTTGCCTTAAAGATTTGGAGACATTACGTGTATGGTGAGACTTGCGAGATATATACAAACCACAAAAGCCTGAAGTATATATTTCAGCAAAGAGATCTTAACTTGCGACAACGTAGGTGGATGGAGTTACTAAAAGATTATAGTTGTACTATTATGTACCATCCAGGTAAGGCAAATGTAGTGGCGGATGCCTTGAGTCAAAAATCTATGGGGAGCCTGGCACATATCTCTACAGATAGGAGATCTTGATTAAGGAGATTCATAGCTTGGGAGACATGGGTGTGCATTTAAAAGTTTCAGAGGCAAATGCATTGCTAGCACATTTTAGAGTGAGGCCTATATTAATGGACCGAATCAAAGAAGCACAAAGTAAAGATGAGTTCGTAGCTAAGGCCTTAGAGGACCCTCAAGGAAGGAAAGGAAAAATGTTTACTCAAGTCACAGATAGAGTATTGAGGTATGGAATCAGACTTTATGTGCCCGATAGTGATGGATTAAGGAGAGAAATATTAGAGGAAGCACACATGGCAGCCTATGTGGTACATCCAGGGGCTATAAAGATGTATCATGATTTGAAAGAAGTATATTGGTGAGAAGGACTTAAGAAAGATGTAGCTAAGTTCGTCTCCAAGTGCTTGGTTTGTCAACAAGTTAAGGCTGAGCATCAAAGGCTTGCAGGGCTACTACAGCCAGTGCCCAAGTGGAAGTGGGTGCATATTGTAATGGGGGCTACAACTTGATCTGGGTCATAGTAGATCGGTTAACAAAATCAGCTCATTTCCTTTCAATTAAAACTACATATGGGGCTGCCCAGTACGCCCAGCTTTATGTAGAAGAGATAATATGGCTACATGGCATTCCTATTTCTATAGTATCTGACAGGGGGGCACAGTTCACCAGTAGGTTCTAGGAAAAGATGCAAGAAGCATTACGCAGTAAATTGGATTTTAGCACAACTTTCCATCCCCAGATTGATGGACAGTCTAAAAGAACGATATAGACATTGGAAGATATGTTGAGGGCCTGTGTAATAGACCTTGGGGTCAAGTGGGATCGATATCTACCCTTAGTGGAGTTTGCCTACAACAACAGTTTCCAAGCTAGCATCCAAATGGCACCAAGCATTATATGGACAGAGGTGCAGGTCATCCATTGGATGGCTAAAGGTGGGAGAAAGGAAACTCTTGGGGCTTGAGTTGGTATAGGATGCCATCGAGAAAATACGCATGATTTGTCAAAGGATGTTGTAAGCACAAAGTAGGCAAAAGTCATATGCTGATAACAAACGGAGGAACTTGGAGTTTCAAGTGGGGGATCATGTATTTTTGAAGGTTTCACCAACAAAAGTGGTAATGAAGTTTGGCAAGAAGGGAAAATTGAGCCCTCGGTATATAAGACCCTTTGAGATTTTGGAAAGGGTTAGAATAATGGCATATTGCTTAGCATTATCGCCAGACCTTTCAAATATTCACCCCGTATTTCATGTGTTAATGCTTAGGAAGTATAACCCAGATCCATATCATGTAATACGGTATGAAACCATCCAGCTAAAAGATGATTTGACCTATGAGAAGCAACCGGTAGCTATCCTTGATCTGCAAGTCAAAAAGCTCTGTTCAAAGGATGTAGCCTTAGTTAAAGTGTTATGGCAAAACCACACCAATGAAGAGGTAACGTGGGAAGCTAAGGAGGAGATGCGAACAAAGTATCCACACCTCTTTAATATGTAGAGGTATGTTGCCTTATAGTTCGATTTAAATTCGAGGATCGAATTTCTTTTAGTGGGAGAGAATATGAAACCTTAACCTTCATAGACGTGTAACTAAAGGTAGAACTTATGTTAAAGGTTTAATTTGAGCTAATGATGCTATTTTTATGTTACTTATAATTATTTTATGTCATTATAAGAGAAGGATTAAAAAATGATTTCAATTGGTGAATAAAGGTTCATAGTGGGCTATTGCTCTATTTGCATATGTTTTGGTTTTTCAAGCATATCTCCCACTACAAAAGTGTAGATGACATGATTTTTGAACCATTAGAAATCTAAGAGGTAGGGCTACAACTTTGATGTTTACCACTTTACCCAGTTTTGACGAGAAGGTGGTCAAAATCTTCATCGAAGTGGAAGTACTGCGTTAGGAGAACAGATTTAGATAGAACGTTTAAGCGCCGCGGCGCTGGAAATTGAGAGCCACGGCCTTCACCGTAATTTCCACAAATAATAAGTTTAGGGGATTTTTGAAGCTAGGTCTTTTGGGGGCTACTTAGGGGACCTCTTTAAGAGGATTTTGGACCTTTTTTAGTGTCAAAAGAGTAAAAGATTACACAAGAAAATGAGGAAGACAAGTGGCCTTGTTAAGGGCATTATTGTAATTGCATGAAGATTTAGATAAGCTTTAACTATAAAAATCCCATTCTTCCAACAGCTTCTTCAAATTTCCAACACTTCTTCTTTTTCTTCTTCTCCTTCTTCTTCTTCCTTTCTCATGTTTTCTCACCTTCCATGGAAGCTTGCTTTGAAACTTCCATAGATTTTCTCGAGTTAACCTTGATTTTCATGTTTTTGTGCACCCTTTTACAAAGTTCTTTGTGCTCTTTTACTTTTTCACTATAAAACCCTTAAAAGCCTTTCCCTAATACTTTTTCTCACTAGTTGGACATTTTAGAAAGAAAGAGGGAGATTTTTCACAAGCAATTGAAAGCTTTTGAAAGGGAATTCAATTACCAAGGTAGCAAGGTGAGTATTGAAATTGAATTGATATTTTTAGTTGTTGAGGATGGCTGGTGGTTAGATTTGTGAGTGTTTTGTAGTTAAGGATTTATTCGTTTTAGTGCGATTAGAGTAGTGAAAATAGATTGCCACTTAATGGTAGTTTGAAACTAGATAGGAATAACTAGCAGAACATGATTTAGGAGATAGCTTCTAGAACCATATTTATGTGAATTGAGTTAATTGTGATGCTATTATGATGATAGGTTCCAACGAAGCTCTACCGCCCCATTTGGACCATTAGAGGAAGTGGAATTCAGTAAGGATTTAACAAATACTAGTGAGTGAACTTGCATTTCAAAATGTGTTGGGAAGTACCTACATGTTTAAATGAATCGTTTGAAAGTCCATTTGTTCTTACTTTAAAAAAAATTAAAAATAAAAATACTTGGGGAACAAGCCTTTGGTGAAATATTTTTATCTTGTGAAAGTGTGCCATATAAATGGTTCGTACATTATCATATTGTATGAATATGTATATTATGCATTGGATGTTCCTTTTTGTGTGATAATGATGACCCAGCTATGTGTGTGTGGGAGTGCACATGAGCTGATGATGACCCAGCTATGTGCAGTGTAGGAGTGCACATGAGCTGATGATGACCCGACCATGTGCGAGTAGAGAGTGCACATGAGCTGCGTATGGAAGGATGGTATGCATGATGGTGTATGTGTATATATAAACATTATAGAAAGTTTATGATAGTGTTTGTGATTGTATGGCATGATGAATCTTGAAAATTTCCCATTTACTTGTAAATTGATTTTATTGCAGCAAGAAATAAAATCGAGAAACACTAGGTTTATACTGCCTTGCTTGGATGATTGCTGAAAATTTCCTCTCTTTCCAATTTCATGCTGAATATGGTTCCTTCATCATTAAAGGATTTATGAATCAGGGGTTTAATGGAGGGATTTTAATAAGAACTAAACTAAATTGCATTTTTTTGAAGATAAGTGCATCATGATTTCTTTAAACTTTCCTTATCGTTGCTTGTTCCCTTCTTATATTCACTCATTGAGTTTGTACTCACTGTTTTCAACTTCATGTTTTCAGATCAGGAGGTAGTTGGAACCTAGGTCGAGGTGTCCACATAGTTTCGTCTTTCTTGGAAGGTATGTTGGCATTCAGTAGCCGTCCTTTCACGTTGGCCATTCCGCTGGAAGTCAAGAGTCATTTTGTTTGTGAATACATTCATGTGATGTAGAGTATTAAGATATGTGTCTTAGACAATGTATGTATATTGTGATAGGTAATGCCACCACAAGTTGGCAATGGTTAACATTATTTGGGTTAATGTAAAATGTAGTTTTTGATCGCTACAGTATATTAATTAGGTACTTATAGATTGGAAGTATGAAAGGTGACTTTAAGAATAGTTGATGGAATGATAAGCAAAATTACACAAATAGGCTTGCTTGGGCTTGATGGGCTATGCCCATTGGGTCCATTGCATCGGTCTCGGCTCGAAAATCGGGTCGTGACACCAAGTATCTCTATACTTCAACCTATGAGATCGGTTGCTTACTTCTCAAGTAAGAAACATAGAATGTACCAGTCTCTAAGTATCATTGATGTCCAGTCTCAATCATACATTGACCAGGAACATTTTGAGATTACGCTTTGATGCATAAGGATCTCATAACTGTAACCCATTACAGTTCCCTTATAAGGCATTTTAATCTCATGGATTTCATCTAATTAGACTTATAACCTATTATAATTGATGTCTTATTGATGAAGGAAAACCTTTAATCATTCAACATGAATAATATTGTTGCATGATTAGAATCAAGCCTTAACCAATCCCAATTGGCTGCAGGGCATAACTCTAATTTTTTGCACTTTGAATTTGAATTTGACAGATAGTAAAATTAGTGTTATTCAAAGTATTAGGGAGTTGAATAGTTAGTATCATTTATTTTGTCCATGTTGATCACATTTTTTGTAATGTAAACTAACTAGTTATGGTCAAAAGTGTGTAGTTTATTGCTTGGCTACTCAAATTATTACCATGGCACTAAAGAAAAGGACGCATGCTAATGGAAGTGGGTAGAATTTTGATTATAGCAAATTTATTTTGACCAAGGCTGAGAAGTGCCACATCCAATGCCTAGTGCAAAAAAATGCTAATTCCAAAATGTGGTATCGATGTCTAAAAAGGTCTTTATCTTGACATATACAGCATAATTAACGCATGCCGATGGGAGAAATTTTGCGCCTAGCTAAAAACAATAGTAATGCCTATGGTCTAGGAATTCACTGCTAATGTTGCTGAGCATGACAATGGGCATGCCTTCATTCGAGGTTGCCAAGTACTTTTTGTTGCTCAAAATATTAATCTATTTTACAATATATCTAACATTGAGAATGACAAATACGACCAATTTGTGAATGGCGATGTCGATTTGAATGAAGTTCTAAGGCACCTTAGCATTATAGGTATTGAATGGAAAATGCACAAGGGTGTCCCAATTTCGTTCAAAGCTAATGCCATGGGCAGTGACTACAAAGTATGGTATCATTTCGTGGCCACAAAGCTACTACTTGTGAAACACTTGAGTGATGCGATCAAAGATCAAGCAATTCTCTTGTACGCCATTGTGACCAAGAAGTCTATTGACATCGAGCAGTTGATCTTTAACAACATCATCATGTTAGCCCATTCACCATGTTATTGATTGTAGTATCCATCTCTGATAACTATCTTTAACAACATCAAGTTGGAATAGTTTGGACACCTAATGAAAAGTTGCTACATTCGAAGATTCCATTAGATAGTGGAATCATCCACAAGTTTCGTATGCGTGAGCACATTGCTACTAGAGGTAGTTCATCAACTGCACCTCAACCACTGTGGCATACCCAAAATCTTTTTATGCCTTAGTGAATAGAAAGGCTTGAGCATCATTTGGACCATCAGGTAGAGTGCTTCAAAGCCATTAAGTTGATGATGAGGGCATATGCTGAGCATGTTAGCATGGACTTGGTTACTTTTCTCAAATTGCCCATCAATCCCATTTAAGATGAGGATGACAATGTTGTTGCAGAAGAAGATGATGATTGACTTTGTTCATAAGCTTAGGAGAGTTTCTCTTTCTTTACTTTCATTAATATTGAGGACAATATTAACTTTAAGTTTCAAGGGGACATTTGAACTTTTTATATTTTTATGCTTTATTTATTTATGTATTTTCTTTTATTTTCTTTGCCTGTTAAGTTATGAATGTGTGAAACATGAAACTAGAGTAACTGCACCATGAAATTGACTTACCCATCCAATGATGAAATCTAGTTGTCTTGCTGTTCTTGTACTTTTAGTAAGCATGAATAGAGTTGAAGTAGTAAGTTGAATTCTTATGTGTAACAACATTATAGGATGAAATTTCCACAATTGAGCACTTCATCTCTTACATTGAGTTATTATGTACATTTAGAAAATGATTATGTGAATGTGAATTCTTATATTAGGCTTGAAATTTTAGAATTTGTTTTATCTTTTCTTGAGGCAAAATCTTAGGAGACACTTAACTAGGAAATGACTTAGGCCATTGTTGGATCGATTGATCCTTTCGAGCTAACCTAATTAAAGATTATCCCTAGTATACCCCCTTGAGCCAAGAAATTTTTCCTTTTCGTTGTCAACCATAAACAAGTGAGTTGAGCCTTTAAGTAACGTTTCCAACTTTACACTTGTCATTCCTAAGCATGTACATTGTTTTAGGAAATATATTGCATATTTTATGAAAAGGTGGACAAGATGAATATATATATATATGTATAATTTCTGAATTTGATATGAAGCACTCATCCCACTATCATTGAAAGAAACAAGTTTGGGGTGATGAATTGAGAATAAAAAAAATATGCTTAATGAATGAAGAGTGAAATGAAAGACAAAAGTGAACTTGGTGGAAAAAAAATAAGGCTATATAGGTCCTAGAACAATTATGTGCCTAAGGAAACTTGAGCTACAAAGTATCTTATATCTTACCTTGACCTTAGCCATACATTACAAGCTGAATAAAGTATTAAGGATCCAAGTTGAGTATGAGCTTACATTAGTGGAGAGAGAGGTGAAAAGCAAACTTATGAAATTCTAAGCTAGTTTAAGGTTTGCATGAGCATAAACCTATCTAAAGTGCATGATATTCATTATGAGAGATTACACATACACACGCAAAAATTCATCTGAAAGATGAGCTTACATTTGAAGGAAATGTAAACTTAAACAATATTTATGCTTTACTTGAGTTGGGAAAACAAGACAATTGATGAGGAAATTAAAGGTGATCAATGAATTGGTGTGATCTCTTAGTTGATGTTTTCATCCGAGCTACTTCATTTTCTTTATTTTAGTTTTACTTGAGGACTAGCAAAAAGCTAAGTTTGGGGGTGCGATAACTCTATTATATAGAGTTATTTAGCTACATTTTGGGATAATAAATAGTCAAGTTCTTATGTTTTGAGTCAAGTTTAGATAGTTTTTATGTTTTTAGTTAATTATTTCAAAGCATGTTGATGTACTTTAATTTTATTATTTTAACTCAAATTCATGTTGAAAGTCTCCATTTAAGTCAATGCTGATTTTGTCTTTGATATTGTATGTTCATATCTGCTTAAAGTTGAATGTTGGTGTACAAGGCAAGGGAGACCAAGTGCATACTCCTACTAAACATCCCATGGTTTTTTTGTCATAACTTGATCTAAAAAGTTTCATTTTATGTGATTCTTGAACCATTGCAAAGCTGAGAGGCAAACCTACAACTTTCATGTTTACCATTTCACCCAGATCAGCCTTGACGTTGCATAAAATTGCATTGCAAGATCAGGTACTGCAGCAGACTAGAAGAAGGAAGCACAAGAGTTAGTAACGTCGCGGCCTTGAAGAGCTCAAGGCTGCAATGCCCAAGGGAGAGGCAATGCTTCCATACAAAAACCCAAGACCTCAACACCACAGCACCCAAGGAGGAGTGCCATGTCACCTGATGGAAAGCAAGCAAAAAAATATGTAAGTCACGAGCGCCGTGGTACCCATGGAGCAAGGCCGTGGCACTTTGAAATGGATTAAGTGATTGTAGCCAATTGGGAATTTATTTTTTAAGGCTTTTTGGAGGCTATAAATATGTGATTTTTAGTAACTGAAAAAGGGAGGTTCAAAGAGGCAATGAACACCAGTTTTTGAAAGAAAGGAAAAGGGTTTCAAAAGAGAAATGAGAAGAAATCAAAGGAATAAAGAATCAAGAATCGACAGAGGATTTATTTTTCTTTACTCTTCATTTCTTTCTTGTTATTTTGTCGTAGCAATGATCTTTTCTCTTGATTTAATTATGTCTATTGTAAATATAATGATGAACTAATTTTGTTTTCTAGGATTATGGGATATTTCATTATGTAGATTAATTATTTGATTTTTTCTTGCTTAGTGTTAATAGAAATCATGTAGTTTATTCAATTCTGCACTTAATGCTTTTCACTACCTAATCACTAGTTGAAATGTAGTGGGTCTCTAAATGGAACTTGACAGAGGGAGTTTAGAATAGACCATAATTTTGAATAGTCTTCGTTCGATTCATTTCGAAGTTAGGTGATAGTTTTGTGCTTAGGATAAACATATACCTAATCACCTTAGGCAGCCACATTAGAACATGAACTTAATTAACTTTTTCTAATTAATCTGTATGTACATATGGGATTAATTTAGAAAAAATACGTGTGCATGATCTCGATAGATGACGTGTACATAATTTGGATTCTAGGTTAGCCATGTACTCCATTAATCTAAGTTAAGGAAATGATTTAAATTAGACAAAATTTTGAAAGACACCATAATCCTAGGTTTTGAATAAATATTTCTTTTAGTGACATTTTGGGCTCCGTTAATTATTTTATTAATCAATTATTTTTAATTTAATTGATCCTTTGAAATCAAAAGCTTGGATGAGATTATTTTGTTAGAAGTTTAGTACTCAATAAAAATAGGTACAAATCTCTGTGAAAAATTATACTTGACTTACTTTATATTATTTGTACGACCATGTGCACTTGCGTGTATTAACTCTACCAACAATATATATAAATTTTAAACAAATTCAGTTTGAGAAACAAACTTAAAATTTTACAATTTCAAAACAATAATGAATTTAATGTTAACAAATCCAAATCCAAAATGACATGATTTTTCTTTGATCCAAAATTAATGTGAAACAAATCTAAATTTCTATGGATTTTGTTTAGTAGAAACAAATCTTCATACAAAATAATCTACATCAGTCTCTTCATTCTAAGGTGAAGTTAGAAATTTCTCTTTGAAACTCAACAAAAACAATTTATACTTTATTATAATTATTAATAGTCAAAAACTTTTCAATTAAAATGATCATAAAAATTAAACTAAATTCAAAGAAATTGTAATGTAATCGAAATGTAAATAGTAACATCATTATGTCAAAATATGAATTTATTTTATTAAGTAAAAAATAATATTAAATATTACATATGAATGATTAAATAAAAGTCAAAATCTAACTAATAATTTTTTTTAACAAAATAGAATAAACTTTAAAAAGTTTAAAAAATACTAAAGATAGATAGGAATTTAAAAAAGGAAAGTTACATGTGAACTTGATTTGGTATACAAAAGATGCACCATCTAAATTTTCTTTAATTAATGTATTTTTTATATCTTTAAATAATTAGTGTCAACGTATTTATTAATAAGGTGTGTGAAAGTGTGTAGTGAAACAAATGAAGGTTGTGTGGATCCCTCTTTCAGTAGGGTGGTTGAAATTTAATGTGAATGGTGCATACTTGAGTGGCTTTAGTCAAGCTAGAATTGGAGGAGTTTTTGGTAACAATTTAGGTGAGACAAATGCTAAATTTTTTAAGTTGATTGGAATAGGAGAATCTAATTTGGTAGAATTATTAGCAATTCATGAAGGTGGCGTTCGGTAACCTAATCTATTTTATTTTTTTTCTAAGTAAAAACAAAATCATTATTTCAATTTTTTTCTTAGAAAAACAGAAATAAAACATGTTTGGTAATATTTCTGTTAGAAGAAACTTTTAAAAATGAAAACATGAAAACATGTTTAGTAATATCATATATTTGTTTTCGTTATATACTAACTTAAAAAAATATAGCAAAATAAAAAACAATTAAACCATATAAATCATCCAATATGCAAAATACCATTCCTGTAATTGTTTTACCAAGTTCAAAACTTACACCAAGAGGTAAGAATACAACCAAAGACATAAGATTTAAAGTAAAAATTTAAAATTAGAATAATGACTTTCAAAATTAACATTTAAACAATCATTTGTCATAGACACTCGCCCAAATCTGAATGGCAATCTCATCTCTCACATGGGCCATTTGGCAAAATAGACTACGAGATTAATCAATGTCAACGGGATTTTGTGAACTGCTATTACCAACATGGCTTTCGCCTTTCGCTATCATGGCTTCATTAGCATAGTGATCAAAAAATTGATCACTTCATCCATTCATTTGAATAAAGTTGTGAACTACACAACATGCAGCTAAAAGATACTTCTGGGTCTTCATTGGATATGGAAGCATTTTCTTTATGAGCCTTTAGCACTCTAAAGCATTGCCCTATGACATTACACAACGATGAATGATGATAGCTAAATAGTTCTTCCTTTCCTTGTGGTTCCTAACCAATGCTACGAAAATCATTCAAGTGATATCTCTCTCCATGAATAGGTGCTAAAAACCCTGACATATTCGTGAATATGGAATCAACAGGATAATATTTATTTATTTAAAAGAAAAACCAAAAAATCTCCATGTAATGCTTTATTAGGAAAAAAAATAAATAACACATAACTTTAGATATCTCCTTATGGCAATGGAAATTTATTTTTTGAAAATTTATTTTCTGAATTGTACAGAAAAAAAAGGATTTAAGGTGTGTCTTTGGAAGAGAGTGAGAGAAATAAAGAAAAAAAAAAAGGAAAGAGAGGTGGTTTGGTGTTGGTCTAATTGGGGATGAGGTGGTTCAACGTGTTGTTTTTGTTTTGAAAATAGAAGCAAAAAATGTAAAACACATTTTTTGTGTTTGTGTTTTTTCCACCAATTTCAAAATGTTTTCAAAATAGAAAAAACAAAAACATGGTTACCAAACATGTTTTTTGTTTGTGTTTTCATAATTCTACAAACAAAAACAATAAAAAAAACAGCAAACATCTACGTTACCAAACGAGGTCAAAGGTTTTCCATTTTCACTTCATGCATTTGAAATAATTTGTCAAAGATCTAGATCGAAAGTGATTGTGTTGTGGTCCAACAATCATGAAGAGGCTCCATGGAAATATAGACAGTTGATCATAAACATGGAAAGATTACAAGAGACATTGAATTGTTAAAAGATTACTCATGTACTAGGTGAGGCTAATGAAGTGGCTAATAATCTTGTTAAGGAGTGGTTGATAATTTTTATCCAAATTAATGAATAATTTTGATTGCTGCCTAAGTGGACTCTAATTAAATGAGATGGTGTAAATTAGAATCAGTTGGATTCTACTCGGATGTAAAGGGATAAATCAAAGTTAGTTGTGGAGTAGGACTTTTATTTTGATAGAGTCATGATTTTTAAAGCATTTAACCTAGATAGGAATTTAACTTGCGGTTTTGGTAAATTGATTTAAATGTGACCTCCACCCCTCAATTTTTAATTTTTTTAGTTTTAAGTTTATAAAATTAAAAATATATAACTTCGCCACCCCTAAATAACTCAAATGAATTGTTTTGGAGTAATGGTAAGGAGCTTAAATTAAATTTTGAAAGACCTAAGTTCAATCCATTCTAGGCCCAAATTTTGAAATTTTTATCCCATTTTTCCTTTTTTTTTCTTTTTTCTTTTTTTATTTGATAAAAAAGAATATGATTAAAATATTTAGAAATTTTCAATAATCTTATCTTACTTTTTTAAATTAAATAGGTACAAAGCCATGATTAATTCAAAAATTAATTTTTACTTCAAGAAAATATCTTGGTAAGACAATGTTGACCTTCTCGTTCCTAACATGTCAACTGTGAATGTCCATAATCCTCATCCAAAAATTTCCAATCCTTTAGAACATGAATCTCTTATTTTAAATCTCACTCTACTAAGTTTACCAATGCTGAACTTAAAGAATTTGATGATTTTTCTTTAAAGAGTGATCAAAGATTACATAAGCCCATAAGTGATTACCTAGTAAACCAAAGGGATGTAATACGCAAAACTTATCTTAGGCTTGGTCCATATAAAGGGATTCCACAAAATGGTGTTTATCTAGCAGATGAAAATAATAGTTGACAGTTTGTTTATGCTTGATTTAAGTTGCATCTTGATTGGTTGGAATATTCTCCAACAAAAGATAGAGGATATTGTCTTCCATGCTTTCTATTTGCTAAGCCATCTAGTCATTTTGTGTCAAGCCCAACTCTATAAAATATTTGCCATGTCATTCATGTGCTTGATAATATGTTTGCATACTTGGAAAGCCTCGAAAAATCGTTAAAAGTCGGTAGTGAACCTAGTAGTACAACTAAGCTGAATTAAACCTCGAACTAGTTCAAATAGAGATTTTAAGATGAAATTGAGAATTTTAAAAACCCAGAATGACTTAATATGGTGATTCGAAGTTCGAGGATTGATTTAGAGTCAAATTGGAATTTTCATGACGTAAGGGCAAAATGGTCATTTTGCCACCCAAGGGCAAAATTGGAATTTTACACCACTCAACACTTGTCATGATAATTGAGATATTTTATGTGGTGGTGAAAGAAAGCTTAGTTATTAAGTGTTAAACATGGACCAATGGAAAAGTGACAAGTAGCAAGCTTTCATTTCTTTATAATTTACATTAAAAATCAGAACATGACTCTCCCATTTCACTCCCATATGTTCAACCTCACCAAGGAGAAGAGGAAAGAAAGAAAGAACAAAACCTTAGTTAGAAAAATTCAAGAGAAAATTTTGGAATTTCAAGGAATCAAGTGACAAAAGGTGGTGAGTCTTCTAACAAGGGTAAAGACATTGTGCCAGAGGACTAAGAATATGAGTATTTCGAACTCCCGATATTGTGAGTAACCTTATTATCATCTTAATTATCTAAAGTAGTTTTTATTCGTTTTTGTGATTTTATAGAAAAATGAGTTTAAATAGTAAATCCTTATGTTTTATAAGTAAAATGTGATTAAATGAAATGAGTTTTATAAATCATTTTGAAATTGAATGATGATTTTAGAAATTGAGTAATTGGAGACTATTTGTTTGTGTTGTAAATTTATGGTTTGAGTTGAATGGCTTATGGTGATATTAGCATGAATGGCTGAATTGAAAATTGTGTTGAAATTGTATGAACTGTTTGTTTTGCCTTGACAGGCTGGGTAGTAATATAATTGCCGTGTCATGCTGTCGAAACTTTTATTGATTTGGTGGGATATCGATTAGCTTACTGCAGTGGACGGGTTTCTGTGGACTAGCCTATTAGAGGGGCACGGTAAACCCCGTTATATTTTACCTCAGTACAAGAGGCGCGGAGGGTAACTCTTGAGGTAAAGCTTTAGAGTTCACTACACGCTAAACCACCACGTAAGAGTGAACTCAACCAACGCCAAGGAACGGCTATGCTTTTAAACGTAAAAATGTGTTTTATGCATATATGAACTTTTGTTTAACAGCTTTGGCGGACTCGGTTGGATGCCCCAGCCAAGGTATCCCCAGGAATAAGTTTTGGCACGAGCTAAATTTTTAAGAAATTCATAAGCCATGTTGATTATTTGAGTGAAATGAATTCATTTTGTTTAGTTGAAATGAGTTTGAAACGTTATGAATAATAGTACGATGAACTATTTTAAGTTGTCTCTATTTACTTGGTTTTAGATATTTTAGATGATGTTTGTTTACTCACTGAGTTTATATAAACTCACTACCCTCCTTTCCACTCATTCCAGGCTCAGGATAGTCTATAGATAGCTGATTTCGTCAAGAGCTACAATTGGATTTGCATCCTAAAAAATCGTAAGTTCGCAGCCTTTGTTACTTTTGGTCATTCGGGGGGGGCCACATGTCATTGTAAATTAAATTACACACTCTGGCTCACTGTGTTACTGTATGTATGAATTTTATTTTGCTTTTACGCTACAAAAATTATTTACGGATATCTCTATAAATATTGTTTCATAAGAAAATGGAATATTTTATTTAATATTTTTGTTTTATTCTAAAGCTATCATTTCACTTTAAATGAATGTTTTAGACATCTAAACTTATTTTTGGTTATGAATATGTATCTTTCACTCATATACTACATTTTTATATGGTTTCAAAATTTTTGAGAAAAAATGACCAAAATACCCCTGTGAGCCGAAAATTTTTTTTATTGTTTTGGTTTGAAAATAGCTTATAATCTTTTAAAAATATGATATTAGCAACTGTTGCTCGCAGGGGAGGTGAGAAAACTGATATTAAAGCCTTGCGGGGTTTCGATTGGCATTCCGAGTAATGAATGTCTATTAGGACATCGCGACTGTTGTCACGGGCTCGAAGAGAGTACTGGGTCATGACATTTCGGATCAACTACTTTTATGGTTGAGCATTTTTGACATTGGAGAAAAGTCAACATGAGGAATGATTGTCCTTTCCTAAACCATGAAGGAAAGCATCCAAATTCTACACATAAGAAAGCTAAGGAGTGTTGTTGTGATTTAATGAATGCATTTCAGAATATGTTGGTGTATTTTCAAAATCAAAGGTTATATCACACAATGAAAAGCTATTTTAGCTCAAAGGTTATGTCACACAAAGTGACATAGTGTGTCTATTGGATTATAGGTAGGTTTTCATGTGAACGGTTATGTCTCTTGGTAAAATGATATCTAAAAGTTATGAGACAAATTGAAAAGACACCATAGCTCAAAAGTTAAATATAGAAAGTTATTATTTCAAATTATAACTCAAAGATTATATTTTATGGAATGAATAATTGTCTTTTCATACGATGATTATTGAAACAATACCTTTATCTAAAAGTTGTGTCTAGCAAAATGTAAAGATGCCTTTTAGACAAAATGGTGCCTTAATGAAAGGGTTGTGTCCTTGAAGAAGAGACACTTATAAGCCTATATAAAGGGCTTGTTGCCAACCATTTTGACACATCAAAATCAAAAACAAAACGAGTGCAGAAATATCAAAAGCAAGAAAAGTGTTGTGTTCTATTAACATAAACACTTAAGTTCCCATCAACTACAAAAGCGTCCAAATTCCTTAAAATCTACTTGCTGCAGAAAGTAGGCTCTAAGGCCAAACAACTTTGCAAACTCTCAGGTGTATCTGGCGGTCTACTCTCGTAAAGTGCAAAACGAAGTTAGACGTTGGCTTCATTGTATCCTTAAGGCTATTCGCATTATTCCCTTTTGCATACCGAGTTGTGGAGGTGAAATAAGTCTTAAAGATAGCGTCCATTGAAAGGCTCACCTTGAAGTTAATTTTGTCTGTTCTTGAATTCCATCTAAACCCCATTTGAATCAATAGAATATTTAGAAGGTTGTTGGCAAACAAAAGTCCGAAAAACTTTTGAAAAATCGATTACAACTCCAAGTTTCAATTGATGCTGCTAAGTTGTGGGCGTTTCAAGGTATTGCTTTAAAGCTCACAATGAACGTAAGGATTCAATTAATCGTGGAAATTTTATTGAAATCATAAAATAGATTGCTTCTAACAGTGAGGAAGTAGCTTCAATTGTCTTGGATAATGCCCTTCAAAATGCCTCTTATATCTCTTGTGATTCAAAAAGAGATTTTGGCCCTTTATGCAAGCAAAATCCAAAGTTTCATTCGAGAAGAAATTGGTGATTCAAAATTTTGTATTCTTGCAGATGAATCATGAGATGATGCAAAAAGAGAGCAAATCGCTATTGTCGTAAGATTTGTTGATAAAGAAGGCTTCATTCTAGAGAGGTTTTTTTATTTAGTTCATGCGGAGAAACCTAATGCTTCTACTTTGAAGGAGAAAATTTGTAGTGTGCATGCTTTTCATAATCTTAGCATCCAAAATATCTAAGGGCAAGGATATGTTGGACCTAATAATGTCACAACCCGAAACTCCTATCCAGCCCCGTGATAATCGTCGCGACGTCCCGATAAACATTCATTACCTAGAATGTCAATCGAAACCTCACAAGGCTTAACATCAGTTTTTCTCGCTTTCCCTATGAGTATTAGTCACTAAAATTATGTTTTGAGAGATTATAAACTATTTCCAAATCAAAACAATAGAAAAACAATTTTTTTCTCACGGGGGCATTTTGGTCATTTTTCCTCAAAAATCTTGAAAGCCTCTAAAAATGTAGTATGCTGGTGCAAAACACATATTTCATAATCAAAAATAAATTTGGATGTCTAAAACATTCGTTTAAAATGAAATCATGACTATTAGAATAAAATAAAAATATTGAATAAAATATTCAATTTTCTCATAAAACAATATTTTTAGAACACTGCATAAATAATTTTTACAGCGTAAAAGCAAAATAAATTCATATATATCGTAACACAGTAAGCCAGAGTATTTAATTTAATTTACAGTATCAAGTGGGCCATCGAACAACCAAAAGTAAGAAAAATTGTGAACCTATAGTTTAGAGGATGCAAATCCAATGGTGGTCCTCGATAAAATCAGATACTAGTGAATGGGTGAAAAGGAGGGTGGTGAAATTATATAATCTCAGTGAGTAAACAGATACCATCTAAAATATCTAAAGCCGAGCAAATGGAGACAGATAAAACAATTTAATATACTATAATTCATTACCTTTCAACTCATTTCAATCAAATAAAATCAATTCATATAAATTGAGTAATCATCATGGTTTATGAATCTCTTAAAACTTTGACTCGTGCCAAAAATCATTTTCATACCCAGTTATCAAGGATGCCTTGATCGAGGGCTATCCCAACCGAGTCCGCCAAGGCTATTAAAAAGTTATGTACGCATAAATCATGTTTTTATTTTAAAAACATAGTCGTTCCTTGGCGTTAGCGAAGTTCATCATCACGAGGTGGTTTGGCGTGAAGTGAACTCTAAAGTTATACCTCGGGAGTTACCCTACTTGCCTCTCCAATCAAGGTAAAATATGACCAGGTTCCGTGCCCCTCTAATAGGTTGGTCCACAAAACCAGCCCATTGCAACAAACTAAACCCACCATACAATAAAAATTCAACAGCATGATATGGCAATTTTATCATTATCCAGCCTATCAAGGCAAACAATAGTTTATACATTTCAACACAAATACCAATTCAGCCATTCATGCCAATATTGTCATAAGCCAATCAATTATAACCATAAATTCACAATACATCAAATGGTCTCCAATTACTCTATTTGCAAAGCCATCATTTAATTTTAAAATAATTTTATGAAATCATTTTATTTAAACCCATTTTGTTTATAAAGCCTAAAAATTTACCATTTAAACTCATCCATAAAATCACAAAATCGGATAAAAACCACTCTAGATAATTAAGACGATAGTAAGGTTACTCACAATGTTTAGAGTGCGGATTTTAGAAGTACTCTGACTATTGGTCCTCGGATGCAATTTCCTTGTCTTTATCGGAGGACTAACCACCTTGACATAGTACAAAATCGAGAAACGTACTACATTGGTACTAAATCGAAATTAAACTAATTTAGACTACTAATGCTTGATATGGAATGCAAAATGCACGGGTAACCATCTAAACCCGGTATTGGCCTAATTTGTCTTATCACCCGATTAATTGGCCAACGCGTCCAATTTAGCTCCAAATTGCTCCATTTCTTTTCCAATACCTTAATTCACCAAACATAAGTCAAATAACCTAAAATTTGGAAAAACCATCTTCACTTTTCTTCTTAGAATTTTCGGTCAATAATGGTGCATTAACACCGTGATTTTTCCTACTACTTTTTCACACCATAATTCATCATTTTTTAACCAATTCTCTTAACATAAAAAATCAAATTCATCCTCACTCAATACAAGGTAGGTTCAGCCATTGATGGGTGATGGGGAAAATGAATTCTTTTCTTGTTGTTTTGCTTCTAGACATGGTAAACTAACTAAAAACACTAACATAACTTGAAATCAAATCAATCCAACATCATTCTCTCTCCATACCCATTCGGCTAGCCATGAATTCACCATGAAAACATGAAATTTAACCATGAAAAATAAGGAGAAATGCTTAAGGAAAATAGATTTCAAGTTTAAATTAAGAAATCCTACCTTTTTCCACTTGTTTTCCTTGATTTTCCACACTTTTTCTCTTGAAATTCTCCACCTAAGGTTTGTTCTTTCTTTGTTTCCCTCTTTTCCTTGCTTGGCCAAATATTTGGAGAGAAGTGAGAGGTTTATAGGCTGATTTTTAAAGGAAATAATAAAATATTTTAAGCTTGACAAGTGCCATTTTATTATTGGTCCATTTTTAAAACTTTAAAAATTTAAACTTTTTATCTCCACCACATATATTTTCACTTATCCATAACATAAAAAGTCAATGGATGAATTCTATGAGCATGACAAGTGTTGGGTGTGTAAAATTACCATTTTGCCCTTGGGGTGGCAAAATGACTATTTTGCCCCAATCCTCGGAAAACACCAAAATTAAAATTCTTCACTTCTCAAACTCAAATTATACCCCAAATGATCAATCTTACTCTAAAATTTCATCTAACTCTCACATCTTAACCTCGGGTGGCGAAATGACCATTTTGCCCCCGGATCATGAAAATTCCAATTTGACTCCAAATCGATTCTCGAACTCCAAATCACCATCTTAAGTCATTCTGAGGTTTTAAAATTCTCAATTTCATCTTAAAATCTCTATTTAAACTAGTTCAAGGCTTAAATCAACTTAGTTGTACCATTTGGTACATTGTCGTCTTTTAACGATTTCTGAGGTACCTAAGTAAGCAAATATGCATTCTTATGTAAGAATGACATAATAAACATATTGAAGAGTCAGGCTTGACAAATAATATGTGAGGTGAATGGATTGCGAGCATTATTTTTGAAAAATTGCCCATTTGCTTATTACATTCATTGTTTTGCTCATCGACCACAAGTAATATTGGTAGTGGCATGCAAAAATGTTATTCCCGTTGACCATTTTTTCTCCCATTTGGCTCCATTATTAATGTTGTTGATTCCTTTGCAAAAAGAAAGGATCATTTGCAAATTGCTCATGCAATTGAGATTGTAGTGTTGGTTTCTACTAATGAGCTTGAAATTGGAAAAGGAAGAAATCAAGTTGGCTCATTAAAAAGGGTGGGTGATACACGGTGGGGCTCTCATTTGAGGTCTCTTTATAGCTTACTTGATTTGTGGAATCCGACTCTCAAAGTTCTAAGTGAGATAATTAATAAAGTGGCACCTCATCCCAAAGGGCCTTAATTGATGGAGCTTATGATTTGATGACCACATTTGAATTTGTTTTATTCTGCATCTTATGATAGAGATTTTGGAAAAGGCAGATAATTTATATGGACTTCTTCAACGTAAATTACAAGCAATTGTTAACGCAATGAATTTTTTTTTTTTTTGAAGGGCATTAATGCAATGAATTTAGTAACTACAACAATGAAAGTTATCCAAACCTTTAGAGATAATGGGTGGGATGTTTTGTTCCAAGAAGTCAAGTCTTTTTGTGAGAAACATGAGATAAAAATTCCTTGTATGAATTGTCCTCGTCAATCAAGTAGAGGTCAAGTACTGAAAGGTGAGCAAATTCTGATGATGCATCATTATAGGATTGATTTATTCATTGGTACTATAGATTAAGTGCTATAGGATATGAATAGTAGATTTAAAAAAGATACAATGGAGTTGCTTGTTCTCAGCTCATATTTGGATCCTAAAGATGGATTTAAATTATTCAAGATTAATGACATCTGCAAGCTTGCTCAAAAGTTCTATCTTGATGACTTCACTCATCAAGAAAAACTGCATATGAAATATGAATTGGAGCATTTTGAACTTGATATTAGGCGAGATCTATGTTTGCAAAGTGTTTCAAATCTTTCAGAGCTATGCCAGTTAATGTCAAAGATAGAAAAATCAGTTGTATATCCTCTCCTAGATCGTTTCGTTCGACTTATATTAACTCTTCTAATTTCTACAGCAATTACAGAACGTGCATTTTTAGCCATGAAAATTGTAAAGACGAGGTTGCATAATAAGATGGAAGATGATTTTATCGCCATTTCACTTATCCTTTACATTGAGAAAGAGTTTGCCAAGACCATTGACATGGATTTAATCATCAATGAATTTGAAAGTATGAAAGCACGCCGAATATAGCTTACTATGCCTAATGTGAAAATCTAATGTTAATTTTTTTGCTGTTTTATGTTTATTTATTTTGATGAATCCAAAAAATTATATTTAAATTGCTAATAAAAATTTATGTTATAACTTAGTTTTATTTCAGAAACTATTAATTTTTTACTACGAACTGAAGTATTGACTCGATCTATGATTTTGAATGATTACTCTTCACTCTTCATACAAAATCTTGAATCCGCCACCAAGGACAGTGGTGATATTTATGTGAATGGGGTTCGGACATTCTGCTATTGTGTGGTCAGATAGTATTAATGTGCCAGATCTCTTTTAATTAAGTTGAATTGAGACCCTCTGTTTTATTCATCTGGTACATGGTGCGATGCGGACAGACTAATTTTCGCCTGATGTCAAAGCTCGGACATCCGTCTATGCGCTGTCGGCTACGGGTTAATTAGATGACAAATTATTTTAGTTGTAATTCCTGTCTTCATTTTAAGTTCCTCTAATGCCAATGAGATGTGAAATCTAATGATAGCTTTGTTAAGCTAAGGTACATATTGGGTAATTGAAATTGAATTTATCTGAATCGAAACTTATTGTTCATCACCTGAAGGGCACATGCATATTTTTTTTCTCTTTATTTTTCAAGTACAATAACAGCTTAATTGATGAATCAGATATTTTCAAGTGGTTATCATTTAGCTTAATTGATGAACGAAATTTTGTGTTCCAACTACCTTTGGTTGTCAGTAATAAAAATTTATGCATATAGACTTCATAATTTTCGTTTCTAGCTCTTCGAAAGTTTTAATGTTTCATTCCTTGTCATTTAGGCTTTGGTATTGCATGTTTATAACATGACAGATCTGACCCATTTGCTGTTATCTATTGTTTCAGATTTGTCACACTTACTTTTAAATTGTAGTTACAATCTTTAGAAATTAGAGTCAAATTATACAATTAATTCTTATACTCTAATAAATTTAATTTTTATACAATAATTTATAAAAATTGATTTTTTATAATTTTTAAAATTGACAATATTAATCCAATCATTAATAATGTTAATATTTTTTTATTTTTTTCATTGACATTATATTTAATTATGATGTTACATTATTGTTAATATGATATTTAATTGTATTAATGTAACACTAGATCTGATGATGTAACATTAAATTTAATGATGTAAAATCCAAAAATGATATAACGATTATGTATGTAAACAATAATCATAACATCATTCTTGAATGCCACATTAATACAATCTAATATCATGTCACCATAGATGAAAAACTTTTAACATTACTAATGCAAAGATTGACATTGTTAATTTCAAAAAAAGGTATAGAAACTCACTTTTTATGAATTATTATACAAAAATTAAATCCATACACCAGTTGCATAATTTTACCAATTTCTATAGCTGGCTGCAAAACTTAAAACATACTGATACATAAAATCAACTGCATATGCTTTGACACCATCAGAACCTTGCATTTCATCCTATACTTGCTATCAGAAATATATGCAGTTTTCTTATGACAGAAAAACCTTCATTGCCCAGAGGCAGCTCTTACACCATACAAGTAGCAACCAATCATAACCAGTACACTATAATGCCCCATTAGGAGAAACTCAGGCCTCAAATGCAAAAAACATAACCATAAAAGGGTTAATCAACCTGTCGCCATGGAGTTCATCCGAGTAACTATTTCCTAGAGAATAGATTTGATTCTCAACTCTCCAGCTCACAATAAATTAATTCTATATATTATGAAACGTAACAATCACAACACCAATATCATAAACAACCCAAAATATTTACCTTCATCCAAATAAAATTTTGTGAAAAGGCAGGAAATAGAAATTAGTTAGCAGAAACTTCCAAATCAAAAGCTCTTCCAACTGTTTGATGACAAATGCAAAGTACTATTACTGATGAAAAACCCGATCAATTCATAATCTCAAACATGGTAAACAAAACATAAAGTATAATCCCCAAAATATAAAATAAGAATTCTACCAACACTGATAGAGGATAACTACCAAGTTCTACAAAAGACAAATTAAAATTTTTTCAGAAATTTGTCTCAATAGAAAAAGCCAAGTACTTTCCCACCAACATTCTTTCTTCTGGCTTCTTCATGGTCCATGATTCCAGCAGATGTGGTGAGCACAATATATCCAAACTGCAATAAGAAAACACATAAAACTTACAACATAGCACTCTCATTTCAATTGAATAAACCTTCCCCGAACTAATGAAAATACGAACAAGACATGCCACTCAATAAAGAGGCAAAATAATGATTCGTAAATCAAAATTTGTTTCCACCTTCAAATGCATTCTGTTTCTTTCTTCCATCAAATTTCTTACAAAAACATTTCCATTAAAGAAATGAAACATCTTATGAAAACATTATACACAGATTTAAAATACCAAGAAGTTTCTAAGCTAACCTGTCTTGAAGGAAGTAACCTAGCAGTCCAACCCTCAATCTCTTTGACTCCTACATCAAAACGAGGACTGATCACACCGCACTTATTCAGCCTTCCATTCAGTTCAACCACAATTTTACCAGCTCTGTGATCGTCGACATACTCAAACTCTCCAATGTAACCTGCAAAGCAAATAAAAAAAGTTAACATATCAGCGTCTTCATATTACATTAGATCAAATTAACACTTGAAAAAGGGAAGAAATTATGGTCAAACCATGCTTCTGCATGACCAAAAGGAACTTGATGATCACTTTTGAGGAAGGCCTGATCATGACCTGTCGTTTGCCTCTCTTCTCCGCATTGTACATGCTTTTGAGTGCATCATTCAAGACGCTGACCCTCACCATCCTTCCAAATACAAGCTGCTGCTTATTTTACATTAAATAAGTGAGAAACAAGGGCTTATTTATAGTTTATAAAAAATCACAAACAATTCAATTATCATGACTATAAAAAAGAAGATCATCCTTGCATTCGTTTCTAGCAAACACTAATTTCCTCCCTGTGCCAAACCATCTTATTCGAATGAATACATAAAAGCAAAAGAATTTCATTCCAATCAAAACCCAAAATTTTATGCTAACCTAACATATTGCCTGTATGTTAAGGGAACCAAACCTTTTGAAACATCAGAATTAAGAAACGATTGATTCTTAACTTGCCGAGAAGCCCAAGATCAAGAAAAAAACATTCAATGAAACACAACGAAGAAGTTTGAAGTTCTAATCCTTGGATAAGAGATGAAAAAGAAACGAGCGTTTCTTACCTGAAAGCAAAAATGGCAGCCGTGTCTGGGTTGCTCGAGGAGAGAAGAAAAGGCGAAACTAGTTAGGGTTTCGGAGTTTTATTTGGTTTTTAAGGAAACAATTCATTTAGGGCTTGGGATTTGTGGGCCTTTAAAATCCCAATTACCCTCTTCGGCCTCAGAATAAAATAGAGATGTTTTTAATTTTTTTAATATTAACCCTCTTGGGATTTATGCTTAGTTAGGGAAAATAGAATAGTCATTTTTTCTTTATTTTTATTATTGAGATAAATCTATATTTGATTTAATAAAATAGTTATTTTTCAAAATAACCATTTCAAGAGAAGCTTGAATAGCCATTACTAAGGTCCCTCTTGGTAATAGCTATTCCAAATTATTGAGAATAAAAAAAAAACTGATTAGACAAATATATATTTTTACAATATAAAAAATTACCTTATAAAAAAATACTAAACTTTTTCTCTCTCTCTTCCTCACTCCTTCTATCTCTAAAGCACAAAAGACACAAAACTTTTTACTTTATTTTCAAAAAAAGGGAAATGAAAATATTTAAATATTATTTAATATATTAATATTATTTCACTATAATAAATATTATAAAGCATGTTACTTAATATTATTATTTGAATATAATAAATGTAATAAAGAATATTATTTAGCATTATTTAAATTTAATGAAGAATATATTTTATCTTTTAATATTAAATATTATTTAATTATAATAAAAGGTTTAATTATCTTCTAATATAAAATATTATTAAATTATAATAAAAATATGTTTGTATTTTGGTGAAAATATTATTTAATTATAGTAAAAGTTATTTTGATTTTATTGCTCAGAATATTTTTATCTTTTAACAAAATAAATTCATTAATTTTAATAAAGAGTATTTATTTCTCATCATAATTTATTTGTTTTTTAATTAAAAAATCTTTAAATTTTAATAAAGGGTATTTTTATCATTTACCCATTATTTCTTAACCATTCTTAAAATTATTCTTGCCAACCAAATAATGGAATAAGTAATAATAGCAATTTCTATCATATTCCATTCTCATGAACCAATCTACATAATAGTTATTCTTCCTCTATTCTATTCCTTTGAAATGGTTATTCTATTTTCATTCTATTCTTTCTAGTGAACCAAGCATGCTATAAATGGTTTATATATTTTTTTTAGGCTGATAAATATAAGTTATCACCTTATTATATACTAAAATTATATCCATTGAAGAAGTCAATGCTTTTCAAATTACACTTTCTATTTATAGTGTTTAAGTTTGATATTTGAAATTCAAAATTAAATATTTAATGTCTAAAAATCCAAATAAGCTCTGAAACTATATTGAAAAAGTCAATTTAACCCCTATTCTTTTATTGCATTCAAATAAACCCCTAAACTTTTATTTTGGGTCAAATAAACCCCTCTTACTAACTATTGACTAATTTCTGTTAGTTAACGATACAGCCAGCAATTTCTTATGCCACGTCATCTGTTACATGATATGTTGATGTGTCATCTTGATGATGTTAATACCACATGGCAAATGATGTGGCACAAAAAATTGTTAACTTGGAATTGGGTTTTTTCCTTTCTAAATGTCTAAAAATTATTAATTAGAGATTTGAAACAAAAAATTAAAAAAAAAACTAATTGTTTCAAACTAATTATCATCGTTTCTTAACTAATTGCCATCCATCCTTCTTAAAAAAAACCTAATCCAACCTTTTCAATTTAATTGAAACCATTGTTGTTCGACTAAAAGTTGATGTAAAAAAGTCCAAGAATACCTAAAAATAATTTTGAGAAAAGAAAGAGTAAAGGTAAGACACATAATGTTTATAATACTGAAACTAGCAAAGACACGCAATGTTGATCCACAAAAAAGGTCAAAATACCTCAACAGTCCTTGTACTCATACATTTTCTTCATTTTAATCTATTTACTCAAAATTGAAACAATTTACCCTCTTAAATTTGGAAATTGCTTCAATTTATTCTCTTTAACATTTTCCTTTCAAAATTACCTTTCACACAAGTGATGGCATTGTTGATGTGACGTTGACATAACACCGCTTGTTGATGTGGCATGTGAGGTGGATTGGAAATGTTGACGTGGCAGTGCCATATCACTTTGACATGTTGGTGTGGTAGTGCCACGTGGCATTGCTATGTTGATGTAGATATGCCACGTGGCATCTCAAGGAAGGCACCACATGTCACACTCTTTTAACATTCATCCATGTCATGCCACATGGCATGTTCAAAAGGTGATACGTGGCATGACAAGTGAGAAACACATGTCTTTTATTTGTTTCCTTTAAAATTATTGTGTACTTGATGGGTTTCAAACACAAAACCTCATGCAAGCACAACAAGCTCCTTTACCACTTACTCTAAGCCCTTGCCTTTGATTATATATTGCTGTTGTTTCTTTTCTTCTATTTTTCCCTTTTTTTGTTTTTTTTTCTCTTTTTTTTTCTTTCCCTCTTTCATCTCACCTTCTCCCTTAAGGATCAATCACTAGTCATTGGACGTTGTCGCCGGTTGTTGGTTGACAGTCACCAGTCACGATCATGGCATGGCATGTCCAATGATTGTCAACCAATGATAGATGTCCAATGATTAACGACCAATGATCGATAATAACATCAGGTGACTGGTGACTAGTCTTTAAGGGAAAAGGTGATAGGAGAAACAAAAAAAAGAAGAAAAAAGAACAAGAGAAGAAAATAAACAAAAGCAATTTATAAATAAAGGTAAAGGTTTAGAGTAGGTGGTAAAGAGTTTGTTCTGCTTGCATGAGGTCTTGGTTTGAAACTCAACAAGCACACAATATTTTTAGAGAAAACAAGGAAAAGATGCATGTCACTCTCTTGTCATGCCACGTGTCACGGTTTGAATATGCAATGTGGCATGACATGGATGGGTGCTAAAGGAGAGTGTGACACATGGTGCCCACTCTAACATGCCACATGGCATATCTACATCAGCATATCAGTGCCACGTGGCACTGCTACATCAGCATGTCAAAGTGATATGTCACTACCACGTTAGCATTTCCAATCCACCTTACCTGCCACCTCAATAAGCAGTGCCATGTCAACTCGACTTTAGCAATGACATTAACTCTGTGAAGGGTAATTTCAAAAGAAAAATATTAAAGGAACTAAATTGAAGTAATTTTTCAAAATTAAGGGACTAAATGGTTGCGATTTTGAGTTGAGGGACTAAAGTGGAGAAAATATATGAGTACAGGGATTGTTGAAATATTTTGACCATAACGAAAAGTCAAATCATTCTTTTCTTTTCCTTAGAATTTGTAAGGAAAATCTATCCTTCATTGGATGTTTTCTTTTGCTTGATTTTTTACCCAAAAAAGAATTGTCCTTTACTAAAGATAGTCACTTTTTTTCTGGGATTATGGGTTAGAGAAGGCATGCTTGATTTCTTGTGTTTCTATTTTCCCTTGTATAGCATAGGTATTTAGGAAATGGGTAGAAAGCTTTCTTTTGTTCCTTTGCTCAAGTTAGGGAAGGAAATTGCAACAGAACCTTGTGAGCAATTTCCTTTGTTATGTTCTTATTGCTTATTTTGCACAAGCTTAATGCCAGCAGAAGTCTTTAGCAAACAATTAAAGACTTTGGATGATGTGAAAGGTTAGTGCTAATAAAATCACCTTTCAAACAAAAAAAAAAAGAATTTGTAAGGAAAATCTAATGGTGTTGAATTTTGTTTACTAACAATAATAGATTCTCTCTCCATATCTTTTATAGATTTTGAAAATTCAAGATTAACCAAAGAACAATTTTTAGAAGAGGACTAGAACTGCAGACAGGGAGAGGACATTCGAACTATAAGGTACTTGGGTTTAAGGAATATTGAAGAAATGAAAAGTTTTTTTTTTTTTTGTGATGAAAGATGGCTTCAATTAAGAAGATGGTAATCGATTAAGAAATGATGGTAATCAGTTTGAAGCAATTAGGTTTTTTTTTTAATTTTTTGTTTTAAATCCCTAACTAATAATTTTTAGACATTTGGACAGTTAAAAAAAAAAAAAACTCAATTCCTAGTCAACAATGTTTGATGTCACATCATCTACCACATAACATTGACATTATCAAGGTGACATAGCAACATGCTACATAGAAGATGATGTGGTACCAAAAATTGCTAATTGTACTATTGACTAACTTCCGTTAGTCAATGGTTAGTTTGAGGGGCTTATTTGATCCAAAATAAAAGTTTGGGGGCTTATTTGAACGTAATAAAAAAATATGGATTAAATTGACTTTCTTGATATAATTCGAAGACTTATTTGCGTATTTAGTCATATTTAATTGAATGTGATTTTAAGGGAATTGAATTCTAACTTATTTATAAAAAGGTTTAATCTTGTTAACCATCTTTACCAACTAAGGGAAAAATGTCATGTGGCTTGATGATGTAGAATTAATTTATCCTGTATTCACTTACTAATATTTTAAATAATAGACACATATCATTTGATTCAATTGAGATTGAGAAAATTAAAAATGTATAAAAATAGTGTTTAAAATTTTAAACATAATGCTCGAAAAAGCTCTTGAAATATTGCGTTCAATCAAACTTATATTCTTTTATTTTGATTCAAATAAGCCCTTTTGTTTAATGATTAACTAATTGTATTAGTCAAAATACCACTTGTCATTTTTACTCACGTGGCGTTGATCTAGAAAGGTGAAAAATGTCATATGATCATGTCATCATACCACATCAACATGTCATATCATCATCCATTATGACATATTAGCATATCACGTCAATACCACGTAACATAAATAAAATAACCAATGACTTTTTGACTAAATCAACTATTAGTAATAAGAACATATTTCTTTTAATAAGAACTTATTTGATTCAAAATAAAAGTAACATAACTTAATTAAACGTAATAAAAAAACTTATTTAAATTTTACTAAATATTTTAAGGACTTTTTAAAAGTATTATACCAAAATTTTATGAATGGGTTCATATACTAAAAACATGTCTATCTAATAATTTTTTTTTCATTTATTAAACTCTTTAACTATAATCAAATGGATATGTGATAATATTATAAACCTACTCGTAAAATTAAAAAAATTCCATCATTATAATAAAAAATAATTTTTTATAAAAACTCTTTTATTTTTATTTATAACTCAATTACAATTATAGCCTCGGTTTCCTACCAATACCAATACATAATCATCAAGATATGATGGTATTCCTTTATTTGTTTTAGCTCATAATTAATGACAAACCAAGGTTTTGCCATGTATAGAAGAAACCAATACACAAAATAAAACTCATATCTTATATCATTGGATTAAATTACAAGATTTAACATGTAAAAGACATAATCAAGTTGTATTCCCATCCCTATTTGTTGATCCACTTTTGGCTTTTGTGGAAATTAAAAAATTATTTAAATATATTTTATGTTAAAAATTTTAATTATTTTTTATAAAATTAATGTTTCATGGTTTTTATTGTCAAAAAGTAAAAAACAAAAAAGAAAAATCTACAAAAAGAGACAAGTGGAGGGATTGAAACTAGCTCTCTCTCTCTCTCTATATATATATATGTCAAGCTCGACTCTATAATATGTTTATTATGCCATTCCTATATAAGCATGCATGTTTGCTTACTTGGGTACTTCGAAAATCGTTAAAGGACGACAATGTACCAAATGGTACAATTAAGTTGAATTAAGCCTCGAACTAGTCCAAATAGAGATTTTAAGATGAAATTGAGAATTTTAAAACCCCAGAATGACTTAAAATGGTGATTCGGAGTTCGAAGACCGATTTGGAGTCAAATTGGAATTTTCATAACATAGGGGCAAAATGGTCATTTTGCCACCTGAGGTTAAAATTGGAATGTTGGAAGAAGTTTTTGACCAAGATTGACCATTTAGAACATAATTTGAGTTTGAGAGGTGAAAATTTTTAATTCCGCCATTTTTTCGATCATAAAGGGCAAAATAGTCATTTTGCCACCCAAGGGCAAAATTGAAAATTTTCACCACCCAACACTTGTCCAGCACATGAATTTCACCCATTATTATTATGGATAATTGAAGGATTTTATGTGGTGGTGGAAGAAAGCTTAATTATTAAGTTTTTAAACATGGACCAATAACATGGTGACAAGTGTCAAGCTTGGATTATTTTATTATTTGGCTTTAAAAATCAGCCCATAACCCTCCCAACTCATTTCTCTTGGTCGGCCAAAGGAAGAAAAGGAAGAAAAGAAGAAGAACAAAACCCTAGCTAAGAAATTCAAGGGAAAATCACTAGATTTCAAGGAATCAAGACATCAAAGGTGAAATTTCTTAACTCTAGCTTGTGATCTATCTTTCCTATGTATTCTTTTGCATTTTCCATGATTGAATCACAAAATATCATGAAGGATTCATGGCTGACCGAATTTAAAGAGAGAATATTTGATGATTTATTTGGTTAGATTTTTAGATATTTTAGTGTTTTTAGTTGATTTATCATGTTTGGAAGGAAAACAAGTAAGAAAAAATCACATATTCTTCATGGATTCTTCATTGGCCGAATTTCATAAAGAAAATATTGAAGATGAATCTTGTGATGTCTTATGTTAATTAGTTAGAATTTAATTGTCACGACCCGGTACTCCCCTCGAGTCCGTGACAACCGCCGCGGTGTCCCGGTAGACACTTATTGTCCGGAATGTCAACCCGAAAGCCCGCAAGGCTTTACTATCAGTTTCTCTGTTCCCTTGTGAGCAACCATTGTCAAATATCGTGTTCTAAAAGATTTTAAGCTGTTTCCAACTTTAAACAAATAAAATATTAATTTTTCGTCTCACAAGGGTAATTTGGTCATTTTTCTCAAAAATTTTGAAACTGGCTAAAACGTAATATACAAGTACAAAACACAAATTCATATTCAAAATGAGTTTAAAAGTCTAAAATCTTCATTTAAAACAAAATTATGGTTATTTGAATATAATAAGAAAATAAAAGAAATATTAAGTAAAATATTCTATTTTCTTATAAAACAATATTTATAGAGTTATACGTGAATAATTTTTATAGCGTAAAAGCTAAATAAATTTATACATACTTAAATACAGTAAGCCAAAATATTTAATTTAATTCACAATAACAAGAGTGCCCCCGAATAAACAAAAGTAAAGAGGACTGTGAACCTACGGTTTGGAAAATGCAAATCCCACTATAGTCCTCGATGAGATCAGCTATCTACAGTCTATACTGAACCTGAAATGGGTGGAAATGAGGGTGGTGAGATTATAAAATCCCAATAAGTAAACAGACATCATCATAAACATCTAAAGTTGAGTACATGGAGACAATAAAGTAAATCATCATAAACTGGGTTATACAATTAGAACACACCTCGTTCAAAATACGTAAAAAGGCTTATGAATCTCATAAAAATCTAGGCTTGTGCCATAAATCCATTCTCGGGGACACCTTGGCCGAGGCATCCTACCGAGACCGCCAAGGCTATTAAAATTCACATTTCACATAAATCATGTTTTTGTTTTGAAAACATAGCCGTTCCTTGGCGTTGGCTGAGTTCCCCCTCACGTGGTGGTTTAGCGTGAAGTGAACCCTAAACTTTACCCCAGGAGATACCCTACGCGCCTCTCCGTTCGAGGTAAGAATATAATGGGGTTTACCGTGCCCCTCTAAAAGGCTGGTCCACAGAAACCCCCTATTGCAGTGATTAATTAATATATAATCCACCATATAATAAAACTCAATAACATGATATGGCAATTTTGTAATTCGTAGTTTTTCAAGGTAACCAAACAATTCGCATTTCAATACAATTACCAACTAGCCAATCATGCTCGATTTATCATAAGCCAGTTAATTTAAACAATCAAATTGCCACAATTAACAGTCTCCGTGTACTCTATTTTTCAAAATCACTATTAATTTCAAAACAATTTATAATTTAATTTCATTGAAACTCATTTATTCATAAAACATGAAAATTTATCTTTTTAAATTCCTTTTTCCATAGAATTCATGAAAGCATCTAAAAACCACCCTAGATAATTAAAATGACAGTAAGTTTACTCACAATGTCTAAAATGCAGACTTTCGAAGCACTCTGTCTACTGGTCCTCGGATGCAATTTCCTTGCCTTTATCGGAGGACTCACCACCTTGACACAGTACAAAATCGAGAGTTTCACCAAGTTGGTACTAAATCAAAATTAAACTAATTTAGACTACCAATGCATGATATGGAATGCAAAAATGCACTGGTAACTATCTAAACCCGGTATTGGCCTAATTCATCTTATCACCCGATTTAATTCCTAATGGGTCCGTTTAAACTCTAATTTAATTATTTTCAGTTTCTATACCTCAATTGCACCCAAATTAACTTAATGTCCCTCAGTGTGGTGCAAATTATCAGTCCCAACAACAAATTACGAAAATACCCATAATGGGTAAAAATTCGTATTTTTGCTCCGAAAATTTCTATTATTTTTCTAGGCTCATAATTCATTATTCCTTAACCAATTCTCCTAGAATAAAATCAAACTCATCCTCACTCACTACATGGTAAATTCAGCCATTAATGGTTGGGGGAGAAAATAAATTCTTTTCTTGTTGTTTTGTTTCTAAATATGCTAAACTAACTAAAAACACTAACATAAATTAAAATAAAATAAATCCAACAACTTTCTCTCTCCTAACCCATTTTTCCAAAATTGAATTCATCATGAAAACATGTAATTTAATCATGGAAAATAAAGAGAAATGCTTGGGAATAAGAAAACTCAAGCTTAATAGAAAAAATCTCACATTTTTCACTTAATTTCCTTGAAAATTCACACTTTTTCTTTGATTTTCTCTCTCTAGGGTTTTGTTTTTATTTTCTCTCTCTTCTTGCTGGTTTGGCCGGCCATGGGGTGGAAGATGGGCTGATTTTGTACCTTTTAAAAAGGAAAATAATAAATTAATAAAGGCATGACACATGGCATCATGTCATTGGCCCGTTTTTAAAATTTTTAAAATTTAAACATTTTATCTCCACCACATGTTTAGTCAAGGGTCAAAGATGAAGACAAAGGAAGACCATGTGCTGGAAAAAATATCCTGGTGGTGGAAAATTACAATTTTGCCCCTGAGGTGGCAAAATTACCATTTTACCCCTATACTCCAAATTATACCGAAATTAAAATTTTTCACTTCTAAACCTCAAATCATACTTCAATAAGTCAAATTATACTCCAATAAGTCAAATGGGGCCAAAAAATTCTTTTCTAAAATTCCCATTTTGTCCCCAAGTGGCAAATGACCATTTTGCCCCTAGTTAGTGAAAATTCCGATTTG
Source organism: Theobroma cacao (assembly GCF_053813885.1). Lineage (NCBI taxonomy): Eukaryota > Viridiplantae > Streptophyta > Magnoliopsida > Malvales > Malvaceae > Theobroma > Theobroma cacao. The sequence goes on along the minus strand of NC_142648.1, from coordinate 10,284,928 downwards.
ACTCCAAATTGATCCTCAAACTTCAAATTACCATTTTAAGTCATCCATGAACTGTGAAACTCTTAATCTCACCTTTAAATTCCTATTTGATCTAGTTCGAGGATTAAATAAACTTTGTTGTACCTCTAGGTACAATACCGACTTTTGTAAATTTTTCGGGACTCTCCTAGCATGCAATCATGCTATCATCACATGTAAGTCATGAATAGTATTTTATAAGGTCGGTCTTTACATTAATGAATTATGGTGGTGGAAACCGAAAATGGTAATGTTTAGCATGAAAAACCGTATACCCCTCAAGAACCTCCATGGCCCAATTTTTCAAAGAGAAAATGTGAGGATGATTTTACCATATTTCAAGTTATTTAAATTGTGTTTAATGATTTGGAGTGTTGGGAGAGAAATGGAATTGTTTGGAGTTGAATTAGACGTATTGGCCAATTAATCGGGTGATAGATCGAATTAGGCCAATACCATTTTATTTTGGTACATAATTGAATTTATATTGAACAACGTATTTAGATAGTTACCCGAGTATTTCACATCTCATTTCATGCATTAGTATAGAGCTTGAATTGGTTTTACAACGGTTTAGCACAAATGTAGCAAATTGCTTATTGTGCATTGTGTCTAGGTGGTGAGCATTCTGGTAAGAGTAAAGAGGTAGTATCCGAGGATCAAGAATCAGAGTATCCCGAATTCTATTCCCATTACAGTGAGTAACCTTATTATCGTCTTAATTATCTAAAGTATGTTTTTATCCGATTTTGTAATTTTATGGAAAATGTGATTAAATGAAATGATTTTATAAATTGTCTTAAAATTGAATAATGGTTTTGAAAATGGAGTAATTGGAGACTACTTGCTGTATTGTAAATTATGTTTTGAATTGAATGGCTTATGACAATGTGGGCATGAATGGCTGGATGGGTATTTGTGTTGAAAATGTATAAACTGTTGTTTGCTTTGATACGTTGGATAATGATAAAAATTGCCATGTTATGCTGTTGAATTTTTATTGAATTGGTGGGTTATAGATTGGTCACTACAGTGGCGGGTTATGTGGACCAGCCTTTTTGAGAGGCACGAAATCTGGGTATATTCTTACCTCGTTGAGGAGGCGCGTATGGTAACTCCTGAGGTAAAACTTTAGAGTTCACTTCACGCTGAACCACCACGTGAGGGTGAACTCAGCCAACGCCAAGGAACGGCTACGTTTTCAAAGTAAAAACATGATTTATGCGTACATGACTTTTTAACAGCCTGGGTGGATTCGGTTGGGATAGCGTCAGGCCAAGGTATCCTTGACAACCGAGTATGAGAATGATTTTGGCACGAGCCAAGCTTTTCAGGAAATCGTAAGCCTCGTTATTTATTTGGGTGAAATGCTAATCTATTTTATCTGTCTCCATTTACTCAGCTTTAGATGTTTTAGATGATATTTGTTTACTCACTGGGATTATATAATCTCACCACCCTTCTTTCCACCCATTTCAAGCTCAGGATAGTAGGTAGATAGCTCATTTTGTTGAGGGCTACAGTTGGACTTGCATCCTTAAAAACTGTAGGTTCACAACCTTCATTACTTTTAGTCATTCGGGGGCCCACATGTCATTGTTAAATGTTTTGAATACCTGGCTGCGTGTTCTACTGTATGTAGGAATTTATTTTGCTTTTACGTTGTAAAAATTATTTACGTAGCGTTCTATAAAAATTGTTTTATGAAAAATTAGAATATTTTATTCATTATTTTTATTTTATTCCATTAGCTATAATTTCACTTTAAATGAATGTTTTAGATATCTAAACTTATTTTCAGTAATGAAATGTGTAAATTTCTCTCATATACTACATTTTAGCTGGTTTCAAAATTTTTAGAAAAAATAACCAAAATACCCTTGTGTAGTTGAAACTTCTCTTTGACTGTTTTTGAATTGAAATTGGTTCGTATCACTTTAAAACATGATTTTAGTAACTAATACTCACAAGGGAAGCGCGAAAACTGATGTTAAGCCTTGCGAGGTTTCGATTGGCATTCTGAGTAATGAATGTCTAGCGGGACATCGCTGCGGTTGTCACGGGCTCGATGAGAGTTTCGGGTCGTGATAATATATATATATATATATATATATATATACTATTTATATATTGTTATATTATATTATGGAGAAATTAGAAATGGGTTCGTGTGATGCTTGGAGTTCTAATTTTTCTAAATTGAAGTAAGTGAAAAATTATAATATTTTTTTAATTTTTATTTTTACATGAATTTTAAAAGAAGTTGATATTAATATAATAAAAAATTTTCACTTGTAAAGATGCGTTTGAGAATTAAAATGATTATGAAAAATATAATATTGAAACTCTCTTTCTGTGAATTATCAACATATAACTTGTTGCATATATTTCAATTAATTAAAAAAAAGTCAAAATTTATCTTAACTTTTTTTAAGTTTTAAAATTAATATATTATGTAATACTTTTTTACTTAAATAATAAAAAATATAATTAAAATATGATTTACAATTAAAAAATATATAAAAAATCTATTTATTTTCAAGTCAATAGAATAGATAAAATATTTTAATTTAATAAAAAAATTTTATTTGAGTATATAAATTTCAGTTTAATGATACTAAAATATCTCATATATCATAATAAAAAACACAAAAAAATCATGAACATACGACCGCATTTTTCCCACCATATTTTAATTAATTTTAATAAAATTTATATTAATCTTAACACTTTTAAACCTTGAATTTAAGAAATTAGCTAATACTTTTTACTTAAATAATCAATCATATGATCGCACTATGATTTAAAATTTACAAGTATATCATAAAAAAGTATATATTTTCAAGTCAATGAAAGAAGAAAAAATTTTCAATTTAGTAAAACTTAGAATATTTAAACTTCAATTTGATGATACTAAAATATTTATTAAAATCTATAATAAAAAATACCAAAAATCTAACATATCAATTTTATATATGGTGATGTGCATAATGATAGCAAAATTTTAAATTCATGAGTACTTAAAATTACAGTAGTTGTTATTATAATTGAAATTAACTTATTTTCCTTTATTAATTGGACGTTGGTGTGTTGTAACTCATTTATATTCTGGACAGCATAAATTAGGAGCTATTTATTTGCCTTCATTGTACTTAGGGATTATTTTACTTTATTTATTGATGTATTTTATATCTTTTGCTTGTAAAATAAGTCTTAGGCTAAATTTAGATTTGGCAATTAATAATAAAATTACATATTTATAAAAAAAAACTCATTTTCCTTTATCTTCTATTTCATTGGTCTTTCCCTTTCTTTTTTTTTATTTACTTTTTTTCCTAATTTTGAACATGAATTTGTTATTATTTATATTACTTATTTATTATTATTACTACTATTATCATGATTGAATTGATTTTGCAAAAATTATAAATAATAGCTTTATTTTCTTTCTTCTATCTAGAAAAAGAAGAAATGTAATAAATGAGAAAATATTAGATTAAGGCTAATATATATGTTCCTCTTTTTTCTTTCTTTTGTAAATTTTCATGAACATAGTTGTTGGATATGTAGTGGTATTTTATAATGTTTCAATATCCCACATTACTAAGATACAAAAATAGGTGAGTGCTTTAAATAAGCAAACCTATTATGGGCTTGTTGCAAGGAATGAAAAAGGAGTGGGCTCATGCGCACATGAGATCAGGCTAGGTCTTGAGAAAATGTAAATTTCCCCCATGCACACTAGTATACATGTGGGCTAGGCCCAAGTGAACTTTTTGTACCTTAGTTTTATTTTTTCTCAACTTTTGACTCATTCCAATTAAAATAGTCTTAAACTCTACTTAACATAATTTGAGACTTTAACATTATTGCTGATTGAGTTTTATAACTTCCTTGATTTGGTCACTTTAATTTAATGTTGAATCCCCTTATTTGGTGCAACATTCATTTCATTTTCAGCCTATAAATACCAACCTCTACCTTAGTTCATAACACACGTCTCAGTTTAAGCTTTTCTTTGTTTTCTGTTTCCTCAGCCTTCTTCTTATCTACTTTTCTACTATTGTTGTGTCCTTTTTAATTTTATTTTTGCTGTACTTGGTATCCTTGATAGTTTGTGCAAACTAATCAGGAAGAGTCTGTTGTATCTTGGGGGATAACCATTATAATCTTTTTGCATCAAGTTTAATACTCCGAAGGAGTAGAAATTATCCTTAAATACAATGTTTCAAGCCTTAGACTTTCTTGTATGATTGCTGTGCTTCATTGTTTTCCCAACAATCTTAAAGATAATGAATTCTCACGTCGATAATGCTGTCATTGTTGTCATTGCTACCACTAATGCTGCCACCATTATAAATGCTATCAATTTGGTGCAAGACAAAATCCAACATTGTTAACAAAGGTACGATAATAAAAACCTAATTATAAACCTAAAGATACTCATCCCACCTTCAAAATAAGGGTATTTGTTTGTAGAAAGCTAGTGCATCATACATCATAATGCATGAAATGAGCAATAGGAAATGACAAACTTGCTAAACCAAGAGTCAACTTGGTTGAAGCAGATGAATCCAATGACATAATTACTACGGTCATTTCTTAAGACAACATTGTAGCCAATGTGACAGAATTGGTGGTAAGAAATAGGTGTTACCAAGCATAGTTGTGTAAACAAAAATGCCTTTACCTCCTATACTCTAATAGGGGAAGGAGAAGAGATAATATATCTTGGTGATTCTCAAATTGTTGAAGTTTTTGGTAACAGAAAGGTCCTTTTCAAACTTACATCTAGCAAAACTTTAGCTCTGAATGCTATTGTGCATGTATCTAATATAAAGGGTAGGGCAAACTTGGTTTTTGTGGCTTTATTGGGCAAGGTTAAGGTGAAAGTATTATTCGAATCTGACAAGATCGTAATCAGGGACTTTTGGTATTTAACATTGCCAATGTTATGAATGGAGTTGTTAATTCTTCTATTTACATGATTGACTTAATTGATTTATGGCATGGTAGATTAGGATATGTTAGCATTCTTTATATTAAGAAAATACTATCACTAGGTTTAATTTCTAATATTAAAAATGCATACTTTAGTATATGTGTAACATGTGCTGAAACTAAATTGATTAAGAAAACTTGTATTTTAGTAAATAGAGAATCTGAATTGGTAAGTTTAATTCATATTGATTTGGGAGATTTTAAACAAACTATGACTAGAAGTGGTAAGAAATATTATGTTACATTTATTGATGACTACTTTAGATTTACTAAAGTTTATTTACTTAGGCATAAAGATGAAGACTTCGACATGCTTCTTAAGTATAAAACTGAGGTAGAAAATCAATTAAATAAAAAGATAAAATGAGTTAGATTAGATAGAAGGGGTGAATATATATCGATTAATAATATTTGTAAAAAGGAAGGAATAATTCATGAAATTACTCCTCCATATTCCCTTGAATCAAATGGTGTAGTTGAAAGGAAAAATAGAACATTAAAAGAAATGATGAATTCTATACTTGTTAGTTCTAATGCACATGAAAATTTATGGGGTGAAGCTATATTATGTGCATGTCATATTCAAAATAGAATTACTTATAAGAAAACTGGTAATACACCTTATGAATTATGGAAAGGCTATTCTTTTAACTTAAAATATTTAAAAGTGTGGGGGTTTCTTCCAAAGGTTATGCTTCTTGATTTTGAGAAAAGAAAAATTGGTTCTAAGATGTCTGATTGTATGTTTATTGGTTATACCAAATATAATGCTGCATATAGATTTCTTGTATTAAAAAGTGATGTTCTTAATAATAATACAATTGTTGAAACAAAAAATGCTAAATTTTTTGAGCATATATTTTTCATTGAGAATTGATACAATTTCTCATGCACCTTTTAGTAAAAATGATTTTGAAATACAAAATGATGATTTAAGAAAGAGTAAAAAACCAAGGAAAAAAAATTTCTTTTGGTAATGATTTTTACACTTATCTTGTAGATTATCTTTGAACTTATGCTGATGCAATTTCTTTTATAGAAAGTCCATCTTGAGAAAAAGCTATATAAAATGAGATTGACTCTATTTTATAAAATCAAATTTGAGAATTAGTTGATTTACCACTTGCAGCTAAATCAATTGGTTGTAAATGGATTTTTAAAAGAAAATTTAATTCTGATGGTTGTTTTGATGAATATAAAACTTGATTAGTTGCTAAGAGTTATACTTAAAAACAAAATATTGACTATTTTGATATTTTTGCTCTAGTAACAAGAGTTTCATCTATTCGTGTTTTAATTGCCTTAGTTTTGATTTACAAACTTGTTGTTTATCAAATAGATGTTGAAACAGCTTTTCTAAATGGTGACTTAGAAGTAGAAATTTATATGACACAACTCGAGGGATGTATTCTTCATGGTCAAGAAAACAAAGTTTCTAAATTGATTCAGTCTTTATATGGCTTAAAACAAACACCAAAACAATGATATGAGAAATTTGATCAAGTTATTCTTAGTAATGGATTTTCTACTATTAGAGTTGATAAATGTGTGTATGCAAAAACTATTGATAGTGAATGTGTGACTATTAGCTTATATGTTGATGATTTACTTAGTTTTGGTACATGCACTGATGTGGTAAATAAAAAAAAAATGTTTTTTAACCTCTAAATTTGATATGAAAGATTTGGGAGAAGCCAATGATATTTTGGGTGTTAAAATCATAGGATGTGATAGTGTTGTTGAATTTTCACACAAGTGCATGCTATCGCAAAAGTAATATAGTAGAAATAGAATATCGTTCCCACAGGGATTTGTTTCTAAATTTTCACTAAGTACTAAAATTTTATAACAAATTAATCTTATTTAAGTAATCTAAAAATTGAAGAAAAAAATAAAATGAACTTAAAATAAACACTAAATTAATCAATAGAAATTAAATATGCTTGAGAAAGGTAATAGATTAAAGACCTAGGATTACGGGTTCATTCAATAATTCATCTAATACTAGCTTCTTTCATTATTTATCTTTTTTGAGTGGTTTTACTAACCTAGAATCCAAAGCTATGGACAAGTCTCCATAGAGATGCTTGCACAAATACCTAATTTAATTAGTTCACTACATGTCTATAGGAATCAATTAAATTAAGTTCATTAAGCGAGTGTTCTAATTTGGCTTGTATGACGATTTATGTATGTTTACTTGAATCGCGAATTAGATCAACTAAGTGACGTGAACATACACTATTCAAATCTTAGTCTAACCTAAAATTTCTCTATCGAGTTTCAATTAGATTCACAAATCAATTAATTGTTGAATTAGGCAACTAAAGGCAATAAGAACAAATTTGAATAAGTAAAACTATACCCATTCATGATAAATAAAAGAGAAACAAATATTCAGACTACATGTTGAAATCCACCATAATCCTAGAAAAACAAATTAGTTCATGATATCTAAATAAAACAATATCCAAAGAAATTCAGCCATGAATTCAAAAAAAGAAATAAGTATAATATAAAAGAGAGAAATAAACTAATATTGAAGCCTAGTTGATATCAAATCTCTCTCAATTGCTCTTGATTTCTTGCTTGCTTCTTAGCTCAAATTCTCTAGAAAAGCTGTTACAATTTTCTCCCTTGAATGCCTTGAAAAAGGCCCTTAAATATGTGCAAGGTGCCTTAATTTCCAAAATTTCATCATAAATTTTATTGTTGGAAACTGGGGTGGCGTCGTAGCCATGACTCCTTGGCGTTGTGGCTCCATGGTAATCATTAGTGGCATCGTGACTATACTTGTTCCACACCGTGGCATTCTGGCCTTGGGCCAAAGTATGATGCACCTCAACCATCCACCACTACAACCATGTTTTTCCCAGTGCTAAGGCTCTAGCTTCCTCAACACCACGGCCATGAGTAACCGTAGCTTCCAATCACCATGCTGCCTTGTGCAGAAATACATTCATCCATCATCTTCCAACATGATTTTCATCTCGATCTGATTTGAACTGGGTAAAGTGGTAAACATGAAAGTTTTAGTACCTTTTCTCATCTTTCCAATGGATTAAGAATCACATCAATTGGACTTTTGTAACTCAAGTTATCTTTGAATTACGGTAGCATGTATGAATGAAGCCTTCACCATATTTGTGCTATTTTGACTCAAATGCACCTTTCTCATCAAATATCCTACACAAAACCATGACAAAAATTGACAATAACTCATCTTAAAGTAAATTAAAGCAAAATAAAGTAATATTGAACTAAAATAACTTAAATTAACTATTCAACATGTAATCTAACTTAATCTAAAAAAACAACTAAAATACTAAAATTCGAGCCTAAAATCTCAAAGATCTAGCTACTTAAGCTCCCAAAATATGTCAAAATAACTCTATAAAATAAAGTTATCACACCCTCCAACTTAAGATTTTGCTAGTCTTTGAGCAAAACATAAAACAAAATGCAATAACTTAAACAACAAAAACCTTTAGCCAGAATTCAATTGCACCATTTCATTAATCACCTTTAATATCCTCAAGAGTTAATCCATATTTATAACTCTAAGCAATGCACAAATATTTTTCAAGTTCATGTTTCAATTCAAATGCAAGCTTATTGTTAAGTGAATTTTCATGTGTGCGTACAATCTTTTCACCTAGAATATTGTACAATTTGGATAAGTTTATATTCATGCAAAATTCAAATTAGTAATTAAATTCCATTAGTTTGCTTTTCATTTCTCTCTCCATTAATGTAGACTAACATTAAATTAAGGATCAATGGGACTTTAATTAGCTGGTAATGTATGGCTAGGGTTAAGTTGGATATGGGATAATGTATAGCTTAAATTACCCTAAGCACATAATCAATCTAGGAATTATTTAGAGCTTTAATTTCCTTTACCTAATATACCCCTTTTTCATTAAAACTTTTCTTTTGTTCAACACTTCAATCTTGGTTTTTTTTTCTTTCTTTCTCTTTTTCTTTTTCTTAATTTCACACCCTAAACTTATTTCTTTTATTGGGTAGTGAGATGAATACAATCATATTTTTGAGCCTTTCACCATTACTACCTTTTTCACCATTTAGCTTGTAACACTTCTTAAATTGACTTACGCACTTAGGAATGAGGGGTGCAAGAATTGTTAAAAATTACAGTATAAGGGTTTAAGCTAACAATTAAGTGTTCAAACAAAGAAAGGTGTCATTAGGCTCAAAGGGAAAAACTAAGGATAATTTATGTAAAAGAATGATACAAAAGGCTCAATCGGTCCAAAAATGGCCCAAATCATCTTCTTAACAAAGTGTAGCCTAAGATTTTGTCTCGAGAGAGAATCAAACAACTTCTAGAACTCAATACATAATTCAAAAATTCACATTCACATAAACCTTCTCTAGATATGCATATGAATCTAAGCAAAAGACATAGTACTCAAAATATAAAAATCTCATCCGAACAATGAAGCTTGGCATAAGAATTTGTTAGTCCCAAGTAATTGTGCTAGAGGGGAGTGAATAGCATTTTTTGGCTTTTACAAAATTGACTTCTAATTATGTGTAAGTTAAGGATTAACAATGAGAAGTTTGAAGCAAGATGAGAGAATAATTTAAGAAGAAATGAAAACAAAAACAAAAACAGGGTAGACATTGCACCAGAATTTAGAGTGGTTCGGTCAAAGACCTACATCCACTACCTTGATTGTTTAACCAAGGATTTTCGAAATCAACTCACTAAAACGGTGGAATTCCCAAGCTCCCACCAAGCTTTACAATGGCTTTTAGTAGGCTCAGCCACAACTTTTTACAATAGTTTTTCTCGAGATCAACCAAAACCCAAATTAACTTTTCTAGGCTAAGTTAGAACTTATATACCCAATCAAGCAATCCAAGCTTGAATAAATTCCCTTAGAGTGTCTCTGTCACAGCCCCAATCTTGGGCCATGACCGATGCATGGACCTAATAGGCATAGCCCACCAGACCCAAGCAAGCCTTATTAGAGATTCCCGATAATGCACTATACTCGTTCACCAATCCATATTAGTGCTTAAATGTTAAACCCTGTTCTATAAAATAATTATGACTTCATTTACATGCTCAATAAAATGTTTGCATATTTAGGAAGTTCAAGAAATCATTAAAAGACGATATTGCCCCTAATGGTATCATTAAGTCGATTAAGCCTCAAATTAGTTCAAATAGGAATTTTAAGGTGAAATTAAGAGTTTCACAGTCCAGGGATGACTCAAAATGGTAATTCGGAGTACAAGGATCAATTTGGAGTCAAACCAAAATTTTCACTATTTAGGGGTAAAATGGTCATTTGCCACCTAGAGATAAAATGGGAATTTGAGAAAAGATTTTTTAGTCCCATTTGACTTACTAGAGTATGATTTGAGTATTGGAGTATGATTTGAGATTTAGAAGTGAAAAATTTTAATTTTCGGTATAATTTGGAGCATAGGGGTAAAATGGTAATTTTACCACCCTAGGGGCAAAAAAGTAATTTTCCACCACCAGGACATTTGTCCAGCACATGGTCTTCCCTTATCCTCATTTTGACCTTTGACTACTCATGTGGTGGAGATAAAAGGTTTAAACTTTTTAAAGTTTTAAAAATAGACCAATGGAAACATGCCATGTGTCAAGCTTAGAATATTTTATTATTTTCTATAAAAATCAGCCTATAAACCCCTCATTTCTCTCCAAATATTCGACCACACCAAGAACAAAAGGAAAAAGGAAGAGAACAAACCCTAAGTGGGGAATTTGAAGAAAAAAAGTGTGGAAAATCAAGGAAAATAAGTTATAAAGGTAAGATTTTTCAATTTAAACTTGAAATCTATTTTCCTTAAGCATTTCTCCTTATTTTACATGGTTAAATTACATGTTTTCATGATGAATTCATGGCTGATCAAAATGGGTATGGAGAGAGAAAGATGTTGGATTGAATTGATTTTAAGATATGTTAGTGTTTTTAGTTAGTTTAGCATATTTAGAAACAAAACAACAAGAAAAGAATCCATTTTCCCCATGAATCTTCATTGGCCGAATCTTCCTTGATATGTGTGGGAGATGGATTGTTATTATTTCAAGAGAAATGGCTTAGAAAATGATGAATAATGGTGAGAAAATTAAGTAGGAAAAATCACGGTGTTAGTGCACTATAATGGCCTAATTTTTCCATGAAGAAATGGGAAGGTTTTGATGCTAAAATTGGTGTTATTTGAATAATATTTGGTGAATTGAGGTATTAGAAATGAAATGGAGCAATTTGGAACCAAATCGAACACAATTGTCATTTAATCGGGTAATAGACTAAATTAGGTCAGCACCACATTTAAGCGGTAGTTGGATAAGTTGCATATCATATCATGCATATACACCGAGCCTGAATTGATTTTATAATGGCCAAGCATTAATGTGGTGAATTATGTATTGTACATTGTGGATAGGTGGTGAGCAAATTACACTGGTAAAAGTATAGAGATTGTGCTTGAAGATTGAGATTAGGAGTACATCGACTTCTAGAATTGTGAGTGAACTTAATATCGTCTTAATTATTTAGAGTAGTTTTATACAATTGTGTGATTTTATAGAAAATGAGTTTAAATGGTAAATTGCTATGTTTTAGGAGAAATTGTGATTTTATAAAATGATTTTATAAATTTTCTGGAAAATTGAATACTGGTTTTGAAAATAGAGTAATTGGAGACTGCCTGCTTGTGTTATAAATTGTGTTTTAAATTATATGGCTTATGGCAATATATAAGCATGAATGGCAAAGTCGGTGTTTGTATCAAAATTATATATATACTATGTATTCAGCCTTGAAAGGCTAGGTTGCGATAAATTACCATGTCATGCAGAAAAAGATTTTATAAATCAGGTGGTAGATAAAATAATTCATAATCCCTGCAGTGGAGGTTCTGTGGACCAGTCTAAGAGAGGGGGCACAGAATCATATATACCTTACCTCGATCGGAGAGCCGTGTGAAGGGTGTTTCTGGAGTTAAAGATTTGAGTGCACTTCACGTGGACCACTGCGTGAGAGTGAGACTCAGCTAACGCCAAGACATGGCTAGAATTTCGGATGTAAAGACATTTAACCGCCTTGGTGGCTCGGTCAGATGCCTAGGCCAAGGTATCCTCGGGAATGATTTTGGCAGGAGCCAAGTTTTGTGAGATATATAAGCCATGTTGATTAATTGAGTAAACTGAATATTCATGTTATGAAACATATATTGGAAAAAAAATATTTTAATTCGTCTCCATTTACTCGCCTTTAGATAGTTTAGATGGTGTCTGCTTACTTACTGGGCTTTTATAATCTCACCACCCTCAATTCCCCACATTTCAGGCTCGAGATAACCAGTAGATAGCCGATTTCATCAAGGACTTCAGTTAGCCTTGCATCGACAAAATTGTAGGTTCACAAACTCGCACCTTATTAGTTAATTGGGGGCCCACGTGTTATTGTAAAAGAAATTTTATACTTCAGTTATCTGCTTTAAAGTACGTATGAATATATTTAGCTTTTACACTACAGAAATTAATTACGAATTTCTCTATAAATATTATTTTTTTTAGAAAATAGAATATTTTATTGAATATTATTATTTTATTCAAACAATTATAATTTCATTTCAAATAATTATTTTAGACATCTAAATTTACTTTAATTATGAAACATGTGTTTTTCGCCCACATATCATGTTTTTGGCGTGTTTCGATATTTTTGAAGAAAAATGACGAAAATGCCCTTGTGAGGTAAAAAATAATATTATATTGTTTTGATTTGGAAACGACTTATGATTTCCTGAAATGTGAGATTTAATAACTGTCACTCACCGGGGAGATGCGGAAGTTGATGCTAAGCCTTGCGGGGTTTCGATCGACATTTTGGGTAATAAGTGCCTATCGGGACATCGTGGCGGTTGTCATGGGCCCGATGGGAGTTTTGGGTCGTTACAATTAAAGTGGTATTAGAGCATGGTTTAAAGATTAGAGATTTTGGTTTTAAAGCTTTGGATTTTAAAGTTTTTGATTTTAAAGTTGTTTTAAGAAATCCACACTGACACTGCGTGGCCTCTAGTTAAGTTAAGTTAAGTTAAATTATGTTAGGTTGAATAGAATGCATGCATCTGCATATATAGTCTAAGGTTGATTAAATTTACCTTGTTCCCTTGTATAGATCACTATGCCTCCTATACAAGAATGCCCATCTATTACTAGATCAGCAAGGAGAGGAAGAGGTCGTCCCCAACCTCGTCAGTAAGAGGCAGTAGAGGAGGGATCAGCTGCATCCACGTATCGAGCAGCACCTGCTGCTGAGCAGGCAGAGAGTCCTTCACATCCACCTATTCCGCCACCTACTGGCAGTCTTGCCATGCCTCTTGAGATGGCACAAGCATTGGCAGCCTTCTTTACCGTAATGGCTGGTCAAGCTCAGACTGGTCAGGCTCCACCTATAGTGCCTCCAGCTACTCTTTTAGTTCCGCCAGTACAGGATGTATCTATTTCTAAGAAGCTGAAGGAGGCTAGGCAACTTGGTTGCATGTCTTTCATGGGTGAGTTGGATGCCACTATGACAAAGGACTGGATTAACCAGGTTTCAGAGACTCTCTCTGACATGAGATTAGATGACGATATGAAGCTAATGGTGGCTACGAGATTACTAGAGAAAAGGGCTCGTACTTGGTGGAATTCGATGAAGTCCCGTTCCACTACTCCTCAGATATGATCAAACTTCCTAAGAGAATTTGATGGTCAGTTTTTCACTTATTTCCATCAAAAAGAAAAGAAGAGAGAATTTCTGAGTTTGAAACAAGTAAATTTAACGGTAGAGGAGTACGAGGCTCGTTTTAACGAGTTGATGTTATATGTGCCGAATTTGGTGAAATCTAAGCAGGATAGGCCAATTATTTTGAGGAAGGGCTCTGTAATGAGATTAGAGAGCGGATGACAATGACTGGTAAGGAGCCGCATAAGGAAGTAGTGCAAATGGCTTTAAGGGCTGAGAAGCTCACAAATGAAAATAAGAGAATGCGAGTTGAGTCTACAAAGAGGAGGAATCTGAGTGTATCCTCCAACCAGCCATTAAAAAAGGGTAAGGATTCACCTGTATCAAGAAGAAATACCTCTGTTCCAGTAACATCTTCCCAACCTTCATTTTCACAGACACAACAGAGGCTTTCGAGATTTGGTAAGTTTGAGATGACTGTTTCTAGGAAAAGATCCCAAAGTTTTGATAGATGCAGAACGTGTGGGAATTATCATGTAGGGCTATACAGGGGGCCGGTACGATGTTTTCATTGTGATCAGCCCGGTCACATTAGGAGTAATTGTCCCCAATTAGGACAAGCTACTGTAGCTGCTCCATTCCCACTAGTTCGTACGGATATACAGGGGAGAGATTTGGTTGAATCACAGTAGAGGCAAGGTGTGACCATACAATCCGGAGTGGAGAGTAACACTCCAGTGTATCCACCTTCTAGACCACAAACTCATTCTTCGACAAGAGTTTTTGTTGTAACGGAAGATGAAGCATGAGTCCAACCTAGAGAAAGTGAGTGAAAAGTTAGATGAAATGTGAGATAGTGACAATGGATGTTAGTATCAAACGAGGATAATGTAAATAAAGGTTTCAAGAATAATATAGTAAATGAGTTCATATGGAATATTGCTATAAGAATTTCTTATTATATTGTGGAAATTAGAACTAAAAAATGCTTGAGGTATACAAGGTTCAAATGAATTTAAATCTTAAGTAACAAATTAATGTTGAAATACAAGAAGGATACAAAGCAATATAGAGGCATGAAAGATGATTGAGGACAAAAAGATGACTTTGAGGAATTGTGATACTGCACCGTATTCGATAATCAAATCAAGATAGATCTTGGAAGCATAAATGGGATTATAAGGCATATCACATAGATAATATAGATATGTTGGGGCCAGTATCTCGATCATACATCTATGATAGAAAATTTACCTTTGCTAATTGTGGTAAACAGCGAAATAGTGGAGTTGACATAGAGTCTTGTTTATAGTCAGTGACTGCAGCACCGATTATAGACAGGAGGCTGCGTAGACTCTTTATCTTGGGAAATTACCTAGTGTAATTCTAAATGACATAAAGACTCATGATTGAGAGGATTATTGCTGATAAAATTCTAAAGGCTAATAATAGATATAAGTGAAGTATTCAAGTTGAATTGGAAATAAATACGATGAGCAAATTAAGATTCCTTATAAAGGAGATAACACTAGAAGTTGAGCATCGAATAAAAAGATAATACCCCACTTTTCCTTTGAATTTGATAAGAGAAATTTTGAGGACAAAATTTTATTTTAAGGGGGGTAGTATTGTCAAACCCTATTTTATAAAATAATTAGGACGTCATTTACATGCTCAATAAAATGTTTACATATTTAGGAAGTTTAAAAAATCGTTAAAAGACGATATTGTCCCTAATGGTATCATTAAGTCGATTAAGCCTCTAATTAGTTCAAATTGAAATTTTAAGCTGAAATTAAGAGTTTCACAGTCTAGGGATGATTCAAAATTGTAATTCAGAGTTCGAGGATCAATTTGGAGTCAAATCAAAATTTTCACTATCTAGGGGCAAAATGGTTATTTGCCACTTGGGGACAAAATAAGAATTTTAAAAAAGATTTTTTAGCCCCATTTGACTTATTGGAGTATGATTTGAGTATTGGAGTATGATTTGAGGTTTAGAAGTGAAAAATTTTAATTTTTGGTATAATTTGGAAAATAGGGGTAAAATGGTAATTTTGTCACCCCAGGGGTAAAAAAGTAATTTTCCACCACCAGGACATTTGTCCAGCACATGGTCTTCCCTTATCCTCATTTTTACCTTTGACTAATCATGTGGTGGAGATAAAAGGTTTAAAATTTTAAAATATTTAAAAATGGACCAATGGAAACATGCCATGTGTCAAGCTTAGAATATTTTATTATTTTCTATAAAAATCAGCCTATAAAACCCTCATTTCTCTCCAAATATTCGGCCACACCAAGAACAAAAGGAAAAAGGAAGAGAACAAACCCTAGGTCGGGAATTTGAAGAGAAAAAGTGTGAAAAATCAAGGAAAATAAGTGAAAGGTAAGATTTTTCAATTTAAACTTGAAATCTATTTTCCTTAAGCATTTCTCCATATTTTCCATGGTTAAATTACATGTTTTCATGATGAATTCATGGCTGATCAAAATGGGTATGGAGAGAGAAAGATGTTGGATTGAATTGATTTTAAGATATGTTAGTGTTTTTAGTTTGTTTAGCATATTTAGAAGCAAAACAAGAAGAAAAGAATCCATTTTCTCCATGAATCTTCATAGGCCGAATCTTCCTTGATATGTGTGGGAGATGGATTGTTATTATTTCAAGAGAAATGGCTTAGAAAATGATGAATAATGGTGAGAAAATTAAGTAGGAAAAATCACGGTGTTAGTGCACTGTAATGGCCAAATTTTTCCATGAAGAAATGGGAAGGTTTTGATGATGACATTGGTGTTATTGGAATAATATTTGGTGAATTGAGGTATTAGAAATGAAATGGAGCAATTTGGAACTAAATCGGATACAATTGTCATTTGATCAGGTAATAGGCCGAATTACGTCAACACCGCATTTAAGTGGTAGTCGGATAAATTGCATATCATATCATGCATATACACCGAGCCTGAATTGATTTTATAATGGTCAAGCATTAATGTGGTGAATTATGTATTGTACATTGTGGATAGGTGGTGAGCAAATTACACTGGTAAAAGTGTAGAGATTGTGCTTGAAGATTGGGATTAAGAGTACATCGACTCCCAGAACTGTGAGTGAACTTATTATCGTCTTAATTATCTAGAGTAGTTTTATACAATTGTGTGATTTTATTGAAAATGGGTTTAAATGTTAAATTGCTATGTTTTAGGAGAAATTGTGATTTTATAAAATGATTTTATAAATTTTCTGAAAAATTGAATACTAGTTTTGAAAATAGAGTAATTGGAGACTGCTTGCTTGTGTTATAAATTGTGTTTTAAATTATATGGCTTATAGCAATATGTAAGCATGAATGGCAAAATCGATGTTTGTATCAAAATTATATATATACTATGTATTCAGCCTTGAGAGGCTAGGTTGAGATAAATTGCCATGTCATGCAGAAAAAGATTTTATAAATCAGGTGGTAGATAAAATAATTCATAATCCCTGTAGTGGAGGTTCTGTGGACCAGCCTAAGAGAGGGAGCACAGAATCAGATATACCTTACCTCGATTAGAGAGCCGTGTGAAAGGTGTCTCTGGAGGTAAAGATTTGAGTGCACTTCATGTGGACCACCGCGTGAGAGTAAGACTCAGCCAACGCCAAGACATGACTAGAATTTCGGATGTAAAGACATTTAATTGCCTTGGTGGCTCGGTCAGATGCCTAGACCAAGGCATCCTCGGGAATGATTTTGGCAGAAGCCAAGTTTTGTGAGATATATAAACCATGTTGATTAATTGAGTAAACTGAATATTCATGTTATGAAACATATATTGGAAAAAAATATTTTAATTCGTCTCCATTTACTAGCCTTTAGATAGTTTATATGGTGTCTGTTTAATCACTGAGATTTTATAATCTCACCACCCTCAATTCCCCACATTTCAAGCTCGAGATAGCCGATTGCATCAAGGACTTCAATTAGCCTTGCATCGACAAAATTGTAGGTTCACAGACTCGCACCTTATTGGTTAGTTGGTGGCCCACGTGTCACTGTAAAAAAAATTTTATACTTCAGTTATCTGCTTTAAAGTACGTATGAATATATTTAGCTTTTACATTGCAGAAATTAATTACGGATTTCTCTATAAATATTGTTTTTTTTTTAGAAAATAGAATATTTTATTGAATATTATTATTTTATTCAAACAATTATAATTTCATTTCAAATAATTGTTTTAGACATCTAAATTTACTTTAATTATGAAACATGTGTTTTTCGCCCACACATCATGTTTTTGGTGGATTTCAGTATTTTCGAAGAAAAATGACGAAAATACCTCTGTGAGGTAAAAAATAATATTATATTGTTTTGATTTGGAAACGACTTATGATTTCTTGAAATGTGAGATTTAATAACTGTCGCTCATCGGGGAGATGCGGAAGCTGATGCTAAGCTTTACGGGGTTTCGATCGATATTTCGGGTAATAAGTGCCTATTGAGACGTCGCGGCGGTTGTCATGGGCCCGATGGGATTTCCGGGTCGTGACATTAAACCATATTCTTTCGTATCATAACTTAAACCATAATTATAATAATCAATTTAATCTTTAAAACATATAATCATAAGTATATACAATGAAGTCTAAAATCTCCAATTCAATACTTACACCCAAGCCACTATCCATTTACAATTAAATAAACAAAGTACTATGACTCAACCTCTAGTAGCGGAGTGACTTGGAATGAAATGCTATGAGATGTCTTTACCTATCTGCTGCAGTCCATAAGTGTTGATGATTGCACGCTAGGCCGATCACTATTTGCAAAAGGGAAATAAAGGGGTGAGTCTCACAAACTCAGTGATCATCGACTCCTTGAGCAGGGAGTAGATGGGAAAAATTATATCACGACTCAAGGTGTTGGGAGGAGTGATCATCGACTCCTTGAGCAGGGAGCAAGGAGTAGGGAGTATATCAGAGACTCAGGGCGTTAGGAGGATGGAGGAGAAGACGAAAATATCTTTTGGCTGGAGATAAAAACCAACCATGGGATAAGGATGAAGAGTCAAAGCTTCCAAAAGATAAGAACCAGCCATGGGATAAGGATGAAGAGTCAAAACTTACTAGTAAAATTACCATTTTACCCTCCAAAGTTTTCACCCTTTTTAATTGCATCCTCCCACAATCTTTTAAATCCAATTTCTTTCTATTTTTCTTCCTTAACACTTGTATCAATAAAATATCAAGTTTATGCTTCAACGTAGTATCACTGTAATATTTAAATATTTACTTACCCACACTAACTTTATTTAATAAAGATATGCAAGCCCCATTAACGTCATTTTTCTTTGAAATTTTCTCGTTCTTCTTCTCCCCCACTTAGATTGACCATATACTCCTTCATGAAAAATTTCAACACTAAATAAAATATTAATATTTTAATATTATTTTATTTCAAAAATTTCCATTTATCTCCTTGGCACCCAAACTATCTTATTATGCCTCGATTCACTTCCAAATCACTTTTTATATTCTTAATTCATCCTCAATAAAAATATTCTTATTTAATTGCTATTGCTTCACGTGCAGAATATTTTACTCTAGAATATTCCTTCCACCCTTCATCACTCTTAAACACTCTAATTAACCTCAATTGGCATATGATAAGCTTTACTAGTCAACATAGCAAAGTACAAAGTGTTACCGTGTCCCCCACTTAAAATGAATTCGTCCTCAAAATTCAAATCGATGTAGGGCGAATAATGAAAGTCTTAAAATTCTGCCACATCACTTTGTCGGGCACTCTTAACATAGTATCTTGGTTTATACTTTATATCATCTTCCAATCTCTATAGAAAACTCGACAATGCCATAGTATATACAATTATGTGTACTATACTTCTTGAATCACATCAATACTATTCTGTTGGCTCCATTAGTTTTTTATAATAATAAAATATTCCAATTTATTTGTGTCTAATACCTTTACTTGAGTGTGCAGGAAATTAATATATGAAATTAATTTATTAACTCTTCAAAGAATATTTTTAAAAGAAAAAGAGGGATAAAATCAACAAGATGTAACTGAATAACAAGGAGGAAGCTTATTAGTGAAACAAGGAAGAACATTGGTTGATCAAATTTCAAATTGGAGAAATAGCGGGCTGAAGAGTTTGAGAAACATAACCAATTTAGTCGACCAAGTCAGTTGACTAAGTGCTCTCTGCCAAGATCTGCAAACCAGAAATAGAATCAACTTAGTCGACCAAGTCAGTCGACTAAGAACTCTTTGTCAACAATTTGAACCAGAGCACTACAAGACAGATTAACGGCTATAACTCATCCTCAACTATTTCTAATGGCCATAAATTGTCAAATTGCCATCAGAGTTGCATCTCCAAGTATAAAAGGGTCTTCCAACAATGAGAAACAAGTTTTTTTAGAAGCCTTGAATGAAATTTGAGCTATAGAAAGTAGAAAAACTAGAAAAGCTTCACTGCACTTAAACGCCTACTCTTTGCATTTTTATTTTGCTCTCAATCTTGTACCAATCAGATCAACCAGTGATCATAAGTACCTTCTTTTACTACTTCTCTTGTATTCTTAGAGTGAGGGAGTTACTCTAAGGGGTTATCCAAGCTTGGGATAGCTTGATTGTTGTAGGTTGTGGTTGAGCAACCATTTTGGGTTTTAGTTGAGCTCGTGAAAAACTAGTGTAAAAGGTTTTTGGCTGAGCCGAGTAAAAGCCATTGTAAAGCTTGGTGAAAGCTTGTGAATTTCACCAGTCCTTAGTGGATTTGTGAGAAAATCCTTGGTTCGATAATCAAGGTGTTGGATGTAGGTCTTGGATCGAACCACTCTAAATTGCTGTGCATCTTATACTTTGTTTTTATTTTCATAAGTTTTGGAAATTAGTTTCCAATATTGTTAAGAGCCAAATTGTGCTATTCACCCCCCTCTAGCACATATTATAGGGACCCACAATTGGTATCAGAGCTAGTTCTCTGTTATTAAGGCTTAACATCCTTAGGGAGGATCCATATGGCTTTCCAAAACTTAGTAGTGGCTAAGGGACAATCAACAAATGGACCACCTCTGTTTGATGGCTTTAATTACCTTTATTGGAGCACTAGAATGTCAATTTACATTAGAGCTATAGACTATGAAATGTGGGATGTCATAACTGATAGACCCTTTATGCCCTCAACAGTGAATGTGGTGACAAATGAGTTGATGCCCAAGCCAAAGTCTGAATGGACTGAGGCTGAAACTAAGAAAGTTCAAATAAACTTTAAGGCTATCAACATATTGCATCGTGCATTAACCCCCACTAAATTTAACAAAGTCTTAAGCTGTACAACAACCAAACAAGTGTGGAAAAAACTTAGAATAATCTATGAAGGGACTTCTCAAGTAAAGGAGTCCAAAATTGCTTTCTTAACACATAGTTATAAAATGTTTAAAATGGAACCTGGTGAAGACATCACCAGCATGTTTGATAGGTTTGGTGAAAGCCATTGTAAAGCTTGGTGAAAACTTGTGAATTTCACCAGTCCTTAGTGGATTTGTGGGAAAATCCTTGGTTGGATAATCAAGGTATTGGATGTAGGTCTTGGACCGAACCACTCTAAATTGCTGTGCATCTTATACTTTGTTTTTATTTTCATAAGTTTTGGAAATTAGTTTCCAATATTGTTAAGAGCCAAATTGTGCTATTCACCCCCCTCTAGCACATATTATAGGGACCAATAATTGGTATCAGAGCTAGTTTCCTATTATTAAGGCTTAACATCCTTAGGGAGGATCCATATGGCTTTCCAAAAATTAGTAGTGGCTAAAGGACAATCAACAAATGGACCACCTCTGTTTGATGGCTCTAATTACCCTTATTGGAGCACTAGAATGTCAATTTACATTAGAGCTATAGACTATGAAATGCAAGACGTCATAACTGATAGACCTTTTATGCCCTCAACAGTGAATGTGGTGACAAATGAGTTGATGCCCAAGCCAAAGTCTGACTGGACTGAGGCTGAAACTAAGAAAGTTCAAATAAACTTTAAGGCTATCAACATATTGCATCATGCATTAACCCCCACTAAATTTAACAAAGTCTTAAGCTGTACAACAGCCAAACAAGTGTGGGAAAAACTTAGAATAATCTATGAAGGGACTTCTCAAGTAAAAGAGTCCAAAATTGCTTTCTTAACACATAGTTATAAAATGTTCAAAATGGAGCCTGGTGAAAACATCACCATCATGTTTGATAGGTTTGCAAACATCACAAATAAACTGAGTCAGCTAGGCAAGCCTATCACTGAACATGAATTAGTTAAGAGACTACTTAGGAGTCTACCAAAAAACTGGAAGCGTAAAGTGGCTGCCATTAGAGAGGCTAAAGATTTGAACATCATCACACTTGATGAGATTTGTGGTTCTCTTCTTACTCATGAGCTGGAGCTTAAGGAAAAAGAAGAAGAAAATCGAAGGGAAGCAAAGGAAAAGAAAAAGAGTATTGCACTTAAAGCTAGCATCCTTGAAGAAGAGATGGAAAAGCTTTCCTGTGATGATGATGAAGAATTAGCTCTGGTTGCAAGAAAATTTAGAAAGCTAATGAGCAGAAGAAATTGAAGGCTAGCTAGAAGAGGTTTCAGGAAAGACCAAGGTGCTTCATGAAAAATAAGGAACAAAAATGACTCCAACAAAAAAAAGGGGATGAACTGCTACGAATGCAAGAAACCTAGTCACTTCAAGTCCGAGTGTCCATTG
This sequence comes from Theobroma cacao, assembly GCF_053813885.1. Classification (NCBI taxonomy): domain Eukaryota; kingdom Viridiplantae; phylum Streptophyta; class Magnoliopsida; order Malvales; family Malvaceae; genus Theobroma; species Theobroma cacao. The sequence continues at coordinate 10,262,410 of NC_142648.1, read as the reverse complement.
CTGAAAGATGAAACTCCCAAGAAAAATAAGAAATCCCAGAAAGTAATGGCGGCAGTTGCATGGTCTGACAGTGACACATCAAGCACTGAAACTAATGATGAAAAATCTGAGGAAAGAGCAAACATATGTTTAATGGCACAAGAGGATGAAACAGAGGTATCCTCATCCCCCTGCATTAATTCTTATGATGATTTACAAGATGAGTATGAGTGCCTTTATGATGAATTTGCAAAACTTTTTTCAAAATACAAATCATTGAAGAAAAAGGCTGCATTACTTGAAAATGATTTGGAACAAATCAAACAAGAATTTACTTTTGTTTTTGAGCAAAGAAATATTTTGCAAGTTGAGTTAGAACACTCAAAAACAGACTTTGAGGTTTTAAAACAAGTCTGAAGCTTTGCAAATAACTCTTGATGAAAATACAGCGCTTAAATGCTTGAAAAATGAATCTTCAAAAAGAGATGCATACCACAATAAAAATTCAGCTAAAGCATTACCTAAATGTTATAATTGTGGTAAACATGGTCATTTATCATATGACTGTTTTAAGAAAAGAAAAGTGCAGAAAGTTAAGAAAATCTGGGTTCCTAAGGGATCCTTTGTTGCAACTAACACTCAACGACCCATCAAAGTATAGGTACTTGTAAAGAAAAACTGAAATTCTATTTTGTAGGTTGAGTCGGAATTAAAAGAGACATGTTCAAGAGCTCAACTCAAGAAGAAACAGCCTTAGTACTTTGACAGTGGCTGTTCACGGCACATGATAGGACATGAAATGCTGTTTGCTTAGCTAGGTAAGAGAAAGGGAGGAACCGTACTCTTTGGAGATGATTCAAAAGGAAGAATCCATGGTATAGGTACAGTTGGTAAGAATTTCCAAACTCAAATTAGTCATGTGTTGTTGGTTAAATGCTTAAAGCATAATTTACTAAGTATTAGTCAATTATGTGATAAAGGATTTAAAGTGTGCTTTGATTTAACTAAGTGTGAGGTGATAGATATGAGTACAAATAAAATCTCATTTATAGGAAATAGATTGAAGAATATGTATGTAATTTTTCTCGAAGATCTTGAAGTAAATAGTGAAGTATGTCTTGTTGCAAATGCTAAAAATGATAGTTGGCTATGGCATAGGAGATTAGGACATGTGAGCATGCATACTATGTCAAAATTAATTAAGAAAAATCTTGTTGCTGGATTGCCTGAGTTAAAATTTGAAAATGATAGGATATGTGATGCATGCCAACTAGGAAAACAAGTTAGGACATCCTTCAAGTCTAAGAAGATTGTGTCAACATCTAGACCTCTTGAATTGCTTCATATTGATCTATTTGGTCCAATAAGCACAACTAGCTTAGGAGGAAAATCTTATGGCTTTGTAATAGTTGATGACTATACTAGATATACTTGGGTGTATTTTCTTGCTCATAAGAATGATGCTCTTCAAGCATTCTTAAGTCATTGTAAGAAAGTAGAAAATGAAAAAGGACTAGCCATAGTTAGCAAAAGGAGTGATCATGGACGAGAATTTGAAAATGATGAGTTTGAAAAATTTTACAATGAAAAGGGGTTGGATCACAATTTTTCTGCACCCAGAACACCCCACCAAAATGGAGTTGTAGAGAGAAAAAACTGAACCTTGAAAGAAATTGCTAGGACCATGCTATGTGAGAACAACCTACCTAAATATCTTTAGGCTGAGGTAGTAAAAACAACAGCTTATATTCTTAATAGAGTCTCAATAAGGCCTTTGATTTCAAAGACTCCATATGAACTTTATAAAGGTGGGAAACCAAATATTTCTCACCTTAGGAGTTTTGGTTGTAAATGCTTTGTATTGAACAATGGAAAATAGCCCCTAGGGAAGTTTGATGTAAAGAGTGATGAAGCAATATTTTTAGGATATGTTTTAAACTCAAAAACCTATAGAGTTTTTAACAAAAGGACCTTAATCGTAGAAGAATCAATTCATGTAGTTTTTGATGAGTCAAATGCATTACAAAAAGAAGTTCATGATGATGATGATGATGTAGAAGTCCTAGAAAAACAAATGGAGGAAATTACCTTAGAAAACAACAAAAATAATAAAGAAAGCTCACTTAGAAGAGAAAATGAAACTCCACCTCTAGAAAATCTGCAAAGAGCAGAAAATCAGCATGATGATTTACCAAGGAGTTGGAGATTTGTAAGAGATCACCCACAAGACCAAATAATAGGTGACATTTCACAAGGAGTTAAAACTAGGAAAACAAGTAGAGAAATTTGTGAGTTTTCAACTTTTATATCTCAAATTGAACCTAAAAACTTTGAAGAAGCTGAAAAAGAGGAAAGTTGGATAATGGCCATGCAAGAAGAACTTGATCAATTCACAAGGAATCATGTATGGTCATTGGTACTTAGACCTTCAAATCACCCTATTGTTGGTACAAAATGGGTATTTAGAAATAAGGTAGATGAGCAAGGAAATGTAGTTAGAAATAAAGTTAGGTCGGTTGCAAAAGGATACAACCAAGAAGAAGGAATAGATTATGATGAAACTTTTGCTTTGGTTGTTAGGATTAAAGCCATAAGGTTGTTGCTAGCTTTTGCATGTTTCATGAATTTTAAATTGTTCCAAATGAATGTAAAAAGTGCATTCTTAAATGGATTAATTCAAGAGGAAGTATATGTAGAACAACCACATGGTTTTGAAGACTTTGAAAAATTTGATAATGTTTTCAAACTTCATAAAGCCTTGTATGGATTGAAACAAGCTCCTAGAGCTTGGTATGAAAGGCTTTCAAAATTTATAGTTGAGAATGGGTATGATAGAGGCAACATCGATACTACATTGTTCATTAAGAGATATCTAAATGATTTAATTGTTGTGCAAATATATGTGGATGATATTGTATTTGGTGCAACTTGTGAGACCCTGTCAAGCTCTATTAAAAGACGGTATTGTACCGAGTGGTACAACTAAGTTAAATCAAGCCTTGAACTAGTTCAAATAGAAATTCTAAGAGGAATTTGAAAATTCTAAAACCCACGGAATGACTTAGAATAGTGATTTGGAGTTCAAGGTCTAGTTTGAAGTCCATCAGGAAAATTGACAAATTAGGGACAAAACGGTCATTTTATCATTTGATGATAAAATGAAGATTTTTAGCTAATATTTGATCACATTTGACCAAGAATAATTATATGAAATATAATTATGATTATTGGAGTATAAAATGATGTTTAGCAGTGAAAAATTGTGATTCCCGGTATTTTGAAGCACAAGGGTAAAATGATAATTTTGCCATTAGGGGACTAAATGAAAATTTTTATAAAATGATTTTTTTGCCCAATTTGGTTAATATTGATCAATATTAGTGTTATTTGAGGTTGAAAAGTAGAAATAATGTGATTTCGGTGAATTTCGGAGTATAGGGGTAAAATCGTAAATTTTTCACCTCGGGGGCAAATCGGTAAATTTTTCGCCCCAGCACTTGTCAAGACCAAGGGATTTTAATTGTGGTAGGATTGGATAAATACCAGAATATTTGTGGTGAAAAATTAAGAAGAAAAAGTCAAAAAGTTAAAAATATTGGACCAATAAGCATGTGACACGTGGCATGCTTGATTATTTTATTATTTTCTATAGAAATCAGCCCATTAAATCCCCAATTCTCTCACCATATTCGGCCTAGGGAACCAGCAACAAGAACAAAGGAAAAAATAAGAAAACCTAGGTGGAAATTCAAAGAAAAAATGAAGAAATCAAGGAAACAAGCTAGGTAAGTTAGAATTTCTTTAATTCTCCTTGATACCTAGCTTACCCATGCCTTTGTTCTTAATTTTCTTGGTTGAATATTGAGTTATCATGATGAATTCAATTCTGAAAAATGGGTATGGAAGAGGAATTGTTTATGGAAGAGGAATTGTTGTTGGAATAATTTGATTTTAGACTATGTTAGTGTTTAAGGATAGTTAATCATGGTTATGAACAAAAACACAAAAGAAATATTCAATTTCTCTAGGGTTCCTTGTTGGTCGAATCATGAGGGCTGAATATCAATGGGGGATTGTTTTTATTTCAAGGAAAATGGCTTGGAAAATGATGAATTAAGGTGAAACGATTATGTAGAAAAAAATTTCGGTGCTAGTGCACCAAATGACCAAATTTTTTATAAGGAACTGTGAGGGTTCTAATGCTGAATTTGGCTTTATTTAAATGGTATGTGGTAAATTAAGGTATTAGAGGAGAAATGAATTAATTTAAAGGTAATTTGGACACCATCGCCAATTAATCGGGTGATCGGTCAAATTTAATCGATATCTCGATTAAGCGGTAATCAGACGTATTTTTGCATTTACATATCAAGCATTAGTAATTTAAATTAGTTTATATCGATTTAGGGACAATATAGTAAATTCCTCGACTTTGTTATTTGTCAAGGTAATGAGACGTCTGGAAAAGGCAAAGGAATTGCACTTGAGGACTATTAGTCCGAGTGCACCCGAAATTCAGATTTTCGACACCTGTGAGTGGACTACCTTCAAAACTTGTTTTGGAAAATATAATGTAATTGCCACCCATTTGAATGAATTATCAAGTTTTTCATGAAAACAAGTGCCTTGGGAACAAGCTTTTGAAAAATGGATTTATGTTGTAATATGTGATTGCTATGGATTCATGCACTATTGTATTATGATGATATATATATATATATATGTGTGTGTGTGTGTGTGTTGTGCATGATGAATGATATTGTATATAATGACTGTAACCTTGTGTGTGCACGATGTGGAGAATGCACATGCCGGTGATGATGGTGGCGTGAGAGATAGATGATGATAGTGCCCGTGTGCACGATGTAGGGGGATGTACACGATAACACTGATTATGCACGATGTGGGGGGATGCACGTGATGGTGCTGGCTATGTGCACGATGTGGGGGGATGTACATGAGCCGAGAGTGATTATGATGATATTGATGTTTGTCTATGTAATTATGCATATCTAGATTTATGAAATGAAAGCTCATGAATGTGATATATGGTTGACATATATGCAAAATTTGACACATTGTACTTTGAGAAGTTTCATGAGTTTTATGTTGATTTTGTTAGTTTAGAAGGATGGCTTTTTATTGAGTGAGGGAAAATGTTTCTCTTGTTACTCTGTTTTCGCTACGGCGAAATTCATGCTCGCTGTAGAGAGAAACTCTCGGGTTTGAGGACCTTTCACCATAATTGGTTCTCGCTGCAGCAAAAATGAATCTCGCTACAGTGAAAATGAATCTCGCTGCAGCGAGATAGTCACTGTAGCATCTCGTTGCAGCGAGAAACTCTCGGGTTTGGAGGAGTAGATTGGTCGAAAACTCGCTGCAGCGAAATTCATTCTCGTTGCAGCTAAAAAGTTTCTGTTTCTGAGTAACAATTTCACTATAGCAAAATTCATTCTCGCTGCAACGAAAAACTTTCTGTTTTGTCTTCTATCTTGTCCAATTATTACCCTATTTTTCACTTCTTGCTACCATATCTGAGCATAGACTTCCAACATTTAGGACTAAATGAGTTAAGTTTAAAATGAGGGGTTTTTTATATGAATGGAACTAAATTGCATTGTTTTGAAACAAGTGCATCATGATTTTAAATTCTCCCTTGTTGTTGTTGCTTGTTCCCTTCCTTGTTCACTCACTAGGTTTATACTCACCATTTTCAAATTCATGTTTTCAGATCACGAGGCAGTCGGTAACTAGGACGAGGTGTCCTTGTAGACTTGTGTCCATCTTTTGGTAGGTGTCTCGGCATTCGGTAGCTGTATATTCCTCCGAGTCACTCCGTTGGAAGTCGAGTGTTATTTTGTTTTGTATAGACAAACTTAATGTAAATTATTAGAATACATGTTGTAGACATTGTATGTAAATTTTTAAGGAGTAATGCCAGTACGAATTGGCAATGTATACCACTATTTTGATTCAAAGTTATGAAATATGACTTAGTGATATTAGATGGAATTATAAGTAAGATAAATAATAGGCTTGCTTGGGTTTAGTGGATTACGTCCATTGGACCCTTGCACCGATCATGGCCAGGAATTTGGGTCGTGACACAACTAATGAAGCTTTATGCAAAAACTTTGCAAAGGAAATGCAGGGTGAATTTGAGATGAGCATGATGGGAAAGTTGAAGTACTTCCTTGGTTTTCAAATCAAACAAAGTGAGGAAGGAATCTTCATCAACCAAGAAAGATATACTTATGATATGCTCAAGAAATTTGATATGCTAAAGTTGAAATCAATTTCCACACCAATGAGTCCATCCACCAAACTCGACTTAGATGAAAAAGGTAAAAATGTAGATCAAAAGCTCTATAGAGGTATGATCGGCTCTCTTCTCTACTTAATAACAAGTAGACCAGATATTCAGTTTAGTGTGTGCTTGTGTGCTAGATTTCAGTCACAGCCTAAAGAATCACACTTAACAGCTATTAAGAGAATTTTTAGATGCCTCATAGACACTCAAGAACTAGGAATATGGTACTCTAGAAACTCAACTCTTAGCTTAGTTGGATATTCAGTGCTGACTTTGCTGGCAGCAAAACTGATAGGAAAAGCACTAATGAAACATGCCAATTTTTAGTAAGGATGCTTGTGTCTTGGTCTAGCAAAATGCAAAACTCAGTGGCACTATCTATAACAGAGGCTGAATATGTATCATTAGGTAGCTGTTGTGCACAAATCCTTTGGATCAAGTAACAATTAAAAGACTATGGAATAATTATGCATAATGTACCAATATACTGTGATAACACAAGTGTAATCAATATATCAAAAAATCTTGTGCAGCACTCTAGGACAAAGCACATTGAAATTAGACACCATTTTATTAGAGACCATGTGGTGAAAAATGATATTAAGATAGAATTTGTGAATACTTTACATCAATTAGCAGACATTTTTACCAAACCTCTGAGTGAAGATAGATTCTGTGAAATTAAAAGAAATTTAGGGATGATCAGTATGAAGGAATTATAGGAAAACCTTTGGCTCTCACATAGAAAACATAGTGCATTTAGTTGACTAAGGAAATCTTAGTCAACTAAGAGTGGTCTGACAGCCTTAAATAATAAGACTCAGTGAGTTTAGAGAAAGAAGAGTAAAATGTGGTAAAAATTTGGGTTTATCGGGTGCAAAAAGAATGAAGAAAAGCTGTCAAAGGTAAAAAACAAAATTTTAGAGGGAAGTTTGAAATTATAAAGAAATAAAATAAGGCAACACTTAAAAGGAAGGTGAGCAGTTTTTTTTTTTTGGTAATAACCGTTGACTACCTCTCCTCCTCTCTCCCTTGAAACCTGTTGTTCTAAAAACAAAAACCTAAATCTTCCTGTTTGCCTCTGAAACCGACTCAAACCCTCAGAAATTTCTATAACCAATATGGCTAGAACATCTCAGAGCAAAGAGATATCAGAGAAGAAGAAAGGGAAAAGGCCAATGGAGGAAGGAATAGGAACTGAAAGTCTGAAGAAGAAACTGAAAATCATGCCTGGTTCAGTGAAAGATATATCCAAGAAACTAAGAGAAAAGAAGCAAAAAACTGATAAGAAGAAAGAAACAGAGCCTTCACTCCACAAAGGTACCAATTCTTCTTCTTCGAAATTTAGGAATAAGTTGCATGAGTATAGATTCAAAAATATCGAGAATGCACCAATCTTCTATGGGAAATTTATTGATTGGAAGAGTTTTAAGGAAAATGTCAAAATCCAAACTAGCTTATCTGAGTACTTTGATGAACTAGAATTAAAAGGTTACAGCACCTTTAAGAATAGGTCTTATAGTCCAAGTATGGTCAAAGAGTTTTATTCTGGAATTGCTTTGAAAAGAAAGGAATTAATAGATTCTGATGATTATGTAGAAGATGGTTTGAATGTTTATCTGAATGGAAAAGAGTTTATTGTGACTGCTGAGGATTTAGGGAACCTGCTAAAAATAAAATGTAAAGAAGGTGAATTTGAACTGCTTGAAAAATATGATCCATCCTCATTGTGGGAGATTATTATTGGAAAGAAAGAAAAATATTCTTCAAAAAGTAATTTTGGTTTGATAACTAGTCCTTAGATTAGGATTTTACATTATTTTATAACAGCCAATATACAGGGTAGAAGTGGAAGCCTTAGCTACATCAGCCTTTAGGACCTCTGGTTGATGGAGCATGCTTTTAATGGAGTATTTTTGAATTTGGGAAGATTTATGATTGAGAAAATGAGAAGTGCCTACAGACTTGATAAGGTCAATCTGCCATATGGGAATGTGATTACATCCCTTGTGCCAAAAAAGGGAATATGGGCAAAGCTGTATGGTATGGACTTGGTAAAAACCAGAGATCAAGTTATTCATTATGGCAGCTTCGTTAAAATGGGGTATGTGCTTGATGGAGAAAAGTTCATTAAAACCTCTAAAATTGGCCCAAGAAAAGAACACAATCTGCCTACTCAACCTGAAAAAGCTCCCTCCAGATTTTCAAATGAAGTGATTTTTAATCTGCTCATGAGGATTGATGGTAAGCTGACTGACCAAGGAGTGAAGCTACAAAAAATGGAAGATAAAATCACTGAGTTGGAAAACAAACTAAAGGAGAAGGAAAACATGCCATCTGAACTTGTGGCTGCAGACAATTCTACCACATCCAGCACGTACCTACACAACAAGGTGCTGAAAGTTTAGCTAAGTTAGTAGAAAAATCTGTTCCTCATGTTGGAAGTTCTGGCATTCAGACTGAAGCTTCCACTCACAAATCTACCAATCCTGCTCTGCAGACTGAGAACTATCCCTAAGGGGTTGATCAACCAGCCAAGACACCCTCCCCTGAACCTCAAAGCAACAATGATTCAGAGACAGATAAACACGAAGCCTTTCCTCCAAATTTAGAGGAAGTTTCCATCATGGATATCTACCACCAAATGGATAAGGAGGGACAAGTTGAAACAGACACTGCCAGGATAGAAACTCAAAAGGATGGTGAAGGTGTAGGAAAAGGAAAGAAATCTGCATTAGCTACTAGAGTAAAGACAAAAGCAAGGAAAGCCAAAGCCATTGCAGCACCACCAACTGAGGCAAAATTACCAACCAAAGGCAGGAAGACTATGGCAACCAAGACAGCTTTTCTCAAGAGAAGAAAGTCTTTCAGGTTGGTAGAGAAATCCAGACCAATTTCAGCCTCCTCTCCAATCCCTGTCTCAGACAAGTCCTCACCAGAACCTTCCCCAAGACAGTCATCACCTCTCCGAGAGCCCTCTCATTCTCCTCTCAACCCTTTCTATAGCACTGAGTCCTCACCCTCTGACACATCAGATGAATAGAAGCCCCTACCTTTGATGTTGACAAAAAGGGGGAGTAGAATGGGTGCAAGAACCAGAGAATAAACTTAAAAAAAAATGTTAGGGTAAAGGAAACAAAAAGGAACTTAGGATAGGAAATAAGGCAGAATCAGGGGTGAATGAACTTAGAAAAATAGGAGATAGGAAGCAAAAATAGTCTAGGGGCAGTTTTAAAATACTTGTTGATTAACTATTATTTGTGCCATGGTGGCACTTAAACACTCAGTTTTAATTCTGTTATTTATGAGGTTGTATGTGCAAAATGAATGTTGATATAACTATGTTACTTAATTGCTAAAAATTGAAGTCTGCTGATTGTTTGCTATTTTGGTATTTTGACTGTCATGAACAAAATCTGCTGGTGCTATGCTAATATTGATTTACATGCGGATAAATGATTTTTGTTATGGCATTGTGGATAATTTCTGTTTGAAAATTGATATAGATGGTGTGTATAGTATATCATTTGAAACATGAATGATGTAGACTAAATCTGAAATCAATAAATTGTTGACAGTTGCTGGAACATTGATGAAAATCTGTCAAAACTTGCAGCTAAAAATTTCTGGATGCAAATCACTCTATATTGCTACACATATGTATACTCTAAATGCACAACATCATTTTCTATATGACAAAAATAAAATTTACTAGAATAAAATAAGCAAAATATGCACACATTAAAGGGGAGCTTATACTTAGGAGGAGTAATCCTCATTTTCTACAGAAAACTAAAAAGAATTAAAATGACACTATGCTATTAATCAAGGAATGTTTTGTCATCATCAAAAAGGGGGAGATTGTTGGCTCCATTAGTTTTTGATGATAATAAAACATTCTCATTTATTTATGTCTAATACCTTTACTTTAGTGTGCAGGAAATTAATTTATTAACTCTTCAAAGAATATTTTGGAAAGAAAAAGAGGGATCAAATCAACAAGATGTAACTAAATAACAAGGAGGAAGCTTATTGGTGAAACAAGGAAGAACGTTGGTTGACCAAATTTTAAATTGAAGAAATAGCGGGCTGAAGAGTTTGAGAAACAGAACCAATTTAGTCGACCAAGTTAGTCGACTAAGTGCTCTCTGCCAAGATCTGCAAACTAGAAATAGAATCAACTTAGTCGACCAAGTTAGTCGACTAAGAACTCTTTGTTTGCAATTTGAACCAGAGCACTACAAGATAGATTAATGGCTAGAACTCATCCTCAAATGTTTTCAACAGCCATAAACTGTCAAATTGCCATCAGAGTTGCATCTCCAAGTATCAAAGGGTTTTCCAATAATGAGAAACAAGTTTTTTTAGAAGCCTTGAATGACATTTAAGCTATAGAAAGTAGAAACACTAGAAAAGCTTCACTGCACTTATCTGCACTTAAACGCCTACTCTTTGCATTTGTATTTTGGTCTCAATCTTGTACCAATCAGATCAACCAGTGATCATAGGTATCTTTTTTTACTACTTCTCTTGTATTCTTAGAGTGAGGGAGTCACTCTAAGGGGTTATTCAAGCTTGGGATAGCTTGATTGTTGTAGGTTGTGGTTGAGCCTTGAAAAACCACTTTGGGTTTTAGTTGAGCCCGTGAAAAACTAGTGTAAAAGGTTTTTGGCTGAGCCTGGTAAAGCCCATTGTAAAGCTTGATGAAAGCTTGTGAATTTCACCGGTCCTTAGTAGATTTGTGGGAAAATCCTTGGTTGGATAATCAAGGTAGTGGATGTAGGTCTTGGACCGAACCACTCTAAATTATTGTGCATCTTATGCTCTGTTTTTATTTTCATAAGTTCTAAAAATTAGTTTCCAATATTGTTAAGAGCCAAATTATACTATTCACCCCTCTCTAGCACATATTATAGGGACCAACATATTCTTCATCTTATAAAGAGAATTCAAATATGTCATTAATTCTAGTTGCACCGCAATCAAATCAACCTCAAATTATCAATCATGCGTGTTTACATAACCATTTACAATTCCTCTACCTTGATCTTTCATCAAACCTTTCAACATTCAAGTATTTATCCCACCATTTACTATGGGTCTAAATCATTAATCAATCTCTATTTGGCTTTACATACTTCCATACAAATCCCATTCAGGCATTTCATAATACATAAGGATCAAAATGTTTTATCCATTTCATATATATTCAACATTGCAGATGATTCAAATCCATTAACCGATAGAACTATATTCTTGAAATAATCTCTAATATTTTCATGATCGAGTGTGCTCTAAGTAATTTCAACTTACACCACAATGCATTTCAATAATTAACGATATTGTTGCATGCATCCTCATGACTTAACTGATCTTTATAATTCCCAAGTTATAACCAACTTATTAGTCATATGTCACATGCAAACATACTTTACTTTAGATTCCTCAAATTTATTTTAAATGTCGAACCTCATCGAGTCTACTTAATGGTAAGATAATCATTGCCTTAAACCAACATTTCCAAGCATCCTTATATTTGCAACATATCTTTGTACTTATGTTACATATCAGTCACGAGCCTTAACTTGACTACATAGCCATTTGCTTTTTGAGCTTTAATGTCTTCTTGTTATGAAAAATCTCTCAAATTTTTCTCATCAGGGTATTCACAAGGTGGATACAAGTCCATAACTTATGGTTCAATGCCTAAAGTAGTGAGCACAATCCATCGTTAGAGTTGTACCCTTATTTACCAATCATAACTCCCTTTGCTCATGTACTTATACATTGCTTGGTTGCTCACAAACCACTCATGGCCATCCCATTTCATCCTTTTACAACAAGTTAAGCTAGTATATTCTCTTATGCTTTTCCATATACTTCCAAAACACTTAAACATTTTCTTTAATACATTCTCATTGAGAACTTAAACAATCGAAGGCTTATCTTTAAAGCCACTCACAACCTTAACAATTTAATATATGCTTAATAGCATTTTAGCTTATTGGTCCCAATAGACATCATTTTCAAATCTCCTAAGGTGTCATTGTCCTTAGTTCGGACCATACAAAATTCATTTAGTATATTTGCATCTATTACCCTTATGCTTTTTATGCTTGTCATAACAACATCCACACTTCTCCCATTATTTATCTTACTTCTCATTCATTATTTCCTTAGCCTTTAATAAGGCTTAATCTCTTGTCTCCCTTATTTCTTAGGATTTGACTTTAATCTGTGTAATGCTTATCTTAATACTTCATATGGTAATTTATCTTAGGAACTTTCTAACTCCCTTTTTTGTTTCATACCCTTATATAAGGTAATAAAGAAACTTTTCAATTCATTTATATAAATACTTTCCAAAACCTTACAACTCCAATCAACAAAGCTAAACATCAAGTCTACTAACCATAACTCCGTTTGCAAATCCATCTCCATGCCACTCACATCTTGTTCTTCCTTCTTCACATAAGATGTTCCTAGCACTACGATGCTGAGAGGTCAGCATTGCGGCATTGCAGCCATTGGAAATTTACTTTATCAAAACAATTCTCTAAACTTGTAAATTACAACTCCAAGTGTATGCCTGTATATTGATAACCTTTACATATTTCATGATCATGAAAACTATAATTTGCAAAACTAACGTTCTATCATACGTACGCTATCAGAACGTTAATTTCAACATATCTATTTCACTCCTTTTGTGGTATGTCAAAATCATTGTTTAGGCATATTTCTATACTAACAATCATATTCCTTTACCATAACATTTAGTACAATCTGATTAAGCAATTGTCTCCAAATAACTCTTAATACATAAATATCAAATTGTACACCGCTTAATGTTAAGATCTTGACTTTACTCATCGATCCTTAACCAATCACATCTATAAAGTGAATAATTTACTTAATTATCTCATTTTGCCCTACCGGTCATAAGATCAAAGTTATCCTAAACTTAGGATGCAGAACTCCCTCTTAGAGCATGTCCAACAATCAACATCTTCTAAATCCCTTACCTTTGAGGAGATCACATTCAAGACTGATCGTTTTTATCATGGGTCGCACTTTGAACCAAATAGACTTTTAAATTGATCTTTAAAACAATTTGTATATCAAGCTCAAATATATAACTCCATATGGCATTTAGTCTAGAATCAACATTTCTTAGTCATTTGACTTTAAGTTGCCAAATCCATAACTAGCTCTTTCATTCATTGGCATCGTGCCTATCATAGCAAAATTTAAGCTCATCCTTAGAGCAGATTTGTTTACTAGCCTTTTACTTGAGGACCACACATCAATTATAACAATCACTGATTTTCATCGTTGAGCTAATTCAACACCTTTTTTTTTCCTATAAACCATAATAGGTCAAATCAATTCTTGGGATCTCATAGTCACTTAATTGAAATCAAAACCAGCTCCCTCTAAGTTGCTGTACACATATTCAACACATATACACCTATAAAATATTTCGGAAGCCTAACGCCATTTATTTATGGGCATGGCAAGCCCAATCAACATAGTGCACTTACATTCGTGCACATAAGTATTGGTTTACACCTCCCTTAATACTCAAAGTTATAAACCTTAAGTGAATCACAATAATCACTATTCATTCCAATCAAGGTACGCCCTTTATTACCATTATTGTACGTGCTCCTTCATATTAACCTCAATAATAATCCAATGTCATCCACTTTCTTTCCATTGACAATCATGAGCTCAAATTTTAGCTTCACCAAATGAATAAGCTACTACGGACTTATTAGTCCAGCTCCACTTTCCTCTATCATTAATCGGAGGAATGTGTCATTACATTAATCTTTCATTAGGAGCATTTTGCTTTAAGATCTTTCCAACAATGGCTCGTGTCTCAGGTGGCATCTCAAATCCGGACGACGGCATTACTTATAACCTTTATATGACATTAGTAAAAGGTAGGTTACTAAGAATAAGAGTTTATATAGCCTTCTGTCTATGACTTGTGTTAGAGTCACAAACCATAAACAAAACTCTACACTAACTCCGAAAACTCCGCTGACTGACAAAAGAGCTCCTAAGACTTGACTAAACATGGTTCTGATACCAAGTCTGTCATAGCCCCAATCCTGGGCCATGACTGACGCATGGACCTAATAGGCATAGCCCACCAAACCTAAGCAAGCCTTATTAGAGATTCCCGATAATGCACTATATTCGTTCACCAATCCATATTAGTGCTTAAACCATATTCTTTCGTATCAAAACTTAAACCATAATTATAATAATCAATTCAATCTTTAAAACATATAATCATAAGTATATACAATGAAGTCTAAAATCTCCAATTCAATACTTATACCAAAGCCACTATCCATTTACAATTAAATAAACAAAGTACTACGACTCAACCTCTAGTAGCGGAGTGACTTGGAATGAAATGCTATGAGATGCCTTTACCTTTCTGCGGTGGACCATAAGTGCCGATGATTGCAAGCTAGGCCGATCACTATCTGCAAAAGGGAAATGAGGGGGTGAGTCTCATAGACTCAGTGATCATTGGTTCCTTGAGCAGGGAATAGATGGGAAACAAGTAATAAGCAGATCATTTGAATGATAAAATTAGAGTATGAAATGCTAACCTTATAAACCAAATCACAATAAGGATATTTGTGCCTTGTAAAATAATATCGTAAAATCATAATACAATGCTTTCTTTGGCAAATTAGTGCCAACAATAAGTGTCGCAGAAAGAGTTTCAATCACCGAAAACATCATTGTCATCAAACTATGAAATATAATATAAAGGTAAGCACGCTCCCAAAATGTGTGGCATGTAAAGAAATCAAAGTGTTCAACCACCTAAATCAACTCATGTTTTTCAAGTAAGCACTGAAGACTTTTATTTAAACAATGAGAACTGCAAAGAAAATCTTAACTCTCCACCATGCAAGAGAGTATGCGTTGAAAACTCACAAGGCTCTTGAGTAGGAAAGTATAATATCAACATGTGGACCCACTTCCACATAATAACAATCTGGGAGTCTTACTCCACCGGATTCCTATAGCTATGGCAATATCCACAATGTTGGTTGACATTGGAGAATCAAGCGGTCACTGCAGCGCACATTCGGGAGTCTCACTCATCCGGATCACTTATGGCCTAGCCACGTATACATATCATAGGTGGTGGCCCCCGCCAACCCTAACCACCCGTCGGTGACCCAAAGGTTCTCTAGCTATAGCTCACTCGTGCACGAGGTTCACAATTAATCGAAGTGATAGCTGGCCTACACTCGACGCACTTGGTTTGTCAAAACCATTTTCAAAAGCTCAAATCGAGGTTTCCAAGTCTTTTGCTTAAAACCATTTGAAAACAAGGTTCAATAACCTTTCAAATTACTTTTCACATAAAAAGGAATGGTGTGTTCTCTTATACAAGATCAGACTAAAATCGATGCTCAAAACTTGCATTTTAAATCATTTAACAGTTGTATTTAACTATGCATATCACACAAAAGATACAAGGCACGGATTTTGAATGCAAAATAGTATAAAAGGCTTGTTTCCCGATTCTTAAAACACTTTACTATAAGCTCATCTATAGATATATCCAAAATAATTTTCAAAACAACTTGCATCCATAATTTCTTACGAGTTCTACCAGCTCATGCTTTCCACAATAACAGTGTATAAATCATTATAAATCCATTTAGAAATCTTCTATCGAGGCTAACAGCTCATGCTTTCCACAATTGCATTTAATGAAATCCGGCAATGTTTATAATACGTATAACATTATATAGCTATGGAAATTTTGAAATAGGCACCCCCTACTCACCTTACAATAGCGGGACGCTTCGTCTCTATGGATTTGACTGCGTATCTCGCTATTTCTAATTGCCGATCACTCGTTACTTCACCCGGCACGCCACCACGGTAAACTTTTCTACTTATATACTTCCTAGCAACAATTCAAATTCAATAATCTTAGTGTTTATCATTCCCATTTTCCACCTTATTCAAACATTACCATCATGTTAATAACTCATACTATGCTAGAATCACCACTTTTCGTCACTTAACATTGCATGTTCATTTACATCTTGACACATTTTTACCAAATTTGCCTTTATCCTTTGCTTGCGTAATTCTTTAAATTATAATTACAGGTAACTTATTTATGATTCTAGCACCCATATTAACCTTTTCTAGCCATTGTCATTCAAATTTGTCTTATATTTTCACACATAACCCATATATATGGCAGTAACAATCATTCTCACTTTCACTTAATTATTTCCAAGTTTACATGCATCATTATCTATCTAACTTTCAATTCTTTGTTTCTCAATCCTCCATCCACAATATTCCTTTTTCATTTCTTTCAAACAACATGCAATACAAACTTAACAATTTTCAACTAGCTTAGGCAAATAGATCCTTTCGACAACCATAATTCCTCACAATATTCAACTAACTGCAGGCTTTAAAACATAGTGTTAAGCTTATCGCTTTTCTTTTCCACCTTGAGTCCATCATGTACCCATGGGTTTATTGGATTGTATGTCACCAATTTTTCTTCAATCAAGCCAATATTTGCTGCCACAAGACATTTCTCTTTGTCACTAACTCATTTTCAAAGATTACTTAAGCTAAAAACAAGAATCCTTACCTTTCTTTGCTTGAATCACCAAAACCAAGCTTTTTCTTCCTTTCTCTCTTTTTCTTTCTCCTTTCTTTCTTTCCTTTCTCCTTTCTTCCAACTGATCTCATCTATTTTCTTTCCAAGAGTACGGTTTTCCTTGCAAAACAAAGCCATTTTTCTTTTCAAATGCATGGTGGCAAGGTGAAATGGCATGGAAGCTTGAAAATGGCGTTGGGAGGATGGAGGAGAAGATGAAAATATCTTTTGGCTGGAGATAAGAACTAGCCATGGGATAAGGATGAAGAGTTAAAGCTTCCTTTGGAAGCTTTGACTAACTTAATGGTAAAATTACCATTTTGCACTCCAAGGTTTTCACCCTTTTTAATTGTATCCTCCCACAATCTTTTAATTTCAAATTCTTTCCATTTTTCTTCCTTAACACTTGTATCAATAAAATATCAACTTTATGCTTCAATGCGGTATCACCATAATATTTAAATATTTACTTACCCGCGCTAGCTTTATTTAATAAAGACACGTGGGCCCCATTAACGTCATTTTTCTCCAAAATTTTCTCGTTCTTCTTCTCCCCCACTTAGATTGACCATATATTCCTATTTCATGAAAAATTTTGACATTGAATAAAATATTAATAATTTAATACTATTTTATTAATAAAATATTATTTTATTTCAAAATTTTCCATTTGTCTCATTGGCATCCAAAATGTCTTATTATGCCTCGATTCACTTCCGAATCATTTTTATATCATTAATTCATCCTCAATAAAAATATTCTTATTTAATTACTATTGCTTTGCGTGCGAAATATTTTACTCTAGAATATTCCCTCCACCCTTCATCACTCTTAAACACTTTAATTAACCTCAATTGGTGTCTGATAAGCTTTATTAGTCAACATAGCAAAGTACAGGGTGTTACAGTCTCGCACACTCTAAGTATACAAGGAGAAGAGAAATAAAGGTGTACCTATGATCACTGACTTGATCCAAATGGTACAAAGTGAAGTGCTTGAATCTCTTACAAGGATCGGAGTGAAGTGCAAAAAGAATGCAGAGAGT
This sequence comes from Theobroma cacao, assembly GCF_053813885.1. Lineage (NCBI taxonomy): Eukaryota > Viridiplantae > Streptophyta > Magnoliopsida > Malvales > Malvaceae > Theobroma > Theobroma cacao. The sequence continues at coordinate 10,244,401 of NC_142648.1, read as the reverse complement.
TTTTGCTGGTCTTTTAGTTCTTTTTGTTCTTGGAAGCCTTGGATCAATTTTTTAGCTGTTGGGAAAGGTTTTTATACTTCAAGAAACATCTCTGATGGGTGCTTAACAGATTCTGACCGTTGGAAACAGTTTGGAGTTGGTTCTAGCCGTTAATATGTCTTCTAGCTTAAAATTCAAATTTTCAGACAAAGAGCTCTTAGTCGACTAACATATGGTTCTGTCTTCTGATCCCAGTTTCAGGCAGTAGGCTCTTAGTCGACTAATGATTCCTCTTAGTCGATTAAGTCGGTTCTGTTTTTGAACTCGGCTTTTGGCAGTAAGCACTTAGTCGACTAACAATATCTTTTAGTCGATTAAGTTGATTTTGTTTCTGAACTCACCAACTCCATTTTTGAATTTTAGCTGACTAACTCCCATCTTTATTAGACTAAGTGGCTTCTGTTTTGTGACTTTTATTGTAGCTTCTTAACCTCATGAGATTTGATATTTAATTTTTAATGATTATTTTATTATTACCATACATTTTTCAACCTGCACACTCAAGTAGCATTGTTAGACATAAATGAATGGGAGTGTTTTATTATCATCAAAAACTAATGGAGCAACAATCTCTCCCTTTTTGATGATGACAAAACATTCCTTGATTAACAGCATAGTGTCTATTTATTCCCTTTTTTTTTTGTTCTGCACAGAATGAGGGTTTTCTCCTCCTGAGTGTGTGCTCCCCTTTAATGCATAATTTTATTCTTTTACTCAACAAGTTTTTATTCCTTCTTAAAGAATGATAGGTGTATATATATATAAGCATTTGACAGAATATCATCAATATCGTAACTAACTGTTTGTCATCAGTTTATTGTTATCAGACATTATCCATTCCAAAACTAAATGCCATAAACCATCCAACAAAAATATCAGCATTCATATTCATTCTCAACCAAATTCCATTCATAATATCATAATAATAAAAATTAGTAATCAGCATAACAGCCCAATATTAGCACCCAATCTTTAAACAACAATAGACAAAATGATATAAACATCAAGAACAAATTTAAATGTTTAACCATCAGCAATTAAATAATATAAACACCTTATCAGCATCCCATTTTCAACATAATAACATAAACAGCTAAGTCAAATTCAAATGTTCAACTATCAACAAAATAAAAATAGCTTAATTCCTAAATTACCCCTAGATCATTCCTATCTTCTGTTTCCCTTAAGTTTCCTATTTCCCTTAAGCTTTCTATTACTCACCTTTTTTGTCATTATCCAAAAGTGAGCATCAAGGAGCTGATGAAGATTCTGAGGGAATTGATTCATCTGTGAACAACAAGGGGTTTTGGAGAGGATGCAGGGGAAGCTCTTTGGGATGAGGATTTACCAAGGGATGTGCCTAAGATTTGTACTGGATCCTGAGTGGAAGTTTTGGCAACGGGCTTGGTTTTGTCAGCCAACCTTGAGGATTTTCTTCTTTTAATGGTTTTTGTCTTGGTGGCCATGGTTTTTTTGCCTTTACCAGTCAGTTGGGATTTAGCTTTAGTGGATGTGTTGGTCCCAAATAAATGTGCTAGAGGGGGGTTGAATAGCATTTTTTGGCTCTTACTCAAATTGGCTCTTAGTTGAAGGCAAATGCAAGATAAGAGGAAGAATGAAAATAAAACAAAAACAGAGTAAATAAGACATCAGAGTTTAGAGTGGTTTGGTCCAAGACCTACATCCACTACTTTGATTATCCAACCAAGGATTTTCCAACCAATCCACTAAGAACGAGTGAAATTAACAAGCTTTCACCAAGCTTTACAATGGCTTTTACCAAGCTTAGCCAAAACCTTTCACAATAGTTTTTCCCGGGCTCAACTATAACCCAACACTTAACTTTTCAAGGCTAAGTTAGAACCTTAACACAATCAAGCAATCCTAGCTTGAAACAAACACTTAGAGTGACTCCCTCACTCTAAGAACATAAAAAGAGAAGTAAAAAGAGTGTACCTATGATCACAAAGTTGATCTAAGTGGTACCAAGTGAAGTGCCTAATTCAAATACAAAGATTGGAGTGAAGTACAGAAAGTATTGCTGAGAATTTTTACTATTTTGAGCTCTTTTTTGTTCTTAGAACCCTTGAAAAATTTTTTCTAGCCGTTGGAACCCTCTTTTATACTTGGAGAAACAACTCTAATGGTAATTTGATAGTTTTCTAGCTGTTGGAAATAATTGGGAGTTGGTTTTAGCCGTTAAACTATCTTTTAGTGCAGAATACAAACTTACAGGTAGAATGCTCTTAGTCGACTAACTGATATCTTAGTCGACTAAGTCATATCTATCTTCTGTTCCTAGTTTCTGGTAGTTATGGCAATGTGTACTTAATCGACTAACTCATTCCTTGGTCGACTAAGTTGGTTCTGTTTCTTAATACTCTTCAGCCCGTCATTCTTCCAACTTGAATCTTAGTTGACTAAATCTCCCTTAATCAACTAAGGGGCTTCTGTCTTATTGGTCAAATGTGACTTCCTTACTTCTATGCTATTTGATATGTGTATTTTAATGATTGAATATTTATTTGCATACAATTTTATCCTGCACACTCAAGTAGAAATATTAGACACACATGAAATGGGAATGTTTTATTATCATAAAAAACTAATAGAGCCAACAATCTCCCCTTTTTTTATGATGACAAAACGTTCCTTGATTAACAACACAATGCCCTTTTATTCGTTTTGATTCTGCAGAAAATGGGGATTGCTCCCCCTAAATATGTGCATATTTGCTTATTCATTTCAGCAAGTTTAATTCATGTCATACAGCTAATGACATTACATATTTAGAGTATTTATGTTGTCTTGTAGAATGATTAATAGCAGATAACAAGTTGATAGAATATTATCAGTGTTTTAGTTGACTGTCTGTCATTAGCATATTATTATCAGATTTTTCTTATACCAATCAATGTTCAACAGATATATCATACTTATTATCCATACATATTCACAGACATATTTCATTCTCAATGCTATACTATCAGTCCAAAATCAGTATCATTAAGTAAATCGAGATAACATCAGAAACTTAAATGATAGAAATTTATCGATAGATTTAAGCATTCAAACATCAATATGTCAATATCAAGAATATAAACATATCAACATCCCATTTTTCACACAAAACACAAACACAAGATTAAACTAAAGTGTTCAATTGTCAGCAGGGCAAAGACAACAGGAAAACAAAAAGTAACAACTAATATTCCTAAATTGCCCCTGATTCATTTATGTTTCCTTTCTTTCCTAAATTCCTGGTACCTCCACCTTAACATTTTTTTAATTAATTTTCAGGTTCCTTCTCCCTCTAAAGTTCTGCCATACTTATTTTCTCCCCCTTTTTGTCATCATCAATCTCTAATCATCTTTTGAGGAGGATGAAGGAGAGGACTCATCATCAGTGTAGTATTTGACATCGAGGGGTTGTGTCACGACTCGGTATTCCCCTCGAGCCCGTGACAACTGCCGCGGTACCTTGAAAGACACTCATTTCCTGAAATGCCAACCAGGACCCCGCAATACTTAATATTAGTATCTCGTTTCCCCCGTGAGTAACCGTTGCCGACAATCATGTTCTAGAAGATTTTAAGCTGTTTTCAACTCAAAACAAATAAAATAATAATTTTTGTCTTATAGGGGTATTTTAGTCATTTTTTCCCAAAAATTTCAAAACCGGCTAAAATGTAATTTACAATTACAAAACACATAATTCATAATCAAAAGTGAGTTTTAAAGTCTAAAATCTTCATTTAAAATGAAATTTCGATTATTTGGATATACTAAGAAAATAAAAGAAATATTAAGTAAAATATTATATTTTCTTATAAAACAATATTTTTAGAGTTATACGTAAATAATTTTTATAACGTAAAAGTTAAATAAATTCATACATACTGTAATACAGTAAGCTAAAATATTTAATTAAATTTACAATAACAAGAGGGCCCTCGAATAAACAAAAGTAAAGAGGACTGTGAACCTACAGTTTGAAAAATGCAGATCCAACGGTAGTCTTCGATGAGATCAACTATCTACAGTCTATATTGAACCTGAAATGGGTGGAAAAGAGGGTGGTGAGATTATAAAATCCCAATGAGTAAACAGACATCATCAGAAACATCTAGAGTTGAGTACATGGAGACAATAAAGTAAATCATCGTAAACTGGGTCACAACATTAGAATACATTTCATTTAAAATACGTGAAGAGGCTTATGAATCTCATAAAAACTAAGCTTGTGCCATAAATCCATTTTCAGGGACACCTTAGCTGAGGCATCCTACCGAGACTGCCAAGGTTGTTAAAAATTCACATTTCGCATAAATCATATTTTTATTTTGAAACATAGTCGTTCCTTGGCGTTGGCTGAGTTCCCCCTCACGTGGTGGTTTGGCGTGAAGTGAACCCTAAACTTTACCCCAGGAGATACCTTATGCACCTCTCCGTTCGAGCTAAGAATATAATGGGGTTTACTGTGCCCCTCTAAAAGCTTGGTCCACAGAAGCCCCCTACTGCAGTGATTAATTAATATATATTCACCATATAATAAAATTTTGATGGCATGATAGGGCTAATGAAATACTACCCAGCCTGTAAGGGTAAAATAAAACAATTCACACAATTCATAAAACACAGTTCAGCCAGTCATGCCAACACAATAACAATATAACATAAGCCATCAATTTAAACAATCAAATTGCCACAATTAACAGTCTCCATGTACTCTATTTTTTTCAAAATCATTATTAGTTTCAAAACAATTTATAATTTAATTTCATTGGAACACCTTTATTCATAAAACATGAAAATTTACCTTTTAAATCCATTTTTTCATAGAATTCATGAAATCATCTAAAAACCACCCTAGATAATTAAAATGATAGTAAGTTTACTCACAATGTCTAGAATGCAGACTTTCGAAGTACTCTATCTACTGGTCCTCAGATGCAATTTCCTTTCCTTTATCGGAGGACACACCACCTTGACACAGTACAAAATTGAGAAATTCACCACATTGATACTAAATTGAAATTAAACTAATTTAGATTACTAATGCATGATATGGAATGCAAAAATGTCCGAATAGCTGTTTAAATACGGTATTCGACCTAATTCGTGCTATTCTCGGTCTAATCGGCTAAAATCTTCAATTTAACTCCAAATCAATTCTTTTCACTTTCTATGCTCCAATTATACCTAAATTACCTCAGTGAATGTGAATGAGGTTCAATTTATTGGTCCCGAGTCAATAATTACACATGTCTATATGTTGAGCAAAAATTCGTATTTTCACACTAAAATTTCCCATTTAATTTCTAGCCTCACCAAACATCAAATATCACCAAAATATCATGAAATATCATCAAATTCAGCCACAATATTCTCCCTAGGAAATTCGGCCAATGATGGTAATGGGGGAAAATGAATTCTTTTCTTGTTGTTTTGTTTTTAGATATGCTAAACTAACTTAAAACATTAACATAACTTAAAATCAAATCAATCTAACTTCATTCTCTCTCCATACCCATTTGGGAAGCCATGAATTCACCATGAAAACATGAAATCTAACCATGAAAAATAAGGAGAAAAGCATGGGAAAGGTAGATCACAAGTCAAAATCAAGAAATTTTACCTTTGATTGCTTGATTCCTTGAAATCCCACACTTTTTCTTTAATTTTCCCACCTAGGTTTCTTGTTTTTCTTTTCCTCTCTTTGTTCTTGCTATGGCCAGCCACATGAAGAGAAAATAAGCTGATTTTTTCTGATTTTAAAGCCAAAAAAATAAATGAATATTAACTTGACACATGTCACCATCTCATTGGTCCATTTTTAATTTCTTAACTATTAAGCTTTCTTTCTCCACCACTTAAATTCCTTCAATTATCCATGATAATATTGGATAAAATCCATGTGTTGGACAAGTGTCGGGTGTGTAAAATTACAAATTTGCCCTTAAGGTGGCAAAAGTACCATTTTATCCCTATGCTACAAAAATACCGAGATTATAATTTTTTCACTTCTAAATCTCAAATCATACTCCAATACTCTAATCATACTCCAATAAGTCAAATGGGGCCAAAAAACTTTTTTCTAAAAATTCCCATTTTGTCCCTAGGTGGCAAATGATCATTTTGCCCCTAGATAGTGAAAATTTCGGTTTGACTCCAAATTGATCTTCAAACTCTGAATTACCATTTTGAGTCATCCATGGACTGTAAAACTCTCAATTTCACCTTAAAATTCCTATTTGATCTAGTTCGAGGCTTAAATCAACTTTGTTGTTCTTCTAGGTACAATACCGACTTTTGTAAATTTTTCGAGACTCTCCTAGCATGCAAACATGCTATCCATCACATGTATGTCATGACAAGTATTTTATAAGGTCGGACTTTACAACACTACCCCCTTTAAAATAAAATTTTGACCTCAAAATTCACTTACCAGATTCCAAGAAAAGATGTGGATATTAGTTTCTCATCTGGCGCTCGACTTCCTACATCATCTCTTCCATTCGAGCATTTTTCCATAATACTTTCACCATTGGAATACTCTTGTTCCTTAGCACTCTATCCTTTCGATCTAGAATACGTACAAGCTGCACCTCGAACTTCAAATCTTCATGCAACTCAATGGGAGGTGTTTCTAGAATGTGAGAGGGATCGAGAACATACTTTTTCAACATTGAGACGTGGAAGACATTATGAATCCGATCTAACTCCGGGGGTAATTCAAGTTTGTAAGCTATTGGCCCAATCCTTTCAATGATACAAAAGGGTCCAATGTATCTCGGATTGAGCTTTCCCCTCTTTGCGAATCGAATCACACCTTTCATTATCCAATAAATACCACAAATTATCCCAATAGTATAATCAAATAAGATTTAATACTTGGAATTTTCAAATTATTACCTTTCCAAGGAGAAACCTTAAGAAAAACTTTATTGTCAACTTCAAACTCCAAATCTTTCCTTCGTTTATCAGAATAACTCTTCTGCCTATCTTGAGCTATCCTTAATCGCTCTCTGATAATCTTGATTTTGTCATTTGTCAAATCAATCATTCCACATTAACCAATTTCCTCTCTCCCACTTCATCCCAACAGAGTGGAGTTCGACACTTTCTTCCATACAAAGCCTCGTATGGTGCCATCCCAATACTAAGTTGAAAACTGTTATTATACACGAACTCTACCAATGGCAAGTGTCTGTCCTAACTCCCAATGAAGTTAATGACACAAACCCGTAACATATCTTCCAAGGTCTGAATAGTCTTTTCATATTGACCATCAGTTTACGAATGAAAGGCAATACTAAATCTCAATTTTGTTCTGAGAGCTTCCTGAAATTTCGACCAAAATTGAGAAGTAAACCGAGGGTCTCGATCTGACACAATAGAAATTGGAACTCCGTGTAACCTCACAATCTCATCTATATAAAGTTTCGCCAGTTTCTCAATAGAATACGTGCTATGGATAGCCAAGAAATGGGCGGACTTAGTCAATCTATCAACAATCACCCAAATAGCATCTTTCCCACTCTGTGTCCGTGGCAAACCCAATACAAAGTCCATAGTCACGTGTTCCCACTTCCATTCAGGAATCGATAAAGGCTAAAGAGTACCTGACGATTTTTTGATGCTTTGCCTTGATCTGTTGGCATGTGAGACATTTTGCTACAAACTCTGCTATGTCTCATTTCATACCTGGCCACCAATAACTTTCCTTAATAGTCTGATACATCTTGGTGCTTCCGAGATGTAAAGCATAGGCGAAAAAATGAGCTTTCTTTAAGATAGCTCATCTCAACTGATCATCCTTAGGGACATAAATTCAGTCTCTAAGCATCAAGGTACCATCATCACTAAGTCTAAACTCACTAGTTTCTCCATCTTGCAGCTTTTGAACTTCTTGTTTCAACCAATCATCAGATTTTTGCAATTCTCTGATTTGATTCAACAATGAAGGTCTCACAACGAAACTAGCAAGTTGGGTTCCATCCTCACCATTATTCAACTGGATCCCTAGAGATTTGATCTCAAGTAATATCGAAAAATAAGAACTCTGAAGTACAGCTAATGAAGATGAGGATTTATGACTTAAAGCATCCGCTACAACATTTGCCTTCCCTAGATGATAATTAATCACCAAGTCGTAATCCTTAATCAACTCCAGCCACTGTCTTTGTCTCAAATTAAGTTCTTTCTGGGTGAGCAAATATTTCAAACTCTTATGATCAGTAAAAATCCGACAACGCTCACCATATAAATAATGTCTCCAAATCTTCAATGCGAAGACTACTGCTGCTAACTCCAAGTCATGAGTATGGTAATTAGTCTCGTGCTTCTTCAACTGCCTGGAAGCATAAGCTATTACTTTTTCATCCTGCATCAATACGCACCCTAATCCTAACTTAGATGCATCACTGTATACCACAAATTCTTTTCCATTAATAGGAAGTGTTAAAACGGGAGCGGAGGTCAATCGGTTCTTTAGCTCCTGAAATCGATTCTCACAAACATCATCCCACTCAAACTTAACTCCTTTACGAGTCAAACGAGTCAAAGGAGCTGGTATCAATGAAAATCCTTGAACAAATCTCCGATAATAGCCGGCTAAGCCAAGGAAACTGCGAATCTCAGTTACCGTTCTCGGTTGCTCCTATTGTAAGATTGCCTCAATCTTCTTGGGATTGACATAAATTTCAGCTCCGGACACCACATGTCCCAAGAAAATCACTTCCTTTAACCAGAACTCACATTTAGAGAACTTGGCATAGAGTTGTCTCTCGTGCAAAGTTTGCAACACAATGCCCAAATGGGCAACATGTTCATCATCATTCTTCAAATAAACCAGGATGTCATCTATGAACACTATCACAAACTTATCCAAGTATGGATGAAACACCTTGTTCATAAGATCCATAAAAACTGTCGGGGCATTGGTCAAACCAAACGGCATCACTAGAAACTCATAATGCCCATAACGCTTCCTGAAGGCAGTATTGGGTACATCTTGCTCCTTAATCTTCAACTGATAATACCCAGATCTCAAATCAATCTTAGAGAACACTATAGCACCTCGTAATTGATCAAAAAGATCATCGATCTGGGGTAAAGGGTATTTATTCTTAATGGTCACTCGGTTCAGTTGACGGTAATCGATACACAATCAAAGAATGCCATCTTTCTTTTTAACAAATAGGACTGGTGCTCCCCAAGGAGAAATGCTAGGGCGAATGAAACCATTATCCATTAAATCTTGCAACTGAACTTTCAGTTCCTTCAACTCTACCGGAGCCATTCTATATGGAGGGATAGAAATAGGTGTGGTACCCGAAAGTAAATAAATAGGGAACTCAAGCACTTGATCAGGAGGTAGTCTCGGTAACTCATCAGGAAATACATCAGAAAACTCACTTATTATTGGGACATCCTCTAACTTAGGTTCCCCCTTTGAAGTATCAATCACGTGTGCCAAATAAGTCGAATACCCTTTTTGCACTAATTTCAAAGCTTTGATGGCCGAGATTACACAAGTCGGTAATACTCGATGTTCCCCTACAAACACAATCTGTGCTCCCTCTGAATTTCGAAGAATAACTTCTTTCCGAAAATAATCCACATTCTTCCGATGTGCAGTTAACCGGTCCATACCTAATATTAAATCAAAATCCAAGATCTCTAGAGGAATTAAGTCACCCATAAATTCTTCCTCACCTACCCTTACCCCACAATCTCTATAACAAGTATTTCTAATCAACTATTCTCCTAGAGGGGTATGCACTACAATTTCTCCCTCTAATGGTGACAGGTTTCTATCAGCAATTGATGCAAATGCCGTACTCACATAAGATCTATCTGAGCTAGAATCTATCAAAACATAAGCATCTTTATTAAATAAATACATAATACCTGTCACTGCTCCAGGTCAGACTCGTGCCTCATCTTGCGTCACTGCGAAAACTCTTGTCGAAGTACGAGTCTGTGGTCTCGAAGGTGGATGTGCTGGGGTATTACTTTCCACACCAGATCATATGGCTACTCCCTGTCTCGATGGTAACCCAGCAGAATCTTTCCTCTGCATATCAGTGCGAGCTGGTGGAGATGATGTAGCTACATTGGTTCGTCCTAACCGTGGGCAATTACTCCTATTATGACCCAGCTGACCATAATGAAAACATAGTGCACGCCCCTTACATAGCCCAACATGATAATTCCCACAATTTCTGCATCTGTGAAAATCTCCAAAACTCTTTCCAGAATTAGTCATAGCAGATCTGCTAAACCTAGAAGGTCTCTGTTGTGATTGTGGAAATGGAGGTCGAGGAGATGTCACTGAAACAGAAGTAGTGCTCCCTGAAGTCGTTGAGCCCTTGCCTTTCTTTGGTGGTTAACTAGAAGATACACTAGGATTCTTTTTTTTTGCAAACTCAGTCCGAATCCTCTTATTCTCAATCGAGAGCTTCTCAGCCCGTAAAGCCATATGTACCACATCCTTATGTGGCTCCCTACCAGTCACTGCCATCCGCTCTCTAATCTCATTACAGAGCCCTTCCTTGAAATAACTGGGTTGATCTTGCTCAAATTTCACTAGATCCGGCACATATAACATAAACTTGTTAAAACGAGTCTTGTACTCCTCTATAGTTAGATTTCCTTGTTTCAAGCTCAGAAATTCTCTTTTCTTTTCTTTCTGATGAAAGTAAGTGAAATACTGACCATCAAATTCTCTGAGGAAGTAAGACCATGTCTGCGGAGTAGTGGAATGAGACTTCACCGAATTCCACTAGGTACGAGCCCTCTTTTCTAATAATCTCGTAGCCACCATCAGCTTCATGTCGTCATCTAATCTCATATCAAAGAGAGTCTCTGAAACCTAATTAATCCAGTCCTTTGCCACAGTGGCATCCAACTCACCTGTGAAAGACACATAACCTAATTGTCTAGCCTTCTTCAGCTTCTTGGAAATGGATACATCCTGTACTGGCTGAATTGAAGAAGTAGCTGGAGGAATTATAGGTGGAACTTGACCAGTCTGAGCTTGACCAGCCATTGCAGTAAAGAAAGCTGCCAATGCTTGTGCTGCCTCAGTAGGCATGGTAGGAATACTAGTGGGTGGCTGAGGAGATGGAGGATGTGGAGGACTATTGGCCTACTTAGCAGCGGGTGCTACCCGAATGGTGGATGCAGTCGATTCCTCCTCTACTGTATCTGGCTGATGACGTTGGGAACGACCTCTTCCCTTCCCAACCGATCTAGTGAGAGGTGGGCTTCCGCGTCGAGGAGGCATTATAATCTATAAAAGAATATGAGCAAGTTTAGGCAACCTTAGGCTCTATATGCAGATGCATGCATTCTATTCAACCTAACCTAATTTAATCCGGGGCCACACTAATATTGTAAATTTTTAAAACCACTTTAAAACCAAAAACTCTTATCTTTAAAACCAAAAGTTCTGATACCAATCGAATTGTCACGACCCGGTACTCCCCTCGAGTCCGTGACAACCGCCATGGTACCCCGATAGACACTCATTTCTCGGAATGCCAATCGGGACCTTGCAACGCTTAATATCAGTATCTCATTTCCCTCGTGAGCAACCGTTGCCAAAAATCATGTTCTAAAAGATTTTAAGCTATTTTCAACTCAAAACAAATAAAATAATAATTTTCGTCTTACAGGGGTATTTTAGTCATTTTTCCCAAAAAATTTCGAAACCGGCTAAAATGTAATTTACAGTTACAAAACACATAATTCATAATCAAAAGTGAGTTTTTAAGTCTAAAATCTTCATTTAAAATGAAATTTTGATTATTTGGATATACTAAGAAAATAAAAGAAATGTTAAATAAAATATTCTATTTTCTTATAAAATAATATTTTTAGAGTTATACGTAAATAATTTTTATAGCGTAAAAGTTAAATAAATTTATACATACTGTAATACAGTAAGCCAAAATATTTAATTAAATTTACAATAACAAGAGGGCCCTGAATAAACAAAAGTAAAGAGAGTTGTGAACCTACGGTTTGGAAAATGTAGATCCAACGATAATCCTCAATGAGATCAGCTATCTACAGTTTATACTAAACCTGAAACGGGTGGAAAGGAGGGTGGTGAGATCATAAAATCCCAATGAGTAAACAGACATCATCATAAACATCTAGAGTTGAGTACATGGAGACAATAAAGTAAATCATCGTAAACTGGGTCACAGCATTAGAATACATTTCATTGAAAATACGTGAAGAGGCGTATGAATCTCATAAAAATTAGGCTTGTGCCATAAATCCATTTTTAGGGACACCTTGGCCGAGGCATCCTACCGAGACTGCCAAGGCTGTTAAAAATTCACATTTCGCATAAATCATATTTTAATTTTGAAACATAGCCATTCCTTGGCGTTGGCTGAGTTCCCCCTCACGTGGTGGTTTGGCGTGAAGTGAACCCTAAACTTTACCCCAGGAGATACCCTACGCGCCTCTTCGTTCGAGGTAAGAATATAATGGGGTTTACTGTGCCCTTCTAGAAGCCTGGTCCCCAAAAACCCCCTACTACAGTGATTAATTAATATATATCCACCATATAATAAAATTTTGAGGGCATGACAGGGCTAATGAAATACTACCTAGCCTGCAAGGGTAAACTAAAACAATTCATACAATTCATAAAACACAGCCCAGCCAGTCATGCCAACACAATAACAATATAACATAAGCCATCAATTTAAACAATCAAATTGCCACAATTAAAAGTCTCCGTGCACTCTATTTTTTTTAAAATCATTATTAGTTTCAAAACAATTTATAATTTAATTTCATTGAAACACCTTTATTCATAAAACATGAAAATTTACCTTTTAAATCCATTTTTCCATAGAATTCATGAAATCATCTAAAAACCACCCTAGATAATTAAAATGATAGTAAGTTTACTCACAATGTCTAGAATGCAGACTTTTGAAGTACTCTGTCTACTGGTCCTCGGATGCAATTTCCTTGCCTTTATCGGAGGACTCACCACCTTGACACAGTACAAAATTAAGAAATTCACCACATTGATACTAAATTGAAATTAAACTAATTTAGGCTACTAATGCATGATATGAAATGCAAAAATGTCCGAATAGCCGTTTAAATACGGTATTCGACCTAATTCGCGCTATTCTTGGTCTAATCGGCTAAAATCTTCAATTTAACTCCAAATCAATTCTTTTCACTTTCTACACTCCAATTATACCTAAATTACCTCAGTGACTGTTAATGAGGTTCAATTTATCGATCCCGGGTCAATAAATACACATGTCTATATGTTGAGCAAAAATTCGTATTTTTGCACTAAAATTTTCCATTTAATTTCTAGCCTCACCAAACATAAAATATCACCAAAATATCATGAAATATCATCAAATTCAGCCACAATATTCTTCCTAGGAAATTCGGCCAATGATGGTAATGGGGGAAAATGAATTCTTTTCTTGTTGTTTTGTTTCTAAATATGCTAAACTAACTTAAAACACTAACATAACTTAAAATCAAATCAATCTAACTTCATTCTCTCTCCATACCCATTTGGGCAGCCATGAATTCACCATGAAAACATGAAATCTAACCATGGAAAATAAGGGGAAAAGCATGGGAAAGGTAGATCACAAGTCAAAATCAAGAAATTTTACCTTTGATTGCTTGATTCCTTGAAATCCCACACTTTTTCTTTACTTTTCCCACCTAGGTTTCTTGTTTTTCTTTTCCTCTCTTTGTTCTTGCTATGGCCGGCCACATGAAGAGAAAATAAGCTGATTTTTGCTGATTTTAAAGCTAAAAAAATAAATGGATATTAACTTGACACATGTCACCATCCCATTGGTCCATTTTTAATTTCTTAACTATTAAGCTTTCTCTCTCCACCACTTAAATTCCTTCAATTATCCATGATAATATTGGATAAAATCCATGTGCTGGACAAGTGTCGGGTGTGTAAAATCACAATTTTACCCCTAAGGTGGCAAAATTACCATTTTACCCCTGAGTTGGTAAAATTACCATTTTACCCCTATGCTCCGAAAATACCGAGATTACAATTTTTTCACTTATAAACCTCAAATCTTACTCCAATACTCTAATCATACTCCAATAAGTCAAATGGGGCCAAAAAAATATTTTCTAAAAATTCTCATTTTGTCCCCAGGTGGCAAATGACCATTTTACCCCTAGATAGTGAAAATTTTGATTTGAGTCCAAATTGATCTCAAACTCTGAATTACCGTTTTGAGTCATCCATGGACCGTAAAACTCTCAATTTCACCTTAAAATTCCTATTTGATCTAGTTCGAGGCTTAAATCAACGTTGTTGTTCCTCTAGGTACATTATCGACTTTTGTAAATTTTTCGGGACTCTTCTAGCATGCAAACATTCTATCCATCATATGTATGTCATGACAAGTATTTATAAGGTTGAGCTTTATAGGTTGAGGAGAGGATTCGGGTTGAGGAGACGGTTGAGGTGGTGATTTTTCAAGGGACTGTTTAGGGGATGAAATCTCGAGAGGGTGTTGAGGAGAGGAGATTGGTGCTAGCTTGGCTTTCTCAGCCAATCTAGATGATTTTCTCCTTTTGATAAATTTTGTTTTTGTTGCCATTGTTTTCTTGCCCATGCTTGGTGGTTTGGATTTTTTCTGTGGTTCTTTAGCAACTTTTTCTTTGCTTTTCCCTGACTGCCCTTCTGCTGTAGGAGCTGATGCATATGCTATTTGTTGATCTTTTCCCTTAGCTTCCACTTTCTCAACTTGCTCTTCTTGAACCATTTGATGGAATAGTCCCATGATAGACACCTTTTCAAAAAGTGGAGGAGATGGTTGAGGTTCTAGTTGAGGTTGGGGTTTAGAGGGAGGATTTCCATTAAAAGATCCAAGTACCTCGGTACCTTGATCAGATTCATCCTTGTCTTGAGACTTAGGTGAGGGTGATTTTCTTGGCTATTCCACCTCAGGCTCATGGCCTTCAGCTTGCACCTTAGCTTCTTGTCCTGTTGGAGCCAAACTAGAAGTTGTAGAGCTGTCTACTGAAGCTTGTTCAGATGGCACTTTTTCTTTTCCTTTCATTTTGCTCTTTATTTCTGTTAACCTTTCCTCAATTTTTAGAATTCTTGCTCCCTGATCAGTGAGCTTCCCATCAATTTTCATTAGCAGATTAAAAATTACCTCATTTGAGAATTGAGATCGTGCTGCCTCTGGTTGAGCAAGAAAAAAGGATTCTTTTCCTAGACCCGCCTTGGTGGTTTTAATGTATTGTTCTCCATTTAGTTTGTACCCCATTTTAGGTAAGCTACCTAGGTAAATGGCTTGGTCTTTGGTCTTAACTTTGTCAGCCTCATACCTAGAGCTCCAAATTCCTTTCTTCTGCACTAGAGAAGTGATGATATTTCCATAAGGCAAGTTGATCTTCTCTAGTCTGCATGCACCCCTCATTCTTTCAATCATGAACCTTCCTAGATTAAGTGCTACACCATTAAATGCATGTTCCATTAGCCACAAATCTCGGAGGCTAATGTAACTTAAGCTTCCACTCCTGCCATGAATATTGGCAGCAACAAAATAGGGCAAAATTCTTATTTGTGGACTTGTGATAAGTCTTGCATTACTCTTGGAGGAATACTTTCCTTTCTTTCCTGTGATTACTTCCCACAAGAATGAGGGGTCATACTTCTTAGGAAACTCAAATTCCCCCTCATTACATTTTATCTTAAGAAGTTCCCCTAAGTCTGTTGCAGTGACAGTGAATTCTTTCCCATTTAAAAACACATTTAGACCCTCATTAGAATAATCCTCTGGTTCCTTCAGTTTATCCTTATCAACAACAATACTTTAATAAAACTCTTTAACTAAGCTGGCACTATATGAATAATTTTTAAATGTGCTAAATTCTTTCAATTTTAATTCTTCAAAATAATCTGACAAGCTTGTTAGAATTTCAGGCATTTCACTAAAACTTTCCCAATCAATATATTTTCCACAGGTGATTAGTGCATTCTTTATTTTTCTAAATCTCTCTTCATGCACTCTATTTCTGAATTTGGAAGATGAAGAAGTACCTTTCTTATGTAGTTTACTATTTACTTCCTTCTTTTTAGATTTTTGGCTTTTTGATTTTCTAGACTCTTTACTTGCAGAGCCCAACTCAATTTTCTTCTTCTTCTTCAGTTTTTCAACTTGGAGACTTTCTTCCATCGGCCTTTTTCCTTTATTCTTCTCAATAATTTCTTAGCTTTGAGATGTTTTAGCCATTTGATTTAGAAGATTTGGGATTCAGAGTTTTGAATGGTTGAGAAGTGAGGGTTTTGGTTTCAGATTTCGGTTTCATCAGAGAATGAGAGAGAATAAAGAAAATGGGTTGAGAGCAGTTTAATTCCAAATGAAAAAACTGTTTAACTTCCCCTATTTAAGTCCAATTTGTAACTCCCCTTTGAAAATTCAAAAATTGCCTCATAAATTAATTTTTGGTTTGAGTGATTTTTCTTCTTTATTTTTGTTTCCTCGTAGGCAGTTTTTTCCTATTATTCTATTCCTCATGCCTTCATTTTAACTGAGTCTTATTATTTAATGAAACAGAATACTCTTAGTTGACTAAGACCTCTCTTAGTCGACTAAGTGTCTTCTATTTTATATGAGATCAGAATTTTACCTACAACTAATGCATATTAATCATTCCTAAATTCCTTCTAATTTCACAAAATCTATATTCATTTAGAGGTTTGGTAAAAATGTCAGCTAATTGATGTAAAGTATTCACAAATTCAATTTTGACATCTCCTTTCAGTATATGGTCTCTAACAAAATGGTGCCTAATCTCAATGTGTTTAGTTCTAGAATGCTGCACAGGAATTTTAGATATATTGATTGCACTTGTGTTATCACAGAAGATTGGTACATTATGTATTGTAATTCCAAAATCTCTTAGTTGTTATTTGATCCATAAAATCTGAGCACAACAACTACCTAGAGAAATATACTCTGCTTTAGCTGTAGAAAATGCTACAGAATTTTGTTTCTTACTTGACCAAGATACTAGCATACTTTCTAGAAATTGGCATGTTCCACTAGTACGTTTTCTATCAGTTTTGCTTCCTACAAAGTCTGCATCCGAATAGCCTACAAGATCAAATGATGATTCTCTAGAATACCATATTCCTAAGGTTTGTGTTTCTATGAGGTATTTAAAAATTCTCTTAACAGCAGTTAAGTGTGATTCTTTAGGTTGTGAGTAAAATTTAGCACACAAACACACACTAAACTGAATATCTGATCTGCTTGTTGTTAAGTAAAGAAGTAATCTGATCATACCTCTATAGAGCTTTTGATTAATACTTTTCCTTTCTTATCAGCATCAAGTTTGGTGGATGGACTCATTAGTGTGCAGATTGGCTTTAGCTTCAACATATCAAACTTTTTGAGCATATCTTGAATGTATCTTTCTTGGTTGATGAAGATTCCTTTTTCACTTTGTTTTATTTGGAGGCCAAGAAAGTACTTCAGCTCACCCATCATGCTCATATCAAATTCACCCTGCATTTCTTTGGCAAAATTCTTGCACAGAGCCTCATTAGTTACACAAAATACAATATCATCCACATAAATTTGGAAAACAATTAAATCATTTAAATATTTTTTGATGAACAATGTAGTATCAATGTTGCCCCTAACATATCCTTTTTCAACCAGAAATTTTGAAAGTCTCTCATACCAAGCTCTAGGAGCTTGTTTCAATTCATACAAGGCTTTGTGAAGTTTGAGAACATGATCTGGTTTTTCAAAGTCTTCAAATCCTGGTGGTTGTTCAACATACACTTCCTCTTGAATGAAACCATTTAAGAATGCACTCTTTACATCCATTTGGTATAATTTAAAATTCATAAAGCATGCAAAAGCAAGCAATAACCTTATGGCTTCAATCCTGGCAACAGGTGCAAATGTTTCAACATAGTCAATTCTTTCCTCTTGGTTGTATCCTTGGGCTACTAACCTAGCTTTATTTCTAACTACATTTCCTTGCTCATCTACCTTATTTCTAAACACCCATTTTGTTCCAACAATAGGGTGGTTTAAAGGCCTTGATACTAATGACCACACACAGTTTCTTTTGAATTGATCAAGTTCCTCTTGCATGGCCAATATCTAGCTTTCCTCTTTTTCTGCTTCCTCAAATGTCTTAGGCTCAATTTGAGATATGAAAGTTGAAAACTCGCAAGTCTCTCTAGTTGTTCTCCTAGTCTTAACTCATTGTGAAACATCACCTATGATTAGATCTTGTGGATGATCTTTTGCATATCTCCAACTCCTTGAAAGATCACTATGCTGATTTTCTGTTCTTTGCAAAGTTTCTAGAGTTTGAGTTTCATATTTTCTTCTAGGTGAGCTTTCTTCATTATTTTTATTGTTCTCTAATCTCATTTCTTCCATTTGCTTTTCTAGGATTTCTACATCATCATCATCAG
Organism: Theobroma cacao; assembly: GCF_053813885.1. Taxonomy (NCBI): domain Eukaryota; kingdom Viridiplantae; phylum Streptophyta; class Magnoliopsida; order Malvales; family Malvaceae; genus Theobroma; species Theobroma cacao. The sequence goes on along the minus strand of NC_142648.1, from coordinate 10,225,869 downwards.
CACGAATTTCCTTTTGTAAGGCATTGGACTTAATAAAAAACTACATGGATTGATTTTTCAGCATTTAAAGTTCTTTTGTTGAAAACTCTATAAGCCTTTGAGTTTAATGCATATCCTAAAAATATTGCTTCATCACTCTTTGCATCATACTTACTTAAGGACTGTTTTCCATTATTTAACACAAAACATTTACAACCAAAACTCCTAAGGTGTGAAATGTTTGGTTTCCTACCCTTATAAAGTTCATAAGAATCTTTGATATCATGGCTCTAATTGATACTCTATTAAGTATATATGCTGCTATGTTCACTGCCTCAGCCCAAAAATATTTTGGAAGGTTATTCTCACACAGCATAGTTCTAGCCATTTCTTTTAAGGTTCGATTTTTCCTCTCTACAACTCCATTTTGCTGGGGTGTTCTAGGTGCAGAAAAATTATGATCCAACCTCTTTTCATTACAAAATTTCTCAAATTCATCATTTTCAAATTCTCCTCCGTGATCACTCCTAATACTAACTATGGTTAGTCCTTTTTCATTCTTAACTTTTCTACAATGACTTATAAATGCTGCTAGAGCATCATTCTTATGAGCAAGAAAATAAACCCAAGTGTACCTAGAGTAGTCATCAACTATTACAAATCCATAAGATTTTTCTTCTAGACTTGTTGTACTTATTGGACCAAATAGATCGATGTGCACAATCTTTTTAGTCTTAAAGAATGTTCTAACTTGTTTTCCTAGTTGGCAAGCATCACATATTTTATCATTTTCAAATTTTATATCTGGCAATCCAACAACTAGATTTTTCTTGATTAATTTTGTCATAGTATGCATGCTTACATGTCCTAGTCTTCTATGCCATAACCAACTATCATTTTCAACATTTGTTACTAAACACATTTCACAATTTATATCAAGATCTTCAAGAAACACAACATACATATTCTTTAATCTTCTTCCTATAAATGAAACTTTATTTGCGCTTATATCTATTATGTCACACTTATTTGAATCAAAGCATACTTTAAATCCTTTGTCACATAATTGACTAATGCTCAATAAATTATGTTTTAAGCCTTTAACCAATAACACATGACTGATTTGAGTTTGGGAGTTCTTACCAACAGTTCCTATACCATGGATTCTACCTTTTGAATCATCACCAAAGGAAACGGTACCTCCATTTCTTTTGTCCAACTGAGCAAATAACATTTCATCTCTTGTCATCTGTTGTGAGCAGCCACTATCCTTATACCAATGTTGTTTCCTCTTGAGTTGAGCTCTTGAACATGTCTCTCTTGAGTGCAGCTCAACCTACAAAATAAAATTTCAGTTTTTCTTTATAGGTACCCATACCTTGATGGGTCCTTGATTATTAGCAGCAACATAAGATCCTTTTGGAACCCATATTTTTCTTATTTTCTGCACACTTCTTTTCTTAAAACAATCATATGACAAATGATCAATTTTATTACAAATATAGCATCTAAATACTGCATTTGTAGAATTTTTCTTATAATATGCATTTCTTTTTGAAGTTTCATTTTTCAAACATTTAAGAGCTATGTTTTCATCAAGTGTTTTTTGCAAAGCTTCAGACTTATTGTCTAGCTCTAATTTTAAAACTTCAAAATCTGTTTTTGAGTGTTCTAACTCAACTTGCAGAAAATTTCTTTGCTCAAAAATAGAATTGTACTTTTCTCTTATCTTTTCTAAATCGTTTTCAAGAGATGCAGTCTTTTTCTTTAAAATCTTGTATTTTGAAAAGAGTTTTTCAAATTCTTCATAAAGACACTCATACTCATCTTATAATTCATCAACAGAAATATCACAAGGGGATGAGAATATCTTGGATTATTTTCCTGTGCCATCAAACACAAATTGGCCTTTTCCTTAGCTTTTTCTTCCTCACTTTCAGAACTTGATGTGTCACTGTCTGACTAAGTAGCTGCCACCATTGCCTTATTTAATTTCTTGTTTTTCTTTGGAGTTTCATCTTTTAGCAATAGGCATTTTGACTTAAAATGTCTAGGCTTCTTACATTCGTAGTAAGTCAGCTTCTCCTTTTTGTTGGAGTCATTTTTGTTTCTGGTTTTCCATGAAGGACCTTGATCTTTTCTAAACCCTCTTCTAGCTAGTCTTCAGTTTCTTATTCCCATAAGCTTTCTGAATTTCCTTGCAACTAGTGCCAACTCTTCATCATCATCACAAGATAGCTCTTCCAACTCTTCTTCAAGAATGCTTGCTTTTAGTGCAATGCTCTTTTTCTTTTCTTTTGCTTCCCTCCTATCTTCTTATTCTTCTTCCTTGAGTTCTAACTCATGAGTGAGGAGAAAACCACAAATCTTATCTAGAGTAATAACATTTAGATCCTTGGCTTCCCGAATTACAATCACTTTAGGCTTCTAATTTTTTGGTAGGCTTCTAAGAAGTCTTTTAACAATCTCATGCTCGAGTATTGGTTTGCCTAATTGACTTAATTTGTTTGTGATGTTTGTGAATCTATCCAACATGTTGGTGATATCTTCACCAGGCTCCATCTTAAACATTTCATAATAATGTGTCAAGAAGGCTAATAATCCTAAGCTTATCCCACACTTGTTTAATTGTTGTACAGCTTGATACTTTATTAAACTCGGTGGGAGTTAAGGCACAATGTTGTTTAGACTCTCATAGTTTCAGCCTCGGTCTATTCAGACCTTGGCTTTGGGATCATCTCATTTGTCACTACATTTAGAGTTGAGGGAATGTATGGACCATCTATTATAACATCCCACATCTCATAATCAATTGCTCTAATATATATAGACAACCTAGTGCTCCAATAAAGATAGTTAGAGCCATCAAACAGAGGTGATCTGTTTGTTGATTGTCCCTCAGCAACTACTGATTTTAGTTGAGCCATTTGGATCCTCCCAATTGTTAGACCTTAATAATAGGAAACTTGCTTTGATACCACTTGTTGGTCCCAAATAAATGTGTTAGAATGGGGGTGAATAGTACTTTTTGGCTTTTACTCAAATTGACTCTTAGTTGAAGACAAATGCAAGATAAGAGGAAGAATGAAAATAAAACAAAAATAGAGTAAATAAGATAGCAAAATTTAAAGTGGTTCTGTCTAAGACCTACATCCACTACCTTGATTATCCAACCAAGAATTTTCCAACCAATCCACTAAGAACGGGTGAAATTAACAAGCTTTCACCAAGCTTTACAATGGCTTTTACCAAGCTTAGCCAAAACTTTTCACAATAGTTTTTTCCGGGCTCAACTATAACCCAACACCTAACTTTTCAAGGCTAAGTTAGAACCTTAACACAATCAAGCAATCCTAGCTTGAAACAAACACTTAGAGTGACTCCCTCACTCTAAGAACATAAAGAGAGAAGTAAAAAGAGTGTACCTATGATCACAAAGTTGATCTAAGTGGTACCAAGTGAAGTGCCTAGTTCAAATACAAAGATTAGAGTGAAGTGTAGAAAGTATTTTTGAGAATATTTGCTATTTTGAGCTCTTTTTTTTCTTGGAACCCTTGAAAAATTTTTTCTAGCTATTGGAACCCTCTTTTCTACTTGGAGAAACAACTCTGATGGTAGTTTGATAGTTTTCTAGCCATTGGAAACAACTGGGAGTTGGTTTTAGCCGTTAAACTGTCTTTTAGTGTAGAATTCAAACTTGTAGGTAGAATGCTCTTAGTCAACTAAGTCGTCTTTATCTTTTGTTCCCAGTTTCTAGCAGTTCTAGCAGTGTGTACTTAGTCGACTAACTCATTCCTTGGTCGACTAAATTGGTTTTGTTTCTTAATACTCTTCAGCCCGCCATTCTTCCAATTTGAATCTTAATTGACTAAATCTTCCTTAATCAACTAAGGGGCTTCTGTCTTATTGGTCAAATGTGACTTCCTTACTTCTATGCTCTTTGATATGTGCATTTTAATGATTGAATATTTATTTGCATACAATTTTGTCCTGCACACTCAAGTAGAAATATTAGACACACATGAAATGGGAATGTTTTACTGTCATAAAAAACTAATGGAGCCAACAGGATGTAACTGCTTGCTTTTTCTCTTTATCTACAGGTTCACTTTTTTTGGCAGTGTGAACCAATTCAGGAGACTTCCTTACTGATGTTGGTGTCTAAGCTTTGGCTTTTCCTACTTCTTTCTTTACTTGTTTTTCTCTGACCATTTGATGAAAAATATCCATGATTGATACTTCCTCAGTGTTAGGTGGAGAAGGTTGTTCTGGCTAATGTTCCTCAAGTGGGGGGTTGTCATTAAAATATCCAAGTATTTGAGTGCCTTCAATTGATTCTTCTTCATTTTGAGGCTCAGGAGAGGGAGATTTCCTTGGTTGATCAGATTGACCTTCAACTTGAAAGACAGGATCTTTAGCAACTTGTTCAACTTGTGCTATACTTGCAGTTGTAGAGGTGTCTTCAACTGCAGGGTCAGTAGTAGACTTTCCTTTTTCCTTTATCATATTTTCCAGTTCTTTCAATTTCTCTTCAATTTGCTGCATCTTTGCTTATTGATCAGTGAGTTTTCCCTCGATCCTTATCAGTAAGTTCAAAATCAAGTCTTTAGAGATTTGGGAGGGTACTGTTTCTGTCTGAGCAGGGATTGCAGAGGCCTTGGGGGTTTTAACAAATTTTTCACTTTCAAGTTTGTACCCCATCTTTGGCAAACTTCCACGGTAAATTGCCTGGTCCCTACTCTTTACTTGATCATTCTTATACCTTGAGCTCTAAATCCCCTTTTTCTTTACCAGTGAGGTGATTGTATTCTCATAAAGTAGATTTGCTTTATCAATCTGACAAGTTCCTCTCATCCTCTCAATCATGAATCGGCCCAAGTTGAGTGGAGTAGCATTAAAGGCATGCTTCATTAGCCACATGTCCTGAAGACTTACATAGCTGAAACTACCTCTTCTCTCATGAATATTTGTAGCAATAAAGTAATGTAGGATTCTAATGTGAGGGCTTCTGATAAGACTGGCATAACTCTTGGAGGAATATATTTCTTTTTTTCTTGTGATTACCTCCTACAAAGATGAGGGATCATAGTTCTCAAGAATTTCATAATCACCCTCTTCACATTCAATCTGTAGAAAACTTCCCAAATCTGCAGCAGTCACCACAAACTCTTTTTCATTTAAGAAGACATTCAGACCATCATTACTAAAATCCTCAGGTTCTTCAAGGTCACTCTCTTCTAATGCTATGCTTGCGTAAAATTTCTTTACGAGACTAGCATTATAGGTTCTATTTTTAAAAGTGCTAAATTTCTTCAATTTCATTTCCTTAAAATAATTTGATAAACTTAAATTTTCGAGGTCTTATCAAAGCTTTCCTAGTCGATAAATTTATCACATGTAATAAAAGCATTCTCTATCTTTTTGAACCTATCTTTATGAACTTTGTTTCTAAACTTTAAGGATGAAAGATTACCTTTCTTGGAGAGTTTTTCTTTTTCTATCTTTTTCTCTGCTTTTTGTTCTTTCTCTTTTTGCTTTTCCCAGTTTTCACAACTGTAAAAGCGGACTCAACTTTGTTCTTTTTTTTTTCTGAATTTTTTTGGTGGACTCTCTTCCATTGGCCAGTTACGCTTTTTCTTTTCCAGGATGTCTTTAGGTACAGAGGATTTTGCCATTTGGTTTTAAGTAGTTTTTGGCTTAAGGTTTCGTAGGTTTGGGAAGGAGGAATTTTAGTTTTAAGAGGGTCGATTTTAGATGAGAGAAAATGAAGAGAGAGTAATTTTTCTCAAAACCGTCAGTCTCCCCCTTTTTAAAAATGGTTGGTAACTCCTTTTTTTTTTAAATTCAAAAATTTACTCTCATTTTAATTTTTTTAAGCGGTTTTTCATTTCTTTTTCTTCACTTGATACCCTATCTTTGTTTCCTTTTATTATTTTATTCATTCTTTCTTGGTCTCTTAACTAACTGAGTCTTATCTCTTTATGACTGAATTTTATTATTTAAAAGGATAGAATACTCTTAGTTGATTAAGTGATTCTCTTAATCAACTAAGTGCCTACTGTCTTGTGAATAGAAAGCTCAGAAATTTTCTTACAGCTCCTGCACATTAACCATCCTTAAATTTCCCCTAATTTCACAAAATCTTTCCTCATTTAGGGGCTTGGTAAATATATCAGCTAATTGTTTCATGGTGCTAACAAACTCAATTTTAATGTATCCTTTAATCACATGATCTCTAATAAAGTTATGCCTAATTTTAATATGTTTGGTCCTAGAGTGCTGGACAAGATTCTTTGAGATGTTGATCCTACTTGTGTTATCATAGAATATTGGTACGTTATGGAAGATTATTCCAAAGTCTTTTTGTTGTTGTTTGAACCATAAAATCTGAGCACAGTAACTGCCTAAAGAAATATATTCAGCTTCAGCGGTGGAGAATGCAACTGAGTTTTGTTTTTTACTTGACTAGGACACAAGCTTATCTCTTAGAAACTGACATGTTCCACTAGTGTTCTTTCTATCTATTTTGCTTCCAGCAAAGTCTGCATTTAAATATCCAATAAGATTGAAATATGTTCCTCTAGGATACCACAATCCTAAATTTGTGTGTCTATAAGGTACCTAAAGATTCTTTTTACAGCAGTCAAGTGTGACTCTTTCAGTTGTGATTGAAACCGTGCACACAAACATACACTAAATTGAATATCAGGCCTACTAGCAGTTAAGTACAGCAAGGATCCAATCATACCTCTATAAAGCTTTTGATCAATGTTGCTCCTTTTTTCATCTTTATCAAGATTGGTAGAGGGACTTTAGCTGATTAACTTTAGCTTCAGCATATCAAACCTTTTCAGCATGTCTTGAATGTATATTTCTTCGTTTAAAAAGATGTTATCCTAGCATTGCTTGATTTGGAGGCGAAGAAAGAATTTCAATTCGCCCATCATGCTCATTTCAAATTCACCTTGCATTTCTTTAGCAAAGTTCTTGTGCAAGTCTTCATTAATAGCACCAAACACGATATCATCCAGATAAATTTGAACAACAATTAAATCATTCATGCATTTCTTAATAAATAATGTTGTGTCAATGCTTTTTCTACTATATCGTTTCTCAACTAAAAATCTAGAGAGTCTTTCATACCAAACTCTTGGAGCTTGTTTTAGTCCATACAAGGCCTTATGAAGTTTGAACACATAATCTGGTTTTTCAAAGTCCTCAAATCCGGGGAGTTGTTCAATATAAACTTCTTCTTGAATAAAGCCATTTAAAAATGCACTTTTTACATTCATTGATCAAAACCAGTGTCCATGCTTGGTTTTTCTCAAATTGATCAAGCTCTTCTTCGATGGCCAAAATCTAGCTTTCTTCTTTTACTGCTTTTTCAAAGCTTTTAGGCTCAATTTGTGAGATGAAAGCTGTGAATTCACATGTTTCTCTAGTTCCTCTCCTAGTTTTGACTCCTTGAGAAATATCACCTATGATTTACTCTTGTGGATGATCCTCGATATACCTCCAACTCTTTGGAAGATCATTGTGTTGATTTTCAATCCGTTGCAAGGTTCCTAAGGGTGGAGGTTCTGTTTCTCTTCCTAAGGAATTTTCTTTACTGTTTTTCTTGTCATCTAAGCTCATTTCTTCCATTTGTCTTTCAAGATCATCCGTATCATCTTCATCAGCAATAATTTCCTTTCGCAAGGCATTAGATTCATAAAAAACTACATGGATAAACTCCTCAATGGTTAAAGATCTTTTGTTAAAGACTCTATAAGCTTTTGAGTTCAATGCATATCCTAGAAATATAGCCTCATCACTTTTAGCATCAAACTTTCCTAGAGGATGTTTTCCATTGTTCAACACAAAACATTTGCAACCAAAGCTTCTAAGGTGAGAGATGTTTGGTTTTCTACCTTTGTATAGTTCATATGGGGTCTTTGATATCATGGCCCTTATTGAGACTCTATTAAGGATGTAAGCTGCTGTGTTGATAGCTTCTGCCCAAAAGTACTTTGGTAGATTGTTTTCACAAAGCATGGTTCAGGCCATTTCTTTCAAGGTTTGGTTTTTTCTTTCTACAACCCCATTTTGTTGAGGTGTTCTAGGTGTTGAGAAATTATGATCCAATCCCCTTTCATTACAAAAGTTTTCAAACTCATCTCCCTCAAATTCACCTCCATGATCAATTCTAATGCTAACTATGACAAGTCTGTTTTCATTTTCAACTTCATACAATGATTGATAAAAGCAGATAGAGCATCATTCTTATGAGCAAGAAAGTAAACCCAAGTATACCTAGAATAGTCATCCACTATCACAAAGCCATAAGATTTTCTCCTTAAGCAGGTTGTATTAATTAGACCAAATAAATCAATATGCAGCAGTTCAAGGGGTCTAGAGGTGGAGACAATCTTCTTGGTTTTGAAGGAATTTCTTGTTTACCTAGTTGGCATGCATCACAAATTTGATCATCCTTAAATTTAAGCTTAGGTAATCCTATAACTAGATTTTTTCTTATCAAATTTGAAATTGTATGCATGCTCACATGTTTAAGTCTCCTATGTCATAACCGACCATCATTTTCAACATTTGGTAGAAGACATGTTTCACAATTAATCTCAAGATCTTCAAGAAATATAACATACATATTTTTAATTCTTTTTCCTATGAATGAAACTTTGTTAGTACTTATGTCTATCACTTCACATTTATTTGAGTCAAAGCATACCTTAAAACCTTTATCACACAATTGGCTGATACTTAATAAATTGTGTTTCAATCCTTTAACCAGCAACACATGACTAATTTGAATTTGAGAGTTCTTACCAACAGTTGCTATGCCATGAATTCTACCTTTTGAATCATCACTAAAGGATACGGTACCTCTCATTTTCTTGTCCAGCTTAGCAAATAGCATTTCATTTCTAGTCATGTGCCTTGAGTAGCCACTATCCATGTACAAGGCTACTTCTCCTTTAGTTGAGCTCTTGAACATGTGTCTTTTAGGTTCGGCTCAACCTACAAAACAAATTTTCAGTTTTTCTTAATAGGTACCCATACCTTGATGCGTCTTTGAAGGTTAGCTGCAACATAGGATCCTTTTGGAACCATAATTTTTCTTGTTTTGTGCATGTTTCCTTTTTTATAGTAGTCATAGGATAAATGACCAACTCCATCACAAATATAACATCTAGATGATACCTTATCAGAATTTTTCTTGAAGTATGTATTTCTTTTTGAAGTTTTTTTTCTTATATTCTTAAGAGCAGCATTTTCTTCAATTGCTTTTTGTAAAGCTTCAGTTTTATTTTCTAATTCTAATTTTTGAGTCTCAAAATCAATTTTTGAATGTTCTAGTTCTATTTGAACAATGTTTCTTTGTTCAAAACAGATTTGAGGTCATATATAATCTTTTCTAAATCTATTTCAAGAGATGCAGTCTTTTTCTTTAAAGTTTTGTATTTTGAAGCCAGTTTCTCAAATTCATCATAAAGACATTCATACTCTTCTTGAAGTCCATCAATGGAAATATCACAAGGAGTTGAAGATACCTCGGATTCATCATCCCTTGCCATCAGACATAAATTTGCTATTTCTTCAACTTTTTCTTCTTCAGCATCAGAACTTGAAGTATCATTATCTGACCCAGTTGTAGCCACCATTGCCTTATTCGATTTCTTGTTTTTTTTTTTTTGCCTTTTTTCCTTCAGCAAGGGGCATTCTGACTTGAAGTGCCCTAGCTTCTTGCATTCAAAGCATATAAGCTCTTCTTTTGTGACACCCAATACCCTCATATTGTGAAACCTTGACCTCTATAGACCCGTAACTAGAAGTAGACACGATAACATGAACCAAGGGTAATTTCCATCATTTCTCATGGTGAGCTCCTGGAAGTAGTTTTCTAATGTTATTAAGGTCTAAGAGCCTAAGGAATAAATGAATGATGGTAAAATAAATAAAGAAGATAGAAACTGTCACAACCCAGTTTCTGGGCCATGATCGGTGCATGGGCTTAATGGGCATGGCCCACTAAGCCCAAGCAAGCCTATTTATATGACCTGTTCATCATTCCATCAAAAGTTTCTAAAGTCACATTTCATAATTCCAATTCAAGAAAATGCTAACCATTGCCAACTCATAATGGCATTACCAATAAAAATATACATATATTGTCTAAAACATACATCTTAACAATTTACATCGGGTTTGTCTATACACAACAAAAGGGATACTTGACTTTCAGCGGAGAGACTCGGGTGAAAGTACAACTATTGAATGTCGAGATACCTACCAAGGAGATGAATCTACAAGGACACCTCGTCCTATTTACCGACTGCCTCTTGATCTAAAAAAATGAAGTTGAAAACAGTGAGTATAAACCCAGTGAGTGACAAAGGAAAGGAACAAGCAAACGATAAGAAAGGTTTAAAGAAATCATGATGCACTTATTTTCAAAAACAATGCAATTTAGTTTAGTTCTTATTAAAATCCCTCATTAAACCCTTAATTGGTTAATCACTTGATGATGAAGGATCCATGCACAACAAAGAATTTGAAGAGTGAAAACTTTAGTAGCATTCAAGCAAGTTAAGCAAAATGACTAATCCTCGCTGCAACGGAAAGGCATCACGCTATAGCAAAATTTGGGCTCAAATTATCAGCTGGCCGAGGGTTTCTCACTAAAACCACTCATTTCAAACTTAATTAAATAAATTCCTTGATGTTGGAAGTCCATGATCAACTATGATGTTAAAGAAGTGGAAAATATGGCAGAAACCAAACAAGGCAGTAAGCACGACAGAAGGTTTCTCGCTGCAGTGAAACCACCTATAAACATCTTGCTACAGCGAGAATGTATTCTTGATGCAGAGATTTATAGGACTGCAGCCAACCTCCCAACCCGAGAGTTTCTCGGTGCAACGAGAAACAAAACACCAAGAAAAAAGTTCTCATTATATCAAGAAAAAGCCATTCTGTTGCAATGACAAAATCAACTTGAAAATACTTAGCAATTTCCAAGGTTCAACATGCAAGATTTCACATACATTACAACCATATACCATATTCATGAACTTTCTATTACATAAATATATATATATATATACATATATAAACACCAATACCACCACTGCCTCACCCAACTCATGTGCAACCCCCACATCGTGCGCAGCTAATACCACCGTGTGCATCCCCCACATTGCGCACAGGCAATATCATCATCCACACTCCCACACTTGTCATCACGGGCATGTGCATCCCTCACATCGCGCACACGCATGGTTATATTTATTACACAATATTAACTATGGATATACAACATATATATGTATATATCAGCATCCTATAGGAGCATAAGGATTCATCATATTGCACACTCACCACGTAAAACGTTTTAATAAAGGCTTGTTCCCATGCATAATCTATAAGGAAAAAATCACATAAAAGTCATTCACATGCTTCATCCAAATACCAATACATTTCCCAAAATATTTTAAATGCAAGTTCACTCACCTTGGTGGATTTGTAATTGAATTTCTTTTCAAAATTCTTCCAAGATAATAAGGAAAATCACTCCCTCTCTCTCTACACATCCAACTAGTGACTAAATGTACTTAAGAAAGACTTTTGAAGGCTGTTGAGGTGTAAAAGTGGAAGAGCATGAAAAACCCTATGAAAAGGGTGTAGAAAAACATGAGAAATAAAGATAATTTGGGGAAATTTTAAAGGTTTCAAAGGATACTTCTATGAAAGGTGCAAAGAAACATGAAATGGAGAGGAGGATAGGAGAAAGAAAAAGAAGAGAAGCTGCTGGAAAACTAAAGAAAAGCTGCTGGAGATTAGATATTTATAGTTAAAGTTAATCCAATTTTCATACAATTTACAATAATGCCCTTAACAAGGCCACTTGTCTTTCTCCTTTCCTTTATGCACTCTATTTACTCCTTTAACACTGAGACAAAGTCCATAATAGTCTAAAAGTACTCGAGTTCATGAAAACTTAAAAATTTCTATTAGAGATGAAAAATGACCATTTTACCCTTACCTAGGAAATCATCATTATTTCTATTTTCTTCATCATTTTATACTTATTTTCATCATTCATTTATACTTTAAACCTACTTAGACCTTAATAATGTTTGAAAGAATACTTTTAGGGGCTCACTAAAGAAATGACAAAATTACCCCTAGTTCGTTATATCACGTCTACTTTTAGCTACGAGTCTATAAAGATCAAGGTCTCACAGAAACACTGATAATTTTCATAGTAAGGGCAAAATGATCATTTTGCATCTCGAGTCTAAATTTTTACATTTTTGTGAACCCCGAGTATTTTATAGCTATTATGGACTTTGTTTCAGTGTCAAAGAGTAAAAAGATTGCACAAAGGATGGGAGATAGACAAAGCCACCATGTTAAGGGCTTTTTGGTAAATTAAGTGAAATTTAGATTAACTTGAAGCATAAATAACTAAGTTCCAACAACGTCTAGCAGCTTTTTCTTTTTCATCCTATTTCTTCTCTCTATTTCATGTTTTTCTTCATTTTCCATGGGAAGAAATCTTGAATCCTCCATAAATCTCTCATAGAAAGTCCAAGTTTCATGCTTTTGCCCACTCTGTCATAGGCTTTTTCATGCTCTTCCACTTCTACACCTTAAAAACTCTCAAAAACCTTTCCTTAATACTTTCTCTCACTAGTTGAACGTTCTAGAGAGAGAAAAAAAGAGAGAGAGATTTCCCACAATAGTTTGAAAGCTTTTGAAAAGGAATTCAACTACAAAAAACCCCTAAGGTGAGTATTAAGTTAGGATTGATTTTTAAGATGTTGGCAATGGCTAACAATGAGAATTGTAAGTGTTTTATTGTTGAGGTTGTTTATTCATTTTTAGAGTGACTAGAGTAGTGAAATAAATAGCCACTTAATGGTGATTGGAAGCTAGTTAGGAATAACTAGCTGAACTTGAGTTAGGAAATAGCTTTTGGAATTATATTAATGCCAATTTGGGTGATTGAGATGCTATTGGGTGTGATAGGTTCCAACGAGATCCCACATCTCCATTCAGAGCATTGGTCAAAGTTAGAGTCGATCAAAGCATTAACAAAGACCGATGAGTGAACTTGCATTTAAATGTTTTGGGATATCGGCATGTGTGTTGAATGAATCACATGAAAGAATTTATTTGTCTTTTCTTAAAAACATGCATGGGAACAAGCCCTTGATGAAATGTTTCTACGTTGTGAAATGTGATTGTAACGAATCCATGTGCTATTATATTATGTTGGTATATGTATATATATATATATATATATATATATATATATGTTGTGTGTTAATAATTATGACCGTGCATGTGCGGTGTGGGAGTGCACATGCTGGTGATAACGGGGTGAGGGAGTGTGGATGATGAGATTGCTTATGTATGCGATTTGGGGGGAGCACATGATGGCATTAGTTGTGGGCGATGTGAGGGTGTACATGATGATAATGAGATTGCCTATGTGCGCGATGTGGGGGGAGCACATGATGGCATTAGTTGTGCACGATGTGAGATTGCACATGATGATGATGATATATGCCATGTGCGCTATGAGGCCTTGACCTCTATAGGCTCGTAACTAGGTATAGATACAATAACACAAGCCAGAGGTAGTTTTGTCATTTTCTCTAATAAACTCCTAGAAGAAAGTTTTATGATATTTTAAGGTCTAAATAGGCATAAGACCGCATAAATGATGTGTAATGATGAAAACATGAAGAAAACTAGAAGTTTCAATAATTTTCACAATAGGGGCAAAATGGTCATTTTTCATCTCGGGTCAAAATTTTTAAGTTTTCATGAACTCAAACATTTCTAGACCATTATGGACCTTGTCCTAGTGTCAAAAGAGTAAAAAGATTGCATAAAAGATTAGAGGAGAATAAGTTAATTTGTGGAAGGGTATTTTGGTAATTTAATTGGAGTAGATAAGTTTGGCTATAAATATCTTCTCCTTCCAGCAGCTTCTTGAATTTTTAGCAACTTGTCTTCTTCTTCTTCTTCCATCTCACGTTGCTTCCAACCTCCATGGAAGCTTGATATGAAGCTTGCATAATTTTCTCTCTAGCTCTAGTTTTCATACTTTTGTGCCCTTTTGACTAGAACCCTTGTATTCTTTCACTCTCTCACTTCAAAACCCTTGATAAATCTTATTTCCATACTTTCTCTCACTAGTTGGGCATTCTAGAGAGAGAAAGAAAGAATTACCCCATTTGTTTGGAAGCTATTGGAAGAGAATTCAACTACAAAGAAATCCTAGGGTGAATGATGAACCAAGCTTGATTTTCAGCTATGAATAATGGCTAGTAATTGGGATTATGAGCTGTTTTATTGTTAAGTATGTTCATTCCTTTTATAGTGATTAAAATAGTGAACATAGATAGCCATTTAAAGTGGTACTTGAAAGCTTGCTAAGGGATAGCTTTTAGGGTTTATAAGTATGAATTGACATTATGGTAATGTTAATTTGATGGTAGGTTTTAATGAAGCCCCATCACCCCAATTGGATCATTAGGGGAATTAGAGTTAGCTAAAGGCTCAACAATATACCGGTGAGTGAACTGCCTTCAAAACTTGTTTTGGGAAATATAATGTATTTGCCACACATTTGAATGAATTATCAAGTTTTTCATAAAAACAAGTGCCTTGGGAACAAGCTTTTGCTAAATGGTTTTATGTTGTGATATGTGATTGCTATAGCTTCATGCACTATTGCAATATGATGATATATATATATATATATATATGTTTGTGTGTTGTGCATGATGATTGATATTGTGTATGATGACTGTAATCGTGTGTGTGCAAGATATGGGGGGATTCACATACCGGCAATGATGGTGGTGTGAGATATGGATGATGATAGTGCCCGTGTGCACGATGTGGGGGGATGTACACGATGGCATTGATTGTGCACGATGTGGGGGAATGCACACGATGACGTCGGCTATGTGCACGATGTGGGTGGATGTACATGAGCCGGGTGTGATTATGATGATATGGATGTTATTATGTATGTATGCATATCTTTTCTTATGAAATGAAAGAGCATGAAAATGATATATGATTGAAATGTATGTGAAACTTGATATATTGCACTTTGGGGATTTCATGTGTTTCATGTTGTCGGTGTCATTTTAACAGGATGGCTTTTATTGGGGGAATGGAAATCTTGTTCATGCTGCTCTGTTCTCGCTGCAGCGAAATTCATTCTCGTTGTAGCGAGAAACTCTTGGGTTTTTGAGAGCTTCACTAGTTTGGTTTCACTGTAGCGAGAAACATTCTATTTTGAGACCAAAATTTCGCTGCAGTGAGATTCATTCTTGCTGCAGCGAAAAACTTTTTGTTTTGTTTCCTTTTTGGTTCGATTACTGCTCCATTTTCCATTTCTTTGGTACCATAGTTGAGCTTGGACTTCCAACATTAAGGAATAAGTGAATTAAGTTTAAAATGAGTAGGTTTGGTGAGAAACCCTTGGCCAGTTGAGGAACCCTCGTTTGGCTAATAACTTAACCCCAACGTCACTGCAGCAAAAATTCATTCTTGCTGTAACGTGCCTTTTCGCTGCAGTAAAGATTCGTTGTCACATTTGACTTGCTTGTGTATCACTGAAGCCTTCATTTTTCAAATTATTGGTTATGTATGGGTTCATCATTACCAAGTGATTAATTATTTAAGGGTTTAATGAGGGGTTTTCAATATGAATGAAATTAAATTGCATTTTTTTAAAACAAGTGCATCATGATTTTAAATTCTCCCTTATGGTTGCTTGTTCCCTTCCTTGTTCACTCACTGGGTTTATACTCACCGTTTTCAACTTCATGTTTTCAGATCACGAGGTAGCGAGTAACTAGGATGAGGTGTCCTTGTAGATTTGTATCCATCTTTTGGTAGGTGTCTCGGCACTCAGTAGTTGTACATTCGTCTTAGTCCCTCCGCTGGAAGTCGAGTATTCTTTTGTTGTGTATAGACAAACCTAATGTAAATGATTAAGATACATGTTGTAGACAACATATATATACACTTGTTTAATATGCTAGTATGAAGTGGCAATGTTTAATATTACTTTGATCCTAAGTTAAGAAATGTAACTTAATAGTTTATGATGGAATGATGAACATGTCAGATTAATAGGCTTACTTAAGCTTAGTGGACTTGTCCATTAGGCCCATGCGTCGGTCATGGCCCGAAATTTGGGTCGTGACATGCGAGATGTGGGGGGAGCACACGATGGCATTAGTTGTGCGCGATGTGAGGGTGCACACGATGACTCTAGCTATGTGCAATGCGGAGTGCACACGAGCTAGGTGAGGTGGTGGTTGTATACATGCTTATATATATATATATATATATATATGCTATAAATATGTTTTTATATGCTATAGAAAAGGTTATGAAAATAATAAGTACTTGTATGGAATGTTGAAAAATTGATTATTGTCAAATGTGTTCAATTTGATTTTCGTTGCATCAGGAACGGATTTTTAATACAGCAAAAATCCCCCTAATTCCACTTGCCTTGAATTTCGCTGCAGCAAAAGAAATTTTTGAGTGTGGCAGACACTATTCTCGCTGCAGCGAAATTCCATTTTCGCAGCGATGAGAAACTTTATATTTTGTGTGGATATTTGTAGTAATTTTCACCTTTCAACTTCATGGTTGATCATGGATTTTTTTCAACATTAAAGGACTAAACAATCAAAGGCTAAATTATGGGGTTTTAACAAGAAATTAAACTAAATTGCATTATTTTAAAAATAAGTGCATCATGTTTTCTAAACTTTCCTTATTGTTTGCTTGTTCCCTTCTTATGTTCACTCACTAGATTTATACTCACATTTTTAAACTTCATGCTTTAGGTTTCTAAGTCAAAGGTGACTGGATCCTAGGACGAGGTGATCCTCCGTATCCATTGTTCGGTAGGTTTGCCATGATACTAAGTGTTAGCACCCATGCCTAGAGTCACTCCACTGACGGTCAGAGTCTTTGAATGTTTTTATGTAAACTGGATGTAATTTGCTAAGAACCGTTTGGTAAACTATTTATGTATATTATGATTGATGAATACCATTATGAGTACAAGCTTGGATTTTATGAATTGATTTCAATGAAGTTATTTTTTGAACATTATGAGTTATAGATCTTAAAAGGGAATATGGATGATAAATGGGCTAATGTACAAGTTTATACAAGAAGGCTTGCTAGGGCCTAGTGGCTATACTTATTAAGCCCTTGCACCGGTCATGGCCTGAAAATTGGGTTGTGACAAACGTGTTGTCAGAGCTCTAGGTTTTGTCGAGTCCTAGGAATTCTCATGTCAGTTAGCGGAGTTGTCGGAGTTAATGTAGAGTCTTAGTTATGGCTTGTGACTGCAGCACAAGTCATAGAGATGAGACTATATAGACTCTTATTCTTAGTAACCTACCCTTTTGCTAACATCATATAAAGGTCTTAAATGGTGTTGTCGTCTGGGTTTGAGATGTCACTCGAGACACAAGATGTTGTTGGAAGATTTTAAGGAAACGTTCCCAATAAAAGGTTAGTGTGATGGTATATCCCTTCAATTAAGGATGGAGGAAAGTGGAGTTGGATTAATAGGTCTGTAATAACTTGTTCATTTGGTGGAGTTAAAGGTTGAGCCCAACATTGTCAATGGGAAGAAAATTTGATGACTATGACTTGTATTTGAGGTCAATATAAAAGAGCACGTGAGATAATGGTAATAAGGGGCGTACTTTGACTGGAATGACTAGTGATTGTTATAAATAATGTGTGGTCATCAAGAAAAAGGCTAGTAAACCAAACTGCTTTAAGGATGAGCTTGAATTTTGCTATGCTTAGCATGAAGCCAAAGGATTAAAGGATTAGTTATGGATTTGGTAGCTTGAAGTTAAATGACTTAGAAGTGTTGATTTTAGTCTAAATGTCATATGGAGTTCTATGTTTGAGCTTAGTATACAAGTTGCTTTAAAGATCAATTTAAAAGTTTATATGGTTCAGTATGCAACCTATGATGTAAATGATTAGTTTTGAATATGATTTCTCCAAAGGTAAAAGATATAGAAAATGTTGACTATTGGATAAGCTCGAAGAGGGAGCTTCTGCATCTTAAGTTTACGAATTTGGATCTTATGGCCGTAAAAGCGAGATGCAACAATTAAGTTGTCAAGCCCTACTCTATAATAGACTTGCCATGTCATTCATGTATTTGACTACATGCTTGCATACTTGAATACCTCGAAAAAATCGTTAAAAGTTGGTAGTGTACCTAGTGGTACAACTAAGTTGATTTAAGCCTCAAACTAGTTCAAATAAAGATTTTAAGATGCAATTGAGAGTTATTGAATCTTAAAATGACTTAATATGGTGATTCAGAGTTCGGGAATTGATTTGAAGTTAAATTAGAATTTTCATAAGTAGGGGTAAAATGGTCATTTTTTCACTCGAGGGCAAATTTGGGATGGTGGATGAAATTTTGATCAAGTTTGACTATTTGGAACATAATTTGAGCTTGAGAAGTGAAAAATTTTAATTCCAACAATTTTTTGAACATAAGGGCAAAAGGTCATTTTACGTGTCCACAAGGACGTAATTAGAATTTTTGGAATTTTACACCACCTTAACACTTGTCAAACCCATGAAATTCATTTTATACTTTGGATAATTGAGGGATTTTATGTGGTGGAGAAGAAATGCTTAATTATTAAGTTTTATGTATGGACCAATCACATGGTGACAAGTGTCAAGCTTTAATATTATTATATTTTCCTTTATAAACACAACTAAAACTCTCCCATATCATTTCTCTTGGCTGGCCAAGGCAAGAACAAAAGGGAAAAAGCATAAAAGAAACCCTAGAGAAGAAAATCAAGAGAAAATTCATTGGATTTTAAGGAATTAAGCAAGTAAAGGTAAAATTTCTTAATTCTAGCTTGTGATCTACCTTTCCTATGCATTCTTTTTCAATTACCATGGTTAAAATTCAAGATCTCATGAAGGATTCATGGCTGATCGAATTTAGGGAGAGAAGATTTGATGATTTATTTGGATAGATTTTAAGGTATCTTAGTGTTTTTAGTTGTTTGGTGATATTTAGCATGAAAAACAAGCAAGAAATTTCATGCCCTTCACCCACACTCCTTGGTTGAAATTTTCAAGAGAGAAATTGGATAATGGACTTTGATGAATTTTATGCTATTTAGGTGTTTTTCGTTGTTTTATGATATAAGGTGTAAAAATCAAGCTTGAAAATTACATGTTCTACACTAAACCTTCAATGGCCGAATTTTACAAAGAAGATATTGATGATGGATTTTTGTGATATTACATATTATTTAATTTGTAATTGATGACTTGGAGTGTTGGAAGTGGAATCAAGTTAATTGGAGTTGAATTGGATGTATTGGCCAATTAATCGGTGTAGATCAAATTAGGCCAATACCATTTTATTTCGATACATAATTGAAGCTACGTAGAACACCATATTTAGATAATAATCTGAACATTTCGCATCCCATTTCATGCATTCATATAGAGCCTAAATTAGTTTTATAACGGTTTAGTATAAATATAGTAAATTGCTTGTTGTGCATTATGTTTAGGTGGTGAAACTTCCGATAAAGGTAAGGAGATTGTACCCGAAGATCGAGACTAGGAGTACTTCGACTCCCGATATTGTGAGTAACCTTATTATCGTCTTAATTATCTAAAGTAGTTTTTATTCGTTTTTGTGATTTTACAGAAAAATGAGTTTAAATGGTAAATCCTTTTATTTTATAAGTAAAATGTGATTAAATGAAATGAGTTTTATAAATCATTTTGAAATTGAATGATGATTTTAGAAATTGAGTAATTGGAGACTGTTTGATTGTGTTGTAAATTTATGGTTTGAATTGAATGGCTTATGGTGATATTGGCATGAATGGCTGAATTGGAAATTGTGTTGAAATTGTATGAACTGTTTGTTTTGCCTTAACAGGCTGGGTAATAATATAATTGCCATATCATGCTGTCAAAACTTTTATTGATTTGGGGGGATATTGATTAGTCACTGCAGTGGCGGGTTTCCGTAGACCAGCCTATTAGAGAGGGGCATTGTAAACCCTGTTATATTTTACCTCGGTGCTAGAGGCGTGAAGGGTATCTCCTGAGGTAAAGTTTTAGAGTTCACTACACGCTAAACCACCACGTGAGGGTGAACTCAGCTAACGCCAAGGAACCGCTATGCTTTTAAACTTTAAAATGTGTTTTATGTGTATATGAACTTTTCTTTAACAGCCTTGACGGACTCGATTGGATGCCCGGACCAAGGTATCCTTGAGAATGAGTTTTGGCATAAGCCAAATTTTTAAGAAATTCATAAGCCATGTTGATTATTTGAGTGAAATGAAATTATTTTATTTAGTTGAAATGAGTTTGAAACATTATGAATCATAGTACAATGAACTATTTTAATTTGTCTCAATTTACTCGACTTTAGATATTTTAGATGATGTTTGTTTACTCATTGAGTTTATATAAACTCACCACCCTTCTTTTCACCCATTTCAGGCTCAGGGCAATCTGTAGACCGCTGATTATGTCGAGGGTTTGCTTTTGGGTTTGCACCCTTAAAAATCGCAGGTTTATAGTCTTGTACAAGTATGTTTATTTTGGGGGCCCACATGTCATTGTAGAATATTTTATATACCTGGCTGCGTGTGCCACTGTATGTATGAATTTATTTTGCTTTTACGCTACAAAAATTATTTACGCAGAGTTCTATAAATATTGTTTTATAAGAAAATAGAATTTTTTATTTAATATTTTTATTTAATTTGAATAGCTATAATTTCACTTTAAATTGATGAATTAGACAACGAAACTTTTTTTTAGACATGAAATGGACACTTATTACTCGTATATCATATGTAGACCATGTTTCAAAATTTTTGGGTAAAAATGACCAAAATACCTTTGTGTGGCAGAAATTATTATTTTTTGTTTGTTTTGATTTAAAAATAGTTTATATTCCCTTAAAACATGATATTTAGTAACTATTGCTCACAAGGGAGATGTAAAACTAATGCGAGAGCCTTGCGAGGTTTCGGTTGACATTTCGGGTAATGAATGTCTATCGAGACATTGCAACGAATGTCACAGAGTCGAAGGGAGTACCGGGTCGTGACATAAGTGAATTGTCCACCTTACGAATGTTAACGGTTAAGGATTGATGAGTGAAGTTAAGCTCGCAAATCAAAGTGATGTACACTTTGATATTTATGTACCTAAGAGTTATTTAGAGATCATTGGTTCATCAAATTTGCACTAAATGTCATGGTAAAGGTGTGTGAATGTTAGTAGTGAAATGTGTTCAAAGGGTGATTTTGACATGCCACCCAATGTGGAATAGATATGTTGAGATTAATGTTCCGATCACGAACTTGTGATAGAAAGCTAGTTGTGCAAATTGTGGGTTTCCTGATCATGCAATATATGGAGGTTATCAATATGTAGACATACACTTGGAGTTGTACATCTTGTGATCCCCATGCGTCATATGGAAGGAGATATCCCATAGAAGGACTTAGCCTAATTAGTGGTTATATGACTATAAGCTTGGTATGAGATTGAGAATGCCCTAACATGTATGGGGAGTGTGTTGTGAAAGGTCGAAAGTTATTAAGATGAATAATGGGAGAAATCAGTGAGACTATAGGTGACACTTTGAATGGGTAACGTGATTAAGTCAAGGATTGTAAACTTAAGTATGGAGGGAATTATAAAAATGATGCCGTAACATTATAAAATGATAATCTGACACAAATATAGCCCATTGGAGGTAAATTATGGAACTTGGGAAAGATGAATTCTTGATTTGATAAAGATCGTGAATGTAGAATATGGAGAACAATGAATTATTTTTATGATCATTTGTACTAAAAGTCAATAACTATTTGAGTTACTAGACAAGAAAGACAATTAATTATGGATGGTAAGAATTGTGGGATGCCATAAATAATGAATAATTATGTGTGTAGTGATATGTATGTTGTGAATTCATTACACCATATGGAAAGGATATCCTAAGGTGGGACTTAGTGATCAATGATAAGAGTTACAGGATAATATGAGTTAAAGGTATCAACTTGGCCTAGAGCATATGATAAGCAAAATGAAGATATACATGCTGATGGAAACTATGGTATAGGCTTAAGAGAAAGCCATGCGGTTAAGAATGATTAGTGTAGTAGCCTTAAAGGCAGAAGAATCAATTTGATAAGGTAAATTCTAATAGCTACAACATCGTAGTGCTGATTACCCAAAGTTACCGCATTAAGACGCTCTCATGGCTAGAAAGCACGAGCAAATGGTGAGTGGCATGAAGATAAAACTTGCAAGTTGAACTATGGCCATTAATCTTAATGTTGAGCTTTGTTATTTGGAGTTTCAAGTGTGTTGGAAAAGTGTTTATACGAGTAAATTGAAAAGTTTCTTTATTGCCTGATATGTTGGCATGTAAGTAAAAGAGGAGTTAGAGAGTTCTTGAGATGGCTATATTGAGGTAAATTACCACGTGAAGTATTAAGACGAAAACAAAATAAAAAAATATGTTGACTAAAGTTAAATCCTAAGAAATAAAGTAGACAAAAGATTAAGCCTTGTTAAAGGCTAAGAAAAAAGTGAGTGAAAAGTTGGATGAACATATGAGACATTGATAAGGGACGTCAAAACCAAATAATGAAAGTGTGAATGAAGAATTACAAGCGTACATAGAAAATGAGTTAATGTAAAGTATCGTTATGAGGAATTACAAATCTTGTCTTGACTTAGTTGAATGGAAAGGATTAGTAACAACACAAGACAAATTATATGGCATACTAGAAATCTATGAATATAAACTGAGGATTGAAGAAATGAGTATGCATTAAAATATCTTGGTGAATAGTGCATGTCTTTTGGAATGATATGCTCGGAATGTTAAAGAGCAAATAAGTGATTAAGTGTTTCAGGAAAATATGAACATTCTTGAAAAGGAATGATCAAACGTACGCAGTTAAAATAATATATGAAATTTTGAAACTTGCTGAAGAGCCTAACAAGTAAATCACAGGTTAAGTGATCATAGGCGATGAGACATAAGTTTCAGATAAGTATCCATAAGGAAATACTCAAGAGGAATCTTTCTATGAGTCTTGTGAAAACAAGCATTAAGTTATGTGATTACACAAAGAACGTCGTAAGCTAAAAGTGATACTCACATTGATATTGAGAAGTATTGGAGAAAAAAAAAACCTTGTTTGAAGTCTTGCCATTTCAAGTGCAAATTGTAAATTGGCTAAGAGAGACTGATGTTATATTGGTATAAAAGAATAGTGTAAAAGATGATTGAAGGTAACCTTGATAATGAAGTTGGATAATGGAAACCTTCTAATGTATTATGGAAATTAGAATTCGGAAATGCATGAGGCACGCATGATTCGAATGAGTTTAAATCTTAAGTGACTAGTTAATGTCGAATTGCAAAAGGGATATATAAGGATGACTTTTACGGATTGTGATATTGCATAAGATGCAATGATCAAGAAAAGATGAACCTTTGAAGGATCAATGAGGTTATAAAGCATATACGCATACTGGATTGCAAAATAATGAAAATGTATTTAGTAAGTGCAATGTGACTAATGACATTGTGGTGTAAGGATATATAGTACAATGAAACTTAAGTATATAGTTAAAAGTGATAAGAAGGGAGTATAAGCATGCAAATGATGTGAAGTTATGCGTAGGCATGATGAGAATTCGTATGGATTATGTAAGAGATAACTTATGGTAAGACGTAAATTGAATGGTAATTTAAACATCTAAAAAGGGCAATCAAAAATTGATTTTACCCCAATGTTCGTAGATTAAATATGAGAATGTTGACATGTAGTATGAGACTTATTATATTGAATCTTGGTTATGGATAGGAATGAATAGAAGCGAAATTTAGCTCGAAGGTGCTTGAACACAAGGATCCCCACACATAATGAGGAATGTTGACATTCAAAAGTGCATGTACATACGTATGTGTGGAATTGATGATGTACCCAACTAAGGTAAAGAATTGTTCTTAGTGATTTGAAATTTGAACATGATATATTTGATGAGTTGTATGGATAGTACAACAAAAAGAGATCTCATCGGAAGTTGAGCTATGTTGATATAAGAAATTTAGAGAAACAGTCAAAGAAATGGTATCAAGGGAATGTAATCTATAGCGTGATTAAGACATGCAAAATGGACTAATATGATTAAGAAGATTTAAGTTTCATAAATACGAAATAAACATGAAAAGTGAGGGAATGGTTGAAAGATTCAATTCCCCCTGATGTTGAAAATATGTATAGGAATGAGTAGGACATGTTTATAATGCCATAAGTTATGCAATAGTGTATGGGGATAAAATGAAGGAATGAATGTTTAATACCCCATACTTTGACATGGTGACAAATAAAGCTTATCAGATGCGAATTGAGGCCAATTATAATGTTTAAACGTGATGGAAGATGAAAGGAGTAGTTTAAGATAAAATGATCCGCATGCTAGAAAATAATAATAAAATAATAATATTTTATCAGAGGAGAATTTGTGAGATAAAAGGGTGATTCGGAAGTCAATTGAGGCAAAATAAAGTATTTTGGGTACCAGGGAGACAAGAGAAAATTTTTAGAATAAAATATTATTTTATTAATAAAATAATATTAAAATATTAATATTTAACCGGATGTTGAAATCAGTCATGAAGAAGGATCATATGGTTGATCCAAGTGGGGGAGAAGAAATACAAGCAAATTTTTGAAAAATGAGCGACAAAAGTAAAATACACATGTTTTGCTAAGTTGAGCCAAGGTAGATAAGTAAATATTTAAATATTATGGTAATACTGCATTGAAGTGCAATTTTCATATTTTGGTGGTACACATACAGAGAAAGGAAGATATATGAAAATTGAAATTTTTAGACGCATTAAAGGGATTGAATTTAAAATATAAAAGTTGAAGGATTATGTAGAGAAATTAAATGGAGGAGATAAAATAAACAAATAGTAAAAATAATAATACAAGTATGTATATAAAAAATAATAATAAAATAAAATAACTAAAGGAAGACCAACATGGGCAACCGCCCATGTGGTCAATAAAAACAGTCAAAACACTCTTTAATTAAATTGATGGAAGGGGCTCGGCCATGTGGAACAAAAGGAAAATAAATAAAGGTGTAATGGGCCGGCCAAGTTAGACAAAATGGAGAATAAAATATATATATATATATATATAATTGAATAAGTAAAGTGAAGAAGACATAGAAGAAAAGAGAAGTCGGTTAGTGAAGAGAAGAAAAAGAAACAAGAAGAAGGCGTGAGCAAAAAAAGCAAAAAGAAACAAGAGAAGGTCGAGAGGTGAGGAAGAAAAGAAAGGTGGAAGAGTTGAGTTGAGAGGGGCGGTTTTGCTACCATTTAAGGAGCAAAAGAGAGCTATTTTTTGTCAATTTAAAGGGTGAGAGGAGCAGTTTTTGTTGCTAATTTTGAAGGTTGAAAAGTGTAATTTTTGCTACTGATTTTGAAGGCTGAACGGTATGGTTTTAGTTGTTGATTTTGAAGGCTGAAAGGTGCGGTTTGGTTGTTAATCTTTGTGGCTTTGGCTGCTGATTTTTGATGGAGAATAGTGCAGTTAAGTTGCTGATTTTTAGGGAGAAATAAAGCAGCTTAGCTGCTGATTTTGAAGTCAATATGAGCAGCTTTGGCTGTTGAAAATTTTTGGCTGAAAGAAGCAAGAAATTGTGGCCTGCGGTGAGAGGGAGAGAGAGGAAGAAATTGTGGACAACTTGTGCATGTGAGAAAAGAAAAAGAAAGACAAGCAAGGTGCTGTTGGACGGTGAAAGAAAGAAAGAAAGAAAGAAAAGAAAAGAAAAGGAAAAAAAAAGAGTGGGCATGGCCCAACAAGAAAGAAAAGTGGGCATGGCCCAATAGAAAAAAGTTAGGGAGAGACCATAAAAAGGGCCCAATAGCCATAAAGAAGGAAAAGCCCAAGAGAGAGTAAAGGTGGAAAAAATTGGACTTGGACTAATCTAGTCCAAATAGGTAAAGAAAATTTTCTTTGCTTTTATTTGGCCTATTATGAAATTGTATTATTTTAAGTTAGCCGTTTGTTTAATTAAATTTTTAATTCTTAGTGATATGAATTAAATTTAAATTACTTTAATACAATATTTAAATATTTTATTAGGAGGTGTCATTGGACTAAAGTAAAGAAGAAAATGTGAAATTTACTAATAGTGCTTGAATGAAGTTAAGAAATTTTAAATGATTCGTTGTGAAGAATTATTGATGTCGGAGGAATTTAGATGCATAATTTGGTTGAGAGTGTTAAGTTAAATGGTAAAATATTGGAAGAAATGAGGAGAAATAATGTGGATTTATGATAGAATGAGAGAGAGAAGTGGAATTGATGCACTAAGTGTATTGGGTTTAAATTGTTGCTAGGAAAGTTGTTGTGGAAGCGTGACAAACGAAGCATATGATTGGCAATTAGGAATAATTATACACACATACGAATCAATAGCGACGTAGTAATCTCGCTATTGTGAGGTGAGTAATCTTATCATTATTTTAATTATCTAAAGTATGATTTTATTCGGTTTTGGTGAAATTTTATGAAAATGAATTTTAATGGTAAATCTTTATGTTTTATAAACAAAATGTGTTTAGATGAAGAGATTTGATAAATTGTCTTGAGGTTAAATGATGGTTTTGAAAATAGAGTAATTGGAGACCACTTGATGTGTTATAAATTTATGGTTTTAATTTATTGGCTTATGGCAATATTGGCATGAATGGTTGATTTGGTAAATGTGCTGAAAATGTATAAACTATTGATTTGCCTTGAGAGGCTGTAAAATAAAATAATTGCCATGTCATGCTATCGCAAATCTGATTATATGGTGGGTTTAGCTTGTTGCAGTGTGCGAGTTCTGTGGACCAGCCTATTAGAGGGGCACGAAATCTAGTTATATATATGTACCTCGGTCGGAGAGGTGCGTAGGGTATCTCCTGAGGCATGGTTAGAGTTCACATCATGCCAAACCACCTTGTGATGATGAACTCCGCTAATGCCAAGGAACGGCTATGTTTCAAAATAAAAACATGTTTTGTGCATACATAACTTTGTAACAGCCTTGGCAGACTTGGTTGGATACCTATGATCAAGGTGTCACCGAGTATGAGTTTTTCGCATCAGCCAAGTTTTAAGATATTCATAAGCCATATTGATTATTTAAATGAAATGAATATTTATGTTATGAAATGGATATTTAGATGTAATATTTTAATCGTCTCCTTTTACTCGACTTTAGATATTTTGAATTATGTTTGTTTACTCACTGGGATTATATAATCTCACCACCCTCCTTTCCACCCATTTCAGGCTCAAGATAGTCTATAGATAGCTGATTTTATCGAGGACCACCATTGGATTTGCATCCTCCAAACTGTAGGTTCACAATCTTTCTTACTTTTGGTTATTCAAAGGCCCACTTGTTACTGTAAATTAAATTAAATACTCTGGCTTACTGTATTACGATATATATGAATTTATTTTGCTTTTACGCTGTAAAAATTATTTATGCAGTATTCTATAAAAATATTATTTTATGAGAAAATTGAATATTTTATTCAATATTTTTATTTTATTCTAGTAGTCATAATTTTATTTTAAACCAATGTTTTAGACATCCAAATTTATTTTTGATTATGAAATATGTGTTTTGCACCGTATACTACATTATTAGCGGGTTTCAAAATTTTCAAGGAAAAATGACTAAAATACCCTTGTGAGACGAAAATTATTTTTTTATTGTTTTAAGTTGGAAATAGTTTAAAATCTTTTAGAACGTGATATTTGGCAGCGGTTACTCACAAGGGAAATGAGAAATTGATATTAAAGCCTTACGGG
Source organism: Theobroma cacao (assembly GCF_053813885.1). Classification (NCBI taxonomy): domain Eukaryota; kingdom Viridiplantae; phylum Streptophyta; class Magnoliopsida; order Malvales; family Malvaceae; genus Theobroma; species Theobroma cacao. The sequence goes on along the minus strand of NC_142648.1, from coordinate 10,197,883 downwards.
GTTTCGGTTAGCATTTCGGGTAATAAGTGTCTATCAAGACACCATGGCGGTTGTCACGGGCTCGAGGGGAGTACCAGGTCATGACAGAATGTCAGGGAGTTGACAGGGAATGAGGTAATAAGATGATGATTAGGTGTACATAAGTGAGTATATATATGATCAAAATCGCTATGATTAAGCTGGAGTTATGATTCGAGGTTAATGATGGAAGACAAAAGCATGCTCGGCGGCTTAATGATAAAAAAGAGAACATTAGTGAAAAATACCATGGTTCTAACTCAAAGATAATAATAGATATAAGTTACGTACCTTGATCTTGTAAAATGTTTTAGTCGAATGGAAGGTAACGAAGTGCATAAATCAAAATTCCCTATAAAGGAAGGAACAAAATAAGATCATATAGTGAGATTAATAACTTGACACCGATGTGAAATCAAGGATGAATTCTATTTAAGTGGGGGAGACGGTGACACCCAGTACCCTCGTATTGTGAAACCTCGACCTCCACAGACTCGTAGCTAGAAGTAAACTCAATAACACGAACTAAGGGTAATTTCATCATTTCTTATGGTGAGCTCCTAGAAGTAGTTTTCTAATGTTATTAAGGTCTAAGTAAGCCTAAGGAATAAATGAATGATGGTAAAATAAATGAAGAAGATAAAAACACTGATAATTTCCATAATAGGGGCAAAATGGTCATCTTACATCTCGAGTTTAAATTTTTATGTTTTCGTGAACCTGAGTATTTTTAGACTATTATGGACTTTGTCTCAATGTCAAAAGAGTAAAAAGGTTGCATAAAGGATGGGAGGAAGACAAAGCCACCGTGTTAAGGGTATTTTGGTAAATTAAGTGAAATTTGGATTAACTTGAAGCACAAAAATCTAAGTTCCAGCAACTTTCAGCAGCTTTTTCTTCTTCATCCCATTCCTTCTCTCCATTTCATGTTTTTTTTCATTTTCCATGAGAAGAAATATTGAATCCTCCATAAATCTCTCATAGAAAGTCCAAGTTTCATGCTTTTGCCCACTCTTTCATAGGGTTTTTCATGCTCTTCTATTTCTACACCTTAAGAACCCTCAAAAACCTTTCCTTAATACTTTCTCTCACTAGCTAGACATTTTAGAGAAAGAAAAAGAGAAAGAGATTTCCCATAATACTTTGAAAGCTTTTGAAAAGGAATTCAACTACGAAAAAACCCTAAGGTGAGTAATAAGTTAGGATTTATTTTTAAGATGTTGATAATGGCTAACAATGGAATTATGAGTGTTTTATTGTTAAGGTTGTTTTTTCATTTTTAGGGTGACTAGAGTAGTGAAATAAATAGCCACTTAATGGTGATTGGAAGCTAGTTAGGAATAACTAGCTGAACTTGAGTTTGAAAATAGCTTTTGGAATTATATTAATGCCAATTTGGGTGATTGAGATGCTATTGGGTGTGATAGGTTCCAACGAGATCCCACATCTCCATTCGGAGTATTGGTCAAAGTTAGAGTCAATCAAAGCATCAACAAAGACCGGTGAGTGAACTTGCATTTAAATGTTTTGGGATATCGGTATGTGTGTTGAATGAATCACATGAAAGAATTTATTTGTCTTTTCTTAAAAACATGCATGGGAACAAGCCCTTGATGAAATGTTTCTACGTTGTGAAATGTGACTGTGACAAATCCATGTGCTATTGTATTATGTTGGTATATGTATATATATATATATATGTTGTGTGTTGATAATTATGACCGTGCATGTGCGGTGTGGGAGTGCACATGTCGGTGATAACGGGGTAAGGGAGTGTGGATGATGAGATTGCCTATGTGCGCGATGTGGGGGAGCACATGATGGCATTAGTTGTGCATGATGTGGGGGTGCACACGATGATAATGAAATTGCCTATGTGCACGATGCGAGGGGAGCACATGATGGCATTAGTTGTGCGCGATGTGGGGGTGCACATGATGATGATGAGATTGCCTATGTGTGCGATGTGGGGGGAGCACATGATGGCATTAGTTTTGCGCGATGTGGGATTGCACACGATGATGATGATATATGCCATGTGCGTGATGTGGGGGAAGCACATGATGGCATTAGTTGTGTGCGATGTAGGGGTGCACACGATGACTCCGGCTATATGCCGTGCAGAGTGCACATGAGTTGGGTGAGGTGGTGGTTGTATATGTGCTTGTATATATATATGCTATAAATATGTTTTTATATGCTATAGAAAAGGTTATGAAAATAATATGTGCTTGGATTGAATGTTGAAAAATTGATTATTGTCAAATGTGTTCAATTTGATTTTCATTCCATCAGGAACAGATTTTTAATACAGCAAAAATCCCCATAATTCCACTTGCCCTAAATTTCGCTGTAGCGAAATTCCATTTTTGTCGTAGCGAGAAATTTTTGAGTGTGGCAAACACTATTATCACTATAGTGAAATTCCATTTTCATCACGGTGAGAATATTTTGTGTGTGCGCGGTAGGCATTATTCTCACTGCAGTGAAATTCTATTTTCACCACGATGAGAAACTTTCTATTTTGTGTGGATATTTGCAATAATTTTCACCTTCCAACTTCATGGTTAATCATGGATTTTTTTTCAACATTAAAAGACTAAATAATCAAAGGCTAAATTATGGGGTTTAAACAAGAAATTAAACTAAATTGAATTGTTTTTAAAATAAGTGCATCATGTTTTCTAAACTTTTCGTACTGCTTGCTTGTTCCCTTTTTATGTTCACTCACTATGTTTATTCTCACGTTTTTAAACTTCATGTTTTAGGTTTCTGAGTCAAAGGTGATTGGATCCTAGGACGAGGTGATCCTCCATATCCATTGTTCGATAGGTTTGCCATGATACTAAGTGTTATCACCCATGCCCAGAGTCACTCCACTAACAGTTAAAGTCTTTGAATGTGTACATGTAAACTGGATGTAATTTGCTAAGAATCGTTTGGTAAACTATTTATGTATATTATGATTGATGAATACCATTATAAGTATAAGCTTGGATTTTATGAATTGATTTCAATGAAGTTATTATTTGAACATTATGAGTTATAGATCTTAAAAGGGAATATGGATGATAAATGGGCTAATGTATAGCTTTATACAGGAAGGCTTGCTAGAGCCTAGTGGGTTATGCTTATTAGGCCCTTGCACCGGTCATGGCCTGGAAATTGGGCTGTGACATCTTTCTTGTTGGACTCATTTTTATTTTTGGTTCTCCATGAAGAGCCTTGATCTCTTCTATACCTTTTCTTAGCCAATCTCCGATTTCTTTGGTCTATAAGCTTTCTAAACCTTCTTGGAACTATAGCTTGCTCCTCATCATCATCACAAGATAGATTATTTAATTCTTCTTCAAGGATGCTGGCTTTTAAGGCAATGCTTTTCTTCTTTTCTTTAGCTTCTATCTTGTCTTCTTCTTCCTTTTCCTTAAGTTCCAGCTTGTGAGTGAGAAGAGACCCACAAATTTCATCAAGGGTTATGACATTTAAGTCTTTGGCTTCACAAATGGCGGTCACCTTTGGCTTCTAATTTTTAGGTAGGCTTTTAAGAATTCTTTTGACAATTTCATGTTCAGGAATTGGTTGCCTAGTTGACTAAGTTTATTTGTGATGTTTGTGAACCTATCTAGCATACTAGTGATATTTTCACCAAGTTTCATCTTAAACATCTCATAGTTGTGGGTTAAGAGAGCTATTTTGGACTCCTTAACTTGTGAAGTCCCTTCATGAATAATCCTAAGTTTGTCTCACACTTGTTTAGCTGTGGTATAGCTTGATACTTTGTTGAATTTAGTGGGAGTTAAAGTACAATGTAGTGTTTTGATTGCTTTAAAATTTGTTTGGACTCTTTTGGCTTCAACTTCGGTCCATTAAGACCTTAGCTTAAGAATCATCTCGTTGGTCACTACGTTTAAGGTTTAACAAATGAAGGGTCCATCAGTAATGATATCCCACATCTCATAGTCTATTGCCCTTATATATATTGACATTCTAGTACTCCAATAGGGGTAATTTCAGCCATCAAACAAAGGTGGTCTATTTGCTTATTGTCCCTCAGCAACTACTAATTTTTGAAGAGTCATTAGGATCCCTTAGGATGTTAAGCCTTGAGAAAGAGGGATAGGCTCTGATACCACTTGTTGGTCCCAAGTAATTATGCTAAAAGGGGGGTGAATAGCACTTTTTGGCTCGTACAAAATTGACTTCTAATTTTGTGTACGTTAAGGATTAATAATGAGAAGTCTGAAGCAAGATGAGAGAATAATTTAAGAAGAAATGAAAACAAAAACAGAAACAAGGCAGACAATGCATCAGAATTTAGATTTGTTCGGTGAAAGACCTACATCCACTACCTTGATTGTTCAACCAAGGATTTTCGAAATCAACTCACTAAAACAGTGGAATTCCCAAGCTCCCACCAAGCTTTACAATTGCTTTTAGCAAGCTCAGCTATAACCTTTTATAATGGTTTTTCTCAAGATCAACCAAAACCCAAACTAACCTTTCTAAGCTAAGTTAGAACCTATACACCCAATCAAGCAATCCAAGCTTGAATAAATTCCCTTAGAGTGTCTCGCACACTCTAAGTATACAAATGTGAAACCTCGACCTCCATAGACGCGTAACTAGAGGTAGACTGTTGAGTGCATCAAATTCATATATTTAATGGGAGATTAAATACCTAATTAGTCTAAGTTGGACTAGATTTAGGATCAAATTTAAGTATTTTTATTTATTTTATTAGTTTAGTTTAATTTATATTTAAATATTTATTTTAAGTTAATAATATTAGTTTTATGTTATTTATATTTATTTTATGTTTTTATAGGAATAGGATCAAAAATAATTTCAATTGGTGAAGAAAGGTGCATAATTAACTGTTGCTCTATTTGCATATATTTTGATTTTTCAAGTATATCTCTCACTACAGAAGTCCAAATAACATGATTTTTAAACCATTAGAAATATAAGAGGCAAGGCTAAAACTTTGATGTTTACCACTTTAGCCAGATCTGATCGGAAGGTGGTCAAAATCTTTGTCAAAGTGAAAGCACTGCACTAGAAGAATAAAAAAGGGCATTTTTGTAAATTATGTGAAACTTTGACTAACTTTAGAGATAAATATCTAAAGTTCTAGCACTTTCTCCTCATTCCAGCAGCTTCTTCTTCTTCTTCCCACCCTTCTTTCCCATTTCAAGTTTTCCATCTTCCATGGAGGCCACCCTTAAAACCTCAATAACCTTCTTATAGTAACCTCAAATCTCATGTTTTTGGTACACTTTTTCATAGGATTTTTCATTCTCTTTCACTTTTTCACCTAAAAAACTCTCAAAAAGTTTTTCCTATGCACTTTCTCTCACTAGCTGAACATTTTAAAGAGAGAGACTCTTCAAAATAGCTTGAGAAAACCCTTAAAAGAATTTTCTCTCTTAAATTCTCACTAAAGGATTCAACTACAAGTTCACCAAGGTGAGTGTAACACCCCATACTTTGATATGTTGGCTAATAAAGCTTATCGGATGCCAATTAAGGTTAATTAGAGTGTTTAAAACTGATTAAGGGTGAAAGGCATAGTTTGGAATAAAATATTTTGCACGCGAGGAAATAACAATTAAATAATAATATTTTTATTGAGGATGAATTAGCAAGATAAAAAGTTATTCGAGAGTGAATCGGGGCATAATAAGACATTTTGGGTGTCAAGGAGTCAAGTGGAAATTGTTGGAATAAAATAATATTAAAATAATAATATTTTGTTCTGTGTCAAAATTTTCCATCAAAAAGGAGTATATGGTCAATCTAAGTGGGGGAGAAGAAGAATGAGAAAATTTTGGAGAAAATTGACGTTAATGGAGCCCGTGTGTCTTTATTAAATAAAACTAGCACGGGTAAGTAAATATTTAAATATTGCAGTGATACCGCGTTGAAACATAAACTTGATATTTTATTGATACAAGTGTTAAGGAAGAAAAAAGGAAAGAAATTGGAATTAAAAGATTGTGGGAGGATACAATTAAAAAGGGTGAAAACCTTGCAGGGCAAAATGATAATTTTGCCATTAGTTGGTCAAAGCTTCCAAAATAAAGCTTTGACTTTTCGTCCTTATCCCATGTCTGGTTCTTATCTCTAGCCAAAAGATATTTTCTCCTCCACCTTCATGCTCTCAATGCCATTTTCATGCTCCCATGCCATTTCACCTTGCCACCATGCATTTGAAAAGAAAAATAGAGAGAATCGGCCAAGAAAAGAAAGGAGAGAAAAGTGAAAGGCTTGGGTAGTGAGTTATTCAAGAGTAAGTGAAGAAATATCAAGTGGGTCTCAAGATTTAAGAAACATAAGGTAAGGATTTTTGTGTTTTAAGCTCATGGTTGGTTAAATCTTTGGAGAAATAATGTGTGAATCATTTTGTAGCAGCTTTGGTGGCCATGGGTGTGAGGAAATTATGAATTTTGTTGGGTGAAATCCAAGCTAAAACCAAACGGTAAGCTTAATGGTACAATTTGAAGCCTATGATTGGTTTAATATTATGAGAATGATTGTATGCATATGTAGTGTTATTGTGATGTCATGGGTATGGTTGGAAGGCAATTATATTAATTGGAAGTTTGGTGTGTAGATATGTGTTGTTAGGAAAGGTTTAAAAGGTTATGGATGTTGGTGTGCATGAATGAATATTAATGTTATGCTTGGTAGCAACATGTAAATGAGGATGGTGGTACATGTAGACTTAGAAAATGTTTGATGAAAGTAAATTTATAGTTTCTACCATATGCTAGGTAATTATTGTGGAAATGATGGATAAACTTGATAAATATCCTTAGACAAGATTTATATATGTGCTAAAGTTATATATAAGTTGTCGGTATCCATAATCTAAAGAATTACGCAAGTAAAGGATAAAGGCCACTTTGGTAAAAAATGTGTCAAGATATAAGTTAGTTGAACAAGGATTCATGATTGAAGGAACAAGAGAAGTAGAAATGAGGTCCACTAAAGATATTGAATTTGGATTATTGCTAGGAAGTACAAAAGTAAAGGTAGTGTACTGTGGTAGCGTGTTGGAGGAGATAATGAACGATCAGCAAGTAGAAATAGCTAGATACGCCTTCAAACTAATAACGATGTAACATCCCGCTATCGTAAGGTGAGTGAACTTGCATCAAAATGTTTTGGAATAAATGATTATGTGCTTGATTGAACCACTTCAGATATTTGGTTGGTTTTTCTTTAAAATTTGCATGGGAACAAGCCCTTAATGAAGCGTTTTTATGTTGTGAAATATGAATGTGATGAATTCTTGTGTTTCCACATTATGTTGATGTCAATGTTATGCATTGAATGATACTATTGTGTTATAATTATGACCCAGCTATGTGCGGTGTAGGAGTGCACATAAGCTAATGATGACCCAGCTATGTGCGGTGTGGGAGTGAACATGAGCTGAAGATGACTCAGCTATGTGCAGTGTGGGAGTGCACATGAGCTGATGATGACCTAGCTATGTGCGGTGTGGGAGTGCACATGAGCTAAGGGAGAGTTGGGGTGATGCCGGTGGTCGTATGTATGTTTATATATGTTATATATAGAGAGGTTATGGAATTTATATTGTGCTTGCATTGAATGTTAAAATTTAAGATATGTTTTCCAATTGATTTTCACTGTAGTAAAAATGGATTTTCGTTGTTATAAGAAATTAAACTAAATTGCATTGTTTTCAACATAAGTGCATCGTGTTTTCTAAAACTTCCTGTATTGATGCTTGTTCCTTTCCTATGTTCACTCACTGAGTTTATACTCATTATTTTCAACTTCATGTTTTAGTTTTCAGGTTCGAAGGTAGTTGGATTCCTAGGCTGAGGTGTTTCCTCTTATCTGTTTTTCGGTAGATCTCCATGACACTAAATGTTAGTACCCACGCCCAGAGTAACTCCGCGGGCAATCAAGGTCTTTGTATATGCACATATATGCTTAATGTGAATTGTTAAGATACATTTGACAAACTATCTATGTATATTTTGATTTATGGTGCCAATGTGAGTATTTACTTGGGTTCTATGAATTGCTTTCGAAGAAATTGGCATTCGAACCCTATTAAGTATAGATCTTAAAGAGATATGCATGATAGATGGACGAATGTACAAGTTCTTATAGAAAAGCCTGCTTGGGCCTAGTGGGCTATGCCTATTGGGTCCTTGCACTAATCATAGCTCGGGAATTGGGCTGTGACAATGAGTAATGAGTTAGGGTTGATTTTTAAGTTGTTGATAATGGCTAGTAATTAGATTTGTGGGCGTTTCTTATCACGACCCAAATTTCGGACCATGACGGCACATGGGCCCAATGGACGTAATCCATTAAGCCCAAGCAAGCCTATTAATCTGACATGTTTATCATTCCATCATAAACTACTAAGTCACATTTCATAACTTAGAATCAAAATAATACTACACATTGCCATCTCATACTGGCATACCAAACAAGTGTATATACATTGTCTACAACATGTATCTTAACAATTTACATTAGGTTTGTCTATACACAACAAAATAATACTCGACTTCCAGCGAAGAGACTTGGATGAATGTATAGCTACTGAATGCCGAGACACCTACCAAAAGATGGTTACAAGTCTACGAGGACACCTCATCCTAATTACCGGCTACCTCTCGATCTAAAAACATGAAGTTTAAAAACAGTGAGTATAAACCCAATGAGTGAACAAAGAAGCAAACAAACATACTGTAAGGAATAATTTAAAATTATGATGCCCTTGTTTTAAAACAATGCAACTTAATTTCATTCATATTAAAAACCCCTCATTAAACCCTTATATGATTAATCACTTGGTAATGAGGAACCCATACATAACCAATAATTTGAAAAATAAAGGCTTCAGTGATACACCAACAAGTCAAATGCAACGATGAGTCTTCGCTGCAGCGGGAAGGCATTCTCGCTGCAACTACGCCACAGTGAGAATGAATTTTCATTGTAGCGACGTTGGGATTTAAGTTATTAGCCGAACGAGGGTTTCTCAACCGACTGAGGGTTTCTTTCAAAATTTTCTCATTTCAAACTTGGTTAGATAATCCCCAAACATGTTGGAAGTCCATGCTCCACTAGGGTATAAATGAAATGGAAAAAAATGGCAAAACCCCACGAGATAGCAAAATGGACAGAAGGTTTTTCACTGCAGCGAAATTCAGCTAATGAAACAGAGAGTTTCTCGCTGCAGCGAGATTCCTTTTCGTTGCAGCGAGAAGCTACAATGACTATCTCCCTGCAGCGAGAACCAGTTCTAGTGAAGGCTCTCAAACTTGAGAGTTTCTCGCTGCAGCGAGATACAGGGCACCAATGAAAAATTTCCCTTTCTCCCAAAGAAAACCACCCTGCTGAAATGTTCAAAACCAATAAGAAATACATAACAACTTCCTAAAGTTTAACATGCCGAATTTCACATACATTACATCCATATACATAACTCATAAATTTCTTATAACACATGTTTACGTATGTATACATATACATATACCGATCACCATCATGACACCATCCCATCATTCCCAGCTCATGCGAACTCCCTACTCGCACATGGCTAGGTCATCACCGGGTTATGCACACTCCCTACTCGCACATAATGAGGTCATCATCGGCTTATGCGCACTCCCTACTCGCACATAGCCGAGTCAATATATATATATATATCAACACAATATGGTAGTGCATGAATCAATAATAGTCACATGTCACAACATGGAGACAATCTATCAAAAGCTTGTTCCCAAGGCACTTGTTTTTATGAAAAGCTTGATAATTCATTCAAATGTTTGGCAAATACATTATATCCCCAAAACAAGTTTTGAATGCAGTTCACTCACCCGTATTTTGTTGAGTCTTTAACCGACTCCAATTTCTCTAATTGTCTGAACGGAATGATGGAACTTCGTTGGAACCTACCATTACATTAACATCACCATTATGTTAATTCACATAATATAAACCCTAAAAGCTATCTTTTAGCTAACTTTCAATTGCCACTTTAAATGGCTATCTATGTTCACTATCTTAATTACTATAAAATGAATGAACATTAACAATAAAACAGCTCATAATCCCATTTACTAGCCATTTTCTATAGCTAAAAACCAAGCTTAGTTCATCACGCACCCTTGGGTTTCTTTGTAGTTGAATCCCCTTCCAATAGCTTCCAAACAAGTGGGGTAATTCTCTTTTTCTCTCTCTAGAACACCCAACTAGTGAGAGAAAGTATGGAAATAAGCTTTACCAAGGGTTTTGAAGTGAGAGAGTGAAAGAATTCAAGGGTTCTAGTCAAAAGGGCATAAAGGTATGAAAATTAAAGTTAGAGAGAGAAAATTATGCAAGCTCCATATCAAGCTTCCATGGAGGTTTTAAAGAAACGTGAGAGGGAAGAAGGAAGAAGAAGACAAGTTGCTGGAAAATGGGAGAAAAAGCTACTGGAAGAAGGATATTTATAAGCCAAACTTATCCATTCCCTTAAAATTATGAAAATGCCCTTGACTAGTTAGCTTGTTCTCATGCAACCCTTTCTGCAATCTTTTTACTCTTTAACACTGAGACCAAGTCCATAATGGTCTAGACATGTTTAGGTTTGCGAAACTTTTAAAAGTTTTGACTTGGGTGCAAAATGACTATTTTGCCCATATTGTGAAAATTATTGTCATTTCTAGTTTTCTTCGTGTTTTCATCATTACAAGTCATTTATGCAGTCTTATGCCCATTTAGACCTTAAAATATCATAAAACTTTCTTTTGGGAGCTTATTAGAGAAAATGACGAAACTACCCCTTGCTCGTATTATTACATCTACGCTTAGTTACAAGCCTATAGAGGTTGGGGTCTCACAGTTCTATTGTTGAAAGATATTTATTTTTTTCTAGTGTGACTATAATGGTGCAAATTAATGACTAGTCAAACGGTAATTGGAAACTAGTTAGGAATAACTAGTAAAGTTTAATTTAGGAAACAGCTTTTGGAATAATATTCAAGTAAATTGGGTTGGTTGTCATACTATCGTGTGCGATAGGTTCCAACGAGACCCCACATCTCCATTTGGAGCATTAGTTGAAGTCGGAGTTAATCAAAGAATCAACAAAGATAGGTGAGTGAACTTGCATTAAAATGTTTTGGGATAAATGCATATGTGTTTGACTGAATTACTTGAAATATTTTATTAGTCTTTTTTTTAAAATATGCATGGGAACAAGCCCTTAATGAAACGTTTTTATGCTGTGAAATGTGTAATATAATGATAATGTTGTATGATAACTATAACTGTGCATGTGGGGTGTGGGAATGCACGTGACGGTGTCGGTGGTGTGCGATGTGGGAGTGCACATGCTGATGATGATGTGGTGTGGGAGTGTACATGATATTTGCCATGTGCGGTGTGGGAGTGCACATAAGCTGAGCTGAGGATGGTGGTTGCATGCGTTGAGCCATGTTGACTAGTGTGGGAATGATCTTGATATATTTAGTGAATGTTTGAAAATATATATATATATATATATATATACAAAATGTATACATGAATTCGTACACGTTTGTGTACTTGCCCTGTAGAGCAGGGATGTTTGGAAATTGAAATGTGATTTCATTGATTATTGAAAGTTGAATTTCCTAAGTATTTTAAAACGAGTTAAACATCAACATGGTATCGAGTTGTTTATGATATACAAATTGCATGGTTTTAAAATGAGTGCATCTTGTTTTCGAAAACCTTCTGTATCGTTTGCTTGTTCCCTTCCTATGTTCACTCACTGGGTTTACACTCATTCTTTTCAACTTCATGTTTTAGTTTTCAAGCTCGAAGGTAGTTGGATCTTAGGTAAGGGTGCTTCCTCCTATTCATCTTATGATAGGTTTACTAGCACAACCCATGATAGTATCCATGCTAGAGTCACTTTGCTAATAGTCAAGGTCTTTTGTATGTGTATATGGTTATTTAAATGTAATTCGTGAGATTCGTTGTAAACATTGTATGTTTGGTTTGCATGATAATGTCACCACAAGTTGGCAAATGGTAATATTATTTTGTGAATGGTATATGTTTGGTTGCCTTGATTTATTCTTGAGAAGAAATTATTTTCGAAAACTATGAATTAAGAACCTTAGAGGTAAATGAGGGGCAGATGGTCTGATGAACAAGTTTCATAGAAAGGCTTGCTTAGGCCAAGTGGGCCATGCCCATTGGGTCCATGCACCGGTCATGGCTCGAGATTTGGTTTTTGACAACAAGAATAAGAGAAATAAAGGTGTACCTATAATCACTGACTTGATCTAAGTGATACAAAGTGAAGTGCTTGAATCTCTTACAAGGATAGAAGTGAAGTGCAGAAAGAATGCAGAGAGTTTTTACTAGTCTTTTAGCTCTTTTAGTTCTTAGAAGCCTTGGATCAGTTTCTTAGCCATTGGGAAGGTTTTTAATACTTGAAGAAACATTTTTGATGGGTGCTTGACAGATTCTGACTGTTGGAAATAGTTTGGAGTTGGTTCTAGCCGTTAATCTGTCTTCTACCTTCAACTTCAAATTTTCAAACAGAGAGCTCTTAGTCAACTAACATACTTCTTAGTCGATTAAGTTGGTTCTATCTTCTGATCCCAGTTTCAGGTAGTACGCTCTTAGTTGACTAACGATTCCTCTTAGTCGATTAAGTTGGTTCTATTTTTGAACTCGACTTTTGGCAGTAAGCACTTAGTTGACTAACAATATCTCTTAGTCGATTAAGTTGATTCTATTTTTGAACCTGCCAACTCCATTTTTGAATTTTAGCTGACTTCCTATCTTTATTCGACTAAGTGGCTTATGTTTTGTGACTTTTATTGTAGCTCCTCAACCTCATGAGATTTGATATTTACTGTTTAATGATTATTGTATTATTACCATACATTTTTCAACCTACACACTCAAGTAGCATTGTTAGACATAAATGAATGGGAATGTTTTATTATCATCAAAAACTAATGGAGAAATAGAATTTATATAACACTCAAACAATATTCAGATGTTTCAAAGAATTGAGATAGAATATAACTAAGTTCTCATAATTGGATAGGTAAATTAAAAGAAATTGATGCAATTAAATCTAGCTCAAGTTTTTAAAACATGCATCAAATTAAAAAATATAATGAAAATAAACTAACCTAAAATATCACAAAAACTAATAATAATAAAACCCTCCACTAAACTTAAATTGCACATTGTCTTTAATGTGAAAATCTACAAAGAATAAGAAAAAAAAAAACTCCCTTATCAACAGTGACAGTGCATTGAAAGCTTGAATTTTCTTTCTCCTTATCTTCATGCTTTCCAAACCGCATGCTCAACAAAACAAGTAAAAGAGAGGTTATAACTACTTATTTAAATAGAAAAACAAAAACTAACTAAAATAACAACTAAACCTAAAATGATATAACTTGAGTTACCTCTCAAGAATCACTTCTTTAAAGTCACTAGCTTGATTATGATACCCTTTTATTGTTGTCTATTGGAATAATTGAGGATCTTTGGCAATCTAATTCACCTCCTAAATAATTTTGGAGACACTGCCCATTCACTCCGAATGTTTCGGTAGCTTCACTAAAAATATCTATTGTACAACACGGATCGACCTTAACCACCTTGTAAGGACCAAACCACTTTGATTTTTGTTTCCATGGAAAGAGTTTGACTAGTTTGGTCAGTAACACTTGTTATCCCACCTTAAAATCAAGATTAACTGAAAGTGGTGGATCATGCTTATTGATAACTCTTTGATATAGAGTTATTTGGACTTAATTTTGATAGTAATTTAGCTTAGTTCTTGTAGTAATGCATAAAAACTAGTAGGTTTTATTTGATTATTTTAAATTAGTTAATTTAGGCGAGTCAATCTAATCTTAGTTAATTTTATGCTTAATTTAGTGTTAATATGATTAAGATAGATTGTTATTGATTTAGTTGTGCTTTTGCAGGTGTTTAATGAAGGAAGACTTTTAATGGAAGAATGAGAGCAATTTTAAGGTGCAGACTTTCACTGCACATGTTTTGGTATTTCAACCATACTCTCTCTACAGAGCTTTAAATGAAGTGATTTTTCAACCATTGGAAAGTTGATAGAAAAATATACAACTTTTATGTTTACCACTTTGCCTATTTGGCATGGAAGGTGGTCAAAAATCTTGTTGAAGTTGGAGTACTGCAGCTATCTTCGAACAATTACTATTTCTGCTATTTAAAAGGTTAAGGATGCGGCTTTAGAGGAAGTAGGCCATAGCCCATGCAGTATGATGAGGCAATCCTTATTGGAATTGACTTCTTTCTTCACTTAACTTGGCCTAACTTCAAAGCCCTATAAAATCAACCTTTTGGAGGACTTTCAGGGAGATAACGAAACACCGGATTGAAAGCTAAGAATCAAGCTGCAAAGCCATTGAAGTTAGGAAGAATTTGAATGATTCAAAGAGATTTGGAGATCAAGATTACAATTCTTGGTTTTTTCTATCTTTTTGTTATTCTCTTATTTTCTTGGTTTTGTTTTTAATGTTTAAACTTTATTTGATGATGATGTGTGACTTGATGGCGAACTAAATTATTTATCTAAGATTATGATTGAACTCAACACGTAGTCTAATTTATTTATCTCTTTTTTGCTTATGTTTGATGGATTTAAGTTTTATTTTATTTTGTTTTTAATGCTTCTAGTTGACTAGCCACCGATAAGATTGAATTGGTAACCTAAGCTAAACCTTCACGAAGGAGATTTAGGTAGACCTTGAATAGAATAGCGTATGATCGAATACACTTAGTTGATTTGGTGGTTTGATTTGCATATAAGGTAGACATACACCTATAAGACAAATGTAGCCAAAAGTAGTGTACAAACTGAATGAATCTGTCTTTAATTTAATTTATATAGACATATAGTAAATTAATTAGGAGAGATATTTTCATGAGAAACTCGATAGAGACTTGTAAATAATTTAGGACTCTAAGTTAGCAATTTCATCCATTAAACTAAGTTAAGAGAGAGAGACAATAACCAGATGAAGTATTGAGGGACATCATAATCTTAGGTCTAAAAGTCAATCAAATTTAATAAAATAATTTTGTTAGTTAATTTAGATTAGTTTTAGTCTTTAGTTTTTTTTCTTTTTAATTTAGTTTTTAATTGTTTGGATAAAATTAGAGTGTTATAATTTTAATAATTAACAATAATAATTAAAACAATTTCCTGTGGGATCGACACTCTACTTTATCACTATATTACTTGTTAACTATACGTGTACTTGCGTGAGACATCAACAATAAGTTTTTGGCGCCGTTGCCAAAGAATTGATTTTTAATTCTTTCTTCTTAATATTAATACCAAGCATTCTTAATTTTAATCTAGACTTTTCTTTTCTTTAATTTTTTAGGTACTTTTGGTTATTGTATGCGAAGAGCCCAAAATTTGGAAATTGTTCCTTTTAATTCAAAAATCGAAAAGACTTTTCGAAGATTTCAGAGGAAAAATAAAAAAGTTTATACTCCAAGTAAAACAATGGCTAATCAACAAGAGGAAGGGACCAAGTCTTTGAGGGATTATGCTGTCCCACGAGTACAAAGTCTCCACTCTAGTGTCCGAAGACCTACTATTGAAGCCAACAACTTTGAAATTAAGTCATCAATCATTCAGATGATTCAGACTGCTATTCAGTTTGGGGGTTTGCCTAATGATGATCTAAATGCTCATATTGTAAATTTCTTGGAAGTTTGCGATACATTCAAAGCTAATAGTGTTATTGATGATGCCATAAGATTAAGGCTTTTCCATTTTTTATTGAGAGATAAAGCAAAGAGTTGGTTAAATTCACTTCTTGCTGGTTCCATTAATACTTAGGATGATTTAGCTCAAAAATTCTTAGCAAAATTCTTCCCTCATGCTAAGTCAGCAAATATGTGGAATGATATCACTTTTTTCATGCAATTTGATTCTGAATCACTACATGAGGCTTGGGAGAGGTATAAGGATTTGATAAGAAGGTGTTTTCAGCATGGATTACCTAAGTGGTTGCAAGTTTAGACTTTTTATAATGGTTTGCTGGGACCTTTCAGAACTACCATTGATGCTGCTGCTGGAGGTGCACTCATGAGTAAATCCATTGATAAGGCTTATGATTTGCTTGAACAGATAGCTTCCAATAATTATCATATGAAAGATTTGGTACAAGAAAAATTGCTGGAATTAATGAATTAGATGCGATAAATACTGTTTCTACCTAATTGGCTTTTCTCACAAAAAAAATAGGTAAACTGAGTGTTAATGCTATTCAGAACTTGTTTATGACGTGTGAATTTTGTGAGGAAGGACATTCCAATGACAATTGTCCCATCTATTATGAGTTTTGTCAATTTGTTGGAAATAGGCGATAGAACAATCCCTATTCTAACACTTAAAATCCTAGTTGAAGGAATCATCCTAAATTTTCATGGAGTAACAACCAAGGGTTTTCATCAGTAGCTAAGTCAAGCTTTCCTCCTGGATTTCCATCTTAAGTCCTCATGCCAGAGAAAAAGCCTTTAATGTAGGATATGTTCATGCAATTCATGACAATGACTGATATATTCATAACAAAGATTAATGCATTTATGACAAAGATGATGCCTCTATTCAAAATCAAGCAGCTTCAATTAGAAATCTTTAGACACAAGTAGGCCAACTTGCCAGTGCTTTAAATACTAGACCTCATGGTACCTTACCAAGTTATTGAACCCAACCTAAGAAGAGAAAATAAGGAACATTGTAAGGCAATCCATCTTTGCAATAGAAAGAGGTAAGTCAAGAGGTTAGTAGTAAGAATTTAAATTCTAAAATTTCAATTCAATCTAATGAGAAAGAAATTGAAAAAGATGCTAAAAAAGAAAATTGTGGTTGAAAAATCTGTTGAAAATTAAAAAAAAAATAACAATTAAAAACTACTCCCACACCTCCCCCATCTTTTCCTCAAAGATTTCACAAAGAAAAACTTGACAAACAATTCCATAGATTATTAATGTATTTAAAAAATTACATATTAATATTCTTTTTGCTGAAGCTTTGGAACAAAGGCCAAGATATGTTAAATTCTTGAAAGACAACCTATCTAAAAAGAGGAAATTGGGGGAGTTTGAAACTGTTGCACTTACTAAAGAGTGCAATGCCATCATTCAGAATAAGCATCTAGCAAAGCTTAAAAATCCAAGTAGTTTTACTATTCCTTGCACTATTGGTGCTCTTTGTTTTGCTAAAGCGTTATGTGATTTAGGTGCAAGTATAAATTTGATGCCATTGTCCATTTATAAAAAATAGGGTTTGGAAGAGATTAAGCCAACTTCTGTAACTTTGCGACTTACTAATTGATCCATCACCTATTCTTATGGTATTGTGGATGATGTTTTGGTAAAAGTTGGTAAGTTTATTTTTTCGGTAGATTTTATTATTCTTGATATGGAAGAAGATCGTGAAATACTGATCATTCTTGGGAGACCATTCTTGAGAACTGCTCGAGCTTTAATTGATGTGGAAAAAGGTGAGTTTTGCTTTAAAGGTTGAAGATCAACAGGGAACATTTAGTATGTTTAGAGCTTTAAATATGGTGGATGACATAGCAAATAATGTGTTTATTGAAAATCATCAAGATCTACTAGAAACTTCTTTGAATTGTTCATGTGATATTATTGATGAAAAAGTTCTTGAATATGTTAACCATCTTTATGCCCATTCACGTCTCCAAAGATCTCAATTTCAGTATTTGGAATTATCAATTACAACTTCACCAATCAAACCTTCCTTTGAAGAACCTCCTTCACTTGAGCTCAAACCACTGCCTAATCATTTAAGATATGCTTTTTTGGGAAATTCTTCTGCACTTCTAGTAATTATTTCTTCTTATCTTTCTGATGAACAGGAAAATAAACTCCTTTAAGTTTTAAGAGACTACAAAAAAGCAATTAGATGGACCATTGCAGACATCAAAGGAATTAGTCCCTCAATTTGCATGCACAAAATTCTTTTGGAAGAAAATCACAAAGTAACCATTGAGCATCAACAAACGTTGAATCCGATCATGAAAAAAGTAGTAAAGAAAGATATTATCAAGTGGCTTGATGCGGGTATTATCTATCCTATTTTTGATAGTTCATGAATAAGTCTACTCCAATGAGTCCTTGAAAAAAGAGGTATAGTAGTAGTTTCTAATGAAAATAATGAGCTCATTCCCACTAGAACTGTGATTGGATGGAGAGTGTGTATGGACTATAAAAAATTGAATAAAACCACTAGAAAAGATCACTTTCCACTACCTTTTATTGATCAAATGCTTCATAGACTAGCAAGTAAGGATTTTTATTTTTTTTTTGGATGGTTATTTTGGTTATAATCAAATTGCCATTACTATTGAAGACCAAGAAAAAACCACCTTTACTTGTCCTTATGGAACATTTGCTTTTCGTAAATTGCCTTTTGGACTTTGTAATTCTCCAGCTACTATTCGAGATGTATGATGGCAATTTTTTCTTATATGGTTGAAAAGTTTTTGGAAGTATTTATGGATGATTTTTCAGTTTTTGGGGATAATTTTGATGATTGTCTATTTAATCTTTCTAGAGTACTTGAGAGATGTGAAGAAACTAATTTAGTTTTAAATTGGGAAATATGTCACGTTATGGTGCAAGAAGGCATAGTCTTAGGCCATCGAGTCTCTAGTAAAGGTTTAGAAGTAGATAAAGCAAAAATTGAAACAATTGAAAAACTTCCACCTCCCACCTTTGTTAAAGGCATTCGTAGTTTTTTAGGACATGTTGGGTTTTATAGGAGATTCATTAGAGATATTTCTAAAATTTCTAAATCATTGTGTAATTTTTTAGAAAATGATACTCCTTTTAATTTTGATGATGTTTGCCATGATGTTGTTGTTGAGTTGAAAAAGAGATTAATTTTCTGCTCCTACTATCACTGTTCTTGATTGGAATTTTCCTTTTGAACTAATGTGTGATGCTAGTGATTATGCAGTTCATGTAGTTTTGGGCCCACGAAAAGCGAAGATTTTGTATCCTATTTATTATGCTAGTAGAAAATTGAATGAGGCCCAAGCAAATTACACCACAACTGAAAAGGAGTTGCTTGCTATTGTTTTTGCCTTTGATAAATTTTACTCTTATCTTGTTGGTATTAAAGTAATTGTCGACACTGACCATGCAGCTATTAAATATCTGAACGAGAAAAAAGATACAAAATCATGCTTGATAAGATTGGTACTTTTGCTTCAAGAATTCAACTTAGAAATTCAAGATATTAGAGGTACAGAAAATCAAGTGGATCATTTATCTAGATTGGAGAATGGAGAAAAAATTAGGAATTCAACAATGATCAATGAGACCTTTCTTGATGAGTAGTTGTTTCATGTCGAGAAGTAGAAAAATTTTCCATGGTATGCTGATTTTGTGAACTATCTCGTGAGTAAACTCTTCTTTCCTGAATTTAAGTGTCAACAAAAATGAAATTCTTGCGTAATATCAAATACTACATGTGGGATAAGCCTTTTCTTTACAAGCATTATGGGGATCAAATCATTGAAAAGTGTGTTCCTAAAGAAGAATTTGAAAATATTCTTCATCATTGCCATTCATCTGATTGTAAAGGATATTATAGGGGGAAATGAACTACTGCAAAGGTTCTACAGTCAGGTTTTTACTGGCCTCCTCTTTTCAAAGATGCTCATAATTTTGTTGAAAACTGTGATAAATGTCAAAGAATGGGCAATATATCTAGAAGACATGAGATGTCTCTCAACAACAACCTAGAAGTCGAAATTTTTGATGTATGGGGAATTGATTTTATGGGTCCATTCATTCCATCCTTCAATAATGAATACATCTTGGTTGCTATTGATTATGTCTCTAAATGGGTTAAAGCTATTGCATTACCAAGGAATGACTATAAGGTAGTGATAAACTTTTGGCAAAGGAACATCTTTACACATTTTGGAACACCTAAAGCCATAATTAGTGATGAAGTATCTCATTTTCGTAACAAAAAATTTAAGTCAATCTTGGGCAAATGTCGAGTCAAACACAAAATAGGCACTGCTTATCATCCTTAAACTAGTGGCCAAGCTGAAATTTCAAATAGAGAAATTAAAAGAATTTTGGAAAAGATTGTTTGTCCTTCCAGAAAAGATTGGTCAAAAAAGTTGGATGATGTTTTGTGGGCATATAAAACTACATATAAAACACTAATTGGGATGTCTCCTTATATATTAGTGTTTGGAAAAGCTTGTCATCTTTCAGTGGAGCTTAAACACAAGGCATATTGGGCAATTAAAAAGCTTAATTTTGATCTTCAAGCAGCCAAAGAAATACGTCTTTTGCAACTTAATGAGATGGATGAATTTCGTCAAGAAGCTTATGAGAGTGCAAGAGTCTACAAAGAGAAGACAAAATGATGGCATGACCAGAAAATCAAAAAAGCAATTTTGAGCCTAGCCAACATGTTCTCTTATATGATTCTCGTTTAAGATTATTTCTTGGAAAGCTGAAATCTCATTGGTCTAGACCTTTCACTGTGATGAAAGTATATCCTCATGGAGTAGTGGAGGTGGCTGATGATAAATTAACCTTCAAAGTGAATGGACAATGAGTAAAACATTATTGGGGAGGCGATTTTGATCTTCAAAGGTCCTCAATCACGCTTGTCGACATAATTTAAACCAGAAAAAGTCAAGCCAAAGACTTATTAAAAGCTTCTTGGGAAGCAACCCAAGCATTCTAACTTACTTTCTTTTATTTTTTTCATTATTTTTATTTATTCCACTATTAATTATTAGTATTTATTTTTTATTTTGCAGGAACATGTACAACCCCCCATAAAAAAATAAAAAAATATATATCAAAAAGTTTTTTTGAAAAAAATTAAAAAAAATTGGGGAAGGGGGTATGTCAAGGCCTAGCCCGCGAGGCTCGTAACCTGTGGCCATGGCCTGGCGACTTTTACCAACAAGGGTCGCAGTGCCTACTAGATGCAGGCCGCAGCCTTTTGTTTTGGGCTACCACCTTTGGGCAGCCTAAAAAAAAAAAAGGGTCAAGGTCGTGACAAGCACATAATGTGGGTTGCGGTTCCCACTTGAGGTAGGCCTCGGCCCCCTAGAAGTGGGTTGCGAAGAATGGGCAATCCACTACCTACTGAGCAAAAGTTGTTTGTCTCAAGGCATGCCACTTTCCTTGAGAAAAAGTTCTTAAGTGAAAAGGCTAGTGGGGGTAAAGTTCTAGAAGAATAAGTTCAAGACCCACAAATTGATATTCCTATGGAATCTGAACATGAGGTTATGACATCTGATGTACAACCATAACCTCAAGAGACATAACCACTCAAAGGTCTAGTAGTATATGTTAAGTTCTTAAGCGATATGGATTTCTCTTGGATAGAGACGTATTGCTCATAAATGATGAGCCTATAACCTATGAAAAGGAGATATTGGACATTGATTTTAAGAAATGGCAAGAAGCCATGAAATTTAAAATGGATGCCATGGATACAAACTGAGTATGGACTTTAGTGGATCCACTTAAAAGGATAAAATCCATTAGGTGCAAGTGGGTCTTTAAGAGAAAAATCGATGTAGATGGCAAGGTGCAAACTTTTAAAGCTAGACTGGTAGCAAAAGGTTATAAACAAAGATAAGGAGTTGACTTTGAGAAAACTTTTTGACTAGTAGGTATGCTTAAATCTATTAGGATTTTGGTTGCAATTCCTGTATACCATGATTATGATATATGACAAATGGAAGTAAAAACTGCATTCCTTAATAAAAATTTGCAAGAGAAAGTGTACATTACATAACTTGAGGGTTTTCCATCCAATGCTAGTGCCAATAAGGTGTGCAAGCTTCAAAAGTCCATTTATGAACTTAAGCAAGCTTCTCGAAGTTAGAATATCTATGTTGATGAAGCTGTCAAAGGGTTTGACTTCATTAAGAATGATGATGAATTGTGTGTCTACAAGAAGGCTTGTGGGAGCGCCATTATTTTCCTAGTACTGTATATGGATGACATATTGCTCATGGAAAATGATATACCATTGTTGCAATCTACTAAGATTTGGCTATCCAAACAATTCTCCATGAAGGATTTGGGAGAAACAACTTACATTTTGGGAATAAAGATCTATAAAGATAGATTTAAAAGGTTGCTTGGTCTCTCCCAATCCACATACATAGACAAGGTGATAAAGAGATTTATCATGATGGAGTCCAAAAAGGGGCACTTGCCTATGTCACATGGCATCTATCTCTCCAAAGACATGTGTTTAAACAATCAGGAGGAGAGAGATCACATAGATAAGATCCCATATGTTTCAGCAATAGAATCTATCATGTATGTAATGTTATGCACTAGACCAGATGTATCTTATGCAATGATGTCACGTTTGGTTCGCGGAATAGATAAGAATGGAATAGAATAGCTATTTTGTGAGAATAAAATAAGATGGGAAAAGAATAGAATAGTTATTACCTAGTTGGTACAATGAATGGAATGGAGTAGGAACAGTTATTATGACTTACTGTAGTGTTTGGTTGCTAAAAATAATTTTGGAATAAGAAAGAAATAGAAGATAAAAAGACACAACTACCTTTTATTATATATATGATTATTTATTTTTTATTTTTAAAAATTTATAATTTATTTAAAATAATAATAATTGATAATTTAAGTGTTAAAATTTTATATATAATTTAATCATTAGCATTATATAAGATTAATATTTATTAGAACTTAAATGTTATTATGATTAATTTTTATTTTATTTTATTTTATTTTTTGAATATTAATAATTTATAATTTATTTCAAATATTAATAATTGATAATTTAAATAATATCATTTCATTTATAATTCAATACTAACATTATAAAATATTAATAGTTTATTATAATTTAAATGTTATTATGATTAATTATTTTTATTTTATTTTATTTTTAAATATATGTAAGTTATAATTCATTTAAAATATTACTAATTGATAATTTAAATATTAATATTTTATTTATAATTTAATCATTAACATTATGAAATATTAATATTTTATTTATAATTTAAATCTTATTATGATTATTTAGTTTTAAATATTATTAATTTATAATTTAATCATTATATTAATAATTGATAATTTAAATATTAATATTTTGTTATAATTTAATCATTAATATTTAAAAGTATTTATATTTTATTATATTTTAATCATCAATATTTAAAAATATTAATATTTTATTTATAAGTTAAATGTTATTATGATTATTAATTTTTAAATATTAATAATTTATAATTTATTTAAAATATTAATAATTGATCATTTAAATATTAATATTTTATTTATAATTTAATCATTAACATTATGAAACATTAATATTTTATTTATAATTTAAATATTGTTAAGATTATTTATTTTTAAATATTAATAATTTATAATTTAATCATTATATAAATAATTGATAATTTAAATATTAATATTTTATTTTAATTTGATTATTAATAGTTAAAAATATTTATATTTTATTTATATTTTAATAATTAATATTTGAAAATATTAGTATTTTATTTATAAGTTAAAAGTTTTTATGATTATTAATTTTTAAATATTAATAATTTATAATTTATAATTTATTTAAAATATTAATAATGGATAATTTAAGTATTAATATTTTATTTATAATTTAATCATTAATAGTTGAGGGTTGTAAATTTCCAAATTTATGAAGGGTAATTTAGTAATAATAAAATTTGAAGCTATTGCATTAGACATGGAATAGCTAATACCATGGGGAGAGGTGGGTGTAGTTAAGGAAGAATTTTTTCTAATTATGAAGAATAGCTAAATCAAAGGAATTGCTATTCCTTGCTAAATTACCAACCAAACAAGGGGAGTAAATAGTAGTTGGGAATAAAAGGGGAATAGCTTAGCTATTTCACATACCAAATGTGCCTTGAGTGTTACGAGTAGATACCAAGCTAATCTTGATGAGCATCACTAGATAGTTGTGAAAAACATCTTGAAGTACTTATGAAGAAATTAAGATATGTTTCTGGTCTATGGAGGAGACGAACTCCAAGTTAGGGGTTTTGTCAATGCAAGCTTTCAAATTGGCAAGGATGATAGCAAGTCACAAAGTAGATATGTATTCACACTTAAGGGAGGTGCAGTTAGTTGGAAAAGCTCTAAACAAGAGACAATTGTAGATTCTACAATTGAGGTCAAATACATTTCTGCGTCTAGGGTGACGAAAAAGGCTGTTTGGATTAAGAAGTTCATAACTAAACTAGATGTGGTTCTTAGCATTGTTGATCCAATATCATTATATTGTGATAACAATGGAGCCATTGTGCAAGCAAAGGAACCAAGTTCTCATCAAAAATCCAAATATGTATTGTGACGTTACTATGTGATCAAGGAGATCATTGGGAGAAGAGGCATTAGCATAGAGGGTATAACCATTGAGGATAATGCTATCGATCCTCTAACTAAAGCATTGTCTCAAAAAAAAAATAATCACCATGTTGAGAACATTGGTATTAGATACGTAGGCGATTAGCTTTAATCCTAGTGGGAGATTGTTGGTATGAGCCCTATAAGCCAATCTATAGTTGTATGGGAATCACAATTTTAGATACTCATGTATGACATTATGTTATTTACAACAACATTGAGATAGTTCTTTATCCATAAATTTGTAATTTAATTACTATTTATACTTATGTAGATAAAGCCTAAGGAACTATATATGCCTTGCAAAAGAATTATGTTGTGATACATGTAACGACCACTCCTTGATCGCTACCGACGTTTGAGTCTTGTGAGAGAGCCTGCCAAGTCCTGAACAAGCCTTAATCAAAACTAAGTTATTACTACTTATTCATGCCATCAATCTATGAGATAACTTAAACCATATAACTCTTTATATCAAGAATTGAACATAAATCGTAATAAGCCATCGTAATCTTTATTCACCATACTCATAAAAATACATTAAAGTCTATAATACAAACTACACATTTACATTGACACTAATTACAAATACGTCATGCTATAAATGACTCGACCTCTAGCAATGGAGCGACTCGAAATGAAGTGCTATGAGATGCCTTTACCTATCCGCAGTAGACAATATGCGCCGATGAACTCATGCTAGGCCGATCACTATCTGCAAAAAGGAGATAAGGGGGGTGAGTCTTACAGACTTACTGATCATCGGCTCTGTGAGCAGGGCATAGATGAGAAACAAGCTTAAGGTAGATCATTTGAATAATAAAATCGGAATATAGAATAATAACCTTAAAAAAACAAATAACAAGTAGGGTGTTTGTGCCTTGTGAAAATGATGCCGAAAAATCATGATGCATTACCTTTCTTGGAAAAACAATGCCGAAATAAAGTGGAGAAAAATTAAATTTCAATCATCGAAATCATCACTTTCCATCAAAATTACAAATATCAGTATAAAAGTATGCATGCTCCCAAAATGTGTGGCGTGTAAAAATCAACATAGACGTCCACATAACTCAACTCATGATCATTAAATAAGCATTGAAAGCTTTTGATTAAATAGGGGAGCTAGAAGAAAACATTAACTCTCCACTATGCAAAAGAGAACGAGTCAAAAACTCCCTAGGCTCTTGAGTAGGTAATCCTAAACAATCAATCTGTGGTCCCTCTTCCACATAATAACAATCCAATAGCACCACTCCACCAGATTCCCACAGCCATAGCAATCTCAATGATGTTGGCTGACATCAGAGAAATCAAGTGGTCTCAACCACATATATCAACCCATGGCCTTACCATGTATATATCACAGACCATGGGCCCAGCCACATTTAACAGCCCATCAGTGACCCAAAGGTTCTCTAGCTAGAGCTCACTTATGCACAAGGGTCACACGATCCCGATGTGACATTCGGCCTACTCTCGATGCTCTCGGTTTGTCAAAACCATTTTCAAAACCAAATCGAGGTTTCTAAGTCTTTTGCTTGAAATCATTTGAAAGCAAGGTTTGATAACATTTCAAATTGTTTTTCACATAAAAAGGCATGGTGTAAACACTTGTATAAAGATCGGACTAAAACCGACTCTTGAAAATTTTGCATTTAAACCATTTAATAAAAGCATTTAACTATGCATATCACACGAAAATACAAGGCACGAATTTGATGCAAACATTTCAAAATGGCTTGTTTCCCAGTTTTTAAAGCACTTTACATATATAGCGTATCTATATATATATCCAAAACAATTTCAAAAGTCATATCATCCATAATCCACCTAACATTTCTACCAACTCATGTTTTCCACAATAACAGTTTATAATCAATTAGAAATCCATTTAAAAATCGCCTATCGAGGCTAACAACTCATGCTATCCATAATTGCATTTAAAGGAAACAGACAATGTTTAATAAACGTATAACAATATACAGTGTATAGATCTTTTGAAATAGACACCCCTTACTCACCTCACAATGGCAAGATATCACTTCGCCACTTATCCAGTTACGTTTCCTCCTTTAGTTAATGACCATGGTATTCCTTTTCCACTTGCACAATTCCTAGCAATAAACCAAGCTTAATATACTTAGTGTTTATCATTCCCACTTCTTTTTCTTATTCAAACATCAATCATCATTTTAATAACTTACATCATGCTAAAATCATCATTCTTTTTCACTTAGCCTTTGCATATTCACATACATCTTGACATATTTTTACCAAAGGAATTCGTATCTTTTACTTGCGTAATTCTTTATATTATATGTATCGGCAACTTATTTATAATATTAAGTGCCCATTTCAACCTTTTCGAGCAACTTTCATCCAAATCCATCTTATATTTTTATCTTATAACCAAATATACGACAACAACAATCATTCCCAATCTCACTCAATTATTTCCAAGTTTACATGCATAGTTGTCCATCTAGCTTTCAAAGCTTTATTTCTCAATCCTCCATCCACAGTATTCCATTTTTATTTCTTTCAAACTACATACTAAGCAAACTTAACATTTACACTAGCTCATGCATTTTAGATTCTTTCAACAACCATTATTCTTCACAATGAGCCTTTCAAGTCTACAATCAACACAACAATAGCCATTTCTCAAGATTTCTCAACTATACTTAAAGCATTATTTATTTTTACTTTAAAGGTTGCTTGATCCGCACATGCACTCCAATGTTCCTCCAAAACTTCAATCATCAAGCTGCCAACATGATTCACAAATCATTTCTTCAAAAATTTACCAACCGTAGGCCTTAAAACATAGTATTATGCTAACCATTTCTTTTTCACCTTGAACCCATTTTGCATCCATGGTTTAGATGGCTTGCATGTCACTAAATCTTCTTCAATCAAGCAAAATCTTTGCTGCCACAAAACATTCCTTATAGTCACCAACTCATTTTCAAAGATTATTCAAGCTAAAACCATAATCCTTACCTTATTTCTCTTATAACTTGAAACCGAGCTTTACACCTCCATCAACACTCCAAGGCTTCTCTCTTGAGTATTGAAGACTCCTTGGGTGATAAAATAACACAAATCTACAAGATAGAGGGAGGAAACCTCACAGTCTCTCTTGATCTTGTCCAAAACCGAGCCTTTCCCACTTTTCTCTCGCTTTTCTTTCTCTTTTTCTTCCTCTCTGGTGGAACTTCTCAAGCTTGCTCTTCTTCCTTTTTTTCTCTAAATGGCCGACTCTCAAGTCTCACCAAAGCCTATTCACCTTTCTCTTTTACTCTTGCAACTTAGTATTTATATGGCCACCCATTGGAACCAACCACAACACATGCACAAATTTTCGTTTATTTTCATTTGGCCACCCTTTGGAGCCAATCACAACACATGCACAAATTTTCCTTTATTTTCATTTGGCTACCCTTTAGAGCCAATCACAACACATGCACCAATTTTCTTTTATTTTCACTTGGCCATTTTGCCAACCAATGGTTCTTCATGCACTAATTTCCCACCTTGTTCATTGGCCCATTATCTATCCTTACTAAACCTCTCAATCTGCCACCTTCACTCTCTCATTCTTTCTTTCTTCATTCTTTATTCCTTGCACCACCTTCTTCCTCCAATCACATTTCATGCACAAGCTTCACTTTATATTTTATTTGGTCATCTATTAAACCATTCAAGTCACATGCATCTATATTTCCCTTTCTTCATTTGGCCACCTAATGCACCAATCTCTTTACATGCAAATAGATTTAGGCCTATCCATCCTTTTACTTCACATGGTGGGGGTCCCACATGTTCCTCACTAACTTTCTCCTTTTTACATGCTATCATTAACATGTAATAGTTAATTTACATGCACACCTCATTAACTCACATAATCTAACTTCCCTTGGTTAGTTAATGTCCATTTAGCTTCAAATATTATAATTACACATAAGTCCTCAACTTTTCCTTATTTACCATTGGACCCTTCATACTTTTCATCCTTTACAATTTGGTCCTCAATCCTTCCTTTCAATTTCAATTTCCTTCTATCTTTCTTCTTTTACATTTGTACAAATAAAATATCAAATTTGCACTTCACCAAGGTGTCACCATAATATTTAAATATATACTTGTCCTCTCTTGCTTTATTAAATAAAAGCACGCGAGCCCCACTTACGTCATTTTTCTTTTAAATTCTTTCTTACTTTTTCTCCTCCACTTAGATTAGTCATATAGTCCTCTTTCGTGAATAATTTCAATAATTAATAAAACATTAAAATTTTAATATTATTTTATTAATAAAATATTATTTTATTCCATAATCCTCCACTTGTCTCCCTAGGTCTCAAAATATCTCACTTAGTCCCGGTTCACTTCCAAATTGCCTTTTAACTCGCTAATTCATCCTTGATAAAAATATTATTATTTTCTCATGTATGAAATATTTTATTTTAAAATATTCCTTTCAGCCGTCACCACTCTTTGGCACTTAGATTTACGTCAATTGACCCTTCGTCTTGTCGATAAGGTTGTATTGGCTACTATACGAGGGTACAGGGTGTTACAATACAATTATGATATCTTAATGCATCAAAGCATTATCATTAAAAGCTCCTGATCATTGTATTATTAAGACGAGGCATCAATAATGCTCAAAGATCGGCCCATATTATGTTCTTTACTTGTAAAGTAAGCAATCACTTTCATAGGTTGAAGTATAGAGATACTTGGAACTAGCATGTGGGTGTTTGCCATGGGAGAGCAAGTTCACTGAACATGACCTGGGATGAAAAGTGCATTTTATATCTCACTTTAGTGTCTCTGCAATACTTTTTATGTATCAATCATGTAACTGCTCCTTAGACTTGAGACACTAGGTTGTCTTATATGTGGAGTACTATAATTTAATGTCATCCTTATAAGTCCTACCAAAGATGCCAAATTTGGATGCTTATGAGTATAGTATGAATAAAAAGGCGAATGAATGGTCAAGATAAAAATCATCACCCCAAGTGATTCACAGGGAAATATTTCATTAGTTTTCGGTTGATATTAGCTTAATCAAATCCTTGCCCAAGGTGATCAGGAGATTATGAATGAGTTTCATAAGTCTCTATAAAACTAATAATCTAATTGTAGGAACAAATATGGAGGTCAATAAAACAAGACATTGCACCAAGCTCTTTTCATCTTCGAGATATATGATAAGAGAATGAATTACATTGATAAACTGTACATTAAAAGGTTGTCAAAGAACCCTTTAACTCTCCTAACAATTAGGTGGTCATGATGCATTGCTAGATGTCGATCTTGGTCTATGGAATTGAATTGATTAATTTAATATGAATTGGATTCATTTAAATTAATCAATAAAGATTAATAATTCAATTTCATTGTCAACATGTTAGGAACTTAATGGGTCACACATAAAGTTGCATTATGGATTAAATTGGCAATGTGACGATTTAAGTTGGACTTAAATCATAAACTAGTTTAACTAACTAATAAGGACTTGATTAAAATGGTTTAATTAAGTGCTAAGGCCAATATTATAAGAGGTTATACTATTGAAGACTTATTAGCAAACTTAATAAGTTAATCAACCTAAGTATAAAGTCATCGTTTCAACCACTTCTAATCATTAGTTTTTTTTTTAACAATTTTTAGTGCTGCCATCCTTTGTGAGAGCCTTTTCGAAGAATTTCTTATGTGATTCGGCTAGAGACTAAGAAAAGAAGAGAAAGACAATTTGTTGTCCATGTCGCTGGCACAAAGGCATAGTTGAAAGCTTTCATCCTGCTAAAGATTCCATTGCGGCTGTGTGTACAACATTAGAAGCCAAGCGAGTGAGTGGCTTGGGTTCTTACACACTATGGGGTGTACACAGGCTTTAAACATCAAAAGGATACCATTTGATTATGATATTATTTGGAAAGGTAATAAATTTTGATTGCATTTCTCATAATGTTCTGTTCGCATTAAAAACAACAAGGTGATCTAAGGTAGGTATGACATTTTTTTATTTTATTGCATTTTTAATCTAATCATGTCATACTGAACACTTTTTAATCCCTTAAAGTCTTAGAAAATGTTTGACAAGTCTTTTACACTTAGAAGAAATAAAAAAGCTTTCAAACTTTAAGTTTTCAATTGTGAGGATCAGCTTCTTCATGATGAGTGGTCAATCTTGGAGGAAACAGAGAGCAAACATGGGGATTGGTTTAAGATTGACATCCTTAGTTTAAAGCTCAATCCTAAGCACACAAAAGACGAAAGGAGGAAAAAAAGCTATTGGTTCAAGAGCAACATCCATGCTACAAAGCTCAATCCTAATACAAAATGAAGGAAATGCAAAAGAAGCTTGTAGAGTCAACAAAAGACAAGCCAAGCCCAATCCTAAAAGGAAGAAAATTGAAAAAGAACCACTAGAGGCTTGGAAAATCAACCTTCACACTCAATGGCTCGATCCTTGAAAAAGAAAGAGGGAAATAATTCAAACTCTGGGGTATAAGATCGACATCAACGTTTGAAAGCTCGATCCTACAAGTAAAAAATTCAAATTAGGATTGACATCTTCAACACCAAGCTTGTAACACCCCTGATTTTTTGTATGGCCTATATGTGATAATGGCCAAGTGATTTAAGGAGTTATTTAAGCTTTGATTATTACAATTATGTCTAGAGGTAAATGACTATGAATGTGGGTGCAAATTAAGATCCTTAATGTAGTTGTGCAAATGTTTGGCACTTTGACATCTAAGTATAACATTAAGGTAAATATTGATGAAAATGATGAATTAATCCTATAGATTGAGGATTTGATTTAATTTGATGCATATTAGAGTATATATTTATAAGGAATTGAATTAAATGAGTTATTAGAGATATGAGATCAACAGGAAATGATTTTAGGGTGTTAAGTCCTGATTTTTTTTGGAAGTTTGGGTGTAGGAAAGGTGCAATCTGGGCGAGATTTATCAACACATTAGCAAATGTATCGATACATTCTTGGAAAGATGAACATGTATTGATACATTGCCCTAATGTATCAATACATTTGAAGCACAAGCACCTGGGACTATTTTGCCCAAAATGTATAAATACATTGCCTTAATGTATTGATACATTCATTCGAAATTAAGGCAGATCTATTGATACATTGCCAAATGTATCGATACATCTAAGAGAAAAGGCAAAAATAAAAAGGGGTTTCGGGCCATTTTATCTTATTTCATTCTCTCAGCACTTTCTCTCATTCTTTCTCTACCCCATAGAAAACCCTAAGCTCCCAAATGCCATTTGGAGCCCATTTGAGCTAGATCCAAGCTTGGGAAATAATCCAGAGGTAAGATTAAGCATTTTTATCGATTGATTTTCAATTTAATCGATTAATAACTTCGAATTCAAATATTTTCAAATTTGGTCAAACTCTCTCCCATTGAGTTCATTGGAGATTTCGATTCTAGATTTGGGCAACCTAGCTTTTAAGGTAATGGTTTAGCTCATTTGTTGAAAGATTGAGCTTACATATTGGATTTTAGTATTTTTGAAAAGCTAGGATATTTTCGAAAGCTAAGAAATAAATATTTTCATATTGGTTTCATTTATCCAAAGGGAGAATAGAGGCTATTGATGCACTAGTGAGTTGGAGGACGGTTGGAGGCTAAGAATCAGAGCTTGGCTAAGGATGAGCCTTCGATTGTCAAGGTGAGTGGAATTTAATTAAATGCATGTGATGCATTTTGCATAATATATGCGCTACCATGGTACTAATGTCACGACCCAAATTTTGGGCCATGACCAGTGCATGGACCCAGTGGGTCTCATTGAAACCTATCACACACAATAGCATCACAAATCAACTCAATTCACATAACCATAATTCTAAAAGCTATCTCCTAAATCATGTTTTACTAGTTATCCCTAACTAGCTTCCGATTGCCATTAAGCGGCTATTTACTTTCACTATTCTAATCACATTAAAGATGAATAAATATCCTTAACTACAAAACATTCACAAATCTATCCATTAGCCATTTTCAACAACTTAAAAATCAACTCTAATTCACTACTCACCTTGGTAGCTTTCTAATTGAATTTCTTTCTAAAAATTTTCAAGCTATTATAGAAGCTCTTTCTTTCTCTCTTTAAAACACCTAGCTAGTTAGAGGAAGTATGGAAGTAAGACTTTTCAAGGGTTTTAAAGTGAGAGAGTGAAATAGCACAAAAGGTTCTATGAAAAAGTGCACAAAAGCATGAAAATTAGAGCTAACTTGAGAGAAGTTATGGAGGTTTCAAATCAAGCTTCCATGGAAGATGAAAGAAACGTGAGATGGGAGGAAGAAGAAGAACAAGAAGCTACTGGAAAAATGAGAAGAAGCTTCTGAAAAATGATATTTATAGCTAAAGCTTATCCAAACTCCACTTAAATTATGAAAATGCCCCTAACAAGTTGGCTTTGTCTTCCTCCAATCCTTTATGTAATCTTTTTACTCCTTTGACACTAAGACAAAATCCATAATAGTCTAAAAATGCTCGGGTCATGAAACTTAGAAATTTCAACTTGAGATGAAAAATGACCATTTTGCCTCTACCTTGGAAATCATCATTATTTCTATTTTTTTCGTCATTTTATCCTTATTTTCATCATTCATTTATGCCTTAGGCCTACTTAGGCCTTAATAATGTTTAAAAGCAGATTTTTAGGGGATCACTAAGAAAAATGATAAAATTACCCCTAGTTCGTTTTATCGCATCTACTTCTAATTACGTGTCTATGGAGGTCGAGGTCTCACAACTAGGATAAATGATGCATGCCTAGACGAATGAACCTTGGCTAGAAAACTATATATATATATGTGTGTGTGTATAAGGTATGCCTAGACGAAAATGCCTAGGCTAGAGAATTGATATGTATAAATATATATATATATATATGTATATGTGTATATGATTTTCAAACTCAAGGATCTTGAGACAGTCAAATATTTTTTGGGACTGGAAATAGCAAGATCATTTGAAGTTATTTCCATATGCCAAAAGAAATACACTCTAGATCTTTTAGAAGAGCTTGATCTAGTTGGTGTCAAAACAGTTTCTACACCTATTGACTATAATCACAAGTTGGTGAGGATTGAAGATGAAGAAAAGTTAGCTAATCCAATAAGTTACAAACAGTTGGTTAGAAAATTACTCTACCGTACATTTAACAGGCAAGATATATCCTATGCAATCTAGGTATTGTCATAGTTTATGGACAAGCCCGAACCTAAACACTTAGCAATAGCTCACAAAGTATTAAAGTATTTAAAAGGATCACTTGGTCAGGGCATTCTGATGAGATCAAAATTAGATTTGAAAATGGTAGCTTACTGAGACAATGATTAGGTAGGTTGCACTGATTCTAAAAGGTCAATCACAAGTTTTAATGTGTTCATTGGAAGTTCTTTGGTAACATGGAAATCAAAGAAACAATCGATTGTGGCTCGAAACTTATAAAAGCTGAGTATAGATCAATGGCATCAACAAGTTGTGAAATCATCTAGTTAAGACAAATATACAAGCTAGGTACCCTAATTCCCTACACCAAGTAATTTGTTTGTGTTTTCTTGAATTTTTTTTTACATGAGTTAAATAAAACCAAGCCCATGAAATAGGAGTAAAAATATGACTTTTTTATATGAATTCTGAATCATATGAATATGATATAGATGAAAGAAAGAATGGAATTGTATACATGTTTAGATTTTGTGATATAAAAATGAATAGAAAGAAAACAAAATTTATAGTACTGAATTTTTTGATTAAAGACAATTGGGACATGAAATTTTTGTCAAGATTTCATCTGCCTTGTTGTTATTGTTAATTTATTATTAAAATAAAATGTTATTTGAATTACTCAGAGGAAGGAATCTCTTCTAGAATATGAAGAGTCACATTTTTTAGTTGAATTTCCTAAATGAGGAATTTAATTATGGTTTTTACCAAAGCATTGGGAAAATTTTAATTTTATATTCCAAAACTCCATTAATTCAAATAATGATTTTAAAATCTAATAAGAATAAAAAGTATTCAATTAAAGTAAAACATCAATTATATAATCACAAGGTTATAAATCAAATATCACTTTTATTAATGCATTCATTGTGCATCATCCATGATTTTGCATCTCATACGAGTCAATTATCTTGTTAATTAGCATAAAAACCCAATGATGGATTTTGTTGAGAAGCTTATAGAGACGAGTTTTCTTAGGAATTTCCCTAAGTGAGAAAAAAGTTCAAGACTTCACCAAAGAGTTGGGATGACCTATGAATGATTTTTTCAATACAAGATTTTTTCCCCATTATTAAAAATTGAAAAAACAAATTATCTTTTC
Organism: Theobroma cacao; assembly: GCF_053813885.1. NCBI lineage: Eukaryota > Viridiplantae > Streptophyta > Magnoliopsida > Malvales > Malvaceae > Theobroma > Theobroma cacao. The sequence continues at coordinate 10,162,959 of NC_142648.1, read as the reverse complement.
ATAGTTGCATCATGTACGTTAATGATGTGTATCTGATTTGTAAGTGACAACCTCTAATAATGGGATCTTCTTAAGGGCTTGTGGAGACGAACTTTCTCAAAAAATTCCCTAAGTAAGAAGAAATCCTTAGACTTCACCAAGGAGTTGGGATCGTCTTGGAATATTTCTCTAAGATGAAGATTTCATTCATGAATCGATAAAAAGAATATATAAAGGTAAAAAAATAATGAAAATATTTTTTTAAAAAAAGAGAAACCAAAAGGTCAAGAAAGAATAAAACATGTAAAATCCAAATCCGAAAATCATAATGGTTAAGTAAAACCTAATGACAAAGCCTCCTCGAAAGGGATAAGTATGCCTTTTCGCATACTATCGAGGAGAGGAGGATTTTCAAAAAATCCCTACTAGAGTGTTGGAGGGGTGTTAAGAAAGTCTCCAATATTTAACAATGAATAAAAATTAAAAGTACAATCAAAGAATAATGTATAAAGAGATATATAAGAATAAAATTAAATATTAAAGTTAAATTAGGATAATAAGTGATTATTTGGTAACGTTCATTGAACAGGCGTCATGAGGGTACTAATCCTTCTCCGTGCGTAACCGTACTCCCAACCAACTCAAAAAAACACACAAACTAGGTTTTGTTCCTTAGATAGACTTAAAATTAATTTACCACCTCATCAAAGAGAAAAAGTTTAACAGGTGGTTATTTGCACCTTACAAAAAATGATTAATGGCAACTCCAAATTTCCACATCAAGGCAAACGAGTTCTCAAACTCGCACATAGCGACAATTTGGCAACTCAACTAGGGACTTTGAGAGCCAAACTAGTAAATAATTACAAGTTATCCTAAACATTAATTAATCGATGATAATTTATTTAATCTTAGATAGCATTACTTTATTCACTTTTTTATGGTTACATGTTTATTTATTGTCATTTATTGATCAATTTGTTTTAATAAATGCAAATATTTAGGATAGAGAGGTATGAGATGAGTGGTCAAAGGCTAGTCCATTCCTTCACACAAACACAACAAATTTGCATTCATGCATGAGCCTTTTACTCAAGCTACATCTTTTATTAGGAGGCAATTAAGTAGTTACGCTTTTGGGAGGTAATAACCTTCGCATGGGCTAGTGAAACACTCCCACTTAAATTGAACTTAATCCATTTTAAGCTTGTAGTGGGTGAGGATCAAGCTGCCTTACTAGTCCACGTGGATGACAGTGGGGAACAAACTTCAAGTGAAACCGAGCTCAGCATTTAGTAAACCATGAGTTAAGACAAATTATAGAGAAATGAGTTTTTTGAATTTCATGAGGGAGTTAAGGACAAGCTTTGAGAACTAAAAGCATAAAGACAATTATAGAGTAGACAATAAGCCATGCTTTTTCTTATTAAGATGTTGGATGATAAAAGATTGAGTTATACTGAAAGACTAAACATTGAAAAGTTGAGTCAAACCTCTTTGACTTTTTCTAATATTTAGGTAGTCATGACACAATGCTAAATGTCAATCTTGACTGACAACTATGAACTAATCAATTTGGAAATTGATGATGAATGCAAAAAAGTTTGATTATTTAATCTGAATTTACTTGAGATTATAGTTCATAATTATGACCAGCATGTTTGGATGTAGTAAGGATCTCACAATTATAGAACTTTATAATTCTCTTTGCAAAGTATATTTTAATCCATGGACTTTATTTTATTAGTTAATGATAATAATTATTATTATTACAACTTTAAAGCTAAAGAAATGTGGTGACGACATAACCTTTTAGTTGAAGTTTTACTCGCATGCTTAGTCTTAGCAATTAAAGGACAAGAGACCACTTATACTCACTTGTACACTTAGGATTAGGGTGCCTACTATAACTTTACTACACCAACATCTGAATTAGCATGTGGACCTTTGAGGACAAATTCTTCCCATTAGGATCTTTTTCGACAAAAACTGCAAAGTTATTAATGCAATAAGCTCAAATGAATAAAACCAAAGGAGTGTGAATTGGGCTTTTTGAAAAATTCTTGCAACCTTGGTGAAAAATTGGTCTTCTTTTGAAATAAGACTAATAAGCTAAGTTTAGAGAAAAAGAAAATCAAAGACACAATACTTTTATAAAGGTTCAGCCTCCTTGCCTACATCATCTCCCTTAGCTAACTATAAAATTTCAAATCCATTATGAAAATACATTGTCAAGGCTCAAGCATAACCTTTACAATGTCTTTTTACAAGATCAAGCATAACCTTCACAATGCCTTTTCCAAGGATCAAGCACAACCTCACTACCTTTTACTTAGGCAAAGGTATAACCTCTACAATCTACCTTTTAATGGCTAAGGCATAACCACTTAGAGTTTTACAATAGATGAAAAACAATAAATGCCTCTTAAAGTCTAATGAGCTAAGTGTTTAGGCTTGAAAAGAATGGGTATAAGGAATATTAGAAAATCAGTCGACTAAGTGCCCTTTGCCAGAATCTGCAAACCAGAAACAGAATCAACTTAGTCAACCAAGTTAGTCGATTAAGAGCTCTCTGTCTGTAATTTGAACCAGAGCACTACAAGATAGATTAACGGCTAGAACTCATCCTCAACTGTTTCCAACTGCCATCAGAGTTGCATCTCCAAGTATAAAAGGGTCTTCCAACAATGAGAAATAAGTTTTTAGAAGCCTTGGATGAGATTTGAGCTATAGAAAGTTGAAAAACTAGCAAAGCTTCACTGCATTTGTCTACACTTGAACGCCTACTCTTTGCCATTGTATTTAGCACTCAATCTTGTACCATTCAGATCAACTTGTGATCATAGGTACTTTCTTTAACCTTTCTTCTTGTATACTTAAAGTGAGGGAGTCACTCTAAGGGGTTGTTCTAGCTTGGGAAAGCTTGAATGTTATAAGTTGTGGTTGAGCCTTGGAAAACCACTTTGGGCTTTAGTTGAGCCCGTGAAAAACTAGTGTAAAGGTTTTGGCTGAGCCTGCGAAAAGCCATTGTAAAAGCTTGGTGAAAGCTTGTAAATTTCACCGGATTCTTAGTGAATTGTTGGGAAAATCCTTGGTTAGATAATCAAGGTAGTAGATGTAGGTCTTAGACCGAACCACTCTAAATTGTTGTGCATCTTATACTCCGTTTTTATTTTCTTGAGTTTTTGAAAAATAGTTCCACACCTTGTCAAGAGCCAAATTGTGTTATTCACCCCCCCTCTAGGACATATTAACGGGATCAACAATTGGTATCATAGCTAGTTCCCTATTTTTAAGGCTTAACATCCTTTGGGAAGATCCAAATGGCTCAATAAAAAACCATAGTTGCTAAAGGACAATCAACAAACAGACCACCTCTGTTTGATGGCTCTAATTATCCTTATTGGAGCACAAGAATGTCAATCTATATTAGGGCTATAGACTATGAAATGTGGGACGTCATAACTGATGGACCCTTTATGCCCTCAACCGTGAATGTAGTGACAAATGAGTTGATGCCCAAACCAAGGTCTGAATAGACTAAGGCTGAAACTAAGAAAGTTTAAATAAACTTTAAGGTCATCAACACATTACATTATGCCTTGACCCCCACTGAATTTAACAAAGTTTCAAGCTGTACAATAGCTAAACAAGTGTGGAAAAAACTTAGAATAATCCATGAAGGGACTTCTCAAGTAAAGGAGTCCAAAATTGCTCTCTTAACACATAGTTAGAAATGTTCAAAATGGAGCCTAGTGAAGACATCACTAGCATGTTTGATAGGTTTACAAACATTACAAATAAATTAAGTCAGCTAGGCAAGCCTATTCCTGAGCATGAATTAGTTAAGAGACTGCTTAGATGCCTACCAAAATCCTGAAAACCAAAAGTGACTGTCATTAGAGAGGCTAAAGATCTGAACATCATCACTCTCGATGAGATTTGTGGTTCTCTTCTCACTCATGAGCTGGAGCTTAAAGAAAAAGAATAAGAAGATCGAAGGGAAGCAAAGGAAAAGAAAAAGAGCATTGCACTTAAAGCCAGCATCCTTAAAGAAGAGTTGGAAGAGCTTTTCTATGATGATGATGAAGAATTAGCTCTAGTTGTAAGAAAATTCAGAAAACTTATGAGCAGAAGAAATCGAAGGCTAACTAGAAGAGGTTCCAGGAAAGACCAAGGTGCTTCATGGAAAATGAAGAACAAAAATGACTCCAACAAAGAAGAAGAGATGATCTGCTACGAATGCAAGAAACCTAGTCACTTCAAGTCCGAATGTCCATTGCTGAAAGATGAAACCCCCAAGAAAAATAAGAAATCCAAGAAAGCAATGGTGGCTGCTGCATGGTCGGGTAGTGACACATCAAGCTCTAAAACTGATGATGAGAAATTTGAGGAAAGAGAAAACATCTGTTTAATGTCACAAGAGGATGAAATGGAGGTACCCTAATCCCCCCGCATTAATTCTTATGATGATTTATAGGATAAGTATCAGTGCCTTTATAATGAATTTGAAAAACTTTTTTCAAAATACAAATCATTGAAGAAAAATGCTGCATTACTTGAAAATGATTTGGAACAAATCAAACAAGAGTTCACCTCTATTTTTGAGAAAAGAAATATTTTGCAAGTTGAGTTAGAACACTCAAAAACAGACTTTGAGTTTTTAACAACAAGAGCTGGAAAACAAGTCTAAAGCCTTGCAAATAACTCTTGATGAAAACGCAACTCTTAAATGTTTGAAAAATGAATCTTCAAAAAGAGATGCATACCACAATAAATATTCAGCTAAAGCATTACCTAGATGTTATAATTATGGTAAACATGGTCATTTGTCATATGACTGTTTTAAGAAAAGAAAAGTGCAAAAAGTTAAGAAAATTTTGGTTCTTAAGGGATCCTTTACTGCAACTAACACTCAAGGACCCATCAAAGTATGGGTACCTATAAAGAAAAAGTGAAATTCTATTTTGTAGGTTGAGTTGGACTTAAAAGAGACATGTTCAAGAGCTCAACTCAAGAAGAAACAGCCTTGGTACTTGGATAGTGGCTGTTCACGGCACATGATAGGACACGAAATGCTGTTTGCTCAGTTGGATAAGAGAAAGGGATGAATCGTATCCTTTGGAGAAGATTCAAAAGGCAGAATCCATGGTATAGGTACGGTTGGTAAGAGTTTCCAAACTCAAATTAGTCATGTGTTGCTAGTTAAAGGCTTAAAGCATAATCTACTAAGTATTAGTCAATTATGTGATAAAGGATTTAAAGTATGTTTTGATTCAACTAAATGTGAAATGATTGATATGAGTACAAATAAAATCTCATTTATAAGAAAAATGTTGAAGAACATGTATGTAATTTTTCTTGAAGACCTTGATGTGAATAGTGAAGTATGTCTTGTTGCAAATGCTGAAAATGATAGCTGGTTATGGCATACGAGATTAGGACATGTGAGCATGCATACTATGTATAAATTAATAAAGAAAAATCTTGTTGCTAGACTGCCGGAATTGAAATTTGAAAATCATAGGATATGTGATGCTTGCCAACTAGGAAAACAAGTTAGAACATTCTTTAAGACTAAGAAAATAGTGTCAACATCTAAACCTCTTGAATTGTTGCACATTGATCTATTTGGTCTAATAAGCACAACTAGCTTAGGAGGTAAATCTTATGGCTTTGTAATAGTTGATGACTATTCTAGATATACTTGGGTGTACTTCCTTGCTCATAAGAATGATGCTCTACAAGCATTCTTAAGTTATTGTAAGAAAGTAGAAAATGAAAAAGGACTAGCCATAGTTAGCATAAGGAGTGATCATGGAGAAGAATTTGAGAATGATGAGTTTGAAAAGTTTTTCAATGAAAAAGGGTTAGATCACAATTTTTCTGCACCTAGAACACCCCAACAAAATGGAGTTGTAAAGAGGAAAAACATAACATTAAAAGAAATGGCTAAGACCATGTTATGTGAGAACAACCTACCTAAATATCTTTGGGCTAAGGCAGTAAATACAGCAGCTTATATTCTAAATAGAGTCTCAATAAGACCCTTGATTTCAAAGACTCCATATGAACTTTACAAAGGTAGGAAACCAAATATTTCTCACCTTAGGAGTTTTGGTTGTAAATGCTTTGTAGTGAACAATGGAAAATAGCCCATAAGGAAGTTTGATGCAAAGACTGATGAAGCAATATTTTTAGGATATGCATTAAACTCAAAGAAAGGACCCTAATTGTTGAAGAATCGGTCCATGTAAGTTTTGATGAGTCAAATGCTTTACAAAAAGAAGTTCATGATGATGATGATGATGTAGAAGTCCTAGAAAAACAAATGGAGGAAATGAGCTTAGGAAACAACAAAAATAATGAAGAAAGCTCACCTAGAAGAGAAGATGAAACTCCACCTCTAGAAGATCTGCAAAGAGCAAAAAATCAGCATGATGATCTACTAAGGAGTTGGAGATTTGTGAGAGATCACCCACCAGACCAAATAATTGGTGAGATTTCTCAAGGAGTTAAAACTAGGAAAGCAACTAGAGAAACTTGTGAGTTTTCAGCTTTTATATCTCAAATTGAACTTAAAAACTTTAAAGAAGTTGAAAAAGAAGAAAGTTGGATAATGGCCATGCAAAAAGAACTTGATCAATTCACATGGAGTCATGTATGGTCATTAGTACCTATGCCTTCAAATCACCCTATTGTTGGTACAAAATGGGTGTTTAGAAATAAGGGAGATGAGCAAGGAAATGTAGTTAGAAATAAAGCTAGGTTGGTAGCAAAAGGATACAACCAAGAAGAAGGAATAAATTATGATGAAACTTTTACTCCGGTTGCTAGGATTGAAGCTATAAGGTTGTTGCTAGCTTTTGCATGTTTCATGAATTTTAAATTGTTCCAAATGGATGTCAAAAGTGCATTCTTAAATGGATTAATTCAAGAGGAAGTATATGTAGAACAACCACCAGGTTTTGAAGACTTTGAAAAATCTGATCATGTTTTCAAATTTCATAAAGCCTTGTATGGATTCAAACAAGCTCCTAGAGCTTGGTATGAAAGGCTCTCAAAATTTCTAGTTGAAAAAGGGTATGATAGAGGCAGCATCGATACTACATTGTTCATTAAGAGATATCTAAATGATTTAATTGTTCTGCAAATATTTGTGGATGATATTATATTTGGTGCAACTAATGAAGCTTTATGCAAGAACTTTGCAAAGGAAATGCAGGGTGAATTTAAGATGAGCATGATGGGAGAGTTAAAGTACTTCCTTGGTCTTCAAATCAAACAAAGTGAAGAAGGAATCTTCATCAACCAAGAAAGATATACTTATGATATGCTCAAGAAATTCGATATGCTAAAGCTGAAATCAATTTCCACACCAATGAGTCCATCCACCAAACTCGACTTAGATGAAAAAGGTAAAGATGTAGATCAAAAGCTCTATAGAGGTATGATCGGCTCTCTTCTCTACTTAACAGCAAGTAGACCAGATATTCAGTTTTGTGTGTGCTTGTGTGCTAGATTTCAGTCACAACCTAAAGAATCAAACCTAACAGCTGTTAAGAGAATTTTTAGATACCTCATAGACACTCAAGAACTAAGAATATGGTACTCTAGAAACTCAACCCTTAACTTAGTTGGATATTCAGATGCTGACTTTGCTGGTAGCAGAACTGATAGGAAAAGCACTAGTGGAACATGCCAATTTTTAGAAAGGATGCTTATGTCTTGGTCCAGCAAAAAGCAGAACTTAGTGGCACTGTCTATAGTAGAGGCTGAATATGTATCATTAGGTAGCTGCTATGCACAAATCCTTTGGATCAAGCAACAATTAAAAGACTATAGAATAACTATGCATAATGTACCGATATACTATGATAATACAAGTGCTATCAATATATCAAAAATCCTGTGCAGCACTCTAGGACAAAGCACATTGAAATTAGACACCATTTTATTAGAGATCATGTGATGAAAAAT